>NC_088384.1:71052500-72471666 GCF_037993035.2 Macaca fascicularis
CTATTGGTTCTGTCAATCTGGAGAACCCTAATCCACCAAGGTTAGCATTTGATACTAACTGAGGACAGTAGCCTCACCATCAAAAATGCGTCATAGAGGCCTGATTTGTAATTCAGAGCTTCCAGACTCCTCAAGCCACTGCTCGATCCACTCCATGCCTAAAAAGGTTCTGAGAGGTATGACTTCTCTGGAGGCCAGTGAACAAGGCTCCTCTGAGGTGCTAGGCAGGCTCTGAGCCTGGGAAGGGGAAGCCGATGGTCTCCAGGTACAGCTCAAGCATGGATGAAAACAGGAACAGCGTCATCCCAGGGCCTTAACAACCAGCTCAGCTCGGTTCCCCACTGGATCATGAGCAATCCGGATTGCTGTGTTAACCCTGCTAAGACACCCTCAGCCTGCTACTCCTTCTCCCAGATCCAGTCTAAGCTGTAAAAGTATCCAACGTGATTGGTGGGAACGCTGAACTCCAGAAACGCAGCCCACGGTGAGCCAAGTCCCCCAGTCCAATCCCCTGAGTGAGCTTCCTGAACTAGTATTTTATTTTGTTGAGGTGAAATATACAGACCAGTGTGTATATAATTTACCATCTTTACCAATTTAAAGTGCACAGTTCAGAGGTAATAAATGCATGTATATTGTTGTTTCCCCCTTCATTCCCTTTCCCACCTCACCCATTCCCTTCCCAGCCTCTGGTAACCACCAAACTATTCTCTACCTTTGTGAGATCCACTTTTTTAGCTCCCACATGAGTGAGAATGTGCAATATTTGTCTTTCTAGTCTTGGCTTATTTCACTTAACATAATGGCCTCCAATTCCATCCAACTTGTTGCAAATGACAGGATTTCATTCATTTTATGGGTGAAAAATATTCCACTCTGTTTATACCATATATTCTTTATCCATTCATTCATTGATGGACTCAGGTTGATTCCATATCTTGGCTTTTGTCAACAGTCCTGAAGTAAAGATGGGAGTGCAGATAACTCTTTGATACGCCGATTTCCTTTCTTTTGAATATGTACTCCACAGAAGAATTGGTGGATTATATAGGATAAGTGAGCATTTTAGATACACCACAGAGTGGCTGATCCATCCGGGAACCTGTGCTGAGGATGTGCCTGCGGGACTGAGCGCATAGGAAAATCTGGATTAGCTGGGCCTGAATGAGGTAGGGATGTTGACAGGAAAGGATGCAGATGGTTTTTACTTAAGAAACAATGTAAAGTGCAAGCCGGAAAAAAGTTTGCAACCTATGTGATAAAGAATTACCTTATGTGTAAAGAGCTCTTTCAAATTAATGAAGAGGACGCACAATTCATTTCTAAATTACTTTTCTAAATTCCTTAATTTTTACAGCGACAAAGGATATGAACGTACAGTTAACAAGAAAAGAAATTTAAGTGGCCAACGGACAGGCCAATATATGTTCAACTTTACCAGGAAGTAAAAATTAAAATCAAGTTATTTCTGGACTGCCAGTTGCAATACCTTGAACTGATAAAAGTTTAAAGATATTTCTGGTACACCACTAGAGAATGCATAGAACAGACAGACCCACTCCTGTAGGAATGTCACTGGTGCCCTCTCTCTAAAGGGACTGTATTTGTCAAAAGCCTTTACAATTTTCATAAGCTTGACTTATCTGTAGATTGTTTGCAACTGGGTCCAGAACAATTCCTCTCATCCTACATGCCCTGATGCCGTGTGATTTTCCGTTCTCCCATCAGACATCCCAGCTTACTTGGAGACTTTCTTTGATAAAATGCAGCAGAAGTGAAGTGTGCAAGTTCTGAAGGGAGGCCTTAAATGACCTGACAGTTTCCACTTTGACCATCTGGGAATCCTGAGCCACCATGTAGGTCATGGTGAAAATTATATTTTTGGAATTTCTATGGAGGGATCGATATTTATTTCTATAGCCATTTCTGTATTTAAAAAGGAAACCAAGGACATATTGTTTTTCACACTTCTTGATGATTTACTTATGTTCATGAAAAGTTTTCCTAGACTGTGCATGTGTGTGTGTGTGTATCTGTGTTTCTCACATGTAATGCTGCCATCCCAAAAATGACGACCTTACAATGGATAATCAGCTTCAGCATTATGGATTTAAACACATTATTCTCAAAGCCCTGGATGAATCTGTATTTTCTGTATTTCCGACTGGGATCCTTATTAGAACATCTTGTCTCCCCAAAATCTGGTGACAAATTTCTTTCGGAAATGCCATATACCATTTTTGTAAATGACTGAGTCATTTGCAATGCATAAAATGTAAAAAAAAAAAAAAAAGTGGAAAAATTCAGTTTTTACCTTAATAAAGAACTCCTACTTTATCACGTATTTTAAAGAAATTTATAATGTTAGCAGTAAAAGATTCCTAAAATATGGGACAAACCTAAGTATCAGTTTTCAGCACTGCAACAGGAATCCTTAGCGGTCTCAGCTAAATTCTTCAAAACTAATACGTGCAATTAAGCCTGGAGTTCTGAACATGGAAAAGGGATTATTCCTGGTACACAGGGAGACTTACTCTGTGGCTCATTTAAGAAAGGGGCACCATCATCAAAAACCTACCATGGCTGTCCATGGTCAAAAATAAACCATCTCTCTCTCTCTTTTTTTTTTTTTTTTTGAAATTAACAAAATATTTTATAATACTGAAGTTTTGCATAGTTATTGCAGTAGATGTATATTTTTATCCCCTAATTTTTTCAAATCATTTGGTCATGGAATCTTTCTTTATTTTCAATTTCTTTGTTTGAGATGGGGAAGGATGGGAAAGCAATTGTGGGTAGACATAAAACCTATTATAATCTCACAGAATATACTCTAGCAATTAAAAGGGGAAAGAATGCAGGATGGAGGGAAAGAAGAGAGGGAGAAAGTAATGAAACAAGGAAGGTTGGTAGGAGATGATATAGGAAGAGGAAAAAATAAGGTCCATAATTTTAATTCAAAATTCCAACCCCAAGAATGCTTGGAAATCAGATTTTTTCCCCCCAAGTTTGATACAGTCTCATTAGGGAGAAAAACCTGACCAGGAGTGATGTAAGGTTTTTAAAACAATCTCCACATATCCCTCTCATTGAGCGTATTTCTATGTTTTGCTGCAGAAGTAGTCCTTTTAGATGACAGTAGCGTTTCACTCAGGCCCTGATGAGGTGTCACGTAATCTAGGGTCACTGGATCACATTACATTTTCCAAATCTGAAACTCGATGTAAAGTCCTATGGCTTGAAGGGATGTTAAGAAAGGATTGTGGACCTCTTTTGCAGCCATGCTTTGTAGAGCTATTTATAACAAGTATGTTCACTGCCTCTCCTATGAAATGCGGAGAGGCCTCCCAGGTTCGTATTGGTGGTCAATACAGTAATAACACACCAGAAACCCAACACTCTTCTAGACACAGGACATGCTTTGAAATGTCTGCTGCTGTCTTTCACTCTCCTGTGGCCTTTCCCCACTGCATTCACCTGGTCATTGATGCTTAGGGGTCCCTGAGCTGTATGTGTCTCAAATCCAGATGACAGTGAGCTAAGGCAGAAGCCAATAGTATGTCTCTGTTCATTCCGACTCCTGCAGAAACCTTGGCATGGTTATCACTATGTCAATTCTGCTATGACGGGCTATGCCTTGGCCTGTTTCGTTTTGCTTCATACAGCTTTGATGACTTCCTCTGTGTAAAACATCCCATTTTAAATTAAAAAATTAAAAATTCAGAGGTAGATCTGAGGAGACAGCAGCACCCTCCATTGGTGGCCTTGGCACTGGTACACAATGTCATGTCCAGTATTGTGACTACAGCTAGGGGAGTTGTTACACATATTATGAATCTGAGTTTACAATTGTAGGTCATGAGGCTGAAATAGTTACGAATGGACTGGATTTAGCCTGACTGCTGCTGATAAACTCACCCTAGTTTATGATGCTATTGAATGGGGCCAAAGTATTTGGGGGAAGGAATAGGAATGACAATTCTCCAATTTCATGTTTTGTTTGAGCCTTACATTTTTCTTTGAGGATTAGGGGTAAGAGAAGGAGCAGGAAATTGGGAGGAGTCACTGGAGGAATGGAAAGTAATAAACAAAATCAAAATTATTATTTACTCATACTAAAATCCAAGACTTTTAGAGAGATGTCTTTAGGAGTTTGAGGGCTGATAACAAACACTTTGAACTTCTGTGGAAATATGGAGACTGAGCTCAAATGCTGAGAAGGTCTCCAAGTCAAACAAGAAAAATCCCAGGCCAAGACTAAAGAGGGACTTGGAAAAGCAAGGTGGGGCCTGAGTCCACGAGTAGCCTTGTGATCCTCAATGCCAGGGCAAGTCTTGGGCAGGGCAGTGCACTTTGCCACCCTCAGCTTCAGCTTTGCTTCCTCTTGGTGGAAAACTTTATTCAACAGGTAATTTATTGAGTACTGCTATGCTCCAGTGTTCTAGACACTGAGGAGAAAATCGGGAACACAGCAGACAGCTCCGCCAGTGCTCTCAGCAGCAGGGCGGGCCACATCTGACCATCCCGATCTTGGTCTGTGAAGCCAGGTAAGGTTTATGATAAATGCCTCATTTCTCTGAGTCTTCTGTACCTAATCTATTTCTCTGTGTCTCTTGCCCGTGTTGGAGATGGCTAGCTGTCCACGAAAACTGTTCCCCACTTCCATAGAAAGAGTAGTCACTGGCAAGTGGCTGCCCAGCCAGGCTCATTCTATCCCAGCTCCCCACCCAGTGAAGTGTAGAAGAGTGCTTGCTTCTTACTAATGGCATAGAAGTGTAGGTGAAGCAAAACATTAGAAGGCCAATGCTTTTAAGAAGTGGGCAAACCTGCTCCATACTTTCTTTTCTTTCCACAAGTGGATGCAAACCAGAACAAAGACCCTAGGGAATGGATGTGTGTCCTTAAATCTCCACATTGAGAGAGTCACCTGCCCCAGACAGTTACTGGGTAAGATATAAATTGCTACTATATTTGCTTTGCTGCATTTTTGGATGTATTTGTTACAGCTGTTTCGCCTATCTTAACTTACATATACTCTTGTTTCCTATTCTATAGGATATCGGTATATCTCTCTTCCAGGTTTCAATGTTTAACTCTCAGGAATATTTTGTCTTTCTTCCTCTTTAGCCCACTTATCCTAATCCCTTCTAATTCTTTCTGCCATTTTTTTTTTTCCTATTTCTATTCCTCTTAGAATACATTTATAGTTGGGCTTCTTTTTCTTTCTATACATTTTGAAAGCTATTTAACACTCATTCTGATGACCATCTCAAATAAAAAAATGATTAACTTAATATATAAAAATCTCCTACAAATAAATAGAAAAATGGAAAGAGTATATAAAGATGTGTCTCACAGAAAATATGAATAATACTTATATAAAAAGATGCTATTTTCTCAAAATAAGAGAAATATGAGTAAAATTTTGTTGAGATACTTTTATCACTTATTATCCTAGAGATAAAAAGTTTATTAATACACCCTGTTGACAAAAGTATGAGGTAATAGCCACCCTTATATATTGCCGTAGGGAGTTTAAATTAGTACAAGCTTGATGAAGAGTCATTTGGCAATACCTATCAAAATTACAAATGTATTTACCATTTTACCCAGAGATTCTGCTTAAAGGAATTTATCTTATAGATATTTTTACACGAATTTATGCATGATCAAGCTTATTTATTGCAGTGGCCATAACAGTAAAATATTTTTATATAACCAAGATGTTTATCATTGAGGAACTGGCGCAATAAATTATGGTATATCCATCAATAGAATACTAAGAGCCCTTTGAAATAATAAGGAAGATCTTTATGTTGCAGGGAAAGCAAAATTTTACCTCTTCTCTTGTAGAGTTTTAAGCTGGGTCTGAGAATTAAATTGACATAAGACACTGACAGAAGGAAAGCATACAACTGCATATAAATTTTACATGACATGGGAGCCTTCAAAAGGAAATGAAGACCCAAAGAAGTGGCAAAACCGAAATGCTTTTATATGAGGTTGAACAAAGAGAGACAATTGTGGAAAAGTAAACTCTGTGGGGAAGCTCAAGGAAGATAAGAAGTCTTTTAACAAGGCCTGTTTGTACAGAATTCTCTTGGCTATGACTTACTACCGTAGAATGTTTCCTTTCTAATGGTACAGGGAGGGCACCTTTCACATGGGAGTTTTTATCTCGTGTTTCCAGAAAGATTAGAATGCCCTTCTTGCATTTGTTCTTTTTCAAGTGTCATTAGCTCCAAAATAATCCTTTGCCAAAGTGACATATTTTGGGGTGACGTATTCTACCACCTGTCCATCAATGCCCAGGTAGGGATATATTAAGTAAAAGAAAGAAAGCAGAGAATAGTGTTCTATAGTACGCTGCTCTTTGGGTAAAAATATATAGGCCAGGCACGGTGGCTCACGCCCATAATCCCAGCACTTTGGCAGGCCAAGGCAGGTGGATCACCTGAGGTCTGGAGTTTGAGACCAGCCTGACCAACATGGTGAAACCCCGTCTCTACTAACAATGCAAAAATTGGCCGGGAGTACTGGCACATGCCTGCAATCCCAGCTACTAGGGAGGCTGAGGCATGAGAATTACGTGAACTCGGGAGGCAGAGGTGGCAATGAGACGAGATCGTGCCACCACACTCCAGTCTAGGCAACAGAGTGAGACTCTGTCTCAAAACAAAACTATATATATCTACACACACATACACATGCATGCATACATAAATGTAACATCATATACACATCATATATGGGCAAATATATGGATGCACGTATATATTTGCCCGTATATGTGTGTGCATATATATATATATAACATGCTCGCCCGTATATGTGTCTGTATATATAACATGCAAATATATAGAGAATGCATTATGGAAACAACACAAAAACTGATAATATTATTTGCTATGTGGAGGAAAACCAGGGAGAAGTGGGCAGGGGAGGGAGAGAAAACAATTCACTGAACACACTATGTATTTCAAATTGTGAAACATGAAAATGAGAAATCTACTCAAAAAGGAAATAAAAGTATTTTTAACTCTTTTCCCCTTCTCATTATAATTGTTTGTCCACTACAGTCAGTATTTGGGCTGGATTTTTGTTCTTAAACATTCACGGAATCATAGTTGCTTTTAAGGATCAGCTGAAATTTACGGATGCTCCCTTCAGAAGAACGTATTTGTGCAAACGCAATTTGTTTTCCATCTCAGGCATCTGTGGACAGCTTGAGCACAGTTACAAGCTTTAGGTTCGTAACTCCTGTAAGAAAAAATCAGCAATGGAAGAGAAGTGAGAGACTTTGTGTCTCACATCTCTCCCTCTGAAAAGCTGTTTGTGCAGAACTGGCCATATCCTACTATATTGATCTCATTCTTCTTTGTTTCAGAATCCCCCACCTTCTTTGTACCAAATTTTCTGGATTTCTGTGTGATTCTCCTTTAAAAAGAAACCTTTAATAAGAAGCCTTAGACTAATTCTCTGATTACAGTTTTTTTAAAGACTTTCTCTTCATTTCCTACCACTTTTTGGGAATTGATTTTCTCCTGACACACTTTAAGAAACACACTCTTGTTGGCCCCTGAGGGTTCCCATTTGAACAACTGCTTTTTTTCTTGTCCTTGAACTGATTTAGTGTGAGGCCCATGTCCCTCTTTCCTTGGCTATTAATGTAGTTTCTGTAACCCAAATCTGAATAGAATTTTCTTGAACTGAAACCCCAACAACCAGCATTTAAGTTCCCCAGGCTTTTAAAAAACAACAGAGTATTAATTACAGAGACTATTCTCACCCTCCGATACTCTTAGAATCCCATGTGAGAGATTTAGGAGATGGCATCGAACTAGCTCTCCCGAGATCAGAGTGTTCAGGCTGCACTGACTGCTGGTACCAGGGTAAGTAGAGTTTGAAGCCTCACATTTGGGAATGTTACTTTGACTCCCTCACTTGACTGCCCCCGACTTGGACCCTCTTCATTCTGGGCCTCCTCCCAGATCTCCCCTTCAGGATGAGGCACTCCTTTCCCTAAGTGCTAGGAATGCTGCCTAGTGATGGCCCTCAGTGGAGTCCCTCCCCCAAGAATTACCCTCAGCTGAAGAGAGCCTCCTCACTAAAGGTTAGGACCCTTACCAAGGGGCAGACCGCATCCAATGACTGGTCACTGCAGAAGGTAACAAGGGCTGGCCCCTTGGTTCAGTTCAGGGTAACCCGCAAGAGCTGTCTGAGCTCTAGAGCTCCTTGTGGGGTGAGTTGAGACTGCTGTTGTAACTGCATAGCAGCCCCACTCTTTCTTCTGCCCAATCCAGCTTCCCTGCCTCTCTCCCTGATGCTGTCCCAAGAGCCATCTGCAACAATCCACCTGCACCTAATTCATCTCAGAGTCTGTTTGCTAGAGAACTAGAGCACTAAAACTCTCAGGCATTGAAGCATTCCAAAAAACTGTGCTCTTATGAGACCTAATGTTGCAATGTACGTCAGTTGTTTTTCCCAGCCCAGCATCCTTTGCCCCTTCTTCTTGTAACAAGCAGCTTCCAGACTTTCCTCTGGGTAAGTGCACCACGCTACCTCTCCACCCATGATGCAGTAGGGCTGAGACCACCAGCCCTTCCCAGCCTCCTACCTGACCCAGGCTTGCCACATCACCCCAGCCACAGTAATTGGTTCAGGGATGGCATGAGACCTCAGCAGGGCCGGTAACAGCCTGTTTCGGTACTTGTGCTGAAACCACGGAGACAAATGAGCCCATTTTGTCTCAGAGTTGCTGAACTGACTGAATGAAAGAAAATTTCAGGCTGGGCATGGTGGCTCACACCTATAATCCCAGCACTTGGGGAAGCCGAGTCAGGAGGATCACTTGAGGCCAGGTGTTTGAGGCACATTGGCGGGGGAAGGAGACATTTGCTTCCCTGTTCCCCTTTCTCTGTAGAGCAAAAACAGATGTAGAAGGATGGAAAATGTTTCTGAGAAAGGAGGAGGTCTGACGGCTCCAGATAGTAAAACCTCCTCAATTAGTATGAAAATAGCACTCGTTTTTGCACAAAGAGAAATCTTTTTGCCAATCACTGCAGCTCCTCTTTATCACTTTCGAGTGTGTTTATTTTGACGGCTTTTTATTTATACTCTTTTTTTTTTTTCATTTGTACATCAGAAATATGGGCCCATCTGGAGACGGTGCGCAACTTGATGCTTTTCATGGCCCTTCCAATCAGGAGTAACTACAGCTGTCGGGGGAGCACTGAAAAAATGTCAATTAGCTATAAAAGTTCCACAAACAAGCATTATGTCTTCCTCTTATGAGTCCCCAGGTGCAGCTCAAAATTGAGCAATAATGTCCACAGTTAAAAATGGCTGTTGGAGGCCCCAGCACTCTTTTCCCATTAATAATTGCTCGGCAGCAGAGCTGGAGTCACTGCATGTGGACGGTGGAGCCCAGGTCGCGGAGGGTATTTGCGTTAAAAACAGTGACAGCACACGCATAGTTCTTACTGCGTCCCTGCATGTTCACACCAATGGCTGAACTCATCCCTCTGGGATCGGGACTTGAGCCACCTTGCGCTGTCCTCCTACCTCTGGGTTCCTCTTCTCCAGTTATCTGCACCCTGGCTGCCTGTTTCTTGTTCACGTCTAAAAATCACCTCAGGGTTACTCTGGCCCTGGGGAGGAACTGGAGAGCAGTCTGCCTCCTTGTGTCACTCTTTGTGATTGTCCAGGACCTTTATTTGCATGTGGCCTTTATTTACAGACAAGTGCTCTGCCCTCCAGGTGAAAAAGCCAAAGAAAACCTTTATTCTGCAAGTGAAGCCAAGTACCTGGGGCCAGTGGAGGTGACTTGCCTTGACATGTGAAATGTCATAAAGCCTTATTTACCAACACAGGCAGTTGGGCCAAGGGCTGCGGTTTGCCAATTTTTAAAATTTTATTTCTAGCTTTATTGAGGTATAATTGACAAATAAAAATGATATATATTCAAGGTATGTAATGTGATATTTTGATATACATATATACAGTGAAACAATTACCATGCTCGCGGACAATTAACATATCCATCACCTCACAGTTACTGTTTTTTTATTTTTTTGCGGTAAGAATATTTAAGATCTACTCTCTTAGCAAGTTTCAAGTACACAATATATTATCATTAATTATAGTCACCATGCTCTATATTAGGCCTCCAGAACTTACTCATCTTATAACTGCAAGTTTGATGGGACTGTGGGAAATGGGGAGCTGTTGGTCAAAGGTTACAAATTTGCAATTCATTATTTTAACAAATGTTGCATTGAATTATTAATTATCATTATTATCGAGGTTTTTGTGTCCTTTAAGTCTTGCCCCTAAGGCTAGTGCCTCACCCGCCTCACCCTAGTCCTAGTTCTATCTTCAGTCAGAAAGGACGCGGGTGTGGGTCCTTCCCCGAGGTCTCAGCTGTGTGTTCCAAGAACTCTCACATTTAGCAGAGTTGGGTAAGAGGGTTTTGGCAGTGCCTTGTGTGGAGATGGCATCTAGAAAAAGTATACAGACTTTGGTTCCAATTCTTGTGCTGCAACCTCGTGACCTTCAGCAAGTCATCTAACTTCTTTGAGCCTCGGGCTTCCATCTACCAATCTGACATCATAATATCGACCTCAGAGTATGGCCGTAAGGATTAAATACAATAAACGATGTCAAGTGGCCTGCACTCGATTAATGACACCGGACAAATGTTTATGGAGTGAATAATCAATGTGCAAAATGTTGGTTTGAAGGACAGGAGGACTTTTATCATCAGATTGCTTTCTGGTCAGCTGGACCTCCTTTTTTTTTTGTCTTCTTACTTTCTACATCAAGTCATGGTGACATCTCTGTTTTATGCTGGACCTGAGAGCATCTACACATAGGAAGCATCTGGTATTTGTTGCATGAATGGAAAGAGAGCTTTTTTTTTTTTTTTTTTTTTTTTTTTTTTTTAATGAAATCTCCCTCTGTTGCTGAGGCTGGAGTGCAGCGGCATGATCTCAGCTCACTGCAACCTCTGCCTCCTAGGTTTGAGCAATTCTCCTGCCTCAGCCTTCCGAGTAGCTGGGATTACAGGTGCCTACCACCTCGCCTGGCTAATTTTTGTATTTTTAGTAGAGATGGGGCTCACCATGTTGGCCAGGCTGGTTTCGAACTCGTGACCTTGGGTGATCTGCCTGCTTCTGCCTCCCAAAGTGCTGTGATTACAGACATGAGCCACCATCCCAGCCAAAGAGAGCTTATTAATAAGCAATGGTATGAATGAATGTGGAACCAGGCAATGTGGTCAAATCCCCGCTGTGTAGGTGACCGGAGCCATTTTACACTATTGGCTACAAGGTTCTTATGAGGCTTAGACACAAAGAAGGTAAGTTCAGGAGCCAAGAAAGCTACAGTGACCCAAGTGATTCTTAAGTAGAATCACATGCAGAAATCATTGTCTGGGTCCTTCCATGGACCCTCGCTCCATTGAAGCAAAGCCTGGGTCCCTTGCTTTTCAGTGGGTTGGGAATTGGAAGCAGCAAAAAGAAAATCTGGAGCTTTTGCTGTTTCCAGGGTTGGCCCATGGACATTGAGTTAATTCATAACTGATCAAAAGTCAGAAAGTTCTGGGTCATGAGGGAAAGACCATGCTAGGGCTTTTCCGGGAAAACGATGTGAAGAGGCAAGCTTATAAGATGAGCAATCATGTAATTTATCATTCAAGCTGGGATAATTTTGAGAGTGAAAGAAGCTGCTGTTAATAATTACACTGGAATAAAGAATGCCAATTCAGACTGTCCTGGGCAAAGCAAGGCATACATTCATCCTGCTTCTAAAGTAATCCTGCAAACAGCATCCTGCTCAGTGCTGGAAAGAACAATGCCATTTGTACCACTGCCTGGTGGACAGCACTGGCTTCTTTCGCCAAGAGGGCAGCCTCATGCCTGCCCCCTGCAGCCATTGCTATCTCTGGGTCTGCTGTTTCGTGATAAAGCAGTTGTACCTTCCTTTGCCTGCTTTGCCCTCTTTACAGCCAGTAGCCCAGTGTATCTAAGAGCTGTGTCACCATCCATTGCCACCAGCTGGCTCTGCTGTCACATCTGGGCTCTCATTTGAGTGATGTCTCACAGAAGCCTGAAAAATGGAATCACAAGCGGAGAGGCCAGCAAAGGCAGAATGCCAGAGGTGAGCAGTGTGGGATGCTGAATTGTCTTTTAGATAAATGCTTGATGTTAGCACAGGAAAGAATTGCAGATAATCATTTATTCTAATATCTTGCCTAGTATCCTCTCCCGCCACCTCAATTTACTGTTGAGGAGATAAAATCAAAAGAGTAATGTGCTCAAGTTTATTAGTTCCTTCAAATTTATATCTCTAGCCCACACATTCTCCACAGATTCCAGACTCAAATATCCCACCATCTCCTCAATGTCTCGCTGGTAGAAATATCAAACTCAGTGTTTCCAAACATGGCCTTGTGATCTCTTCCACAACTGGTTCCACCCCCTGTCCTTTTCACCTCGGCCAATAGTAAGTCCTCTCTCTGTTCCTCAGGCCAAAAATCTTGGAGTTACCCTTGACTCTTCACAACTTCTCCTTCTTTCTCACAACACACCTAATCTGTTAGAAAAGACTATTCAGAATATACCCAGAGCCTGACTACTTTTCACCACCCCCATTGCTACCCTTGGTGCAAGCCACCATCTTCTCTCACCTAAGTTGTCATTGTTGCCTCTTAACCGCTGCCACTCAAACCTTCCTACAGTTCTTTTTATTTTTACTGAATTGAATAGTCTAATGGGACCTTTTAAAGCCTATGTTAGGTTGTGTCACTCCTCTTCTCAACATAAAAGCTGAAATTCTTACTCTGCCCTACAAATTCCTACACAAACAACACCCAACACCGTTACCAGTTCTATTTTTAACTTGTAACAGATGCTCCCTGTTCACATGGCTGCAGCCACTGAGGCCTCTTTGCTGTTCTTCAAATAAACGAGACATACCCCTACCCCAGGACTTTTGCACTGACTGTGTCTTGAGCCTAGGACACTTTTTCCCCAGATCCACTTGGTTAAATTCCCCTATACCTAGGAGTCTTTGCTCAAATGCAAGCTTCTATTAAAACTGCTGTTCCTCATTCTCCTTTCCTGTTTTATTATTCTATATAACGTTTGTTATCTTCTCATATACCCTATAATTTATTTATTATTTTCTATGTAACCTTTGACTCCTTTGAGTGGAAATTAGGATCTCTGAAGGCAAGAATTTGTGTGTTTTGTTTCCTGCTCTGACAACCAGTGCGAGCACCTGGCACAAAGTAGGAATTTGATAAATAGTGGCTGAATGAATTAATTCAGCAGCTATTTACCCAATGTCTTCCGTGTGTCAGGTGCATACTGGATGTATCAAGACAGTTATAGCAAAATCCTTCCTCTTAAAGTGAGCCTGAGTCAGTAGGATGGAAGCACAGACAACCCTAAGGCAGTGTACTCATGATGTACAACAGTGTTAAGGATAGCAGTCCCTGGCATTATTGTTCTACCACATGGGGGAGTGGAATGAAAGCAAGTGACGTTTGCCCAGAGGAAGCGATGCTGTTGCTGGATCTTGACAAGCTAGTGGAATTTTACCAGGCAGTAGAGCAGGGTGACAGAGCTGTCCCTCATGTCTCAGTGGGTTTTCACTCTGCATACTGATTTAGAGAGCTGGCTTAGTCCCAGGGAAAAAACAGATAAGGATTTCTTTTTGTGATAACCGTGCTGTCCAGGCAGCACTTCTTAACAGCAGAAGGATGGCCTGATGGCATCCCAGAACATTCAAGTCACCAAAGTGATCCAGTCTGCTCACCTGCTGGTGAAATCAAATGCAGTTTTCCTCCAGAGCAACCTGGGCAGGTGATCTTACAGCGTTACAGCCACTGTACTGAGCATCATTCACTGGAATCACTCAATTTCAATTTCTCCTGGACTCTCAGGAAGCCCTGATTTTAAAAAAGGCTTTTGGTTTGTGATTTCTTAGAATAATCTTGTTTAAGTCAGAGTTGTTTGCCATGGAATTCAGTTGTTTTTGCTGAGTCCAATTGCCTCTGGAGAATAAAAGGATCACCAGACATTTGTGAACTACTTCTGTAACATAACTAAAAGAGAAAGAGCAGGCATTGGGCAGGGGCTGCTTTCGGGCTTGGGAGCCTATAGGACCACAGGATTGTTCTAAATTCCATTGTTTCCTCCCCAGGTAAGTCTGACAGTTCTAGTGGTAGTGAGAGTAAACTGTTTAGCTATGTAATTTGTGTAACAAATTACATCTATACTTAGCAGCCTAAAACAACAACAGTTTATCATATCCCATAATTCCTTGAGTTGTCTAGGTTGATCCTCTGACAGTTTTATTTGGGCCCACTCATGGGACTGCATCCAGCTGGAGAGTCAGCAAGGCTGCGAGGTCCAAGATGGCCTTCTTCACTTATCTGCCAGTTGGTGCTTTTAGCTAGGACACCCTGATGCTCCTTCACATGGATTCTAGTCTCCAAATAGACCAGCTTTCTTACAGTGAGGACATAACAGGCTCAAAGAGGATGATGGAGGAAGCTGCAAGGCCCCTTTGAGGACTAGACCTAGGACACAGATAGTTTTGCTGCTTCTACATTCCACTGGGCAAATTGAGTCACAAACCCAGGCCAAACTCAAAGGTCAGAATAGATTCGATCTTCTGAGGGGAGGAGCTAGCTGCAAAGCTCTGTGGCTATATTTAACCTACCACAGTCTTCCATTTGACTACAGTTACTAATAGTCTTCCCAGATACAAAATAAATTTACACCTCCCAAGATCTTCAAAAATCTCACCCAGTTATAACATAAGGCTCAGAATCCTGGAGCTTGTGATCTTCATCTGGTCTGGATACAGAAAAAGCCTCTTGGGTGCAGCAGATCCTCTTGATCCAGAAACTTGTGAATTTAAAGCACCAAGGGACACGGACTAGATGACGCAATAGTCACTCTTATTCAAAAAGGAGAAGAGCAAGAGGCACTAGCAGTCACTGGTACACAGCAATTCTGAAAACTAGCCAGGCACAGGCACATGTCATCAGAGCCCTCTACCCAAGGCAGGGAATATTCCTTTACTAGGGCCTGGCTCTTCTCTCTGGGAGTAGTTTCCTAATCAGCTGTTTTCCTTGGCCCTTAAATTCACCTTCTAGGCTCTTGGCTCTACTCTTTGAATTTCTTTTTCCTTCCATAAGAGAGGGTTCATGTTTGTAGCTTTCTTAGCCTGCTTTCTAACTATAAACCTTGGGGACCACAGTCCTCTTTGTGTTTTAAACCGTGTGTGTTTTCTTCAATCCAAGCTGCTACAACTCCTTTAAAAATGTTTTGGGTTTTCTGTGTATCACATTATACTCCATTAAACAAAAACCATATTCACAACTATATTTGAAATAGATTCTTCTCTACTTGGATGGGGAATTTCAGGGTGCTGCTGTAGGACAAGGCCCTTAAGATTTTTGTCTAGCTGAGAAGGTCTATTAGACAACATCTTAATTTTTCAGAAAGTCTTATACCTACATTCTTGATTTGATTGTGATCCTGGAGCCATTTTCATTTTTCCCTTGATAATCTTTTGCCTGTTGAAAAGACTGGAAATATTACAAAGAAAACCAGCTTTATTTAGAAACTCAGTATGTATCAGGTCCTCTGTACTTTCTTTAACTTCTGCTTACAAATAGAAGTGACTTTAGTACATCTCTCTTTCTCTTCTCATTCCTTATCATACTCAGCTAGAAAAAGCCAATAACCATTGTCAGCATTCTGCTTCGTCATCTCCTTAGGGAGATCCACACATTCATTAGTACATTTCCTGTCTTTCAAATTACTTCAGATGAAAGTTTTGCCAGTTGCTCCTCAATTGTAACTTGGCTTGACATTTTCCCAGCCTCCCCTGGCAGTTTTCTCAATGCATTTCTAGCTTCTACTAATAGCTTCCTTAATTCTCTATCAGCCACTGCCCATTGCCCAGTCCCAAAGCCAATGCCACATTAATAAAGATGGTTTTTTAAATTTTATTTTTAAATAGCAGCATCCACTTCCAGGTGCCTATATAACTATGCAGTATAAGCAAACCATTTCAGAACTTAATGGCTTAATATAACAGTGACTTACTATTTTAACATTCTATAGGGTGATTCTTCCACTGGTCTCACCTGGGATTGCTCATGTAGCTGCATTCAGCTGGAAGGTTGACTGAACTCAGCTACGTTGGTTGGATCTTCCTCTCCATATTGTCTTTCATTCGAGTTTCTTCACATCCTGGAGTCTTCTTGGCATGATGGTCTTCAGGGAGCATTTCCAGAGGGCATGCCCAAATTCATAAGCACAGATCAAGCCTCTGCTTACACCTAATTAACTTGGCTAGAGCAAGACTCATGGACAAGCCCAGAGTCAGTGTGGGAGGGGACTACACAAAGGTATGGATACTGAGAGGTGTGTTTCATTGGGCTATGACTATAACCATATTGCACAGAAGGATAAAAGAGATCACCAACCAGATCTTTCTAACCCAGGTCTCCTGTCCTCTTCTCTACCTGTTGACGTCTCTGCAGTCCTAACCTGTAGTTCTCACGTGTGCTCTGACTTTTGGTGCTGGAAAGGGTACCCAGGCAGCAGCTAGGCCAACATGCACATCCTTAGCCCATTGCCCTTAGTCAAGTTTTTGGGAAGGCAGACCCTGCTTCCAGGTCTAATTCTGATCTTGAATATCCAGATCAATTTTGTGCAGATGCCCTTTTCTTCTCTATATAACATTCTTTGCACCACAAAAAGGAAACTCCCTTTGGAGCTTGCCTCAGACATGTAAGAGCTATGCATCTAACAGGACAAAACTTCTCAATGTTTACGCTCAGATGATATCTACGAGAGGGAAAGTCTCCTGTTTGTCACAGTCATCATTAAAATGGTCTCTAATAACTCAGTCTCCTTGGTATTCACATCGTTGTATCATCCTCTTCTCTGAGTGTGGGCAGGATTAGCTGATACTTCTAACCAATAGAATATTGCAAGTGTGGTGTGATGTCACTTCTGATACTGGGTTATAAAAAAGCTGTGGCTTTGGTCTGGGTGTGCTCTTACACTCTCTCTTGGGTTGCTTACTCTGGGAGAATCCAGCCTTCATGCTGTGACACAGCCCTGTGGAAAGGCCCACATCTGTGAGCCTGGAAGCTGATCTTCTGAGGCCTGCCCACAGTCGTGGGAGAGTGGGTAAGCTCAGAAGCTGACCTTCCCCAAGCCAAGCCTTGAGACGACTGCAGCCCTGGCTGACACTCTGATTGTAGTCTTGTGAGAGACTCTGATTCAGCACCACACAGCCAAGATGCTCCTTCATTCTTGACCCTGAAGAACGGTGAGAGTATACATTTGTTGTTTCCAACTTCTAAGTTTTGGGGTATTTGTTACACAGCAGTGGATAACTAACACATATTTTGGGTTACTGCCTGATATGGTTTGGATCTGTGTCCCCACCCAAATTTCATGTCTAGTTGTAGTCCCCAGTGTTACAGTTGGGACCTGGTAGGAGGTGATTAGATCATGGGGGGTGGTTTCTAATGGTTTAACACCATCCACCTTGGAGCAGTAATTATGATGGTGAGTTCTTATGAGATCTGGTTGTTTAAAGTGTGTAATACCTCCCCACCTCTCTCTTTCTCCTGCTCCAGCCATGTAAGACATGCCTGCTTCCTCTTGGCCTTCTACCGTGATTGTAACTTTCCTGAGGTCTCCCAAGTCATGCTTCCTGTACAGCCTGCAGAACTGTGAGCCAATTAAATCCCTTTTCTTTATAAATTACCCACTTGAAGGAATTTATAGCAATTCACGAACAGACTAATACACAGTCTTTGCAAAAATGTGCATAGCCCAGGAGCACCCCACCCCAAAACAGCCAGTATAAGACTAACAGGAGCAAGAAAGAGAGGGGTGAGGACAGGGAAGGGTGTGAAGAATCTGGAGGATTTCTTTGGTCCCTCGGCCATTCCCTCCTGCTTTCCTTCCTTGGGGGAAGGAAACAATGGTCTTTCAGAACAATCAGCCAAGCAGAAAACAGTCTTCTCTGGGTTAAGATGGCAGAAACAAGTAATTTAATACTTTATCTTGATTGGATTAGTAGCAAAGGCATTGACTAGTCTCTCTAGCTGAGACAAGGACAGTTTAGCCTGTCTAAATTAAATCTCTTCGGCATCATTGGTTTGAACAGCCTACTCATTTTTGCTGCAGATGCTCTATACATTTTTGTTGTTGTTGCTGTTTTGCGTTGGAGAAGTAAAAATGCATTTTCTTTGCTTAGGTGGGAGGACTGATCGCCTCTACCTACCCAGGGTGATTATTGCAGCACATATGGTTTAGAGCTGCCGAGAAAAGTAATGGATCTGCCCGAATTAGTGCCTGACTTGGGTGAGCACCGAAGCAGAAATTCCCCCCTCCCCTTTTTAACACTTTGGCTCAGTGAGGCAGGCCAAACCCTATAATCATCATTGATTATCTCATTCGGCATGACTCCTGGGAAATCTTGGGTGAAAGCAAATTGAATCGGATATTTGCTGCCACTCTTGTAAAAGGGGCCTCTCTCAGATTAATTTCAGGGATGATGGCAGCCCAGAAAATGAGGGCCTGGAGTAGTGTGGCCAAGGGGGCCGTCGGGCAATGTGAGAAGATGCAGCTCTTGCGAACTGATGTGTATAAAGGGTGGCTTTGGAGAAAAGCGCAATCTTTTAACGTGGAGGATTAGTCCCAGAGGGGAGGCTCCCTCACAGATGAGTTTGCCTGGCCTGCACCTGGGAAAGGCTGGTTGTTAGGGAAGATTCATCAAATAAGGAGCAGGCCCCATTGTTCCTGTGGGTATCTTAGGCTCCCTAGGGAGGAAGGGGCTGCACAAGTTCCCTTGGGAGAGAACCTCAGGCACAAAGGGAAAAGAAGCCCTTTTGTGGATTCCAAGGAATCCCTTCCCCTTAGGGGAGGAAGCTGAATAGGCAAAACTTTAAAAGGTCAAGGGTTTATTTAATAAGAGGAGGATTTGGGACTGTCAAGTCCTGCTGGAGGCCAATGGTACCACTGAGAGAGAAGGCAGCACTCACACCTGGCACTTCTGCCAGGTCCCGCTCTCAAGAACATCCCTCTTGGCAAGAAGAGGGGCCTTTTGACCCAGTAGAGGAGATCCTAAAAGGACAGTGGTCATGAGACTGGGCAATAAACACAGAGCCAATTAGAGAGAGCTGATGATGTGAAATCAGCATTCAGGCGCCACCCTGGCTGGCAAACCCAGAACATGGGCATCACCAAGTCCAGTTAGTGGGACTGTCAGCTGTGAGTGTGGAGAGAGCTGCTTTAGAGGGTTTTATGGGCAAGGTTAGTAAAACAACAGCAGCAACAACAACAGTCATGCATATTTATCAAGTGTGTCCAGAAATGCTCATAATAACCCAGCAAGAGAAGTATGGTTATGTGTGGTGGACAACGTTGGTGCTTCACTCAGACCACCTGGCGTCCCTTTTTGCCCATTTTGTGCACCTCCAGTTTGAATGTGCTCTTGCTTTTAACAGCAAGCATCTCAAGCTATTTTTTCCTAAGATTTTCCTTGGGCCAGTGGAGTTTGCTTTGCAGAGCTGAAGTGCCTCAAAATTTCCATCTACCCTCCTTTCCCACCACCCTTAACCAATGACTAATGGATATAGAAACATGAAGGCCCCAGCTCCTATGGATAAAGCCAACTCTGAAGTATAATTTACAACGCAGAGGTCTCCGCAGCAGTAGGCTAAAGTTACCCTCTGTCTGCTGGACCTTTGCCTGAGACTACATACCTGCTTAGCTTCCTCTGTTTTCCCCTCTTGCATCCCCTGCTCAATTTCCAGTTTCCCCTGGGAGCACTTTCTTAGTAGTACAAGTTCTCGTCTTAGAATCTGCTTCTGGAAAACCTAACTTGCAATGTTATCCCTGATTTGTAAATCAGAAAACTAAAGAATATAGCGAGATGAAGTCACTTTTCTGCCCAAGGTCACACGAGAAAATGTCTGAGCTGGTATTTACAACCAGTCCTCTCTGACTTCAGAAGTGTGGTTTCTTATATCACCCACAGAGCCCATTTTCAAAGAGGAGAGGTTTGTATAGGGAAAACGCAGAGGAAAACTCATCCTTATTGTCAGACTTTTGTTTCCTTTTGGGAGCTTCTTGCCCATGTGACCAAGAATTGGTCAAAGTCACAGACACTTTTAGCAGCAACTCTTGGGAAGAATGTGATTGACTTGTCAGGATTTCTCAGTAGGTGCATTTCATTTGGTTTTTGCTAAAAATTAACTCCAATGGTCAATGGATTTACCACATTGAAACGACCCTGAATAACACCCTCCTTGCAGGCATATTTGCAATTTCTTCTAAGCCCAAAGTATATTCCATGTTAACACTGCTCTGGCAGGATCGCAGTGAAGGGTCACTCCTTTGTGTTTATTTTCTTTGAAAGCTGGAGGTCAGGTAACCACTGTCAGAATCCTGACACTGTTATCTGCCTGCAGAAAAACTGTGCCTTGGGGGAGATATATTTTGGGAGCTGTGATGCGGCTAAAGCACTGGCCTGAGGAGCCTAAGAAGTTGTGGCTAAAATTGGAGAAGGGAGAAGAGTAATTAAAAACTAAATAAATAAAAGCTGAGCAGTGCTAGAGATAGACATTGTTCTGGAATCAGAAAAACCTGGACGGAAATGCTGGCTCATAAACTTTAGACGTGTAGCTTCAGACAAATTAACCCCTCTAAAGCTTATTTCTCATCATCTGCATAGTTGGAATTCTAATTGCCCCTAGGTTATAGAATTACTGTTTTGTTTTGTTTTGTCGAGACAGAGTCTCACTCTTCTGTCACCCAGACTGGAGTGCAGTGGCATGATCTCGGCTCGCTGCAGACTCCACCTCCTGGGTTCGAGCCATTCTCGTGCCTCAGCCTTCCAAGTAGCTAAGATTACAGTTGTGCATGAGCACGCCCAGCTAATTTTTGTATTTTTAGTAGAGATAGGGTTTTGCCATATTGGGCAGACTGGTCTTCAACTCTTGGCTTCAAATGATCTGCCTGGCTTGGCCTCTCAAAATGCTGGGATTACAAGCATGAGCCGCTGCGCCTGGCCTGCTGTGATTTTTTAATGAAACAATGGATACAAAGGACTTGATGTAAGCTTTGGCACATAGTAGGCATTCACTGATGATGTTTGTTTTAATGAATAGCTTAACTACAAATAATTTTTGTTTACATTAGGCAGCAGGGAAGGGTCAGGAGATTGTATAAAACACAGCGAGCATGTCAATGTATATCAGTGTACACTGAACTCCAACAAACTGCCTGCTCACTAATGTCTTGTTTTGTGCCTATAATCAGGAGGAGAAGAAGACAAGACCTATATCATAAAAGCTACATTTTCTCATCGGAAATGTGACTTTCACAGCCTTTTCTTTCTTTCCTTTTTTTTTTTTTTGAGATGGAGTCTCGCTCCGTTACTCAGGATGGAGTGCAGCGGTGTGATTTTGGCTCACTGCAACCTCCGCCTCTTGGGTTCAAGCTATTCTTCTGCCTCCACCTCCTGAGTAGCTGGGACTACAGGTGTGCACCGCCACTCCAGGCTAATTTTTGTATTTTTAGTAGAGATGGGGTTTCACCATATTGGCCAGGCTGGTCTCAAACTCCTGACCTCGTGATCCACTCGTCTCAGCCTCCCAAAGTGCTGGGATTACAGGTGTGAGCCACCGTGCCCGGCCTCACAACCTTTTCCGTGATGACAGCACAAAATATGGAGCCCATGACAGTGAATTTTTGTATTTTGTCTGGGCTCTGGAACCCTTAGACTTAAAGATGAATAGTTAATGTTTAGGCAGGAATTGCTTGGCCAGGTTGGGCTCTGCTAGTTTCAGGGCCACTCGAATTCATTCTCTTCAACTGGGCTTATCTTCTAGGTGTAAAACTGATGCTGTGAGTATGAGCTGTGCAGTTGGAATGAAGAACACTGAAATTACACATCTCCCTCAAAACATCCAAGGTCTCTTTCTTCTACACGAACTTGCTGATGATTGTACGTAAAGAGATAAAAATAAATGCACTGATGTATCTATCATCAGTTAATGATTTATAAATAATGCCTCTAGGTAGACAGATTGTTACTTCTGTGGCTAAATTTGGAAGGAAGACCGCCAAGACTTTTGGTTGGCTAGAAATTTAGGATAAAAATCACAATTTCTTGAGCCCTGTAGAATTTTTTATGTAGGCTTTTGTTTGTTTTTGTCACTTGAATAACCTGAAAGTCAATCTTGTTTGGCTTTTAACTAAAAGATGCCTTCCTGTAAATCCATGCCGCTCAGCTGCATGCATTTGAACACTCAAACCCATAGAGGACGTGTTACTGGGTTCCAGTGCTCTGGCCAATGAGGACGTGCACCTGAGAGGAGCTGTGGGTTACTTGTGGTGTTTCCAGGCTAGGACTGTGTCATCTTCTTTCCCGTCCAAGAGTATAGAGTCATGACAGCTATGAAGGACAATCATAACTTTAAGCAAAGGCATTCCTGGGAGAACCACCCACCTCTGGAAATGGAAATAAGTGGGCAGGGCAAGAATCTCTAAAAGGCTTCTTAGAAAAATTACACCTTGCCCTTCCATCTTTTTTCTCACTTACCAAGTGTCTGAGGATGTTCATGATTGAGTATTTGAGAATTTGGAAATGCTGAGTCGGCTGGGCTGCTAGGAATGGGAAGAGAAATAAAATAAACCTAGACAAAATTGATCCTGGCCTCTGCTGATGAAAAATGCAGCCCAGAGTGGCCAAAGCACAGATTTGAAGGGTGGTTCTTCTACGAACCAGCTGTCATTTACCAGAGGTAAAAAAAACCTGTCGGTCCACAGCTGAATCTGGCCAACAAAGATCTCCAGTTTAGCTGGTAAGAGTGTGGAATTGTATTTTTTATTGCAGGAAGCTCTCTTTAGCTCACCACCAGTTCCTGTCTTCTCTGTGGCCTCAACGTTCCCTTCCCGCTTAATCTGTGTCTGTCACCTGACCCTCCCTGGAGTGATGTAAGTCTATAACCACCTCAGCCTCATTTTCCTCAACCGTCAGATGCGAACCAAGTCTGTTTCACAGGGTTGTTGTGCGAGTCTAGTGTGACAACATGGATAACACGCCCAGGATGGGCTAATACTTCATGAGCTCAATGGACTTCTTTCTTTCTTCTCTTCCTTTTTTCTTGCTTTCCCTTTTCTCTTGCTCTATTTCTCATTCTTGCCATTTTGTTTGTCTCCTCTTTGTGATGTTTGGATATTTATTTGATCTCATTGCTAAACTTTAAGCAAGGGATTTGTTTTGTTTTGTTTTGTTTTTTTAGTTCATGGAAGCCCTGGGTTTTTCTGGTTTATCCTGAAGTGAAAGTTGTACTAAATATGTCCTCTGCTTCTCCACAATTTATGGATTGAAAGAGACATATCTAAAGGGCACAAAAGTGATTAAACAATGAGTTACTCAGGCCCTGAGTTAAGATGAGGTTTGACCCTACTCTAGATTAATCCAGAAGGAGGTTGAAGATGATGACCTTGCATGTATTTGCTTAGGGGATATTATGGTTAGTGAAATTAAACTGCCCCACTGTGATGGTTACTACATCACAGAGTGATGTCAACTTGATTGGATTGAAGGATGTAAAGTATTGTTCCTGGGTGCATCTGTGAGGGTGTTGCCAAAGGAGGTTAACATTTGAGTCAGTGGACTGGGAAAGGCAGACCCACCCTTTAATTTGGGTGGGCACCATCTAATCAGCTGCCAGTGAGGCTAGGATACAAAGCAGGCAGAAACATGTGGGGAAAAAAAAAAATGGGCCTAACCGCCCAGCCTACATCTTTCTCCCATGCTGGATGCTCCCTGACCTTGAACATCGGACTCCAAGTTCTTCAGTTTTGGGACTCGGATTGGCTTTCCTTATACCTCAGCTTATAGACGACCTATTATGGGACCTTGTGATCATCTGAGTTAATACTTAATAAACTCATATGTGTGTGTGTGTGTGTGTGTGTGTGTGTGTGTGTGTGTATGTGTGTGTGTGTGTGTGTGTGTGTATATATATATATATATAATTAGTTCTGTCCCTCTAGAGAACCCTGACTAATACACTCACCATGAAGACAGAGAATATAATTCCAGTGTATTGGGACTCACTTAAATAAGTGGGTTTCATTTTTCCTTTCCTTTACAGTTGAGGAAAAGGAGGCTTATTAGGTTAAAGGGTCTTGTTGAGGGCACTGGGGTATTTACTGGCAGGGACCTTTGCACTAAGTGCGCAGTTTTTACTCCTCGTAGTGAAACTTTATTGACCATAAGGGTCTAGAACATTTTCAGTTTCTGCCTTTTGAATGACAACAATTGAGCTGGGGATCATTAGAGGCAGAGGTTACATAAGCATTGAAGACATTATTGAGTAGCAATGCTGACCTTGGCCTTGTAAAAACAAGCAAGAAGGCATGGCTGTAGTATTCACAAGCCCTGGAAGGAGGGAAGGAGAACCTTCTTAGAGATCTGGTTATAAGACCTGATTTGGATACCTACTAGCTGTGAACTTGGAAATGCTATTTAATTTTCTTAAATATTACTTTCCTCATTTGCAGGATAAAGATAATTATTTCCGAACTGCCCACTTCAAAAGTTTATTTTGAATTTCCAAATATAGATGATTTAGTCCAACAAAAGTGTTTAATATGCACCTTCTACGTGCAGGGTATATTATGCCTGGCCCCGAAGATTCAAAGATGAATACAGGAAGAGCATGCTACATGTGCCAAATGATGAACTATAAAGTTTGCATAAAAGAATAGATCATTATTATTACGACCCAAAGGGCTGTCCCCTTCTCCTTGGAAATAGTGGCTGGAAAGACATCTGTTAGCTCCTCTGTCACCCATGCAGCTCAGAGCTCTAGGATTTATTGCTCTCACTAGTTACAATAGCACATATTACATTACACAAGGATGATTATTTAAAACAGTGCTTCTGAAATGGTTTATTCATATGTATACATATATGAGTTTCAAGGGTGACTTACATCTTGTTCTTGAGAAAGAAATCATGACCCATGAGGAAAAGTATAACACAGAATATTATGAAGCAAGGGCTGAATTTCTCAAGCTACTTTATCCCCAACTTGCTTTAAGGTCCTAGAGTACTTATTTAATTTTTCTGAGTTTGAATCCCCCTTCCTCAGAGAAGAATCTTGTCCTGACCGCTAGAGATGTTTTTCATGAAGTAAAGCCGGTGATGGGTATAGACGTGTTTTTAAAAATTTGTCAGATGACGGAAAGGTAAAGGTTAGCAGCAGGCCTGACATCTAATTTTGACCTTTATTTGGGAAACCTGGGAAAGAAAGAAATAAACCAGGAAAATACCCTTGCAAACTCATGAGTAAGCAGACTTCCTGGAAACCACAAATAGTGTTTACCAGCGGAAAGATAAAGAAGAGTTTCCAACTATGAACTACTTTATAGCAGGATATATACCCAGTCTGTGTCAGCTGTTTATTGTAAATAAACCTGAAATCTATGAATATATGAGACACGGCTCACTGGAAAATGTCACATGGCTGTGTAATTGCTGTGTCTTGCTATTGCTCATCAAGTTTGAATCAAAAGTAAACCTCGTCCTAGGTATGACCAATGATTCACGTTGAATCTCATTTGCATTGTCTTTGTGTTATATCGGGTGCCATCCTAGGTCAGGTGGAAAAAGGTATGGGTAGAAAAAGGAGATGCTCCGTAGCTCAGTTGCTCCTCTGTTCAAGTTTTGTACAACATGTTCTTAAAGTTCACATGGGAAATCTGAACCAGAACAATCCTGGTGCAGGAGAAAATCAACATTTGGAGGCAGGGTTGATCATCTTGACCTCTCTGAGCGAACACCCCTTGGCAGTGTCTTGCTATTTCTGGTAAACCTTGCATCAGAAGTACATTTGTTGCTCAGCATCACCAATGCGTCAAGATGAGTCTCATTTGCATTATCTTTGTGCTTTCTCAGGTGTCCCTCACAGAGAAGGTATTGTTAGTACATCATTTTTGAACATCACTGAGGGAGCTTCTGTAAAATCCAATCCAATCTTTAAGGTAAAGATTTTGTGTATGTGTGAGATAAAAGCACATGATAGACTTATGCAAAATGTCCTCTTAGAGCACAGGCCTAGGAAGCTGGGGGTTTTGCTGACTCTGTTACAATTAAAGAAGCAGAAGTTAGAAACAAGAAGTTAGAAACAAGTTAGAAACAGCTCTGGGGGCCCGGGTGGGGGAGGGGATATTGGTCACAGGGTCCACCCAGTGGGTGTGGTCACCAATGTCTGCAGGCTGTCTTTAACCCTGTAGCCATTTTCCTTCCACTTGATCATTCTTTATTGTTGGATTCTCCCCTCCCAGCTAATCCCCCAGCCCCAAAATCAGTCTCCTCTGACGCCTATTAGAACAGTGGCATCCCGCCTTATTCCCTCCCTTCCCCTGCCATTGATCTTGACTTACCTGCAACAGGAATGAGGAAAGCCTGGACTCTCCTCCCAAGTGCTCTGCCCCTCGGCTCCCTTTTCTCACACCTTGCCCATTGCCGTTTGGAAAGCCAAGGGATAAAGGCAAAGTTAGACTCAATAGGTAGATGTTTTCCTTAGTCTAGGTAAAAATGTTCTTTAGGGTAATTAACCCAAAAAGTCAAGAAAGAATGATTTTATCTTATTGAAACGTGCAAAGTACTTTTTGCAAACCCCAGAGGGAAAAAGAATTGGAGAGAACAGTGGCGCTCTACCTTAGCTCTCTACCTTGACTGCAGAATTATCAATGGTGCTTTGAAAAAAAATAAATTTACTATTCCTGGGCCCCATTCCAGACTAGTCAAATTAGAATTTCTGAGTGAGGCCCAGGTATGGGATTTTTAAATTGTTTTCCAGGTGATTCTAATGGGTAGCCATAGTTGCAGACCACTGGGGTAGCAGTTTTATGGTCATTTGCTATTGTCTTTATGAACAAAGTCAGGCAGTAAGTGCATTGCAGGACATAAAATGGCTCAGGGCTAAAATGTTTTCTATTGTAAGATCAGCTATGTAGAATGGAAACCCAGCTGGAATCAGGGCATTAAGTTAGCCCACGTGTAAAATAATTTCTTTTGAAGTTTTTGGCACTAACAAGTCCTGAGATGGTATTTTCTGATGAGAATGGGCTTAATGACCTGAGTATATCTATAAGCCAGAGGAATATCCTGATTGACTTCTCCCTTTTCAAGTTTATCAACTTGAAGAGGATATTAATATTTTTTTCCATTTAACAATATGACTTACAAGTGAAACATTATGAGAAAGTGTGAGATCCATATTATTTCAGGGACATGACCCTGCACACCTTCTTCCCACTCATGGAGGAGCTGAAACCACTATTCTCAGGAGAAAAAGCACAGAATTTGTATGGTATTCCAGAAATTTTGATCTCTGCAGCCAACTAGTCACATTAAGGACCCAAGGGGGAGACATATTTGTAATCAATGTCTGCACATATGCAATTTCTCTCTACATAATTTTGCTCTTAAGGATGATAGAATGGGGTCCACTTTAATTAAATGTATAAGGAACACTAATCCACTTTGAAAGGCACCACTAATCCACTTACTGGTCGCCAAGTTATGCAGATACTAATGAGACTTTCAAGAAAAGAACAGGCATAAGAAGACGACAATTTACAGGAAATATGCTTGGAACAGACACTCTATTGTATGTATTCCTCATGATCAAGGGCTACCAACCAACACCAAAGGTAGTTCATTATACCCTGCTTCACTTATGGCTGTGTCTTCTGTAGGGGATTATTCACACAATATAAGCAGAATCTGGTAAGTAAAGTAAGAAATTGTGGATCTGTTTACAATTTGGTTCCCATGCTCAACTGTACATTAGTTTGGTCTCCTGTTAATAAACTTTTGTGTATGTACTCCACACTCCAAGTTATTTCTGTACATACTCTTACAGTTTTGCATTTCAGTCCCGCAGGAAACTTCAGCAATACATTATATGCGATTGCATTTATTGTTGTTATTATAAATAGTTTGATGATACTGTTTTTTATTTATTGTTTCCTTAAATAGATGCTGAACTGCTATAGCAAATTAATCAGAATATAACCATTGTTCAGGAAATGCTTGAATATTTTCAGCAGAAGCAAAGGAAAGTATATCATCAATTTGATTGGAAAAATAGCTGAGCTGTCTGAGAAATATTCCATGGGGAAGATCATTAAAAATCTCAGCTCTATCTCTGCCCAACTACAGAATCTCCTCTGAGAATCTTTCAATGCTCCATTAGAAGCCAAAAACAAACAAACAAAAAACTCCTCACGTGATTCTGACAGACTCAATCGTCTATATCTGACAATTAGCCATGTGCTCATTTAGGGCTGAAGTGGGGAGAGTCAACTGGCATTGATTGTATGACTACTACATTCACTGTCTTATTTAGTACTCATCATGATTTTATAAGATAGGAATTACTCTATTTGTTTTATACTTCAGAAAACTGTCCCAGAGTCACACAACTAAGACAACTATCAAATTGGAGATTTGAACTGTGGAGTTGCCTTGAAGCTGATTCTCAGTAATAGTGACACGAATACACACATACATATATATCATATGTATACTGAGGGCACTGGAGAACAGGCAGAAACTGGAACGGGTTCTACTTCTGGAATAAAGAGCCAGCAGACCAACAGTGGGTGAGTTTCCCATCTTTTTACAACTTTTAGCCTGAGGAACTCACTCAGCACCATGTGGGTAGGCTAAAACTTGATAAAATTCACAGTCTTACTAGCTTGAAGAAGACAGAATCCAGGGCTACCCCATCCACTGCAAAGAGAGGACAAATTCTGAAGAGAACCAGAAAAGGGGAACTCCAAATTCTGTGTATTAACTCATTACAGTTCTCTGGCTCATCACACAACCATGAATGCTTGGGGCAGAATTCAAGTATCCCAGTTAAGGTTAAAAGAACTGATCTGAGAGTTGGAAGTTTGAGTACAGACATGTTACCTGACTATTAAAATAAAGCCAAACAGTAAAACAACAATAAAAATAAAACTCTTTAGAGGAACATAACAAATCTAGTGTCTCTACAATATAACACAATGTCAAGAATATATGCAAATAAACAGCAAAATAGGACTTAATAGGAAACGTATTTGATGAAAATCAACCTTAAGGAAGATGAATTTTTTGTCTTAACAAACACCCCCCACCACCCAAAGCTCAAGAGCAACCTTTGAAGAAGGGAGAAGTAAGCTAGTGAAGATGGCATTCAGGCTGGGTACTACCTGTCTGTGGGCGTGAATGCTCCAGAGAGGAATTATTGATCAGAATCACAAGTTCCATGGATGTGTGGAAAGGTCTTGCTCCTATTTCCTGATGTTTCTCCAAACATTCAGCTCCTCCGTGAATGGGGAGGTGTGCAGGGTCATGTCCCTGAAATAATGTGGATCTCACACTTTCTCATAATGTTCCACTTGTAAGTCATATTGTTAAATGGGAAAAAATATTAATATCCTCTTCAAGTATTGTGTAGCTCAATAGCAAGGCTCCCCAGACAGAAACAGTGCTTGTGTTCAGTTGGGTGCAAGAATTGAAAGACTCAATTCCCATGGGGTCCTGGTTATGCTTAGAGAATGTTTCAAGAGGTCAATAGTTTTGAGTGTTGCTGAGAGATGAAATACGGTGGTCAGTATTTCTGTTCCTCAATTTACTTGCCTGTAAATTAGACAAAGTTCAGATTAGCAGCTCTTGTTTAGCAAAGGCATTCTGTAAAACCATGAAAATACCGAGTCATGGCAAGATGCTCTATATACTCAACTCCTCATTCTACCTCAGTGTATTTTAAAACACTCTTATATAATTCATCTTCCACTCCAGTGAGGGATGTGGTAGTAATCGTAAATGCACTAAGATAGAGTTTTTAATATATGCACTTTCAAATTTGCCCTTTTAAGTGTGTTAGGGTTCCTGATTTATAGATGCCATCACTCAGAACACCAGTCTTGCCGATCCACTCTGCTCCTGCTTCTAGCCAGGGTCAATCCCTTTGTATTATGCAACACATCCCCAGTGATGGAGAACTCACACTGTATCTCTTTCAAGCTGTTTCAGTCCAAGTTCCAAAGGATAGCAGAAAATGTCAGTGCTTTTTGCAATGGAAGAAAAGGGTTTGGTTATAAGATTTTTTTTTTTTCTTCTTTTGAGACAGAGTTTTACTCTTGTCACCAGGCTGGAGGGTAGTGGCATGATCTTGGCTCACTGCAACCTCCACCTCCCAGGTTCAAGCGATTCTCCTGCCTCAGCCTCCCGAGTAGCTGCGACTACAGGCACGTGCCACCATGTCCAGCTAATTTTTGTATTTTCAGTAGAGAGAAGGTTTCACCAGGTTGACCAGGCTGGTCTCAATCTCTTGACCTCGTGATTCCATCGCCTTCCGCCCAGCTGGTTGTAAGATTTATGCTTTCACAGAATTATTATAGAGTTTATGTGTCAGGGTGGGGAATTCACCTGCCGTCATGGCCTTGGTGGCAAGTTCATTCATGAGAAGAAATTTCCTGATGAGAACTTCATGCTGAATCATATGAGTTTTGGGATCTTATGCATGACAAATGATGGGCCCAATAAAAATGGTTCCTGGTTTTTAGTCCACACTATTCATACTGATTGGCTGGATGGCAAGCCTATGGTTATTGGTGTGAATAATGTGGAATCCATGGAATGTTTTGTCTCTAGGATTGACAAGACAGTAGGAAGATTACCACTGCTGCACCAATAACTCTCATAATTTGATTTTATGTTATCTTTATCACCAAACAATGTCTTCTTCAGCTAAGGAGAACACCTCCACTCCCAGTCTGTTCTCATATCCCATAATCTTTGAGGTCTCATTTGCTATAGTTCTTCAGGCTTCATACCTGCCTTACCTCTTTCCAAGTCTAGCCAGACTTCACATTTAATTTTATGATTGTTAAATAAAAGCTAACCAAGAAACAATATGCTTAGGGGGACGAGTTAGCCTTCTCAACCCCCAGGAGCACCAGGAGCCACCAGGATCCCACTAGGATCATCACAACTGGGTGACCACAGGGGATGAGAGGGATGACTCATCCCCTCTAACACACTCAAAAGAGCAGCAGCACAAACCACAACAGCAGCGTGGCCAAAAGCTTGCTGATCATTGTCATGGCAAGCTAACTTCCACTTGCAACATCGAGGAGATTAAAGTCCTTCTCCTTTGTGCCCTTCGGGTCTCAGTTCCCACAACTTGCTTTTTCTTTTTCCAGAATGTCTTTTCCAGGAAATACACCCAGCCAGGTGGAGTGTCAAATTCCGACATGTGACAGCATGTGTGATCTCAGGGGGCACATTCTCTGTAGATGAGTAGAGCACAGAACCATGGTCTGGCTACTTAAATACCTTGACACACTTGAGGTATCCATAAGATTTTTCGTAGGCAGCTCACTTTATGTGTTATGAAAATCCAAATGGAAAAAGAAAAACTACCTTCAAATATTTGAAAAACTAGTGGCAGAAGGGACAGGCTTTTTCTGCCTCACCTTAGAGGACACAGATAAGAATAAATGGTAGAAAAATTTTGGTGAGGCAAATTTCAGCTTCTTTTTCTTAAGAAAAACCTACTAACTCTCAGAGCTCAAGTTGCCGTGAGCTACCCAATCTCTGAACCTGCAGTAAAGTGACCATCAAGCAGATTGTCAAGAGAAGGTCCTACAGTGGAAGAATTGTTTGGAGAAGAAAACGTCTAAGATGCCATAATTGACTAATTTACCTCCTATTCCTCTACAACTTATAGGAGCATCACAACCAGGTGAGCCACAAGTGTCTTAATTTAAAACATGGCTGATTTCTCACTGGCTATTTTTCAGCCGCAGTCCTCAAAGTTCAATTCCGTTGTCAAAGCACAATTAAAATATCCTCAGTCATGCCTGTTCAGGCTTCATCATACAGGCGTCATTTCTTCTCATGGATTTGCTTTATTATTTTTTGCTTTTCCTTATATTTCTCTGTGATTCTTGGAGACAAGTTTTTTATTCCAACAGAATAGGTCTTATGAGAAAAGCATGCATGGTGACTTTTTCCATTTTTGATTGTTAAGCAAGCTCAGAAGGGAAATTAATTATGCCAGAGTTTATGGTCAAGATATTTTATGCTGCAATTAATTTCCCATCTCTTTTATTTCCCCTGTGGAATATTAAGAGCACATGGTTATTGGAGAACTCTATTTGGGGTGAATCAGGCTCTCTTAGGCCTCTTTAATATTTCCCAACCTTTGTACTTAACTTCAAATGTCATGCTTAAGCATATGTTCAGCATGGGGGTTGCTGAGTAGTGATTTGATTTTACTCCCATTGGATGTAAGTGGCAATTAGCCCCTTACAAAAAGAATAAAGAAGTAATTAATGATTGTAAACATAAAATGCTTCTCATGTAAACCTTTCCTTTATTGTTGTGATTTTAAAATTTAGCCTTTGCAGAGTTCCTATTTCAAAGACCACTGTACTGCTAACTACCTGTGTGATCTTAGGCAAGTCACATAAACTGCTTGAATTTCACTGATAAAGTAAGATGTGAATATATGTTTTTGTTCCCCAAATAACTTACTTCTAAACATCATATAATTCAAATTCTCAACATGTGTCTCGGGTCACAATATTTTATTTTTCTCTTTGATTTTGTCTTCCTGTGGAATATTTAGATGACGAACTTAGGATTTAAAAATGAAGACAACTTTATTTCTGTTCTGTTAAATTTTATACACTTGTTCATAATGTAATACTTAATTTTCTATTTCCAATTCTCTGTTGAATTTAAACCAATTATGTGACTTGTGGGCTAATACAATGTGAACAAAATGACATTTGTAGCTTCTGGGATTAAAAGTGAATGATGATTCCTCATTTTCCCTCTCCCTCCTGCTACTGTGACTAACCTGGGTCTCTGAGTAAAGACGATATTGAGTAAAGTCCTTCATCTGCCACCAATGAACATGAATCTTAAATTTGCTCTTCAAACCATTGAGATCTGGGAACTGTTTATCACTGCAGCATAACCTAGCCTGTTCTGACTAGTATAAGTTTCTTCATCCATTTCAAGTAGATTATTGACACATAGCATTTCAGAGAACTTACAAATTATCACTTAGGTCAGAATTGACAGATAAACCATGCTTCTAACACTCTTATCACATGGAGAACCCCGAAATTGGAGCTCAGCTCAGGAGGCCATGTGGGTTCTTGGCTTCAGGCAGGAATTCAAGAGTGAGCCAACAAAGTGAAAGCAACTTTTTTTTTAAGAAAGTAAAGGAATAGGGCGGGCGTGGTGGCTCACGCCTGTAATCCCAGGCTGTAATCCCAGCACTTTGGGAGGCTGAGGAAGGCGGATCACAAGGTCAGGAGTTTGAGACTAGCCTGGCCAATATGGTGAAACCTCGTCTCTAGTAAAAATACAAAAATTACCCAGACATGGTGGCGTGTGCCTGTAGTCCCAGTTACTCGGGAGGCTGAGACAGGAGAATTGCTTGAACCTGGGAGGCAGAGGTTGCAGTGAGCCAAGATCACACCACTGCACTCTAGCCTGGGTGACAGAGCAAGGCTTCGTCTCAAAAAAAAAAAAAAAAAAAAGAAATTAAAGGAATAAAAGGATGACTACTCTATAGGGCAAAGCAGCCCTGAGGGCTGCTGGTTGGCTATTTTTATGGTTATTTCTTGATCATATGCTAAACAAGGGGTGTATTATTCATGAGTTTTCTGGGAAAGGGATGGAGAATTCCTGGAAGGGAGGGTTCCTCCCTTTTTTATACCAAATAGGGTAACTTCTGGAAGTTGCTATGGCATTTGTACACTGTCATGGCACTGGTGGGAAATTCTGTTAGTATGCTAATATATTATAATTAGCATATGAGCAGTGAGGACCACCAGAGGTCACTTTCATTGCCATCTTGGTTTTGGTGGGTTTTGGCCAACTTGTTTACTGCTTTGCGACCTCTATCTTGTGAAACAAGTCCTGCCACATTCCTCACTTTCACACCACCTACTAGGAAATTTAGCCAGTACAGTTCTTTAGTTTACTCATCACTCAGCAAAAACTTGCAGGTGATCCAAATTAAACAAACTCTTGGCCTTACCTCATCTAATTTCTCATCTTCCTGTAAAATATCTAGTAAACAACAAATTTTGGTCAGTAGTGAATTATAAAGGACCACCTACATTCTTAAAATGGAAGACATTATTTGTACACACAATTGTTACAAAGAAACCTCTGTGTAGGTTGCAGATTTTTTTGTTGTTTCTGATGTTTCTGTTGTTACATCTGACTTTTGAATGGAATAACATTTGCTACAATGAATTTTGAGGGTAAGAGATCTGGCCCTAATCCAAATGTACCAAATGACATAAATTCTTTAAATTTGCTATTTAAGATAATTCCCTTGAAAACAAAACTTGGAAAAGCACACAATAGAAGAAAGTGGAGAGTCTTTCAAGTGTGCTAATGGTTGCTTTATTGTTCATATTCTACTGAGATCCTTTCCTCTTCTTGCTCTACATGCCCTCCCTGTGTGGTCTCCTCCTCCCTCAAGTTTCTAATAAAGAGACTCAGCAAAGAGAGAATAAAGGATTTTCTGGGATGGTCTTGGAAGTGTTCAAAAAAAGAGGGTGTGTGGTGAACTGAGCAGCAGAGCCAGTTATGCAGTGTTTGCCTTGGATGTTCTAAGCCCTCCCAGGTGGATTCAGGAGGGCAAGTGTTGGAAGAGGGAAGACTTGAGGAGCAGAGGGAGAGAGCCAAGTTTTTGGGTACAAAAGCACATCTGAAGGCCAAAGGGGAAATCAAGTCAGGGAACCAGAAGTGCCATCAGGAAAGGCAGTCAACAACAACAATCAGCAACCGGGACTCTGTAGAATCTTACAGAACAGATGGCTGATTTTCTGCCAGCTTGGTTCTTCTATTGTGAGTTCTGCTGTGAATTTGCTCCAGAAATGTCTCAGAGGCAGAGCACACTCCCTGCGGGATTCAGCTGCTATTTTATGACTTTTAAGGCTGACCTCCTAGCTTACAATCTAGGCCAGAATTTCTAATGACTCTTCCTCCTTCCCCCTAATCCAGCAGCTCTTCTCCGGTTACACCGTCTCAGTGAATGGCCTCTGTCCATTAGTCCTGTATTCCAAGCCAGACCCTTGGAGTCAGCCTCAGTTGCTTTTTTCCCCTCACTCCCCACATCTACTCAATCATAAATCTTGATATTCTTACTTGAGAACTATCTGTCCAATCCAGATTTCCTCTCAGTCTCCACCCTCTCTGGTGGGTTTTTCTGTCATGAGACTTTTTCTGCTCCATCTGTTTTCTGACATGGAATAGAGTTGACTTCTTCTAGAGGAAATGGGCATGTCAGGATCTCACACATGACAGAATGAGGGACATGGGAACTGTATTTTTCTGAAGAACGATTGATCCCTGAGAAGTTAATACAGAGGGTTTAGGGATTAATAGAATGGAAGAAATCTGCCCATGTAGATTTCCAGGCTTCTTGTCTCTCTCCAAGTGCCAGAAACCATCTCACCTCCACATCTGGGAGCCATCACAAAAATACTACATCCTAAACAATCCTAACCCAATAGAGTGAGACCCAGAAAGACACTGAGAAGTTCCTCTCCAAGATCTGGTTGCTGTCTGCAAACCTTCTGCATCTTGGAATGGTTGATACCAGAAATGACCACTCATTTCAAGAAAGACTCTGGCTCCATCCCATAGGGATATGGTCTTATGGGGTCTACTAGATAGATACCTTGAAAAAGTACAATGCACCTGATATCTACCGAAATGATACCCAGAGAAGTCTGTGGTAAGCAGTTGGATAAAAGGGGAGTCCCGGAGCTAAGGGCAGGGCCTTATGGAGAGGGGGCAATGGGTATTTTCACGCAGGCATGATACTCCCATAGAGGGTAAAGTTGAACGCTCAGATCAACCTGGAACAATGGCTGCATTTGAGCAGAGAACGATAAATTTTGGTATATTGTCTCAATGCCATGAGCTTCATCTAATGTAATCCTCACCACAGCCTGTCAACACATTGGGAAGCAGAGGTGTAAAGACATTAGATCAACAGTTCTCACACACTCTTAAAACTTACTGAAGATCCCAAGGAGCTTTTGCTTACGCAGGTGATTTCTATTAATATTTATCTTATAAAAATTAAAACACAGAATTTTGAAAGATAAGAATACACAAGCACACATTCCATGGCCATCAGAATGATGATAACATTACACATCTTACAGCCTCTGGAAAACTCCACTGTATGCTCGTGAGAGAATGAGCATGAAAAAGACAAATAACACTGCAACAGTATTAAACAAAATAGTTTTGACTTAGTGTGGCCTCCAGAGGGTCTGGGGGACCCTTCAGGAACCCTGCACCATATTTTGAGGCCTATCTGACATGAGATCAAATGTTCCTTTTACTCCTGTCGAAAACTTGATGCTACACAGGAAATAATCCAGGAAAGTACCCTTACCTAAATGCTCAGGAAAAAGCAGACAATAGAAATCCACACAGCAGGCAGGAGTCATCTTTATTGGAATATAGATTTCTTCTGATTAATTTGGCATTTGGTTTAGGGGATTAACAAACTCACTTGCTTGGGCTTTCAATGTGGTCCCTTCCCTGGGACTGGAGCCCACCGTGCCCTCACATACAGCCGAGGCCGAGGCTCTCAACACAAGTTTAATTGTGGGGCATGAGGGCTGGCCACCGTGCAAAGGCACAGGGGGCCACGTGAGACAGACTCACTGCTGACATCACTCCACTGCTTTTCTTGCCAGGAAAAAAAGGTGGGCTCATGGCTCAACTGACATCCTGAAATCAGAAAATGCCATCGGTCACCGGCACTGAGTGAAGTATCTCAAATGAAAAGCATTTAAATTAAATTTGACTGCGTTTTCTAAGAGCTTTCTGAATTCACAGTGAAAAGCAACATCCATCAACCTTGTGCTCTGCCCCACACCGCAGACTAAGTCTAATTCACTTTTCCATTATGGAACTCCAGTCCCTTGGGTGCATGGAGGGAGGAGCTCATTTCTTAGGGCAATCATAATGTCCATGCAGGCAAATGTCAGTCCCCAAGCTGTGGCCCAGGTCAGCTGGACTTTAAGGATGTTGCAGCCTTCATCTCAGGAAAGCACGGTTCCATTTCAGGTCTGCTGGTGACACAGGCCTACAGATTTACTTTCTTTATAGTGACTCAGTGCACATTGTTCAAAGAAGATATTTACCAACCGCATCCCATTGGCTCAGCCTTCAATCCATGAAAGCCCCTTTCAGGAGTTGTCATGTACATTTGTAAGTGCCTGGAAATCAATGCTATTTAGCCGCTGGTTGTGACCTTTCAGACACAGAGATGATTTCAGAATGGCATGAGAAAGATAACATTCAGTGATTCCAATACAACACTCAGAATTTCCAATACCACTTCAATTATCCTCTCTGGCAAAAAAAAAAAAAAAAAAAAAAAGGAGAGAAAGTCCAAGATTCATTCGCTTCCAAGTCAGCTCTTAAAGCTAAAGTAAGCAGAGAGGCTGACCTGACTCACAAGAAGAGAATTGAATGCTCAATTCTTACCCCTTTGTCAAAGGTCACGGCCAGGTGACTCCAGGTTTCCTAGAAGACAAGACTACTTGCGGGCTAGTGGAAGAGAACCGAGACATTGAGGTGAATGTCCTGGCTCCTATCTTAATTCTGCCTTGTGATTCTGTACGAAAATATCCTCCCTATACCTCAACTTGCCCATCTATGGAATGGGATAGTAACACTACAGTACTTATTAGATTTACCTCAAACTCAGGATGCAGTTTCAAAACCTCTAAAGTTCTTTTCATTTTTTTTTATCACTTTTTCAAAAGCAACATAGATCTATTTTTAAAAACTTAGATCACAGAGATTAGCTAAAATAAGAAAGTAGAAATAACTTGAAATCCCATCACCAATTTTTCTTCTAGGCACACATGCTTTCTTATTTTATTCGATTATTTATTTAGTTCTAAAATGGGATTATATTGAACACACTCTTAACTTACTTTGTTACTTAACACTGTATTGAGTATAGTTTTTGAAGTCATTACATTTTTTTTTTTTTTTTTTTGAGATGGAGTCTCACTTTGTTGCCCAGGCTGGAGTGCAATGGTGCGATCTCTACTCACTGCAACCTCTGCCTCCTGGGTTCAAGTGATTCTCCTGCCTCAGCCTCTTGAGTAGCTGGAATTACAGGTGCATGCCACCACACCCAGCTAATTTTTGTATTTTTAGTAGAGATAGAGTTTCACCATGTTGGTCAGGCTGGCCTTGAACTCCTAACCTCATGATCTGCCCGCCTCTGCCTCCCAAAGTGCTGGGATTACAGGTGTGAGCCACTGTACCTGGCCTACATGGTTTTTCTACAACATAATTTCTAATGATTGAATGACATTCCGTTGTGTATTTTTAGCATAATTTATTCCTCTAATTATCAAGTATTGGATATTTATGTGGTTTATCTCTTTTCTTTCTTTCTCTCTTTTTCTCTTTCTTCCTCACTGTCTCTCCCACTCTTTCTCTCCTCACTCCTTTCTGTCTCTTTGTCTCTCTTTCTCTCTTTCTTGGCATTTGTAAATGACACAGCTGGATACTCCCCATCTCTCATTGTGGTAACATCAAGATCAGATGCCCTCGAAACAGGTGGCAGTCACGTAACTTAGGCTTGGCTGGCCACACCCTTTCACAGGATTTTAAATCTAGACTGAAAGGATGTGGAGAGAAGTGAAAGGGTTAGAATGCCTTTGTTTCAGAAAAGGTGCTGTCTAGCATTTTTTGCTGCCAAGACAATTTAGGTCTGCTTTCCATTCAATTCACCCTCAGCTCCTCAGCATCCTCTCCTGCTTCCCAATGGTCCTGTGTGATCCTGCAAATCCCTCTGGTGAATTTCCATCTGGCCTAAGGTAGCCATTTCCTATTTCTGTTGCTTATTATCAAAAAAATCTCTAGCAAATGCAAACGGGAAACATCTGTACATTGTACAGTCCTAATCTGACATTTTAACATTTTAAATTAATCAAAGGAATGACTTACAGACATTAAAATTAAGGGTAAGTCTATAATTTTGGTTATGCTGGGATATAGTTTATTTTTCTCCTTTATGAGTGCCTGTTTGCCTCTGGAAATAGTAAACATTTGTGCTTTTTTAGCTTGCCAAGTAAATTGATATTTGCTTAATTTGCTAACGAAATCTATCAGTGTCATGGCTGGAAACTGTTGGGAATAAGTTTCAGCCGAGACCCAGTTTTTATAGGCTATTGATGAACCCCAGAAAAGAAAGATTTACTATCATTTTCATGGAAGTGCTCACAGGACCATAACTATGGTAACACAGATGGCATAGTTGTAAAATCCATATGTATGTATGCAGAAAAAGAAGAACGGTTAGGTAAATGGATGTTAGAATCACCTGTGAGTGAGGGGAACCTTGCTGTGGCATGGTTTTTGTTCATCCATATGGCCCAGCAGAGCAAGTGGCAGGATGACTTTTCTTTTCAGTCTTTTGTCTGATTTTCTTTAGGAATCCATAGTCGGGCCAGGTGTGGTGGCTCATGCCTGTAATCACAGCACTTTGAGAGGCCAAGGTGGGTGGATCACTTGAGGTCAGGAGTTCGAGACCAGCCTGGCCAACATGGTGAAACCTTGTCTCTACTAAAATAAATAAATCGTTTTAAAAAATTAGCCAGGTGTGGTGGCAAATGCCTATAATCCCATCTACTCTGGAGGCTGAGGCAGGAGAACAGCTTCAACCCGAGAGGGGAAGGCTGCAGTAAGCCAAGATCATGCCACTGCACTCCAGCCTCAGTGACAGAGTGAGACTCTGTTTCAAAAAAAAAAAAAAAAAAAAGAATCCATAGTTGAATTCCTCGTGGTCAGTCTGCATAGCAGTACTATTATTATTCTCTCAGACCAAGGGTTCACTGGGGCAAACCCTCTTGAGAATTGGCCTTTGGGGATACACCAGGGATCAGCCAGGGGCTTCCAACTTGGCACCAAGTGTAGAACTGTGACACTCAGTCCAGCTTAGGGCCCTCCTCCCAGCTCCATGTCTTCCTCTGTCCTCCTTCCACTTCCTTTGATAGTACCTAGTGCTGCAGAATAGAGCCCAGCCATGATAACATGTGCTTAAGAATCAGACTGGTTTGAGATTTAGAATCTGATAGAGCCAGTTTTGAATCCAGTTCAGCTGCACTGACCTGACTTACAATAATCTATCCAACCAATTCCCTAGTACTGGACACTCTTTCTAAATACTCAGATTCTTCACTCTTTCAAATTGTCATAAGGATTTATGAGATAGTGAATGCCTGGTAAATAATAATAATGGTAAGTGATAACATATATTAGGATATAATAATAATGGTGGCCATTATTATTTTGTAATAATTATGTTTGCCAGTAAGATATTTTGGGGTTTAAGGAGCCCATAAGCCTCATATAATGGGTTTATTGAAAGAATACTTACAGGAATTGGAAAAATAATAATCCCAGCCACGTGAGTAGTAATGAATATGGGGAAATTCAACAAGTGGGACTAGGAGACCCACAGTACATGTGGGCCTCAGGACATGCATACGGCTGGATCATCACTGAGCCCCCAAGAAAGTTTTGGGGAGGTGAGCAGCTGGACCCCATAGCTTCCTACTCTAAGGTTTCCCTTCACTTGACTCTCCTCTCTGTGCTCCCCCTTTTTTTTTTAATAGGAACAAAAATTTTATTTTAAATGTTATTCATTATTTCATATATACAGCAGTTTTATTTTTATTTTTATTTATTTATTTTTTTGAGACGGAGTCTTGCTCTGTCACCCAGGCTGGAGTAGAGTGGCATGATCTGGGCTCACTGCAGCCTTCCTCTTCTTGGTTGAAGTGATTCTCCTGCCTCAGCCTCCCAAGTAGCTGAGACTACAGGTGTGCACCACCACGCCTGGCTAATTTTTGTATTTTTGACAGAGACGGGGTTTCCCCATGAGTTCAGGAGACTCAAACTCCTGACCTCATGTGATCCACCCTCCTCGGCCTCCCAAAGCGCTGGGATTACAGGCATGAGCCACTGTGCCCGGCCAAGAGCAGCTTTATTTTTGATGGTTTCATAGCATCTCATAATATGGGTATACTGTAACATATTTAACCAATCTTCACCTACCAATGGACTACTAGATAATTTGGCTACTACAAAAAATATTACATGAAAATGTTCTCTTTTTTTTTGCAATTTATCTTTTCTGAGACAGGGTCTCGCTCTGTCGCTCAGGATGGAGTGCTGTGGCATGATGTCAGCTCACTGCAGCCTCTGCCTCCCTAGGCTCAGGTAACCCGCCCAACTCAGTCTTCTGAGTAGCTGGGATTGCAGGTGCACACCACTATGCCCAGCTAGTTTTTGTATTTTTGTAGAGATGGCGTTTCACCATGTTTGCCCAGGCTGGTCTTGAACTCGTGGGCTCAAGTGATCCACCAGCCTTTGCCTCCCAAAGTTCTGGGATTACAGGCTTGAGCCACCACACCTGGCTGAAATGTTCTTGATTATCCTTGAACACATGCTTTTAAAAACGGATTTAGTTAATAAAAAAAATTATGTATATTCCAAGTATACAATGTGATGACTTGATACATGCATACATTGTGTACTGATTACCACGGTCTAAGTAATTAACACATTCATGGCCACCCATAGTTACCATTTGAATGTGCATGTAGTGAGGATACTTTAGATCTGCTCTCACCAAATTTCAAGTAAATAATATTCAACTATATTGTGGTTAACTATGGTCACAATACTGTACATTAGATTCCCAGAATTTACTCATTTATAACTGAAAGTTTGTACCCTATATGCTTATTAAAAAGAAAAAGATGTTTCTTGTTCTTCCCCTTCTAACGGCTGGCTCCCTCACCCTCTCCTCTGCATTTTTTGTCTGTGTCTCATAGCTTTTTTTCCTGCTGCGTATTTTCTTCTTTCAAATGCTTCAGCTTCTTCCTGACTTCAATTCATGCAATGCCTCTTGGCAGCTCTTGGGACATCTTTTGAGCTCCTGCTGACTTTCCTGCCCTTAGCAGTGCAGAGTTCATGTATATCAGAGTCTAGTTTGCCCCTTTTTGAAGAGAAATGTTCTTTCCAGACTCTACAACAAGCTTGTCTACTGTGGGTGAAATACCTTTCCTGGTCAAAGTGGACACAGTGAGATAGCTTCATATCTGTGTTTAATGTAATTGGGCTCACCTCCATGAGCCGTGTGGAAAGAGGAGCAGCAGAGTTCAAATGAGGTGTGCAATTTTGCCAGCATTTCTACTTGGGAGCAAGTGCCTTGGGATGAGAGTAAAATGGAAGATTTCAATCTATGGACTACTTAGATTTTCTCAATGCCTACATGCTTCTTGTGGCGTGAGCGAACCCTAAACTGCCTGTGATTCCAGTGTTTTTAAGTGTACTTTTGGACCATACTGTCCCAAGTTAGGTCTCCTGGTCACAGACTCTGAGATGGAGATTTGGGGGCAGAAGGTTTATTGGGGAGTGATCTTGGGACCAATATCCTTAGAGCAAGGGAGGAGAATTGGGTAAGGAGAAGTTAAACTGTGTTGCAATTGCAAATGAGGCTTTAGAATTGTCCCCAAATGAGTTAAGAGGGCCAGGCTTATGCACCTCCAACTCTACCAGTCAACAGATACAAGCTGACCCTAGGAAGGGGGCACAAATTTGGGCAAGGTAGCTCCTTTAGCTGACGGCAATTACTGAAGGGGCCATGGCTGGAAGCCAATAGTAACCAGTACTCCTGGTAGCTAGAGAAATGGGTATCTCAGTCCTAAAAATGTTAGATCTGTGTGGCACATTACAGCTTCCACCACCCAGAGGTGGTATCTGTTTATCAGTGGATAAATGTATACCCATTTTTCTGCTCACCCATCCAACTAACCCATCCACACATCCTGTCGTTCACTCAACACACATTCATTGAATACCGTGTGCTGGTCACTATCCTAGGAGTTGGGGATACATTAAAGTACAAAGCTAATGAAATCCCTGCCCTCATAGAGGCTACATTTTGGTGGGGGAGGCAGATGCCCAATTTCAGGTAATGACAAATGCTATGAAGATACATAAGATGAGATGAGGACAGAAAACGAGAGAGGAGGTTATTTTATATAGTGTGCCCAGGGACGAGCTTTCTGCCCAGGCTCCTTTTAAGTAGTAACCTGAAGGAGATGAAGCAGTGCATGGGTTAATTGGGGAAAGGATGTTTTCGCCAGAAAGAGCAGGGAATCCAAAAGTCCCGAGGCCTAACTGGGTTTGGCATGAAGGAGGAAGTGTTCGTGTGGCTGGAGTATGGGGAGTGAAGGGGAACGTGATTAGAGGTGATGTTGGAAGATTAGACAGGAGTCACATCATGCAAAACCTTAATGACTACAGAAACGACTTTTGATGTGTTCCTGAGTAACATGGGCATTGGTTACCGTTGAGCTGAGGAGTAAAGTGATCCAGCCTCAGCGTAAGCAGGATTACTCTGGCTGTAGGTGGGCAAGGTAGGAAGCAGGGAGACCAACCAGGAGGCCAGTTCAGTCCAGAGGACGAGTGCTGAGAGCAGAGAAGTGGCTCCTATATGCAAAGTGACTGTTCTATTTAGTGCTTGATAAAGTAAAACAAGAATCAGTTTCCAACAATGGATGAAAAACATCTGTTTTGGGCTTGTTGCAAGACAGTATACAAAGTGGTGACTTCCTAAGGGATTTTAAAGGGTAATTTTGAAAATACGCAATTTTAAACTTATTTGCTGAATTTTAACTTTAACTCCCCAGGTGTCTGTAAGATGAGATGTGAATAAACCTCTCTCATGGCTGCCAAACCCTTGAGTGTTAAGAGACTGTGCCTTTTATCTATGCATCCCAAATATTTACCATGGTGCCTGAGACTAAGATACTTAAGGAATAAATGAATGAATCATGAGAAGAAGATGGTATGGCAAGCATTTGTCATATGTGTATCTCTACAGACTTGGTGCGCCCACACTGGATGTACTTTCAAGAAGAATGTAGTGATTAGAGTCTTAGAAAAGATATCATTTTCTCCGACCAATGGACATGTATTTGAAATGATGCCATTCTGGAAGTCACGTGGGATTGAAAGTTCACAATCCGTATGCTCAATTTGCAACTAACAACTCAGAAAGGTTTAAAGAGGCAAGAAATAATTCTTCACAGTCAAGAAGGTGGATACTTACAGCAGATTATATTTTCTAAACATTTATCCCACATGTTCTTCTGCAGTGTAACTTTTCCAAACTCCCTTCCAGAGGAAGAATCTACTTTGTACTCCTTTGAGTCTGGGTGTGCCCTGTGACTGCTTTGACCAGTAGCACATGGCGGAGGTGATGCTGAGTCCATTCCAGACTCAGCTTAACTCGCCTGGTGGTGTCCTGCACTCACTCTTGGGTATCCCCTTCTCAGAACACAGATGCTACACTGAAACTCCCAAGTCACACTGAGGTGTTTCAGTTGAAAGCTCCAGCTGAGCTGCAGCATTGTCTGCCAATCATGTGACTGGGTCATCTTGAACATTACAGCCCAACTAAACCTTCAGATGACTGTAGCCCCAACAAACCTGACTGCATTGCATGAGACACACCAAGTGGAAACCACCCAGTTGAGTTCAGTCAAGCAATAGATCCATGAGTGATGATAAGACGTTATTTTAAGCTACTAAGTTTTGGCTTGTTACGCAGCAGGAAAAATGGAATGATACCAATCACGGATACCAAATCACTTAGTGGATGTCCATTCCGAATGGAGCGAATGTCAAATCTCATTGTCTTGAGGTGGCCTGGACCCTCCTACTTTCCACCAACTTCACAGGCCTGGAAAGGCCTGGGTCTGTAGTGAGCAGCCTCACAGACTCATGAAGTCATGAGTGAGCCCAAAGTGATTCTCTGCCATCATCTCCATCCCATGACACTCTCTCCTTTCCCTTTCCCTTCTTCCTGTCTGGCTCCTCACTCCTCATACAGAAGCTAGTTTCCTTCTTCCTTTATTAGCTTCTCTCCTCTGGATAATTTTCGTAAACTCTTATATTTTCTCTCTTCATCCATCCTTTCTGCTTCCTATCCCCAAGTTTTCCCCACACTTGTGGCTGATCCTCTTCTAACTTCCATTGGATGCCACTGTCTTCCTCTCTTTTGGATTCACTTTGGGTGGTGGACAGCTGGTGCTTTTGCCTGCCTGGCTCCTTTTGTTCTTTGTTTCGTTACCATCATAGAGGCGTCCTTTCCTCATTCCATGTGATCTATGTGGGACTGTCAATCAAGTCTCCCTCCCCCTCCCCAAGCAACCTCCAATCAAAGGCACATCATGTGACCAAAATAGGCCACGCTCTTCCTGCTGGGAATTTGAGTCTTCAGTGTCGTACTGATAGAACGTAGCTGGTGCTGTGTGCAGACACTGGGAGAGATCACCCATTTGTTCCTGCTGCCTAGATTTGGGGAGCTGAACTGTCTCATTCCTGTTCCCCCATTCTCCTGAGGCCTGCTTATTCATTTTTTTATTTTCTATTTTTTGCATTATGAACTATTCTTCCAGTAGGTAATTTAAAACTTGAATCAATTCAGACTTATTTTCTGTTGTTTAGAACTAAAAAGCCTCAAAGGCAAAATTATCTCCTTCCTTTCACTCATACATCTTTTATTTTTTTCTCTCATTTTCTCTCCCTCTCCATTTAGTTCTCTTATTTTATTTTTTTATTTTTATTTTTTGAGATGGGTCTTGCTCTGTCACCCAGGCTGGAGTGCAGTGGCTCGATCTCGGCTCACTGCAGGCTGCATCTCTCAGCTTCAAGCAATTCTCCTGTCTCAGTCTCCCGAGTAGCTGGGATTACAGGCATGTGCCACCACACCCGGCTAATTTTGTATTTTTAGTAGGAGAGGGTTTCACCATGTTATTCAAGCTGGTCTCAAACTCCTGACCTCAGGTGACCCACCTGCCTTGGCCTCCCAAAGTGCTGGGATTACAGGCATGAGCCACCGCACCCGGCCAGTTCTCTGTCTATTTATTTCTGTGCTTTCCTCTTTCTCATTATCTCTTTTCACCGATGAACATACACAAGAATTTTCTCTCACATGCACCCTTAACCATTTTGTTTTCCTCCAGGTTCTGCTTATACTTTTTGAATAATCAAATTGTTTTTAAATTAAAATCTTCTGGACCTTGCTTATGTCCAATCGATTCCAGATGGCTCTCCTTCCCTTGCTGGTGGTCTGTGGGACTGTAATGAAACCGTGCATCTCGGTCATTATTTTTAGCTACCTGTCCCTTACAGCTCCCTCCCTGGGTGTTTACTGGCTCTTCCAGAAAACAACAGTATTTTCTCTCTGCATGGGTTGGCCTCTGAGCACCAGGCCTCCCCTGCTGGGTCTGTATTGGTGGCTTGTAGAAGGTCTCATATGAACATGGCATATCTTCGGTGCTACTTTTTAGAGGGTATCTTTCAACAGTCTGGCTGATAGAATTGGCTCATGGAGAATATCAAGGTCCAGTGTTGAAATAACTTTGGAGTGGAAAATATGAGATCTGGGCTGCATTCTAGGGTATGGAGCACCCATGTCCAGGCTCTGAACCACTACACGTGCTGCCTCTCACTGGGTGCCCGTCTGCTTCTCCCTCTCTTTTATTTTCCTGCGTTGGTTCTGGTCAGGGCTGTGCACAAGGGCAGGTTGCAGGCAGGGTCCTCCAGAGAAAGCTGCCAGGGCCCATCTCTGAGTGACCTGTTAGGAAGGAGACGGCAAGTGGTAGTGGGACCACTTGAGAGAGTCTGGAACTGAGGCGGTTTATAAGTAGCTTGACACACACATCATCAGTGGCCTGCCTGTATCTGCCTGCCACTCACCATTCCTGTGCATGTTAATGACGTCCCATTGCCAGCACCTGAGAAAGCCTGAGGGCTTTTGCTGGCTGCAGGTGTGTCTTTGGTCAATGGGTGTGGTAGGTTGGAGTACAGAGGAGTTCACCTGGGGGCAGCTTTTAACTAAGGATGAAAAGAAGTTATTGGATAAACACCTTAGCTCTTTAAGTCCTTAAAGAGGGACCTACTCCAAGGCATGTTCTATACAGTCTCCAAGAAGTCCGCAGTGGGACTGAGCCTCATCATAGTAACTTGCATATCAAAATACCTTATACTGACCACCTTCCCATTCCTGTTTTACTCCCCACTCCCTACTAGTGCTTCCTGAGGTCACCCATTCCCCCGCAATAAACCATCTTCACTCAAATCCTTGTCTCAGGATCTATGATCTGGGAGAGCTCAATCGGATAAGGTCCTCAGACTGCACAGCCAATGGGTGACAAGTCAGAGAGAGCTCCTGGTGATGATATGGAAATGCAAGCTGGCCCCTTGAGGAGTTCCTCTTTTTAAATTAGTGTCTTCACGTGTGTGTGTGTGTGTTTGTGTGTGTGTGTGTGTGAGAGAGAGAGAGAGAGAGAGATGATGGGTTAGGGACAGACATATGAAATTACTCTGGACTAGGGGATAGGCAATAGAAGCCCATTCAGATTTTACTACCCCTTAGCTAAACAAATCACCAAGCTTTCTGTATCACATTGTCTTCTTTAAAAAATGGCCTGGCCAGGTGCAGTGACTCATGCCTGTAATCCTAGCACTTTGGGAGGCCGAGGTGGGCGGATCACTCGGGGTCAAGAGTTCAAAACTGGCCTGGCCAACATGGTGAAACCCCGTCTCTACTAAAAATACAAAAAAATTAGCTGGGCGTGGTGGTGGGCACCTGTAATCCCAGCTATTTGGGAGGCTGAGGCAGGAGAATTGCTTGAATCCTGGAGGTGGAGTTTGCAGTGAGCCGAGATTGCGGCACTGCACTCCAGCCTGGGCGACAGAGTGGGACTCCATCTCAAAACAAAACAAAACAAACAAACAAACAAACAAACAAAAAAAGCCCAACTGGTACCACAGCACAAAAGCATGAACTGACAACTCTGAACCATTTTTAGCCCCTTGAGAAATGATTGTGAAGCTGGGGCCTTTAGATTCCTTTACTTTTTAAATGTTCTTTTAGTTTTTGTAGTAAAATAGTTTTGATAACAACTTCTAAACGGGCAGCATTATGTACTGAGCTATGGCTGTGTGTAGTGCTGATTTTCAACAGCTATGCTCATTATAAATTCGCTGACATAAAAAGTGCCATAGTGATGAACTCGTGTGTCCTGAGCTCTGAAATCGTGAAAATTTAATGGCTGCAGTTTCACTGCCTTGAGTCATGGTTCCATTGTTGCCGTTAGTTCCTGTTTAACATGCTTCAAGCATCCTACAACGGAGCAAGCTGATCCTTTCAAGACAGCTTGTCTTTCACTGTGTTCAGGACTGGGACTTGGAGCTTGATATTTCCTGCGTCTACTCTGCAGACCACTCTATGAGTGTTCCTACAAGGTTAAGAGGCTGTCGTGAGATGCTGGGAACACCAGCTCTATTTTATTCTGGGCCTGGAGAGGGTGAACAGTTTGTTCTATGACTCAAGATTTAGAACTACAGATTCTGAAAATCAATGCTTTTGACTTCTTCCAAGATGGAATGGGTCCAAAGAGAAGAGAGGCAAGAACAACTGACCACAAGCAAATGTATAGAAAAGTTCTATGTCATGCATGATGCTGTGTGTTTTCGCATGATGGCCTTGTTCAATTTCCACAGAATTCCTATGTGTATACTTATTATATTCATTTTTGCAGATGAGGAAATTCAAGTTTAGGACATAAAGTAACTTGCCTGAGATCACACCACTCGTGAGCATAGAATTGGGTCTCCAATTTCATCTTCTTCATCATTTTGTCTTATAGTAGTGTTTGAACATTTGAAGAAGTTGTTAGATTCATCCATAGCCATATTATTCTCTTTGAACCCAAGTTTCCCCACCAGTGTAGGAGATTGGGACGATGCTGACTAAAGTTCCTTCCAACACCTGGATTTTACGAGGGGCTGTTAAAGGGTGAGTCTGTGCCAAAATGTTCTGGGTCTTGTATTTTTCTGTTCTTGTTAAGGGATGAATCGACTCTGCAAAAATGAATATAATGAATATACACATAGGAATTCTATGAAAATTGAACAAGACCATCACAAGGAAACCACATGAGACACTTCTAAGATCATGAATTGTCTTTACAAGGATTCCATTTGAAACCTCCTTTGGGAATCCCCAAAGACCTCCAGCAGGGTGTTCCTAGCAAGGCCCACCTTAAGCTGGGTGGCTTCTGGGGGGAAGTTTTCTACACATCACTTACCCAGCCATGGTGTGTGGGTTCTTGGCTCCCTTCCCCACACACACATTCCAAGGCAGACCTGTAAAAAGTTTTCCAAAGGAGCCACTGAGGGCTTGCCTTGGAGACATTCCAAACCTGTATGCTAGAGCTTAGTGAAGGGCCACAGTAATTGTGCAGCCCTACACTTTTATAGGAGCCTGGCATGCCCACACCACTCACCTGCTGACCTCCAAGGTGTCCACTGTGCCACGGCTCTTCCTAGAAACAGCACAAGGCTTTCTTTGCTTTCGGTCTCTGTTTTTGCTTCCCGGCTTTGGCCCTGTCTGTAACTGGGGCTCTAGGTTTTGTTCTCAGCTTTTGATTTTCCTCTCTTGGATATTTGTTCTGAGTCATATTTCTAGCCACTTCCATTTAGGATCATGTTGTACAGAACATTCTGCCTTTAGTCTGGTCACTTTTGACCCAGTCCATTCCCTCCGAGGAGCCCATGGGAAGAGAGTCTGGTCTGGACCTTCCCCACCCTGAGTGAGATGAGTAAGTTTCAAAGCCTGTTTCCAAGTTGAGTCAGGAAAATGGGAAATATAGTCTGCTCTCCAATTAGAAGTGAGGTTCGCAACACTATGTTGTATATATCAAAGAAGTTAAAAGAGAGGACTTCAAATATTACCTGCTGGGCGAGGTGGCTCATGCCTGTAATCCCAGCAGTTTGGGAGGCTGAGGCAGGAGGATTGCTTGAGCCCAGGAGTTTGAGACCAGCCTGGGCAACATGGCAAAACCCCATCTCTACAAAAAAAACACAAAAAATAGCTGGGTGTGGTGGTGAGTGCCTGTAGTCCCAGCTACTTGAGAAGCTGAGGTGAAAGGATCACTTAAGCCTGGGAGGTCGAGGCTGCTGTGAGCCGTAATTGCACCACTGTACTCCAGCCGGAGACTTTGTCTCAAAATAAATAAGTAAATAAATAAATAAATAGTACCAACACATAGAAATGATCAATGCTCAAGGTGATGAATACCTTAACACCCTGACTCGATTCAGGCACACTCTATGCATGTTAAAAACTCCCACACGTGCCCCATAGGTTTGTAAAATATTAGATATCTATTAAAAACAAAAAACTAAACAAAACAAAGATGTGGGAGGATAAATGTGGAGAACATAAGATGAAAAATTCACTCCTGCTAAAGTAGCAGTGTACTTGGCCTGTGGCCTACTTCAGCCATATATATCTATATTTGGCCATTATTTTCCACTGATACTGCCCAGAGGTAATGGTGTCCATTGCAATTTAACAAATTAACACAAACTTAGTGACTTCAAACAACATAAATTCATTTTCTCAGTTTCCATGGTTCAAGAATCTGGGTATGGGCTGGCTGATTTCTCTGCTTCAAGTTTTATTGGGCTGAAGTCCAGGTGTTGGCCAGGGCCATGATTCTTGTCTCAGGCTCAGGCCAAGCTGACTGTTGTTGACAGAATTCATTTCCTTATGGTTCTATGACTGACTATATCTTGTATGACTCTATAGCCTCCTTGCTAGATATCAACTGGGGACCACTCTCAGTACCTAGAGGCCTCCTGCAGATCCTTGCCACATGGCCCCCACATATAATTCACAACAGGGCTCTCTACTTTCTCTTAGTCCAGCAGGAGAATGTCTCTTTGGTGTTTCATCTTCTTACAAAGCTCTCTCTGGCTGAGTCAGGTTTACCAAGGTAACCTCCTTTGATTAACTCAAAGTCACCATGAGAAGAGGGATGAGCTAAGATTCCATTAGTGTCCTACCTGGTGTGCACCTACAGCAGGGGCAGCTCTGGTTTTCACTGTTTGTGAGTCTTATGTTTACTTTGGGAGTTGACACCTGAAAAATATGGAAGAAAACAGTTTTAATATGATTATTTATGGCTACTCGACACTTGACCTTGTCAGACTCATCAACCCTTGGTTCTGCCATCAAGACTGTTACTCAACATACACAAACCCTAATTCTCACTTACCTACTACCATTCTTCACTTGCAGTGAGGGAGGGCCACTGGCTTTGCTGTATCACATATAGACCTGGGTTCTAATGGCCTCGTAAGTAGACTTTCAACCAGTTCTCCTTTTCTACATTCCACCAATAACTCCCATTCCAAAGGTACTTGATGCAAACAATTCTTTAAACTTTGGGGAGTTCTGTGATATATTTCAGGTTCTCTTGGCTAAGGATTCAGATTTGTAGATTTAATTAACATCAATTCATCTGCTTTCAAGATTCCTACATTTTGTTTCTGTTGAATCATCTTATTTCCTTTCTGTTTCAGTTTGGGGAGGAAAGGGATCTAAAAGAGTACACTCCATGTACCATCTTTTTTCCCATAAAAATTCTATATATTTAGGATTTACAGGTTGATGGTTTGACATACATATACATAGTAAATGCTTACTATGGTCAAGCAAATGAACATAGTGTGTGTGTCATCTTTAATCAGAAGGCTGCTAATTTCTTTCTTTGAATATTAGGGATCCATGAGTGACAGAGACGCAGCACGGCACAGAGGAGAATGGAGTCACTGGGAGTTTGGCGATCCAGTTTTGATAAGAACGAGGGGCATAATCTTGAGCAAGTCATTACCTCTTGTTGAGTTTTACTTTCTGTTTCTGTGAAATAAGGCATTGAATTAGGTAAACATGAAAGCACCATCAGTGATTTTACATGGTCCTACAATTTTGGAGGATTCTGAGTCAATCTAGTCAACTCCTTTTCTTTAGTGAGTCAAATAAAAGTTTTGGGTGTAAATATAGCATTTTAGTTAGGTTTCTATCACAGTTCACACAGTAGGACAGGGGTCAAAGTAGGCTTCTGGCCAAGATGCCCAAATCTGGAGGATCATCCCCAGACTGAATGTCCCAGCATTTCTGCCACATGGAAACCTATGCCATTTTTGAGATGATAATGTTTGTTAGGAAACCGAAAGTTAGGCACACCCATAGGTGCTTTGTCATTTCCACAACTTTTTCCTGGTTCCACGTTTGAAAGGCAATTAGGAATGGAAGCATCGCTAGTTTCTAAGGATCATGTCTGCGAGCCAGGATTCCCGATCCAGAGACAATGGCCCCGATGGGATGGAGCCCGAAGGCGTCATCGAGAGTAACTGGAATGAGATTGTTGACAGCTTTGATGACATGAACCTCTCAGAGTCTCTTCTCCGTGGCATCTACGCCTATGGTTTTGAGAAGCCGTCTGCCATCCAGCAGCGAGCCATTCTACCTTGTATCAAGGGTTACGATGTGATCGCTCAAGCCCAATCTGGGACTGGGAAAACGGCCACATTTGCCATATCAATTCTGCAGCAGATCGAATTAGATCTAAAAGCCACCCAGGCCTTGGTCCTGGCACCCACTCGAGAATTGGCTCAGCAGATACAGAAGGTGGTCATGGCACTAGGAGACTACATGGGTGCCTCCTGTCATGCCTGTATTGGGGGCACCAACGTGCGTGCTGAGGTGCAGAAACTGCAGATGGAAGCCCCCCACATAATCATGGGGACCCCTGGCCGAGTGTTTGATATGCTTAACCGGAGATACCTGTCTCCCAAATACATCAAGATGTTTGTACTGGACGAAGCTGATGAAATGTTAAGCCGTGGATTCAAGGACCAGATCTATGACATATTCCAAAAGCTCAACAGCAACACCCAGGTAGTTTTGCTGTCAGCTACAATGCCTTCTGATGTGCTTGAGGTGACCAAGAAGTTCATGAGGGACCCCATTCGGATTCTCGTCAAGAAGGAAGAGTTGACCCTGGAGGGTATCCGCCAATTCTACATCAACGTGGAACGAGAGGAGTGGAAGCTGGACACACTATGTGACTTGTATGAAACGCTGACCATCACCCAGGCAGTCATCTTCATCAACACCCAGAGGAAGGTGGACTGGCTCACCGAGAAGATGCATGCTCGAGATTTCACTGTCTCTGCCATGCATGGAGATATGGACCGAAAGGAACGAGACGTGATCATGAGGGAGTTTCGTTCTGGCTCTAGCAGAGTTTTGATTACCACTGACCTGCTGGCCAGAGGCATTGATGTGCAGCAGGTTTCTTTAGTCATCAACTATGACCTTCCCACCAACAGGGAAAACTATATCCACAGAATCGGTCGAGGTGGACGGTTTGGCCGTAAAGGTGTGGCTATTAACATGGTGACAGAAGAAGACAAGAGGACTCTTCGAGACATCGAGACCTTCTATAACACCTCCATTGAGGAAATGCCCCTCAATGTTGCCGACCTCATCTGAGGGGTTGTCCTGCCACCCAGCCCCAGCCAGGGCTCAATCTCGGGGGGCTGAGGAGCAGCAGGAGGGGGGAGGGAAGGGAGCCAAGGGATGGACATCTTGTCATTTTTTTTCTTTGAATAAATGTCACTTTTTGAGGCAAAAAAGGAAGGAACCGTGAACATTTTAGACACCCTTTTCTTTGGGGTAGGCTCTTGCCCCAGGCGCTGGCTCTTCTCCCAAAAAAACACTAATCCATTTCCCTAACCTAGTAACCTCCAGATCCCAGAGGCTCTCCTCACCTCAGCTGAGCTCCTTTGAAAGTGATTCAGGGGACTACGTCATTCAGCCTCATTTGCTGGACCAAATCTGGAGGGAGAACCCCTAAAACCCCTGAGTGAGGTTGCCCAGGGGGTTGTCCCCAGGTGGGGGGAAGCAGGGGAGAGAAAATGGTAGCCATTTTTACATTGTTTTGTATGGTATTTATTGATTCAGGAAACAAACACAAAATTCTGAATAAAATGACTTGGAAACTGCCAAAAAAAAAAAAAAAAAAAAAAAAGGAATGGAGGCATCTCAGCCTGTGTCTAAATCTTGCTGTTGATACGACTCCGATGACCAGAGGAACACCAGGGTCCTTGGTCTCATGCAGATTTAGATAAAACGACACAGACACATGTGGAGTAGTTTAAGGAGCACAGAGTTTAACAGGCAAAAAAGAAGGAAGAAGCTCCCCTGTACAGAGACAGAGGGAGAGAGACTCCAAGCCCAGAGAAGAAACCTTGAGTGTGGCAGAAAACAGCCGGTTATATGAGGAGGCTGAAGGAGGCGGTGTCTGACTTGCATAGAGTTCAGGGGATTGGTGTGATCAGGTATGTCATTCACGTAGCCAGTGAGAAAACTGGCCCTCCCATCCTAGTCTTTTAATATGCAAAAGCAGGGCGCCATTTTGTTCTATACACGTGGGAATATGTGGGCACCGCCATGTTGCCAGGCACATGTTGGGGCAAGAAGAAGATGCAGGAACCGCCATGTTTGGCTGGACCCAGTTTCTGACGGCCGGTATTTGCATATTAAAGCTTGCTGGCCCGGCTCTAAGTGCTGGGGCTTTCCTGAAGCCCCTGCTAGACAAGAAACGTTTCTGGAGCTGCTTTAAAAGAAACCAAAACTTCCCAAGGATCCCTTTTCATTCTATCTGCTGAAAATAATGTCTTAATAACTCCTTTAATGCTGTGGTATAGGTTAGTGCATGATGATGATCTATTTCTGGCTGGGACTACTATGTACCAGGGTTGATGGCTATAGCTATCCTGATGAACTTGAGAAAAATACCTTTATTCTTAGGTCTAAATGTTGCAGTCTGACAAATGAGACTATTTGTTGTTTTATATGGGCTTCTACAGAGACCAGTTTAGAATAAATAATATAATAAATATAGTATTTGAACTCCTTGGGAGAAAAGCAGATTATTTGTTTCACTGTGTGTGTATCTGCCTATCATACATGTGTGTGCACATATGTGTACACATATACAGAGACACACATTTACACACATATACATATGTGTGCAGTATGTGTGTACGTACTTATAAGAATCAGACCTCTCTGGACATGTCTGATGAGCTATGTCCTGCCCAGTGTCAGTTTCACTGAGGATCCCACCCCCCTCTCCCAAAGGAGCGAGGAGAGGGGGTGAAGGGACCCCTATATTTCACCCAGCTCCTCCCAAGACCCACAAGAAGCATGAGACCTGGGGAGACCCAGCAGTGGCGGCAGGGCTGCTAGGGTACCCAGGCAGTAAAGTGTGCCACAGGTTTAGGCAGGGGCTGTGTCCCCTACTTTCTCTCAAGAGAAAGCTGGGCATGACTGGGGCACATTGGAAGACCACGGTGAAGTCACAATGATGTCCAGTGCCTTGCAGTTAGGGAAGGGGGCCTAGAGAAAGAGAAAAGGAAAGAGATGGCAACCTCCACAACCTCCATGTGGTAGCTGACTGAATCAGGGTGGGGGGCTTCCAAAAATACCTTAAGAGTTTTAAGGAGGGTCACAATTAATTTTCTTTTTTATTAATATTTTCCTTTTTAAAAATTCAATCATTGGGGGCAAAAGTCAATAAAACACAAGGTATGTCATTCCTTGGGGCTTCCATGAACATTCCATCACCTTAAAGAGTGATGATCAATCTATCACCCCAAAGTTATCCCAATCCCTAGAACATTTGGATATGTTATGTTTCGTGGCAAAAGGGAATTAAGGTTGCTAAGAAGCTGACCTTAAAATAGAAAGACTAGCATGGATTACCCAGGTGGGCCCAATGTAATCACAATCACTCTTAAAAGAGGAAAAGGGAAAGAGTTAATTGGAGAAATGTGATGTGGGAAGAACCCAACCCATATTGCTGGTTTGAAGACGTGGGAAGGGGGCCTGAGCCAAGGGATGCAGTAGTCTCTAGAAGGTGGGGATGGCCCTCAGCTTACAGTTAACAAGCAAATGGGGACCTCAGTCCTACAACCACAAGAAACTAAATTCTGCCAACAACCCCAATGAGCAGGAAACCAGTGCTCCTCGAGAGACTCCAGAAAGAAATACAGCCTGCTGACATCCTATTTTCAGCCTGGTGAGACCCCTGCGGGACTTCTGACCTACCGAACTGTAAGATAATCAGTCTATGCTTCTCTAAGCCACCGAATCTGTGGTTATCAGTTATGGTAGCAATAAAAACTTACATGATAATCAAAATGTCTAGGCCCAAATGGTTCAATTCTCTCATCTTTAAACACTCTTCAGAGTTGCTCTCAACTCTAAAAAATCTCTCTCTACGTTTTTATTCTTTTGTTCAAATAGGGCCTTGAAAATATGTTTCTCTCATGTCTTGCATGAGAGAAATATATTTCTGTCATTCAGCAGTTGCTGGAAAATTGTGTTTTTATTTATTAGTTAAAATTTTTTACCAACATATTTTGGCACTTTTTCATCTTGGATTTTTTTTTGTTACATCCTTAAAAATCGAAGTACAAATAGTGAGTTTTTTGTGGCAAAAGTAAAAGATGTATAAAACGAAGCATGGAATGAAGTGTTGATAAGTGTGAAGGGAAAAGGCACTTCTATACATTGTTAGAGGGACTATAAACCGACAAAGTCTTTTGGGTGATATGACAGTATTTTTATTAATAAGAAGATGACTTTCTTATGACCTCAGAATGTGCACAAAGGTAAAGATGTCTATTCTGACATTGTTTGAGATTGTGTTAAACTGGAAACCTAAATAAACTGCCAGAAAAGCAGACTGGAAGAATGATCCTGGGAGGAGTGGAGGAGGAGGGAAAAGAAGAGGGACACTCAGTCCTGGCTTCTAATCACCCCTACATTGTTTGACTCTTTTACAGTAAGGATGTGATCATGTATCTGTAAAGTAATGTTTAAGAGGAAAGATGGCTGGGCACAATGGCTCATGCCTATAATCACAGCACTTTGGGAGCCAAGGCAGGAGGATTACTTGAGGCCAGGGGTTTGAGACCAGCCTGGGCAACATAGCAAGACTCATCTCTACAAAATAATTAAATAAATGCATAAAAAGGAAAGACCATTCTTAGGTTCTTTTCCAAGAGAAATTCAGATCCACTTTTACTTTTCAAAATAGAAATGAAACCACGACATTATCAATCCCAAAAAGTTCAAGGCAGCAGGTGGATAATTTAGTCATGGAGCTGGCTGGTTAGTTATTTGGATAATTGAATTTAAGCCATCGTGGATAATGTAATCCAGTTTAATTTGCAAAAATGTCAGGCCTGGAGACAGATCAGAAGGAAAACATTTGGTGATGGCAGAAACATCAATGGAGAGACTTGCTTAGTGTTATGAGCTCTCTGTAAGAAGCGACCCTTTCACAATGTAAGGACCCAGATTGAAAAGATTTGATGAAGAATCTTGGCAATCTGGTGTGTGTCATTAATGTGAGTGTTATATAATGCGTTTTGCTAATTTATTTATGAAATGGTTGATTTAGTAGTCCATTTGCCCCTGTCAAAAGCATCTGGGAATGCCTTCATTTTCAGTTTGTTTACTTGAATAATAATTTGATTTGGGCTTTCCCATTTGGCAAGTTGATTCTGATCCCAACAACATCTATAACACCACCACATGGTAGATTCCTATTGTTGTGGAAACATTATGTTTGTTGGTTTTGAAAAAGGGGACCTAAGTAAAAAATGGCATTATCTCTATGTATCTCCTTGGGTCTATGGCAGAACACCTTTCTGCTTTTACTGATCTTTGCCTCAGTCTCAGTTGTGCCCACTGCTTGTGTCCAGAAGGCTTGGGCATGGCTGGTGGGCTGGTGGGAGAGTCCAACTGACATCTATTTGTTTGGCGTCTCCTGGAAGAAAACTCATTATGTAAAAGGGCTTCAGGAGTCTTAGATGATGTGGGAGGGAACTAGACATTGTGAATATATGTGGGAGCTGGGACTCTAATTTGGTTTGTATCAGACAGACCCCATGAATGCCAGGGCTCTCTATAAAGAGACTGAAGTACTGGATCACCCTGGGGCCCAAGCAACCCTGCTTAGGGATCTCTCTAATATACACTTAACCTGGTGCCTATCAGCAACATTGCAAATCTACAGTACTTAGTGGCTTGATGTTAGAGGAGAGTGAGATCTGGCAGGGCAGCAGAAGTGCCCTTTGGGGCAATTGAACACATATCAGAATCCCCCTTGGAAGTCTCAGAAATATGAAAAATAGATTTGCTGAGGTCTAAATGCAAGCTGCAGTCACCCCGACATTGTGATCCCCATCTGTATTTGCATGCTAGTTATAACTGGTTTAAACTTGGCCTTTGCAATGAGCCCTGGATTTGAACTCTTCATTGAAGCAATCCTGTTGCAATGGTATGTTTTACTAAAAACATATCAATGTGTCAGAATAGGATGTGTGCAGTAGGAAATGTGCTATGAGAGTAAGCCCTGGAGTCCTTCTTACCCAGAAGAATCTGGCCCTTAGAGTTCTCCTTTGTTGTTGCTATGGTCTGAACATATTCCCCAGAATTCATATTTTGAAACCTAATCACCAAGTGATAGTATTAAGAGGTGAGGCCTTTAGGAGGTGATTAGGTAATGAAGATGGAGCCCTCTTGGATGGAATCATGGCCCTTATCAAAGGGCTTGAGGGAGTGGACTTGTTCTTTTCCACCAAGTGAGGTCACAGTGGACCTCTTTCCCGCTTCTATTCCTGCTGCCACGTGAGGATACCTAGATGAAGCCATCTGTGGGGAAGCAACTTGCACCAGACACTGAACCTGCTGGTGCTTTGAACTTGAACTTCTCAAGTTTGAAGCCTTCCCTAGAGGTCACAGAGAGGAGAGAAAAATAAATGGAGGAAATGGATGATGTTTTATAGAGAAGTTCAACTATCAACTAAAAATTTACCAGAATCTAAGCTCCAGTTGCCAGTAGATAGTAACATGATGAGTTATATCTATAGACCTATAGGTTTCTAAAAGTGAATTAGTGAAGGAGTATCACTATTTCCAGTTTCAAACCAAGGAAATAGAAACCTGGAGGGTTTTTAAAATTAGCCCAAGGAGTGCTCTGACTTTAGCATCTCTTTCTCCAATCATTTTTCACAATGCATTTCTTTTATTGTATGTGTCTTCCTTTCAACGTATTTTGGAACCTTGATAGTCACATAGTACCTGTGGTTATGGGTGGGTCTCCGCAGATGTGAGGGCACCTTGGTGGGTCATTAAGTCAGGGAGAGACATAATCTTGACTACCCATCTTTGATATCACCTGGGTTGTAGCTTGGGACTCTTTGACAACCACATGCTGCCCATAAAATCCCAGGAATGTAAGTTCTTACCTTAAGACTTTGCCAAAACTTTTAGTGTGCTTATGCTGTTCTGTAAAACGGAAATAGAATACTGCTTTCCTCTGGGAAATACAGCCCTAGATGAGCCCTTAATCACCTAAATATTTACTCTATCTTGGCGTTAGCCTTCTACCTAGAGAATACACATTATATCTTCCTCTTAGTTTTTGTGTGTGACCCTTAAAGGAGATCAATGATACAAGGCTATACAAACTCTCATATTGGACCACTCAGATTGTGTCAGAGGGAGTCACTGACTCAGATTGTGTCAGCGGGAGCCACTGACTCAAATATGCTGATCCCAATGTAAGTGGTAAAGAAATCCTGATAATTTACCTCATGGGGGTCGTGTTTAATTTTAAGCACATGGATAACATTGCTAACAGTGCTGTGATTCCTTAATAGTCTCTATATAAAGCCTTCCAGGAGGAAGAGATGTCAGAACTACAAACCCTGCCTTGCAGAAGCTCACAGTCAAGGATGTGAAACGTCTGTCAGTTGGACCCTGCCTTAGACCATTGATTTGTCCCCTGAGCTGCACTTTTGGATGACCTGGGTGCTGTTTTTTTGGGTTTTTTTGTTTTTTTTTAAAGAGATAGGAGCCTGCTCTGTTGCCCAGAGATGCAATCGTAGCTCACTGCAGCCTTGAACTCCTGGGCTCAAGTGATCCTCCTGCCACAGCCTCCTGAGTAGCTGGAACTACAGGTGCACACCACCGCACCTGGCTAATTTTAAATATTTTTTTTTGTAGAGATAGGGTCTCACCAGGTTGCCCAATCTGGGTTCAAACCCCTGGACTCAGGCAATCCTCCCTCCTTGGCCCCTAAGTGTTGGCATTACAGGCATGAGCCACTGTGTCCAGTCCCCTGAGAGTGCTTTTACATACTTCTAATAGCCAGGCCACCCTCTAGACCAGATATTGGAATCTTTGGGGTAGGACCTGGGCAACTGTGCTTTTACAGCTCCTTGGAAGAGTCACCTGTGAAGCCAAGGCTGAGAACCACTGCTTTAGTCTCTTTGCTTCTCCAAATGTGGTCCTTGAACCAGTAGCATAGGTCTCTCCTGGGAGTTTGTTAGAAATGCAGAATCTTTACTCTACCCTATATCTACTGAATCAGACTCTATGTTCCAGTGAGATCCCCACTTAGTTCCTATGCACAGAAAGGCTCAGGAAGTGTCCCTCTGGAAAATTCAGTAACAAGACTTCTCAGAGGGGGAAAGAGGCCATCTATAATTTTTTGTCTTAATGCGACAGAGAGATTAACATGAAAATGATTTCCATATTATACACTGTTTAAATGTGTTAAAAATACTACTTGCATATATTTGGATTTTAGAGAAAGCTGCCTAATAGTTTTGCAGGCAAAATATGATTCAAAACTGTAGCCAAAAGGCAATATTCAAGATAAATTGCAAGAATTGGACCTTGGCTTAGTGATGCTCTTGAAAACATATCACGTACAGAACACAAGATACAAAAAAAGATATTTTTTTGATTTTTTTTTTTTTTTCTGTAAAGGCTGGTATCTGTTGGGGGAGACATTACTTTTCCAAAGAGGAATTTAGAATGAGAAAGCTTGAATATAAAATGGTGATTGAAAACAAGTGAAGGCTTTGCTGCTTGTAGAAACACAAATACAGACAGAGGCAAACTGTATTTTCAAAGCAAAGGAAAATTCACTCTGTTGGTGGGTGGAATTTACATAGATCTTAATCAAATATGCCCTCTCATCTTAAGTTTAAGACTGTAGCACAGCACACAGCCTCTTTGCATGGAATGTTGGTTCTTTGAAGCAACAGAAAAGGGAGGTTAGTAACTGCTGAGAATGGGCATAAAAACATCCTAAGAACAAAAAAGAAAAAACACCCATATGTAGGCAGGTCTAGGCTGAAAAGAGAAATTACCGTTGTTGAGCTCTTATTTGTTGGCCCCTATGCTCAGTTCTGTACATACAGAAAGCAGCAAGGAGACAGTCCACAAAGGCCTGAAAACACAGACCTCCTGGTTTCCGCTGTTATGCCAGATTGTCTGGAAATTCTTGAGGACCTCAGTGAACAATGTCACTATTTTACTTGTGACTCAGAATCCACCTTGCTGCTTTTTAGTGGCTTTCAAAAACATCAAATGGTATTTTCTCGATTCTCTTCACTTTACCCCCTTCTGTCTTCTTACTTTGCTTGCCACTTGCTTGTTCTCTCACTTCTTAAACTGTAGGGAGTCTTCCTTCAGAAATCAGCATCAGGAAAGGTATTTCCTTGTAACATTGTTCCAGAATAGCTCTTCATCCTTGGTGAATATTTAAGGATAACTTCCCTTTGTTTAATTTTTGTAAATAAAATTAATCTCCTGCCTGGCAGCAGGAGAAACTATGTTTCTGAGATTTTTTTCCAACAGCTCTGATGTCCAGCATGCCAGTGTTTTATTTACTTAATATGTTTACTGTCCTAGTGCTGTGAATGAAGATTCGGTTTGCTTCTATAGAAACTCTTAGACTAGAATGTCCTTGGCATAAAGGTCAAGAGCAGTTTGTTCATAGAATATCAGGGTCTTGGTAACCTCCTCTAGCTGGTTGGGATATACCAAGCTAACTTCCACCTCTATGCACCTCTGTCCCTCCTGCCGGAGGAAAAACAGCTCCCCTTAATGTCCATGACTCAGTCCATCCATTCCACACAAACTTGAAACCACATCCCTCCTGGCCTGTGATGACCTCCTGCCACTGTTCACCTCTGTCTTCTCTTAGAGTTTGACTTCTTCCTTGCTGTCCTCGGCACCATAAAGCCAAGGTCACTGATTGGCTGGTCACGCCTACAGACCCACCTGCTTGTTTCAATTGAGTTAGTTTCCAACATTTAACCATCGAGATTTTACAGAAAAAGCCATATTTCTGTTTTCTCATTAAAACCAACAAAACAAAACAGAAGATCTAGCAAACTGGGCCAACCTGGAGGCAACGTCAGGAGTGGGTCCTGGCTTTATCATTCACTGGCCAAGAGCACCTCCATCCTCTATTTGGTTCATCACTTTGTACCTTTGGGCTAAATAATGAACAATTTCATTCTATCTCTTCACCAGTTCTCTTTTTATAGATGTGTTAAAGCTTTTGTTTAATTCATTTTAAAACATTTCAAATCTAGTCATGTACAGCATAATGACATTTCAGTCAATGATGGAACACATATTCAGTGATGGTCCCATAAAATTATGATACTGTATTTTTGTTGTACGTTTTCTCTGCTGAGATACACAAGTACTTACCCTTGTGTTATAATTGCCTACAGTATTCAGTACAGTAACCTGCTGCACAGGTTTGTAGCCTAGGAGCAGTAGGCTACATCATAGAGTCTAGGTATGTAGTAGGCTACCCCGTCTAGATGTGTGTAAGTGCACACTATGATGTTTGCCCAATGTGAAAATCACCTAACAGTGTGTTTCTCAGAATGTATCCTCTTTGCTCAATGACACATTGACTATATTATAGTTTTCATTTTGAGAAGTTTTATTTGTTTTTTAAAACTCATTTTGATCATTCCTTACAGTATCTGATTCCTTTTTTGTATGTTCAAATTTCTCTTATTTCTTTAAGCATGAACAATAGTTATTTTACACCGTGAGCCTGATAACTGCAATATCTGAAGATGTTGTGGTTCTGGTCCCGCTCTCTGCTGTCTCTGCCTGTGGCAGCTTGTCTGTGAGCTGCCCATTTTCCCTGGAACTTCATCTGTCTGAGTCCTTTGAGGCCCTGGTTGAAGTTGAGTTTGTCCATAAAGGATTTGTTTGTTCCTGCCTGTTATCTGGGCACTACCAATCTGGGACCACATTAAGTCAAATGATCTCTTGCGGTATCTTGGACCACATAAGTATTCTTGACACCCAGGATCCCCAGTTTGATGTGACGAGTAGCCGGGGTTTGCCCACTGGGCTGTACGGACACGTGCTTATCTCCTGAGCTTCTGACCCTTGGCCAAGGTTTTGGAGTGTGTTCGCTAAAGATAAACAGAGTTCTGTAATTATAGATCAGTGAGTTGCTTCAGAGCAGAAGGTAGCAGTCTGCCAGCATTGTTTAGTAATAGTATTTGTGTTTCTGATTCGTCCCTGGTTTTTGTGGAGGCTGGAGATGGCACATGGGTTTTAATGGTTAAGGCTGGTCACATAGCTAGAAGGTGTCTTTGAGAGACACGCACCATGAACAGGCTTCCTGCCTCCAAGGTGCCTTACACACATAATCATATATACACAAGGCCCCGCGCGTGCACACACACACACACACACACACCAGTGCTTGCTAGAAACCTGGAGACGAAGCTCTCCTATAAGACCCAGCTGTGGTAAGACAAAGAAGCTGTGGCCTGTGGTCTCCTGCCACCTTAATTTCACGTCCTGCTGCTGCTGCTGCTGCTGTGCTGGTTCTTTCTGATAAATCTGTTCCTTGAGTATAAACTGAGTCTTGTGGTCCTTTCAGCAGTGGAGCACCTAAGGTTATTGGCATGTAATTAACACAGCGGGGGCCTCCTCTTCGGTTTCCTACCTTGCTTGGGCTGAGGCTTTATCTCTCTTTCCCTGGGTACCATGCAGCTGACAAAGAGAAATCTCATTGTTTTCCATGGTTGATGCAAACACTCAGGGCGCCTCCTTTCACTCTAGTTTCCATGTTCTTCTGAAGATTTCTTCCTCCCTATGCAGGTCAGAGATGCATTATTTCATCCAGAATTGCTTTTTCAATAGGAAAAAGCAAGAAACAGAAATTCAATATACACAATCTTCTTAACTGCAAGAAATGGAAATCCTGAAGTGCATATGTATGATATGTACATACAAACACACGGAAAGAAATATATGTGTGTGCATATGTGCACATACATATTTATACATATATGTATGTATACACATATATTTTATGTGTGTATGTACCTATACATATGCATATACATATATTCATGACTCTTTAGCCCACTGTAATCAGGCTTTCACTCCTTCTGTACTCCTGATGGTTTAAATTTTGCTCTTCCTCAAGGCTTTGTCCTCTTTTTTACCCCACTCTGTCTCTCTGTAGTACATCAAACTGTTGCTTGGCCAACTACTGCTTGCAAGCCACACATGGCCTACCACCTGTTTTTGTAAATAAACATTTTCAGGATCACAGCTACACCCTATTTATATATTGTCTATGGCATTTTTATGCTATATTGGCAGAGTTCAGTAGTTTCAACAGAGACCTTCTGGCTCACAAAGCTTAAAATATTTCATCTCCGCCCCTTTATAGAAAAAGTTTGCTGACCCCTGAACTATTTTATCTTCATCTGTGACTGTGTCACCACATTGTAGAGGGATAAAAATGAAGCGACGTGCTTCATTGCTGTATTCTTTGTATCATCTTTTGGTACTTGCTATTATTTGAAATTACATTTTTTTTTTTTTTTTACTTCCAAATGGGAGCATGTCCTGGTTACTGTAAAAGAAAATAATGAAGAACTTCAGGGGTTGGGAGATTCTTTGGGGGACCTTACATTAGGTGATTGTGTATGAAAGGAAAATAATGCCACCCCATATATCCCTTTGGGAATCTGTGAAGAATATGAGGCGCTTTATGATTGTGAAGAACAGAAGTGCCAATCTTCCAGGGACTGTCCCCGACCTCTGATGTCAAGAAGCAAGGGATGCAAATCGGTGTTAGTGAGCCCAGCCAAGAGGGTAAGGTGAATATAGTTGCTTCTTGACCATTCTTGGAAACCCCAGTAGAGCTTGACCCAGCTCTGATATCCCCTTGCAGTACAAACAGCTGGGAGGTTCAGCAGAGGCCAGGCTGCCAGCGTCAGCTGGGGAAGAACTCAGTCTTATGCAGCTACTGTGTCTGCTCCAAGGAGATCACAAAGCAGGGAGCCCTGGCTATCAACTGCATCACCTTGAGGACTGAGGATTGCAAGTTGGAGAGTTTCTAAGCCACACTGTGCTTCTCTTATCCACGGTGCCCTTAAAACCAGGCTTCTGTTTTGAGAGGCCGAGTGTGAAGATGGCTTAATCCAATCACTTGTAGGGTGGATTAGCAGGGATGTGGATAAGCTGCCTCTGCTAAGATGGTGCCTCCCTCAAGCTCTCTAAGAGCCTGGGTGAAGCAACTGTAGCCATCCAGGGAAAGTCAGAGCCAGGAGTTTTGATTCATACTGGAGATGAGGGATTTGAGGACCAAGTTTCTAACAGGTTCTGATGATTAAATAAGGCTGTCCCCCAGTACTGAGCTAGCCTCGGCTAAGCAGCAAGCAATGAGCAACTAGGGATTTCATTGGTTTGTCCACAGTCTACAGAAGAAGATGTGCACTGCTCTTCTCTGGGACTGTGTCATCTTATTTACCCACATCTAGGATCCTTCTGGACTTTGTGCCACCTGACCTGGGGACACACACAACACATATTGATGACCCCAAAGCAAGTCTGTCTCAGGTGGCTGTCCTGGAAGGACTCACATGCAGGGCACGTCTTTCCAAACCTCCAGGAGGCTCTCAATACCGACGCTAAACTCAGGCCAGATCTCTCCCCCTGCCCTCCTCCCCATGTGTGCTCACAACACCTTGCACCCTCCATGCACCCAAGCTCAAAGCTTTATGGCCGAAGTCCCCTTCTCACAGATTCCATCTAAATGGCTATGAACTCCTATCCTTCCAGGCATTCACGGAGGATCATTCTCACTTGTGTCATCACAGAAATGGCTCCACTGGTATCTTCCTCTGGTCCTGCTGTTCTCTAAGCAGACATCAGAGCATCTTTTGCTCTTTTTATGGCCACAGCCCTTGTCCCCCACTTGCCAGGATTGCGTTCTTCTCCAGGATTCAGGGCAGACTCCCTGGCATGGGCTGCAGAGTTTTTCATGTTCTGTTCTTGTCTAAATGCAAAGTGTCTGCTCGACCCTCCTAGGATTACCTGTTAGCCCAGCCAAACCCTTTACTCACACAGTAGTCTCTCCCAAGTGAAAACTCTGCCCTCCTCAAAGTGATGCGATTACCTGACTCTACCCACTGTACTCACTGCACAGTACACACACTGCACAGTACACACTGCACAGTACACACACTGCACAGCACACATGCTGCACAGCACACACACTGCACTGTATGCATACTGCACAGCACACACACTGCACAGCACACACACTGCACTATACCCATACTGCATAGCACATATGCTGCATGGCACACACACTGCACAGCACATACACTGCACTATACCCATACTGCACAGCACACACACTGCACAGCACATACACTGCACTATACCCATACTGCACAGCACACATGCTGCACAGTACACACACTGCACTATACCCATACTGCACAGCACACACGCTGCATGGCACACACACTGCACAGCACACACACTGCACTATACCCATACTGCATAGCACATATGCTGCATGGCACACACACTGCACAGCACATACACTGCACTATACCCATACTGCATAGCACATATGCTGCATGGCACACACACTGCACAGCACATACACTGCACTATACCCATACTGCACAGCACACATGCTGCACAGTACACACACTGCACTATACCCATACTGCACAGCACACACGCTGCATGGCACACACTGCACAGCACACACACTGCACTATACCCATACTGCATAGCACATATGCTGCATGGCACACACACTGCACAGCACATACACTGCACTATACGCATACTGCACAGCACACACACTGCACAGCACACACACTGCACTATACCCATACTGCACAGCACACACACTGCACAGCACACACACTGCACAGCACATACACTGCACTATACCCATACTGCACAGCACACACACTGCACAGCACACACACTGCACTATACCCATACTGCACAGCACACACACTGCACAGCACACACACTGCACAGCACATACACTGCAGTATACCCATACTGCACAGCACACACACTGCACAGCACACACACTGCACTATACCCATACTGCATAGCACACATGCTGCATGGCACACACACTGCACAGCACATACACTGCACTATACGCATACTGCACAGCACACACACTGCACAGCACACACACTGCACAGCACACACGCTGCACTATACCCATACTGCACAGCACACACGCTGCACAGCACACACACTGCACTATACGCATACTGCACAGCATACACACTGCACTATACGCATACTGCACAGCACACACACTGCACTATATCCATGCTGCACAGCACACACACTGCACAACACACATGCTGCACAGCACACACACCACACAGTACACACACTGCACAACACACATGCTGCGCAGCACATACACTGCACAACACACACACTGCACAGCACACACTGCACTATACCCATACTGCACAGCACACACACTGCACGGCACACACACTGCACAGCACACACACTGCACGGCACACACACTGCACAGCACACACATTGCACAGCACACACACTGCACTGCACACACACTGTACTGTACACACACTGCACAGCATACACACTGCACTTCACACACACTGTACTGTAAGCACACTGTACTTACACTGCACAGCACACACGCTGCACAGCACACACGCTGCACAGCACACACACTGCACTATACGCATACTGCACAGCATACACACTGCACTATACGCATACTGCACAGCACACACACTGCACTATATCCATGCTGCACAGCACACACACTGCACAACACACATGCTGCACAGCACACACACCACACAGTACACACACTGCACAACACACATGCTGCGCAGCACATACACTGCACAACACACACACTGCACAGCACACACTGCACTATACCCATACTGCACAGCACACACACTGCACGGCACACACACTGCACAGCACACACACTGCACGGCACACACACTGCACAGCACACACATTGCACAGCACACACACTGCACTGCACACACACTGTACTGTACACACACTGCACAGCATACACACTGCACTTCACACACACTGTACTGTAAGCACACTGTACTTACACTGCACTGTACACACACTGCACAGCACACACACTGCACAGCACACACTACACTGTACACACATTGCACTGCACACACACACTGCACTGTCCACACACACTGCACTGTCCACACACTACACTGTATCCATGCTGCTCAGTACCCACACTGCACTGTAGCCATACTGTGCTGTATTCAGTGCATCCACACTGTACACTGTACTATACCCACACAGTGATGGATCCACACCACACTGTCCACACACTGTACTGTACCCACACTGCACTGTGGTGCACCCTCACTATGCTATGCTGTACCCACTGTCCCACACAACACTGTTCCTACACATCATTGTACCCACCCTGCACTGTACTCACTGCTCCCACACTGGGATGTACCTACTCCTCTGTCCCTACACTGAACTATATCCGCTGTGCCCCTACTATATTTTACCCATGTGACTCACACAACTCTCAGTAATCAAGCCTCATTGGTTGGTCTCCCTTAGTCCCCATGATGGAATGTAAGCTCCAGTTAGGCAGGAATCTTTGTTTTATTCATAAGTAAATTCATGCAGCACAGACCCACACTCAGCACACAGTGGGTGCTTAGTAAGTATTTGCTGAGGAATGAATTAGAAGGCAGGTTTTTCATGATCCACTTCAGTCCCTAACAACCCCTCAGTTTTAAATCAGTAAAATTTCCTCTGTCCAAATTAAACTCTCTTGGTAAAAAGCAAGCATGTTTCTTTTTCGGGGCTTAGGCTGGAGCTGGCAAACCACTTAGGCTCCATTTTCTATATGGATCAAACACCTGGGTTCAGAGGAGTCCGTGAGTCCTTAATGACATTTTTCTCATCTACTCTGAGTAATTCTGTTTTCTTAACTATTTCTTCTGAAATATCCTATTATTTTCACAGACCAGTCTAGAAGGGGCCTGCATTAGGCAAGCAATTTCTGATGCTTACAAAATAGTGTAAGGTTTGGGCTTTTCTTTTCCAAAACCTGTCCAGTGCTCTTGAAAGCACCTTGAAAACAATGCCTGGCACTTAAGTGGGTTCATGGTGTGCTTTGGTTGGGAAAGTCTGTGGACCTGGATGCCTGCGGTTTTTGGATCCATCTCTAATGGCAATCATCAGGGAATGATGTGGCCTTCTTTTTCCGTTAGGTGTAAAGCAAGTTTTCGGCAAATGCAACCATTTAAGATTTTTTTTTTTTTTTTTTGAGACGGAGTCTCGCTGTGTCGCCCAGGCTGGAGTGCAGTGGCGCGATCTCGGCTCACTGCAAGCTCCACCTCCCGGGTTCACGCCATTCTCCCGCCTCAGCCTCCAAGTAGCTGGGACTACAGGCGCCCGCCACCACGCCCGGCTAGTTTTTTGTATTTTTAGTAGAGACGGGGTTTCACCGTGTTAGCCAGGATGGTCTCGATCTTCTGACCTCGTGATCCACCCGCCTCGGCCTCCCAAAGTGCTGGGATTACAGGCTTGAGCCACTGCGCCCGGCCAACCATTTAAGATTTGCCCTCCCAATGTCCTCCCTGCTGAAGACAGGAGGGACTCTTTGAACTCCAAGGGAGGATTGTCCTAAGAAATGTTGCAGCTAACAGAGAGATGGTGACACTTCATCTCTTTTGTCCACCCTGAGCAACCACTCAGCTGTGTCCACTAATAGGAGGATAGGAGGGGAGTAGGGGTGGAGCATGCCACTGTATTCTGAAACAATATGCTCTCTCTAAACACAGCATTCAGGACTTGAGATGTTTCAAGACCCTAAGTGATTTTGTGTGACCTTATTGAGATCAGGTGGCCACGGAATGGAAATAATGCCAAATGTCAGCCTGTGCCATGCACCTGCCGGAGCAGTCATGAGGTGTCAGGACAGACAAGCCCACTGGCGTCCTAAGTTTTCTCCTTCGCTCTAGCTGTACCTCCCATGTTTCCATCTCCATCCCAGAACTGAATAATCTTTATAAATCAGCAAACTGATGGAGACCCTTCTCTGCTTAAAACCCCCAGGACTCCCCTGTGGTCCTGCATGACCTGGCTAGTGCCTCTCTACCCGGCTTCATTTTTACCCTCCACTAACCCAAGAATATCACAGCACACAACTCCCAGCTTCTCCTGTCCATGCCTCCTTCCTGGCTGCTTTCTGCCTGGGTGTCCTTTCATTTCCCCTTTCTGGACTAAATTCTACCATCCTTTCAGACTCCATGTGTGGATCTCCTGCCCTAGGAAAACTTCTTACACTTTCATTGTCTCTGTGTCAGCAAGAAGTGTCTGTTCATTTGTAAGCATTAACTGAGTGCGTACTGAATGCCAGACATTGGAGACAGGGCAATGATGAAGACCTGGCTTCACCCTTGAGGGACACAGGGGCTGGGCATCAGAGTATCTTGGTCCTATTTCATAGACTCCAAAAACTGAGAAAATCAGGAGGCCATCCTTTGCATGCAGTAAGCATTTAATTATTATGTGAGGAATTTTAATTAAAAATTGAACAGGAACTTTAAAGTTACCGGAATATGCCACCACTCGGTATGATATACCTTTTTATGGCAAACATGGATGCTGGTATCATTACATATATTCATTAGCATAATGTGCTGTTTTACCAGCATTCCAGGGTCTACTTGGAACAAAAAGAGATGTTTCCTCCAGTGTGAACATTTCATCATGCCCTTCAGAAACCTTCCTATTCTGGGCTAGGAATACACATTGCAAGTTTAGAGTTTATGTTTAATATTACTCTGATGGCTTGCGAGGTTGCTATGGAAATTATGGTATTGTTTATTATTAAATGAAGAGCAACAATGCTCCCAATAAAATAAACCTATAATATTGATACAGGGCAATTTTGGAAGGCAATGATTTTTTTTTTTGCCTTTTGCATTTGTTGGAAGCTGATTGAAAAAGCCTTCCACTTAACGGAAGGGCATGCTACATTTGTGTATCTGCTGGCCCCATGAGGTAATTCATTTCTGATAATAAAAAGGAACATTACCTAATTCAAACTTTTATTATGCTGTTGTGTACTGGGCAACCATAAAAGGCACCTAGGCAAATGATTTATTGATCACTTGATAATGAGAGGACATGCCTAAGCTGCTGGAAAGTTCTCCTCAGTCCATAGAGACCAATGGGCAGAATGGATCACTTTCAGAGTGTAGCTGTTGATATGGATATGGGAAATGATTAGGATTCTGAGTTCAGCGGCCTGAGTGTTCCCACTGATATCCAATAGAAACGTTGTTGCAAAGGTAGACCCAGAGAGAGGTTGAATCTCATATTTTAAGAATTTTCTGTCAACAGCTATTTGTCAAACTCTGTAAGAAGATCAACAAAGGTCAAAGAGACTCAGGGTTGCTAAAACGGCTCCCAGTGGCTCTCAGGAAACTGGGGCTGTTCGCTGACCCCCAAAGGACCACTGGAACTGTTTTTAGCACTAAATAAAACAGTTATGAATTTGAAGAGCGTGGCCCAGCCCTACAGAAAAGCAACTCAACTCATTTAGTTTTGGTTTGAGTCTGCTGAGAGAAATGCTCTGAACCTAGTGAAAATGACACAAAGCATGTTCTGATCCTTGTGACGGTCCCAGATTTGGGCAGAACTTCCCAATTTGTGGGACTAATTCCTCCAAATGGGAAGAGAGGGTGGATGAGTTCTCTGTCAACATGCAACCACGCCACAACTGAGCGGGTTTAAACAGGATCTATTTTATTGTGCACAATTCTGTGGGTCAGAGATTTGGGTGGGGCTCATAAGCAAGGGGAGATGGATCTTTTCTGCTCCACACTGTGTTGGCTGGGATCTCCACTGGGGCTGAAGAAGCCAAGATGGCCCCACTCACATGTCTAGTGCTTTGGTGCTGGCTTTTGGCTGGGGTCCTCAGTTCTATTCTGCATGGCCTCTCTTCTCCCCCAGAGCTTCTTTTCCCACATGGCCTCCCTCTTCAGCAAGATGGCCTGGATTTCTTTACATGTCAAGAGGACAAAAAGGGAAGCTGCCAGGTTTCTTAAGGCCTGCACACAGAAGTTCCACAACCTCCCTTCTGTCACATTCTTTGGATCAGTGGCAGTCCCATGGCCTGCTGAGGCTCAAGGAAAGGAAGATAGGTCCCACTTCTTGGTAAGGAGATGGCAACATCACACTGCAAAGGGCATAATGGATGGGAGGAGTTGATATGTCCATCTTCTTAGGGAAGAATCTACCACAGATGGATGACATGTCAACCACTTTTGAATACTGAGCCAGGTTTTTGGAAGTCAGTCCTCCCTGAGCACCACAGTTAGAGAAGCTGAGCCGAGGCATGTTGTTTCTTCCCTAACATCACTGTCCAAAGTTCAGTTATCACTGCACTGTGGACACTGGGATAAGCCGACGTGCTGGAGAGGGGATGCTGCGGAGTGGTCAAGGTGCTCACGAGTGATCCAGCTCCTACACTTGTCTGTATTCCTGTCAGCTGGTTTCAAGATAGCTCTCAAAAGATGTGGCGGATTTTCTTGGTCTGTTTGCGCTGCTACGACTAAACACATAGCCTGGGTGGCTTACAAATATCAGAAGTTCATTGATCACAGGTCTGGAGGCTGGGAAGTCTAAGACCAAGGCATAGCAGATTCAGGGACTGGTGAGAGCCACTCCCTGGTTCATAAATAGCTCTCTCCTCATTGTGTTCTCACATGGTGAAAGGAGCAAGGGGTCTCTCTTTTACAGGGGCACTAGTCCTATTAATGAGGGCTCTGCCCTCATGACCCAATGACCTCCCAAAGACTCCGCCTCTTAACACTGTCACTTTGGAGGTTAGGACTTTAAAAAATGAACTTGAGAGATGGGCACAAAAATTTAGACCATGGTACTGATTAAAACCAAATTTATATGATTGAGCCAAACAATACTGAGCTGAAGTCAGTCTCCTCCTGTCTTCCAGAAGGACTCTTAGTTAATTTTGAGACATTGCTTCATCACCCAGGGTTGGACAGACCTGTGTGACTTTGTTAAAACCTTGAAAAATTACTTTTAGGTTTCATTAGGTTGCAACAAGGTTTATTTTAGCCCTGCCATCATTTCCCAGTGTCAGCCCTCTCATTGCCAGCTAATGACCGTGGAAAATTTTCCATGGTTGCCCAGCAGCAAGCTATAATAGCTGGGGCCATGGGTTACTTTTGCCCCTAGAAGCAGGGGCTACAGTTACACCCAAAATCAACCTCTCAGAGGACAAGGGATCCTCCAATATTCCAGATACTGGAATTGAGAGCTTGTGAACTATTTAATTTGCTTGCCTGTGAATTCCAGCCAGCACAAAGCAATGTCTGTAGGTGTTTTCCAACCCTGCCAGACAGAAATACTAACCTGCTCTTATAGTTAAAATAGCTGCGTTTCCCAACCAAGATTCCTGTGGAAAACAGGAGTATGTGAAAACTCTTAAGAAGGTTTTTATTTTTTTAGGACTTTGGGATACTGTTTATTTTTGAATACACACGTATTTTTAAAGTTTTAAAAATGTATTCAGTAAATGCAACACATCCTGACCCCTTTGTCAAGCAGTGAGCATGTGATGCCCTGGTTAAGTGTGGAGGATTATCCTCAGTAATAAGGCCAAAGGTTGGTCACCGAGAGAGCCAATCAGAGTCCTCTGGAACTAATATGTTGACACCAGAAGAAGGAAGCTCTGTCTTACTGTGTTGGTCATTTTTCCAGTCTCATGGAGAAGGTCTCACGTCTTCAGTAGGAGACAACAAAACTAACCTATAAGGAGAGAGACAAGCAGAGATGAGAGATGGCAGGGAAAGAGAAAGCTGGCAGGGCTGAGACTCCAATTATTATCCTGGAGCTCTCCAGTCATGTAGGTCTTTCCTTCAGTTCTGTGAGCCATTCAGCATCTTTCCTGGCTACAGGACCCAATAGTTTTTTTTTTCTTTTTTCTCACTAATCAGAGAATTTTACGAATGTACCCAGTTTTGTTAACATTTCACCATATAGAATTGTTATGCTTCAAAGAATATGATTAACTCATTGGTTCTTATTTCCATTCCATAACGAAACACATATGGCAGCATAATGTTGAGACTGTCTTTTGTAATATTGCCATAGAGAAAGACAAAGACTGTGTAGGCAAAGTAGGTCATTTACTTATTTAGATAAAGTTTTTACGGACTCAATGTTGTTGTCTCCTCCAAATTCATATGTTGAAACCCTCCCCTGCTTATATTTGGAGAAGAGGCCTCTAAAGCAGTAGTTAAGGTTAAATAAATGAGTTTGTGGGGGTGGGGCCCAGATCCAAGAGGATTAATATACTTATAAGAATAGGCGCTAGATCTCTCTCTCTCCCCCTCTATGTGTGTGTGTGAGCACACACGTGCACAGAAAGGCCACTGGAGCACACAGCAAGAAGGCAGCTGTCTACAAGCCAGGAAGAGAGCCTTCACTAGATACTGATCGTGCCGACATCTTGATCTTGGACTTCCCAGACTCCAGAACTGTGAGAAACGAAGTTCTGTTTTTCAATTCATCCAGGAACCTGTGAATTTTGTTATGGCAGCCCAAGCAGACTTACAAAGATTTTGGTACCGCGAAGTGGGATGCTGTAACAAACAACTAAAAGTGTGAAAGCCGCTTTGGACCTGGGTAATGGATAAAGGCTGGAGGAGTTTTGAGGTGCATGCTGGGAAAAGTCTAGATTGTTATGAAGTTAGAAATATTGACATTAAAGGTGATTTTCATGAAGGCACAGAAATAAAAAAAGGAAAGCTGGCGAGAATACCTCCATTTTCTTAGTGAATACATAAATAATCATGAGCATAATGTTGGCAAGAAGAAACCAGAATTTAAGGTTTGGAAAATTGTCAACCTGTTCATATTGCAAAAAATGAGAAAGTATGTTTAGAAGAGAACACCAGGAGGGTAGCTGGACAATACTCAGTAAAGGTATTGTGGGATTATATGAGCAGAAACACTGCATTTGGAACAGAGGGAAGGGAGGTGGGATGAAAGGAAAGAAGGCTGTTAGACTTAGACTCTATGGGACAGGCCAGTAGAGCTATGTTTGTGATGATCACTGTCCTTCAAGTACAGGGAAGAGTAACCCTGAAGGTGACACAGACGCGATCAGGGCTGCCTCCTTGGTTTCCAAGGGTGGAGCCACTACTGAGGTTTCTACAGGCCAGGCTGCCACCATGTGGGGTCTGGGGAGTGGGGGAGTTGGGGTCAAGAGTCCCACTCAACAGAGCCCAAAGGGTGTAACCTCTACTGCATGAGTCTGGACAGTGTAACCACCATCCCAGTGGATCTGGAGGACTATCAAGCCAAAGAGGATTATTCTTGAGCCCTAAGATCTAACTGAATTTGCCTTGCCAGGTTTTGGACATGCTTGGGACCCATCACCTCTTTCTTTCTTCTGATTTATCTCTTTTGAAATGAGAATATCTATCCTTTGCCTGCCCACCATTGATTTTTGGAAGCACGTAACTTGTCTGGTTTCACAGATTCACAGTTGGAAAGAAATTTTACTTCAGGATTTGTACCTTGAGTCTCACCCATATCTCATTTAAATGATAGTTAAGTGAAAGTTTGGACTATAGACTTTATAGTAGTTGTGGAATGAGTTAAGACTTTGGGGGCTGTTGGAATGAATGAATGCATTTTACATGCAAGAAGGACATAACTTTCAAGGGAGCAGGGGAAGAATATGATAGACTGAACGTTTATGTCCACTGATAATTTGAAGCCCTAACTCCCTAGTGTGGCTGTATTTGGAGATAGGGCCTCTGAAGAAGTAGTTAAAGTTAAGTAAGGCCATAAGGTAGGACCCTTATCTGATAGAATTAGTGTCCTTATAACAGGAGACACCAGAGAGCTCACAGGCTTTCTCCGTTTCTTCCCTCCCACACACACATCAAAGAAGGGCTGTGTGAGGACACAGGGAGAAAGCATCATCTACAAACCAGGAAGAGAGCTCTTACTAGAAATCCAACCCTACCAGCACCTTGACCTTGGACTTCTAGCCTACAGAACTGTGAGAAATAAATTTCTGTTGTTTAAGCCATCAAGTCTGTGATATTTTGTGATGGCAGCCTGAGAAGATTGATACAAAGTTTAAACACATTTAAATGAAAAAAAAATTATTTATTTATACAATGTAAATATCTTCCAGCTTGATTGCCCCTGTGGGCGATTGCATTTTGGTCGCCACAATATCTCCCATCCCACATGTTCATCTACCACGTGACATTGAGTTGTCACCAATCAAGATGTGCAATCTGTGACTTTCCCTTTGGAATTGTACAAACTTATGTCTCATTAGTAACCAGTGTGGTAGAAGTGATGCTGTGTGCCTTCTGAGGCTGGGTCATGAAGACAATGCAGTTTCCAACTTGATAGTTGGAGCACTTGCTTTTGGAGTGCTGTCACCAAGAAGGTTTGAATACCCTAAGGATGCCATATTGTGAGGAAGCCCAGGCCAGTGGAGAAGCCACTTTTGGATGTTCAGCTTACTGTCAAGCACACAGGAAGTATGAAAGAGAAGGTCCCAGATGAAAGTCAACACCAATATCCCAACATGTGAGTGAAGACACCTCTTGATGATTTCAAACCCCAACAATCATCAAGTCACCCCTAGGATAGTATTTCTGAGAGGTCCACAATTGATGTCTCACATGTACTCACATATTGGTTTCTGCTGTCATCACATGATCGATCATCACTGTTGCTCCTCTGCTGCCTGAAGGTTCTCCATCCCTGCCTTTGCCCTTCCCTCACACTCTCATTTCAAGGTCCCTGTCAAAGAGGAATGATTTAACAGCTTTCAGGATTTGGCAACTCCAAGGCTGGTGAAGACTCAGTGCAGAAGAAGCCCCATTGCCAATTTTCAGCCATACTTTGTCACTTGGGCTCCAAAGCAACCTAGAGAGTCACAAAAGCTACTCCTGGGCAGTTTGCCAACTCTAGTAGCCATGCTTATTCAATAACAATTATATAATACTCAATGTGAGACAGGTACTATTTCGATCACTTGAAAAGATTAACCTACCTTTACAATAACCTTATAGTTTTGTTATTATTTTGTTTCACAGAAGAGGATACTGAGATTTAGCAAGGCTAAATAACCAGTTTAGGGTAACGCAGCTGGAAAGTAGTAGAGGTAGGATTGTGTGTGTGTGTGTGTGTGTGTGTGTGTGTGTGTGTATGCATACACCAGCACATGCATGCTCATGTGTGCATGTGTACTTGTGTCTTTCTCTGCTGCGTATACTTGGAAGCAGGTTTTGGCTTGCCTGAGTCTATGGATGGAGGTAAGAGCAGCCAATATTTATTGCAAGAGATAAACAAACCCTAACCCAGCCAAGCTTTGGGGTTTTAAGAGCTTTCCAGGCCCTTTGACGAAACCCATCAGGCCAGAGTAATGATGCTGAGGTTTGCCATTCATTCTCATCGGGTTTAATGAAGATAAAGGGGCTCTCTTTATGTGTCCAGTTGGGCTTAACAAATTAACCAGGCTGCCGGAGGGGTACATGTGAACAGAATATTTGTCCTCATAATGTTCATTAGGTGGGAGAAAGTTAACTAACCTTTTGTTCTGTGTTTCTTTTCCTAGAGCCCAGTGAAAACTGCAGAGCTGAAATATCATCCCTAATCTTATTTCTGATGGGCCTTTTTCTAACTTCTCCTTTTATGATCATTTCACAGCTGTTATATTGAATCAGCATCATTATGTGTTTAAAAAAATATTATGCTCTGTGTCTCAAAGCTAACTGTCCAGAACTAAATATCCTGGCCCTCTTTGGGCAATGGCAGGCTGTCAGAGAACTGGAAAGGGGGTTGGGTTTGTTTGTTTGCTTCTGTGTCCTCTTGACAGCTCCTGGTGAATGAGTGAAAGCTGTGATTCTCAGATTTTTGCTCTAGGTTTACAACATGACTATAAGCAAATCCCCGTAGCAAATTGCAAAAATGGCCCCAAAGTCCTGAATGCACATCCCTTTCCAGTGGGATTTTGCCACATCTCTCATTAACACGTGGAGTCCCTGTTTCACACTTTGAATCCGGAATTAGTAATGAGGTTTGCTTTGTCCAATGGGATATCAGCTGAGGCTTGAAAGTCACTTGTTGGAGTTTGCTTTACCGTGCTGCATCTATAATCTTGAGACCCTCACGTTACCTGGCTGACCTAGCCTGCAAGAAAATGAGAGAAGATAAGGAGAAGAAACAAGGTACAGCAGTTGATGGTCACCCTTGTTAACTCAACTGACAGACTTCCAACTGCTAGACAACTGAGGGTGGCCACCCTAGATCACTCAGCCATCAGCCAACATGCCAACTGATCACAGATACATGAGAGCCCAGCACAGATAAGCCATGCCAACCCAGGCAGAAGTATCACCCAACTGACCCACAGAATCATGGACTAAATAAAATGGTTATCTTTTAAAGCCACTAAATTTCAGGATGGTTTGTTACACAACCAAAGCTAACGGATACATGCTCCTCTTCTTGAAGCACGTGACAGCTTACCCAAATGGGGTGCAATTTATACTAAGAAGTCTTCAGGAAGGTGAAAATCCATGTGCTACAGGAGTTGGCTTTTAGGAAGTTAGTTCCCCTAGATTCAAGGGCTGCATTTTTATCAGTGACGTCACTAAGTCTTCTTTCAACATTAAATCTATGTTAAATACACAGTAGCTCTTCTCTTTCACTTTGCACAATACAGATTGAGGTGAGTCAAGTACACGTGACTAAGTAAACTGGGTCTCTATAGAGTTAGCCTTTTGAAACTTCAGACTCTTAAAGCCTGGATAGTTTCCTTTTGAAAATCAATTATATAACATGTTACCACATTCATGAGTGTCTGGGAGACTGAATAAAAATAATTTCTTCCCTGCACACCAAGATCAAACTGATTGTTTAGTTAGATCTACCTAGTTTAGATTGATCAGGTTTATATTTCCAAATTGGCCTTGTGACCCATGCATTTGGAAACAAGTAAGTTAGTTGAGAAGAGTTAAAATCACATCGTTGATAAACCTCATTCATATGAAAACATATTACACTATCACTAAAAATGTATACTGTTGATCCTTGAACAATGTAGGGGTTAGGGGGACTGACTCCCTGTGCAGTCAAAAATCTACGTGTAACTTTTGACTCCTCCAGAATTTAACTACTAATAGCCTACTGTTGACCAGAAAACTTACTGAGGACATAAACATTCAATTAACGTGTATTTTGTACATGTATTATGTGCTGTATTCTTAGAATAAAGCCAAGAAAAGAAAATGTTATTAAAATATTTAAAGGAAGAGAAAATATATTTATTATTAAGTAAGTAGAAGAGATTATCATAAAGATTTTCATCCTCATCACCTTCATGTTGAGTAGCCTGAGCAGGAGGAGGAGGAGGAGGAGGAGGAGGAGGAGAAGGAAGAGGAGGGATTGGTCTTGCTATCTCAGGGGTGGCAGAGACAGAAGAAAATCTATGAATATGTGGACCTGCACAGTTCAAACCCATGTTGTTCAAGGGTCAACTGTATCTCTATAGATAGATGGGTGTCTCACTTATTACTAATTCTTCCTCAATTTGGGATTGTAAATCTTTTAAGGATATAAATGATATTCTGAATATCTACTGCTGTATAACAAGTCGTTCCAAAACTTAGTGACTTAAAACAACAACAATCATTTCATCATCTTTCTTGGATTCTGAGGGTGAAGAATTTGGAAAGGGCCTGGCTGGATGGTTCTATCTCAGGTTTCTTATGTGGCTGCAGTTAGAAGGTGGCTGGAGCAGTAACAGGAGGGCCTGAAGCAGCTGGTGGCTGTCAGATCTTTCTCTCTCCCTTTGCGTAGTCTCAGAGCCTCTCATGCAGTCTCCCTGCATGGGCTATTTTGGGCTTCCCCCCAGCATGGCTGCCTCAGGACAGGATAGTCAGATTGATGACCTGGCAGCTTAGGGCTCTAAGCCAGTGTCTCATGAAAACACCAGCCTTTTATAACCCCAGAGGTCACATAACATCATTTTGCCATAGTCATAAGCCCTAAATCAAGAGGAGGGAATATAGAGGCCACATCTGAATGCGAGGAGTGTGCCGGTACCTCATAAGAGAGTTATGGGTGGGAGATGTTGTGACTCTCTGGAAATACAATCTGCCACAGATGGCCATAGACAAAATCTCTGACTTGATCCTGGATCTTTTTTTTGGCCCACGCTTCCCTGGCATTAAGGAAATTGACATAGGTGTTATCATTTGGGTTCTTTCCCCCAACTACCTGCCTCCATCAGTGTCCAGTTACAAGTCAGTTATAAAACAAAGCAAAATACACAAAAAATATGACATCCAGGGACAAAGGTGACGAAAGAAGTCTAAGACCAAAGGGGTTTTAGCTCATCACTCAGTTGCTCTGTTATGTTTAATAGACAAGGAAGTTCAAAAGTCTGGGAGCACACTGGGGTTAAAATCAAACAAAACAACAATGACAACAATACAACATTCATTTGAATAACCTTAAATCCAGTTGCAATGAGGAGGAAGAAACCCAAGAGGGACCGCCTACATCGAACCTTCCTTGCACACATTATCTCACATGTTTTTCAGATCTTTTGTGTGGAACTGATTTCATGTCTATAGAGCTTCCAGAAACCCTGGGATTTATAGACACTAGGGAAATGTTCAGCTAGTCTGAAAGCTAAATACAAAAGAAAAAATAAAAGAAAGGAGATGTTACTTACAGCTCGAATGCTCTTATTCTTAGTTTCCCAGTGGATGGGGCGTGAAGATTAAAGAAACCAAAGTGGGCTGTCAGAGCCAGTCACATCTTCTGAACCACTTCCTCCCCACCACAGAGCAAAGCACTCCAACTCTAGTGTGAGAAACACCTCTTCCCAAGGCCTTTACGGGCTTTGTAGCTGACACTACAGTTTCCCAGTTACACCAAACTTTTTTCAACTTTTTAAGAGATGTAGCTCCTTTTGCAAATTTTGTAAGTTTGAAATTATTTCCAGATAAACAAATTCTAAAATGTAGTCCCATGGACAACACTTTAAAATATTTACTCTTATTAACAGTTTATTGAGAACCTATTACGTACTCACTATCAGGCTGGGCACCATTGCCGCTGAAAAACAATAATGCTTCTTGGTACTTAGGTATGGTCAATCACCTTAAGGAGCTGACAATAAGTCTAACTAGGCAGGTATTCCTTGTACTGTGTATTTCTTTAGATTCATAGTCATAAATCTTTTAAAAATAAAAACTTGGCCTTAGCTTTAGTAGCTTTAGGTTTTTACCATGCCATAAACCAAATGGTAGTTCAAGGACTCTGCTTTTTCCCAAGGAGCAGTTCTAAAAGGGCATCTCTAAATTACCCTTTCTTGCCAGATCTTCATGCTTTTAGTGCCTTCCCTAGAAAGTATATCCAAATGAGCTTTGCTTGGAGCTAGATTTTTGTTTTTGTTTTGTTTGTGGCCCTCTCTGGCATTTCAAAACGTCCATGGAAGCAGTCTCAGTGCTTTCCATGGGTTATAATGCATTTCAAATCCTTTTCCATCATTTCACTTATTACCTGAAATTACGTGGCATGGAAACAGTAGAAAATCTCTTCACTCTGATAAACTAATTTTAATGATTAACTGAGGAACTGTTAAAATTTACATCAACGCTCCGCTGTCATTATAAAATTAGTAATAACAGCTATAGTGGGAGAATTCTGATGAGACCAAGGGGGTTGAGTGAGAGCTGGGCTGGAGAGTCTTTGCCTCCAAAGCAGCTGAGGCTTAGACCTTCTCAGCACTGATCTTAAAACTTGGCATCTGAATGACTTTTCCAGAGGCGGAGTTTTCAAAATGAATCTTGCATTCTTTCCAGCCTCTAATTGATGCTGGGATAGAAACCAAAGACAGGGAGCCAACACTTGTACAATATTTCACTGTTGAAAACTATAGCATCTCATGTTGTAAGTCACGTATGAACGTGGACCAAGCAGCCCATGTGCCTTCTTAGAGCAGGAGAATCGCTTGAACATGGGAGGTGAAGGTTGCAGTGAGCTGAGATCGTGTCACTGCACTCCAGCCTGGGAGAGAAAGCCAGACTCCATTTAAAAAGAAAAAAAAGGATGGGGCTCTAGACAGATGGAAAGAGAGCTATGGGACATGGGAGGTGCAGTTGCTGTTTTCCTCAACGCTTTTCAGGTAGGCTTCTTTGGGGGTGTTCATCGAGTGAACAACGTGGAGAAGGGATTTAAACATCAAAGAGTGGCCAGGGAGGAGGGTCTTCAAGTTGCCTCCTCCTAAGATTTTCACAATTTTTACTTTCAGCTCTTCTGCCCCATTTTTATCTCTCCAGTCCTTGGTTATGGCCCATATCCATCACTGGAGGAAAACAAAATTATGTTTCCAATGAGAATATTTTGTGGACATCTTTAGCAGACACTTTTGGTGTATCTCTCCCTCTTTCCCTCAGCACACCACTGCCCCCTAACCAATTCCAAAATATGTGGGCTCTCCAAATGAGCCAGGAGTGAGTTTTCTGGGAGTAACCTTTAACTAAGCACAAATGCAAGCTAAGGATCAATAACGGAGCTTCCTCACACCTTGGATGGGACCATTCTGACCAGATGGGGCCAGTGTGTTTTCACTATGAGCTCCCCAGTGGGACATCATTAGATAACGACTTCAAGAGAATGTGACATATAATTTAAATATCCAATCTGTGGCCACATTAGTGCTTAGTAAATAATCAGCAGTAAAAATTGTATTGGGTTCCTCTTGATCACTGACCTTCTGCTAGCTATTGCTTATGCTGTTGAGTTTCTTAAGGTTGAATTTTAGAGTTCCTTTTTCTGCCTTCCTTTTTTCCTTCTGTGTGTAAAGTCCTTCATTTAATTGTTTCTCTCTTCTTTTTAATTGAGTCTGTGTCATGATCATTCTAATTGCAAAATATCTACCTAGTAGAAATCTGTTCATTCATTCACCCTGTACTGGCTTCTTCATCCTCACCCCCTACAGGAACCTCCTGAGGATGTTTAGCAAATAAACTCATGCATTCCTTGCTAGAGGAAGACACCTGGACACACCCTTGAAAAGAGAGCCATGTAATCCTGCTTATTCATCACTTACTCACCAGACATTTACCCTGACCCCTCCATGTGTAAGGTACAATGCTCAGAGCTGAGTGAAAAAGACGAGAGGCATGCCCCTTCCTGTTTCTCAGAATTGACTTAACACAAGGACCTCAGGAGGGAGGGATATGAACCCACCCAAGGTCTCTAACCTAAGGGTTCCTGCTGGAACGTCCAGAATGATCCCCTGCCCTTTAAACAGGTTGTGAAGAGGAGATTGCTGCAAAAGTTCCAGTGACGTTTTCATGCCCACTGCTGCTTCTCTCCCAATCTCCTCGTATTTCTATTCGATGTTGGGTTCTTGACAACATTTGTTTTGCTTTTGAATGTGTCATACCTTCTTTGAAATTTTTTACGGTAGTATAATATCAATAAAAGGAATGGACAAACCACCTAAGAAATCTCTCTCAGGCCCCTCCAGGTCTCCTCCCTCTGCTGACTTGGGTAGTCCCCATCTTGACTTTCCACGGTGTAGTTTGCCTCTTTTATTTTATTTTTTTACTTTAAATATTTATGTGTGTGAGGCTCATTCATAACTTTGCATGTAATTATACACTTTCCATGCTCATCACTGTGTAGTGTTTCAAGCTGTGAATGTACCATGGCTTATTTAGCCATTCTATTGCTGATGGGGAGTTATGTGGTTTGTATTTGGAGCCCATTATGAATAGTGCTGCTATAAGCATTCTAATACACCTTCTGAATATATGAATGCAATTCTGTTGGATAAAAGCTCAGGAGTGACATTACTGGGTCCTAGGATATGCATGAAGGTTCAGCTTCATAGATGCTGATGGTATTCCATGGTGGGTATACTGGCTTTCACTTCCAGCAACAGAACATTGTTTGAATGAAGGGTATTCCAACGAATGGAATAATTCCATTGTTCTCCATCCCCATCAATGCTTCAGTGTAGACATCTTTTTCCTCATGGGTTTGGGCTATGCCTTTTAAAATTTTCTATAGAGAAAGATTTATATGTTTTATCTCTGCTTGAAGCAGAAAGCTAGAAGTCTCATACGAGGGCTTTGTGATTAATAAGAATTCATTTCTGCTATAAAATTTCCTACTTGGCACACTTTTTGTCCATGGTGCTTTGAAATTGCAACTCATCTTGGGAGATGCCTTTTGCTAGGCCAATTTCAATACTTTAACCAGCGAGTCCTTCTCCCACCTCCTGGGAGGTGTTTGCATCACCCCATTTCTGATGAAATGTGAGTCCACCCACTTGAGGGTCCTTCTCTCTGCCAGTCCTGTCTGCTTCATTATCTCCCTAATGCTGTCCTTTTTTGCTCCTTTTCTATTGTTTGGCTTGATTGCCACTATTCTTTGATAACCTTCTCTTTTACAAAGCAACAAGCATTTCTTTCACTTTCTTTTGATTATTTATGTGTACATCTTTTCTTGAGCAGACACTCAAGCTGCTTTGTGTTCTTAAATGCTCTCCTTTCGTTTCTAGATGTTAATTTGTACTTACAGGGGAGATAGTGGTTACAAGTGCTTAAGGGTATGAGCTCTGAGGTTAGGCTTCTCTGAGTCAAATGCCAGCTCTGCCACTTGCCAGCTCTTCAGCCTGAGAAAAATCATATGACTACTGCAAGCTTCAGTCTCCCCATCTATAAAGTGGGGTGAATATTAACTCTCCCACAGGGTTGTTGGGGAATAAATAGGATATTTGCCTTAGTGTCGTGTCTGGCACATATTCAGTGGATGTCACTGTTAATCAAATCATACCTTGAATTCCTATAACTTACACCATATATTTCCTTTCCCATCCATTCTTGTTCCCTTTCTCTTTCTGCTTTCCCTCCCTCCCTCTCTTCCTTCCTTTCCTCCCTCCCTCCCTTCCTTCCTTCCTTTCTTCCTTTCTTCCTTCCTTTCCTCCATCCCTCCCTTCCTTCTTTCCTTCCTTTCTTCCTTTCCCCCCTCCCTCCCTTCCTTCCCTCCTTCCTTCTTTCCCTCTCCCTTCCTTCTTTCCTTCCCTTCCTTCCTTCTTTCCTCTCCTTCCTTCTTTCCTGACTTCCTTCCTTCCTTCCTTCCTTCCTTCCTTCCTTCCTTCCTTCCTTCCTTCCTTCCTTCCTTCCTTCGTTCTTTCCTTTCCTCCCTCCCTCCCTTCCCCTCTCCCTCCTTCCTTCCTTCTTTCCTTCCCTCCCTCTCTCCTTCCTCAAATATTTACTGGGGTCTACCATGTGTCTGATCCTGTGCCAGAAGCTGAGATGTAATAATGAGAAAGCAGTTATAGTTCCTGTCCTCAAAGAGTCCACAGCTCAGTTTGGGTGATATGAAATCAGATATTCACACTAATACAGAAATACAAGCTGTGATATGTATCTAAGACCAAAAATACGGGGTTCTCAGATGGTGCCTAACAGGAAGATGTGACCTAGTCAGACAAGACTGCTCTGAGAGACTTTGGTCTGAGGCCTAAGTGATGCAGGGAATGAGTAGACACCCCACATCCCTTGTGGGGTATCTCTAAGAGATTATGATTATTTGCTCTTTTAATAGTTGTCCCTCCAAGTTGTTTATGGAAAAGCTGTGCAGTGGCTGTTAATTGGTGGCCCCAATAAGCCATGCGTGCTCATAGTCATACCTTTGTGAAGCCCCTCCCACACTGACACTGGGCTTGGTCATGTGACTTGCTTTGACCAATGAGAAATTAGCATGCCCGACACAAGCAGTCTAGCTCTTGAAGCCATAGACCACCACGGAGAGGGTTGACTGTCCTGCTGGAGAGTTCATGAGGAGAGAAGCCAAGGAGGCTGTGAGACTACAGGGAAAGTAAGAGAGACGCACACACCAATGCGGCTGGCTCCCAGTGCTGCTAGCCACAGACACCGGACATGTGAGTGAAGCCACTGTGGCCCCTCCTTTCCTTAATGAAGGCACCTGGCCAACAGTGCACGGGTAGAGCCATCCCCACTGTGTCCTGCAGGATAGTAGCATCCCAACTACTCTTCTTTTAAGCCACTAAGTTTTGGGATGGTTTTAACACAGCAACAGATGCCTGGAACATGCTGCTTGATCATCCTATCTGAGCTAAGTACTTATCAGATGGTGTAGAGCGGTGTCATTACTTCCCTCGCAGCCCTGTCAAACAGAGGCGTCTTAGGCTTAAGTCTGTGAACTCTGTGAAATCAGATTCCCAGTTGCACGTATCTGCATATTTTTTTCCTGGGGAGAGAACTCATGACTTTCATTACACATTCTCAAAAGAATCTGTGATTCCTAAAATAAAGCAATACATTATTTTTGAAGAAAATATAGACTTATATTCTTCAAAAAGAAGTTTGACTAAAGTGCTCTGTTGGCACAGAAAGAAAGGAGTAATTAACTATGCTAATTGGAATTGAGGGTGGTTTCCACAGTGGAGGTGATATGTATTTATCTCCTTAAAATTTCTGTAAAACTTCTGTAAGACTGAATTTGGGATCCTTATGTTAAATAATTTATTCTCCTTTTGTGTTACATAGAGTTCATTGTACCTCTGACCTTTTAAGTTGGGCCAATTTACTCATTCTTTCCCTCAAGACAAGAATTTAAATATCAGATATTATGGTAAATAATGAAAACTCAGGATCAGGTTTGCCTCCAGCATTTGTGGGGTTCCTGGCAGGAGTGAAAAGTGAAGGCTCACTCTGATCTAAATATTTTAAACTTATAAATTAGGCTAACAAACTCTTAAATAAAATATGTTCTGTTCTCCTACCTTGTCAAATTTAGCTTCAAATTTAGAATTCTCAGATGCCTTGGAGTTTTACCCGGGCATGTGGAGTGTGGAAAGAAATGGCCCAGGCTCCTTATGCCAGTGGGTGACTGATCTCTTTTCTCTCCCCCTACCCCAACTCTGTCCTGCACAGGCATCCCAACCACATCCAGGCTCCGTTCGTGCCTCTCCACTATCAGCTATACCTTGACCTCCTCAAGGCTAAGAGTGCACAGAACAGCAGCACAGTTCACGCCCAGAAATGTTGACCCATCCTGTGATGGACCCAGGGAAGGGCCCATATGAACATTCTAATGCCCTCCCAATGCAATCCCCTAAGAATAGGCTATGGGCCCTTTGGGCAGGGCATTTCAGGGTTTCGGGTATCTGGTGTGTGATCTAGAAGGTTGTAGGGGATCTAGGTGGGCAGGTCTCCTTGGCCCCACGAACTCCTCACCATGGTGAGGGATGTGGCCAGAAGATGACCAGAGTGGAGCCCTCAAAACCGTGCTATTCAGTGTGGTAGCCACTAAGCACGTGCAGCTACTGTGCAAATTGCTGAACGAGTTTAGTATGAAATGCATACTACATTTTGAAGACACAGTACAAAGGAAAAAAAGAAAGAAAAATATCTATCTCATGAAACATATTTAGCTGTTTCCTTTGCCTTTTTCTTTTTAAATGTGGTTATGGGGAATTTTAAATTACCCTTGTGGCTCACTTCGGTGGCTCTCTTGGACAGCGCTGCTTTAGAGCACAGGCAGCAGAGCCCCTGTGGTCCCTCTGTAATTGCATCACAGCAGTAAGGCCCTTGATAGCTCTCGGCCTCCTTGCCCAGTGCCACTCACTGCCATGAAACTCTTACCTGGTGTTGACTGGTCTCATCTCCTACATGCTGACTCTTGGGTTCATGGCCAAACTTGGATGCATAACTCTGGACTTCTACCCTGGAATTTAACAAGGTCCTGATGCTCCCCATATTGGCTCTCCGGTATTTGTTTCTGACTTCTTGCCTTTCCCCCACCTCCACCTCCCATTATCTTGAATGAAAGCCCCTTTTCCCATCCCCAGGTGTGGCCCCTCAGGTATTGTCTGTCCTATTCCTGGCTCTCCTTATGAAGCGTGGGTGAGATCTCATATGCTCCTCCACTCTTTGGGGTTCATTTTTGATCTATACTTCCTGTGGTATTTGCTATTACAATTTGAGTTTGACTGATAACAGCTTCATCTCTTAATCCTCTCAGACATATTTGCATTTTTGCTGGAGCCTTCAAAGTATTTCCCCAAGGAAATCCTCAAGGAATCCAGTGAGAGGCCAAGGAGGGAGGCAAATTCTACACTTTCCTTAAGAATCTTACAAATCCTTCTATTTGCATGTATTATTTATTCAAAAAACAGTTTATTCAGAAAACAGTTTATTCGAAAAACATTGAGTCTATGGTGCAACAAGGTATTCAAGCTCCTACTAGGTTCTAGTCACTATTCTTCTAAGCATAGGGACTCAACAGAGATGCTCCATTTGATAAATTAATTAAGAATCAAGGAATCACAGCAGCAGCTTCTCTTCTCTACTGTGGTGGAGCACTTGGTACTATACATGAGTGGGCCAGGGAGGTGAGGGCAGCTTCCCTGAGAGACAGCCTCTGAGAAATCAGTAAAAGTACTGAAAATGTAAATGGCTTCTTCAGACGCTTAATGGGTTTATATGATAGAAACCAAGTCCACTGGTGTACACATTGGGGGCTGTGCCATGCCTGCCTCGCTAAGGAACTTTCCCTGTGTAACAACCTCACAGCAAGTAGGATTAACATTTTTGACTTTGTGCCAGTTCCATGGCATGTGGAACTGGACTCCTTGGCTTAGCAAAGGAACACATTGCTACCTCATGGATACCAGGCCTACTCCATATAACAGGGATAATGTTTTGAAATATAATCCTATGAAATGACTCTTTTTGGAAATTGTGTTTCCTATAGGTTGTACTTTTAAAACTAGAGAAGCTGAGGTTGATTGCCCCAGAGAAAGGAAGACAGAAAACTGCTCAGAGTCAAAGGTCTAGTTCTTGGCTTTTGGGATTCTAAATAAATGCTATTGAGTCTATGGTGAAACAAGAGTCTCAAATGTCAAAATGAAAGAACCAGGCAGTTGAGAAAGCAGAGAAATATGCTGTTTGTTTTTTCTCCTTAGAAAATCTGACAGTTCATCCTTGAAGAGTACATTGCTTTTAAAAAATCACAAAGACATAAAAGTTGGTGGACTTTTACTTATGCCTTAAGACTTAAGACGCCTTTCTAAGTGACCCTGAGTTGCTGATCCGCTCTTATAAATCCCATTAGGCCCCCTGAGTTCAGGTCTATGTTGTGGGGGGAAAAAAAAAAGTTACTGTCGTTTGCCAGGCAGGAATCATGATTTCTTTATCTGTGCATCTCCAGCTCTTAACACAGCAGTGCAACCGTGTTGATGTTTGACACATGTTTAGTAAGTGAATGAATAAGGGAACAAATTCTCAGAGTAGAGAAAAGACATTAAAAGATGGGCCTGAAAAAAGACAAGGCTACAGGGACATGTTTTCTTAACGTGTTTTCTTTAACCAATAAATTAAAACATTATTTATCGAGGTAATAAGGATTGCCCCAGGTTCTGGGTGGTTATCAGGTTTGGCGCTGGCCTTCTAGCTTATAGCACAGCAACATCTTCAAAACGGCAGGCACCACCAAACAGTGTCGAGGCTACAGCTCTTCTCAGAGGTGATAACGAGCCTGTCGCTGGTATTTATGGGACCTACATTGCTGGCTGAGCCTGGCCATCTGTTGAGAAAACCCTTCAATTTAAGTAATATCTTAGTAACTTTGTTAGTTCCTCGAAGGCTGTCTTCGAATATCTTACAATTCCAGTTGCTCCCAGCACCCAGCATGGTGCTGGGTATAGAGTTCTTGGGTTTGTGTTTGTCAGGTAGGAGAGGCTCTGCTGTGGTAACAAGTAAGACCTGAAATCTCAAAGGCTTCACACAAAAGGTGTTTTCTCTCGGGTGTGAGATATGAGATGGACTGGCAGAGACTCTCCTCCACGCAGGTACTTGGGTATCCAAGCCCCTTTCACTTTGAGGCTCTTTTCCAAAGAGGAAGAGGGTCATGGAGGAGGCAAATTGACTGTCAACTGCTTTAGCCCAGAAATTCAGGACGAAGTCCTAGTCATGTGATTCTAACTGACTCTAAAGGAGGCTTCAAAGCGTGGGTAGGTTTGGTGAGAGCTCAGTATCTTTGCCACAGTACAACAAAGCCATGTGTCTGATGGAGTTGAAATGACACAGGATGACCCAGCACAGACGGAGAAGATAGGGTCTAAGATCCAATTTTGTCATTTACTAGCTATGTGATCTTGAATATGCTACTTAGTCTTCTTGTCTCAGTTTTCTTATCTATACCGTTGGTTTAATTATAATAGTATCTATTTTCCAGGGTTGTTCAGAAGACTCATTGAGATGAAAAATGTGAAAAGGCCTTTGTAAAGTGTAACATACTTTTAGAACTTTCTAAATTTTTCTTTTTCATTTTTTCCCCTTTCAGGGTACTATGCAGTTGTGAATGTCTTACGACACAGTGCATATGAGCTGCAGAGGTTGAACGTGAATGGGGAGGGTTAGAGTCCTGTTTGTTTTTAATTTTTCTGTATTGTCAGTGCCTACCATGGATCCCAGCATGTAATGATACTTAATAAGTACACGTGTCTGCTAAATGAATAGCTGATTGAGTGAGTGAAATCTAAACCTCAGCAATGCAGTAAAAAAGTGAGTATATTCAAGTCCTCTGGTTTTCTGACTTAAAGGTAATCTCTTAGGGCTTTGCCCTGATATTCTAAATGGACTGATAACAAAGATTCTTTGCTTGGTTAAACTTTAGTCAGTCTCTTGGGGAACCTTCTCCTAGGCACATCTGTGCATGTTTTTGTAAAACCCAGTTTTAGCAAGAACCCTGATAAGTCAATTTAGCAAGAACCGCTCATTCTCTCTCACTGTCTGATTAGCCTTGATATCTGATCAGGTTCCTCCTCCTCCAACATCACCTGTAAAAATCCTGTAGGTTCGTTTGGCCAGAATCCCCCTTACTCCTGATGTATCCTGTAAGTCATTTCCACCCATCAACCCCACCCTGCTCGTTAGCTATCAATTCCTGTGCTGTACTCAGAGTTGAGCCTAATCTCTCTCCCTCACTGCAAAATCCCCTTACCATGACCCCTATACCTGTCACAATGGTCCTGAATAAAATCTGCCTTCCTGTGCTTTATCCAGTGTCACTGAATGATTTTTTTTTCTTTAACAATGAATGCTATTGCTTTCCTGCACTGCAAAGACCAGAGACATAAAATGGTCCTTTGGGTCAGAAATGAATTAATATATTCCTTGTTGTGTTTTCTCTTTTTCTGAACTAAATAATCACCCTTCTTCCCGGGCTAGGCTGAAACAACTTTAGCAATAAGAGGAGCAATAACAAGAACATAATAAGAACAGTGACAGTTGACCAAGCGCTACCATGCACTAGGCACCATGTGAACACAGCACATCCGTTATGTCTGCTAGTCCTTATAGCAGCCTTCTCCCTGTTTCAGAGATGATGGAATGCAAGTTTCCAGAGTTGGCAAAGTGGTCATAGGGCCGTTGTTTGAACCCAGCTGAATCTGCTTCTAAAACTCTTACTCTGAACCGCTTTGCAAAATTGCCCCCTTTAGCGTAAGCCTCAACCGTACTCCAAATATAAATGCTGGAAATATTTTTCTTTCATAACTCATTGTGATTTTTTGGTAAGACACTCTTTTCAAAGAAACAGTCATATTGTCAGCATCTATAATTGGTTTTTTCAAACATAAAAGATGCTGCTGCTGATAGGTTTACATAGGAGACAAACAGAATCCTTTGGGGGTTGCTACTTCCAGAACTGCAGTCTTTTTGTTTTCTCTGCAGGTTAAGATAAATTCATTTATTCCCCTTTCTTTCCTAACATTGTTCTTTAGAACAGAGGTCCCTCACTCCTGGGCTGCAGACTGGTACTAGTCCATGTGGTGTATCAGGAACCAGGTTGCACAGCAGGAGGTGAGTAGTGGGCGATATTACGACCCGAACTCCGCCTCCTGTCTGATCAGTGGATTGTGAACTGCGCATATGGGGGATCTAGGTTGCATGCTCATTATGAGAATCTAACTGATGCCTGATGATCTAAGGTGGAACAGTTTCATCCCAAAACCATCCCTCTCACCCCCATCCATGGAATAATTGTCTTCCAGGAAACCAGTCCCTGGGGCCAAAATGTTGGGGACCGCTGCTTTAGAATGTGCCTCCCATTGTACCTACTAATCATGGCAGGTTTGGTCTGTGGCATTCCAGGTACTACTGCTGCCCCCAACCGCCCAAACTTGATGGTATTAAGCAACAACATTTATTTGTTCACAGATTGTGTGGGCCAGGAATTTGAACATGGCAGAGTGGAAGACTCTTCTCTGCTCCATTGTGACTGAGGGTTTAACAAGGAAGACTCTGTGGGCTGGGGTGACCTAAACATCTTGGACAGCTGAGTAGGGCTTCCAAGTTGGCTTCCTTGCTCTCACGTCCAGTGCTTGGCCTGAAGGACAGTCAACCACGGCACCTCCATGTGGCCCCTCCACATGGTTTGGCCTTCCTCACAGCATGGAAGCTGGATTCCAAGAAAGTGTATATTGAGAACAAGCAGCCAAAGAGCAAGTCTTCCATGAAAATCAGGTGGAAGCTACATAGCCTCTTCTGATCTAGCCTTAGTAGTCACACATCTTTGCTTTGCCTTATTGTTACAAGTGAGTCATAAATACAACCAGATTAAATAGGAGGAGAATTACAGTCGACATCTCAACTGGAGGAGTTTCTAAGCATTTGCAGCCATTTAAAGAAATGCCAGTAGTTAGTAAGAGCATCTCCCTCATCTATCAATACTCTTTAGAGTAACCAGGTACATCCCTCAAAGAAGAGAGTTCAGGGTGATACAAATGATAGCAAAACTAAAAAAATATAAATTAGTACATTTAGCTGGGCACAGTGGTTCATGCCTGTAATTCCAGCACTTTGGGAGGCTGAGGTGGGCGGATCACTTGAGGTCAGGATTTCAAGACCAGGCTGACCAATGCAGTGAAACCCCATCTCTACTAAAAATACAAAAATTAGCCAGGTGTGGTGGTACATGCTGGTAGTCCTAGCTACTCAGGAGGCTGAGGCACGAGAATCACTTGAACCCAGGAGGTGGAGGTTGCAGTGAGCTTAGATCTTACCACTGTACTCCATCCTGGGCGACAGAGTGAGACTCCATCTCAAAAAAAAAAAAATTATATATATATATATATATATATATATATATATATAAAAATTGATTCATGCATGGCACAATCATATGATACAGCAATTGTAGCCATTAAAATTATGTTTTCAAATAAAATGAAAAGAGAAGGAGCAATGTGTCAATGGCTTATAAAGTTGGAAAACACTACAGATAGTATGAAGAACCTCTAAATATATGTCACAGTTTGAAGGAACTTGGCATTATGAGTGACTTTTTTCTTCTGCTTATCTGTATATATGATATTTTTACAATAAGCATATGCTGCTTTTGAAAGAAGGAAAAAGTTAATCAGATAAGAGGAAGAAGGAATTTGAAAAGATGAAAACATTTGCATTAATTTCAAAAGACCAAGAAAGTGTTTTAGGTCAAGCCATGCATGGAGCTAGACCCTGCTGACTTTCTGGAGCCTGAGGGGCTCTGGTGGGTGGGCAGACTAAGGGGCACCGTGAAGCCGGAAGGGACATTTGAATCTTCATGCACAAGCCTTGACTTTGGAAAGGAGGAAATTAAATGGAGGGTAACTTGTGCAGAGTCATACATCTAGTTAGTGGAAAAGTTCAGCCAGGATCATAGGCTCTTAGTCTCTAGCCAAGATGGTTTATTCTTCACCTGCTGCCATCAGCTGTAAACTGACAAGAATCAGTTCCCTGTGCTTTTACATGAAGGACTGACACGTTTCTACTTCAAGTAGGCGTCTTCCCTGCAGCATCGTAGTTGAGAACTCTTCTGGCTTTGGAAAGGAGGATGTGATTTTATGGAAATTGAACTGGGTGTTGTGATAAACTTAGCAGTCACTGGTCATATCCAATGACAGGTGACAATTTTATTCTGAAATAAGTTGAACTCCAGAGTGAAGAATGGGAAAGATGATAATGACAATGTGCTTCCTCTTTTAAGGGGAAAATGAGAAAGACTCAGCTTTAGGGGTAGTTGAGGAGAAGAACCCACACTTCAAATGTTGCATTTCTAAGACGCTATGGGGGGCCAGATGGCGCTGGTACATCTAAAGGCAGCTTAGAATGAACATATCATCCCTGTCCCCAACATATTTTCCTCTCTGTGTTACCAGACACATGCTGTACAGATCCCTGAAAAGAGCACAAGATTCAAATATTTTGTCATCAATATTCTCTATTTTTGCCTTCAATTTCCATCCCATTAGAGATAAAAGTCTCATACAGTTGCTTCTGGCTAATTGCATTTTGTTTGTTTATTTGTTAATTTCTTAATGAAGAGGTGCTGCTTGAGGCAAGTGCAGATGAAAATGGTAATTTATTGTTTGGGGCAGGGAGGTTGGCTAAAGAAATGGGGAAAGAGCACAAACACTCATAACCTGGACTCAGTAATTCAGTGAATTTTCTGGATAAGACCATTGCCAGAAATACTTCCAAGGAGGTGGGTTGTGGAGCATAGAGATCTACCGCTATAATGAACAAGTTTAAAGGTTGATTTCTTTCCCCATACAATTTTAATTCAGCTAGAACCAACACTTTATAGATTGCTTTCATAGATTTTTCTGGGGGGCTGTTTCCAAAGAAGTCAAAGAATAGTTGGTGGTTGTTTTCATTTTTCAATAAAGCAAAGACCCAGTTGATAGGGTGTAGTTTTCTTTAAATCTTAGACAGTGTCTTCCTGCCTATTCTGTTGTTCAGATGTTGTCTTCTGTAGAAAAACAAAATACCCCATCTTCCTCTCACTCTTCCTCCTTCCTTATTGAATGCCTTCTAGGCATCCACACAGTACATAGATTTGTTTCTATTTCTACATAAACTTACGAGGGTAGTTGTGATTCTTCTCATTAAAGGTGGTGCAACCTATGTACCAGATGTTCAGAGAGGTTAGGTTCTTATCCAAAGACATCGGCTACTAAGTTACTGAGGTGGGAATCAAATCCATGATGAGTATGGATGTTTTGTATCCTGGGGGTTAGGGGCTAGGCTATTCTGGTAGGTAGGGGTAAGCTACCCACAACAGAGAAGAAGGTCAGAGGGAGAAATTTAGGTGATTCAGGTTACAGGATGGGGACCTTCTTTAAATGAGAAGAGATTCCTTTCAGTAGAGAGAACCTCAGCGATGCCTATGACCGCAGGGGTTACCTGGACAGACGTTGGTGAGGCCATCACAGAAGAGTACTCACTGTGCCCCCAGCAGTGTAGAAAGTTCCACAGTGCATAGCTTCATATGGAGATCGTCTAGAATCCAAACCTCTGTGACCCTAAAGCATCAATTCATAAAAAAAGTTTTCAGACAAGTTGACTAAATGTCCTTAAAGTGTTGAAATGCACATAAAATAGCTAAAGACACCACAAAAATGCCTTCTTCTGAGGTTATTAGGACAGATTTACAGAATAGTGGAAATTTGATATTTAAAATATAAAGATAATTCAGAAGTACCCTAGGCAAATTTGCTTAAAAATTATTAAAAAGCCAAGTAGAATTTCAGAAAAAGATAGATAATGGAAAGGATTCGGAGAAGGATTAAATATTAGATAACTTAATCATTAGGCAACTACTTATTAGCAAACTAGCCTTAAGAATGAGCTGAAGTCCAGAAAGTTCCCTGGGTACTGTTCATGATCACGGCCAATACTCTGTCGGACTTCAAGTGATGATCGAATATTACAAGATGATGATAAAGTCTTTAGAGATTATATTGTTATGTGGGGAAATATCAGAGTACCAGAATAATAAGGATAACTGTTGCTTTTAGGTGGATGGTTTTTCTTGCTACAATTACAGGGCAGGAGGGCTGATTTATTTGAGAAAAAAAGAAAGCAGTGTATTTTCCCCCAAATAGGAGAGTCATGTACTGAGCAGAGGGATGCAAAAGAGGGAATGAATGTTATTGGAACATTGAGGCAGCAAGAGAGGTGGGATGACACTTAGCAGCTGCAGGGTGAGGAACTCTGGGAAGAAAAAGAGATGTCTAAAGATGAATTTGCAAAAGAATTCTATCACCTTGGTAATGCCCTTGTGCTACCCCCTTAAAGAAATCTAGAATAAAGAACGGTTATTCTTCAAATTTCAAAAGGCAGAGTTTTATTATTGTTATTGTTGGATGCAAAGACAGGCCTCAAAGATGCCTAGTTATAGTCAGGTTAGGATCTTTTAATTACTCTTCCTTTTAATGTCCAGAGCACTTGCAAGTGAGAAGTGCCAGGAGAATTATTTATATTCCTTTGGGTAATATAAATGGGTAATTTATATTCATATTATACCCAGTAATGGGATTGCTGGGTCAAATGGTATTTCTGGTTCCAAATCTTTGAGGAATCACCACACTGACTTCCACAATGGTTGAACTAACTTACCCAAATGTCCATCAATGATAGACTGGTTAAAGAAAATGTGGCACATATACACCATGGAATACTATGCAGCCATAAAAAGGAATGAGATCATGTCCTTTGCAGGGACATGGATGAAGCTGGAAGCCATTATCCTCAGCAAACTAACACAGGAACAGAAAACCAAATACCGCATTTTCTCACTTAAAAGTGGGAGCTGAACAATGAGAACACATGGACACAGGGAGGGGAACAACACACATTGGAGCCTGTCTGGGGAAGTAGGGAGAGCGTTAGGGAAAAGATGCTGGGCTTAATACCTAGCCTAATACATGCTGGGCTTAATACCTAGGTGATGGGTTGATAGGTGCAGCAAACCACCGTGACACATGTTTACCTGTGTAACAAACCTGGACATCCTGCACATGTACCCCAAAACTTAAAAAGTGTTTAAAAAGTGCCAGGAGAGCACATACAATGTGTTTCCAAATACCTTTGAGTGGGAATGTGTCTGTGAACTGCTTCACACCACGAGAACTACAAACCAGAGTACAGAAACTGCTGGCTTGCTGATGTGCTATTTGAGCACTTTATGGTTTTTTCTTAATTGAACCAAAAGACGAACCTCTGGAGATTTCATGTTAAAACTGGATTTCAATGTCCAGTGAAAAACTGAAAGGTGTGAGAATGACTGGACCTGAGAAGTGGCTGTCCCCTGGCAGTGGGACATGTGCTCTCCAGCCAACCACAGGCCCCAGATCCTTACTGCATTACCAGGCCTGTGTCATTCTTGATGTTCTGCCCCTGTAGGATAGACATTAAATTAGGATCCTTGGGCACCAGGCACCTGGGCCTGTCTATTCATCATCATCACCAGGCAAAGCAGATGCTGAGGATGAAGCACAAAAATGCCTTCTTCTGAGGTTGTTACAGAATGAGGGAGAAACAAGGACTCCCCTGAATTAAACTTGAGTCTGGCAGTTTTGTACTGTGGCTGTGGGGGGAGAAGGCAGTGGGTGTGCACGGGGGTTGTGGGAAGAAACAGGTTGTGTGAAGTATAAAGCTCTCTGGAAGGGAATGATGAAGTGGGTTACAGCCAAGAAATAAAGATATATAAATATTTGATACAGAGTTCTAAAGCAGCAAGTAGGACGAGGAGAGGACAATAAATAAAGACAAAAAAAGATAAAGATGCTCTTGAAATGTATGCAAATCAAGCTTACCCAGCGTGAGAATGAGAAATAAGTGATACACGAGGCTAAGAGTGCTGTGCATTGAATTTAAAATTTTCCTTGGGTATTTATGAGAACGAAGACACCTTGCCTAAATTTAGGCTGGAGGCTTCTCCAAGTATTGCTTCTTTTGCCTTTTGTGAGTCACAGCAGAAAGCTAGAGAGGGGGAAGTCAGGGGTGGAATTAGAAGAGCAGCAAACCCATTGTTGGCATCCTCTGCTGAAGAAAGCAGTAAGTTCCCCGGAGGCACCGGCTCCCATGGGACAGTGCTCCTCTGCAGCTGGTGCAGCTGGGTGATTAGCTCAGCAGGACCTTGAATCCTGTTCCAACTTACCAAAGTGAAAGTCCCTCTGCAGTCAGGAAACATCTCCAAGAGCCCAACCTGTATGCAAGCAAGCCTCTCGAGAGCCAGCCCCCAGGGAGAAAGCATTTTCCTGCATTTTCCTGTAGGACACTTGGGCTCTCAGGATCTCAAGAGTAGGGGGAACAGAGTTCTATGTTTAATCACTTGGGTACTGGAGAAATCATTTTGAGAAGAACATGTGATAGTCACAACCACTTAATTAAAGGAAGAAACTGCTCAGATGACCTTACTACTTGCAGAAGGAATGCAGGTGAATTGAGATGGGTATAGTTACAACTGCTATCACTTCTATTATTTTAGCTCTCTGAATAGAGAGCTATAAGAAGAGGAAAGTTAAATGTAATTTGGCTAAATATGGCTTCCAACTATCTACAAGGGGGCAGAAAAAAGCCTCTTAATTCTCTTAAATCATCCATGACTGAAACTATCCTGAGTCTTGCTATTCTGAAACCTCAGTTGAGAGAATGACAGAGAAGGAATTCTTTAATTTATTTATTTACCCATTCACTTCTTTGAACTTTGTCCTTCCTGAGGTCATACCACCTCCTCCTGCATCCAATTCACTAAGCCCTGCAGATCTTACCTTCTAAATATCTCCCAATGTGTTTACTTTCTCTCCTGCCCAATGTTGTCAGCATATTCCTCTGCACTTAATCCATACTGCACACCTCAACTATTGTACTCTTTTCAAAATGAAAATCTGTCCCTTGAAATCCCTCAAGAACTTCTAATGGCTCTTTGGATAAAATTAGATAAAAGTAAACTCCTTAACATGCCCTACAGCCTTGCTACTTAAAGTGTGGTCCCTACACAGGCCATGTGGGCATCTCCGGGGAACTTGTTAAGAATGGAGAAATCAGTGCTTGCTTTTTCACAAGATCCCCAGGTAATTCAAAGGTACGTTAAAGTTTGAGAAATACTTATTGCAAGGCTCTGTGTTCTTCAGCAGCAACCTACCTGTTTAGCAAACCTGCACATTTGTGGCTCCCTGGGTAAGAATAGACATGGAGGCCCATATGCCCTATGCCTAAATATTTAAAAATAATAAATCGATCTAGCTGTTAAGATATATTCCATCCTTCTGTCTTGACAAATACACCTTCACAATGATCTGGAGAGCCAGATTTCCTTACGAATTCCTGGACTCCTTGTAGTTTCACACCACAACTTATCAAAGAAGCCTTAAGCATGAGTAGTCATTCTACTTACCCATTCAACATTTGCCCATAGCCTGTCACTTCTCAGGCCCAAGCGCACCTACCGAGTAGGATGGTCAGTGCTCAGGAGGATTGAGCTGGGAAAGGGGTCACTCGAGCGAGACTCCATCTCAAAAATTTAAAAAATAATTAAATTAACACACAACATGTGCTAATACATATTTGTGGAATGATTTAATGAATTAAGATGGGATTCTTTTGACAGTGAGAATGACTAAACAGAATATGCAAGGTTTCCATGATTAAGTAGGAAGGTTTTCTTCTGTACTTCATATGGGCAAGGTCCAGTGGGTTATATAATGCTTTGTGGTGTTGTCCAGAATGTGTTAGGTGACTTTTGACAATCTGCAAAATGCATATAGGGTCTTGCTCTGTTTATTTCAGAAATTACCATTTTTTTCTTTTAAAGAAAGCCCTGTTCTCTGAAATTTCCCATTATTTTACCATTTTGCTTTGGAAATGTACTGTCTGCATTTTTACTAGATCCAGGTGTAGAGAAGAACAATTCACTACATTCTTATTTCTTGCAGGTTGTTTAAATTGATGTGATTTAAACTATTCACATTTTTAAAGACTTTTTTTAGAGCAGTTGTAGGCTTGCAGCGAAATTGAGAGGAAGGTATAGAGATTTCCCATATACCTATGCCTATATACATATAGCCTCATACTCTAGCCATGCATAGGTAAATACACATCCATAGCCTCCCCCATTATGAACATCCTCGACTAGAGTGGTACGTTTGTTACAAGCAGTGAACCAACATTGACACATTATCATCCAAAGTCCGTAGTTTAAGGTTTATTCTTTGATGTACTTTTTATTCTAACCCAAAGTGGTTTAGAAAAATGAATAATGACAAGTATCCACAATTACAGTATCGTACAGTGTATTTTTCTGTTCTAAAAATCCTCTGTTATTCTCCTATTCATCCTCCCCACAACCCCTGACAGTCACTGCTATTTTTTACTGTCTCCATAGTTTTGCCTTTTCCAGAATGTCATGTAGTTGGAATCGTACAGTATGTAGCCTTTTCAGATTGGCTTCTTTTGCTTAGTAATATGCATGTAAGATTCTTCCATGTATTTTCATGGCTTGACAGCTCATCTCTTTTTAGCACTGAATAATATTCCATTGTCTGAATGTATCACAGTTTATTTATCTGTTCACCTACTGAATGACATCTTGCTTACTTACAAGTTTTGGCAATTATGAATAAAGCTGCTATAAACATTTGTGTGTAGATTTTTAAGTGGACATAAGTTTTCAGCTTCCTTGGATAAATACCAAAAAGCAGGGTCACAGGGTAAGAATATGTTTATTTTTGTAAAAGACTGTCGAACTGTCTTCCATAGTGGCTGTGTTATTTTACGTTCTCACCAACAGTAAATGAAAGTTCCTATTGCTCCACATTCTCACCAGAATCTCATATGGTCAGTGTTCTATATTTTGGCCATTCTAATAAGTGTGTAGTGGTATGTCATTGTTAATTTAACTTGCATTTTCTTGAAGCCATATGATGTGGAACATCTTTTCATATACTTATTTTCTTCTGTATAGCTTCTTTTGTAAGGTGTCTGTCAAGGTCTTTAGTCTGTTATTTAATTGGGTTTTTGTTTTGTTTTGTTTTGTTCTTACTGTTGAGTTTAAGAGTTGATTATTTTGGATAACAATCCTTTATCAGATACATCTTTTGCAAATATATTCTTTCAGTCTGTGGCTTGTCTTCTCATTCCCTTGACACTACCTTTCACAGAACGGAAGTTTCTAATTTTAATGAAGTCTAGCTTATCAATTATTTCTTTTGTGGATTGTGCCTTTGGTGTATATAGTCATCGCCACACCCCAGGTTATCTAGATTTTTCTCCTGTTATCTCCAGGGATTTAATAGTTTTACATTTTGAATTTGATTCTAGTATCCATTTTGAGTTAGTTTTTATAAGAAGTATAAGGGCTTTGTCTAGATCATTTTTCTTTTTTTTTCTTTGCATGAGAATGTCCAGTTGTTCCTATACCATTTGTTGAAAAGACTATCTTTGCTTCACTGTATTGTCTTTGCTTCTTTATCAAAGATGATTTGACTATATTTGTGTGGGTCTATCTTTCTGAGCTCTCTATTCTGTGCTGTTGATCTATTTGTCTATTATTTTACCAATATTACACTGTCTTGATTGTTGTAGCTTTATAGTAATCTTGAAGTTGGACAGTGTTAGTCCTCTGTTCTTCTTCCATATTGTGTTGGTTATTTGGGGTCTTTGTTCTCCCCATACAAACTTTAGAATCAGTTTGTTGATATCCAGAAAACAACTGGCTGGGATTTTGATTGGGATTGCATTGAATCTTTAGATCAAGTTGTGAAAAAATGACATCTTACCAGTTTTAAGTCTTTCTGTCCATAAACATGGAATATTTCTACTTAGTTCTTTGATTTCCTTCATTAGTGTTTTGTAGTTTCCCTCATAGAGATCTTGTATGTATTTTGTTATATGTGCACCTAAGTATTTCATTTTGGGGGTTGCTAAGGCAAATAGTATTGTGTTTTTAATGCCAATTTCCACTTGTTCATTGCTAATGTATTGGAAAGCAATTTACTTTTGTATATTAACCTTGTATTCAGAAACCTTGATATTATCAGTTATTCATTCTGGGAAGCTGTTTTGTTGATTCTTTTAGATTTTCTACATAGACCATCATGTCATCTGCAAGAAAAGACAGTTTTATTTCTTCCTTTCTAATCCATATACCATTTATTTCATTTTCTTGTCTTATTGCATTAGCTAGGACTTCCAGTACAATTTTGCAGAGAAATTGTGAGAGGAGATATACTTGCCTTGTCCCTGATCTGAGTGGAAAAGCTTTTAGTTTCTCACTATTATGATGTTAGCTATAATTTTTTTAAAAATAGATATTCTTTATTAACTTGAGAAAGTTCCCCTTTATTCTCAGTTTACTGTGAGTTTTTATCATAAATACCTGTTGGATTTTGCCAAATACCTTTTCTGCATCTATTGATATATTCATGTAATTTTTTTAGGCTGTTGATGTGATAGATTACATTAATTAATTTTGATTCTTGAACCAGTTTTGCACAGCTGGGATGAATATCATTTTCTTGTGCTGTATAACTCTCTCTATATATTGTTGAGTTCAATTCACTAATATTTTGTTGAGAATTTTTACACATCTCTTATGTGTTCATAAGAGATATTGGTCTGTAGTTTTCTTTTCTTAAAATGTGTTTTTCTGCTGTTGGTATTGGGGCAATGCCGGCTTCATTAGAAGAAGTTAGGAAGTATCTTTTCTGCTTCTATCCTCTAAAAACATTATAGAGAATTGGCATAATTTCTTCCTTAAGTATTTGGTGGAATTCACCAGTCAAACCATGTGGACCTGGTGTTTTCTGTTTTGAAAGGTTATTAACTATTGATTCTAATAATTTCTTTAATATATATAGATCTGTTTAGATTGTTTCTTTCTCTCTCTCTCTCTCCTTTCCCTCCCTCTCTCACTCCCTCCCTCTCTCTCTTTCTCTCTCCTTCCTTCCTTTCTTTCTTCCTTCCTTCCTTCTTCCCTTCCTCCTTTCCTCCCGTCTCCCTTCCTCTTTCTTTCTCTTTCTTTCTTTTTCTTTCTTTCTTTCTTTCTTTCTTTCTTTCTTTCTTTCTTTCTTTCTTTCTTTCTTTCTTTTTCTTTCTTTCTTTCTCTCTCTCTCTTTCTCCTTCTTTCCCTCTTTCCCTCTTTCTCTCTTTCTCTCTCTCTCTCCTTCTCTCTTTCTCTCCTTCTCTCTTTCTCTCCTTCTCTCTTTCTCTCTTTCTTTCTTTCCCTCCCTCCCTCCCTCCCTCTTCCTTCCTTCCTTCCTTCCTTCCTTCCTTCCTTCCTTCCTTCCTTCCTTCCTTCCTTCCTTCCTTCCTTCCTTCCTTTCTTTCTTTCTTTCTTTCTTTCTTTCTTTCTTTCTTTCTTTCTTTCTTTCTTTCTTTCTTTCTTTCTTTCTTTCTTTCTTCTTTCCTTCTTTCCTTCTTTCTTTTTCCCTTCTTTTCCTTCTCTCTTTCTTTCAAAACACAGTCTTGCTCTGTTGCCCAGGCTACAGTGCACATCATGGCTCATGGAAGACTTGACCTCTCTGGATCAAACAATCTTTCTTCCTTAACCTCTCTAGTAGCTGGGACCATAGGCATGTGCCACCATGCCCAGCTACTTTTTAAATAGTTTTTGTAGAGACAGGGTCTCCCTGTGTTGCCAGGGCTGATCTCAGACTCCTGGGTTCAAATGATCCTCCTACCTCAGCCGTCCAAAATGCTGGGATTACAGGCATAAGCCACAGCACCCAGCCTGTATATTTCTTCTTGTTTCAGTTACAGGTTCTCCCTGTGTTGCCAAGGCTGATCTCAGATTTCTGGATTCAAAAGATCCTCCTGCCTCAGTCTTCCAAAAATGCTGGGAGTACAGGCATAAGTCGCAGCACTCAGCCTGTGTATTTCTTCTTGTGTGGGTTTTGGCAGAATATGTTTTTCAAATAATTGATTCATTTCACCTAGGTTCTCAAATCTAAAACACAAAATTATTCATAATATTCCTTTATTAGTCTTTTACTGTTCATGGGATCTACAGTAATGTTTCTTCTTTCATTTATGATATTAGTAATTTGTGTCCCCTCTCTTTTTTGTCTTAGTTAGCTTAACTAAAGGCTTATTCATTTTTTAAATCTTTTAAAAATAGCCATCTTTTTGTTTCATAGATTTTTCTGAATTAATTTCCTGCTTTCAGTTTTATTGATTTCTGCTTTGATTCTTATGTCTTTTCTTCTGCTTGCTTTAGATTAATTTGCTCTTGTTTATCTAGTTTTCTAAAATAAAAACTGAAATTATTGATTTTAAATTTTTCTTTTTAAATATATATACAATAGATATTGCTTCTCTCTAAGCACGATTTTACTGTATCACACAAATTTTATAAGCTGTGTTTCTATTTTCATTTAATTCGAAATGCGTTTTAATTTCTCTTGAGGTTATCTAGCTTATATGTTATTTAGAATTGTGTTGTTTATGTTCCATTTATTTGGGGATTTTCCAGTTATCTTTCTGTTATTGATTTTGAGTTTAATTTCATTGTGGTCTGACAGTAGACATTATAGGATTTCTATTTTTTAAAATTTATCATGGTGTGTTTTATGGCCCAGAATGTGGTTTATCTTGGTGAATGTTCCATGTGATCTTGAAAAGAATGTGTATTCTGCTGTCATTAGATGAAGTATTTTGTAGGCGACAAGCATGTAAGTTGACCGATGGCGTTTTTGAGTTCAAACATGTTCTTACTGATTTTCTGCCTCCTGAATCTGCCCATTTCTGACAGAGAAGTGTTGAAATCTCCAGTAATAGTGGATTTATCTATTTCTTTTTGCAGTTCAATCAATTTTTGCCTGAAGTAGTTTGATGCTCTGTTGTTAGGTGCATACATATTAAAGATTGTTTTATCTTCTTGGAGAATTGATCTCTTTATCATTATGTAATGCCCTCTTTATACATGATAACTTTCCTTGCTTTAAAGTCTACTCTGTCTGAAATTAATATAGCTGCTCTTGCCTTTATTGGATCGGTGTTAGCATTGTATATTTTTCTCAATTTACTTTTAATTTTAATATGTCTGTATTTAAAGTAGGTTTTTTATGGACAACATAGAAATGGGTCCTGTTTTTTAATTCACTTTGACAATCTCCCTTTTAATTGCTGAATTTAGAACATTGCTGTTCAAATTTATCATTGGTGTAGTTGAATTAATATCTACTATATTTGCTACTGTCTTGTGTTTGGTGCTCTTGCCCTTTGTTTCTACTTTTGTCTTCAACTCTTTCTTTCTGCCGTTTGTAGTACTAAGTATTTCACATGATTCATTGTCTCTTTTGTCATATCAGTAATACTTCTTTCTTTAACCTTCTTTAAGTGGTTGCTCTAGAGATCACAATACACATTTACTACTAAACACAACTTCAAATAAAGTTATACCACTTCAAAGAAAGTGTGAGTTCCTTTTAATAACAAAATAGCCTGTAGTCTCTGACTTTGGGAGGCAGAGTCAGGCAGATCACTTGAGTCCACGAGTTTGAGACCAGCCTAGGCAACATGGCAAAACCCCATCTCTACAAAAAGTACATAAAAATTAGCCAAGTATGGTGGTGTGCACCTGTAGTCCCAGCTACTTGGGAGGCTGAGGTGGGAAGATCACCTGAGCCCAGAGGGTGGTGGTTGCAGTGACCTGAGATCATACCAGTGCACTCTAGCCTTGATGACAGAATGAGACCCTGTCTCAAAACAAAACAGAAACAAAAATAATATATTTTTTTCTATTGATTTTATCATCATTGTCATTCCTTCACTTACATATAAGCATACATAACTATATATATGCCTCCTAGGATATATATACACACACACACATATATATATGTATATGCACACACACATACATAAACGTACATAATCAAATACATTAGTGCTATTATTATTTGGAAAATATGTATCTGTCAGATCAAATAAAAATATGGAAAATAAGCTGGGCTCAGTGGCTCATGTCTGTAATCCCAGCACTTTGGGAGGCTGAGGTGAGTGGATCACCTGAGCGTGGGAGTTCAAGACCAGCCTGACCAACATGGAGAAATCCTGCCTCTACAAAAATACAAAATTAGCCAAGCGTGGTGGTACATGCCTGTAATCCCAGCTACTTGGGAGCCTGAGACAGGAGAATAGCTTGAACCTGGGAGGCGGAGGTTGTAGTGAGCTGAGATCGTGCCATTGCACTCCAGCCTGGGAAACAAGAGCAAAACTCTGTCGCAAAAAAAGAAAAAAAATGAAAATAAAAGTTCTACCTTCATGTATTCTTTGATATTATTTCTTTTTGTAGATCTAAGTTTTTGATCTATATTGTTTTCCTTTTTCTCTAAAGAATTTTCTTAACATTTCTTGCAAGGCAAGACTAGTGGAAAGAAATTTTCTCAGTTTTTGTTTGTCTGAGAAAGGCTTTATTTCTCCTTCATCTTTTAAGGATAATTTTTCAGGATGCAAAATTCTATCTAGGTTGGTGGTTTCCTTTTTTAATACCTTAAACATGTCATTCCATTTTCTTCTTGACTGCGTGGCTGTTGAGGATTAGTTCAATGTAAATTTTATTTCTATTCCTCTATATGTAAGACGTTTTTCTTTTCACTTCTTTCAGAATTTTGTCTTTATCTTTGATTTTCTAATTTTGAAGTGATATTCCCAAGTGTAGGTTTTGTGGCATTTGTATTGCTTGGTGTTCTTTTAGGTTTTCAGATTTGTGATTTGGTGTCTGACATTAACTTGGGGAAACCCTCAGTCATTACTGTTTCAAATATTCCCTCTCTTTCTTCTGCTGGAACTCCCATTTGTGTATGTTATGCCTTTTGTAGTTGTCCCACAGTCCTTTGACATTTTGTTCTTTTTCAATTTGCTTTTCAGTTTTGAAGGTTTCTCTTGATACATCAAGCTCAGAAATTCTTTCTTCAGCCGCATTCAGTGAACTAATAAGAGCATCAAAGACATCCTTCATTTCTGTTACAGTAGTTTTGATCTTCAGCATCTCTCTCTTTTTTTCTTTTTTTAGGATTTCATCTCTCTGCTTACATTGCCCATCTGTTCTTACATGCTGTCTACTTTATTTATTAGAGCCTTTGGCATATTAGATATTTGGCATATTAACCATAGTCGTTTTAAATTGCTAGTCTGATAATTCCAGCATCCCTGCCATGTCTGGTTTTGATACATCCTCTGTCTTCTTCAAATTGTATTTTTTTTTTTTTGCCTTTAGTATGCCCTGTAATTTCGTCCTCATAGCTGGACATGATGTACCTAGTAAAAGTAACTGTTGTAAATCAGCCTTTCATAATGTGGTGGTAAGGTGTGAGGGGAGGGGAAGCACTCTGCAGTCTTGAAAGTAAGCCTCAGTCATTTAGTGAGTCTGTGCCTCTGGACTATGAACTCTTTTTTTCCTCCCCACTTAGGTGGGAGAGAGTGGCTAGAGCTGGGTGGGTTTGGGTATTTCTCTTTCCCCCAGTCAGTTAGGCTTTGATAATACCCCAGCATTTTAGGCTCCGGTTAAATAGTTTCTCCTGAATGCAAGCCTTCACAGAAGAACCGTATTCCAGTGTATTTCAAAATCATTCCTTTTACCTCCCCTTGTCAGAAGCATGAAACAAATTTTCTCTGATGTTTACTGTGAGAACCTGGCCAAACTCTTGGAAGTAAAACTCACCAAAGTGTGGAGGTTCCCCTATGACAGGATCCCCTGGAGTTTTTATCTCTCAGACTTGTCCATGCTGAGCCTCCAGCCATTCATCAATTACAGTTCAGATTTTCCTGCCACAACACTGGTTCTCATGGTGGTCTCTGCTCATGGCTCTTTGCCCCAGAAGCTGTGACTTCTTGTGTTCACCTGTCTCTCCAAACTTGGGGGGAACAGTTTGCCTTGTGTCCTCACCTCTCTTATGAATGCAAGAAGAGCTGTTCATTTGCAATTTTTTCAGCTTTTAACTTGTTGTTAGGATGGAGTGGTGACTTCCAAGCTCTTTGCATGCTGAACCAGAAACCAGAAGTCCCACTGTTTTTCTTTCAAACTACCTTACTATGGCTTGCCATGTGTACCAGCTTTTGCTGTAAAAACAACCATCCCAAAACTTAGTGGCTTAAAATAGCAAACATTTTATTTAGCCCATAATTCTGTGGCTTGGCTGGGATGTTCTTCTGGATTGGGCCAGCTGGGTCTCTGCTGAGCTCTGTCAAGCATCTGTGGTCAGCTGGCAGATCTAGGATGGACTCACTCACATATCGGACAGTTTGGCGGCTATTGGCTGGGGTGGCTAGGTTTTCCTCTAGGTGGTTTCTTATTGTCATCAGGCTAGCAAAAGGTCATTTACATGTTGGCCTCAAGATTTCAAGCACAACCAGAGAAGACAAGCCTCAATGTTCACTCTTTTGTTTTCAGTTTGTGTCACATTTGCTAATGTTTTGTTGTTCCAAAGTGTGTCACAAGGACAACCCAGATTAAAGGGACAGAGAAATAAATTCCAGCTCTTGATGGGAGGAACTGCAAAATTGTGGCCATTTTTTCAATCTACCACATCATGCTTAACTCTCATGGGGTTCCCAAGATAATCTCTAACTTATTTTATAGGTTTGCCCTTCAGAAATATGCCATTTGTCACCAAGAGAAATATTTAGCAAATAAATATTTGCTGATAAATATTTGCAAATAACAATAGAAATAACTCTGGTTTCACCAGTGAAGCTTGACAGTGACAGGAAATGAGTAGTAGAAAGTCTTATGTGTCTGGTAGGGTCTGGGACTGATTCTGGGAGAGAATGGGCACCTAGACATAGTCCAAGCTGAAAAAGTTCATGAAATAAGATGGCACAAGTTGGATGTATTCCAAGTGGGCAGCAGGAAGCAGATGAGGCATCTGTGGTTCCTATCCTGTTCTCCAGGAAACCTGTTACAGACTGTATTTCTGGAAGATAGTGCAATCTGCTCTGTCAGATGGAAGCCACCACGATTCATGTCTGAGGGCTATGAAATTTTGGAAATCTCATATTTGACTGTGTTGCCAGCACAAAATACATTCAGGGGAAATAATGTATCTTGTCTCTTAAAATTCATCTACCTTGACCTATACTGCATATGATATGATGAAGTAGTGTCAGCATAAAGCACTTCTCTGGACCCAGACGGCCTGAATTTGCACCCAAATTTCAACATTAATTTGCAGCGTTACTTTTAGGACGTTAGCTAAACAATCTATGCCATGCTTCAGTTTCCTCATATATAAGACTGATTAACAATAGCATCATTAATCATTAATGATGAGGGTATTGGCTATTTTGAGGGTAAAAATGGGGACACTTATCTAATATACATATATAATAATTGGGCTGGCATATGTTAGGCACTCAATAAAATATTTACCAGTGAAGTAAAGGAAAAAAGAAGGATCTCCATGGTAAAATTTCTTGATTAAATGGATCATTTCTATTTTGGACTTGTTTGTTCTCTTTACTCAATCTGGATACTTTACTTTAGTATTGTTTTCTCCTTTCTATAGGAGAAAGAACTATGGGATAGCCAATGTCTTGTTATACTTAGGACAGCTAATAGTTAATAATATTCTTCTAAGATGGAAGGGGAGATAACAAGTGAACCCACCTTATATGTGGCTTTTTCCCACTCACATATTTTAATTTTTAACACTTCCCAAGTGATCATGAAAAGTGATCGTATATTGCCAATAGAATTTTTGGATCAAGAGTCTAAGTCTGATCCTATCACAGATTAGTGGAGTGGTTTTTGAAAGTATCCTTAACATTCCTGAATTCATTTTTAAAATCAAAGCAATGAAACTTCTCTATATAAGACAATTGATCTGTTTTGGGAAGACTAAGAGCAAGCTGGTGACTAGATGACAGTTGAGGACGACATCAATATCCAATGGTGACTGGTAATTATGATGGGATATTTGAAAATGTGGTTTATTTTTTTCAGCTTCTTTGTGAAGATAAAAAGGTGGCATTGGTATTGGCTTTTGAAAAATAAAAGAAGTTTTGGTGAAATCACAATATGGATTATGGGCTCACAGACTGAAATAATGTGAGAATCTCTGGAGGACTGAACCTGGGAACTCTAGGTAGGGACAGTTAATTCTAGAAAGTGTCTGGAACCATTCCAGTGTCCAGAAACTTGGTGATTGCAAAATAATTTTGGCTTGTGGAGAGGTGAGTGGTGTGGTCAGTCACTACTATTTAATTAAATAAATATTTTTGGAGTGTCTACTATGTTCTGGGCACTGTTTGGTTGGATGGCAGATGGGGAAAACACTCTGGTTTATGGTTTCACATGTGGCTATAAATGCCATGTACCATCCTAAATCTCAGGCATTAGACATGATAGGGTACCAGATGGAGAGTCTTGGCAAGAACAATGACTGCAGGGCAATGAATCTTGACTGGAGCTTTAGTGGCCCTTTACTAGAGCTTAAGTGTCTACCATGATGAATAAAAATATATGGGATATATGGTTGCTAACCCAATTATGTATTAGGTGCTTGTACAGTTGTGAGGTTTTGTTTCTAGTTCTTGGGATGGTGAAATGCAGAACTTGTATTTGTTTGGTCTGGAGCAAAGTGTTCCTGTGATTACACGCCAGGAGATATAGAGCTAGATGCAGACAATATTTTTGAGATATAGTTTACAGGATGACCATCAGTTCTCAGTGGGAGTAATGAATTACAGGTTTCTTAACAGAATATGGACTTTCTAGTTCTTTAAACCAAGCACACATTATATGTAGCTGCAGGTTGAGATGTAAGAAGATAGGTCTTGTCCGGTCTTGAGGCATACATTGCTTGGCAAATCCCACAGCTACTTCTTTGGAAATGTGCATCTCTTCTAGGACATATCATAAATAAAGAGATATCCATGTTTTCTGCTACACTTTTTCTTTACATCCAAGGACACAGCTTATAACATCAAAAGTAGGTTCTCAACGAATGGGCGACCAATACATAGACTATGGCCTAGGACTTCACCAGGAGTGGAAAGTTGAACATGTTAATGAGGAATTATTAAAAAGACTGAGTCAGTTAAATCCCTAGGTAATTTTAATGTTCAGCCAAGATTAAGAACCACTGCTTTGGAAGGGGTGCCCCTCAAGTTCTTAAAGAACCAGGACCAGAGGGAAATCATCATCTACTCAGAGCCTCCAGGAGCATCCACTGGGTGGATTTGGCTCTCATTTTGGGGAGTGGGTCTCCTGTGAGCTTGCAGACTATTTTTTGATGGCCTCCTCCTTCATATTTAAACTTCCGTCTCTCTAGCCAGGTCAGGAGTATTAGAGGCAGAGACTCACCAACAACCCATTTGTATAGTGGAGCAAAATGATTGTCTTTAGGCTTGAGCATTTAACAGACAGAGGTAGAAGGGCTGTCCTTGAGTATCTTTCCAAGCACATCTATAGAGGGTATAGTCTGAGCTTTATTTTTATTGCCCAATAAGCTGAATGCCTTAGTTCTGGATCCGTAGGTCAAAACATTTAGAAGAGGTCAAGAACTCTAGTTAAAGAATCTAATTGTTTGTATTTAACTTAAGCCAGTGATTAGTTGTAAGAGCTTGGGAAGTAAGTTAAACGGACATCTTGGTTTCCCTGTCTATCTTTAAAACGGACAAAAAAAGAACCTTCATCTTATAGTTAGTTGGGAGGACTAATCACATATAAACCATTTAGGTGGTACCTGATACATAGTAAATCTTGATAAATGAGACTATTATTATTATTGATCAGGCAACTGACTGATTTAGGCTTATTTGGGCTTGAGTTTTTAATTGGTTGACATAAAAATTGCACAGTACAAATTTTCTATGATGCTAAGAGGCACTTTGACATTTTGCTTTTTAAGCTGCTGTTATCTATATGTTATATCTATTGGTGAGGTTAAATTGATTGGTTTCCATTCAATTTTGCATTTTGTTTTTCATTTGGGATAATACACAATTGCAGAACTATTGATGGAAGTTACTAAGCTGGGAATTTAACTTGGTTGTTAAGACAACTATGCAAAGGCGTCCATCCATTCCTCCAGTGGAAGGAGCCTTACCAGAACTGTCATGAGGCAATTGAATCTCTCCTTTCAGAAAATTCTGGCATCTGCCATTGCCCTATCACTCTTAGAACTCAACTCTTTCTAATAAGTTTGAATCATCTGGTGACTCACTTGGTATTGAACAAGAAAGGAGAAATGTTATTAGTTTTCTATTGCTGCATAACAAACCATCCAAAAACTTAGTGGCCTAAGATAACAATTATTCTGTGGGCCAGCCATCTGGGCTGTGTTCATTCAAGTGGTTCTTCTGGTGGTCTTGGCTGAGGCCACTATGTTGGCTGCAGTCATCTTGAGGCTCAACTGGGGCTGGAATGTCTAAGATGACCTCTCTTGCATTTTTGGCTGGTTAGTGCTGGCTTGCAGCTGGGTCACATGTCTCCAACAGACTATCTTGGGCTTCTTCCCTTGGTAGCAGCATTCCAAAGGACCAAGAGCAGCCACTGAAAGACCACTTGAGATCTAAACACAGAAGCTGCATGATAGCAAAGCACATTAAAAGGCCAGATCAGGGTTAAGTTGTAACAGAATTGATTCTACTATTTAATGGGAACAGCTGCAAGGAATCTGTGACCATTTTATCCTACTACAGGAGAGGAAGGGGCAAAAGAAAAATGCAGAAGAAAAGTACTACTGAGTAACATCTATGCACCCACCTTTCAATGATAATAGCTAGCATATGTTGAGGGCTTTCTCTGTGCCTACCACATGGTATGCACTCAGTTAAAGGTAGTAACAGTTTTATTTTAAAAAATGAGTTGACCACCATCTTTGCAAACTTTATTAATTTGTATGATTCAGTGATTGCAATACCAAGGACTCATGCATGAACGTTATTTCTATTTCTTTTTTTAAGTGGTAGAAAACCAAGAGTGAAAGTGTCTAGTTAATTGTTTCTGGGATTAGCAAGAGTCAATGTCTCAGTTTTACTGGAGTGTTGCATCTTCTTCCTTAAATTTGGAGGTTCTGCATTTCAGTTTGTCGATTTTCTTGGTCCAGGTTGTCACTTTGAGCTCTGGAGTTGGCTTTGCATTCTCTTGGTGTGTAGTTCTCATCTCTCTGGGATGTGTTTTTATCAGCAGCTTTTCAATCTCTCCCCTTTCAAGGGTAACTCTGAGGTGTGGGAGGTCATCTGTGAGCCTCTGTTAACAAGGTATTTCTTGCATTGGATGCTTTCTAATGTGGAGTGGGATTTTCTGTACACACATGGTACCACCAGCTTTTCTGTAAAGTAAATGTGACCTTCAGCTTTATCTGAGACACTTTGATGTTCTCTTCTGTCAAGCTTGTAAACATAAACCTCATGTTCTATTCTACGTGCACCTACAATAGTCATAACATGGGACTGTGACAGTGTGCTCCCTAAAATATCAATCATATCTCAGAACTGAATTCTCTGTCTGTACTAGAAATTTTAGAGTAATCACATAGGTACAAAGTTTAGTCAGGCTTTTGCCTGAGGAGACAGATGATTGAAATTAAAGGTTTAGAAGAGAGCTAGATTTGTAATTATAAAATAAATTAAATATACCACTTAATTCTTTAAAACAGCATTTCCTTAGGCTGTTGAGGCTGATTCTATCAAGAGCCTGCTACTATAGCCTTGAAGTACAAAAAAACGTTGATGAATAGAAATTCCTACACAAGTTATTCTTGACCTTAAGGAAAAAGATTTTTTAGTTTAAACAAGTGTTTCCTAAATGTGGTTGCACATCAGAATTATCTGAGATTAAAAAAAGTTATAATCTTGTAACACTTTGGCTTTGAGATATAAATTTCATACAATAAAAAAGTCTTAGATCATGGCGTTTAGCTCGCAAGTTTGGATTATTCTATACAATCACCTTACCACTACCTAAAATAAGATAAAAACATTTTTTTCACTCCAGAAAGTTAGCTTATGCTTCTTTCCATTCAATTACCTTCTCTCCCAGAAACCACCACTTTCTGACTTTCATCACTATTAATTATTGTAGCTTGTTCCCATACAGTGTGTACTATATTAGATATGGCTTTTTCTATTCAAAATAATGTTGATGAAATAAAATTTTATTGTCATGAGTAGTTCATTTTTTACTGTTGAATGGTATTCTACTGCATGAATATACCATCAATTTCTTTGCCTATTTTCTTGTTGTTGGACACGTGGATTATTTCCAGTTTAAAGCTATTTTTCCTAAGGTTTTTGTGAATATTCTTGTGCAAGTCTTTTTGTGGACATAATCCTTCATTTCTTTTGGGTAAATATTTATGGAAATTGCTGGATCATAAGGCGGACATAAATTGTTTAATTTTATAAGAAATTGAGAAAAAATGATTGTACCATTTTATACTCCAACAGACTTGTATTTCTTGAGTAGTTTTTAAAAATTAAAGCTATTTGCCCTCACATGCCACTTAGACACACAGCCTATTATTAGCACTAGGACCTTTTTTGAAATTAGTAATTAAATATTTGCCTGCATAGACCATAAATACACAAAATTCTATTCACAAATGTTCTATGCAGGCAAATATTTAACTGGTAATTTCAAAGAAGTTCTTTATGCTAATAATAAGCATTTGTATTTGTATGATTGTATATTTCTCACAGTCCAAGATTCTTTCCAGTTTATTAGTTCATCAAACGTTTTATTGAGATATAATTCACATAAAATTCACCCTTCAAGTGTTCAATACAGTGGTTTTCAGCGTATTGCCATTGACCACAATCTAATTCAACGTTTTTGTCATCCCGAAAGTAAACCTTGTTTTCATTAGCAGTCACTTTGCATTCTCCTTTTTCCCAAGTCCATGGCAATTGCTAATCTATTTTATGTCTTTATGGATTTGCCAATCTTGGACATTTCGTATAAATAAAACCATACAATATGTGACCTTTGGTGTCTGGTTTTTTTTTCAGTTAGCATTAGTTTCAAGTTTTACCCATGTTGTAGAATGTATCAGCACCTCATTCCTTTGTATGACTGAATAACATTTTATTGTATGAATACCTCAAATATTGTTTATCCATTCATCAATTGATAGACATTTAGGTTGCTTCTACTTTTTGGCTGCTATTAATCTTTTGAGGCATTTCCAGACATTCCTCCATAGCAGCTGTGCCATTTTGCATTCCCACCAGAAGTGTGTGAGGGTTCCAATTTCTCTGTATCATTGTCAGCACTTGTTATCATCTGTCTTTCTCACTATAGTCATCCTAGTGGGTACAAAGTGGCATCTCATTGTGGTATTAATTTGCATTTACCTAATGACTAATGATGTTGAGTATCTTTTCATGTGCTTATTGGCCATTTGTATATATAACTATTCAAACTCTTTGCTCTGTTTTAAATAATGGGTTGTCTTTTTATCATTGAGTTGTAAGAATTCTCTATATAGTCTGGATAAAAGTCCCTTCCTGATATATATTTTGCAAATATTTTCTCCCATTCTGTGGATTCCTTTTTCACTTCTTGATAGTATCCTTTGAAGCACAAAGAATTTTGGTTGCTTGTGCTTCAAAGCCAAATTTATCTATTTTTATCTTTTGTTGTTTGTACATTTGTTGCCATATCTAAAAACAAATCTACATCTAAATCTAATCCACAGTCATAAGATTTATGTTTAAGGTTTCTTCTATGAGTTTCAGCTCATATATTTAGGTTTCTGATCCATTTTGAGTTCATTTTTATATGTGATGTGAGGTAGGTATCCAATTTTATTCTTTTCCACATGAATATTCAGTTGTCTCAATACCATTTGTTGAAAAGACAATCCTTGCCCCATTAACTGTCTTTGTATCCTTGTGAAAAATCGTTGACCATACTTATAGTTATTTTTTGTATCTCAGTTCTACTCCATATATATATATATATGTCTATTCTTGTACTAGTACTGCACAGTCTTGATTACTGTAGCTTTTTAAACATTTTTATTTATTTTTATTTATTTGTTTTTTTTAGACAGAGTCTCACTCTGTCACCCAAGCTGGAATGCAGTGGTACGATCTTGGCTTATTGCAAGCTCCACCTCCTGGGTTCATGCCATCCTCCTGCCTCAGCCTCCCGAGTAGCTGGGACTACAGGCGCACGCCGCCACGCCTGGCTAAGTTTTTTTATTTTTAGTAGAGACGGGGTTTCACAGTGTTAGCCAGGATGGTCTCGATCTCCCGACCTTGTGATCTGCCCGCCTTGGCCTCCCAAAGTGCTGGGATTACAGCCATGAGCCACCATGCCCAGCTGATTACTATAGCTTGATAGTAAGTATTGAAATTGAGAAAGGTGAATCCTTCAACTTTGGTTTTTTTTTTTCAGGACTGTTTTGATTATTGATTGATTTGCTTATTCTGGGTCCTTAGCAATTTCATAAGAGTTTTAGGATTGGTTTGTTAATATTTTGTAAAAAAGCCAGCTTTGCTTTTGATAGAGATTGCATTGAATTTGTAGACCAATTTGGAGAGCATTGCCATCTTAGGAAACGTAAGTCTTTCAATCCATGAACACAGGATACTTTTTGTTTATTTAGGTCTTCTTTATTTTCTTTCAGTGGTGTTTTGTCATTTTCAGTGTACAAGTCATGTGCTTCTTTTATTAAATTTATTCCGAATTATTTTATTGTTTTTGTTGCTATCATCAATTGAATTGTTTTTGGATTGTTCATTGCTACCATTTAGAACTACAGTTGCATTAGCATATTTATCATATATCACAAAATCTTGCATGTGTCACATAAATTGTACTTGATCATGATGTATAACCATTTTTCTATGTTGATAGATTCTGTTTGCTGGGATTTCATTGAAAACGATTGCATCTATATTCATAGGAAATATTAGTGTGCAGTTTGTTTTGTCATGATAGCTTTGTCTAGTTTAGTATCAGGGTAACACAGCCTCATAGGATGATTTGAGAAGTATTATCTGCTCTTTTATTTTTGGAAGATTGATGTTAATTCTTCTCTAAGTGTTGACTAGAATTCACCAGTGAAGCTACTGCTGTTCTTTGGTGGGAGTTCAATCTCTTTGTTATAGGTGTATTCAAATTTTCTATGTATTTTTAAAGTCGGTTTTGGTAGTGTGGTTCTTTCTAGGAACTTGTCCATTTCATTTAGATTTTCTAATTTTTTGGCATATAATCCTTTTCACTTCTGTAAAGTATATTAATGTCCCCTCTTATGTTCTTAATTTTAGTAAGAATTACTATATTATATATACTATATTATATATACTATAATAACCTTCTTGGTTATTCTAAATAAAAGTTTGTCAATTTTGTTGAACTTCTCAAAGAACCAGTTTTTGGTTTTGTTGATTTCCTGTATTATTTCCCTGTGTTGTATTTCATTTATTTCTTCTTTATTTTAATTATTTCCTTCCTTCTTCTTGCTTTGGGTTTAGTTTACTTTTCTTTTTTTCTAGTTTCTTACGGTGGAAGAATAGATTATTGATTTGAGATCTTTTTTTCAGTATAAGCATTTCTAGATAGTTTTCCCAAAAGCACTATTTTTAGCAGCATTTTGTAAGTTTTGATCTATTGCAGTGTCATTTTCATTCACCTTAAAGCACTTTCTAATTTCTTTTGTATTTATTCTTTGAATGATTGGTTATTAGGTAGTGTGTTCTTCAGTTTCCATTTATTTGTAAATTTTCAAAATTTTCTTCAGTTACTGATTTCTAATTCTATTTCATTGTAATTGAGAACACACTTGTGAAGCTTTAATTATTTTAAATGTATTGAGACTTTTTGGGTCTAACATGTGGTCTATTTTGAAGAATATTGTAGGTGCATTTAAGAAGAATGTGTATTCTGCTCTTTTTGGGTGGCATATTCTGTTAGGTCTAGTTGGTATCTAGTGTTGTTCAAATCTTCCATTTTCTTGCTGATCTGTCTAGTTGTTCTATGCATTGTTGAAAGCGAGATACTGAAGTCTCCAATTATTATTATTGAATCATCTGTTTCTTCCTTCCATTGTGTCAGTTTTCGCTTCGTGTATTTTGGGACCCTGTTGTTAGTTGTGTATATAATTGTTTGTGTGTGTGTATGTGTGTGTATATATACACATGCATATGAGAGAGAATCTTGCTATGTAACCCAGCCTGGAGTGCAGTGGTGTGATTTTGGTTCACTGTAACCTCCATCTTCTGGGTTCAAGTGATTCTCATGTCTTAGTCTCTCTAGTAGCTAGGATTACAGGCATGCACCACCACACCTGCTGAATTTTTGTGTTTTTTTGTATTTTTAGTAGAGATGGGGTTGTGCCATGTTGACCAGGCTGGTTTTGAACTCCTGGCCTCAAGTGATCAGCCTACCTCAGCCTCCCAAAGTGCTGGAATTACAGGCATGAGCCACCGTGCCTGGCAAAATTGTTGTATATCTTTAGTGGATTAATTCTTTTATCATAAGAAAATATTTTCCTCTGTCTCTAGTAATAACTTTTGTCATAAAGTCTATTTTTTCTTGTATTAGTATAGCCACTTTAGCCCTTTTTTGGTTACTGTTTGAATATTATACTGTTTTTCATTATTTTCTTGTGGCCTATTTGTGTCTTTGAATCTAAAGTGTGTGTCTTGTAGAAAGCATACAGTTGGATCACATAAAAAAAAACATTCTCCCAGTCTGTGCGTTTTGATTAGAATGTTTAATCAATCTACAGCTAATGTACTTACCGAGAAGGTAGTATTGACGTAAGTCCTTTTGTCATTTGTCATTTGTTGTCTATATGTCTTTTTTATATCTGCTTTTTAACTACTGCATTTTTGTATTGAAATTTTTTTAGTGTAACATTTTTATTCCTATGTCATTTCTTTTACTACATTTGTGTGAATGTGTGTGCGTGCATGGCATTACAATGAACACCAAATAACAATCTAGTTTAGAATAATATAAAATTAATTTTAATAACTTACAAAAATTTTATTGCTATGTGTCTCCATTTCCTTCTCTCACCTTTTTGCTATTATTCTTGTACAAATTACATCTTTATAAAGTTTTTGCCTATTAACATGGATTTACAATTACTGCTTTATGCATCTATCTTTAAGATATTAATAAGACGGGAGAAGAAAAAGGTTTACAGCCAAAAAATACACATGTGCTGGCTTTTATATTTCCCTTTGTAATTAATTTTACTGGTGTTTTTTATTTCATCATATGGATTCAAGTTGTTTTCTAGTGTTCTTTCATTTTAACTGTAAAGATTTGTATTAGTATTTTTCGTAGATCTACTTCTTGTCACAAATTCTTTTCAGTTTTGTTTATCTAGAAATGTCTTAATTTCTCCTTTATATTTGAAGAATAGTTTTGCTGAGTATAGAATTTTTGACCAGCAGCCTTGAAACATTTTGAATACATTATCCCACTGTCCCCTGGCTTCTGTAGTTTCTAATGAGAAATCAACTATTAATCTTATTAAGGATATCTTGTTGTGATGAATCATTCTCTCGTTGGTTTTGAGATCATTTTATAAGGTTTGGTTTTTGATAGCTTGAGTATGATATGTTAGGTATGGATTTCTTTGAGTTTATCCTACTTCAAGTTCACTGAGCTTCTTGGATGTGTGCATTAATATTTTTAATTAAATTTGAAAAGTTCTTCATCACTACTTTTTTGAATATTTTTTTCTGTTCCTTTTTTTCTTTTCTCTCTATCTGCAGTTTCTATCATTTATATATGACTTTACTAGATGGTGTCCCACAGGTCTCTTAGTTTCTGTTTCTTTTTAAAAAATTCCTTTTTCTTTTGGCTCCTCAGGATGGACAATTTTAATTGACTTATCTTCAAATCCACTGATTCATTCTATGTGTGCTCAGATGTTCTGTGAAAAGCTTCTAATGAATTTTAAATTTTAGTTATTATAATCTTCACACTCCAGATTTTCTGTTTGATTTTCTTTTATAATTTCTGTCTTTTTTAAATTTTTTTTTTTTCTGAGATGGAGTCTCACTCTATTGTCCATGATGGAATGCAGTGGCACGATCTCAGCTCACTGCAACCTGTGCCTCCCGGGTTCAAGCGATTCTCCTGCCTCAGCCTCCCAAGTAGCTGGTACTACAGACATGTGCCACCATGCCCAGCTAATTATAATTTCTGTCTTTATAGATTTTTAAATTTGTTAACAAATTGGGAAAAGATGAAGAAAACAACTCTGCTCTATTGGTTTTCTTTATCTGCCTATGGTTTCTTTTGGTTTTTAAAGCGTATTTAAGACTGTTAATTTAATATCTTTGGTGAGGTAAATGTCTGTTCTTCCTCAGGGACTGTTTTGTTACCTTTCTTGTAAATAGAACATACTTTCTTGTTTCTTTGCATGCTTTGTAATTTTTTGCTAAAACCTGGACATTTTGAATATTATAATGTGGTAACTATAGATCAGTTTTATTTCTTTCAAGACTTTGCTGTAATTGTTGTTTGTCATTACTATTGTTACTGCTTTTTTTAGTGACTTTTCATGAACTAATTCTGTAAAATCTGTATTTGTTGTGCATAGCCAGTGAAATCTCTGCTCCATTCGTTTAGTGGTCAGCTAACGGTTAGACAGATTTTCTTAAATGTCTGAAACAGATAAGTCTACAGGTTATACGAAGAAGCTCTTTGTGCACATTGGGGCACATTTTTAATGCTCCAGCAGATAGTTCACAACTTTGCCTTACCCTTTACTTCTTACTTGTGTGGAGACTCGAGGTCACTTAGAGGCAAGAGTTTAAGACCTTCTCAGATTTTCCTGGTCATATGCATATCACTATGCATACGTAGCTGTCTACATTTCCAAGAACATGTTGGACCTTTACAAACTGCATGGGCATCTCATTCTCAAGCTTTTCCTTTTAAGTTTTTGATCAGCTTGCTCTTTTAACCAACTACGATCACCACTTCAGGCTGCTGTAGTGTTAAGCAATTGCCACTAACTGTTTCCAACATATACTCCAGTATGAAAGGCTGTTTGCATTGAGTTAGCTCTGAGTCTGGTCGAATAAAGATAAACTTTGATTTTCCAGGGAAGATCAAATCATGACAGTCATATGAGAATGGGAATTTAGAAGATCTTTAACCCCATTCTGCCCTCTCCAGTGGCTTTTAAGATGCTGGTTTTCACCATGACTGTGAAGCTGTTGGTTTTCAGGGCTACCATGGATCTAGGGGAAGGAGAATGAGTATAGGACAAATTAAAACAGCACACCACTCTTGTATTCTTACTGAGGTTGAGACGTTTTTTCTTGAATAAACACTCTCCAAATTGTTGCAAGATTTTTTTTTTTAAATTTTTACAGTTATACAAAAGTTTATTTGGATATTTTTTTGCCAGTGTTCTCATTGTTTTTCTGGAAGATAGGATTTTTAGAGGTCCTTACACCATCATTTCTGCTGATGTCACTCTCCATTCATCTACCTTTTAAAGCTAACCACAGAAGTACATAGGCTTTGGGATCGGAAGTCTTGAAAAATAATTCTAGCTTAGTTATTAACCAGCTGGTGATCTTAGAAGTTTCTTAACCTCTCAGAATTTTTATCCTGTCAAATGAAGCTCCACTGTAGGATGTGCGAGCATATTAGATGACACACACAATGTTGCAACGTAAACTCTAAGATATTTGCACATACAATATATTTCTTTCTATAATCTGCACTTCAAAGTGCATTGATCTTTTCTTTTTCTGGGCGTTAAGACCATGAGTATCTGATTTCTTCCTTTTGACCCCTATAGTTCCCAAAGTTGGCCCTTTCTTTGTGTCCTCTGTGATGAACAGACTTTAAGGTGGCCTCATGATTCCCGCCTCCTAGTATTTATGCCTTTGTTTAAGTCCCTCTTCTTGAGTGTAGGTGGGGCCTGCGACTCGCTTCTAATCAATACCATATGACAAAGTGATGATACTTCACTCCTGTGATGTTACATTATCTAAAACTCTGTCTTGCTTGTAGGCTTTTAAATTTTTTTGAAAGTTAAAGTTTTATTTTATTTTATTTAGCTTTACTGAGGTATAATTGACAAAATATGTCATAGGCATTTGTAAACCAAAGTAATTCCATGTTGAACAGGAGCTAGGAAAAATGAGGCTGAGACCTACTTGGCTGCATTCCCAGATGGTTAAGGCAGTCTAAGCCACAGAATGAGATAGGAAGTCGGCACAAGATACAGGTCATAAAGACCTTGCTGATAAAATAGGCTGTAGTAAAGAAGCTGGCCGAAACCCACCAAAACCAAGATGACCATGAAAGTGACCTCTGGTCATCCTCACTGCTACACTCGCACCAGTGCTATGACAGTTTGCAATTGTCATGGTAATGTCAGGAAGTTGCCTGATATGGCCTAAAAAGGGGAGACATGAATAATCCACCACTTGTTTAACATATCATCCAGAAATAACCATAAAAATGGGAAACCAGCCATCCTCAGGGCTGCCCTGTCTATGGAATAGCCATTCTTTTATTCCTTTACTTTCTTAATAAACTTGCTTTTGCTTTGTACTGTGGACTCTCCCCCAATTCTTTCTTGTGTGAGATTCAAGAATGCTCTCTTGAGGTCTGGATCCAGACCCCTTTCCTGTGACAATTAGACTTGTCCTTTTTCTCATTGCTGGTTTTGGGGAAGCAAGCTTCTGTGCTGTGCAGCGTGGCCTGTGGAGAGGGACACAGGGCAAGGAACTCCTCTGGGAGCTGAGGGTGGCCTCCGGCCAACAGTCTTGTTTTATGGCTGCAAGGAAATGAGTTCTGCCAACAACTTGAGTGAATTTAGAAGTCAATGACTTTTATAGGAACTCCTAAGGCCAGATAGAACAAGAATGATGATCCCCATTTAGAAAAAATGATTCCAAGATGGTAAGGTTTGTCTGATCCCTACTTCTCCAATGTGAAGAAAGCATCAGGAACCAGTAAGGAATCTGGGTTGTCTTCCTGTCGGAGAAACAGTAAGAAGTTAAGAGACTATTTTGCTCTTCACAGGCAAATCACAAAGCTCCCCCCAGCCCCTCCTGCAGGTGGGCAGCAGGTCCTCTGGTATCTGGCCCCTGGACAGTGCCTGATGCAAGGCCCTTAGCCAGATTCCTATGAGGCCTGGCTATGGGGAGTACCAAGAGGCCCCATCCCCCCAACAGTTCCCCCAGTGCCAGGGAACATCAGACACACATCTCCTGGCAGGCGAGCACCAGCAGGCATCTGCTTATGCCCAGTGCTCCAAGCTGCATGTGGAGAAGGTTGGTGCACCCACCCCAAGGACTGCATCACTACACCTGTCTAGTGGAGATGGGGTCGGTGCCTCCCCTGTCGGGTGCATGACTGCCCCTGGTTCTCAAAAACCATGTGCCTCTGGGGAGGCCAGCTGTGCTCCAGCAAATGACAAACGCTCCCTGAAGGTGGGAGAGATGAATGAATTTGAAGAGCCACCTTCCCAGCTGCCCCCTTCTCAGCTCTGCTGCTATGGGCTGTCCTGCCTGCATCTCCACACTCGGAGGCAGCTGACATGCAAGGACCCAGTTCCAGATGGCTTCATCCCATAGCAGGTGCCATTCAAGGCTGTCCCTGCACTCCCTGAATCCCATCACTGGGCAAATTAGTGTGGAAGCTGGAACAACTATACGTCAGTTTGCCACCGTCTGGCAGAGGCCCCCTCAGGGCTGTTGATTGTGGTGAGATGAGGGGATGCTGTGTGTCAGCCCTGAGCATTCGCAGAGCTTTGGAGCCAGCACAGGACCTGCCATGCTTTTATTATGCCTTAACAGCAAGAACCAGCCCACCCTGGGCTTAAGGGACAGCCTCTACTCTCCTGTTATTGTGTTTCAAAGTCTATGAATGTGAATGAGTTCATTTTTCTGGTGAGGACATCTATAGCTTTCATTATAGTTTCTAACAGTTACTGAGTTTTTTTTTCCAGGTACTGTTCTTAGCACTTTCCATATATTTATGCCTTTCCATTTTTATGATAACCCCTTTGAGGTGTGTATCATTACTACATCCATCTTACAGAGAGAAAATTGAGGGCTGGAGACAGTAAGGTTACACGTTGAGAAAGTAGGAGAGTAAAGATCTCAAACTCAGGTTGCACCGCAAGAGAGTCTGCTATCCAAAAAATGTTGCAGTGTCTTGTTTCAATGAGCCCATTTGGAAAATAACATTACCTCCCTCTTCCTTGTAGCTCGAGACAAGGTTATTCATAAGGTGGTTGTATCTATTTTCATTAACCAGTGTGGTACACGATCTGATCTTTTCAAATGACTTGCTCTAGGACCCATTTCTCCATGTTTAAAATTTCTTTTCCTCCCTCCCTCTCTTTCTTCCTTCTTTTTCCTTCCTTCCTTCCTTCCTTCCTTCCTTCCTTCCTTCCTTCCTTCCTTCCTTCCTTCCTCCCTCCCTCCCTCCCTCCCTCCCTCCCTTCCTTCCTTCCTGTGTTTAGTGTAGTAATTGAAAGTATATAGCTTGATGAAATTTTTCATACATAAACATACATGTAACCACTACTCAGATCATGGTATTGAACAGAGATCCGCAAACTTTTTCTGTCGAGGGACAGATAACAAATAACGTAGGCTTTGCAGGCCATACGGTCTCCGTTGCAGCACTCAACTCTGTCATTGCAGTGCAATCCAGCATCTACAGAGCTTATGTAAATAAATGTGTGTGACTATGGTCTAATAAAGCTTTATTTACAAAATCAGGTGGTAGATCAGGTTTGGCTCATGACCATAGATCTTGTTGAACCTTGATATGGAATGTTCCCAATCCTTCAGAATGTTCCCTTGTACCCTTTCATAATCAATACTAACCCTCCTCACCTATCCAGAAATAACAACTATTGTGACATTTAGCACAATATGCAGTGTTTGTTTTTCCTGTTCTTGGACTTCATGTAAATAAAATCTTGTAGCACATATACCTTTGTGACTATTTTTTTTTCCACTCACTATCATGTATATAATATTCATTTGTGTTGTTGCATACAGCAGTAGTTAATTTATGTTTATTATTGTTGCTTTGCATGATTTTGTTGTATGACTATACTACAATTTATTTTTCTGTTCTCCTGTTGATAGAGGTTTGTACTATTTTCAAACTATTTGGGCTACTATGTACACTCCAGGGAGTGAAAAAAAATTACTCAACTCCTTTTGAGGAATTTGTACAAAGACAAATAAAATTGTGAATAATATCTTGATTGGTCACCATGCTGATTTAATTAATTAATCGATCTGCTGCATGCTTTGAGAATATACACTTGAATAGATTAGGGGTTCAGTGCTGCTTAAGTAAAGGGGCTCTTCTACTTTCTCGTACTTTTGTTTAAAAAGGGTAAAGACACATTTTTCAGGGACTATTTAATGAGTGCCTTCTGGGTACAAGGCAATGAACTTGGAATCCAAAGGCCTGGGTCTCTCACATGGGAGATCTGAGCCTTTGGCTGTGAGAAGTAATCTCTCAACCTCTTTTTTTCAAACGTGGAGGACAGTATGTGAGAACAAAAATGTTTGTGAACTGCAAAGTGCCATTCACACATGAAGTGGTATTATTATTATATAAAAATATATAAATGGTGATCCCTGTCTTCTAAGAGTATCCAGTGTAGTAAAAATAACTACCACAAAGCATAGTATCCGATCATGTTATATAATAAATACTAACAGGGCTTCATGCTTGGATCAGACACAGAATGACTGGGTGGTGAAAATGCCTTAGCTGCCAGTTAGAGCCACATGGCTTGCTGATGGATGTGAGAGAAAAGAATTGAAGATAATTCCAGGAATTTTTTTGCCTAAGTCATACAACAGATAGAGTTGCCATTGATTGGGCTTGGGAAGTCAGAAAGAAGCAAGTTTTGTTTTGAGCTTTACTGGGAGAATGGACAGGATTTTCCTAAGAGGAAGAGATGGGGAATTACAAATGGGAAGTACAACTCAAATAAAGGGGAGCCGGAGGGACTTTTGGGAGGACCAGCTGGTTAAAGCTGAAGATGTAGGGAAAATAAAACAACTGCATGATAAATGGTGGCAGGCTGAAGAATGTGGTGTTTGTCCAATGTGCACATGAAGACAATGGAAGGTTTTGTAGTAACAGGACTTTACAGCCTTGAGAATCAATCAATGAGACCCTAAAAACTTCTTACTGAATCTCTCCTTCAGGCCAATTGCTCAGTAATATATTCTTTGAGAGGCATCCAACGGTATTTATAAAAATAGAAGCAAGTAGTTGCTGCTGTGTTGATTCTCATCTGTTCCATCACAAGCCACACAAGGAACCATATTTGGGGTCTCCTTTGTGATGGCAGGAACTGAAGTGGGGAGGCAGATGATGCCATCTTTAGAATTACAGAAACAGACATTTTCTCCAAGTTATTCAGGAATCAAGGGTGTCCAAGGAAAGCCAAACACAGAAGAACATTCAAAGCAAAATAAAACATAAACCATAATGCCGGAAGACCTGGATGTGTTCTTATCCAAGCTGCTCAATCACTGAGTTATTCTGGGCAAGTTACCCACTGAGCTCAGCGCCTTCATCTGCAAAATGAAGGTGGTTGTCCCTTCCCGACCTTCCTTCCAGGGCTGTAATAAAAGTATAATAAGATGCTGTAAGTCAAACACCTTACACGCTGCAATGAACTAATCAAAGTCTCTTTGTCAGTACAATGAATTAGGGCAGCAAACTTGTTCTGCTTCTCATCCCTGCTCATTTTCCACAGATCCAGCCATGCGACTTTTTAGACTCTTGTTAAAAATCAGTGGCTTGTAATTCTTCAGGCCAGTTCTAGGACAAGGCTGAGACAGACAGAGCAAAGAGGGGAGATCCCAAGGGCTCATCTTAAAGGGAGGCACAGTTTGGTGGGCCTAGATGCAATGGCAGCTTTTTTTCTGCAGACCCGACATGGCAATTGAGAATCTGAAGTTCTCATTCAAGAGCCCCAAGTAGTCCTAAGGTACTTTCAACTTTCAAGCTCTTTGCCAATCATTGTTAGTTCTCCCAAGCTCTCTGTGGGGCAAGGAAACTTTAGGAGGCTGATTTCAACATTTTGAAAATGAAACAATGACTCCCTTTTCTCTTTTGTATTTTTTTTTTTGTACTGCCTGCTGCCCCCTCAGGCAGACTCATAGCAGCCCTGAATGCCAGCAGATACCATCACAGCTGTCCTGGCCTCAGTGGCTCCCACAGGCTCACCAGCTCTATTTCGGAAAAGGCCCGAGGGCAGAGCAGAGCCTTTTCATTGTCTTCGCTCTTGGGCTTCCCTAGCCATTGAGGAAGAATCTTCCTTTGGAAGGAGACACAGCTGCCTGTGGCAATGTGTTTGCATAGTAATTATCATGCTTTTAAATAAATTATCTGATGCCTCAAAATTAAAACGAAATCCACCAAAACCTTAAAAAAAAAAAAAGTGGTTTATGGGAAGGGGCGTTTGTTTAATAAATTGTTCAGAGGCTGAAATTTGACCTCAGATGACGCTGAGTTCAAATCTCAGCTCTGTCATTAATGGAACAGAAGCAAACTTGGACTAGTTACTGCACAGTCCAAGCCTCATTTCTGTCATCTTTGAAGTGCAGCCAATAACACCTATCCTGTAAGATTACTGTGTGGCTCACATGACACAAATAAAATACTTCCAGTCATGGTTGCTACATGGTAAACTATCAAGAGATAGTATTTTGATAATGAAAGATAAACATGAGCTCAAGTTCATGTCCCACAAAAGTTAGCTAAAGTGAGAGTGTGGGTAGACTCAAATTATGCTAGAAAATTATGGTAATCAATTATGGTAGGTTGTGTACCCGATATGTTCACACCTTCTTGTATCCATGCCCTTGGATAGTTCCCTCCCACAAAGTTGCTGGGTTTGGCCATGTGATTTGCTCTGACCAATGGAACAAGAGCAAATATGACACAATCCAAGACTTGAAAAGTGCATGTACATTAGCACATGTTCTCTCTAGTGACCCTTGGATCCCTATTGAGAAGCTATGTGAACAGCATGCCTGGGCTAGACTGCTGGAGGATGAGAGACATAGCAAGAAGAGCTGAGCCATCTCAGCAAGGGTCATACTAAAGCAACCAGCTCCCAGCTGATGTGGCAGCTGACTTCATACATATGAGTAAGCCCAGCTGAGACCAGCAGAAGAATAGCCAGCTGAGCCCAGCCCAAATTGCCAACTCAGAGAATCCCAAGCTAAATAAATGATTGTTGTATTCAGCAAGTTTTTGGTGGCTTATTATGCAGTCATAGATAATTCATGCTCCAATGCATCCAGCATCTGAGAGCTGTAGTGAAAACTGAGGAAGGATTAGTTTGGTCTTCTCTTTGGGTCTAGGAGCCCAACAAGTCCTTGTGTCCAGATAAGAATTTTGTTGGCCCAGCAACTTGAGCTTTAATGGGACATAGAAGAATCCATCAAAGACCTTTGGTAGATTCTTTGTCTGTGCTTAGTAAACTTCCCAGCTTACAGTCTGAGTATTCATACATGTCTTATGAAGTATTATGAAGCCTGGCTCATCAGCTCCAGCCTGCAGCAGAAATCCTCACTGGAATGATTGATTAGCATTGAGCAGGGTATAATCAATAAAGCACTGCTCATAGGAGATCATCATTTCAGACTTCATTAGAGGTGGTTTGGTTGTTACACAGAGGCTATTTAGAGGCAGTAAATGAATTCTATTTGCTTTTTTATTTTCAGCCTAGAAAGTTGGACTCTGTCCTTTTTTACTCCAGAGTTAAGAAAGAGATTTTTAAGATTAATTAGGTAAGACTGAATTTATCCACTTAAAGGTGATCATGGGGAAACTGAAAGAGCAGTGAGGCTGAGAAGAACTGGAGAATGAAATGAAACTGGGTCAAGTCTGGTGGTACTCAGGAGTTGGCAGCCAGGACTCCTTACCTGGCAGCTGGAGTCCTTATCTGCCCTGGACCATTTTCTGAGCACTTGTGCATGCACTAAGCCCAGTCGATGCCCTTTGTTGCCCAGGTTGGCAAAAGGCTAGGAGCAATGATCTTTATCTTTGTAGTATTAACAAGCAGCACCAGTAACAACCATCACCAGTTACTAAACAGGTTTCATGAATTAGGTATTTCATGAGTATTATTTCTAATTGTTACAAAATAGTAGCTGTTATTCCCCATTTACAAAGAGGAAGACCTGTGCCCAGGGATGTTAAACAACTCCTTCAAGGTTACACAACCAGTTGAGATTCAAACCCAGGAAGACATGCTCCTTCCGCTACACCTCACTGCCTCGTTCAGAAAACTAAGCAGGATGAGCAATGTCTCTAAAGGTCATGAGGTCCAGCTCCTGCCCCCGGGGAAGGCTAGATCAAGATTATAAAGATAATGTATACTTCTGTGAATATGATAAGCAGAGAAAATCCATAAGTTCATAGAGAATATTACAGGCCCTCCATTTTCTAAAGCTGAAAAGCTGAAGATTTTCTTCTGTTCTGTTAGCCCAAGTGTCTAAGTCCATTTTCTCTAATTCTACTTTCACTGGGGATGAAAAACCCATTTACCTTGGCTCCATTGGAAAACTGAGATGATGGCAACTTAGGCAGTAGAATCTGGAAGCTGATCAATGGTCCTCCTTTTTATTTTTTAGACAGTCTCACTCTGTCACCCAGGCTGGAGTGCAGTGGTGTGATCTTGGCTCACTGAAACCTCCACCGCCCAGGTCCAAGCAATTCTCATGCCTCAGCCTCCCAATTACTGACATGTACCATCATGCCTGGCTAATTTTTGTATTTTTAGTATAGATGGGGTTTTGCTATGCTGGTCAGGCTGGTCAAACTCCCAGCCTCAGGTGATATTCACTTGCCTGGGCCTCCCAAAGTGCTGGTATTACAGGCATGAGCCACCACGCCCGGCCAGTCCTCCTTCTTTAAAGCATCCTCTCCTCATTCATTCATTCATTCTACAAGCATCTATTATCTAACATGTTTGTTTCTAATCTTGTTTTTATTCTTAACTTGCTTGTCATCTAAAAGGCTCAACTCATTTATAGTCTGTAAAATGTGTATAATAAAATGGACTCAGCTGATCCCAAAAGTAATTAAAAACTCTTGGGAACAGCATTCTTTCTCTAACCTGGGGAACTCCCATGTGTAACTGAGGGCCAAGCCAGTCATAACTGGAGTAGGTGAGATCTGTGGTTCTTAAAAAGGACAGAGATAATAGCTGTGAGGATTTTGTACAGTGCCAGCAGTATACAGCAGGTGTTCAATAAAGGACAACTATCAGTATACATAGTCAAACTGCCTAAACCAACTCAGTATTGATTCATCAAGTTTTGAGAATTTTAAAAATAAATCTGATGCTTTCTATAGGAAAGAAAAAGATCTCAGTGACTTACGATTTGGAGAATATGGATTTGAATATCGGCTCTGCCATTTATTAACTTTCCATCTTTGGGGAACATTTTTAACCTCTCTGACCCTCAGTGTTTTTATCTCCCCACTGCAGGAAGATTTGCTGAGCATTTCTTAAGAATTCAATATTTTTCTAGGTTGTTGAGAATATAAAAATATAAATTGGGATCTGGTTTCTGACCTAGGACCTAAGGATTATTATTTTTTTTTACAGACAGGGTTTCACTCTGTCACACCAGCTTAAATGCAGTTGTGTGATCATGATTCACTATAACCTCAAACTCCTGGGCTCAAGCCATCTTCTTCAGTGGTTGGTACTATAGGCACATGCCACCATGTCCAGCTAAATTTTTTGTAGAGAAAGTGTCTTGGTATGTTGCCCAGGCTAGTTTCGAATTTCTGGCCTCAAGCGATCCTCCCACTTCGGCTTCCCGAAGCACTGAATGACTGGCCACCATGCCCAGCCTGACCTAGGAATGCTTATAATATGGCTGGGAAATTGATGAATCCCAGGAGGCAAAAAATTGTGGAATGGGAAGATGTTCAGACCAGGAAAAAACAGAGGAGAGAGCTTCATGAATTGTGGGACATTAGCTGAGCCTCAAAGGTGAGGCAGGTGTTCAGTACAAATACTCAGAGAAGGGCATTTTCAGCCAAACATGGAGAGGGAAGAGTAAACTCCAGTTGGAATCCCAGGGCGTGTTCAAGGAAATCTGACTGGACCAGCCCAGCTAGGGCAAAGTTTCCCAGCTGGAAGCAGCAAATGAGAAAGGCAACAGGAAGAGCCGGGTCGCTTCAGGAGGGCAGCCTTTAGAGACCATGAACTGTATTTTTCCTCTTCCTTTGTTCAGACCACCTTCGATGTGATGCACCAGAAGTAGCTTTGCTTTGTTTGCTTTGATAAAACCTTCCAAAGGGAAGGCGATGACGAAGTTGTTCCAGGGAGAAATGTTTCCTTTCTTAGGGGATTAATCAGAAAACAGCAAAGCTAGCCAGAAGCACGTTGCCCTCTGCGTGCATTGTGGGAGGTGATGTCCATGGGAACTCAGAGCCCATCCTCAAAGACAGACTTTGGTCTCTAAGAGACAAGCTGAGATTCCTGATTTTTATTTCTGATAACTCCTTTTCTCGATTTGTTAAATTTTTAAGGTAATTTCCCCAAGTCTACACTCCCTGAAGATTTTCCAAAGAAATGTCAATAGCAGAGTGTTTTCCTTCAGCTTCTTGTGCCTGCATTCTTCTGGGTGGGCTTCTGTAACTTCATTCTCTTTGTTCATGTTGGATGGGCCTTTGTTATACCTCCTCAAAAACATGCCAGGGGAGAAGAATTGGTCCCGACACATCAGATTGAATACTTCTGAAACACAGACTCTGGTTACCTGGTGGAAACAATCCAAGCTCTTTGCTTGGCTCCTGTGTGGAATGTGACACTCTGTTTGTCAGTGTAGGCATGTGTTAGCCAAAATTCTCTTGCTTAATAATTCCTTTTACACTTCTTTTCAGCTCTGATGTCCACCAATACACATATAAAAAGTAATTTGCAGCAGAAGTGGCCTTTGAGGTATCAGATTAATGATGATCAGGGCTATGAGCCTCCAGGACTGAAAGGCCACGTTGCCAGCCCTGAATACTCAGAGGGCATAGGAAAGACAAGAGGACAAGTTAAAAGTCGATCAATAGCTATGAGCAAATGAGGTCACTGCCCTGCCTTCCACAGACTTCCCTATCAATTGGTCAAGAACAAGTTGGTCATAGCTTTAAAAAGTTGAAAAAGGAAAGGAGAAAATATTCAGTCACCTGGACAAAAACTGAAGCCCGAGAACCTGCTCCCTCATTTTTTAAATAAAGATGAGAATAAATATTGATCCAAAGGAATACTGGGTTCCCAGTTCTAAACATAGAGTTTCCTCTTTTGTTAAAATTATGAAAAGAATTTGTTTATATATGATAGCAGGTTCCCCAGATTCTCTTCTGTCTGTTGTCCTCTCTACACTGGTTGAAAAGAGGATGAGGATGAACAAACTCAAAGGTGGAGGCAGGTAGGCCCGGGGTCCTCCCACTGTGTTCCCATGTGTGCCCGTCTTGCATCCCAAAGACAAATCCTCACATTACTTCCAGGTGCCTCTGACGAAAGAAGACAGAAGAAGTCTCAAACACAGGAATTGTGTGCTCTGAATTTTGATAATCTATTTGAAACTGGAGCTACTGGCCAAATTGTGGCATGGCCATGTGGGTAACATTTCATTTAATAAATCAAAGAGAACTGGCAAGAGGAAGGCCTGCGTGCTTTTCATGGGTCTCCATACTATTTGTTTGAGCCCTGAGTAAAAGCTTCTACTGGATAATGCCATGGGCTGACCCGTGCAGATGTAATGACTGTGATAGAAAAAGGACATTTGATTAAAAAAAAATAGGGAGGGGGAATACTCAGGCGACCAACAGTTACATTTTCTTTTGCCACAGGCAGATGAGAATAGATTCAGTGTTGTGAGCCAGTTCATTCTCATTCACGAGAGGTGACTGTTGAATTTTGAGGAAATTCGTGAGCCATTGGTAGCTTGAAATTAGTCATGGTAGGATTATTTAAACCATAGAAATTGGCAAATGCTACAAATCAGGACTCCCCAGCCCCACTCTGTAATGCTACTGTTGTTTACCAGCACACTAGTGAGAATAATCCAGATAACACTCCTCATTAAAAATTTCCCAGTGCTCCAAGCTCCTTGAGAGGTGCAGAAACAGAGGTTTTACTCAAGTATTTGTCAAATCTTAGTTGGGGAGACCCTTCAGTCTTCTCAATGCAAGGTCATTTTTTGAGTTTGTTGATCACAGTGAAATGCACATTCAACACTGTAAGAGAAAGTTATCGGTTAAAAGTATACACATGTGCAATCCACTATAAAGACAAAGAACGTATAGGAAACACTCATACTGCCTCCAGTCCATCTTTTATCTGAATTGTGCTGAGTCCTAAAGAAACTGTTGGTCACTCAAAGTTTTGGACTGAAAAGAGAAGGGCCTTATCCACATCCACGTCCTGTAGCCAAGTCTGTAGAGGGATAAGAATATTTCCCTCCCTTTCTCTTTCTCTGTTCCTCCTATCCCTGTCTTCCTATGCTCTCTCTCTCTCTCTGCATCTCTCTCTCAGTATCTCTCTCTCTCTCTGTCTCTCTCTCCCTCTTTCCCTGGGGTGGAAATCACAGCCCAGGCCCATAGTGAAATACAGTTATAACTCACTTTTGCTTTATTTGAGATGAAAAATCCAAGCATTCCTTATCCATCTGTGAAAGTGTACTTATCAAAAAGTGTAAGTAGGGTCCTTAAATACAAGTATTTTAATCAAGATATTTGCAGTTCTGCCCATTTTTCCTCAGGATGAATGTAATAACGATGTTATGGGACATTTATTACAATGTTCCAGGCACTGCTTTGCATATATATAATCTATATGTTATGCAGGCATTAGCCTAAATTTCATTCAAAGATGCAGCATCTTTGCTAAGAAAAACTATTCTTCAAATAAGAAAAATAAGGTACTGGGGAGAGCAAGCTCATTTGGAGATTTTCTCCTAGAGTATCCTGTTGTGTTCTCTCAGCTTTTGTCATTGAGGTTTCTCTCATTAAAGCCACTTTGGTGGTATCTTAAACAGCACTGCTCTCTGCTGAGTCCAGTAATGTGATGTTCTTCACTTCTATATCCATCTCCTTGTCTGCAAAGGCTATTCGCTGGCACCTGCTAAGAGGGTTTGGGAATCATACCAGCAAGTTGCTTTGCCGCTTACCATAAGATGCTTGTCTTCCCTCTGAGGCTCTGCTGATAGCCTCATTGCGTGTGAGTGTGTGGAGGGCCCAGACACGAAGTTCAGGACACCAGAATCAGAATATTTGCGGCCATTCAGTCACACCCTGCTTCTCTTAGGAAATAGAGGCAGGAGGGTCCACGTCATTGTCTCTGAACTTGGATAACGTGTCTGCAACCCACCCCAGGCCTGTGTTTTCCAGCCTCCCTAGGGTCAGAGTTGTGTCCCTTACCCTCAAAAGCAATGGTCCCTTTGATCAAAGTCTAGACGTCGTGGGGTTATCCACCATCCCTGCACCACAGTCATGCACACAGTGACCTCTCTGAGGTCACCTACTTCATTTGAGGACAGGTCTGACTTTTAAAAATGTCTTCCTATTATTGAACTGAATTTCCTGGGTTTTTTTCTACCTGTGGAGTCTAGTTCTAGCCTTTGAAGTTTTATAGAAGTGTTATAGTAGAACCAGCTTCATACACTCTTCCCTGCCAGGGTCCTGCACACACAGAACACAGCCATTCTGCTCTTAGGCACAGGAAACTGCATTTTAGGTGATAACCTATATTATATGCTTAAACCAAAGTAAAAGAAGTGATCTGGGAAAGAAGAGTACTTTAGAATTCCACACCCCCCACCCCGAGGCACTCTCCTGAGGGACTTAGTTTTCTAAAGGCCAGATCACCTGATTTCTTCATACTCGCATAAAGACTTGTTCTGTATTTCTCCATTGGTTCAGCCTATTGTTCTAGGCCCTTCCTAATCTCCTTTTCACTGCCTGCTTGTGTAAAATATTTTATAACCTTGATTGACAGCAATTTCTGTGTGGTATACACAACTTAAGACAACTTAAGATCCTGAAAATGGGATGAGATCTTTGTTACCAGAAAGTCCAGGATGGAGAGAAAACATTTGGAGGAGCCATTTGACAGAAGGATCCTGAAGAAGGTGAGGCTTTCGTGAAGATACCAGAACCTCTCCATAGGTTGCTGAGAAGGGTTTTCTGTGATCTGTATAAACCGGCGTCAATACTCCATCGCTTTATGAGCTTAAGAGAACAAACTGCTTTCTCCCATGATGTCTTTTGACTTCAAAAAGATATTTTCCAGGTTACTGCAAAGTATATATGTCTTTTTAATTGTTTTAGGTTGCCCTGCAAATTAAAATACATTTAGCACAAGGCAGTTTTGATCAGTCCATTAAGCAGTTACGATTTCTAAATATTGTGAGCCTTTAAAAATGTGTCATTGAGATTCTTGGATCTTTGCAATGTTCACATGGACGTTCTCCTTTCTTTAAGAGGGCTCCAAAAGATGAGTTGAGGAACTGAAGGATGTAGAGTTTTAAAAGCTAAATTGCCAAGGGATCGGGGCAGATAGGCACTAAAGGAATTCAGAGGAGAGATTATTTCCATTCAGACTGAGCAGGGAAAGCTTCCTGAAGGAGATGGCACTTGAGGCATGAAAGGGTGGTTTGAAGTTTGATAGATGAAGAGTAGTTGTCAAGGCATTCAGGCAGTAGAAGACACGAGTGAAGGGGCGTTGTAGGCAGAATCACGGCCCCACAAAGATGTCCATGTATTGTACCAAACCCCTATTAACATTAATAGGGAAGGCACCAGGTTCAAGAGGCTGAAGAAGAGACACAGAGCCGGGAAGCAGGACATGGGGTTTCATTAGGGGCTCACATACAGGGGAGAGAGTCCAGTGGCAGTGGGCTGGACAGGAAAACCGCAACTGTGTGCAAACAGCATGCTGTTCATATAGCATTTTTTACTTAACACCCTCCCCTTAATGACCTCCACCTGACAATCTTCATTTATCCCAAAATGCAGGGCCTCAATCCCCTGTATGGCCCAAGGTCCATGGGACTGGTTGAGGGGGCTCAGATGTTCCCTCGTAGACAAGGAATGAATCTCCGGGTTGTCCATGCCCGGATTCCCTAGCTCGGAACACACATTCAGGTGTGTCTCCCACACAGGGTCACTCCCAGAGTATGCTTGACTTATTGCTATCAGGGGCATTTACTCTGTACTATGTCCGAATCCTAGGAACCTGTGACTATGGGTGGTTCCTACATGGCAAAAGGGACTTGGTAGATGTGATTAAGGGTCTTGAGATGGGGAGACTTTCCTAGATCACTGGGGTACACCCAAGATAATCACATGATTTCTTAAAAGCAGAATCTCTCTTGACTGTGGTCAGAAAGAAATGTGATGATGGAGGAAGGCTCAGAGTTACTACATTGCCGGTTTTGGAGATGGAGAATGGGGACCATGAGCTGAGGAATGTGGGTGACTTTAGAAGCTGGAAAAAGCAAAGAAATAAATTCTCCCTTACATCTTTCAGAAAGGACACATCCTGTCCACCCCCTGACTCTAGCCCAGTGAGACCCACGTTGGATTTCTGACCTACAGAAAAATACAACACCAAATTTATGTTGTTTGAAGTCACTACGTCCATAGTAATTTTCTGTGGCAGCAATAGAAGATGCAGACAATTGGCACTGAGGGAGAGTGAGTGGATTTTTCCAGCCAGAATTTGGGGAAAATGACAATAAAGTATTTTTTAATTTCTTTTTTTTTAATCTTTAGAAGCTTTATTTAGGCTTTTGAACAAAAGTTTATTCTTAAAAATTTCAAGGATCATATTTTCAATGTAATAACATCTGTTTTATTGGCATTGAAAAAAATAGCATTTTTTAAAACTTTTATTTTAAGTTCAGGTTATGTGTGCAGGATTGTTACATAGGTAAACTTGTGTAAGGAGGGTTTGTTGTACAGATTATTTTATCACCCAGGTATTAAGTCTAGTATCCATTAATTATTTCTTTGATCCTCTCCTTCCTCCCACCCTCCACCCTCTGATAGACCCCAGTATCTGTTGTTCCTTTCTATGTGTCCATGTGTTCCTATCATTTAGCTCCCACTTATAAGTAAGAACATATGGTACTTGGCTTTCTGTTCCTACATGAGTTTGCTGAGGATAATGGCCTCCAGATTCATCTGTGCCTCTGCAGAGGACATAATCTCATTCCTTTTTATGGCTGCATAGTATTCCATGGTATATATGTACAACATTTTCTTTATGCAGTCTATCATTGATGATCATTTAGGTTGATTCCATGTCTTTGCTATTGTGAATAGTGCCGCAATGAACATATATGCATGCATGTTTCTTTATAAAAGAATTATTTGTATTCTTTTGGGTATACACCCAGTAATGAGATTACTGGGTCAAATGGTATTTCCGTCTTTAGGCCTTTGAGGAATCGCCACACTGTCTTCCACAATGGTTGAATGAATTTACACTCCCATCAACAGTGTATAAGCATTCCTTTACCTCCACAACCTTGCCAACATCTTTTATTTTTTAACTTTTTAAGAATAGCCATTCTGACTGCTGTAAGATGGTATCTCATTGTGGTTTTAATTTGCGTTTCTCTAATGATCAGTGATGTTGAGCTTTTTTTCATGTTTGTTGGCAGCATGTATGTCTTCTTTTGAAAAGTGTCTGTTTATGTCCTTTGCCACTTTTTAATGGGGTTGTTTTTTATTGTAAATTTGTTTAAGTTCTTTATAGATGCTGGATATTAGACCTGTGTCAGATGCATAGATTACGAAAATTTTCTTCCATTCTTAGGTTGTCTGTTCACTCTGTTGATAGTTTCTTTTGCTGTGTAGAAGATCTTTTATTGTAATTAGATTCCATTTGTCATTTTTGGCTTTTGTTGCAATTGCTTCTAGTGTCCTCATCAGGAAATCTTTACCCATGCCTATGTCTGAATGGCATTACCTAGTTTGTCTTCCAAGGTTTTTATAGTTTTGGGTTTTACATGTAAGTCTTTAATCCATCTTCAGTAAATTTTTGTATATAGTGTAAGGAAAGGATCCCATTTCAATCTTCTACATATAGCTAGCCAGTTATCCCAGCATAATTTATTGAATAAAGACTCCTTTCCCCATTGCTTGTTTTTGTCAGGTTTGTTAAAGATCAGATAGTTGTAGGTTTGTGATCTTATTTCTGGGTGCTTTATTCTCTTCTATTGGTCTATGTGTCTGTTTTTGTATCAGTATCATGCTGTTTTGGTTACTGTAGTCCTGTTGTATAGTTTGAAGTTGGGTAGTGTGATGCCTCCAGCTTTGTCCTCTCTGCCTTGGCTATTTAGGCTTTTTTTGGGTTCCATATGAATTTTAAAATAGCTTTTCTAGTTCTGTGAAGAATCTCAATGGTAGTTTAATGGAAATAGCATTGAATCTACAAATTACTTTGGTCAGTATGGCCATTTTAATGATATTGGTTCTTCCTGTCCATGAACATGGAATGTTTTTCTATTTGTTTGTGTCATCCCTGATTTCTTTGAGCAGTGGTTTGTAGTTCTCCTTGTAGCGATCTTTTACTTCCCTAGTTAGCTGTATTCCTAGGTATTTTATCCTTTTGGGGGCAATTGTGAATGGGAACACTAAAGGCCCACATCAGAAAGCTAGAAAGATCTCAAATCAACAACCTAACATAGCAACTAAAACAACTAGAGAATCAAACACAAACAAATCCCAGGGCTAGCAGAAGACAAAAAATAACCAAAATCAGACCTGAACTGAAGGAGATTGAGACATGAAAAACCATTCAAGAGATAAATGAATCCAGGAGTTGGTTTTTTCAAAAATTAATAAAATAGACTACTAGCTAGATTAATAAAGAAGAAAAGAGAGAAATTCAAATAAACACAATCAGAAACAAGGGGGTTATTACCACTGATCACCCAGAAATACAAAAAACCATCAGAGAATATTATGAACACCTCTATGTACATAGACTAGAAAATCTAGAAGAAATGGATAAATTCCTGGACACATATACCCTCCCAAGACTGAACCAGGAAGAAATTGAATCCCTGAACGGTCCAATGATGAGCTCTGAAATTGAGGCAGTCATAAATAGCCTATCAACTAAAAAAAGACTAGGACCAGATGGAGTCACAGCTGAATTTTACCAGGTGTACAACGAAGAGCTGGTACCATTCCTAATGAAACTATTCCAAAAACATTGAGGAGGAGGGACTCTTTGTTAACTCATTCTATGAGGACAGCATCATCCAGATACCAAAACGTGGTAGAGATGCAACAAAAATAGAAAACTTTAGGCCAATATCCTTTATGGATATCAATGCAAAAATCCTCAACAAAATACTGGCAAACTGAGTCCAGCAGCACATCAAAAAGTTTATCCACCAAGATCAAGAAGGCTTTATCCCTGGGATGCAAGGTTGGTTCAATATATGTAAATTGATAAATGTGATTCATCACATGAACAGAACTAAAGACAAAAACCACATGATTTTTTCAATAGATGTAGAAAGGTTTTCATTAAAATTCAACATCATTCATGTTTAAAAAATCTGAATAAACTAGGTATTGAAGGAACATACCTCAAAATAACAAAAGCCTTATATGACAAACCCACAACCAACATCATTCTGAATGGGCAAAAGCTGGAAGCATTCTCCATGTAAAGCGGCACAAGACAAGGATGCCCTCTGCCACCACCCCTATTTAACATAGTATTTTCCTGGCCAGGGCAATCAGGCAAGAGAAAGACATAAAGGACATTCCAAACAGGAAGAGAGGAAGTCAAACTACCCCTGTTTGCAAATGACGTTAACTTATATCTAGAAATCCCCAAAGTCTCAGCCCAAAAGCTTCTTAAGCTGACAAACATCTTTAGTAAAGTCTCAGGATACAAAATCAACGTGCAAAAATCACTAGCATTCCTATATGCCTACAGTCAAGCCAAGAACCAAATCAGGTACGAACTCCCATTCACAATTGCCACAAAAAGTGTTTAGAAAGAAAGCTAGAAACAGGCTTAATTTGGTTTGGGTGACTTCTGTTACCATTTTGGACAATTGATTAGCATAGATTCTCAAATACACATGTCTTAAGAGCTTTTCAGAAGCTACATTCCACATATTGTGATCCAACTAACTGTTTCAGAACAAAAACCCATTAAAGCAAAACCTTAAGTTCCAGCAACTGAAATTGACCAATTGTATGTTGCAATTTCCTGTACAACAAGATTTTACAGTAAAGAATTTGGACAGCCTTTTAAAGTCTGATAGAAGACTAGATTGTGCTTTTAAAAATAGAATCTGTTCAGTACTACCCTTTGCCAATTGTCAAGATTAGTGCAAATCCCACTTAACACTCTGCCTTTGAAAATTGTCTTTGTGCTATCTTAGTCCCCTTGGGAAATCAGTGAAATCGTTAAGGAGGTTGAGACTCAGTGGTGTTAAGTGACTTGCTCAGGTTGCAAAACCTGCGAATGATAACTGGTACTTGGACTCTAATTATTCTCCAGGAGCATTGCCAGGTTCTAGGGAGAAGGATGCTGCCTCTTCTGTGTGCCGTAGGAGTAGTAACCCAGCCAAACCCCCAGGCCTCCTGCTGTCAGCCTATGAAAGACATGGTCAGAGTAACAGGAGCTGCTCTCCTTCAGAGCTAGTGTGGACAGGCAAGGGGCACTGTGACTCCTTTCCAGCACAGAGGGACCCATTTAAAGGAGCTTTCCACTCAGTTAGAAAGGGGCTGCTTTCTGGGATCTCATGAGGAAATAGCAAGGGTAACAGTCTCTGTAATATTTTGGAAAATGGATAAATTCAGCAAGTTGAGTTCACCCATATGACATATTGCCTAGATGGGTCCCATGCTCAGAACACACTTATTCTCTCTTCCCCTTTATAGCTTAACAGATTCCTTCAGCTCACAGGACCTGGCCCCTGGTGGGACGCGGGGAAGTAGGGAGATGGAATATTATCTGTATTTGATGATGTGAACCAGAGTTTTCTTGAATGGGTTCAGAAGATGAGTTCACACAATTATTTATTTGTCCCTTTCTTCCCTTAGGTAGCCAGGCTCCAGGACAGTATGAGAGGAAAATGGGGACCTTTGTTACATCCAAAACTAAAATTTACAAAAGGCTCTGCTTTTGAAGGAAGAATTCTGTTTGCAGGGAAGAAGTAGTTAGCAGATTTGTTTAAACACTGCTTTAAAATGAATTTGTTGGTATATGTAACATGGTAAGGACATATTGTCAGCTGGCAAGGAGCTGCTGGCTATGAGTTTGAGATCTTGAAGACATGTAAATGCAGAAATCATTTTCTGCAGCCTTGATGGTACAGGTATGTTGATTATTTCATTCTGTTTTAGAATCTATGTCTGTATCAGTTAGCTTTCACTGCGTAACAAACTAACCCTAAACCTAGTAATCTAAAGCAACAGTTTAATTTAGTTCACAATTCTCTGGGTAGGTTGAGTGGCTTCACTAATATCTGCCGGGCTCTTTCAGGTGTTTATGGCCTGGTGGGAGCTGGATGGTCCAGGATGGCCTCACTTATGTGTCTGGTAATTGTAGGCAGGTTGGTCTTGGGGGAACCAGATAGGGTGCCTCATCTGCTCCGTGTCTTCTATTCCAGGCTTCTTCACATGGAAGCTCAGTTCCAAAGGCAGCCAGAGGGCAAGCCTTCTTGAGCAAGCACATTTCAAGCCTCTGTTTTCATCATGTGTGATGATGTCTATTAACCAAGTCAGGCCACATGGATAAAGCTGCCATATCTTGATGGATGGAGCTTCCAAGTCACATTGCAGGAGGAAACAACAATGGAAAGAATTTGTGATCATGTTTGCTATGCACCACAGCATATATATTGGCATAAAATAGGGTATATTATGAAGGAACATGAGAAAGACTGTGCTGATTGACAGCTCACTTTTCTGTCCTTTTGCTAAATTCATTTTCCAGATCTGAGATCTCAACCTAAAAGTGGTGAGTTTACATATATATATTAGGTCCAGTGAAATATTCAAATTTTTTGCCTGAGGAATTGTACTTTTTAAGATATTTTCTAAGTAAATAATTCTAACTATGGAAAAAGTTGTATTCACTAAGATATTCTGCAAGCTTTATTTATAAGAATGCAAATTGTAAATAATTTAAGTGGCCAACTAAAGTGTGGTTAACAGTATATCCACTTGGGGGAATAGTATAAAAAGTGAAATTATGTTTAGATGTCTAATAACAGAAAAAATTATCCTACCATAATGATAATTTAAAACAATATCAAATACTAGCAAAAAAGAAAAAAAGAAAGAAAGAAAGAAAGAAAGAAAGAAAGAAAGAAAGAAAGAAAGAAAGAAAGAAAGAAAGAAAGAAAATACTACACAGAAGATACAGAAAAGCCCAATGCATGTATTATTGTTATTTGATGAATCATGGGACTATGAGTGACTGTTTTCTTCTTCTTTTGCCATTCTCTATTTTTCCTTCAATAATCATGCTTACTTTTGAATTGAAAATAAGTTTTTTGTTAACAATGTTTTAAAAACAGGGAGAATAAAACTGCCTCTGGTATTCTTTATTCTTTTACTCTGAAAGAATAACCACCATTGTTATGTACTTCCTCTGGGGTTGTTACACATTGACTAAGTTGTTTTGTTATTTTCTTCAGGGTTGGTTAGGATGTAATTTCTTTCCTTTTGGGTTCCTGGCTGCTTTGAGCTATGAAAAAGCAAGGATCTTGCTACCGTGTGACCACAAACTCAAACAGCATGCTGTTCCCTAAGTTAGCTGTGTTGTCGTCCCTCGTGTGACTTGCCTGTCATCCCAAACACACCAAGTGTTCATGTTGATATGAGTCAAAAAGAAATTATTTAGGCAGATAGTGAGGGTAAGGAAGTCCTCAGTAAGGTTTTTGTTTTTGTTTTTAATGAAAAGTAGCCTGAAAATCATTTCTTTTCTAACAAAGAGCAGCCTGTGAAATCGAGCTGCAGACATAGAAAGGCAAACTAGAAGCTTGCACAGGTGAATGTTGGCAGTTGTGCCTGTAGGAAAAGGCTACCTTGGACCAGGCGTGTTCAAAATGGCGACTCCATCTTCTCTTCTGTTTGCCAAACCACCTGTAGAGTAAGGAGAAGACAACACGGCTCCGGCCAGGCAAAGACCCCATGTGCATAATAAGATTAGGGTGGGGCAGTATGCCCCACGTACTATGTAAACATCACACCTGGTTCAACCAATCTTTGGGCCCTATGTAAATAGCTGCCTCTACAAGCCTGTCTATAAAATCCGGTGCATTCCACCTTGGGCCAGAAGTCCCATTTGGGCATCTCTCTCTGTCTCTGTCTTTCTCTCTCTCTCTCAGTTCTCCTTTCTCTTTCTTTCGTCTATGAAACCTCAGCTCTTAAACTCACTCGTTATGTGTGTCCATGTCCTTAGTTTTCTTGGCATGAAACAACAAAACCCAGGTATTACCCCAGGCAATGACGCAGCTTCAACATTGTATGAGGCGCTCTGGAAACTACTATGAAAAGGCAAACTAAGTTATCTCTATTCAGTCTGTCCAGTTTTGACAAAGCTTCATGAAGTAAGTAGCTGATACAGACCAGGCTCAGCACTCATACCAGGATTGGATGAGTTTGGCTTCCAGGGACTAAATTCTAGTCTTAAGTAGCAGGTGTGTTGATCCCTGGCTCTGTGACCAGGCAGACAGTGAGCATCATAGAAAGAGAAGTGAGTTTTATTTAAGGGAATGGGAAAGTGAAGTGTGGAACTAACCCCAAGATCCATCCAGCACAAGTAGATGGCTAGTGCCTGGGAGGTGGGACAGAGAGCTTGAGGGCATGCTGAGAAAGCCTTAAGTAGCAGGTTGGACTTTTGGGTTTTATTGAGAGGTGATGGAGCAGAGGTATAATAAAGTCATGCTTGCTCTTAGGAAGTTAACTAGAGTAGAGCTTGCAAACTGGTGGCCCGTGGGCTGAATGAAACCAGCGGGAGGGGTTGGTTTGGCTCCAAGATATTTCATTTTTAATGAACTTTTTCATGATGGAGATTTAACATCATAAAAAATTAAAGATTTCAAACTTTTTCTTCAAGAAAAAAAAAAAAAGAAAAGGAGATCTGTGAATGGCAGATCCAGGTTTCTGTGTCTGTCTCAAGTTTTCTACAAACTGTTGCTCCCCCATTCTGTGCATTTTGTCACTGGCCTCAAGCCTGTAAGCCTGGTAGCTGAGGACATCAGCTAGGTGAACTGTGGAGAATCTGCTGCTGTGCTGATCAATGCAGCAGCCATGAGCATATGTGGCTATTTACATTTACATTTTAAAAATGTAAATGTAAAAACTCAGTTTCTCATTGCACGGGCCCCATTTCAGGTGCTCACTGGTCATATGTGGCTCATAGCTTCCATATTGGATAGTGCTGACATAGAACATAACAGAAAGTTCTATCACTCAGGACTGAGATAGGGACAAATTAGGAGACTACTGCAGCAGTCCAGGGGAGAAACAACGAGGCTCCTAAAATAGGCAGTGGAAATGGAGCGTGACATCGTTCCTCTAAAGAACGCTATTTAGGTTGGCTTCTCACTGACACAATTAGACTGAAGTCTGCTGTTGAAGTCTCATTTTGTTGAGTGCTTGAAAGTACATTTTTGCCACTTGTGGAACAATGTTTGACAAGTGTTCCAGGAGTATGTATTGTGTATATTTAACAATACTGATAATTTTCACCCTAAGTTGGTTTCTTTGGTTTCTGGCAAACCTGAAGAGCTAAGTGCTATAAACAGTCATGAAAGCCCCAAGTGGAAAGTGTTTTGAGTGCTTTAGAGAAATGGTGCTCCAAATATTTGAAGCATTATTATTCTCAAAAACAGTATCAAGACGCTTCTACTGGTGACCTCCATCTATGAAGATTGTAGGCAGAGGGAACTTGCTGGTTACAAGAGTGGTTCTGCCAGATTGATGATCCCAGATACAGATTCCTCACTGAATGCTGCTATGAAACTTAAGGACTTGCAAATGCAGTCCTCATGTACCTGTGCACAATGCCTCTCCCTACACACAAACAATGCTGAGGTTGGCGGAAGTACAAAGGGCACTTTGGATTGACCCTGCTCTGTTCCTCTATAGGAGTCTCAACCCCGGGTGCAGCCTGGAGACTGAGAGATGGTGCTTAGTCAGTTAGTCAATACAGATAAACGTCAGGAGTTATGTGCTGGGTGATGGATGCACAAAAACAAGAAATTCCCAGTCTCTGTCTTCGAGAAACACTGAATTTCAAGACGGGAGAGCTAGTGATTAATTATGGGACTTCTAGGGAATTCAGATTCTTCATCTCATTCCCTTGACTCTTGGCAAGGCTGATGGTATCCCCATGTGAACCTTTCCAAGCAAAGATATCCAGAGACTTACCCACTTTTCAAGCCTTCTTTGTTGGAGAATAATGAACTCCACTCTTCAGCCCAGTGAGTCTTCTCTCAGTGAATAAGATCACTGTCTTTGTACAAATAATAATCTTCACAAAAGCTAAAAATTTTTCTCCCTTTTGGAGAGAATAATTTTATTTCCTCAACTATTTTGCATGTCTTATCCTCCCTTCATTAGAAAAAAATTCTTTAGGGACTATGTCTTCTATTTCATTGATTCTCCCTCACTTCTTTGTCCAGCAGAACACACGACATTTTAAAAATTAATTTAAAACATTTAATAAGTATTTTATCTTTTCTACTTTCCCAGTATATCTCCATTCACCCTTCTCATCCCTAAAGGCTCCACTCAAAGACTACCCCTCTCCAAACATCCTCCTTCTTTGCTTTGTCTGCACTCTGAACTCTTCTCCCAAGACCCACGTGGTAGTCAACCTCCAGGATGGTCCACAGTGGTTTTCATTGCCTGATATTGATCCCTATGCTGTCACCTCCCATATGGAATAGGATATTGAGGAAACGAAGGAGCATGACTTCAATCAGAGCAAACATTGTGACTTCAACTTTGCTCTCTCTTGGATCACTCACATTGGGTGAATCAGCTGCCATGTTGTGAGGACACTCAAGCAACTCTATGGAGAGGTTCATGGGATAGGGCACAAAGTAAGTCCTCCTGCCAACAGATGGCATCAACTTGCCAGGCATGTGAATGAGCCATTTGGAAGTGGATCTTCAAGCTTGGCCATGCCTTCAGATAGGGAGCTCTGGTCTGACCAGATCTGCAACATCTTGACAGCAACCTATTGAGCGATTCCTTCCAAATTCTTAGCCCATGGAAACCACGTGAGATAATATATGTTATTTGTTATTTTAAATCACTAAGTTTTTGTATTGTTTGTTATACAGTAATAGGTAACCAACACAACTCAGCTGAGGCATTATTTCCTCTGTGAAACCTGGCCTGATTCTCTCACATGGACTCCACTACTCCCTTCTTTGAGACTATACATTTTTAAGTGTATCCAGCATCCGAGGTGCTATTAGAGAAGTTTGCAAAGTGACTGTGGGTCAGTCTGCAAACTTCTCTAATAGCACCTCTGATGCTAGATACACTTAATAATGTATATGTCTGCATCACAATAGTGGACCACTGTTTTATTTCTACTTAGCATTTTTCCCTCATTCCTTATTTCTGGCATCAACCCCATAATCGCGGAAAACTGCCCCACCTCAGTGTGTTTTCTCTTAACGGTTCTGAAACTCTATCTTCCTGGCGTCATGTCATTAATTTCTGCTAGGTCAGTCATAGTACCCCTTGCTCCAGACACTGTGATTGGCTCAACAATCAGCACGGGAACTTGATGGATATCTCAGTTGGGATGATTCGTTCTGACTCAATGAACAATAGAGAGATTTATTTTATCACATAATACAAAGTGTACAGGGAAGGAATGGCTAAGGCATTGTACAATAATGTCTTTGGTTCTATCTGTCATTTTCTCAGCTGCGGCCTTCTTGTAATGACTGTTTCCAGGCTGGCTTCTCTCATGGTCACAAGATGGTTACCCAGAAACTGAGGTCTTATTTTTCATTGTGAATGTTTGGAAAGAAAGAAAGAGGAGGGAAGAGAGAGCAAGTGAATGAGAAAATGTCTTCCCCGTTTCAGTAAATATCCATTCCTTTAGCCTGATAGACCAAGATTGAGTCAGGTGCTAATTGGAGACCTATAACAATAATGAACAAAATGTCCTGTATTGATAAGCTTCAGTCGGGATTCTGGAACTAGTCATTCTCAAGAGCAAAATGATTACTTGGATTGGCATAAAGAATAGACCTACCACGGGAGTTAGGGATGGGGTCAGCTTCTCTGATCCCATGAGATGTTTAAGGGAATAATACATATTGAACAAGGAGGAAGGGTTTCATTAGCCATCAGCCTTCACCAAAGACCATCCTTGTGGATTTTCCAAACTGAACCTAAAAAAGAGAAATATTTTTTTTCACCTCAGAGCTCTAGCATGGAAAGATCCAAGGCTAGAACATCTCCTGCATATTCCTTGCTATTTGAATGAAGGAATGGCGGCCTGTGCTTAGTAGAAGTGAATGAGTACAGAGGAAACAGAAGATGAGGAACTAACAAGAGTCCTTCCAGCACAGACCCTGGGTGCAGCCAGCCATCCCAGAGGCAAGAGCCAACCTGTCTGTTACTTGTTTACATGGATCAATAAATCCTCCTTCAGCCTCACTAAACTTGAGTTGGTTTTGGCATTTGCAGCTGGAAGAATCTTTACTGGTATGTGGTCCTCCTAGGTTATATCTGGCTGAACCAGCCAAGTCTCAGCTCTCTCAGCTCTATAGCTTCTGTTTTTCCCCTGCTATGCCTTGAATACGTCAGGATGGCCCACTGGTGGGAGGAGGGAAAAGGACAGAGAGAACATTCATTTTTTTTTTTTTTTTTTTTGAGACAGAGCCTCACTCTGTCACCCAGACTGGAGTGCAGTGGCATGATCTCGGCTTACTGCAACCTCCGCCCCGCTGAGTTCAAATGGTTCTCCTGCCTCAGCCTCCCAAGTAGCTGGGATTATAGGCACCTGCCACCATGCCCAGCTAATTTTTGTGTTTTTAGTAGAGACGGGGTTTCACCATCTTGGCCAGGCTGGTCTTGAACTCCTGACCTCATGATCCACCCACCTCGGCCTTCCAAAGTGCTGGGATTACAGGTGTGAGCCACGGAGCCCAGCCTAGAGAACATTAATTCTATCTGCAGGCCATGATCTCCACTACCTGTTTATCATTATTAAGTGTGATCCCCATCTAGGCTCTTTAGTCTATTTCTAGCACGGTTTAGACTTTTGCTCTTCAAACTGATCCCTGGACCGACAGCATCAGCATCTCTCAGGACCTGTTGGAAACAGAGAATCTCAGGCTTCATGTTGGACTTTCTGAATCATAATCTGCATTTTAAAATGAGCCCCTGGTGATTGTTATGGACCCTGCAGTTTGAGACACACTGGCTTATACTTGGCAATGAGAGGGAAAAATGATTCGTTTTTCTCTCAGCTCCCGCAGCACATATGGTGGATGGATGTCTGACTCTGCCCTGACCGCTTGGACCAACCATCTTTGGAAGCCTGCACAAATGCTTGCTGGAGCCCCTGTAATATACGGTAAAAGTGAACCTTGAGGTTTATGGTCTCTGATTATTCTGGTCCTCTTGCAAGCCATGCTGTCAGAAGTGAGCCTAAACACAAGAGGTGAGTGTTTGACCCAGTTCCCGTTCCACTAGGTGTGATCACCTGTCCCATATGTAAGAAAGGTGACCTGGCGGTTTCTTCCTGCTCCCTGCCCCATCACCTGCTCTTGACCTTGCTCAGGCTCTGTGTAAACAGATGGCCCTGGCAAAGCCGGGGCTGCTGCTACTCCTTCCTAATCTGCCTTCCTCTATCCTTCCTGGCCCCAATCCCTTCCTCTGCCCTTCCTCTATAATTCCTACATAAGGGTGCCAGGGACAAGGCAAAACTGCTCCCTGGACCTGCTCCCAAAGGACAATAAGCCAAAAGCTAAGTCAGAAAGTGTGCTAAGCCAAAACCAGAGCCAGTGCTGCTTGGAGCCCAGTCTGTTATGCCAGGCTGAGGTTATCGGACGACAAGGTGCAGGCTGGTCTGCTGCTCCAGTCCCCTGCCCCTGGTTGGCCTTGTTCTGGTCATCTTCTTCTTCCCTTTCCACATGCTGCTGGCAATTCCATGCTAGAGCATTGCCAACGGAGGCCACTGTCTGCTGCTGGGAGCTGCTTCTTCCCTGCTGTTTGTGAAAGCAGTGCTTCACAGGAGCACGGCCTGATGCCTTCCACAAAGAATGACTTTCATCAAGCCTGTGTCCTGGAGCTTGGCAGTGGGGGCTGCTGGACAGAGAGCCAGGAGGAGGGGAGTAGAGCTGGCTACAGTAGCAGATGGAATCTGGCCCAGGGCGGATGTCGAGTGCCTTCTTCAATATGCCTTTTCCCTTTTAATCTCCTCTTGAGCAGAGCTGATCAATTAGAGCTGTAATTATTTTAATCTTCTTCTTTGCTGTCCTGTCTGACTGCCTGCCACCGCCCATTGACTCTTTCTGCTAACAATGTACTTAGGTGGCAGCTTTGCAGAGGCCACATAGGCAACACAGCTTCATAATAGCCCAAACAATGATGTGACATTGCCTGGCCAGAGGCCATCCCTTCCCTTGCTGGGTGACCTTTGGTGAAGCTTTCACTTGTCTCTTTCCTTTGCAAAGTGAGTCAGCTCTGTGGGGTGGGTGAGAGAAACAAGATATCAAGATAATAGCTCTACAGCCTGTAGATCATACATTTCAGCATCATGGTGGTTTAAGAACATCAGTTTTGGAATTAGCAAGATCTGACTCTTCCACCTGTGTGTGGATCTTTTCATCTCAGACTCTCTGAGCCCTTGTTTGTAAAATGGGTATCATAATAAATTCTCAGAGCATTGTAATGACCAGGCAAGGTGATGGAGATTCAGGTCAGAGCGCAGTGCAGGCCCCCCAGTGACAACCGGCAAGGCTGAACTATTTTTTCTCATTATTATGTCCAGCTTTTCCCTATGACCAAGGGAAACTGGGTTTTGGGGAAAGAAGTAAGACTGGTAATCCTGGATTTGTGATGTGTCATACGGGCAAACAGAGTCCCTTCCTGTCTCATCATGGGAGGTAAAATGAGAAAAATAATGTAAAATGGGTATCTTTGAAATCTTTGAATAAAACTTTTTTTTCCTGTAAACTGTTATGAAATGAAAGAGGTAGATAGTCCATGTCTCACAAGACAAAGACCTCTGTGTTCTGATGGGTCCTGGCCCAGATAAGCATCTGTTTATTTGGATTTTGTGAGTTTGGTGGGTGTGGATTGTTCCAGGGGAGATTCTAGGCTCCGGCTTGTGAGTAATGCAAAGCTTTGCTGGCTGCTTTCCCTACCCTTCCTCCCCATGCTCATCTGACTCAAATATTTCATTTGTGCAGCTCAACATAACATAGAATAAATGAGTTAGGGGCTGGAAGTACAAAGACAATTAAGACATGGTTTTTGCCCTTTAAAATTTCACAGTCAGAGAGTAGAGGGGGGCAGATAAACATAACTGGAAATTGTAGGGACAAGTATTAGGCAGACACAAACACTGATTCTGTAGAATATATGAACAGTCACTAGCCTAACCTACATGGGAGCTAAGACTACATGGGAGACAGATGCTCAGGGAAGGCATCCCAGAGGAGGTAACATTTCTGAGATGATTTCTTTCTTCAGATAATCTTTAGATGTAATCAGTATAACTCTCTTTTATTTATTTATTTACTTTTTTGAGATGGAGTCTCACTCTGTCAATAGAATCAATTGTATCAGTTCGTTTTTGCTGTGTAACAAACAACCCAAACATGAGTGGAACTATTTATTTAGTTCACAATTCTGGGGGTCAGCTAGGTGGTTCTTCTGTCTGGGCCAGGTTGGCTGATCTCGGCTGGGCTTCTTCATCTGTGGTCGTTAGGCAAATTGTCTGGTAGGATGAATGAGGATGGTCTCACTTATAGCTAAATCACATGGATTCCCCTCTATGTGGCTTCTCTTTTTCAAGCTGCTCACGTGGGCTTATTTACATGGCACTCTTAGCACGAAAGCAAGCCCCAGTGCTCAAGGATTTTTCAAGTCTCTGCCAGCATCAAGGTTTCTAATGTCCCATTAAGCCAAAGCATGTCACCAGGCCAACCTGGATTTAAGAGGTGCTAAAATAAACTTCACCTCTTGATGCGAGGGGAAGAATTTTTGGCCATTTTTGCAACCTACCACATTGTATATCTTTAGGAAATGGAAGGCAAAAGGGGGTAGACATATATAAAATGTGGGTTAAAGAGGACTTGATGCCAAAGAAACAGGTAATTATCTAAAAGATATGGTCTGTTTTTCAATGAGGTCAAGTGTTCAGTATTCTATCTCTGAAGACACATTCTGCTGTGTTAAACATGGCCCAGCCTACTTGTCTTCTTTTGGAATAAATATACCCTCGGGAGGTGGTGACACATTCAAGTTCAATCAGCCCCTTTGTTGATCTGTCCCCCAGGGCTGGAATAACTTAACAGCAATGAACAAAGCCTTCCTTGGAGAATTGTTGGTTGTGGATAGAAAAAGAGAGAAGGGGCTAGGAAAGGCAAAGGTGGAAGACCCAAGCTTGGTTTACCTACGTACCAATTTTGCCTGAAGCTGAACCTGCATCTGAGTATGCAGAGGTGAAACCCATTACAAAGTAATTTATAGGCCTTATCTCACAGAGCTGAGAAACCAGATGTCCTGGAAAGGATGTTAGCTGTGTGTCACGGTACTTCGCTGACAGCCTGATAAATGGTTTCCTTCCTTGTCCTTCAGCCACCCCTGCTCTGATGGAGCAGTTGGTGCATCCAGCCTGCTGTGGGCCTGCCACCATCACTGCCCCTAGATAAGAGTCCAACTTTCAGCGACTCATTTACAGGGAAGCCAAAAGCTTAGAGTAAGAGTTCTCCAACTTCAGCAAGCCTCAGATTCACCTAGTGTTTGTTAAAACAGATTGCTGGGCCCCACCCTCAGAGTTTCTGAAACTGCAAATCTGGGATGGGGCCTGAATTTGCTTTCTTAACAAGTTCCCAAGTGATACTGATGGTGATGCTGATACTGCTGGGCAAGGGACCACATTTTGAGAACTCCTGACCTAGGGGTTTGAATATCAGCTAATTCTACACAGGATTCCCCTTATTGCAGAAGTTCTCAACCTTGGCTGTACCTGGAGACCATTTTAAACACATTAATACAGACTTTACCTGTAGAGAGTCTGATTTAATTAGTCTGAGTGGAGGCTGGTATTTATACTACCTAAAGGATTTCTGGGTGATCTGAGAATCACCGTCTTATTGCAGTGGTTTTCAAAGGGAGGGTCCCCAGACCCACAGCAGCACTACCTGCGAATTTGTTAAACATGCACATTCTCAGGCTCTACTCCGAAAGCCTGATAAATGGCCTCCTTCCTTGTTCTTCAGCGTAGGAGGCCCAGAAACCTGTATTTTAACAAGCTTTCTAGGCGATTCTGATGTGCACTGAAATAGGGTTAACTAATTTTTAAAAAATGAATGGGTCCCATGAGAATGATCTCATGTTCTTATAACATAAGAGAAACTTCAGCATGGAGAGGGGTTCTTTGGAAGACGGGCTCTCAAGAAGTGACATGCAGTTTGCAGGGTTTGGGGTTCCGGGTGTTCCAACAAAAATCTCTAAAATAAAATATTAAACAGAAACATGACATACATACAGACCAAAGAAGAATTCTTAGGCTGGAGTGGAGGAGGGGCTTTGCACACCTCCTTGACTGTGGCCTTCAAGGTAGTCCCTGAAGTCCCTCTTCTCTATCCCTCAACATGCAGTGGGGACTGGGAAATTCAGCCCTATCTGAGGCATTAAGTTAATTGTGTGACCTCTCTATGTCTTTGTTTCCTCATCCCAAACATATGACACAATATGCATCAACCGAATCATCTCCCTTATAGTTCTAAGTAGGTCAAGTGAGATTTCACAGATATAGTTTTATAGTGTATTATCATTGTTAGGTATGAAGAATATTAATAAAAGCCTTGTTCTAGCATTGTGTATGTGCAGCTTGCATGACATTCCTCCACTTGGGAAAAAGCAAAGCTATAAATCATATCCTTTTACTTTTAGAAATTCATTGTTTTGAATCCCTGCATGGCAGAGGAGCAAGGGAATATAGAAGTTCCTCACTGGAGCCTCCCCAGCCCCCAGTTGTCTGAGGTCTTCTAGGATTTCCCAAGTTTAAAGCCATCAGACCTGCTTTCAGATTTGCTCAGAGAGGGCACCGGAGCATGGCGAGGGCACACCATGGTTGCTTCTTCCTCTACTGTACAGATGGATCTGTGCCACTGGGCTGTGCTCTTTACTGCTTCGTTGTGCTCTTGCCAATCTTGACAGGACCAGAGATGACCTCTTATTAGGTCCCAAAGACAGAAAAAAGATTGTACTTTCATAGACACACACACACACACACACACACGCACATGCACACATTTCATGCTCAACAGGTTCCCAAGTTAGAAGGTCACGGAATCCAGAGAGACTTTCAGCCTTAGCCCTGGTTGAGCCAGAGCTAGCCCTTCCCCGTGATCCTGAAGAACAGCTCCACTGACCCATGTACCTGCTGGGGGTAGCCGGGACGTATAAATGAGGGATTATGGCCAGAAACCACAGCAGAAGCGATACAAATTCCCCTTGCCTAGGCGCCCATCACCACAGTCTGGTCCCTTCTCTTGTATGCGCATAAATAGTCTCAGAACCCAAGAAGTTCCATGAGGTTTAAGAGACAGGAAGGCTCTATTTCCACTGAATGCTATCATTATTGGATGTCTGCTTCTTAGGGCACTCTCCTTGGAGCCAGATCAATGTAATGAAAATCATCTTAGAGAAAAGTGTTGGCACTAATTATTATTACTATTATTATTATTTTTTAATTTTTTTTTTTTGAGATGGAGTCTCGCTCTGTTGCCCATCCAGCCGTGGCGCGATCTCGGCTCACTGCAAGCTCCGCCTCCCGGGTTCACGCCGTTCTCCGGCCTCAGCCTGCGGAGTTGCTGGGACTACAGGCGCCCGCCACCTCGCCCGGCTAATTTTTTGTATATTTAGTAGAGACGGGGTTTCACCGTGTTAGCCAGGAGGGTCTCGATCTCCTGACCTCGTGATCCGCCCACCTCGGCCTCCCAAAGTGCTGGGATTACAGGCGTGAGTCACGGCGCCCGGCTAGCACTAATTATTTAAGCCAGTGGTTCACAAAGGGTGGTCATCGGGCCAGGAACATCAGCATTGCCTGGGATCTTATGAGAACTGGGGCTCATCTGCACCTAGGACTTGGTGGTGGGGGTCCTGCAACCTGTGTTTTATCCAGCATGCTGAGTGATTCTGAGGCATGCTAAATTTGAGAACCATTCATTGCTTTTAGCTGGTAGATTTCAAGCATGGCTGCACATGAAAATCACCTGGAGAAATTTAAAAGCTCTCCATGCCCAAGACATACCCCAGACTGACTGAATCAAAATTTCTTAGGGTGAGACCCTGGAGCAATATTTTTTAAAATTCTGGGTGATGCCAATGTGAGCCAGGGTAAAACAAAACAACAACAACAACAACAAAAAAACAAGCAAACAAACAAAAAAACCAAAAAACAAAAACACTTCTTTAAAACCACTGCAAATAACCAAATTAAAGCAACTGAACAAGTGGCTTTATCTATTGCATCTGTTACTGATGGTTGACAGTAAAGACTGACACCAAACAAATAGACCTAAAAATTTCAAAAACCGACTGAGTCTCACAGGCAAGGTATACCAAAGAATCTGGTATTAACTCATAAATGTCATCATTGTTGATAGTCCCACTGATAACTCAGGCTGTTTTTCTTTTTAGTCTCTGGCAATTTCTTGGTGTGGGAGAATCACTTACCAGTGAAAGAGAGTGAAAAGGGGCAGATTCTCGCGAGGATCAAATGCCATAGTAGATGTGAATCTGTTTTAATGTAGAGACCTTAGTTCAAAGTAGTATTTTGTTTGTCTAGAAGCCAAATTCAGAAAAGTCAGTTTTTTGTTTTGTTTTGTTTTTGAGATGGAGTCTCCCTCTGTCACCCAGGCTGGAGTGCAGTGGCGCAATCTCAGCTCACAGCAGCCTCTGCCTCCTGGGTTCAAGCGATTCCCCTGCCTCAACCCTCCAGAGCAGCTGGGACTACAGGTGCATGTCACCACACCCCTGTAATTGTTTTTTTAAATTTTTTGTATTTTTAGTGAGACGAGGTTTCACCATGTTGCCCAGGCTGGTCTCAAACTTCTGAGCTCAGTTGATTTGCCTGCCTTGGCCTCCGAAAGTGCTGGAATTACAGGCGTGAGCCACTGTGCCTGGCACAGAAAGGTCAGTTCCTACTCATAAATGCATTTGCCTACCAAAGTCCTTTTGGCAGCACTGAATTTAATCAAAAGTCTTATAAAGTAGCCCCACCCCTGTGCTGTTATTACACTTTGCAGTGAGACCACACTGCTGGTTTCCTCCAGCTGCCTTCTCTCTGGGGTTCTGAGGACCAAGCCAGGAGTCTGACCCTCTGATACTGTCAGACTCAACTTTAGCAATGCTCTGCTGCTGTAGTGACTCTGGCCTTAAGAGATGTGTGAAGTGATTTAACGTCAAGTTAGAAAATCAAGCTCCCTGATTTGGATGGGCAATTCACCCGTGTAATTGATTCCACGAATCTGTTCTGTTGCCTCTTGGGTATCGTGAGCCTGGGAGAAGAAAGGATGGGGGGAGAGAAGGAGAAAGAGAGAGGGAGAGAAAAGAGGGAAAGAGAACAGGGAGAGAGAGGGGGTTGTGGAGAGATGGTGAGAAAGAGGAGGAGGAGAGAGAAGGGAGAGAGGAGAAAAAGAGGGGGAGGGCTCTGAAGTCTTAGAGGCAGCTGTTTGCACACAGAACAAGCAGGTGGCTTCTATTCTAACTTTGAGCACTACCTTTAATGAGAGTAACAGTCCCTCTTTTAATTGCCTTAGCAATGCGCATTCGAGGTCACCTATCCCTTCATCTGTTCTCTTTGTCCACGGTGCTGTTTCTGCATTCATGGCACACCAGCCTGAGTACAGATTTCATGACACCTTTGAGTTTCCCTAAAGGATCTGCTCTTATAAAATCAACACTGGCCTAATAGATTTTTCTAAATAATTTGTATCAGAATGGAGAAGCGAATTTCTGTAATATATTCCAAAGCAAATGACTAAATCGGCATGGAAATTTCCATTCTCCAGGGTTTTTCTTTAGCCACACCATCATAGGCTTGTGTGGTTGAAAAGCCACCCTAAGATATTCCCCTGAGAATTGCAATTTTTTTTTTTTTCTCATCTCTAATTGATTATCCCAGGAATGATCGGGGTGGAGGGAGGTGAAGGGGTAAGGAAGGGGCGCTGTGGAGGGCACTGTGTGGCTGCTCCATGGCTCCCCATGTTTTCTCCTTTGGTCTCCTTGTCACTGATCTTCTGGACTTTGGCTGCCAAGCAGAGGCTCTTGGCAACTGACACTGACTTTGTCTCTCAACTGAATCTGGTAGGCACCATTCCCTCTCTGAAAGAGATGGCCGCTGACCTTTGCTTTGGCTCAGTCCTCAGCTGGTAGATAACATTTACTCACAGAGGTTTTGCTCAACATTCAGCCTCAATCCCTGCAGTTACACTGGAAGTTCTTTCCCCTCTGTTTTGTCCTTGGCGAGGGAGAATGCCCACCTTTACAAACATTTATCTTGCCAGATTGATAAAAGGAGGCTCTCATTTGTATTTGAAGCAGCTAGTTCTCATCAGTCTTATTGGAGATAAAACATAGTTGGAGATCTTGGGATCATGTGAAAGAAATGGCTTCTCAGCTCTGACATGTGTCCCTTTATCAAGGGCTCCAGGTGAACATCTTCAAGTTGCATCGACCAAAACTATATATCATCAGGAAGAGACACCAAAAATAGACTGTGTGGGACGATGTCTTTAAATGCTACCTCTTGACCTTGCATTTTGTGCTTTTTGTGCTATAGTTTTAAAGGACTGAAGGCAAAAATGGACCTTAGCCTGCTTTAATTGAAAAAAAAAAAAAAAAGCCTACAAAATGAAGCTGAAGAACTGGAATGGTATAGTTCTTGAAATGGTTTTTGAAATATAGTTTTGAAATGCAGAAACATGATCCTGTTCTTCTAGTTGGGGTAAATAGGAAAGAAAGTTGTTGCAACACAAGAGTAGAGTACATGTTTTTTTTTAAGACTGCAGAGCTAATAGGAAAAAAAATGAACTAGCAAATTCTATCTTGGTTTTGAGAGAAGATAAATGTGAAGGAACCTTTCCCCCACAGCCAGGACTGTTTACATGCACTGCTCAAATCAATCTTTCCTAAGCACGCGTATTGCATCCCATCCATAATGATCTGATGCCTTTCTCATTGCCTCTGTTCATTCTCTCCTTGCTAAATTTCATTCTCTGCTGGTTAGAATTGTGGCTTGATTTGAAAAAAAGAAGAAGAATAGACTTTATGTCTTATAATGAAAGCTTTCTTTTAATCCAAATAAGTACAAAAAAGGGTTTGGTTTAAATACGTGTTTCCAGCCAGTTTCTTCACCAAGTAAGAGGTTGGCTCTAGCATTTACCAGTGGAGGTTGCATAACTTCAAAGGCCATGCAGACCAGGGCAGGCTGGCTTTTCCAGTGCCGCCAAATTTTTGTCACTGTACTCTTTACCATCTTGAAAATTATTGCAGATACCAATGAGCTTTTGTTTCCATGAGTTAAATGTATCAATATTTACCATATTAGTGTCAAAAAATTGACACAGAGGTCAAAGGAAATACCACTTATTTAGGAAACCAAGATGTGCAGCTTGGCTAAACTGAGTCAGATCAGCTCTGAATAGTGTCCCATAAGGTAAGCACAGGAGAGGTTTTTTTAATAGGGGATTTCCACCAAAAGTTGTTTCTGAAGGTAGTTCATTGGCTGGTCAGAAATCCTAAATTGCAAACCCATTCTGATTACTTAGGGTATTCCCAGCTGAGAGATGTTGAAAGCAGACAAAGATTGACTTCAGTTGTTTTCCAAGTCTATTGGAACATCCTGTGGTTTGACCTTTAGCAGGTGTGAGTGCAATCCTCTCGAAATCTCCCAACCCCTCTGTAAAGCCTTAGCCTTCATTACTTCTTTTTCTTTCACAGAGTTTAACACTGAGAAAAAAATGCAAATACTGTACTTAGTTATTAACTCACTTAAAATAATAAACTGGTTACATGTTAACATAAAAATATATTTTATTAAAATAACATTTTCTGAATAAAACAATTTTATGGAAAGAGCAGAATTGTTTTACAGTTTTGCAAGTGTTTTAAGTGTCTGGCCTAATAGAAGACAGCTTGCTAGCTTCTCATATCTGCTTTTTCCTTCAACCGCTTGTGATACCACATCAGGCAGCCTCTGGAAAACTACACCATGCACTCATGAGACTAATGAGGGTGAAAAGGGTAAATAACATCTTAGGATTATTATGAAAATAGTTTTGAGCCTACAAATGTACAAGGGTCTTGGAGGCCCCAGGATCCCTGGAACACACTGTGAGAACCACGGTGGTTCATGAACAAAGGCCGTTCAAGGGCAATTTTATGAGTATACAGACACTTATTTTTGGCTGTTTTTTTTTTTTTTTTTTTTTTTTGTCTGTTTATGTGGTTTTTTTAATGTCAGAGATCGAGACCATTCTGGCTAACACAGTGAAACCCCGTCTCTACTAAAAAAATACAAAAAATTAGCCGGGCGCGGTGGCGGGTGCCTGTAGTCCCAGCTGCTCGGGAGGCTGAGGCAGGAGATTGGCGTGAACCTGGGAGGCGGAGCTTGCAGTGAGCCGAGATCGCTGCCACTGCACTCTAGCCTGGGCAACAGAGCGAGACTCCATCTCAAAACTAATAATAATAATAAGAAGAAGATAAAATGATGGAAAGATAGAAGGATATGTGATAAAGCAAATATAAATGTTAATGATAGAATCTCTTTATAGTAACTGATATAATTTTTATTTTCTTTTAGTCGTAAAATGTTACTTTAAAAAATTATTTAGTTTGAAAAAGTTATTACCACATACTGTCATTTATATGAAGTTTTAGAATAGGCAATGGAAGGTAAAACTTCAAGACGGTAGTTGTCTTAGTGTGGGGATGGGGATGGACGTGAAGGAACTCTGGGGTGACAGTAACGTTTTGTATCTTGATAGTGGTTTAGGTCAAAACTCAAAGCAGTATACTTAAGAGTTTTGAATTTTATTTCATGTAAATTTACAACAAAATTGTAAAATGTATTTAACTCTAGTCAATTATATGCATGCTGGAAGTAAAAAGGAAGTAAACTGATATCTGCAACTCACTTATAAATGAACCAGAAATAAGATTAACTGATAGAAAGAAGAATAGACAGATATGTGATAAAGTAAATATAATACAATGTTAATATAGAATCTAGGTGGTAGGTGTATAGGTCTTTTACATAAAATTCTTTCACCTTTTTCTTATTATAAAAACTTTCATCTTAAAATTTTAGAGGAAAGTGAATAGATGTGAAAAAAATCAAATCATAATGGTGGTACATCGATGGGCAAAGTTTGTGACCCTTGACTGGCCAGTGGGGAATCAATGATTGGAACAGCAAGTGGATGTGCCTCTCCCTTCTCCACATCCCCACCTCTGGTTAAATGTTTCAGTCAACCTGTGGATAATGAGGGCTTAGCAGTTGCCAAGGCCTGTGGTGCTTACTGGGGGCAAGAAACAGACATAGTTACAACGTGGGCCTTTCCTTCTTGGAGCTTACAATTGAGTGGGGCAGAGAAGGAGCCAGAAAAATAGTGACCATGTTGTTAGAGTTTGAGCGTTCAGTCAAATCTTTTTAGAGATGGGGTCTCACTATGTTGCCCAGGCTGGCCTCAAACCCCTGGGCTCAAGCAATCCTCTTGCCTCAGCCTTTCAAGTAGCCAGAACTACAGGCACACACCACTGCCCCTGGCTAACTTGAACCGCTCTAACAGCCTTTCGAGCTAGCTTTTATCAGTCCTGCATAACAGGTGGAGAAACTGAGGCTTAGACAGCTTGTAAGTAGGGGCCACACAGTAATATGTGATGGAGTTACATTTGAACTCATGACTCTGTGGCTCCTGCATGTAACTACTTACTGAACCAATTAGAGCCATGTGCACATAATGATGTTTTGGTAAATGATGGAGTGCATATACAGTGGTGGTCCTACAAGTTTATAATACCATATTTTTATTGTACCTTTTCTATGTTTAGATGCACAAATACTTACCGTTGTGTTACAATAGCCTACAGTATTCAGTACAGTAACACGCTGTGCAGGTTGTAACCTAGGAGCAATAGGTTATACCATCAGCCTAGGTGTGTAGTAGGCTATACCATCTAGGTTTGTGTAAGTCCATGCTATGCTATTTGCACAAGGACATAATTGCTTAACGATGCATGTTTGGGAGGTATCCCCATTATTAAGTGACATGTGACTGTATAATAAAGGGCGTTGTTAGGTATTAGGCTAAATAGCCGTACAAGTGAATTGGTATACAAATATAGAGGAATAGAGGAAGAAGAAGTCGATTCTGACTTCATGCAGGAAGTCTTAAATGAGAACAGTCTTGAAGAATAAACATCATTTTGATAAAAACAGAAAGGGATGGGGAAAGGCTGTACAGACAGCATTAGCTATGGCAGCAAAAGGCCATCGAAGAGAGATGCCTTGTTCACATCCCAGCTAGTTGTGTGACCTTGGAACATGTCCAAGGTTTAGTTTCCTCACCTGTAAATGCCAGTAATATTAATAATAACTTCAACTGGTTGTTATGAGAGTTCAGTGAAATGATGCATGAAAAGTATTTATTAGTTCAATGCTTTTTAAGGGCTCAATGAATATGAGCTATTACTATGTTAGCCATTGGCAAGAAAGGGTATGTCATGTGATTTTTTTTTTTTTCCTGTTAATTTCAGTCTCAAATGTATAGAACACTTTGGCCCACAAAGTGCGAGAGGAACACATAGAGTTGCTTACCCTGTGGCCCGTAGGCAATGCCTCAATCATGAACCCCAAGGGGATTCTAGAGGGCATAGCTTTTATCTTTTTGTTCTGATGCCTGTGGGAGCCAGAAAAGTGCTGGTTCTAAGCAGAATCTTAAAAATATTTATCGAATGGTATTGTGAGTTCCAAACTCCATCTAGTCAGCCTAGGTTAGAGTGATTTTCAGGCTCTCTATCCCCGTTCATGGTTTCCCTGCTATTTCTCTTCTCCTAGGGCCCTGCCCCAGTTCCTGCATACTGCCCATTTCTTTTCTGTATCTCTACCCTAACCCTAACCCCACTCACAAATCTGTCCCTTTTTGAAGCTAGTCATACTTCATATCCAAATGTCCCCTCTTGCCTTCTTCCTCACGTTCCCCACACCCCTCCCAATCCCCCAACACTGAGGTGGAACTGGATAAAATAGGTGCTCAAAGGGTTGAAGCTAGCATCTCAGGGCTAGTGGCTGGAATGGAGCTTTACTCACTCAAAAGAATGAGGGATGGAGAAGACCTGGATAAAAACTGAAATATCCAGCTGGTGGCTAATGGCAGATGTTAAGTAAGGGCATTACACCAGAATCCTGGTGCCTGAGAAATGGAAGCAGATACATCTGCAATAAATGGCCCAAAAGAATGTTGGGGCAGAGTCTGGAAGCCATTAAGTTCATTCATGCTTCCCAAACATTTACTGAGCTGTGGTCATGGCAGACACAACACTGGGGAAAGAGCTGAGCAACAGGACAGCCAGACTCTCTATCCTTATGGAGTTTCCATCCTGGTGGAATGATCAAGATGCACAATGCATGAGGAAAAAGAAATGTTCAAGGTAATTGTCAGGGACTGTTGAGTTAGGAAAGAAAGGGAGAAACGGAGAGGTGGTTCAGAGAGGCTTCAGGGAGAATGGGTATTCTATGTGGTCAGAGGAGCTGAGAGCTAAAGGATGGGACAGAGCCAGCCACATTAACATGTGGGACAGAAGCTAGCAGTGGGAACTGCAACAGCAAAGATCCTGGAAAGGAGACAAAGTTGGCATTTGCAGGGAGGAGAAAGATGGTATGGCGGATACAGGTCATTGGTTGGCTGCCCTGTACTGAGCCCATCTCCTAGTCTGGGAGAATGTTCCATTGACAAGAGCAGAGTCCACTTTTCACTAAGAAAGGAGATATGGTCTGATGCTTGCTCTCTCCTCGTCTTAGCCGTTGCAATTGAGCATGTGGCCTAAGGCCTCCAGCCAACTAGATGTTCCCAATGGGACTCTGAGCTTTGAGCAAGTTATTCAAAGATGAAGGGTCAGAGAGATTAGGACCCACCTAGCCTGTAGTTAGTGAACACACATTGAATACAATCACACTGAAAACTTCTTTAATAGACAGACAGGAATAAGAATGCCACACATCTGTGGCTGGGTCAGAAGGGGAAGGTTTCTTCCTCAGATCAGATCTTCATCCTCTTAGACATGAGATCTGCTCTCACTAAGCCATCTTTTGGCTTAGGACTAGACTGGGATAGTGCCTTCACCTCTGCAACCATCTGGCCAATGGCCTGTCTACATGACAGGGGGATGTTGTGGTTTAATGTTGGTATGCTGAGTTTCTTTGGTTGCACATTATGGCAAGTCCAGGGTAAATTCTAAACACTTTTGCTGCAACAAAGGGTGTTTGCCACAATTCTGCTTGCTTTTATTTGTTGCTTTTTAAAATTACTATCTTATAGTGATTCATTCCCTGAACTTAGAGTGCCGGTATTTGGTGCTAATTGTTGAAGCTTAGTCCCATGTTTATGGACTGGTGGTCCTTCCATTGAAAGAGATGATCATTTCTCTTGCAATTCACTCTTTTGGTGCCTATAGTTTCACTCATTATGCTTTAAAATGTGAATATTTAAATATGTCTAAATAAATTGTTTATAAAATGTTATAAATAAATGTAAATAAAAATATGCTTTATTGCCAAAGAAGATACCTAGATGGCACATAAGCATATGAGAAGATGCTTCACATCGCATGTCATTAAATAAATGCAAATTAATAAACACTGAGGAATCACTACACACCTCTTAGAATGGCCAAATCCATAACATGACCAACATCAAATGCTGATGAAGGTATGGAAAACAGGAACTCTCATTCATTGCTCATGGGAATGTAAAATAATACAGCCACTTTGGAAAACAGTTTGGCAGTTTCGTATAAAACTAAACGTACTCTTAACATATGATCTGACAATCACACTTCTTGGTATTTACCAAAATGACTTGAAAAGATGTTCGTACAAAAATCTATACACACTGTTTATAGCAGCGTTATTCATAATTGCCAAATCTTGAAAGTAACGAAGATGTCCTTCAGTATGTGAATGGGTAAATTAACTGTGGTACATCCAGACAATGAAATATTATTCAGCACTAAAAAGAAATGAGCTATCAAGCCATGAAAACACATGGAGAAATTCTAAATGCATATTACTGAGCAAAAGAAACCATTCTGGAAAAGGCAAAACTATAGACAGTAAACAAGGATACATAAGTGGAGCACTGAGGACTTTTAGGGCAATGAAAATATTCAGTAAGATATTACACTGGTGGATATAAGCCATTATACATTTGTCCCAAACCTATAGAATGTAAAACACTAAGCATGAATCTAATGTAAATTACAGACTTTGGAAGATAATGTGTCAAGGTAGATTCATCAGTTGTAACAGATGCACCACTCTGGTTCAAGATGTTGATAGTCAGGGGAAAAAAAAATAAGTGTAAAATCTCTGTAAAATTAACCTTTCTTAAAGCAAAAAAGCTCCATGTAATGTTTCAAAAGATGTTATAAATAGAAAGTAATAAATGTAAAAGCTAATTTAAAAAATTTTAAATGCTATTGTGATTCTGTTTTAGGTTTTAGGATTGGAAGCAAAACGTCTGGTGTCTGGTTGCCATTAGAGTAGGCTAGGAGCCCCAGAATAAGCATGGGGACACTGAGGTCTGAAGGGGTCTTTCAGCAGACCGTCTGTAGGGGTGTCATGCCGTCCTGCCCAGATCCATAGGTAGTAGCACTGTTTTATTTTAATAGTCAGGATAAAAGTAAACGTCTTTCCCCATAGTGCCCTTTCACTACTGCCTTTGGGATTTGGAAGACCATGGCTTCTATTAGAATAAGACAGCAGCTCGGGAAGAGACAGACAATAGCATTTCAGATTGCAACCACATTTAGCGTATTTAATAAAAACTGCCCTCCACACACGACCTTAACCTAGCAATTCTTATCAATGCCAGAAACCTGACTCGTTAATTAAAGCTGCCCTTGGGCTGAGCTGCATCCAAAATGATAATTTGCTGAAGAAAAACAAAAAAAGGCCTTGCAGGCAAGAATGCCTAAAAGGGCATCTAGGAGCTAATACCATCAGTGCATCTGGTCAGTTGAGGATTCTGGCGCCCTGGGCTGGTTCTTAAGGATTCAGTATCTTCAACCTCACATAGAACCTTTTATTATAATACCCCATCGTCTAAAAATCTCACACAGGACAGCTTCCATATCTCTCACCAAAGCAGATGTGGGAGCCTCAGTACAGCAACGTGAAAACATAATACATCAAATTTATATAGCACTTTGTGGTTAAGAAATGGAGATTCTGGACTTGGAGGGTCATAACTAACAGGTAGTGACATCCCAATTTGAACCCAGGGCTGTGTGCTGTGATCTTGTGCATTAAGCACCTAGCACAATGCTGACACTTATTCAATGCTTGAAAAAAGTATCTGTTGGTAGGAGGCATAGTAAAAGATCGTCATTCAAATTCTAAAAAGTGTTTGGCCAGGTGATGGTAAATGAAATGAATACTGTAGCACCCAATAATACACTATTATTCATTAAAACTGTGGTAAATGTAAATAATATTCTTCTAATTGCCACTTAGTGTGTTTTTTTTCGTGAATGAGATGAATTTACAAGTGTTTTCAACAGTTTATTCTCATCTTCTATGTCCTATGAAATACAGCTTTTCTTCTTAAAGTTCTAAGTTGCTTAGTGTGAGCTCTCTTAACTTCGAGTCTTTAGAAGCTTAATGTTTGAAGTTGGGAAAGGTTTAATATTTAAGTGAAGGAAAATGACAAAGCCTCTGCTTTCAGTAGCATTTAGTAACACTGTTTCTACAAGATTTAGTTGAAGCCAATCTCGAAGGTGATTTTTTTTTCTCCTCAAATATCATCATCAGGTTATTTCCACCTTTCAGGATGCTATAATTACACTTTTCTTTGGAAATGTCAAATGAGTCTATGAATACAGTATAATTACTGTGCAGGAAGGAAGCTAAACAGGTGACTATTGATGCTAGAAAGAAATATCAAAAGAACTGAAAAGCGTGTTTTTTTCCAGAGAGTCCTGTGAGCAGACAGGTAGCTGTCTGGGGACACAAGGCCTGCCTGGGCAGGGAGCATAGCAGATGAGGGATGAGGAGGAGGAGGAAGTCAAGGCAGTGGATGCTGCAGGACTTGGCCTGGGTTGATGGGGAGGTAGGCCTGAGGAGGCAATTCCACAGGGCTGCCCTGGCAAAGTGAGCAGTGTTTCAGGCTGAATAAAAATCAGGAAATTGGGTGTAAGAATTGAAAGAGACAGGACTTCCTCTGTCAGGGCTCAAGTTTACACACATAGGTTCAAATCAATCCTTGCGATTGAAAACTGCAATAAGCATTGCTGGTTTGGTTTTTCTCAAATGGTGGTTTTAGGTTGTGAAACAAAAAGTCCCTAAGGTCCCAACCATGGTGACTGCCTCATACCACTGATTTTACCTATATGGCTTTTAAACTTGTTTTAGTGAACAAAATCTCTATGGAAAGAGATTCTAAAAGTAGAAAGGCTTGTATTTTTATAAACAACAGTGTTATTGAGAAATAATTGACATATAATTCACCCATTTAAAGTGTACAATTCAGTCCTTTTGTGAGTATACTCACAAAATTCTGCAAACATCACCAATTCCAGAATATTTCATCACTCCAAAAAGAGAGCTCATATCCATTAGAAGTTAGTACTCATTTCTCTCTAACACCCTCACTTCAGCCCTAGGCAACCACTAATTTATTTTCTCTTGCTATGGATTTGCCTATTCTGGACATTTCATATAAATGGAATCACACAATATGTGGCCGTTTGTGACTGGCTCCTTTATTTAGCATAAAATTGTGAAGGTTTATGTTGTAGTACATATCACTACTTCATTTCTCTTTATTACCAAATAATATTTTATTATATGGATGTGCAATTTTGTTTATGCATTTATCAGCTGATAGGCAGCTGGGTTCCTTCCCCTTTTTGGCTATTATGCATAATGCTTCTGTGAACATTTATGTACATGTTTTTATGTAGAAATATGTTTTAATCTCTTTGAGTATTAACCTAGGAGTTTAATGTCTGGATTATACAGTAACTCTATCTTTAGCCTTTTGAGGAACTGCTGGACTGCTTTTCACAACAGCTGCACCATTTGCCATTCTCACTAATTGTGTATGATGATTCCAATTCCTCCACATCCTTGCCAACACTTGTTACTATCTACCTTTTTGATGATAGTCATTTGAGTGGATGTGAAATGATATCTCATTGCAGTTTTTGGATAGATTTGCGTTTGATTTGCATTTTCTGATGGCTAATGATGTTGAGCATCTTTTCATGTGCTTGTAAACCTGTTGTATATCTTTTGGAAGAATGTTTGTTCAAATCTTTTGCCCATCTTTTAATGGGATAATTTGCATTTTTATCATTGAGTTATAAATTTTTAAATATATTCTGGATGCAATTTCCCTAGCAGATAATGTGATTTGTAAATCTTTCTCCCCTTTTATAAGTTATCTTTTCATTTTTTTTCATAGTGTTCACCTGAAGCACAAACGTTTTTAATTCTGATGAACCCCAATGTATTTATTTTTTCTTTTATTGTTTTTGCTTTTGAGTTCACAACAAAAACAGATTGCCTAACCCAAGGTCATGAAGATCTATACGTATGTTTTCTTTTAAGACGTTTACTTGAATATTTTGAGTTAATTTTTACCTCCTATGAGGTAGGAGTCCAATTTCGTTCTTTTGCATGTGGATATTTAGTTGCTCCAGCGCCATTTGTTGAAAAAACTATTCTTTCCCCACTGAATTGTTAAGGCACCCTTAAAAAATCAATTGACTGTAGATGTGTAGGTTTACTTCTCGACTTTCAATTATATTCCTTTTATCTATATGTCTGTCCTATGGCAGTACCTTACTGTTTTGATTACTATAGCTTTGTAATAACTTTTGAAAATCAAGAAATGTGAATATTTCAACTTTGTTCCTCTTTTCCAAGACTGTTTTGGCTACAAAAACAATTTTTATATGGAAATCTTGAATTCCCACATAAATTTTAGAAACAGCTTGTCAATTTCTTCAAAAGAGCCTGCTGTGATTTTGATAGGGATTGAGTTGAATTTGTAGATCAATTTGGGGTATAGTGTTATCTTAACACTATCATTTTCCATTCAGGAGCATAGGATGTTCTTCTACTTATTTGGGTTATTAATTTCTTTTAACAATGTTTTGATGTTTTGTAGTTTTCAAAGTATAAGTGTTGCATGTCTTTTGTTACATTTATTCATAAGTATTTTTTCTTTCTGATGCTAATGTAAGTGGCACTTTTTTAAAATATCATTTTTAGTTTATTGCTACTGCATAGAAATAAAATTGCTTTTTGTATGTTGATCTTCTATCCTGCAACCTTGCTGAATTCATTTATTAGTTCTCATTTTTATTTATTTTTAATTTTTTAGACAGAGTCTTGCTCTGTTGCCCAGGCTGGAGTGCAGTGGCATGATCTCGGCTCACTGCAAGCTCCGCCTCCTGGGTTCATGCCATTCTCCTGCCTTAGCCTCCCGAGTAGCTGGGACTACAGGCCCCTGCCACCACATCCAGCTAATTTCTCATAGTTTTAGTAGAGACGGGGTTTCACTGTGTTAGCCAGGATGGTCTCGATCTCCTGACCTCATTATCCACCTGCCTCAGCCTCCCAAAGTGCTGGGATTACAGGCATGAGTGGATCCCTTAAAGTTTTCTGTATACAAGATCATGTCATCTGCAAATAGAGATAATTTTACATCTTCTTTTCCAAACTGGATGCCTATTGTTTAATTTTCTTGCCCAATTGCCCTGGCTAGAAACTCCAGTACAATGTTGAATAGAAGTGGTGATAGCAGACATCCTTATCTTGTTCTTGATCTTAGGGAGATAGTCTTTCTCATATGACACCATTTTAAAATGTAATACCATTGAGTATAATGTTAGCTGTGGGGTTTTTGTAGATGTCATTTGCCAGGTTAAGAAAGCTCTTTACTATTCTCAGTTTGTTCAGAATTTTTAATCATAAGGGGTATTGAATTTTCAAATATTTTAAAGCATCTATTGAGATCATCATGTAATATTTACCCATTATTCTATTAATATAGTATATTATATTAATTGATTTTCTGATCTTTTTCTACATCGATAAAATTTGAGAAGTATGGAGGGAAGAACTCAATGCTGGCATATCGATAACATTTTTTCTGTAAGGGCCTTGCTTTTGGGGAGATATTGTTACATTCATTTAAAGTTTAAAAATTTGCTTTAAGAGGAAAATGTACACACACTACACACAGCAGGTTCTTTTCTTAAAGGACTCTTTTTTATTAGGTCACCTGAGGTACGCAAAGTTTGAATTTAATTTACTCAAGCAATGCTTTTGCTCCACCATCAAACTCTCCTTTTATCTTTCTGTGAAAATTGTCAGAATCAAAGTAGAGTGACTTGTGTTAAAACTCTGACAAATGGAGCCAGGAAAAGTCATGAAGAGAAGGCTCTCATGCACATATGCCTAATAACAAGAACTGTCACAAAAGACTTTGCAAATATGACAACCTTGCACAAATACCACCATAACCTTACACAGAAAATACTTCTGCAAGGACATCTGTCTGGCAACTGCCTGTCTAATCTTGGACTAATTACACCTTTGTTATTGATGCTTGTAGCCAAGGATAATTGATTCAAAATAATTTATGTAATCTTCTTCATTTTGCCTTTAAAATCTTTCCTTTACCCCAACCTCCTTGAATGCACACGTAATTTACTAGGGCATGTGTATTCCCATTACATACTCTGATAAATATCTTTTTATTTTACAGTCTCCTCTCTGCCTATTATTTACATTGACATATCTGGAGTCAAAAGTGGCATCTAAAGCAAGACCACTTTTGGAAGGAATTGACAGTTCTTGGAACCGGTATGCAGTGCTCATTTGAGCCCTTTGAGCACTCTCCTTCCACAGCCCACCTTTTCTGCCCTGGTGAGTCTTCTCTCAGGCCAAGGCTTTCTCTTATTGGCAAAAGCTCTTTGACTTTATTTGGATATGATTTGGAGAAGACCATCTTAATAAAGGACTTTTCATCCTCCTGGGATGGCAAGACTTTTTGTCTTTTCTGACAAGCCCTTTCTGATGTAGAGACAAACTGTCTTTCTGGTTTGAGAACTCTAGTATCTACAGAAATTACATTCTGTCTGTGAGGACCTATATCTTTCCTGGTAAATTCACTTTTTAAAAATATTTTTAAATTGACACATTGTACATTTTTATGGGGTACATATTGATGTTTTGATATGTCCAATGAATAATGATCAGATATAGGTAATTCACATATTTATCATCTCAAACATTGACCTTTTTTTGTTTCTTTGTTTTAGGAACATTTGCTATCCTCCTTCTAGCTCTTTGAAACCATGTATTATTGTTAACTATAGTCGTCCTCCAGTGCTGTAGCACATGATAACTTATTCCTCCTATCTAGCTATAATTTTGTATCTTTTAACAAATCTCTTCCTATCCTTCCCAGCCTCTGGTATCATCTACTTTACTTTTTACTTTTATGAAATAAACTTTTTTCAGCTTCTACATATGAATAAGAACATGCAGTGTTTAACCTTCTGTTCCTGCCTTATTTCACTTAACATAATATTCTCCAGTTCTATCTCCATGTTGCTGTGCATAACAAGATTTCATTCTTTTTTATGACTGAATAGTATTCCATTTTGTAAATATACCACATTTTATGCATTCATTTATCTGTTTTTGGATACCTAGGTTGTGTTTACATCCTGGTTATTGTGAATAGTGCTGCAATAAACATGGGGGTGCAGATGTCTCCTCAATGTACTGATTTCCATTCTTTTGGATAAATGCCCTATAGTGGGATAGCTGAATCATACGAGAGTTATATTTGTAGTTTTTTGAGGAACCTCCATACTGTTCTCATAATGTCTGTGCTGGTTTATACTACCACCAACAGTTAAAAGTTTCCTTTTATCATTTGCTATAACAATGATGTTGAGAATTATTTCATATGTTTGTTGGCCATTTGTATGTCTTATTTTGGCAATGTCTGTTCAGATCATTTGCCCATTTTTGAATTGGATTGTTTGTGTGTTTTTTTGCCGTGGAGATGTTTGGGTTCCTTTTATATTCTGGATATTAACCTCCTGTTAGGTAAATACTTTGGAATACTTTGGAATACTTAGGTGAATACCCATTCAATAGGTTGTCTTTTCACTTTGTTGATTGTTTCCTTTGTTGTACAAAAGATTTTTAGTTTAATATAATATCTCATTTGTTTTTGCTTTTGTTGACTGTGCATTTGCCATCTTATTCATAAAAATTTTCCGCAGACCAATGTCCTGAAGCATTTCTCCAATCTTTTCTTGTAGTATTTTTAAAGTTTCAGGTCATATATTTAGGTCTTCAATCAATTTTGAGTTGATTTTTACATTGGGTAAGAGGTAGGAGTCTAGTTTTATTCTTCCACATATGAATATACAGTTTTTCCAGCACCATTTCTTGAAGAGAGTGTCCTTTCTCTGATGAATGCTCTTGGTGCTCTTGCCAAACCTAGTTGGCTGTAGATATATGGATTAATTTTTGGGTTCTGTGTTCTGTTCTATTGGTCTCTGCATCTGTCTTTATGCCAGAATGATGCTGTTTTGGTTACTGTACTTTTCAAGCATATTTTGAAGGCTGGCACTATCAGGCCTCTAGCTTTGTTCTTTTTGCTCAGGATGACTTTGGCTATTCGGGTCTTCTGTGGCTCCATATAAATTTTAGTATTTTTTTTCAATTTCTGTGAAGAATGTCAATGGTATTTTACTGGGAATTGCATTGAATCTGTGTGTGGCTTTGGATAGCATGGTCATTTTAACAATATTAATCCTTCTGACCTATAAGCATGGAATGTCTTTCCATTTGTATTTTCTTCAATTTATTTTATCAGTGTTTTATAGTTTTTCCTTGTAGAAGTCTTTCACCCCCTTGGTTAAATTTATTCCTAGAATTTTATTGTATTTTTGCTATTATAAATGGGATTATCTCTTTCATTTTCAGTAGTTTGTTGTACATGTGTAGAAACACTACTAATTTTTGCATTTGATTTTGTATCTTGCTACTTTCTTAAGTTTGTTTCACAATTCTAAGAGTTTTTTTTCATAGAGTTTTTAGGTTTTTCTGTATGTAAGATCATATGATCTGCAAACAAAGACAATTTGGCTTCCTCATTTTCAATTTGGATGTCCTTTATTTCTTTCTCTTATCTAATTGCTCTGTCTAGGACTTCAAGTACTACGTTAAATAAGAGTGGTGAAAATAGCCATTCTTGTTTCAGTTCTTAGAAGAAAAGCTTTCAGTTTCTCTCTGTTTGGTTTGATGTTAGCTGTGGGTTTAGTTAGATATGGGTTTTCATTTATTGTGATACTTTCCTTTTATGCCCACTTCATTGAGAGTTTTTAATCACAAACTAATGTTTAATTTTATCAAATGCTTTTTCTGATCTATTGAGATGATTGTATGGTTTTTGTCTTTCTTTTTCTTTATGTGATATACCACATTTATTGATTTTTATATGTTGAACTCTCCATACATCACTGGAATAAATCTCACTTGATCATGGTATATTATTTTTCTAGTGTTTTGTTGGATTTGACTTGCTGGTATTTTGATGAGGATTTTTGCTTCCATATTCATCAATGATATTGGTCTGCAGTTTTCTTTTTCTGTTGGGCCTATGTCTGGTTTTGGTATCAGGGCTATGCTGGCCTTATGGATGAATTAAGAATTATCTTCTCTTTAATTTTTTGGAATAGTTTGAAAATAATTGGTGCTAATTCTTCTTTAAAAGTTTGGCAGAATTTAACAGTGAAGCCATTCAGTCCTAGACTTCTTTGTTAGGAGATTTTTTATTACTAATTTAATCTCATAGTTGATTTTGGTATATTCAGGTTTTCTATTTCTTTTTGGTTCAATCTTTGTAGGTTGTTTGTATCCAGGAATTTATCCATTTCCTCTATATTTTTCATTTTTTTGGAATATAGTTGTTCATAATAGTCTTTAGTGATCCTTTGTATTTCTGTAGTAGCTGTTGTGATGTCTCCTTTTTCATTACTGATTTTGTTTATTTGGGTCTCTTTTCTTAGTCTAGTTAATGGTTTGTTGATTCTGCTAATCTTTTCAGAAAACCAATTTTGTTTCACTGATTTTTTAAATCTCAATTTTGCTTATTTCTCCTCTGATCTTTATGATTTCTTACCTTCTACTTATTTTGGGTTTGATTTGTTCTTGGTTTTCTAGTTCCTTGAGATGCATCATTAGGTTGTTTGAAATAATTTCTTTTTTGATGTATGTTTTCTCTTTTTTTTTGCCATAAACTTACCCCTTAATGCTATTTTTTGCTGGGTCCCATAGGTTTTGGTATGTTGTGTTTCTAGTTTCATTTGCTTCAAAAAAATTTTACATTTTCTTCTAATTTCTTACTTTACCCAGTGGTCATTCAGAAGCAAGTTGCTTGTTTTTCATGTATTTCCATACTTCTGAATGTTTCTCTTGTTATTGATTTCTAGTTTTATTCTGTTGTGATCAGATAAGCTACCTGATATGATTTTAACTTTTAAAATTTGTTGAGACTTGTTTTGTGTCCTAACATGTGGTCAGTCCTGGAGAATGTTCCATGTGCTGATGAAAAGAATGTGTATTCTGCAGCTGTTGAGTGAAATGTTCTGTACCTGTCTATTAGGTCTATTTGGTCTATGATGCAGATTAAATCCAATGTTTCTTTACAGATTTCTGTCTAGATGATCTGTCCAATGCTAAGAGGGGAATATTGAAGTCTCCACCTATTGCTTGTTGGTTTTTATCTCTCCCTTTGGTCCTAATAATATTTTCTTTATATTTAATATATCTGGGTGCTCTGGTTTTGGATGCATATATATTTACAATTGTATGTTCTTGCTCAATTGATTCTTTATTATTACATATTTTATTTCTTTGTCTTTTTTTTTTTTTACAGCTTTTGACTTTGTCTGTTTTATATCTGATATAAGTATTGCCACTCTGCTCACTTTTGGTTTCTGTTTGTGTGGAATTTTTTTTTTTCCCATCTCTTCACTTTCAGTCTATGTATGCCTTTACAGATGAAGTGATTTTCTTGTAGACAGTATATAGTTGGGCCTTTTTAAAATCCATTCAGCCAATCTATATTTTTTAATTGGGGAATTTAATCAATTTCCATTCAAAGTTATTATTGATAGGTGAGGACTTACTCCTGTCATTTTATTAATTTTTTCCTGGTTGTTTTGTGTATCCTTTGTTCCTTACTTCCTTTTTTATTATTTATTTTTACAGTTTGGTAGTTTTCTGTAGTGATAAGTTTTGCTTCATTTTTCTTTCTCTTTTGTGACTCTACCAGTGAATTTTATAATTTTACATGTTTTCATGATAGTGTTACTGTCTTTTTACTTCTGAATATAAGACTCCCTTGAGCATTTCTAAAGGGAGAAGACCTTCTAGTAAGACTGGTCTAGTGGTGATGAATTTCCTGAGTTTTTGCTTGTATGTCTGTAAAAGATTGTATTTCTCCTTCATTTCTGATGGCTAGATTTGCTCTATATATTATTGGCTGACTTATTTTTTTCTTTCAGTGCTTTGACTATACCGTTCCATTCTCTTCTGACATGTAAAATTTCTGCTAAAAATGTTGTTCTTAGTTTAATAGAGATTCACTTATATGTGACTTGACACTTTTTTCTTGTTGTTTTTAGTATTCTTTGTTTTTGACCTTTAACAATTTGACTATAATGTGCCTCAGAGAGGACCTGCTTGGGTTGAATTTATTTAAGGACCTTTGAGCTTCCTGGATCTGGATGTCCATTGCTCTCAAGACTTGAGTAATTTTCAGCTATTATCTTATTAAGTGTTTTCTACATCTTTTTGTTCTCTTCTCTATGAATGGAAAAAATGGTTTACTTAATTGTGTACTATAAATCCTGTAGGCTTTCTTTATTCTCTTTTATTTATTTAGTTTGCCTAAGTTATTTCAAAAGACCTGTCTTCAAGTTCAAAAGTTATTATTTTTTGCTTTATCGAATCTATTGTTGAAGCTCTTTGTTGTATTTATTTCATTGATTGAATTCTTTAGCCGTAGGGTTTTTTTGGTTCTTTTGTTAATGGTATCTGCTGAATTTCTCAATCAAATCATGAATTGTTTTTCTGATTTTGTTAAATTGTCTATTTATATTCTCTTGTATCTTGTTGAACTTTCTTAAGATAATTATTTTGAATTCTTTTTCCGGCATTTTGTGTATTTTCTTATGATTGGGATCTGTTATTGAAGAGTTATTGTATTCCCTTGGAGGTGTCACATTTCCTTGCTTTTTCATGTTTGATGTGTTCCTACACTGATTTCTATGTGTCCAATAGAACAGTCACTTCTTCCAATTAGATGGAATAGGTTTTATAGGGAGATACTTATTCACATGGATAGGTGGTATCAGGTGAGTGGATGCATGGTTTTGGTTCTAGTTGGTTACAGTAGTGTTGTCTTCATGTAGTTTCTTCAGCTATAATCCATGATATGATAGTAGTCTTTGCAAGTGTCTTGGTGACCTAGGCTGCTAAAGCTTTTTTGGTGTTGGTGGCATGGCTTTGCTGGTGATGGGCTTGCTGAGTTGTTTCTCAAGTCAGGGATATGTACATGCACACAGTGGGTTGGACAACTTGGGATCTGGCTTGCTGAAGTTGGAGCCTTGGGGTTGTTACTGTGTCAGAGGGCTGCCTCACTGGCTTGGAGGTGTGTCTGCCTGGGATGGGACTGCTAGACTGTTCCCTGGCCCAGGGTGTAGCACACAGCTGCTCCACCAGCCTGGGGGCATATCTGTTAGGAGTGGGCCCACAGGGCTGTTTCTCAAGCCATGGAAGTGGGTATGTGACTACTTAGCTGACCTGTGAGCGTGTCCATAGGGCTGTTTTTTAGGCTCTAAGAGTGGGCACAGGGCCACTGGGCAGGCCTGAGGGCATGTCCTCCAGGAATGGGCCCCTAAGGCTGTTTCTCAGGCACTGGGTGTGGTGTGTCATTGCTCATTCAGCCTAGGGGTATGTCTGACAGTGGTGGCTTGTGGGCTTGCTCAAGGGCAGGTTCACCCTGGGCAGGAATGCCAGACTATTTCTCCAGCTGGAAGTGTGCACAGTGGGGGCTAGGTTTCCCTGCTGTATAGGACAAGAGTCACAGCCAATTTGGGGTCTAGGTTTATGTAGCGAGAATTGTGGCATTCAGCTACCCATGTGGGCTTGGCAGAATGAAGATAGACCCTCTGGGCTGGAGAGGCGCAGTGGCTATTGGCTTCCACAGGAAGGTGTACCCCAGAGGTGGCTCTGGTATCACAATGGTGCTCTCTTGTAGCAGTTTATCTCAAAGGGGGTAGATGGGAGGTGGGGAGTGCACACCTTATGCTTCTAATTTAGAGCAATATCGCTGTGTGAATTCCTGGTAGCTCCCTAAATTGGGCTAAGGGCTGGTGAAGACTGTGGGCATTCTTCTGTAGCAAGGACTGCAGGTGTTGCAGTGACAACGGGGGCTGGTGGGAATCTTCTGCTTATCTTTTTTTTTCTGCTAGGGAAGTACCTCCTGACTCTGGGACAATCTGGACAAGAGAGATGGGGCAGCAAAGGCAGGGTGCCTCCATGCTGGACAGTCACCACAGGTACCTCTCTATATCGGCCATTGCACTCCAGCACTCTTTCGTTCAATACTTCAGTCACATCTTAGCTGTTTGTTTGTTGCCTTGGTCCTGTCCTGTGAGGGAGAGCAGTGCCAGGTGCTTCCAGTCAGCTGTCCTGTTGGCTCTGATTCTTTCTGAATGCCTGGTTTTGTTTCGTCTGCGTGCCTGGGTTAAAATTTTTGTGAGAACTCTTATTTTAGTTTCATTTCGGTTTGGTTATGCACATCTGTAAATAATGTGGATATTTTATTGTTTTTCTTCCTGCTTGTTTCTGAAAATATTCTAGGAGCAAAGTTAAACATTCTAAATGGGGGATGTGAGATGGCCAATTAAAAGCCACTAAGGCAGTGCCATCATCTAAAACACTAGTCCAAATCCCCAATATTCCCTGCCAGGGTTTACAGGATTTTCTCTCAAGGGAGTAATAAAAAATGAAATGGAATCCTCAAATTCTGAAGGCATACAAGGTACAACCTTCTTTCAGGGATTCCAGCTGGCTATATATGGCTCATTCTTGTGCACACTCTTAAGCTGATAGGCAAATTGCATCAATAAAAATTTGGTTTCTGTTTTTGTGGAATATTTTTTTTTCCATCTCTTCATTTTCAGTCTATGTATGCCTTTAAAGATGGAGCGATTTTCTTGTAGACAGTATATAGTTGGGTCCTTTTTATTCATCCATTCAGCCAATCTATATTTTTTGATTGGGGAATTTAATCAATTTCCATTCAAACTTCTTAAGAAAGTTTGTGCTTCTAATTTACAACAATATAGCTGTTGCTATTATTGGCTATGGCCATTATTCAAACGTCCTAAGAAAACAACGATAGGGTTAAAATGCAGAGATTTTAAGATATTTCTCTCTTCTTTCTTTTTCTGCTTACTCTTAATCTAATTTTTTCACTTGCATTAAAATAAATCTGTTACTAAATTCAAGGCCACTTGGAGTTAGTTTAATTTTCTAGCCAGTCCTAACTGCAATATTAACATCCAAGAGTAAACTAAAACAATTCATTTGAAACTTGAACACAGCAGGGGGAAAGAGTAATAGATTTTCTTTTTTAAAGCAAACTGCTTTACCCCAAATTTTGGTTCAACAGTCTTTATCAGATTACCAATCAGGGACGAATAGAGCTTAGTCATGTGTACAGATCCCAATTAGTCAAAAATAAACTGTTAAATTTATATTACTATGTGTTACTATCTCATGACTAAAATTATTAAATTAAAGCTATAAAATCTGTGTGTTTATATATGTTTATGCATGTGCGTGTATTGTGTTGTATGTTATACCCTCATGGTAGAATCTGATGTTGTTGGCTAGAGATTCTTTAATGAATTATTATTTTTTTTTTGAGACGGAGTCTCGCTGTGTCGCCCAGGCTGGAGTGCAGTGGCGCGTTCTCGGCTCACTGCAAGCTCCGCCTCCCGGGTTCACGCCATTCTCCTGCCTCAGCCTCCAGAGTAGCTGGGACTACAGGCGCCGCCACCACGCCCGGCTAATTGTTTGTATTTTTAGTAGAGACGGATTTCACCGTGTTAGCCATGATGGTCTCCGTCTCCTGACCTCGTGATCCGCCCGTCTCGACCTCCTGGGATTACAGGCATAAGCCACCGCACCCGTCCGATCCCTTAATGAATTCTCTCCAGATTGGATTAAGTAAGTACGTGCTCATACATACTATGTATAGTAATTAACCCAAATGCCTTTTAGTTCATGTGACTTAAGCATATCTTTGATAAACAAACTGTTTTTAAAATTGTTGGTAAAATTGAAACAGAAAATGTCTTCAGAATTCTCAGCATACATTTTTGCCTGGGTTTACTACTGGTCAATTTTATATTTTTGTCTGCTCGGTGTTTTAAGGTTATAAAACTCTAAGCTCTGACTACAAACAGAATGATCTTTGTTTAAGTTGGATATATAACACTAATATTGTTGGTTTAATTGAAATGGCTGTTATCTGCTGATCTGTCTGCAAAATATTCATATATTTAAGTTGTTTACTTAGGTGAGTATCTGATATTCACAGGCTATGGAAATAGTTAACAGGGAAATAATATGAAATGATAACTAGTTTTGTTTACTATCTCAGTTTTTATAAGTAATCTAGGTATAATTATTAAAATAAATAAATTGGGTGAATATAGATGAAATAAACATTTATGAATGGGTAAAATACTGAAACATTTATTGCTGAACAGAAATGTAAGTTTATTTTTGTCTTCTTAAATTTTATGGAAAGATTAAATATATTTGGATCTATTAATACACATACAAATAATGTTATGGGGGAAACATATGGGGGAAAAATTTTAAAAATTATAAAATAGGTCTCAGCTATCAAATACTGATATGTGACAGTTCAAAATTACCTGCTAGCTAGACTTTCACCAGAAATTAAGGCTACTAAGAGTTGAAAATTCTAATTAATATATATCATTATATACATAAAGTGTGCCAAAAATGTAAGACATGTTTTTGATTAAAACAATTTAAAAGGCCAGTGACTCACACCTGTAATCCCAGCACTTTGGGAGGCCGAGGAGAGTGGATCACCTGAGGTCAGGAGTTCAAGACCCGCCTGACCAACATGGTGAAACCATCTCTACTAAAAGAAGTACAAAAAATTAGCTGGGCGTGGTGGCAGGTGCCTGTAATCACAGCTACTTGGGAGGCTGGAGCAGGAGAATCGCTTGAACCCGGGAGGCAGAGGTTGCAGTGAGCTGAGATTGTGTCATTATACTCGAGCCTGGGTGGCAAGAGCAAGACTCCATCTCAAAAAAAAAAAAAAAAAAAAAATTAAAAAGTCATTAAAAATGTGTTCTTTATTGAAAAAAAGCATACTTTTATCTAAATTCAGATGTTATTTAAGGTCGTTTCAAAGAGTAAATTTAGGAAGGAAATACAAGCAAGATACAAAGGAACAAATAAATAGGAGAAAGATATGAAAAAAGTTATAAGCATGAATATGTATTTTTGGTAAGAACTCTGCTGTATCTTACTGCATGTGATTTGCTGGTCATACATGCCCCTCCTCCTTCTCTCGTTGAGAAGGTACATCTTTTTGCTTGGCTGGAGTGATAACACTCTCTTTCAATTTTTCTTCTCACCTCCTGAAACATTTTTCTCTGGTTCTAACTCTGCTATGATGGCCTGATGCTGAACTGTTTGTACTGAAGGCCTAGAAAAGCAGTGCTTTTCTCCAGTATAACTTGATTCTGTACTCCTGGCTTCTGAATTGTTCTATATAACCAGAAAATTTTCCACTATTTTGTGGAATGCCATATATGCTTCTGCTCAAGGTACTAGTTTTCTTGTTTATCTTCCTCTATACTATGTTGCATACTCACAGTGTTGAACAGACACTGTTTCTATGTTTGATTAAATTTAAGTATCTTTTTATCAGGTTTGACTTCCCCATTATCTAAAAGGGCTTCTCCTAAGGAGAAAAAAAATCACACTGCAAGTGGTTTTTCTTTACCCTTTTGATAAATGGCCTACAAAACAAAGATTTTATGTTTTGCCAAATCATTTCCTGTGTTTTATGTTGTCTTTATTAGGATTTTTTTGATTGCTTAGGAAAATGTAGCTTTGAAAGGGTTACAGTTCTTTTTTTTTTTTTTTTTAATAACCATGTAACTTTCTATATTGCTTTTGAAGTCTTTGATTATTACTCTGGTGAAATGAATGACTGTTATTTCACGATGACCTGTGATCCTGTTTTAATCAAGTGTTTTAAACATTTTAAAATCTTTGGCAGGCTTCCCCAGGATCAAATTCTGAATTGTCTATTGTAATCTCGAACTAACTTTGGGATGTTCCAGAGGGTCCTAGCACCTCTCAAAGGTTTATGAAAGAGAGATATTAAACTAACTCAGGCTTATTTGAAATATTAGATTATATAAAAACATTGTCAAATTATAAGAGAGGCTAAATCTTTTTTCTTTAATTTTTATTTTTTAAGAGATGGTGTATCTCTCTATTGCCCAGGCTAAAGTGCAGTGGGGGGTTGGGGGAGCCTTCAAATTTTATTTTTGGTTTACAAGATCAATGGGCAAAATAAAAATGTTTTAATACTCTAAATAAAAAACCTATACATTCATGAAACTGCTGATGTAGATGAAGTCAAACAAAAATTATATAAAATTAAATAACTAATAAAGATAATGTTTTTATAACTTTTATTTGAAACGTAGTTCTTTACCTAAATGTTTTCCAAATGTAAGTAAATTTCTCTCTTAAGCTATCTATAGTTTGCAACAATTTGGTGAAGTAAATTTTTATTTAAAAGAAAAAATTTACTTTTTACTTAACCCCTCCAAAATTCTGAAACTATTTGTAAGAATTCATATTTTTATGTCAATAAGAATTTGCTCTCTTCATGATAGGATACAATAAAAAATAGTCTATACTAAGGCTTTGAAATGTCCTATTTAATTTGTTTATTAGGTACTGCAGGCAAAATCTAAAGTCAGTCCTCAATTTGGCTTTTTAGCCTCGAGAGGCTTTAAAACATGTGAGATTGCTACACAGTCCATCACTATCCTATTTGTACTTATGTAAATAATTGAGAAAACTAAACTTATTTTAGAAAAAAAATTGTCTTACTCTGATTATCTTTGGTAAAAAATGGAAGACTGTAGAGAAAAAGTTACTTTTTTTTTTTTTTTAAGCTGGAATATACCTGTTATTAAATTGTAGCCCTATATATTAGTTTCAAGATTTTATTTTCTATCTGGACTGGACTAGATTCTGAAATTTTCTAGGTTCCTCCAATCCAAACTTCTTCCACAGATTTACTAAGAATGGAAACTGCTCTGCTCCTAAAGTCCATAAGCTGAAACTAAATAAATGTTAAGGAAAAAATATCATTCCTGAAGTGTGGACCACACAGAATTCATCAAACTACCCAATGCCATAGTCAGAGATGTTCAAACTGCAAACCAGGTTGAGAAATTGATGGCTTCATGCTGTAGACAGCTTTTCCCAAGACATCAGAACAAGACTCCATATTATATTAAAACTTATGTCTCTTAATGCCTTCTTTTTTCACTTGGCAGAATAATAGTATAATTGAAATTATACCATCAGTAGCTTCTGCTGGTAACTTGACAGAACCTGACCTAAGAGATCCTTTAGTCTACCTAGTGGATAACTTTGGCAGTATCCCTAATATAACTGTTGCTCACTGTGCTTTAATTCAGCCCGGTCATGGGGTGCTAGAGGATAAATAGATCTATATTATTTATTGGCTAAATAAGGACATGCCTGTGCTATTTCTAATACTACTTACTGCACCTGTATACATTTCTCTGGGGAAGTTAAGACCCACATACACAAAATAAGAGAACAGGCCACATGGTTACAACAGGTTTTACCTAATTTTCCATGGACATTTAATTTATTCAACTGATTTTCTTTAAGCCTAGGTTCATGGCTCAAAACTACTATGCAAACTGAGATCATTCTATTACTATTAATTTTACTTTGTATTTTTCTTTTTTAAAACTTTGTACCTGTTACTTGTTAAAGTTCTGCAGTGATACAACTTCTAACAGAATAATACTTGCCCAGCACTTTGACATAATAAACAACACCTATGAAACAAACACAATTGAACTTAACAGTGGGCTCCAGGTAGATTTAGCCTGAGCCACTCCCTCAAAGCCTGTCTTGTAGCTCAAATGTGGCTAAAAGGGTTTGTTTTAGCACTGATACCTAACCACTAATCACTCCCTGTGATGTGGGATCAGACTAACAAGCCGGGACAGATCCATTCCAGCAATGAGGAACAATTAAAACCTAACTACAAAATGATTAATCAGTAATCGATTCAGAGTCAAGATCTTGATCAAGAGAGAAGCGTGAGAATTGTCAGAATCAGAATGAAGTTACCAGTATTAAAACCCTGAAAACTGGAGCCAGAGAAGGCCATGAAGGGAGGATTCTCATGCACGTACACCTGATAACAATAACTATCACAAAGGCTTTGCAAAAAACACAACCTTGCATAGGTTTGACGTGCAAAGATAGTCTTCATAGACTCAAAGAGATTTGACTCCAACATGGAAATGAGACATCCTGCACAATGGCCAACTCTACTCTTTGCCTACCCGATGGTCATCTCTCCTTCTTCCTTGCTAATAGAATTATAACTTTGTTTTTAGGTAGTGAGTGATAATCCATTGATTTCCAGGATGCCTAACCTCTCCATAGGAATGAGTTATGATAGGTCAAATCCAATCACAATAATACTATTTCTTTTTCCCATGGATTGGTCCAGAAATCAACACGTGATCCAACGCACACCAATGAGGCATGAGGGAAGCATTTTAGGGCGTTTACTCTTCCCATATAAAAGATAAGAGACATCTCAAGATAAAACCCTTTGCCTCCTGCCCATCCCCTATTGCTTAGAGGGTCTACCATGTGCCAGGCATATTTTGAACTCTTGAGAATAATGTAGTAAAGGATAGTCAATGTCTCAGCTACCAGAGGGATTATATTCTGTTAATGAAGACAGAAAATAAACAGTGGACACATGCTTAAATAGGTCATGTACTATGAGGGGGAATAAATCAGGGTTATTTCACAGAGAGTGAGGGAATGTGTCTTTTTAAGCTGAGACCAGAAATAATTTGGGGAAAGAATCCTTTATCAAGTGAAGAGGTCATTCTAGAAACAAAAACAGCCAGCGTAGGTGGACTGTGGAGAGTAAAGATGAGAGGCAGACTGGTGGGAAATGAGGTAGGAAAATGGTAAGAATAGATGATGTTAGAAGCCATTACAAGGAATTTGGATTTTATTCTCAAATGCGATATGAGCCACTGGAGAGTTTTAACCTGGGGACTTATTTCTAGAAAAATGTTAACACAAACTAAGGTTTTGATTAATTACCATGTATTTTAAAGGCCTTGAGTTGAAAAAGAATAATCTAGGTAGGAAAGACCCAATTTCCTAGCAATCCTTCTCCTGGGTTTGCTTATTTATTTATTTATTTACCGAATGGCATTTTCTATTCATCTTATTCGATAATTTGGGTATTTAAAAATGCTTGGTTTTATTTTTTCATTGTGATAGTGTTCATTTATAATTACATGCATCCTTTTACAGGTTATAAAAGAGGAATTAATTTAACAGGTATTTTGTCACAGAGTTGACGAGTTTTATCAACTTACTGGGTGTGGCGAATATAGTAGAAAGTAATGTAAAGACCCCACTATACGTTCAGGTCTGCCATCTGTTGCAGTGGCCTCCAGTTTTACTGCTGTTAAATTTTTGTTAACAGTTTATCTTCCCCAATATAGACAGTGAGCATTTTAAGGCAAAGGTCTATGTGTTTCTATTGCTCCCTCAGAGCCCAGTACGGTGGCTCATAAGAAGGAAATGCCCATACATTTAGTTGATTAATTATTAAGAGTCTGAGTGTCTGTTTTTCTGACTCTAAGCTGCAAAGCTTTGGGAAGAGCTCTGAGAACTTGTATTTGGGTCAGCTGCCCATCCTTGGGCCATCGTGGTAGTTAGGGGCCTGTGGCCCAGTTCACATCATGTCTTCCCCTCATTCCTTGACTAAGGAGGAGTGAGGGCTACATGAAGATCTTGGCATCCCTATTTAAACCAGCACGTTGGGGCCAGGGGGTGACTGTTTTGAGGAGAACAAACATTAGATGTCCGCCTTACCTCTCTTCTGAGCTCTTCACCTACGCATGGAACTTTCCATTCTACATCTCCCTTGAATGTTTCGTGAGTACCTCAAAGTCAATGTCTTTTCCTCATGCTATTTCCAAACCTGACACTCCACAGTGTATGGGTCTGCCACATGTCCAGTTGCTCAAACCAGGCACCTAGAAGTTACCCTTAACTCCTTCCTCTCTCTCATCCTTCATACTTTCTTCCTGTCTAAGCCAAGTTTATTATTTTGCTCTGTTTCCTGCTGCCAACACCTTATTCAAACCAACATCATTTCTGTCCTGAAATAGTTGTCCCACTGGTATGCTAGCATCCACTTTTGTTTATCTCGAATCAATCTATTCTCTGTACCCACACTGTCTAATATAGCAGCCACTAGCCACATGTGGCAATTTATATTTAAATTTATAGTTAAGATTAAATACAGTTAAAAGTTCAATTCCTCAGTTGCACTAGCCATACTTCAAGTGGTTAATCAATATCTCCATGTGGTAGGGGCTTCCATATGGAGGCCCTTGTGAAATATCCAGCTGGAGATAAAGCATAGAAACTGTCAGCTGCAGGTGGATTGCTCAAAAGTGACTGGTAAGCTTGGCTAAAGCAGACTGTTGATGTCCAGATGTTAACACTCTTTCCTTATTCCATTTCTATAATACAGCATGCTCTTCTCACCTTTTCTTGGTCAGCTAAAGTTGCCATAACAAAATACCATAAACTGGGTGGCTTATAAACAACAGAACCTTGGAGGTTAGGATTTTAACATGTGAATTTGGGGGGATACAAACATGCAGACCATAGCACACCTCAAGGACTTCATGAACACTAGGCTTACTCCTCCTCATCCTTTCACTCTTTTTCCCAGGTGGCCATCCAGTCCAGTTTGAGCACTTAATGCTCTATGTCTCAGGAAACTCCTCAGTGCCAAGCAAACCAGAACAGCTGGTCTACCTATCTTTAACCTGGCTATCTATTGCTTATTCTTCAAGTCTCAGCTTACGTGTCCTCCAGGGCCTTGCTACTCAAAATATGATTCCCATACTACCACTCCAATTGTATTTAACTGACTCTCTGTTTAACACAATCTACTGGTGATTCAGATGAACAATAAAGTTTGGAACAATAAAGTTTGGATAACCTGTCCTGACCTCTCAGACCAGATCACATACAACTGTCTTCTCCATTAGACTACAAATTCATGAGGGCAGGGGCATCTCTGTCTCATTCTTAATATGCTTTGAACCCTGAGTATGGTACCTGACAAAGTGTAAAGGCTGAATAATACTTGTGTGGGTGAATGGACAAACCTAGATTACATGAGGTTAAATCAGGCAGACTGTGATGGATGTAGTTGCTACTCTAGCCCATAACCCCATGACCCACATGAGTTCACCTGAAGTTGCCCCTCTCGGGACAGTCTCGGCTTAACACTTCAAGTCCTGGTAACTCTCCTTTTATGCCTAAGTCCTTTCTATGAGTTTAAGAACCTAAGTTGAGATGGTTCTCAAACTTCAGTGGACATCAGAATTCAATGGAAAGCTTTTAAAAATACAGATTGCTGGGCTCCACCCTCAGGTATTCTGAATCAGTAGGTCATAGATGAAACCCAAGGCTTTGCATTTCTAATAAGTTCCCAGGGGATGCTGTGGCTGCTGATGGTGGTCCAGGAATCATAGTTTGAGAACCACTTTTCTCAAAGTCTTAGCCAGAGCAATCAAATAAGAGAAAGAAAGGGCAGCCAAATAGGAAAAAAAGAAGCCAAATTATCTCTTTTTGCAGTCTGTATGATTCGGTACCTAGAAAACCCTAAAGACTCTGCCAAAAGGCTCCTGGAACTAATAAACGACTTCAGTAAAATTTCAGGATACAAAATCAATGTACAAAAGTCAGTAGCATTTCTATACACTAATAACATTCAAGCTGAGAGTCAAATCAAGAAAACAATTCTATTTACAATAGCTGTTTATACATACATATATATATATATATATACACACCTAAGAATACAGCTAACCAAGGAGGTGAAAGATCGCTACAAGAAGAACCACAGAACCCTGCTGAAAGAAATTATAGGTGACACAAACAAATGGAAAAATATTCCATGCTCATGGATTGGGAGAATCAATAGAATTAAAATGAGCACACTGCCCAAAGCAATCTACAGATTTAATGAGATTCCCATCAAACTACCGATGTCATTTTTCACAGAACTATAAAGAAATTTCTAACATTTGTGTGGAACCAAGAAAGAGCCTGAATAGCCAAAGCAATCCTAAGCAAAAAGAACAAAGCCAGAGGCATCACATTATCTAACTTCAAACTATACTACAAGGCTACAGTAATCAAAACAGCATGGTACTGGTACAAGAACAGACACATAGACCAATGGAACAGAATAGAGAACCCAGAAATAAAGCTGCACACTTAAACAGCCATCTGATCTTTAACAAAGTCAATGAAAATGATAATAACCAATGGAGATATTCAATAAATGGTGCTGGGATAACTGACTAGCCACATGCAGAAGAATAAAACTGTACCCCTACCTTTTGCCACATACAACAATTAACTCAAGATAGAATAAAGATTTAAATTTAAGACCTTAAACTATAAGAATACTAGTTAGAAACCCTGGGAAACACCATTCTGGACATCAGCCTAGGGAAAGAATTTATGATTAAGTCCCCAAAACCAATTGCAACAAAAACAAAAACTGACAAGTGGGACCTAATTAAGCTAAAGAGCTTCTGCATGACAAAAGAAACTATTAACAGAATAAACAGACAACCTATAGAATGGGAGAAAATATTCACCAACTGTGCATCTCACAAAGGTCTAATATGCAGAATATATAAGGAACTTAAAGAATTGAACAGATGAAAAACAACCCCATTTAAAAATTACAACATGAATGAACACTTCTCACAATAAGACAAATAAGTGGCCATAAACATATGAAAAAAAAATCACTAATCATTAGAGAAATACAAATCAAAACCACAGTGAGATGCCATCTCACACCAGTCAGAATGGCTATTAAAAAGTCAGAAAACAACAGATGCTAGCAAAGTACAGAGAAAAGGGAATGTTTATACACAGTTGGCAGAAGATAAGTTAGTTCTGACACTGTGGAAAGCAGTTTGGAGATATCTCAAAGAGTTTAAGACCAGAATTAGTATTCTACCCAGTAATCCCATTACTGGATATATATCCAAAAGAAAATAAATCATTCTCCCAAAAAGACATGCACTTGTATGTTTATCATAGCACTATTCACAAGAACAAAGACGGAATCAACTTAGGTACCCAGCAATGGCGGATTAGATAATGAAAATGTGATGCATATATACCATGGAATACTATGCAACCATTAAAAAAGAATGGAATCATGTCCTTTGCAGCAACTTGGATGCATCTGGAGGCCATTATCCTATGCAAATTAATGCAGGAACAGAAAACAAAATATAACATGTTCTCACTTATAAGTGGGGGCTAAACACTGGGACTCATGGACATAAAGATGGCAACAAGAGACACTGGGGACTACTAGAGCAGGAAGGCGGGGGAGGGCAAGGATTAGACAACTAACTATTGTGTACTATGCTCAGTACCTGGGTGAAGGGATCAGTCATATCCCAAACCTCAACATCAAACAATATACCCAGGTAACAAACATGCATATGAACCCCCTATCTAAAATAAATTTGAAATTATTTTTTTTAAAAAGAACCACATTTCAGTGAGGTTGCTCAGCTGCTCAAAAATATAATTTGGAAGGTTAGGAGAGTTCATGTCCCCTGGAAACCCTCAATCAATGGGTAATTGAAGTCATTGGATAAATGCGCTTCTACTTCCTGGACATCACATGGGATGACTCTGAAGTTTAAAGTATGTCTTACCAAGTTTCCCCAAGGGACCCTAGTAGTATTGACCCCCAGCCTCTGACTGGTCTTCCCTTTATTGGGTTCCCTTTTTTCCCCTCACCCATTTCTGTTTCGTGAGATCTCCTCACACATAAGCTATCTGTACCCACGTCCTTGTCTCAGACTCTGCTTTGAAAGAAACCCAAATAAGTCAAAGTCTTATATCCAAATCCTTCTAAGTCTCTTGACTTGAATCATTGATTTTCTCAGGTATATTCCCACTGCACCTTGTAGGGAGCTCAGAGAAGTAAAACCTACTCAACTGAGACACAGGGAGGTGGTTACAATGTGTGCTCACCACACGGCTTACTTTCCTTTTGTGGCAGTCATCAAAATTATATTTTTAACTAGTGATGTAATTAATTGTTTAATATCTGTCTTTCCCACTAGACTTTGAAGTCTTGACCTTTCTTGTTTACTACAATCTCTTTTGTGTCTAAAACCATACTTGTCAAATAGTAGGCATTCATTGAATATTTGGAATGAGTGACATAATGAACCAGTTATTCATATATCAGTTAATATTCATATATCAGTTAATATTAGTATCTCATATTTATAAAGCTGTTTACAAAGCACATTACCATAAGTTTCCATCTTATTCTTCAAGACCATGAGAATCAGAATAGACATTTTTATTAAAATTTATCTAGAATTTATCAAGTGGCTGTTACGTTCCAAGCTCTTTGCTAGGGGCTGGTATACAGAGGTGTACAAGGCTGTGCTTCTCGAATGTCAACAGGCAGTCAAATCACCTGGGAATCTTGGTAAAGCACAGGTTCTAATTCAGTATGTCTGGAATGGAATCTGCAAGTCTATGGGTCTAACAAGTTCTCAGGTGATGCTTATTTAAGCTGTTGGTCTGGAGATGACACTTTCAGAAGGAAGGATCTAACAGCAAGGTTCTCAACTGTGATTACACATTGGAATTTACTGGGAGCTTTAAAAATCCTGAGAGCTGGGTCCCATACCCAGCAACTCTGACTTAGTTGGAGTGGGAGTTTTGAAAACTTGCCAGGTGATTCTAATTTCCATCCAACTGACCCAGGATAGTGGTTTTGATATCTCAGTGTACACCAGACTTTCCTGGAGAGCTTGTCAAAATACATGTTATTGGGCCCCAACTCCAGAACATCTGATTCAGTAGGTCTGAGGTAGGGCCTGGGAGTTTGCTTTTCTAAAAATTTCCCAGATGATGTTGATGATGTTGGTCTGAGAAGCACTGGTCTAGAAGTAAAGAGAGGCAAGTAAATAGGTAAGCTGCAGTAAAATGTCAGCAAACAACAGAACTGTGTACAGATTTTCAAGATGATGCTGATGCTATTGGTATGAGAAGCACTAGTCTAGCAGCAAAGAGAGGCAAGTAAATAGATGAGCAAATAACAGAACTGTGTACAGACAGAGGAACCAGGGTTAGAAAGGGCCTCATGGTCAAGGTGGTGTCTGAGTTGGGGTTAGAAGGACAGGTCAAATGGGGAGGACTCATGAGAAGCACAATTTTAGCCAGAGAGAACATGTACAAAGATACAGAGATGAAAGGGCAGGGTGCATCTGGGGGAATATGAAGCTTGAGATTGTGAAGACATCAACTCAGAGCAAGGCAGTTACTGCCGGGCACTAGATATGATCAATAGGCTAGAACCACGCCATGAAGGAGAGGCATTCCATGCGATTCTTAGACTTCATTCTCAAAACCACAGGGAGTCAGTGAATGGGAGAGCTAAGGTCACTGAGGTAATAGCCTGGCGGATAGTGACTCTGTGTCTAAGAAATGATAGATGCACCCAGGAATAATTGGAACATCTCAGGATGGAGACAGTGCGTATACAAGCCCGGATAGTGAACATCCGTGAGAAGGCAGTGGGATGAACAGAAACCAGAGTGTTCATCTGATGGCAATACCAACCTGATGGAGTTTGGGTCAGGAAATGCTGGCTTAATTAACCAAATTGATGGCAGCACCAAATAAACTGGGAGGAAGGTGTTTGGGACTGAAGAGGGGAAGGAGATGGAGGAGGTGAGAAAGATTTGTGTATATTGGGAATATCCGATGGGCAATTAGAGATACAGCTCTGTAGTCTGTGGGGTGAGGGGTCCAAGCAGATAATAATTTAAATAATGGGAGTGGTCAGATTGTGCAAAAACAAAATACAGAGTGAAAAGAAGACCCAGGGAGTAAAGCCATGTTTTAAACATATGGTTGCATTTAAAAATACCCCCAAACTTTGAGGTTAAAAGGAACGAGGATTATTTCTTTTGCTCATAAACCTGCCATTTGGGCAGGGATCAGTGGGTACATTACTACTCCATATACTTCCAGATGGTGCAACCTGATGGGAAAGAGAGAATCCATTTTCAAGATGGATCTGGGGAGTTTTTAGATGCACAGCTCACTTATGTGGCTGGTAGATTGATTTTGGCTGTCAGTTGGTAGCTCTGCTGGGCCAAGGGGCAAATGGCCCCCATGGCCTCTTCACTTGGGTCTCTCCATGGATAAGGCTTGGGCTTTCTCCCAATATGGCGGCTGGGTCCCAAGAGAACCATGAGGAAACTGCCTCACATTTTATAACTCACCCTTAGAAGTCACAGTATCACTTCTTGGTATTGCAAACCCAGCCTAATTTAAAAAGAGGGCACATAGGCGCTACCTTGCAATGGGAGGAGAGTCTAAGTCACATTGTGAGGACAGAGATATCCTTGGAAGATATACCTGCTACACCCTATGCTTTGGGGGAAGTCTGAGGAAGAGAACTAGCCCAGGTATTGTAATGACAAGTCTATGCCTGGGCTACTCCAAAGGTTATCCATAGAGCAGCAGCACCTGGTGCTTGTTAGAAATGCAGACTCTCAGCCCAGCCTCGGGGACTGGATTCTAATAGGATGCCCAGGTGATGTATCTGCACAATGGATTTGAGGAATAGTTCTCTATACCAAATTAGCTCCTCTGGCTGCGGATGTCCAGGGCATCATCTCAGACCTCAAGTGCTTTGTAATGTCCCCTCGTGCCTCCTCTCCAAGTCCACTACACATAATGTGTCAAAACTGCATTCCACAGAGACACCTCAGAGGCAGGTGCAAGGGTTTATAAAGTGGTGTGTACACACTTCCTTCATGCTCTAATCACTGGCAGGACTTTGCAGGGAGAGCATTTTTCTAGGACATGGCAAACATCCTCTGACAACAGGCTAGTCCCAGCTGACTGGCAGACGGGCACTTGGAGAGAGCTGCTCAGTTCATTACCTTCCTGCTCAATGCCTCAGCCCAGGCTTTCGGGAAAACACAATGTACTTGAAGCGCCTTTGGAAGTCCCATTAACCCTTGTGGGCCAGGACACAGAGCCTTAGGCCATCTGCCCCTGGCAACAGATCAAAAAAAAAAAAAAAAAAGAGCTTCTGTTGTCATTTGTCAGAGTTTTGTACAGCAAGGGAAGTAGAGACAATTCATTTGGAACAAATGAAAACCTCCGGCCCCTTCTGCATGCTGATATATGAAGGCCACTAGTCAATTACAGATACTCCAGACCTAAAGACTGATGCCACCAAACATTCAGCATCTGATCCTCTGAGTCGATTTACTCATCAGTGATCTTTGAGCTCTGATCCTGTGCCAGGCACTGGGATGCAATAGCAAGCAGGCCACCTCCCTGCATGGGGTGGGGATAGATGTACAAGCAGGAAGCCACATGTTAGAGTGATTAAATCAGGTTGGTGGCATTCGGCCTCATCAACCTATTCCAAGGCTGAGTTCTTTAAACTCACAATCATTGCCCCTGGGCTCTGCAGTTGTGGGGCTGTGAATGGTGGGCTTGGCAGAGACTGGCATTTAAGTGTCTTGGCCTCTGAGATGAAAGCCTGTGCTGGCCAGGCCTTCCCAGCCTTGTCCTGAGTGATGACGGAGCACCTGCTTAAGGGACAGTTCCCTCACTGGTGAGAAGCCAGGGCATTTGCTGCCATTATCAACAATTCACATTCCTGCAGTACTTTGTACCTTTCAAAGTCCTTATACAGGTAAAATGCCCCTTAAATACATGGACTACCCTGAGTGCTAAGGATAGTTTTACAGACAAAGGAATTGGTGCTCCAAGACAGCCCAGCTCTGGGGTTCCCACAGCTGGTCACCTCTCAGTGTCACTCACCTTATGCCTACTTCTCTGACCTCAGTGTGCTATGGTCATCTTGGGACCTTGTTAAAAACAGACTGATTCAGGAGAGTTCTGGGGTGGGTTTGGAGCTTAGGTATTTCTAACAAGCTCCCATGAAAGGCTGATGCTGCCAGTCCAAGGACCACCCTTTGGATAACAAGGGCCTAGCATAGGGGCTGCAAACTATTTTTGTAAATACATACATTGCCCAAGCCACACCCACTAGTGTTGTCTACGGCTGAAGAATCGCAGAGTTGAGTGGTTCCAACAGAGGCTGAAAAGCCCGCAAAGCCTAACATATTTACTTATCTGGCTTTTTGCAGAAAAAGTTTGCAGACTGACCCCTGCTCTAGAGTCAATTAAGGCTGTTGATTCAAATTGCCTGGGAAATTTCCAGACATACTGATGCCTAGACCCAACCCCCAGAGATTCTGATTTAATTGCTCTAGGGTGCAGCTTAATTATCTGGGTGTTTAGAGGCTCCCAGGCAATGCATATAGGCTGCAGGCCCCAATGGGTTAACTGGAGCACCATGTGGTGCCCTTTCTCCCTCTTCTCCTTTCCTCCTCCAAAGTTCAACCATGTGACTTTCATTTTTAGATCTGGAATTTGCAGCTGATTTCTGCAGCTGCTTTGGGAACAGATTTTAAGGAGAAAGTTAGAATGCGCAGCTGAGTACTGTGGCTCCCCTGCCCCCAGCACATTTATATGCAAATAGCCAAGAGCCTTGTTTTTGCAACCACTAAAATTGAATCAGAATCCAGAGATCTTTTTTCTGTTGCTTAACCTTCCATGATTTTTCCCTCTGCTTTTCTGGGCACATTTCTACCTCTCTTTTGTTTTTCCTCCTGCATCCTCCAGTGCATGGTCAGCCTTTTGCTGCCTCCTTGTTAATCAAAACAGATTAAGTCTCATTTTCTTATAGCTGTATTTCCTGGAAGACATAGGTATTTAGCATTCCCAATTTCCACAGGGAAGGGAGCATCCTACTGTGTAGCAATAAGATAAAATTGTTGGAAAAAGAAACATCCCAAAATTGACAGTGGAGGTAAACACTTGTCCAAGGCTGGAGGTGATCTCAAGAGACCCTCTGATCTCTCTCCTTTTCCCAAAGGGGCAGGGAGGGACTTGGGAACAATAGCTAGCTAGCTTAGTGCAGATCTTCTCCAGGAGGAAGACTCAGATTCTGCTAGAGTCTCAAAGGATGCATCTCTTGTGACTACATGATTACCTTCCCCATCCTTCTGGCCTCATATCTGGCCTACCCAGAAGAGGCTCTTTTTGGGCCTAGGGAGGCAAACTGGGAGGAGCTGACACAGCCTCAGAAGAGAGGGCCTGTGTGTGCTCCATGGACATTTTGCCCTGGGTGGAAGAAAATTTTCAGGCAAAGCCCCCTGAAAGCTTTAAAACTTTAAGGTGGTGATTTTCAAACATGGTTGCACTTCGGAATCATCTAGAGAGTTTTTAAAAAGTGTCTATACCTCAGACCTCAATCTCTTGATGTATTGGGTCGGGGGTGTGGCCTGAGCAGTGGTATTTTTTTGCACATTTTATTATGAAATAATTTAGACTTTCAGGAAAGATACAAAGGAGTACAAAGAATTACTGTGCATCCTTCACTCAGCTTTCCCACATGTTCATAATGTACATAACCACAGTTCTATAATCAAAATAAAAAATCACATTGCATGCAGTGATGTGTTCTACAGAGCTTACTCATATTTTGCCAACTGCCGCACACATGCTTTTTGCCAGCATCTCACATTGCATTTAGTTGTCACGTCTTGTTCTCCTCCTTTAATCTGGGACAGTTCTGCAATCTTTGTCTTTCATGACTTTGACACCTTGTAAGAATGCTGGCCAGCGATTTTGTAGAATGTCCTTTAGTTTGGTTTTGGGCAGAATAGAATGGAAAATTCCCTAGATGATTCTAATGTGCAGTTAAGATTGAGTACTCTGATCCAATGTAGTGGGGACAAGGCCATTATACTTAGCAATTTACCCTTTAGAGTCATATGAAAACTGTGGTAGGGGCTGGGGAAGACAGTAAGGGTCGACAGAACCTGGATTCATCTCGGGTTTGGTCCCTCCCCAGGTCTTTCTCCCACACCTCTGTTCTTTATTCTCTTTTTCTCTCTTTCCACCTCTATATCCAGGTCCCGAATTAGAGACCTCATTTGGTATCAGCCCAGCTCCCTCATGCAACACTGACATGGAGTCACTTTCAAAGTTGAATCATTTTTCTCCTCTGTTTAAAATCCTGTGAGTGGGGACCTATCTTCCTACAAGGCTCTCCATGATGGGAGGTGGTCTCTGCTCTACCCCTCTGTCCTGGCCACTTTCCACTTACTCAACCTGGCAGTTCGGGGGGGTGGGCACGAGTCAGCCTCCAGATCTTTGCTCCTGCGGTTGCCACTGCCAGATGCTCCTCTTTCAGGAGACCATGCTGCTATATCCCCGTTTCCTTCAGGTCTTTGCCTGCTGGTCTGGCTCACCTCTTCCCCTACATCCTCACATCACCCTCCCCTGCTCCATGTGGAGGGAATTGGCCTGTTTTGTTTATCCCTACATCTTCAGAACCCAGGGGAGTGGCTGATACAAAACAGGGACTTAATATATATTTGTTAAATAAATGAAAGAAATAGTAGCTAGAAGGAATTTTTTTTTAAGTTCAATAATTGCTGGAGAGGATATTTCATTTATAACGCTGACTAAAATGATTTCAAGTGATCTCTCTTTTTACCAGTTGCCCAGCTTCCCTTTGTGTTAATTGCATGCCTCCTTCGGGGACTTCCCATTTTTCCAATTCCTCTGTTTCTTCTGCACACAGAAAGATGACCTCAGAGATGAGAATTGGGCAGGAGCAGATCGTCAAGTACGTGTATTTTCTCTTTTATCCTTGCCACAGTTATAAGCTGTAAAGAAAGTTTGAGTGCCCCATGTGACCCTGACAAGTCTTTCTGCAGTGCCTTTTCAAAGATAAATACCTCTGCTGGTATTTGAGAGGAAGGAAGGGGATCAGATACCTCTTTCTCGTAAAAATAATTAACCATCATTTTTTTCTGTATGCTAAGCAATGTGTGTGTGTATAAAATTTACCTTTATTAAAATCGTTAAGTGATAAATAATGATCATCGGTATTTTAGAGATGTGACAACAGAGTCTTAGAGAGGTTAAATCAACTGGTAAACTATGGGGCTGAGATTTAAACCCAGATGTTTTGATGCTGCAGCCAGTGGTCTTAATACTGTCTACTATTTTGATAGCTGCCTATAAACCTAATGGAAATAAGAGTAAGCTGGCACCTTGCAGGCAATGCCAGCTTTGGGTTGTTTAGGGACTAGGAGAATATAGATATTCTGATTTTAGAGACTGAGAATTAGCTGCAGGTCTTAGTCATTGTCCAGGCCTGTTCATCCTGCTTCACCTTCACGGGACCATTTTAGTGGTTTGCAAAGTGTGGTCCCTGGGCAGCAGCAGAAGTGGCATCATCTGGAAGTTGTTAGAAGTGCAAAATCCCAGCTTTTTACCCATAACCTCCTGAATGAGAAACTCTAGGTTGGGGTCCAGGATCTGTGATTGATCAAGGCCTCTAGGTGATTCTGATGCTGGCCCAAGTTTGAGAGCCTTTAATGTAGTGGTTAGGATAGTAATCTTTGGCTCCAAACTTCTTGTTCAAATGACGGTGCTGCTGCTTACTGGCTGGGTGGCCTTGTTGCAAATTACTTTGTCTCTTGGTGCCTCAGTTTGCTTATCTGTATAGTGGGGATAATCATAGTACCTACATCATTTTTGTTAAGATTAAATGAATTATATATGAAGTTATTTAAACAATAAAAAGAGCTATTTCACATTAGCTATTTATACGTTCTCTGTTTATAATTATGATGCTTTCTGTTCACCAAAAACTAAACAAAACAAACAAACAACAACAAAAAAAACAGTACTTTTTACCCCCTGGCTGGCCTGTATCATTTAAAGAGGGCCCAGCATCTCTGAGGTTGCAGTGTGTAAGTCTTTGCAAGGCCAGGCTGCTAAAGAGTCTAGGCTGATCTTGTTTCAGTTTTCTTGAAGAATAACCCAGATCTAAGCCATGTGTAACCAAACGCTGTATTCCCGTGCCTGCAGATTGAGAGTCCTGTAGACCAGCTCAGTTGAGCCCTTCAGCATTTGTTTGCAAAGTGGATGATTACTTAAAGAGGATGATCACTCAAGACACAGTGATATTTACTTAGCTTTTGCCTCCTGACTCGCTATGCAGAACCAAATGACTCAGATGAGATTGATGAGATCAGAGGCCAAGACAGTCAGGAAAAGGCTTTGTAACAGAATATTCAGAAACCAATCATTATTCATACCACAACCCAGCCTTGTCAGGAGGCCAGAGATGAACAGAAATGTTGTTCTTCTCTGGAACATCTCAGGAAGCTGCATTTATAACAGATGCCCTCCCACTTTAATGTCTAAACTAAGCATGGGCTGGCTAAACTGACTGGCTTATTCATTTTTCTGAGGATATTGAGAGAGGGAGAATTACAAAAGGGGGACTGTAGGAGGGAAATGTGATTAGGTTAATTTAAGATTTGTCTAGAACACTAAACGATAAGTAATAGCCAAGAACATTTGAAAGCAAAGAAGAGTAGGTATTGACTTTGCCTTAATAAACATCAGCACATATTCTAAAATTACACTAATTAAAACAGAATGGCATTAGAGAAACCAAAGGAAAATGTTGCCAAGAAAATAGATCCTCATATAAATGTAAAATAAGTATATGTTAAAGAAATAAACTTGGGGCAAAAAGATCTGGATGTGTTATTTCATAATTAGTGCTAGGACTAGTTTTTGTTTGTTTGTTTGTTTTTTGAGAAGTCTTGCTCTGTCGCCCAGGCTGAAGTGCAGTGGTGTGATCTCTGCTTACCACAACCTCCACCTCCTGGGTTCAAATGATTCTCCTGCCTTAGCCTCCTGAGTAGCTGGGACTACAGGCATGAGCCACCACACCTGGCTAATTTTTTGTATTTTTAGTCGAGATGGGTTTTCACCATGTTGGTCAGGCCAGTCTTGAACTCCTGACCTCAGGTGATCTGCCCACCTTGGCCTCCCAAAGTGCTAGGATTACAGGTGTGAGCCACTGTACCCAGCTGGTGCTAGGACTAGTTTTAAAGCTACTCAACCAAGTTATTCCCTTCTAAATACCAACTACTGAAATAAATTCAAAGTGCCTTAAAGATATAGGTGTAAAAAAATGGAATCACACACCCAAATACAAAGAATTTCTAACAAATAAAAGAAAATATAGGTGAACATCTGGTGGAACATTTCCCTATCTCTGAACAGGGAAAGACTTTTGAAGTTCAAAAGCTGCACATTTTAGGACTTAGAAAAATTAGACATACACACCTCCCTTGGACCAGGTTTTCTTTTGGTGTTCTCAAAAACAAGTAAAAAGTCAGTTCTAGGACAAGTTCAGGCAAAGGCTTATCTTACTGCATCAACTTTCTGTCCAAGGCAACGTAGAGCAATATTCAGGTTTTTCCACTCCACTATTAAGCTTTTGCCCAATGTGAGATTGCTATGAGCATCTAAGATATACAGGTGGTACTTCTTCCCTAAGCCACTGTGGCTGACATGGTCTTGGGGAATGAAAATTGAGGGCTGGTCCACAGCTCACAGCTATGACTCAAAGGAGGGAAGGTAGAAGCAATGCTAGGTAATAACCAAACATTTGTTTTCCTGCTAGGTACTTGGGCAAACTACATTTTCCAGGAGATCATGTGGGGCCAGTTGACCGAGTTGCGACCAGTGAAATGGGGGTAGTGGAGATGTATGATCTTTCCTATATCTGGCTGATAATCTCCACTCTTTCTTCTTGTTCCATGGTAACCGTGAAGGCCACACGTTGAAGGTAACAGCACCGCAGGATGGAAGCCTGTAGGAAAGCTGGTCAACTCACAAGGGGTGTGTTGCAAGTCAACCTTCATTGTGTTCACCCATAGAGATGTCACTGTCTTCCTAAGGTAGCCTGGCCAACCCTAGCTAAACAGTTCTTGCCATCATCAACTCTCAGATAAAAAGATGGAACATGGTAACATCAAAACAAAATCCAATCCCTTGCTCAGTTTGAGGAAGGATCAATGAACAGATTCCCCCTTTTTTTGCATTAAATATGGAGTAGGCATAATTTCTGAACCAAAAGGGAGTTCTCACAATAATATTGCAAACATTGCTTGCTCTTTCATCGTTCTTCATTAATATTTTTCTTCTGGGACAGGGCGCAGAGCCTCCTATTAATTTGTGTAATAATCAGAGTTGAATTTCATCTCTCCTCTACATTTTTCTCCAAAGAGAAAAGAAAGAGACATTAGCCAGGTGGTCAGCAGTCTCATAAAAGGGTTTTTGCCAAGTGTTTCCCAGAACACAGTAGTCAGTGGAATTCTTTCATTTATTCGGTAAACACTAAATGGGAACCTAATATGTGTCAGGGACTGTTCTGATGCTTGGGGTACTTCATTGAGCAAAACATATAAAAATCCCTGTCCTCATAGGGACTACCTTTTCCTCAAGCAGTGGGAGATTTTCAATATGGTTTTCTTTGAAATGAATTTAATAATAGGTGAATTACATAAGTGCCATGGAAAGGGGAAAAAGTAGAGCCAATGAGCAGGGCCTCAGTTGGGGGTTGTTTGCAGAATTAAAAAGGGTCGTCATGGCAGATCTCACTGAGAAAGCTTTGAGAAGACTCCAAGGAGGTGAGCAATGTATCCATATATGTATATGCATATATACAAGAAGATAATTCTAGAAGGGCTAGTGCAAAGCTTTAAGGCAAGAAACGTGCCTGGCATATTTCAGGAGGCCACTGTGGCTGGAGTAGAGAAGCCCATAGGGAAGAATAGCAGAGGATGAGTTTGCAGAGATATGGGGGAAGAGGGCAACATGACATCACAGGGAGCCCTTCAGACATTGTAAGACTTTTGTTCTTTGGGAGATTTGGAGAGCCATTCAGTCACATGAGACAGAAATCTGACTCAAACTTTCTTAAAAGAGGAGTTTACTGGCTCGTATTCCTGAGTCAGAACAAAGGCTCCCCAAATCAAAGTGTTGAGGAAGACATCGAGGGGCACAGTTTGGGTCACATGTTCTCTCTAATCAATCACTGAAAACAGGGAGATAAAGTCCTGTGATTGTCCAGCCTGGGTCCTATGTGTGCCTGTCTGGACAGAAAGTAGGAGTGAAAGGCCAGTTCCAGAAATTGCATAAGAAGAGTTTTCTCCTGGGCTGAAGGGCTTCGTCCCCAGAAGCAGTAGGACTGGATGATTAGTAGGCAAAAACCATCAATGTCAACTCCAAAAGTGATGAAAGCCAGCACAAAGGGAGAGACTTGATTGTGTACAAACATCAAAAGTGCCTGTGTGTCAGAAAATATCACAATCAAAATTATAAAGCAAAGCACAAGTAGAAAATTTTTTGCAGGAAATATGATAAAAAGACAATACTCTCGGTATATAAAGTACTCATAAATATCAATGAAAAATTAAAATCCCAATTGACAAATGACCAAACAACATGAACAAATTAATTCCTTAATCAGGAAATAAAAATAGATAGAAATTTGTTTACTCACCTTAGTAAACAAAAAATGCTGGTTAAATAATAATGACAAATGTTTCTCATGCTGACATGTTTTAATGTCCATATTTATAGGCCCCTCAAGGCCAGTGAGGGTACTACAAAATGGAAATTCTCACTTTTGGTTGCTAGCAGTTTGACTTTGCAAAGTAATTTGATAATAAACATCAACTGTTTGTGAACCCTGAAAATCTTCTTTTGGAAATATACCCTGATGTAAACAAAAATTTGTGACTAAAAGTGTTATTTGTCGTTTCATTAAAAAAAAAAAAAAATCAAGGAACCTAGGTATACAGATGACAGGGAAGTGGAAGTAAAAATTACAGCCATACGAGGAAATATTTTTAAATGACTTGGGGAAATCCTTAACTGACAAGGAAATGTTTGTGGTACAACCACTTGAAAAAGTAGTATACCTAAATGATATACAGTATGATTCAATTACAGAAATAATATGAAATGAAAACAAATAAAGAATATTATCTGTGATTGTTCTTAAGTTTTTGACAATTGGTACATAATTCTTAGATAGCTAGATTGATAGATTGAATGATCAATTGAAATATGGGTAGATAGATATAGTTAGCCTGGGTGGCTTTTTGATATCTTTTCTCAATTCTGCTATGAAATTGTTTGTGGGTTTTCTGCCTCATGTTATATTGATCTTGGTAAATTTTATCTTTAAAAAATCCCAGCACTTTGGGAGGCCAAGACGGGCGGATCACGAGGTCAGGCGATCGAGACCATCCTGGCTAACACGGTGAAACCCCGTCTCTACTAAAAATACAAAAAAAAAAATTAGCCGGGCGTGGTGGCGGGCGCCTGTAGTCCCAGCTACACGGGAGGCTGAGGCAGGAGAATGGCGTGAACCCGGGGGGCGGAGCTTGCAGTGAGCTGAGATCGCGCCACTGCACTCCAGCCTGGGTGACAGAGCGAGACTTTGTCTCAAAAAAAAAAAAAAATCTCCAATTTCTTTGACTTGTTATTGGTTTAATATTTTAATAAATATTTTAATATATATTTTACTAAAATTTAATATCCTCAAAATTTAATTTCTATGTTTCTATCTTTTAAAAATTACTCATAAGAGTTACAGATTATTTATCTATTTCAATGGATTTTCAAAGAACCCAGATTTAGTTTGATTTTAATAGTTTACTGTTTTTAAAATTTCTCAGTTTTCTGTACATATATGTATGTGTATACATATATATAAAATCCTCATTTTCTTTGGAGTTTTTGTGTTTCAAAAATCTTAATTTGAATGCTTTTAATACTATTTTCTTTTTTATTTTTAATGCAAAAAATGCTGTAATGCACAATTAGAGCATGTAAAACTAAATTTTCTTCTAAATAGTGCTTTGGATTAATCTCACATTTTTAACAGTGTTTGTTGTAGTTTGTTCAGGCTACTGTAACAAGAAACCTTAGACTGGGTAATTTGCCAACAACTGAAATTTATTACTCACAGTTCTGGAGGCTGGAAGTCCAAAATCAAGGTGCCAGCAGATTATCTGCCTGGTGAGGGCTCTTTGCTTCCTAGATGGCACCTTGTTGCTGTGTTCTCACATGGCACCAGGGGCAAGGTGGTGCTTGTCTATCTCTTTTATAAGGGCACTAATTCCATTCGTGAAAGCAGAGCCCTCAACACTTAATCACTTCTTCTAGGTCCCACCTCATAGCAGTATCACATGGGTATTAGGTTCCACCTCACAGCAGTATCACATGGGTATTAGGCTCCAACATACGAATTTTGAGGCAGGGTGGGGGTCACCAACATTCGGACCATAGCAGTGTTCTTGGTTTTGTTACTTTCTAAAAAATACATCATTTTATTCTTGATACCCTCTTTGAGAAAACATTTAGAGAATTACTTTTAAAATATTATAGTAACTACTATTTTAATATTTATTGGCAGTTTTATTGCATAGTGATTAAAAAATAAGGCCTTGGCAGGGCACAGTGGCTCATGCCTATAATCCCAGCACTTTGGGAGGCCGAGGCGAGCAGATCACGAGGTCAGGAGTTCGAGACCAGCCTGGCCAACATGGTGAAAGCCCATCTCTACTAAAAATACAAAAATTAGCTGGGTGTGGTGGCAGGCACCTGTTAGCTCAGCTACTTGGGAGGCTGAGGCAGGCGAATCACTTGAACTCAGGAGGCAGAGGTTGCAGTGAGTTGAGATTGTGCCACTGGACTCCAGCGTAGGCAATAGAGCAAGTCTCTGTATGAAAAAAAGAGAGAGAGAGAGAGAAAGAGAGAAGGAAGGAAGGAAGGAAGGAAGAGAAAGAGAAAGAAAGAAAGAAGGAGAGAAAGAAAGAAAGAAAGAAAGAAGGAAAGAAAGAAAGAAAGAAGGAAAGAAAGAAAGAAAGAAAGAAGGAGAGAAAGAAGGAGAGAAAGAGAAAGAAAGAAAGAAAGGGCCTTTCTCTATGAGAAGGGCACAAAATTTAAGTGACAGGAAATAGCATTAGTGTGGAGTTTAAACCTTGAATCTGACCAAATCTTTATTCCAAAGCATTTTACACTGGAAATGACTAGGTACCTTTACTCGACAAATTTAAATTCTTTTACCACAACTCCCTCTGACCATTTGAATAGAGCTTGGGAACAAGATAAACTCAGGGGTTTTTTTGGGGCCGGGGCGTGGGTCAGGGGTTGGAGAGCAGCTACATTATTTTGTACATCTGAGTTGTGACATATAATTTTTATCTCTCCCCTATAAACAAATAAACAATTACAAAATTATTTTAAGTGTTCTGAAGTAGCAAATAGGAGTTAGATAGGCAAACACAAGTAGGGAAAAGAGATCTATTTTCAACTTGGCCACTAGGGAAGGCATGTCTAGAAAGTGACATTATAGCTGAGATCTCAGGGATGACAAAGTACCAGACCCTTGAGAATGGGAAGAAAGAGCTTTCAAGTTCAGAGGCCTTAAGGATGGAAGGAACTTGGCCTGTTCTAGCAGTGGACAGAAGGCCAATATGCTGGCATCATCGTAAACCAAGTTGAGAGTCACCAAAGAAGAGGTTGGAAAAGAGGATAATTTAGATTCTTACCCTTTATACTTAAATGTTTTGATGGCCTATGTATCAGTTAGTATAGGACAGGTTACCATAGGGTAACAAATGACCCCCAAATTTCAAAATGAAGTTTATTTCTCAGTCATGCCACCTTCTCACTGGGGTTGCCTGAAACTCCACTCTACGTCTTCACTCCTGGATCTATGGTGACAGGTCAGCCTGTCTGGGATATTGCTGATTATTACCATAGGGGAAAGAATAGAGCGTGAGTCTTCATGCTTCTGCCTGATGTGACACATGCCATTTCTGCCCACATATTGAACAAACGAAATTACACAGTGATGTCCAATTTCAGTAGGACGAGGAAGTATAATCCTCCCCTGGGGAAGGGAAGAGCATATTGGTATAGTTATCTCCTTGCCAGTCTATGTCCTTCTTATACATGTGGACCAAGAAGTAGAGAGAAGTGTACCACCTTTTTTCTTTACAGATTCGCTAGTTATTATCAGAGAAATGATGACTTTTAAAAATTCACGCCATCAGTAATTTTGTCAGTGTGTAGATGTTTTAATTTTAAGACCTCAAATTTCCCACTTCTCTAAATTATAGCAAAACAATTTCCTTAACCTCATGGGTCCTTAATTTGAGGGCAAAGTTTAAATCAACTTCAGTAGAATAAAATTTCGTATTTACTAATTGTAAAAATCATTTCTTCTTTTTGTGGAGCATCCTCAGCTAGAGAAAGGACCGTTTGCCAACAGTACCGAATAGCATAACCTTATGCTAATAATTTACCAAGTGCTTTTCCACACGTTAAAGTATCATATTTTGGCATTTTATTCATGTTTACATTTGTAAGAGAGTTCAGTTATGTATTAGTATTTACATCTTCTAAACCAAGAAACAGAGGCAGTTTAGTTCTCAAAACCCCACAGCTAAGCCAGTCTTGGCGAGAACAACTTAAATTGGTACCATTATCCCTTTCAGCCCTGAGAACCACCAGCAGAGTTAAGCAATCTTTGTTGGCACCTTTGGTCAGTACAAGGCATGGGGGCAGAAATGTTGGGGTAGAAACGTAAGAGGGCCAGGCAAAGATATGAAAATTGTCTGGAGATGAAAAACTGCATCTAGCAGGGCTAGAATCATGTCACATTATCTTTTTTCTTCTTCTTCTTCTTTTTGTTTTTTTGTTCTTTTTTGTTTGTTTTTTTTGTTTGTTTTTGAGATGGAGTCTCTGTCACCCATGCTGGATTGCAGTGGTGTGATCCCGGCTCACTGCAACCTCCATCTCCTGGGTTCAAGCGATTCTCCTGCCTCAGCCTCCCGAGTAGCTGGGATTACAGGCGCCTGCCACCATGCCTGGCTAATTTTTGTATTTTTTGTAGAGACAAGGTTTCACCATGTTGGCCAGGCTGGTCTCAAACTCCTGACCTCGGGAGATCTGCCCACCTTGGCCCCCCAAAGTGCTGGGATTACAGGCGTGAGCCACTGCACCTGGCCATGTCACATTATCCTCACTGCCATTCTGAAGCATTTGTGTTGAGGTTGTCCATTGCAGTGTAAGACTGTCCTATCTATAATTTTTGTCTCATCCAACCTTGTTTATTATGGGGAAAACACTGGTGGTACAGCAGTTTGAAAAACTTTGTTATCCTTAAACTATTAAGTATCTGGCTTTATTTGATAAAGTGGTTGGCTTTCTTTATTGCCTCCTCAAATAACACTGGTGCCACTTCTGTAGGAGATGAAGGGAGCTAAATTTGGTGGAAAGCATATTCCATTTTCAAAGGAACGCTGAGTTTTTCCTGTAGTGGTTTTTTGGTGACCCATTGCTAAGTTCTTAATAATTCTGTAATTCTGTCTGTTCTATCAACAGTAGACTGAGAATCGTTGCTGCCATGGTTGTCGTGTCAGCGTAGTGACTGGCTCATAAGAGGTGCTCATTAAAAATTCCAGCAATGGTCATGGGTTCTGAAAGATAGACCAACATTCACAGGACCAATGGCTTTATCTCAGCAACTTATATCCTGCATCTTAGAGGCTGATGCTAGGGGTAAGTAATTATCTGGTATTCAGTGAAAACTTAGACACTGGGATTTGTATCTATACAAAACTACTCTATAGTTTAAAATTTGAAAAACACGGCCAACACGCTGACCAGTCTTAGTAAGGGAAAACTATCAGTAAGTTAAAGCTGACTTACAGGAATAATTTTACTCTCACATATATTTGCAATCAAATCGTATTGAGTATTTTTCGTTACTCATTGCTTGTGGCTAAAGAACAAATTTCACAAAACACAGATAATTTCACATTATCCTCTCAAATTTTATTTGTATTCTGCTCTAACAAATATAGTATGAAGGCAACAGTTGTTTTTTAGTGTATGGCACAGATGAAAAGAAACAAACAGATTTAGAAGCAGTCCAGCATTTAAATGCTGGTTTAACAAAAGAGGCACGTATTATCCTATTTAGCAGTTTATACCAGATATCAGAAGCCATTTTTTTTTCCTTGCAAGCAACAGACTACATTTATTTGCATTAAGTAAAAACATACCTTGATCAAGAAAATTACTTTTTTTCTGATTTTCCTTTATATCACAAATGTCAGGGTAAGGCAAATCCTTAATGAATCATGTAATAAAAACCCTATTCCCCAAGAAAATATATTGAACATATTCTGCTAACTTTGTTATTTTTCAAAGCAAAGCCGACATGCACCACATACAGAGAAATGTCTTTTCAAATCAAGTGCATCAAGCAGAACTGTATTAATTCACAAAGAGGCTTTTCAGTGTTTCATAGAAAGATTTACAATTAGCTGCGGTGATTAATATGTGACCCAGTATCACAGACAGTGATTCGGATGCCTTCTTTGTAATTTTTTATGAAAGAAGACTTGTCCATCATCTGAATAGTTACCAGCTAGAGGAAAAGCCCCTTTGTCTCTCCTACAGCGAGGACCATTTTAATTAGAACTATTATGTTGAAGGCCTACTTTGGTCCTCTGTACGCAAACATGACTAACATAGGGTTATTTTCCTCCCTCCTTCCTGTAACCCTTCATGCCACATAGCTGGATTGGAGTTTGGTTGGAAATTGACATCCAGAATTTATGTGCAGGAAAATCAATCAGCTTTTCAATTCTATTCCATTGTACAGCCAGCCAATGGCAGCACCAGCAAATAAAGGTTTCCTGTGTTCAGGTGTCTTTGATCTGGCTATAGTTAGATTGTTAATATTTCACTATTGAATTGGAAATTAACTTTATCATTTGTTTTAAAGCATAAAACTGTATAGCCAAATAGCAACCAACAAGCATGACGAAGCAAAAATGAAAACACAATCTAATTACAGATTGAAGATAAATCAAATTCAGGAGTGGGGCTGAAGATATTTATTCCTCATTCTCTTAGCTTCCTAGATACAAAGATTACTTTCATTCTTCTAGAATTTTTAGGCAGATAATTCCCTCCTTCCACTTCTACCCCACCCAATTTAAAATAAATGAATTAAATGACTGTCATTGATGATAAGGAGAATGCCAGGGCTGGATAATTCCCATCCTGGCTGTTTCTAGCGAGGACATTAGGTCTCTTCCATCATTGTTCATTAGAAAATCTCTGTCCCTCTGTTTCCCTCATGTTTTTTTCAACTGTAACTCATTACTGAGGCTGAGTAGCACTAACATTTGGGAGTCACGAGAAAAACGAGCTTCTAGCAGATTGTACTTGTCAAACACTTGACAAGAATGATGGCAACTTTCAACTGAGTTATAAAGATGGCGTGAAATATAGAAACTGTCAATATTTGGATGACATCATTTCTTGGATTCCTTAAAATGAGCCTTTTCTTTGCTTTTCCAAAAAGCAACATCTAATGGCAATAGAGGATATAGATGCTTCCATATCAAACTGGAATAGCAACAGAAGGCCATAATCCCACATTATGAGGTCACGTAAATGTCATTCTTGCTGATGTCTTGATTTTATTTAAAAAAATTTTGTTAGAATATATTGCGTGTGCTGAAGTATAGCTTGTTAACTATTCCAGTATATCAAATAAGCCATCCAGAAGGGGTAACAAATTCAGAAAGGCTAAAACCAAAGTCATAGGAAGATAAGAAGATGAATTTTCCATCGAAAAAGTACAAAACTGAAGAATTTGATGGAATATTTAGAAAACAGAACATCCTTTTATTTTAGAAATAATACTCAATCCACTATTTTTCTCCCTCTGTTAGGAAAAACAATATAAATAAGTTTTAACTCTAAAGCCCTTATAAGGAAGATGGATTTAAGAAGATATGAAACAAACGATATGTTTCCACTGAAAACAATGACATGACTTTGGAACCCGGGGAGGCTGTGGGAAGTAGGCGTCTGGCCTTATACAGGCTCTAGGATAGATACCGGTGACGACGCCTGGCCTCCTCAAGATCGCCATCCCTTGTGCCCACTGGCATCTTGGGTTTTTAGTACTGCTGTTCCCCTTCAGGGCTGTATCCTCCCCTTCAGGGTTTTCTGGGTGAGGGGAACAACCATCAAATCAGCCTTGAACTTGGCATAAACAAGTGACACCATTTAAACACAGACTAGGAAGACAGAACTGCAAGCAAAAGCTCTAATTTCCTGTAATTTCAAACGAGACTACTCTGTGGGCTGTCAAGCCTTGGGTGAAGACAGGATGTTCTTTTATGGAAAACATACAGAGATTTCAGGGGGAGCTTTTGATATTCATAGGCGTATGTTTGGGTCCTAAATGCAGTGCCCCTTGTCTTAGCTTTTAACTGCAACACCTAGCAAAGGGCCATCCTTTACAGTTATCCAGCAAAGAGTCACCTCTCACTGGTGGTCTCCATGTGAAGACCTCGCGAACCAAGTAAGCTCTGCTGAAAGTCAATGCGAAAGAAGGATGCACCTGCCACCCTGGTTAGGAAGGAAGAGACCCAGATGGCTGCCAGGGCCCACCCTTCTGTTATGCCTCTGCACTGTGCTCTGGAAAAAATTCACCTTCCATATTTCTCATTAGCCACTTGGAATAAACTGTGCCTTGGGAATCCCTGAAGAAAATATTTTCACCTCACTGTCCAGACCTTTTCCAAGTGGTTTCCAAGGCTTTTGCCCATTTTTTATCCTGCCTCCTCTGTCTAGGGATTATACTGCTGCTGGGCCCATTGATTCCTAAAATGTAGCCTGCAGCTCATTAAACAACTGTCTTCCTCCCCTTCCTTTGAATACACCACTGTGTGACCAGCTTTGTGAAATAACCAAGAAAGCAGACGGGGCCAGGATACACATGTGATTGTTCAACCAAGCCACTGTGACCCTGGGGCCAAGTTTTAAGAGAAAAGACAGAGATTACAAGGATAATGCCTGAAAGATGCGTTAACGTGGGTCCCTCCACCAAATTAAAGGAATTTTTTTTCTTTTTTTCTTTCTTTTTCTGCAGATAAACGGAACAAAATGCAGCTGGAGAAATTAGAGTAAAGGATTCCCCGTCCTTCTGTGGGACTTGCCTTCCCCCCACCCCCACCCTCCTCCACAGCGTGTGCTGCTATCTTCCCGAACTCCCCCAGAGCCAGGAGAGGCCTTGCGATACCGAGGATTGTCATTTAGTTCCATTTCTTTGTTCCTTCGCTTCATCTTGTGCCCCTGCTGAAGACAAAGAGAAGCCATTTGTTAGATTAAAGATAAGACACCTTCACAGGCTTAGCAAGGAATACCTTTTTAATACAGCCATTTAAATGTCTCTCACCCCTCACATAGGCCCAGGAATATCTTATTTGACTATCAAAGAGCTTTGGATATCTGAGCTGTAATTGCTGGCACATGGTATCTTTAAAGAGCATATAAATCACTGCTAATAAATGTATGCCACATTGACAACGAGCTTTGGCTGATGGGGACGATTCACTCAATTCTTCAAAGTATTCTTTGAAAACTGTAACCCTGAGTTGATGTGGCTTCCCTTTTCAGGCCCATGCACACACTCTAGTTTCCAGGGATCGGCATATAAAAATAACAATTTTCATAATGCTGCTTTGCAAAAGTCATTGATGGTTATGCCACCATTTCAGACTGTGTTTATTAAATTATCTGCCTTTTTCACTACCCATGAGGGAATGCTAAGAAGACACTGTGCCCCAGAAGAGCCTATACGTTTTATTTTTTAGATTTTTAAAATTGAGGTGTAATCCGCCTACAGGAAAACAGATCTTAAGCATACATTTCAATCTGTTTTGAAAAATGCATACATTAAACCCACACCACCATCAAGATATACATTATATCATCACCCCAGAAAGTTCCCTTCCCTATTACCCCACTCCTGCTGGAACGAACAAATGATCTGATTTCTATTTCCATAAATTAGTTCTTTTCTGCCCTAGAACTCCCTGTAAATGGAATCGTACAAGTATCCCCTTGTGTCTATCTCCTTTCACTCAGTGTAATGCTTCTGAGATTCGTTCATGTTGCTGCTTTGTTAATCTGTTCCTCTTCGTTGCTAACTAGAATTCCCATGTATGTATATGTCACTTTTTAAAGTTCATTTTCCTGCTGCTAGACATTTGTGTTGTGTCAAGTTTGGGGCTTTTGTGAGCACATCTGCTATGCATATTCTTGTACAAGGCTTTTGTGAATATAGGTTTTCATTTCTCTCAAATAGGAATAGAATGTTGGGTCACAGGATGGATATATACTTAATTTTACCAGAAACTAACAGGTTTTTAAAATGTGGTTGAACCATTTTATATGTTCCCCAGCCACGTGTAAGAGTTCTAGCTGCTCCACATCCTCTGTAACATTTGGTGGTGTTAACTTTATAATTCAACACTAGTGGGAACATGGCGGGATTTCATTGTGGTTCTGTATTTTATATCTGCGGTCCCTGGTTTTCAGTAATCTCAGTCCAAATTAAATTAAGCCTGGAGAGGCTTGGTGGGTATCAATCAAATACATAGCCCTACACTGCTTTATCTCCTTGTAGAACTCTTACTGAACTTAACATGTCTTGGTTATTCTCTTGCTCTCCTTCCTGTCTCTTCGTGTGTCTTTTATATTACTACATTTTAATTTGTTTTTTCTATTGCTGTTAATTATTTAGTGTTGCTCTTTTCTGATTGTTTTATGTCTGCTTTTAACTGTTTTCTCATTCAAATGTAGCTATTTTATAAAATCTTCAAAATTCCCTACTCTCTTATATTCTCATAGTGCTAATTGTCCTGTAATTTTACCTACTGACTCTCACTCAAAATGGATCATTTCCTTGTGTGTTCTGTAAGTCTTAAAACTGTAAATTCAGCTTCAGAATTTGCTTTTCTTTCGCAGAAATTCCATGGGGTAGTTTCATATTTCCATTTGCCACATACACCAGGGATCACACTGGTCTGTAATCAATTATTAAGTTCATTTTTCAATTTGTTTATTACTGCATGACTTTGGATCACATAAAATTGTGTTTCAAACTCACAGTGTATTTGTGGTTTCCATCTATCTCAGGAGCCTTTTTCTTTCCCCATGCAGTACCTGGTGCAGATCCAAGTCTTTCTGTTAATTTCTTGAGCTGGAAGTCCCAGATTTATTTATGCAGAGGTATCAGTTCCAACTCCTTACCTTGAGTGGTTCAAGGTCCAAGGTGGGCATTAAAATGCAAGACTGTGGCCATAAAGGCCTGTCTCTGTATCAACAATCTGAAGCCCAAAATTTAGTGGCTTATAATATGAGTGATTCATTATTTCTCATGATTTTACCATCTGGCCTTGACTCAGCTGGGCAGTTCGTCTGCTTGAGGTGGTACCTGCTGGGGCCAGAGCATCTGAAAGGGACTCTCATTTTCTAGGACTTTTCTCCATGTGACCTCCTTCATTCTATAGGATAACCTGGGCTTCTTCCAAGGTGTCTGGATTCCAGGCAGCGAGCATTATGAGAGTGCAAAAATGGAACTTACAAGCCTCTTAAAGCTCAACCTAGAAGCCATATTCAGTCTTCCATGTTTCTCCAGAACCAAAGGTTCAGATTCCATAACCATCTTTACTGCCCTCAAATACTTGTTGGAAAACATTTACATTTGGAAAGTGTTCCATTGATTCATTTAACCCTCCCCCTGTTGTATCCTTATGCTACCCCTGATTTTTTTACAATTACAAATTATACAACGCCAAGCATTCTTGTATTATGTCTTTGAACTCTCTATTTCACTGTATTTCTTTAATTTCCTTGAAGGTATGATTCATGGAGCAAAGGTTCCTTCTTCCTGTCAAATGACCAGATCACCTTAACAAACCCTTCTGTGTAAATATTGCTGTGGGAGTCAGTGATGTTGCACAAGTCATTCATTCTGCCTCTGTGACAACTGTGTCCAGAAACTTGCTATTGCTTAGGGAGCAGAATTTTGAATTGGAGTATTTAAATTTCCATTTATGAGCCAGGTGACCCTGTGCATGTCACTTCTCCTTCCTAGAATTTAGTTTCCTTAAACTAATTTTGGACTTTAAGTTTTGATACCTGGACTATAATCCCAGCACTTTGGGAGGCTGAGGCAGGTAGATCACTTGAGGTCAGGAATTCAAGACCAGCCTGGCCAACATGGCAAAACCCTATCTCTATTAAAAATACAAAAAATTAGCCAGTCATGGTGGTATGCACCTGTAATCCCAGCTACTCAGGAGGCTGAGGCATGAGAATCACTTGAACCAGGGAGGCGGAGGTTGCAGTGAGCCAAGATCGTGCCACTACACTGTATCCTGGGTGACAGAGTGAGAGTCTGTCTCAAAAAAAAAAAAAAAAAAAAAAAAAAAAAAAAAAAGTTTTGACACCTGATTCATTTGGGTCAACATATAAGTTCATTTTTATTTTCAAGAAAAATATCATTTTGATATTAACCAAGAAAAACAGAGTAATCCTGGTACTTTATCTGGATACTGGTCACACAGGAAAGTAATAATGTCTGTAAGAAAAAAATCTAGACAAGAAGTCTGTAGTTTATTGGCAGCAAAAGGGTAAAAGGAAAGGAAACACCGAGGTGCTTGCATTTAAATTGTTCAGGTTTAGTCTCACTTCATTACTTTTTAATGGAAACTCCTCAACCATATCATTTCTGCAGCTTAGCAGGATATTTTAAATATATAAAGAAAGTAAAAAAAAAAAAAAAAAAAGAAAAAAAAAGAAATGTTTATAAGAACATGTTTGTATGAGCTTATACTTTTTAGCAGTCTTATGCTATACATACATTACACAGATACCATTACATTTAGTTTTAAAGGATGTTCAAGACCATACAGTAAGAAGACATGTATTCTTTCACACATTCCCAAACTTCATTCTTCCATGATGCTGGAGCACAAAAATGGTACAGCCAAGCCTCTTAGGAAAGTGTAGAGAACCATCAAGAACATGCAGGGAGTGCAAGGAGGTATAGGGGGCAAGGGTGTCAACGTATCATTTGTGCCTTACACTCGATGACCCATGATTCATTTATTCCATAGGTTTTTTTTTTTTTTCAACTAAATATTTTAAACCAAGAGTTGGAACAGTTATAAAAGCAAGCACGATTTCCTTCTTCTAATTCTTCTCATCAGCCCTCAGGGTATGGAAGAGGATTACAGACCATTCATGTAGCAGTGTAAAGGAGGCTTAGCATGACTAGCTCCATTTTGCTCCCCGCTGCCCCCGTCCAGTGATATCTTTTAGGTTAATTGCTTTTGCTCATCTCTTCATGTAGGGTGAGCTAACAATGGCAGGAATTTAGTTTATAGTTTAACTTTAAAGCAAAGATGACAATAGTTCCTTCCCAAAACTAACCACGCAAGAGATAAAGACAGTAAGCACACAAGTAACAACATTATGTTAAAGATTTATAGGAGCAATGTGACCTGACCAAGGGCAAAGAAGTTTCACAACTCCCCCTTGGACCCTTGCTGTAGCCCAGATATCTGTCACCTCTTGATCTCAGCCACCTCCCTCTTCCCTTTCCTCGAAGATAAAAGGAGCCTAAAATTCTATAAATTTAAGGTGATTCCTTAGGACATTAGTTTGCCATCTTCTTGGTTTGCTGGCTCTTGGAATAAAGTCATTTCCTTGCCTTAACACCTTGTCTCTTGATGTAATTGGCTGCCATGAATCAAGCAGTACTGGCTTTGGACTCAGTTGCCCTCATCATTCTAAATCTACTTTAGTCTCTACTGAGAGATTTAGAATGTTGGTCTGGAAGAACTCCTAAACATGGTCTGGACCAGGCTTTTTATTTTCCTGGGAGTTCCCTGAAGCTCATTCGATGTAACAAACCTTCCTGCAGATGCACAAGTCCACAGGTAGTGGTGTGAAAAAATAGGACCTAAGGCGGGCTTGTTTCTGTCCAAACACACATATATTCCTTTATACAAACTCCAGGGCAAAGACTGAGTGTTATGCTTAAAGACAGATATACCAAGCAACTCAGCAGGTAGCTTCTAGAAAAGCAATGCTTCAGAATCACCTTGGAGTTTCTGAAATAATTTGACCACTCCAGGAGGCCAGGGGTGAGATGGATGGAGACATATTTTACTTGTCAAAGCACAGAAAACCAGGGTATACATGATTTGAATGTGCTGTAGCTCATCTTTTCCCCTTCAAGATGGCAAGCTTCTAGGGGTGATCCTTTCCCCTTACGCTGTGTTATTTGGTTTAAAGATTTTCAAAGTTTATCCCAAGCCATGCTGTGGGAACTTGGCAAAAACCGAGGGAAATCCAACATGTTATTTGCAAATAGTTTTATGGCTGGTCGATCAACTGAAAATCTCACCACAAGGGGCATCTTACCTATTAGTTGATCTTCTTGTTGACTCTCTGTTGGGTCATTTACCTTGTCAACCTGACTATTCATTTCCACTGTCACCAGAAAAAAAAAAAAAAAAAAAAAAAAAAAAAGGTTAAATGTTAATTAAACCTAAATCTCTGAGACACATCAAAATGGCCCATGATTTGATACTTTCCTGATTTCCTATTTGTTGCCTCTTTTCCATTTGTTTCATTCATTCAAGATTTGGGGACTATTCTTGTAGATTTTTACTGGTGGGAGGAGAGGATATACCTCAGACATCCCCTTCAAATCTCATGTTGAAATGTAATCCCCAGTGTTGGAGGTGGGGCCTGGTGAAAGGCGATTGAATTGCAGGAATGTGTCCTTCATGAATGGTTTAGTGTCATCTTCTTAGTGATGAATGAGCTCATTCGTGAGATCTGGTTGTTTAAAAGTGTGTGACATGTTGCCTCTCTCTCTTGCTTATTCTCTGGCCATGTGAGATGCATGCTCCCTCGTCCCCTCCCATGATGACTGTAAGCTTCCTGAGGTCCTCATCAGAAGCAGATGCTGGCACCCTGCTTCCTGTAAAGACTGCAGAACGATGAGACAATTAAACCTCTTTTCTTTTTAAATTATCCAGTCTTGGGTATTCCTTTATAGCAACACAAAAACCGCCTAACCCAGTGGAGGAGTGCAGGATTGCCTTCTTCCCTCAACTGTAGAAACTGAGTTATCACTTCAGACCAGATTTTGGGGTTGACAGTTTGGATGTACATATTATGATTCTTGGATAAATTCAAAGGCTTTAATAGATATCTAAGAAAATAAAGAGAGAAGGCAAAGCAAAGCACATCACTGACATGCAGAGGTAAGCAGCTCGCTCCAAAATGTCAGTATCAGGCCTGTTTGGTTTGCTGTACTCTCAATTTCAGAATTCAAAACAGACCTTGCAGACTTGCAGATAGCTGCTGCAGTGGCAGTGAGCGGCCATGAAATAAAAAAGCCGACCATCTAACTAGATCCCATAGTCGTGATAAAACACGTGCTTTTACCTGACTCAGTGTATTCTATGTGAGCATTTGCATAAAAATAGAATGCATGATTACTGCCATTCTCCAGAAGTAGCCCAGAGCAGGCATAGCATTCACTCTAAAAATTTCCAAGGGTCAGTAGGTTTAATTAGATTGGTATTTTTTCAAGCATCAGAGTCCACATTATAAGCTGAGAGACTGAATATACAAATAGACAATGACCAGATCATATATAATGATAGAATTCTTATGTAAAACATCTGCAGAAGCTAGCCGAGGCAACCAAAACACAGTCTCTGCAGCAATTGACTCAGAATGGTCAGGACTTGGTCAGGGACTGTCAGCATTCCTATTTTTTGCCCCTGCTTCCAACTTGGGACCAACCAGGGAAAGTCACATGTATTCCCTAATACAATCACTTAAGGTGCCCCACTTCTAGTTGGCCACGCCCAGCTTCTCTATGCCAACAACCTCCAATCAGAGGATGCTTGAAGTATTCCCTTTTTTTAATCTGTAAAGGGGGATTTCCCATCCCCTGCCCACCTTTGAGCCTGCCAAACACAAGTGATAATGGCCACCTTTGTTACAGTTACCTTTGAATAAGTAACCACTGTTTGTTCTCATTTGGGCCGTTTTCATGTATTTGCACAAAACCAACAGCCTATATCTGCTTTTTCACAAACATGAAATTAGTGTAAAGTTGTGGCAGATGCTGATTTTCACACTTCAAAGAGGCTTGAGAGAATGATGTTATACAGCATCCACCGAACTCTCTTCCAATAAGGAAGGTTTTAAAAGCAATTCTCCTTGTTCTCACCTGCAAACTGCCCTGAGTTTCTAATGATGTGTGAACTCATTTTAAACCCCATAAATAAACTGGCCAGATGCAGCAACCCTATGTAAGTATAAGCATTCATCCACCGTCCACCCTGCTCTGCAAAGTTATTGTAAGTTTACCCTTCTCCGTGTGGGAGTGTGCAGGATAAAATAGTGTTTCTTCTTCCAATCAAGGGATACTAGTTCTAAAACCTACTAATAAATGGTACTATAAAAAGCATCCCATCATCAAATAAGTTTGGGAAAAGCAACTATAAATCATGTTAAACAAGTCTCTTTCCCTCTGAGACTTCTGAGAGCCTGCAATCCCTTCCTGTGTATGGCGAATCTCCAAGCGAGGACTAAAACTTAGCATTTCACATTTACTTCTCTTTTATTCATGGGCCTGATATTCCTCAAAATATGATTTGTAAAGAACTAGCTAAGAATCATGCCTATAGCATCACAACCAAGCTGAAGCAGGTTTAGTTCAACTGCTCATAACTAACATGCAGTGGCTCTTAATGGACGCGTCTGGGGCTTAGAAACGTTCTCATGGGCAATGCATGCCCATGAGTAAAAGGTCAATTTGGGCTATATAAGCCAACGGGCTTATAATTAAGGGAGGCAATTCGGGTGATGATAAGCCTGTGGGAGCAGGGAATACCTGGTATAGGAAATTCTATTTAAGACTACAAATAACATCCACCATTAGCTAAATGTTTTCCAAGGTCATTATCAACTCAAAGTAATTTGTTTTTTTCCTTTGGTTAAAATAACCCAAATGGCAAGATATTTAAATGACTGATCACCTAACCAATTCTGGTTCTCCTAAACTCTATGGGCCAGTGGAATCAAATACATATTACATCAGATAGGCTCAAATAGCTGTTTCTCTAGCGTAAGTGATGGTATTTCAAAGGGCCCTTGGCATCATTGTGCAGGGGAAAAGGGATATTAATATTCCTGAGGCTCAGACTCTTTAGATGCCTACAAAATTAGATGTACGTTTTTAAAGGTTTTTTGAAAATTTATTTTTAAGGTGCTTTTAAAGACTCACTATGTTTTTAACCACGGCATCGGATGTGATAGAGTGGAGTGAAGTGATGAAGGTACAGGAACAATCTTAGCCCACACCCAAGGTAAGGCTCTCCCGAATGCTGAGTGGAGCAGGGTAACAGGAGGCTAAGTACCTTTTGCAGAAGTTAAGTAATGCTTCCATAAAGTTCACTAGGTAGACTTCAGTTCACTTTAGTCTTGAAAGTATCTATTGAGTCCTCAGTATTATAAGATATGATTAAACCAAGACATATGATGCTTTAAAACAGCAACAGGTTTTTTTTTTTTTTTTTTTATAAGAGGCTGCTATTTTTATTAGTTTGTAATACAAAATGGTTTTTGAAATTTACCCTGTTCAAACCAAATATGCTGCTTTATAGAACAGATAAGCTCCCTTATTTCTAGATTACACATAGAACATATGCCAGATTTGTAGTTTGCATGGGCTCCAATAGCTCAGAACCTTACCATCAGGACCTGGAGTATTTTCTAGGTCATTGGAGCCTTCACTTTTCCCAGGCACTCTAGGTGTGTCCTCGCCTGGAGCTGAAAGAGAGAAAGACCACAGTCCCTGATTAACAGAGAATTATAACAGCCTGAGGGCCAATCATTTCTGTCACCCTCCATTGCCCTTTGAAATTCAAAAATACTCCTGGGATTCAACTTCTTCTGCAGAAATGTTAAAAGAGGAAACAGAGGCTTGAATTGCTTGAATACTTTAGTGCGGCCTTGTAAGTTCTCTTCAATTTGTGAGATGATCACATATATACATATATAGTTTCTCAAATTAGAAATCTTGTAGCATGACAGCAGGAAAAGTTGATTTCCTCAGAACAACCTACAGTTTAAATTTAGGGAAGTGTGTCTGTATGCATGGGTGGGTGTGAGAGAGAGTTTAAGTCGTTTAACCTTAGAAGAGGAAACAGAGAAAATGAATTTTGCCTTAGGCATGCCTGAAAGCTGAAAGATTCATTTGCCTGGTAGTGAGAGTTTTTGTTGTTGTTGTTGTTTGTTTTTTAAACAGAAATGAATGGTTTAGTTGTTTCCTTAGGAGACCTCTGATGCTCCCATTATGGATTGCTGAGAATTTAGTCATCAGTAGATTTCCTTTGTGACTGGCCTCTATTTGCACAGCTTCACAAGGTGCTTCAATGAGAAGCTTCAGTGTAGTAAAGGAATTGTGTTTCATATGGCAAAAACATTTCCAGGTATTCAAAAGGACAATTATTTCTTGCTTCTTAGTTAAATCTCTCTTAAGTTTTTATAACTTGAAGCGCAAGGACATTTGTAAATACAAATACATATATAAAGTGCTAGAAAACCCATAATTTTAAAGGTTTTATGATCTCTGTACATTTTTAAAGAGAGGATTAAATTTATTTTCATTACCTGATTACTTACTGTGCCCAGAGTATGTTAAACTTCATGTGCCTATTGACGAGAAAAAAGCAAGGACAGGAAAGATCCAGTTTATAACGTCTACAAAGGAAGAGATCTTCAGAGGCAAAATGTGTACTCTTGGTAATGATGTATTGAGGTTGACAATTAAGAAATATGATTCAAAGGTGACTGGGCTCTGAGCTTAGGTAGACGAATGGCAGAGAGGTCATTAATTGATGACATATAAAACAAGCAGAGTGGTAAAAGAAGAAGAAAGTCTTTTAGATTTAAAGCCTGAAGTGCAGGGGCATTTATGTGAGATATCAAACAAGTTTTGCATCTAGCATTGAGGAAAGAATTATGAGGAGAGAATCATGAATGAACAGGTGGGTATTTGGGGGACACCAAAATAGGGTAACATTCGTAGTATGGGAGTAGATGAAAGAACTCGGGAAAAGGATAACACAAGGGAAAAAAAGGACTCATGGTCTCCTCAACTCTTCAAGGACAAGATGAAAGTCACTGTGTCCACAGTGCTTTTCACTAGTTCCTGAGAATGAGGTGGAAAAGGAAAAATAAAACTTGGAACTTCCAACTGGACTCGTTAACACTATATAATACCTTTCTCACACTGCCTATTCTAGAAATGTACCATTTTTCAATTGTTCGTCAACATACTCCTTGAATACACAATTATAGAAGAAACCATTGGTGAACTCCCCTAAGCCTGGGAGCAGGAAAACTTTGCTAATTATGCCTTAGAACACAGAAGTAATAGGGAGCAAGAACAAAATAATTGACTTTATAAACATAATAAACTTTTTAATGGAAAAAACAGCAAAAGAGATGTTTAAAAAGCTACAAATTGAGGGAAAATATTTGCAACTTTTATCATAGACAAAGTGTTACTAAAATCTTTAACATATAAGGCCTTCTAAAAATGGAGATGAAGACCACCAACTTAATAGGAAAATGGGCAAGAGATTTAACAGACAGTTAATAAAAGAAGATATAAAAATGGCCTGCAAAACACATGAAAAGGTAATTTACTTTGCTAACAACAAGAGGAATGCAAATTAAAATTATAATGAGAAAGGGATTCTGCCTAAGGTGGACTGTCATGATGCAGACTAACCCTCTACCGAGAACAGCTAGAAACACCAAATAAATTATTTAAAAATAGCATTGTAAGGCCCCAGAGTGCCATGAATGCAGGACAAACCCGAGGAAATGCAAAATGATAAAGCTGACATTGCACATGTATCAAGAAGTTGAACAGAGCCTGCAGGTGTTTTGTGAGGCTGGGGCAGGGAGCAAAACTTGAAGGTTGGGTTCTACCAAGGAGAGGTACCCTGCTAACTACCTCAGGTTTTCGGTGGGGTCCCCTGAAGGGTTACATCCTGGGGGCAAGGATGAACTTGAAATAGACCAGCTCTTTAAAAAAACCCTGAAGTCTAACTTTTAATTAATAAGATTCCTGATTGAATTACAGCGCTCTGCTGACTGTCAGACGCAAAAGTGAATCTTCTCTGGAGGAAGATTAAAAGCCTCAAGTTATCTCTACACGTTTTCAAACACAGTGTCCAGAATTCAATATGAAAATTACCTGGCATTTCAGAGGAACAAGAACAAGTCACTGAAAACCAAGAGAATAAAAGAGATGACATATGGATATACATCAGAGATCCAGGTATTGCAGATGCAGCTTAAATAACGATTAATGTATTTTGGAAATTGGATGCCAAGTTGAATAATTTTTATGGCATAGTAGTGTATCAGAGAGTTGGATACTTTTTCAAAAGTCAGATGAAAATTCTAGAACTGAAAAAAAAAAAACCCACAAAAACAAGTTAAGAATTCAATAGGTGACTTTGACAGCAGGTAGGCACAGTTGAAGAGGAGGTTAGTAAGCCAAAAGCTAGGTTGGAAAAAGATATAAAGCCTAAACTGCAGATGAAAACTGCAGATAAGAGTGAAGAAACCATATGAGATAGGATTTATCTTATGTAAAAATGGAGCAAAAGGAATATTTTAAGAGATAATGTCTGATAATTTGCCAAAATTAATGAAAGATATAATCTCAAACCACTGTTTCAAGACCGTTATGATTCCCAAGCAAAATTAATGAAAAAAAAAAAACTATCACTCAGTCTAATCATTGTGAAACTGCTGAAAACAAACATTAAAGAAAAAAAAATAAAGTTATCTAGTGAATAAAGATCCATTAACTTCAAAATAACAACAATAAGTCTTATAGATAAATTCATAACAAAAATAATGGAAGCCAGAGATAATGCAATGACATCTTTGAAGTGTTAAAAAAAAATTTCAAATTTGAATTTGAAATAAAATATTTTTTGGAGACTACGACTGAGAGAATTTCATGTCCACAGACCTACACTGAAGAAATAGTTTCCACTACCCTCAAAAAGAAATAAATGTGAAAGGTAATGTGGACAAAGACCTTCACATCATTATGCAAAACTTTCTTACACAGGACAAAGCACCAACCATTAACATAAGTTTATCAAAACATGCTAAGGGAGAGGAAAATAAGCCAAAGGACTCCTATACAGAATATATAAGAAGTAAACATACAAAATAACCTTGAAAAGACAGGGAACCCAACAGAAAGTGGGCAAGACACAAACAGACATGTCACAAAAGAGTGTATTGGGGCTGGTCACTTAATTTTTTCAATAACTTTGACCAAATCTCATGGCACTTAAAAGCCTTGGCTTTTTCACTAGTGAAATGATTATAAAATATTCTGACTCATCTTAACTCTCTGGGACATCATCAGAGCTATTTAAAATATAATAATAATATTATTATTTATAAGAAAGGATTACTGTGGAAAAAAATTAATTGATAAGCTCTATCTAAGCATGACTTTCTTGACTATTTTCATAGGGTCCTTGTTTGTGATGGGATCTAGAGGTACCTGTAGCTGATTCTTTCAGGAAGTATCTTTCTAAGTTGTTACTCTCAGTGGTAATAACCCTGCTTACATTACTATGGAGAAACCCCTCTGGTATCACAGAGAACTTTCTATCTAATAGGCATAATTCCAGTGTATCAAACAATGCTTAGTGAAATAAGGGAGGGTACAAAACACTTTCAAAAGTTAGATAAGAGAGAGGAAAATGTTGAAGAAAGCAAAATGCAAATAGTAAATCAGAAAACAGTAAACATTGAAATTTCTTGCCCTATGCTTGTCCTTCTAACCTCATTTCACAATGGAATGTGTGAGAAATCTCAGGTTGTGCCACTGTATTGGCACAGACTAGTATGAGATTCAATGACAGGTTTGAAATCCATGAAAAAGAGAGAAAAAAGAAAACCAGAAATCAAAGTTGTAGCTCTGTATACCGCTATATTCCTGGAGCAGAGGGAAGTATAGTCTGTTAGATTGGCATAGACTCCAATACTATGTTTGGTAGAGATTGTTCATTAATTTAATATCATGAGTACACATTAGGTTTTTGTGTATGTGTGTGCATGTACTGTGAATATGATGCATATGTGTGCAATGCTATGTTTATGTGAGTTTGCATGTGCATGCTGCGTGTGTGTGTTGTTTGTTTGGAAAGTGGGAGAGGAATGACAGATATTTCTTACTCTGTCATGCATGTGGAACTGGTACTATCCTAATAGCTTCTACACTGCTGGGCAGTGCAACTGAATGCCCTACAGAAATGAATCCATTTCACATAGACAACATAATCTGATAAAAAGCAAAAATGGCCTCTGTGGCCTATTTATTCCAGTTTGCCTGTCCCTCCCTCTATTTTGATTGCTGCTTGTTGAAACACAAACAAGAGGTACATTCCAGAGCTCCTAGCAGGGGATAAAAGATGCAGAAATAGAAAGAGTCTGGGACATTCAGTACTATTTTCATTTTCCATCAACAACTGCAACTGTACTCCTCAAACCCTTGATTATAGCAACTTTTTCTAGGTTAGTGGAGTTACATAAAAAGTAATAAATGAGGCAGATGTCATCACAGAAGAAAAGATACTGAGATGCACACAGAATGTAGTTAGACTTTTAAATATATAAATTTGAGATATGTTGGGGGGGTTCTCCAAGCTTTTCTTTTGAGATGTGTATTGACAGTAAACTTCATACAACAAATAGAATTACAAGTAATTATTTGGCAGAATCTGTAGTTGCATAGGTGACATGATAGGTACAGAAAGCAGGGCCTGTCTGGACTCAATTGTACTGAATTAAAGTGGTATCAACCCAAAGCAAACCTTCCTGAACCACCTTGACAACTTTTTCCATACCTATGTTCCAACTTCACTATTAATGTAATTGGATTAGATAATTCGTTCAGAAATGTTTCCTTCCTACCTGCCACCCTCATGGGAATCTACTTCACTCTCTCTTGACGCTGGGCTTAATTATGAAATTTCCTTTGGCCAATGGGATGTTAGCAGAAGCGTGTCAAGGAGAGACTTGAAATGCATTTGACAGTTGGGGCTTTCCTTCTCCTACCTTTTACCCCAAGAACAACATGCTTTATGGGCAGCTCATCTGAGGAGGATGGGACTAGGACTCAGCTCATAGTTAGACATCCTTCCTGGTCCAGACTAGTTGCAGTTGATCCTAATATCCATGAGCAAAAGAACAGACAACTGTTCTAAATCCCCTGAGGTTGAAGATGGTTTGATGTGAAGCATTGTTGTAGTGATAGCTAACTAACACACCTAATAATATACTTCTAATAGATTCAGTCCTACATTTGTCTCAATTTTGTCCCATAGAAATTATAGCTATGAAATCATGAGCTTCATTTGTGGCTAATTTTTTAACATGTCATAATGTGTTAATCTCTACATGACCTAAAACTATCTATTAAACTACAAATGGTGCATGTACAAAACTTTGAGAAACACTGAATTAATGTATACAAAGGAGAAGTCCCTTAACAGGCGAAACTCTGCTCACTTCTTTTCCTCTGGGTAGATACCCAGTAGTGGGGTTGCTGGATCAACTGGGAGTTCTACATTTGAAAAAGATACTTGCACATGCATGTTTATAGCAGTACAATTCACAACTGTAAAATTGTGGAACCAACCCAAAGGCTCATCAGTCAACGAGTGGATAAAGAAACTCTGGTATATAATGGAATACTATTCAGCTGTTAAAAGGAATAAATTAACAGCATTTACAGTGACCTGGATGGCATTGGAGACTATGATTGTAAGTGAAGTAACTCAGGAATGGGAAAACCAAACATCGTATGTTCTCACTGATATGTGGGAGCTAAGCTATGAGGACACAAAGGCATAAGAATGATACAATGAACTTTGCGGACTTAGGGGGAAGAGTGGGAGGGGGCGAGGGATAAAAGACAACACATATGGTGCAGTGTATAGTGCTCAGGTGATGGGTGCACCAGGATCTCACAAATCACCACTAAAGAAGTTACTCATGTAACCAAATATCACCTGTACCCCAGTAACTTATGGAAAAATAAAATAATAATAATAGTAAAATGTTAAAACTGAATATAATACCAAAAACAAACAAACAAACAAAAAATAAAACAAACTCTGCTCACTGCGGTATGGTTCTAAAATGGGAGAAAACTCATTTTGGAGTTTGGGGCATCTGCACGTACATTTAACTCCCAAGCTCAAATGGAAGAAGGCTATTATTCCACATGTATAGACACGAATTTATGTTCTTTTTAAGCTAATGATTGTTGGAAAAGATGAGCTCGATTAGATTTCATTTTCCCCCAGACTTCCAAGTTCACTATCTAGGTCTAGAATGCATGTGCAACTAAGTGAAAGGAGATCAAAGACCAACATAAATAGGAATAACACAGTGTCAATATCAACACCCGCTTGAAGAGAAGCTGAGTCCGTGGTACACTATGCCATAATGATACTTTCCCACAAACTGCTCCTTATAATGAAGTCACCAGCACTATCTAAAATAATCATCATGTAGTTCCAACAGCCATAAACTAAATAAATTTAACCTCTTAAAGAGCATTCCAGTCCTTGATAATGGCATGGGTTTATTCATTCACATAGCTGTAGTCACATCCAGGTTTCATATCCAGATATTCTGTGAAAATCCATATGGGTGTAAGAGGTAAACAATTGCTCTTAAAATTCATCCAGTGTGAAAGGAGGCAAAATAAAACAGGTAGCAATTTACCCCACTTTCCCTACAACAAATGCCATTCGACAACCCACAACTCCAGCCTCTATAAATCCTTTCTCTTATTGAGTATGCCTTTGTTTTTTTTTTTTTCTATCTCTCTTTCTCTTTTTCCCTCCCCACCCCCTACTGTGATAGGTTCTGAACCTCAAGTTTGCTTATTTCTGGCTATCTTTCTTAGAGGTGTCACTATTAGTGAAAGGGGATGGAGTTTAACTCACTAGACTTAGGCAGAGCTGATTTCAAATCCAAGTCCTGGCATTTCTATTTACGTGATTTGGGGGCAAATTCTGTTCACTTCCAGAGTCTCGGTTTTGTCACTTACAGAGGGAGTTAATGATATCTCTCTCATACAACTGGAGGATCGAAAGACATGACTGACTATCATAAATGCCTGATTAATATTTATTGGCTACTTCTGGATATCTCTTCATCACTGACCCTTAAGAACACAAACTTAGCTGAATCACCTCTTCATATCATTCAATAATTTACCACATATCCCTCCTCTGGGGTATCATCCATTCATTCTTCTTTTGTACAGTCAGCATGTTGTGCTGCATACCTACTATGTATGATGCTTAATTAAAAGAGTTAAATGGATTAGAGCTCTGATGTAGCTAGATTACATCTCAGAGGAGAAAGCACTGTTGCTTTTTGGCGTTGCATTTTTCTTTCATTCCTTCTCCTTGTCCATAATTAGCTTTCTTACATTCTACATCTACATGAAGAACAAATAAGTATCAAAAATAAAATGTCACGCATTGTCTTTCTGACTTTGGAACAAGACTCATTCTTTTCAATTTACTATAGGTAAATTGGTCCAGTCTTTACTTAAAAATCAGATTCCATATAAAAACTTTATTAACATGTATCTATTTTACTCTCACTCTTTCAGTTTTTAGTTGGAAATGGGCTGTTTTAATTAATAAGTGCCAGGAATAATTTTTTTAGTCAAAAGTAATGTTTAAATTCTTCAGTCACAGTCACGCAAAATAAGTCAAAGGCTTTTAGACCATTGTGCTGCATTTCAGAGGTATTTTCAGTTTTTACCTCTTAGTACACACGGTGTCCAGAGTCTTCCCCTCCTCTCCTTTCCTTCCTCTTACCTTTTGTTCATTTTCCTTTTGTTTCTTCCTTCCTTCTCTCTTTTTTCCTCCCCTTCCTTCCCTCCCTCCCTTCCTTCCTGTTCTTCCTCCCTCCCTCTCCCTTCCTTCTTTCCTTCCTTCCCTCCCTCCCTTCCTTCCTTCCTCCCTCCCTCCCTCCCTTCCCTCCTTCCTTCCCTTTTTCTTTCCTTTCTTCCTTTCCTCTGTCCTTTTTTCCTCCACCTTTCTTCCTGCATCCTAATTTCTTCTCTCCTTCCCTCTTTTCATCCATACCTCTTTCCTTCTTTTTTTCTTCCCTCCCTCTTTCCTTCCTTCCTTTTGTCCCTCCTTCCTCTATCTTCCTTCCTGCATCCTCATTCTTTCCTTCCCTCTCTCCTTCCCTGCCTCCCTTCTTTCTCCTTCCCTCCCCTCTTTCTTCCTTTCTTCCTTGAATTTAAGATTTGTTTTTATGGACACCTTCATGTTTTATGAAGATTTAATTAACCAAAACGAACTACAATTTAATGAGCTATTAATATATAATTTTGTATTGCCAAGTTTCATTTTAGATACAGGGGTACATGTGCAGATTTGTTAGTTGGGAATACTGCATGATGCTGAGGTTTGGAGTACAGATCCTGTCACCCTGGTGGTAAGCATAGCACCTGATTGGTAGTTTCTTCACCCACCCGACTCCCTCCACCCTCTAGAAGTCCACATTGTATATTGTTCCCATATTTATTCCATGTGTGCTCAATGCTTAGCTCCCACTTACATGTGAAAACATACTACATGCTAACTTTTTAAAATAGCATGCATTTATTTCTAAATAGAAATAAAGGTAAAGCTCAATAAACCTAACCCTTAAATAACTGTAGTGACATTAAAAAACAAGAACAGAAAGGGCACTTACACATAATTAACTGCTCAGAAAAATGCTAATGAAAAATGACCCTGAACAACTCTTTCCATGTGAAAACGTTCCTATTATCTTCCCAGAAAAAAATAATGCACACAATTCCCATCTCTTTCATTCTCTCTCTTTGCTCTTCTCCCACTGTTGCCCTACTTCATACCCTCTCTCATCTCTGTTTTCATTTACATAAAATGTAGATGATACTTTCTATTCTCTGCAGTCTGGCCTTTTTATGTTCTACATAAATATATGTATTTATAATATGTACATACTTTATTAATAAGTATTAGCATATGTGCATTGATTAGTATTGTATTTTAATATGTGCATTGATTTTAGTGCCTATTTAATATATGCATTTACTATATATCAATGAGCATGCCATTGTAATCTGTGTGTTAATATCTCATTGCATAAATATGGATATATCTTAATTTCCTTATCCAGGCCCACATTTGTGGACTTATGATGTGTTTCTACACTGTTGCTTTTACAAACAGCTTCAGTGAATATTCTTGCACTTATATTTTGGAAAGATTTTGTAAATAATTCCCGAGGAAAAATTCCGAGGGAATTTCTAGATCGGGTGTATATGCACTGTTTATCTTCATAGATGTTACAAAATTTCCTTCCAAAAAGGTCAGATCAATCTGTGCTCCAATTAGGGCATGATAATGATAATGATTTCTCGGCAATCTCCCAGCTGTGAGTATCCTCAAACTTCAGGGAAGAAAATAGTATGTCCTCATTGTTCTGGTTTACATTACATTATGAGTGAGGTTACCCTTTCTTCCTCCCTTCTTTTCTTCCTCCTCCCTGTCTTTTGTCATCTGTTTTTATATTTTTACCAATTTCCTATTTGATTTTTTTCCATGATTTTTATATATTCTAAACTGAGAAAATTAACCCTTCTCTGTCTAATATGTTGAGAACATTTTCTCCTGAATTGTCATCTTTTTATTTTCCTTAAGATACATTGAATAAATCTAACTATGTATTCTTCTAAAAGTTTTAGATATTTTTAAGTGACATGTCATGTGCCGATACAACTATAAAATTCTTTATTAAAAATCATTAAACTCATCAAAGATGTGTTTCAGGAAGAGATTTCTGTATTGATTTTTTGAAACATGGTTTGCCCATTAGATCATCAATTCAGCTTCCCTTTGTTTTAAGACATTTTCTGTTCTATACATTGACTTCTAAATTCCAGGGACACCAATCATTCTCACATAGAGCAATTTACTTCTCTTCCATATGTATTATTTTTTCTAATTGTTTTAGAGTCGTTGTGCTCTTTTTCACTGTGAAAATCTCAACCTTTTTTCTTTGTCAGTAATTTGGTCTTTGCTGTTCTTAACTGATTTATTTCTCTAAGAGTGGAAAATTTATCTCCTTAGTTCTTACATTTCAGATCAGTTATGTTATTTTTATCACTGCATCTTCAAGTTCGTTAACATTTTTTCAAAATTCATCTGTGGTCATTGCAGGGAATTTGGATCTTTCTCTTGGGTTATATTTTCTTCCATAGTAGATTCTTCATCTGCCCTTTAATGGGTTGCATGCTCACTTGCTCTCTTCCTTCCTTACCTCTCTTTCTCAGTCAAGGTTTCAGTGTGTTTGCAGGGTGATGTGTATGGCACATGCATGTTAGCAAGCTGCTTCTTTCTAACTTGCTCTGGGGCTTCTTGGTCCTCCAGCAGCTGCCTAGAAGCCTTTCATTTGGAGGTTTTCCTTGGGAGGGGTAAAGCAGCCACATTCGTTGTGTTGGATTTCTCAACAAGTGTATAGCATATCCCACGCGCAGCCCAGGTTCCCTCCAAATTTGTCTGCACAGTTGCCATCTTGGACTTCCATAGTGGGGGCTATCTTTGGGGCTTGGACTTCCCATAGTGGGAGCTATCTTTAGGGCTTGGATAATTCCTTCAATTCAACATGAGACTCAGAACTTTCTAGGAGAAAGAGTCAGTCTGGAAGTTCCTCTATTCTCTTTTGCTGTTTTCTTTCTTAGCCTTCCACACTAGCAGTTGATAAACCATCTGCAGCCTTGTCAGGGAGCAACAGTGGCTCCTTCTTCAAGGAAGCATCACCTGGGGCCTGCTAGCACCTCCTTCCCTGCTTCTTGCTCACCCCAGAGACCTTGCCTTATGTATGTCCTCTTAAATTTTCTATTTTGTGAAATTCCTGTGATTTTGCTAGAGATAATTAGTTCTAGTCATTTGTTATTGGTCTGCCTTTTCTTTCCCATTTTCCTTCAGCGGTATTGACATGGAGGATTACATGGGTTATTCTTGTTTCTCTGGGGAAAGATTGAGTAAAAGGTGTTCATGGCTGACTTCATGCTCTTGTGGAAATTTCCTTGCCCTTTTCTTTGCTAGTTATGGAGGTAAATGGTAGTTGTGTGATCTTATTCAGGATGGTTTCTGAGCCTATATAGTTAGGAATGGGGTAGGGCAACACCAGGCTCGTTCCTTCTGCACATTTCTGGAAAGGTGCCTTCCTTTTGCTGGCTACCCACCCTTTCTTTTGTTTAATTACTGTTTTTGTTGATGATACTTGCTTGCTTGTTTAACTTCTCTTCCTTCATATTGTTATATTTCGGGGAGAGTGAGGTTTTAAAATGTGACTTCACACCACCTCCTTTCACCCAAGATCAGGTCTTCAGAGTCTCTTGATACTTCTGGGTATTCGTTGTGGGTGTCACATGCACCTGGCCTTTGCCAGCAGCTGGTTTCAAGAATATTTTTCAAATGATGGTTCTGATCAGACTTGAAATGATGGATTAATATTTTGTGTCCTCCCAAAATTCAAAGGTTGAACCTCCAACCCACAAGTTACTATATTTATAAACAGGGTGTTTTGGAGACAACTAAGGTTAAATGAGGTCATGAGGGTGGGGACCTTAATCTGATAGGCCTGTGGCCTTATATGAAGAAGAAGAGAGAAATCTTTCTCTGCTCTGCCATGCGAGGATACAGTGAGAAGACGGCTCTCTATGGAACAGGAAGCACATTTTCACCAGAAAGCAAATTAGCAGCACCTTGATCTTGGACTTCCAGCCTCCAGAACTGTGAGAAATACATTTCTGTTGTTTAAGCCCCCCAGCCTATGGTATTTTGTTATGGCAGCCGAGCAGATGGATATGCTTGATTTACACTTAGCCCGTGCTTCTTTAGGACAAAGATACAATTGACTGTATGCCATCTGTTACTCACCTAGTCTATTTTCTCCAAATAGCCTCCATCCTAAAGCTGCTACTGGACCACCGAACCTCTTTCATCCCTTGGACAAACATTGTAGACACACACATTTGGCCCCCTCTCCAAAGTCAAACAGTGAATGATAACACTGACAGGAACATACTTGTGGAAAATGTGCCTGTTTTTACAAAAATCCCTTTCCATGGCATCAGAAATTTTCATGTATTAATTGGGAATACTCTACCCTAATCAAAATCAGAAACTGTCTTTACTAAGTGATGAAAGGCAGTGATGATAGCTGAGGGTGAGCACGAGATCCTGATATATGTTTTATGTTTGGCCAGATAATATGCCTCCATATGCCACTTTGAGAATGGTTTGGAAATGCATCATCAGTCATTGTCAGAATAACTACTCTACAGAGAACTCAATATTTAGGAAGAAGAGCAAAAAAAGAAGAATGTCCACCAGATACTTCAGTGCCTATTATGTGCTGGATACAAAATGAATGAGGCACACCTCTGCCCTCATGGAGTTCACAAGCCAGCCAACGCAGAAAGTCATCCATAACCCACGAGGCCAAATAGCAAGCACTGTCATATGAACCAAGCATGGTGGATGCACAAAAGAGAGAGTGAGTCACCTTTTGTGAGGACGAAGAAAAATCTCTGAGGACAAGAAAATAACATTTGAGTTGGAACTAGATGGATGAGTCAGTTTCAAAGGAGTTGCAGCTTCTCTGTAAGTGGTCCAACCACTGAAGCCTTCCCAGGTGTCATCACGTTTGGCTTAACTGAGCTGCATTCTGATCACATTCCACGTGTCTGGCTTTTTCTCTCCCTTTTCCAGGCCTCAATTAAGCATCTAATTCTCATTCAGCCTCATTATGCATTCTCCACCCCTCCAGGGCTTGGCTGGAATGAAATGAAGACTATAAGGAGGCCCTTCTCAGTTGGGGGCTGCCAGAGCTGATCTCAGTTGCGGGTCTTTCCGGCAGGAACAATGCAAATTGGGTGTCGCTAACACTCCCCTCCACCCCATCATGCACCCGTTGTGGCTTTTGTTTCTCTGCAGAAACCAGCTAAATCTGTACACAGCAGGGTCCTAGTGAACACAGAGATATGTACTTTTTCCAGAGGAGTTTCTTGATTCTTTCACTCTAATACGGTTTTAACTACGTAAGGAGCCACAGTAGGGGCAACTTCTGTCTTTTCAATGGTTCTTTATGTGAAATCTCACAAGGAAGGAACTTAGTGCTGAAAATAACCAAGGCTGAATTCTTGGAAACTTCATCATACACTTAAGGCCCTCAAAAGAAAGCATCTCTGACTGCGAGGGTTGAAATCCTGCATGATTACATATCTAGCTCTTCAGTCAAAAAATAACTTAATTGTATACATTCTTAATTAGAGATGTCTTTAATTATTTGCACTAGATCTTGTCCTGTTTGTAGGTCACATTTTCCTAAATTTCATAATTTGTTCTGAATATTTAATAAAATCTAGTGCATCACCTTTGTCCACGACCAAAGGACTAGAAATGTACACTGCATCCAAGAAATAACCGGCTGGTTTACAGAAGCATTAGAGGAAGGTTGTCTGAGAGCTCCGAACTGGAAGTAAACACATGTGGTTCTGCTAAGTTAATTCCATTTCCGGTCTCAGCCTCTCAACACCAATTCTTTCAGCTTCAGAGAAAAATGATAGAATTTTTTCCTACTAGAAGTTTCCAAACACATCTGCATTCAGTGAAAGCATATTTTCTAGGCAGCTTATTTTCTCAAAGCAATATCACATACACCTGGGCCTTAATCTTTGAACTTTGTTGGATTTAACCATTTTTATGCCTTCTGAGAGGTAATTACTCCCAGAGCAAACACATACACATTCCTGAAAAAGTGTCTAGGTCCCATTCACTTAACGTGCAAACAAAAGTGCTACTAAACTCAGCCAGATAACTTTGGCTAAGGAGAAGTCAAAGCTACCTGTGAGATGTTGATGTTATATTTGCCAAAACCCTCCTCATAGGGGCTTTATTCCACCTTTCAGGCGTATCAACAAGTGTTGTCTTTTGTTGTCTGAAAAAGGCCACTTTCCTCAAAAAGTAAAAAAAAAATCCTTGACTGTCTCCCAGTCCAATTAAACTCCTTAGAGATGTGAACAGAGGACCCCAGAGTAGTGGCATGACTGCTCCAGGCCACCCAGCAATGAGGTTGGGACCAGAAGTTCTCCTAACTCTACTTCTGGGATATTTCCACCCCATCACTAGTGACAGTGGTCAGAAAGCCTTGCAGAGGCAGGTGAAATGAGGCTGGAATTTGAAAGGTGGCCCTAAACCTTCTTTCACAGGCCTGCCTGGTCAACTGTAATCCACTTGAAAGCAATGGACTCAAACATCTTCCATATTCCTGAGATTCTTGGGGGAGGCACAGTCAAGTAAACTCATTCACGATGAAGACAGTAAGTTCCTGTCACATGCTAGGGACAGCCCTATGATCTGCGCCATCTGTGGCAGTGACTATAGTAAAATGGTGGTGTACTGAGGCTCTACCCTCCTGCATAATTTGCAGAGCCCTGTAGCATGGACTTCATTCCTCCTCAGATGTTTCAGGATCAAAGCTTGGTGGTTTGATTCTCCCCTTTTAAAATTTTTTTATTTTTGAGATAGAGTTTTGCCCTTGTCACCTAGGCTGGAGTGCAGCAGCGCAATCTCGACTCACTGCAGCCTTCACCTCCTGGGTTTAAGTGATTCTCCTGCCTCAGCCTCCCAAGTAGCTGGGATTACAGGTGCCCACCACCATGTCCAGCTAATTTTTTATTTTATTTTTTTAGTAGAGATGGGGTTTCACCATGTTTGCCAGGCTGGTCTCCAACTCCTGACCTCAGATGACCCACCTGTCTTGGCATCCCAAAGTGCTGGGATTACAGGTGTGAGCCACCATGCCTGGTCAATTCTCCTTTCTAAGATGGGATCACTCTGTGGCCTTACTCTGGAAAACCAGATTAATGTCGCTTTGGAACTCTTATCCCTGTGGTTAGAAATACATTATGGCATGGTTTAGAATGCCAGGGGACAGATTCTAAAAATGAGGCAGCACAAGGCTTTATGGTTTTCTTGATCACCAGAGGGCCTGGGGTCCCAGGAGTAATGGCAGAGGTCAATCCACAGCAGTTGGGTCTGTGATGATGTCACCCAACCCCCCCTCCCCAGGCAGCTTCCTGAATTCATATCAAAGCACCAGCCCCGCTCAGGCCTGACATCTCTGGGTGGCTCAGCACTCTTCCAGAACCCCTGGGTGCTAAGCGTCTTAACTGGCCTTTTCCTTTAAGCTTGATTGACTTCTGACTGCTGAAAATTGCTTTTGTCTTGACTGCTGATATCTCCAGGTACCCTGGTCTCTCCCATAGTCAAGAATCCTTTGCTTTTTTCAGAATGATGACAACAAACAGATGTTCTTTGCCCTCTGTTTGGGCTTTGCTTCCTTGCCCCATCTCTCAGGCTGCCACAGCTGTTCCTGCCGTTGTCAAGCTGACTTCATTCTCTGTGTGAAAACAGTGCCTCCAATGACAGAATGGGCTCTGTGAGCACTAAATAATGGGCCCACAGCTGCTTTAGCTCCTGACATTTAATCTCTTGTTCCAGGAGACAATTCAGGAAACTTCCCCTCTCATAGAAAAAAATAGCATCCAGAATTTTCCTTTCAGGCAAAGAAGTCTTAATCCTTTTCTTGTTCATGTATTTTTACCAAACTATAGATTCTGTCACATAACCTCTTCGGCCAGATAACAATTCACCTTTGAGGAGAAGGCAATCCAATTTTGATTTATTGATCTCAGGGCACAATGCTTTTCTAAAAAAAAAAGAAAAAAAAAAAGCCTGGACAAGTCTGCAAATAAAAACCTGAAAACCAGGCTTTTTAAAGAGGAAAAAAACCCAAAAAACCAACAGAGTTAATTTCTTTCTCTTTATAGAATTACGTAGACATTTTTGCTTGTAAAAAATATTTTTGGAAGTTGAAAATAATGCAGTAAGAAGCAGGAACACCCCCTCCCCCTTTGCCCTGTGGCTTCCTCTGAGCAAATAAAAGAGTTATACGAATAGCTACCCTCAATTTTCAGCTTCCTGGTTCTGTTGCATTTAATCTGGTTGCTATTTGGCTGACTTCAATAGAATATTGATCATTTGTGTGGTTGTAAACCTGAGAGAAAGAAAGAAGACAGGTTCTCCTTTACCAGTGTCCTCCATTATAAAGAGGCTACATGGTAGTTGGGACGTGTGTGTATGTGTGTGTGTGTGTGTTTGTGTGTATGTGTGAACATGGCTGCATGGGTTGGGGGAAAAAGGAGCGCTCTTTACATTTTTATTATGTAGAAAGGAAGCTGTATTTATTTTATGGCTATTTGATATTACTGTATTTCATTGTTTTGAAGACATTTTTTCTGCATCTTCACACTGAAGAAGTTGAAATGAATCAAATGATCAATAGCCTTACAATTGTTATTAACCCCGATTGAAGCCATGTTCAGACAGAGAGGATTTGCACTTGCTTTTTAGTCACTAGACAGCATTATCAACCTGAAATCATTTAAAGTCCCTAACTAAGGCTTCTATGAACCACACTTGTATGAATTTAGGACACAAACTTGCTTAACATTAGACTGTGATCCAAATTATTAAGGGGACATTTTTTAAACCTCCATTAATTAATGCTGAAATTAAGATACCTAAATCTCCTAGCTTTTGGAGCAGCTATTGTTGATGCCTGGGCTATCACCCCAGCCCACCTCTGAGTTCCACTGCAGCTGCAGGGGACAGTATCTCTGCACTCTGATGGTATCCCTCCTCAAGTGCCTACATTTTTCTACTTCTCCACCAAAAGCACCAATATAGCTTGTTCAGCCCTTGCAGAGGACAGCCCAGGGATCCTGAGCGCATAGGATTTGGGAATCATTTGCTTATTGGCTGCTCTTCACTAAAAGTGCTAGAGATCTACTTGCCCCACCCTCAGACAAATTTCAACCAATGAGGAAAGGGAGTCACTGGGTAACAGCCCAGCTTCCCTACCCATGACTGTGCAATTCTGAGGTGCGTTCTACAGAATTCTTTACAGGGGCCTCAGTGGGATTGAGTCCCAACTGCTAAGAATGACAGTCTGCTCATGGTCATACTTCAATGGGTGCCTTCCCTTCTCGGTCTCATTTCCCCACCCCTCACATTTCCCCACCCCCTCACATGTGCTTCCTCGGATTGCCTCTCAGGTAACCCACCTGTCCTCAAGATCTGGCCTACGGATCTGCTTTTAGAGAGCCATAAACCAAGACATCATCTTTTTTTTTTTTTTATTTTTATGTTTTTGAGACGGAGTCTCGCTCTGTCCCCCAGGCTGGAGTGCAGTAGGAGGATCTCAGCTCACCGCAAGCTCCGCCTCCCGAGTTCACATCGTTCTCCTGCCTGCCTCAGCCTCCCGAGTAGCTGGGACTACAGGCGCCCGCCACCACGCCCGGCTAATTTTTTTGTACTTTTAGTAGAGAGGGGGTTTCACCATGTTAGCTAGGATGGTCTCGATCGCCTGACCTCGTGATCCGCCCGCCTCGGCCTCCCAAAGTGCTGGGATTACAGGCGTGAGCCACCGCGCCCGACCAGCACCATCTCTTGTATCTTCTTCAATCTCATCTGAGGATACTGCTCTTTGTTGTCTTATATTAAACTCTCCACTTTGAGCTTTTTATTTTCCTTCTCAGTGACATATACAGAAGCGTTGTTCTTACAATGAAAGGTACCTTAATTCCAGTAAGATATCATTAGCAGAAAAATAAAACTCTTCTGAGATGCCATAAACACACTGAATATGCAAAATGAGTCATTAGCTCTTCTAAAAATTAATACCAAGTTTTAAATAGTTATGAAGTGCTCTGTGCAGCATAATTCAGTTAAGCAAAGTTGGCACATACATGCATTCATGCACAATGTATGATCCAGTTGGCACATACATGCATTTGTGCTACAGGTCTCAGGTCTTCCAGTAAAGCTCTGAAATCATTGTAGGAAATAATGGACATCATACTGTTCTATCCTTCGGAAAAGTTGTGTGTGTTTCACAGTTTCTCATGTGTGACATGGAGGCTGCTTAGACAACTGCCAGCCCCACTGGTCCATCTATCTGAATTTTTCAAGATGTGGTCCAGGAACCATCTGCATTGGATACTTATCACTCAGGATTATTATAAAATGTAGACTTCCAGACATCTTACTAGCTGTATGGAATAAGAACCTGTGATTGGCAGAGCCACGTGATCTGCAATTTAACAAGCTGCCCTAGTGACTTTTGTACATGTGAAAGCTTGAGAGTCATTGGCTTACTGATTGCTTTTCACCAAAACAACAACGTTAAGGTTTTTGGACCTCTTCTACTATGCATGTTTAACGTACTCACTACTAGAAATTTTATTAATTACATAAAAGCTGTAACCAAAATTTAAAAAGAAACGGAAACATTGGGAGCAGTATTTGCTTACTAAAATGGCCTACTTTTTGCTAAGTGACCACAACACCCATAATTCTGGGCAGAATTTCTGGAAAAGTACTTTATTCATTCATTCATTCATTTATTAATTCAGGAAACTCTTATTCAATGCTTATATTTTGTTGGATTGTGTAACTACAAAGATGAATAGAAATAACTCAAAAGAATTAGCAGTATGCCTGTAATCCCAGCACTTTGGGAGGCTGAGGCGGGCAGATCATGAGGTCAGGAGATCAAGACCATCCTGGCGAACACGGTGAAACCCCGTCTCTATTAAAAATACAAAAAAATTAGCCGGGCGTGGTGGTGGGCGCCTGTAGTCCCAGCTACTCGGGAGGCTGAGGCAGGAGAATGGCGTGAACCCGGGAGGCGACAGAGCTTGCAGTGAGCTGAGATCGCGCAGTGAGCTGAGATCGCGCCACAGCACTCCAGCCTGAGAGACAGAGCGAGACTCCATCTCAAAAAAAAAAAAAGAGAAAGAAATAGTATAAAAGACCCTAGAGTCAGAGTGGAGAACATAAATTTGAGATGTGAATTCTGATTCTCCGACTCATTGGCCAAGTGATTCTGGGCATGTTATTTAATCTCACTGTGATTCAGGTTCCTAATAAGTGAAAATCAGAAAACCCATGCCTACCTCATAGATAGGTAATGCATTTAATAAAGCACTTAGTGGAGTGGTAGGCTTATAATAACCAATTATGAACAGCTATTATTTCAGTATGAATAAAATGCACTATCCATCTGGGCAGGGGAAGACACAGACAGTACAAGGCAGTGCATAGGCCACTGGTTTCTGGAGCTCGCTTTGCCTGGTTTTGATCCCGGCTTCTCCATTTACTAGCTGTGCACCCTGGGCAGGTGATGCCACCTCTGTCTCTCCCTGCACAACTCTGCGGCTTCATTTCGACTTCCGCATGTCTTATTCCTCAATGAGCCCTGTGCTCTCCTAACTCCAACTAGGTGTCTACTTCTTGGAGGATCCAACACAAAAATCAGTTAGAGAGGGAGAGATGGCAGTCACTGATGAAGCAAAATCCGGGAGAGAATGCGATCATGAGTCATGGAGAGTGTGGGTGAGGGGAAGACAGTGGTTGCTACTCATGTTCTGAATACAGGTATTATTTTAACTTTTGGAGAATAATACTGCTTCTTTTCATGTCCCTGGGAAATGTTGTCATATTTTTAAAGTGAATATCCCTGAATTTGTCATTTTCTATTAAAACTTTGCCCACCAGAATGAGTCATGGCAGAAGCATTGACAGGAACAGGGGACTGATTCAGTTGGTGGATGAGTAAGCTACTGAGAGATCTTTGTTGACCCGCCGGCACCAGGAAGCTTTCTTTTTCTCTGTTTTCTAAACAATGTAATTTGATTACACTTCAAACACTGTGCTTCCTTATTTTCCTATTATGTAAATTACATATGTAAATTAATGTAAGATGAAGACATGCAGATTTTTGTCTGTGAAAAAGATGGGCTGACTGTGACCAGAGCCGAGCGAAGCTTTGAATTAACTTTCTGGCCATGGGGATGGATTTCCTTCCCCCATCCCACCTGTACGTGGCTGCATGCTTTTAGTCAGTGATGAAGTTCTTGGCTGCAATGAAGATGCAGTACTTAATTAAGGAAGAGTGGATTTGTTTATAATAAATTTTAGCCCAAGTATGAGATAGACAATCAATGTCCTCATCTATAAGCACCCACTAAACGTCTAGTAGGCCACTTTGCTTTCGTTACGTAGCAGACATTCGCTGAGCATCTACCATGGGCCAAGCTCTTTACAGGCAACAAAGAAGCAACTATATCTAAGACACAGTCTTCCCTCCACAGACTGATGTGATTACAAGTCAAAGTGATTCAGGATTATTCTGAATTAGGAGAGACCATCTAACCCAGTCTTGGGTGGAGGGGAGGTAGAGAGTAGTTTCAGGGAGATATTTCTAGACAAAGTTACAGTTACGTCCGGCTGAGCCCAGAAGGATGAATGGGAATGGTCAGGGGCAAAGGATCATGGGAAGAGCAGCAGGTGCAAACGCCTGGAGCAGAAGGCACAGGGCCGGGTAAAGATCGGTCAGGTATTTTTGCAATAGTTTAAGACAGCTGGAGTTTAGAGTTCAGGGTCAAGAGTCAGGGTGGGATGGCAAACCATGAAGCCAGAGAAGCAACAGGAACCAGCCTTTGTGGGACTAAGAAATGTCATTCAGGGTGTGAACCCGGGAGGCGGAGCTTGCAATGAGCCGAGATCACGCCACTGCACTCCAGTCTGGGCAACAGAGTGAGACTCTGTCTCAAAAAATAAAAAAATAAAAAAAATGTCATTCAGAAGGCCATGGGACCCGTGGAGGTTTCAGTCAGCCAGTGTCATCACAGATTTGCATGATTAGTGACTACTGAAGTGTATGAATGTAAGAGGAACAGACTAGCTGTGGGAAGAACAGTTGGGAGGGGAACCCTTTCTTCCTGGGCACAGAGCTAGGCTATTTCTCAGCTTCTTGGATAGTTAAGCAGGGCTTCAGGACTGAGCAGCAGCCAACAGACTGTGGGCAGAAGCAACATGTGCTCCTGCTGGAGCTGATACCTGAAAATCCTCCTGTGTGATCTCTATGTGCCCTACCCTCCTCTGCCAGGCCTTGGGCAGGAGTTGTTAAACGTGACTGAGCATCAGAACCACCTGGACAGTTTGGTAGAACATGTGTTTTTGGATCCTCTCAGAGCCTGTCATTCAGCCAGTTTGTGGTGAGGCCTAAGAATTTGCATTTCTAACAAATTACCAGGTGATGCTGTTGCTGCTGGGCCAGGAACCACATTGTGGTTACTGAAGCCCTAAACAATGCAGAGCTACAAGATGCACAAGAAGGAATAATCCTGGGTTCCTGAATAACTGTGTGGAGTAGTCCCTCACACACCTCCCTCCAACTCAGAACTCCCGTGGAATATAAAGCAAGCAAGGAAAGTGTCCAGTGAATGCGGGTGCATGAAGGCGAGCGCCACACTGTGCCACATTGTCTTTTCCTGCAATGCTTGACTGTACTGCTCCTTTTCCTTGCAACATCCAACCCACCCCCATCTTAAGGTAGCTAACCCTACTCACACTGCAGGTCCCAGCATGGCCCTCATTTCCACCAGTGTGGCTCCTCAGATGCAAACCTGGCTAGTTGTCCATCTACCACCCTTTACAGTATATAAAAAAATGTGTATATATGTATTGTACCATTTTATGCCTATTATTCTAAGTTGGTTTGTTGTTTTTAAACTTTTTCATATTTTGGTTCTCCTCACACCTCTGGAAAACCATATTTATATTTGCCTCAATGTTTATCCATCTAGTCCAGTGTCCTATTTCTACGACTCATTCCAATGTTGAATGAATGATGCCCAAACAGTGTCTGGCCCTCAGAATGTGCTCAATGATTCTGGAAACAGATTTATTGTTTTATTGAGGAGAGTAGAAAGACTCTTAAAGAAGACTTGTTAAATAAAAGAAGAAAAGCCCCTGGGATGTCCCAGGTTAGCAGAGCTGAGACCTGAAACATGAGGATTCCATGATAGTGAAGGACTATATGGTAAAAGAACAGAGAGAGTAAGTCATGCATGCGTATAAGACACCTAGCCACAGAAGAAAATATGGTGGCTTGAAGGGGGGCAACAATTATTTCCATGCAAGACAAGAAAGACTTGTGTATGTTTGAAGGTCCAAGGGAAGGAATCAGTGGAAAGAAAGACTTGTATAATGCTGGAAAACTGGAAATAATTGAGGATACAGTGTGTCAGATGACTAAAGAAAAAGAGAAAGGAATCCAGATGTAATGTTAAGGTCAATATTTGAAGGATATGATGCCAAGACAGAAGAGGATGAGGAGGGGACATATATCTGGTTAAAGATAATTTTGGTGGGGAAGATGGAAGGTTAGGAGATTTCCCCTTTAATGACCTTGATTTTCTCAGCAAAGTAGGAGATAAGACCATCTGCAAAGAAAAGGGGTTTGGAGAAGAAAATTTAAAAAGAGAGAGAGAGAATGAGGAACATTGAAACAGCTACTACAAAGAGTATGCTTTGGTAATCAAAAGGATGACTCACTCACAGGAACCATTACATATAGCACATCCATTATTTTTTAGCCTAGAAAAAAAAGGCCTTGTAAATTTCTAGCACCAAAAGGTTGGCATTGTTCTGAAATGAGTACCTAAACTGATGATCTCACTGCTGCATTTCTTCTCCCTATGAGAGCTAATTCTAGGCACTTAATTTCTGTACACCTTTGCTCTGCTCTGTCCTCTTCCTCATACGGCCTTCCAGAGCCAACTCATAATATTCACTTTTTAATATTTTATTTTCTGTGCTTCATTTTCCCCATCTCTCAAGTGAAATAAATTTGATGAAGAGGGCTAAAGGCCTTTCTGTAGCTTCATGTTAGTTCAGCAAACATCTATGGAATGCCACTAGGTGCCACTAGGTGTAGGAGACGGTGGGGCAGTGACTATGAATTAAACATTATATCTGTCTCAGAGGTTCTCCCATGCTCTGTGGGAGACAGATTCACAAATAAATCATTTCAGCATCATGTGGCTGGTGCTGTCATGGGGGCATGCATCTCACGATCTTTAGACGCTAGGCTAATGACATTCATTCATTCTCCAAATATTTTGTAAGTACCCACTATGTGTCAAGAAATGTGAGCCTCTGGCAATATAGCGGTAGAAGTGACAGGTGAGTTCTTTGCTGTTGATATATGTACTCTGAGGAAAATAAAGGGATATGGTGTGATAGAGAGAAAAGAAGGGGAAATTATTTAGCTTGAGTGATTGTAGAAGGGCTGCCCTAGGTAGGGGAGCTTCAAACTGAGACATGAGTGAGGAGTCAACTATGTGAAGATGCAGAAACAGATGTTTCTCCTTAGGGGACACCTCCAGCAGAATGGCTCAAAGGCTTGGCTTATTCAAGGAGGTAAAAAAAGACCATTGTGATTGGACAGTGGTGAAGGAGGGAGAAAAATGGGGGGAGACTGGCAAGGCAAGGAATTTGAATTTTATTCTTTTTTTTTTTTTTTTTTTTTTTTTTGAGACAGAGTCTGGTTCTGTCGCTCAGGCTGGGGTGCAGTGGCTGGATCGCAGCTCACTGCAAGCTCCGCCTCCCGGGTTTACGCCATTCTCCTGCCTCAGCCTCCCGAGTAGCTGGGATTACAGGCACCCACCACCTCGCCTTGCTAGTTTTTTGTATTTTTTAGTAGAGATGGGGTTTCACTGTTAGCCGGGATGGTCTCGATCTCCTGACCTCGTGATCCGCCCGTCTCGGCCTCCGAAAGTGCTGGGATTACAGGCTTGAGCCACCACGCCCGGCCTTGAATTTTATTCTAAAGCAAATAAATCAGTAAGTGAGCAGTATCATCTTAGTTCTAGAAATTCAACCAGTTTTGCAAAGACCACATGATGCCACAAAATATCCTTTACAACCCTACCAAAAATGATTGCTAGTAAGTATGGTTCAATCAGTCATTCTGCAATCATATATTGTGTACCTGCTGAGTGTTAGATATTGTCTAGGTCTTGAGGATACAGGAGCCACAAAGCAGAAAAATGTCCTTGCAGCCAACGTGCTTATATTTGAGTATGTGTGGAGGCTGGCATTTCAGGGAAAGCAGTAGTAGTAAGTACAAAGGTTCTGAGGCAAAAGTATGCTTACACTGTTTGAAGACAAACAAAGGCATGAGTGAATTAAGGAAATTGATATCAGAAAAAAAAATAATAAACTTGGAGGGAAGAGGGCAGTGGTTTAAGATTGTTATATTCTTATTTTGTAAAAGGCTTGCTCCAGCTGTGGTAAGACAATAAAATCAAGGAGTTACAGATAAAGCAAGGGAACCAAATAGGAAGTGATGGCAATCATTGATGTGAAAGGTAGTTTTGATTAGGTTGAGGTTGGAGGAGATGGGAGAAGTGAACATATCTGGTGATATTCTGAAAATAGACCAATAGAATTCCATAATGAATTGGATGTTTGGGATAAAGGGAACAGTCAAAGACTACAAAATTTTGGATCTGACCATCAAGAACAATGGAATTGCCATTGCTCAGATGAAGGAGACTAAGAATTGCAGATGAGGAAGCAGATATTAAAAGCTCGGTTTTGTTCCAGACCAGTCTGATCAACATGGTGAAACCCTATCTCTACCAAAAATACAAAAATTATCCAGGCATGGTGGTGGACACCTGTGATCCCAGCTACTTGGGAGGCTGAAGCAGGAGAATCGCTTGAACCCGGGAGGCAGAGGTTGCAGTGAGCCGAGATTGTGCCACTGTATTCCAGCCTGGGTGACAAGAGTAAACCAAAAACAAACAAAAAACCCCTCAGGTTTGAAAAGGTTAAGTTGAAAATGTCAATGAGACATCCAACTGGAGAGATGTATTAGAAAAATCTAGAGTTCAAAGGAGAACTGGAATTTTCATCTAGTCTATTTGAAGACATGGCATGTTGCTCACTTGCATAACAGGCAGACCTATATTTTAAAGTTGAATAGAGGTGATAGGAAAAAATTTAGCAAAGCCCAGAGTCCAACACTGACAAGATTTGGGAGTTAGCAGTTCCTGGTGATTCATTTGTAGAGGTAGAAAACCAACTTATTGTTACTTCTTTTTATTTGTTTATTTATTTATTTTTTTGAGACAGAGTCTTGCTCTGTCACCCAGGCTGGAGTGCAGTGGTGCGATCTCAGCTCATTGCAAGCTCCACCTCCCGGGTTCATGCCATTCTTCTGCCCCAGCCTCCCAAGTAGCTGGGACTACAGGTGCCTGCCACCATGCCCGGCTAATTTTTTTTGTATTTTTAGTGGAGATGGGGCTTCACCATGTTAGCCAGGATGGTCTTGATCTCCCGACCTCATGATCCACCTCCCAAAGTGCTGGGATTACAGGCATGAGCCATCACACCCAGCCTATTACTTCTAATCAAATCAAGTTACCTGATAGTGTCAATTTAAGAGGAAAAAGATAAAACTGTAGACAAGGAGGCAAGTAGTTGAGAGAAAAACCTGAAAATAAGGACCCAAAAGACCTATTCTTAGTCCTGATTATCCACTAAGTTTCTGTGTGACAATGGAAAAGTCATCTCACTTCAGTTTCTTAATTCGTAGGACAAATGGGCAGGATAGGATAATCTATAAGTTTCCTCATACCTCCAAACTAAAGATAAAAAAAGTCATAATATATTTTAAAAAAACTCATAAATCAGTAAAAAAAAAGATGAATAACTGCTAGAAATACAAAGAATATTAACATACAATTCTCCAAAGGAAAGCTAAAAATAGCAGCGAATGACCAAAATAGCTCTGGCACTCAGCTTCGATACTGTTATTAAATTATCAAAAACTAACTATACAATAGGAACAACAACAAAAAAGTATAGTCAACAGTAAACAGCAACAGAAATATTAAAAGTTTATATAAATGAAAAATGTAAATTCTATGAAAGATTAATAACAAAGGCTACTTTGGGAAGAAAGACTCATTGCAAGGATGGCCTAAATTTAACTTAATCCCAATAAAATACCCATTGTGATTTCTTTTTTTGGTAGAACAAGACAAACCAATTATAAAATTTGCATGGAAAAATAAACATTTGACATATCCAGGGAATTTCTGTAAGACAGCCTATTCGACAGACAGCTCCTTTTGTTTAAAGTGGATAAACAGAGCTGCAACCTCTGAATCAGGACTAGGTGAGATAGTTTAATAATGACCACTGGGTGGTGACTCCAATTCCCCAGGTCACCGTTGTTTTATTTTCTACAGAGATGGAAAAAAATAGGAAAAAAAATTAATCTACTCAGGATATTACTTCTGGGAAGAGTGCTATAGTGTTTCAGTTTGGTGTATACTTAACACATGGTATTTAAATTGCATTTAAATGGTCTGCTTAGTTTTAATAAGTAAATCAACAGTAAGTTACTTTATAACAATATTGTTAAATTAAAAACAAATGACTAGGTTTCTATACATATAGACATGTGATTCCTTCTTAGTCTTTAAGGGCAAACGATATACAGTCACAAGGCTAAAATAATAAAGTCTCTTTTGCAGGACTGAATAAATACTGCTTCTATTAAAAAAAAAAAAAAGGAAACTGAAGAGTAAGTGATGTCCAACAGCAAAATAAACTTTCCATTATGATATGGCCTTCCTTTCCTGACTCTTCTGCCTCCCTCTTATTTTCCTATAGATAGAAGATGAGAATATAGCACTTGGTTTAATGGATTATAAGAGAGCTCTAACCCCAACCCAGAGAGAAGGTGCACAAGTCAAGGAACTTCAAAGGACGAAAATTGGTTACCTTGGGAGGTGAGAGTGGGACCTTTACTTGGCCAAAGGAATACTTGCCCTGACAGGAACCCTCACCAAAGGACATGCATGGAAGGAAGGTCAGGTGTATTGAAACCACAGCAGATGCTTAGGCTGGGGAGCCAGGGACGGGAAGGGGACATGGCCCATGGATATTTAATTTGTTGTCCTATTATTTTTCTTGGCTTCTGGTGAACCCAGATGGTGATCAGCGTTTTCCCGAGCACACAGACTCTGTAGTGGAACAGAAGGCTAGTTGCTTTACAAATGAGGGAAATGGGAAAAATCTGACCTAGTAATCTGCAAATCCACACAGGACTTTTCGTTGTGGATTTATGACAACCAGTCTTCAAATCTTGGGAGCACGGTATTCTTCTAACTTCTTCCTTAGTGTAACAAAAATTGCTGTTTATCGGGAATCTTGTAGAACCAGAGAATATATACTGAAACTTCAAATCCTCATAACAATAGTAAACACCCAATCCCAACTTTGTATGTGAGAAGCTGAGGCTTGAAGAAGTTAAGTAACATGTCCAAGTTCATCCAGCCAAAAAGTGATAGAACTGGAATTTTCATCTAGTCTATTTGAAGACAAGGCATGTTGCTCACTTGCATAACAGGCAGACCTATATTTTAAAGCTGAATAGAGGTGATAGGAAAAAATTTAGCAAAGACCAGAGTCCAACACTGACACTTTCTATTCTAAAAGAAACCCTTGATGTGCAAAGTGTTAAGGCTAGATGTTAATTTGAGTCAGTGGATCCCTTCATTTTGCAGATCCTGCAGAAGTTAAATGTCACAGTTAAAAATGTGGAACCAGCTGATGGTAGATATAGCCAGGATGGGACATCACAGCTCCTCTATTCAACACAGTGCTCTATTTACACAGGGTCTATCTCAACTGATATTCTCAGAACACCTAAAGGCACGTGGTGCATAGACCAAAACCATCTGCTAAGCCTTCTGGCACTAATAGAATGCCGTTACTTACAGTTATGGTCAGAGGAATCTGCAAGGTGGTAAATTGCAATGCCACTCTGTGTATTCTCCATAAATGTTACTTTCTCTATCTCTCTCCTGGGTATGATACAACATTTAAAAGACAATAAATATAGCAACACTGTGGTAGGCCATTTACTTACTAAAATGGAAGAATGTGGCCATGGAGAGTCAGAGCACTGTCACCTGGTCATTTAACACTGCTGCAGGCAAGGGCCCAGGGTGCAGCATTCTCACATTCAGCAGTTGTTGTAGACAAAATGGCCCTGACCGGAGATGTTCACCCAAACTATCCCTTCATATGCACTGCGGTATAGAATCTCCAATCTATTTTTTAATTTGTTATTTCTATTAGATACATGTACAAGATAAAGTACAGATGTCTTCCCTATCCCAGGTCCACCCCTACGAATCAGTCTTTACAATTTCTATTTTAGGTTCTTCATCGTCTTACATTTATACCACATGGAATTGGGTTGCTATTTTTGTTCAATCTGCCTTAGGTGATAGATGTTGACTCTTGCAATGACCAGTGGTGATATATATTACTCATGCCACCCTCTTCTCTTCCTAGATTTTGATAACTAACATAATTTTCTAGTGCTCTCTCTCTCTTTTTTTTGAGATGGAGTCTTGCTCTGTCACCAGGCTGGAGTACAGTGGCACGATCCTGGCTCACTGCAACCTCTGCCTCCCAGGTTCAAGCAATTCTCTTGCCTCAGCCTCCCAAGTAGCTGGGACTACAGACACATGCCACCACGCCCAGCTAATTTTTGTATTTTTAGTAGAGACGGGTTTTCACCATGTTGGCCAGGATGGTCTCGATCTCTTGACCTCATGATCCGCCCGCCTTGGCCTCCCAAAGTGCTGGAATTACAGGTGTGAGTCACCATGCCCAGTCAACTTTCTAGCTCTTCTATTGGTTATCTATAAATCTTTAATTAATGCTCCTAGAGGTACAGGTTCTCCACACTTTCCCTCTAGCTTTCCTTCTCTTGTTATACTTCCTGCCTTCCATCACACATGCACTCTCACATGGTCAGGAATGGTAACGTTTACATTCTGCTCTGTAACCATAGTAAACCAAAATAACTTATCCTAAATATTAAAACTAAGCATTTGCATGATAAAAACTGTAACCAGATAATATATTAGAAATATTATTCTGCTCAGGCTTCATTCTTCTATACTACACATCACATTTCCTAAGCAACTAATTATCATTGTAGTCATTGAGAAGTAGGAAAGGCCAATGTCGTCCTGAGAAACAAGAGGACTGTAGAGGAGGATTCCTCAGTCTTGGCTACACATGGAGTCACTTAGGGAGATTTTTAAAATACTGATGCCTGCTTCCCATCCCAAAAATGTCAGACTTCATTGGTCTGGAGTATGGTCTAAGTGGAATTTTGGAAGCTCCCAGGTAATTCCCATTTACAATCAAAGCTGAGAACCACCAATGTAGAAGCAGCTCTGTTCAGAAAGTAAAAGTAAATGGAAAGTCTACCCCACGGTGTGTCCTTTCTAATGTGGGGCAAAGGCCAAAGACCAGAGGAAGGAGGCCTGTAGATGAGTGGGGAAAGGTGGGGGGAAACCAAAAACTGAGGAGGGGCTTTGCACCCACTTCTTGTTTGGGATTTGGAACATGTGTCCTAGGAGAGTGGCTCCTCCCCCGCTGCCAATAGGCTCAGAGAAGCTGGGGTCTCAGCGCCATTAGGCCTGGCTCCCGGAATCTCTTCATGTTCCCACACTCCCTGAATGGGGAACATGGAAAGTAGCTGATGATACTGACTGGTGGGTCTGCCTGGGCAGTCACCATGGTGGGGAGCAAGTGACCCTAAGCAGGAGCATCGTATGGAGCTGTGCAGGCCATGCAAGGCACATCACTGGAGGTATCACTGATAATAAGCTGTGCCCCCTGGAGCTGTCAGATGTGGAGCTGGCAAGTGCAAGATGAATCCCCCTCTGGAATCCATCACTGCATTTGCTCCAAGGAAAGAGCCCCCAAGAGGCAGCTCCCAGTCAAGGACTGATCACAGCAGGGATACTAAGACAGGGATGTTCTTGGCCGAATTTGCCTCAAGGGCATCTGGGTGCTTTGCCAAAACTTCACTACACTGCACACCTCACAAGCTGTCTTCCCTGTCTCCTTCACTTGGGCTTGCGCTTGAGCTGGGGCTGATGGCTCTCCCAGTGGACTCCAGCACCCTCTTTCTTTCTTTCCTCTCATACAGGCATTTCCTTTAATAAACTCCTTGCATTCCCCCAAATAAATCCCATCTTAGCATCTGCTCCTGGCAGGGCTTGGACTGACCCTCCGCACCTTAGAACAATTTGCACCACTCAGAACCACTGGAGCCTAACATTTTTACCACCAGTTCAACTCTGGACAACTGGGACTTTGCATCTACTTCAGAGATGTCAGGCAGAAGCCAGTTTCAGCCAAACGGTGTGGTTAATTGGCTCATTCTAGAACAGTGGCTTTGTTTTGGCCTCATAGACTCCGACCATGTGCAGCTGGTGCCATTTTATCCCATCAGTGAGTGCTGACAGCTTTAACAAAGAAGGACCGCATGGTCAACATTTGGTCTCACAATTTCATCGTTCAACAGGGAGAGGACTGCCAGAAACTCGATCAGTACATGCTTCTTCAGATTCCCGGCTCACAAAGCCACCTATGACACCCAGCATCCCTGCATCACCAACACAGTCTCAGCATGGGTTGACTCAAGTCATCTTTTTGGGAAAAGCTATTCTGTCCCAAGTGTTGTACATTTAGTCTGCTCAGGAAAACCTTTCCTCACAGCCTGTCACACGTTTGAAATGTATTTTCACCATGTGAAAAGCACTGGCTTGGTTTCTAGAAACAGAACACCACATTCGTGGAGAAAGGTCTTGGTTTGGAATAGACCATATATGATTATGTGCTGTGTTGAGAGGGTACTCCAGTTACTGATTTGCCAGAATCCAAATCCTAAAGAATCGAGACTCACAGGGCTTGAAATGTGCTTGGTGCAAAGTGATCGCCAGGGGCTTCTAAATCTTTCCCCTGAAGAGATGGAGGGGATACTGTCTCCCAAACAGACTCTAAGCTCTGAAGGATCCCAAAGACTGGAAGCCAGAATCAGCACACCACATCTTGGAGGTCTTACGAGGACCATCAGAAACCTCGTGGCTGAACACCTGAGCACACTTTAAAGAGGATAAAGCCCAAAGCAGTTTGATGGAATAAGGTTGTGGTATCATAGTGTTATTTTTTTTTCCTATTCTTAGAACTGGCTTTATTGTTACAATATGCCTGGCACAAAATGTAAATTCTAGAGGGACAATAAGATAAAATGGTAAGAAGACAAAGTACTATTCTTTTATACTCTGTCCCCTGGTTTCTGTGGCTGTGATCAGCGGCATATGCAGAGATAAGAGATGAGCGCCTGTGGGATTTTGGACACAGAGCAAAATGTCACAAGATGCTGGTCCTTTGGGAGCCCTGCAGCCAAGGGCCTTTGAAGGTCACTTCTGCAATTAGGCTGTGTGGTACTGTATGGGTGACCCACATGCACCAGAACATATGCCACTAGCCCAACTGGCTCACTCACTCACATGCTCTCTCTCTCCTTTCTCTTCTCTTTTTCTAAGGTGTGATTTTCATAGTAATTTAAATGATTAAGACTTGAATTATAATGAAGCTTAGATGAAGCGAGACCCTCACCCTGGCATTTAAAATCAAGTACAGTGAGAGAGAAATTGGACTTCTGCCATTGCCATCTAAGGCTGAGCACGCCAGGAATGACCTGCAAGGATTACAAAGAGATGCCACTGTCTCTCCTAGCAATTTCTTCTAGTTACGGATTTGTCAGAATCTAAATTTCTGTTTTTCCTCAGTCCACTGCTTCTCTCTGAGAATGTGGCTCCTTTGGGGATGTTGAGTTTTTCAACAGGATGAGCAGCAGAAAGAATGTTACAGAGCAAGGAAGGGGGTGGTGTTTCTGTCTCCTGCTCCATAGTATGCTTTTATGATTTTTTTTTTTTTTTTTTTTTTTGAGACAGAGTCTTGCTCTTATCGCCCAGGCTGGAGTGCAGTGGCAAGATCTCAGTTCACTGCAACCTCCGCCTCCCAGGTTCAAGTGATTCTCCTGCCTCAGCCTCTTGAGTAGCTGGGATTACAGGTGCCCGCCACCATGCTTGGCTAATTTTTGTATTTTTAGTAGAGATGGGGTTTCACCATGTTGGACGTGCTGGCCTCAAACTCCTGACCTCAGGTGATCTGCCCACCTCAGCCTCCCAAAGTGCTGGGATTTCAGGCGTGAGCCACTGCTCCCGGCCCCTCTTATGCTTTGATCTCAATAGCAACAATTGGAAGAAGTTCTAGTAAAAAGGAAACCCCAGGACAGGGAACATGAGTAAGGGGATAAAAATAATGATAAATCTTGAAGCTTTAAATCCTTAAGCTAAGGGGTAGCTGTTTCCATGCTCCTGTGTCCCTGTTTTGTCAGGCTTCTATACAAATGTCAACTGTGACTGTCACTGTCCTATGGTACATACTGTAGCATTTACTCTTTGGTGCCTGACTAGGAATAAAGGCAGTGGGTGCACATCAATCCACTTCCATTCATGTTTTCTTCCCTAAGTTAGCAGGTTCATTTTTGCCAGATTTCAGGGTGTTTTGCATGGCCCTGTCACTTCTGCATGGGGACAGAGCCAGCTCTGACAGATGCACTCTCATGACACAGCACATCTGTCAGACACCAAGGGCTGGAGAGAATTTTTCTTGGTCAGCAGCATCTCTTCAATGAGGTCTCTTATGATCAAAGATGTTGGCAGCAACAGGAAAACTACTGGACTTCTAGCTTGGGCACACTTAGATGATGAAAGTAACTTGGATGTCTCTCATGGTTCCACATTGTGCTAGACTAAGGGAGGAGATCAGCAAAATAATTCTATGGCAGAAGGTAACGTTTGATCCAATGTTCCTGTAGTTCTTAGGTTTCTCACTGTTCATCACAAACAAATGAGAGGTTTTCCCTTGGTTTGGAGTATAGCCTTTTACTCAGAACAATGATAATCACAATAATTAATATTGATTGAGAGTTTGCTATATGCCTGGCACTATTGCCAGAACTTTATGCATGTTAAATCATATCATCCCTGTAAACAACCTGCTGAGGTAGGCGCTATTATGATCCCCATTTACAGATGCGGAAACCAAGTTAAACAACTCGTTCACAGCTCATTAGAGAACAACCTGTCCACAAACCAAGATAGTCTGGCTTCAGAATTGGGCTGGCTGTTAGCCTCACTGCCAGGATACTTCTTCACCTCACCCAGGGACAAGTTCATGTACTGAGTTACCAGGCGTTGAAGCAATTTCTATTAAAAATAAATCTTCAGCCTTGAATCAGACAAATGAAGGTCTGGATCACTGTGTGCAATCTATATCCACGGTTTGAGAGAGAAGTTGGCAAATCTGACTTGCTTGGAAGTACATAGTCAAATGATGAAAGGTTTGGAAACCATGTAATATGAGAGATGTTTGGAATAGCCGAGGTAAGTTAAACAACTAACCAGAAGACAGTATAGGGGGCGCTATATGAAGGCTTTGCCTTCAAAGACTTAGGATGACTCTTGCCATACAGGCCAGGTTCATTTCAGTTCCCTCTGCAGAGCAAAGCTGGGATGAGTCAGCAGAAACGTCAGGAAAATCAAGTTCATTTGTAAACACTCAATCTTTGAGGATAAAAGAACTCCTGTGGAAAGGTAGTGAGCTCCCCATCATGCCTGTCCCTTGACAGAGGCCACAGCATCAGCTGGGAAGGAAATCATTAAGACTTTGTGCATCACAGTGGGAGGTTGAACCAGGTCACCTCCAGGTTCCAACTGTGAAATGTATAGAAAGTTGGGGGCTTTTAAGTTAAAATGATAAGTTACAATTCGGTACATAACCTCTCGAGTGTCATACTCTGTTAGCCACAGCCCCTCAGAGCAGCTCACAGGGGAAAAGGGTAGGGTGGAAAGAATGCTGGGTCACAAGTTAGATAACAAATGTCAGGGCCTTGCTCCACCTACTGAACGTATGACCCTGGTCAGGTATATTTTACTCCTCATATGCTTAATTTCCTGCAACTTCAGTTTGAAGAAAAGTAGATACCATTGTTTTGAAAATTTTTTAAATATTATTTTGACTGTGCCTAAAAATCTTTTAAGCACCATTTATTTGAAAAATGGAATAAACAAAAGTTTTCCTGCCCCTAGCACTATGGCAGTGGTGAAATTGTTATATAAGAAGCCTTCTAGAAGATGACCTCTGCACATTTTCTGGACACTGTGGTATCAGCTTTGCTAATAGTCCTTTGCCTCACTGTATGTTGCTACAAAGTGAAGGTGTTGTCAGCAGTTTCTTTTCTTCTAAGTCTTTCCTATTCTGCACCAATGCAACTGGTTTCTGTGGTTCAGAACTGCCTCGTTGACTGGGATATCCTAGTTTCTTTAGGCCTACTGTATTCAAAGCAATAATAGTGAAACTCTACTGTAATTTATCATTCTCCTATGCAAAGCAAACATTTATAAAATGCAGCTACATTTCTGTCTTACCTACAGAAAATGTTCACCCTGCTTATATATTTTTGTAAGCCAATTTGTACTTCAAACATTACGTCATATTTTTCAGAAAGCAATAAATTAATTCATAAGTATTTGGAGTCTGCTTCGCAAGCCAATTCCATGTCATACCACTGCTCAGAACACACGTCCCATGTTTTACAAGGAATTTTCCTCTAAGTTGTGATTGTAATGTCCTCTAATGGTACAGTAGATGTATAATCTCTAATATAGGCATATCTCCATACCTAGGCATCACTGTTCAAAGAGAAGCTGATTAGTATACTTGAGACAAAAATAGGCCATTCTAATCAAATGTTGGCATTGGTTCCTTTTATTTGAAAAAGATGGTAGTAGATTTACAAAAGTAATTCCCCTTTTACCCAAGTCTTAGTAATGAGAAACTAGACCTGAGAACACACTTAATCATCCTGTTACCCAACACCTGAGCCTCCGAGCCTCCCACTTGAAAGCACGGGGAAAATACACATAACACAATTCCAGGGAGAGCCTGGGTCTCTCTCTTAACATCCCACCAACAATCTGCTTCACACACTTAAGCACTACTCCACTTCATTTCAATAAAAATAGAGTTTAATTTGGTCTCAAAACAACTTGCTTTTTCCCAAGTATGGGGAAAAAGGGCTTGGGCTGTGGGATCAACTACCGCAATACATCTGGCTATTCAGGAATCAAGGGGGTTCACCATCACTCAAAGGTGGGGTGCAAATCTGTATTGCAGTTAATTAATTTAGACTTCATATGAACTGCTTGAACTACAAAGAAAGCTGGCCAGCTAGCTTCCAACAACCAAAGGATAAAGAAAGGAATGAAAAGGCTAAGAGACTTAGCAAACAAACTGTTGGCCATTTGAGAGTAATTGAAGGCTACCCAATAATGGCCCCTTGATTGAAATCAATTAAAAGGAACCAACTGACCCGCTGATGAGTGAGAGCTTAAACATCCCACCTACTCAAGAATGGTCCAAATACAGTCCCAAAGCCCTGGAGGCCTCATGAATATTCTGAGAATTTAAAGTGCCTAAAGAAGGAGGGATGGGCGGAGGAGAGGGTCTGTGCTTCTAAATAATAGCAGCTCTCCTGTGGTTACCCTTAGCCTTCCAGGATTCGCTTTTCAAGCTCTTCATTGAAATTGCTCAGGTCTTTAACTGATCTCCCTTAAGGACTCAAAAGCCTTAAGCTAATTACACTTGGCTGAGATATGCTTGATGAGATGGGAAAAACATAAAGCTTTTGAAAGGGTGAAAATCTCAAACCATCTGCTGGTGGTGTTACTGAGAGAACAATAGGGGAAAAGGAAGAGGGCAGCTAGCCAGCGTGGAAAGGTACAGGATTTCTTTAATTACTAGGTCAATGAGATCGTTACTCCTTGGAATGTTGGGAAAGGCAGGACGCAAGCTTAGAGAGCTAGGCAACAACAACTGTGCTTGGTGAATAAGCAGAGCCAAAGATCAGCCACCAAAAGAAGACACGTTGTGAGGGAGAAAAGGAGAATTAGGCCAGCTGGGTTTAGAAAAGCATTTTTGATGAGAAATCACAGGTAGTTTATGGAAAGCAGAAATAAATGCTCCTAAGTTGGAATTAGGTTTCAGAACAACCTCTGTACTTTTTTTCTGATTATCTCTGGTCCTCAAAGGCAACCCCAGATGGAGCCCCGGTGAAGTGCGCTCTCTCTGATGTTGGTAAGCCAGTTGCTTCTGTTATACTTGGCAATCCAGGTGAACAGCCTGCATTTAGCTTTCAGATCAATGCCCCAGGTGTTGACTCAATATGGCAAACAGCTTATGTGTGTTGCTCTAAAGGCCCTGTTTGGCTTCTCCTTTTTTCTTTTCCTATTAAAATAAGCCCCTCAAATTCCGCTGAGAAAACATTGGATTTTGGAAGACAAACTGACTTAAATCAGATAGGGCTGCTAAAGCAGAGCTACTTTTTACTTTGTGTGGGGGAACTCCTGCGATTGAGCAAGCGTTATGCCCCCGATCCTATTTCCGCTCTTTTTTCAACCTTTGTGGAGAGAAGGCCATCTTCTTTCACATGACTCCTTCTCGTTTCTATGACTGAAGACGAGTAAGACTACGAAAATGATGGGGAAATTTTTATCTTCATTTTCCCCCCTTATATCCTGTTCATTAAAATGAGAAAGAATGACTGTAAGGTATATGGATGTGCTCTGCTCAAGAATAGGCCGAGGCGGACATCCAGGCCTGCATGACTGAGTGAGTTTAGGGCGCAGGTGTATACACCTCTTGTTACATAACCTGTTTAAGTTCATACTTGGCTCTGAGTCACTATTGTCCGTAAAAAGTATAACTGCCCTGCTGATGATGGACAGGCGCTCTTGCACTGGGGCCCAGAGAAAGAGAGAGAGTACTTACTGCAAGACGGAGAGATGGGAGCCATGGCTTGCACTCCTACCCAGAGAGAGAAAGAGTTAAGCTGCTAACACTGTTAAGGGAGAGCTGGTCTTGCAGGCCGGCCGTGCAGCTGTGTGTGGGAGTTGGCTGCTGACAGGGGCTGCGGAGCCGGAGCAAACAGCCGAGATAAAGGCAGAGAGTATAAGAGAGCTAGTGTGAGAGAGCTGCTGATAAGAGAGCTGCTAAATAAAATTACTTTTCACCTGCCTACAGCCCCGAGTGTTCTTTCAGCCATCTGCCCATCTACCCACTCCCATCGGACCTCAGGTGGGGCTGGAACCTCACCCTGAGCGTGACATTTGGAGTAGTCGTGGCCCTGGCCTAACAAGGACCCTTTGGTAGTATACATGATTTTGTATACACAACTCCAATATATGCTGCTCAGAATGCACTTTGAGTACCCCAGGGCTGCTTTCCAATAAACAAACACAGTCCTTGGTTCTGTATTCTTCTAACCTAGGCATGCAGTCTCTGTGTTTCCTTGTCCATATCACCTGCCCCTGTGGGAGAAATGCATTGTGCAATGAGCACAAAGAAGGCATCTGTGGGAAGAGAGGCTTATCAGTGGCTGATCTCTGACACACTGTGGGTTGGAGTCAGGAAGAGGTCCCCATCCTTACCACAGTTACCCTAATGCCCTGTGTCTCCGCTGCAGGTACTGGGGGTCCTGATGCTAAAGGAGCATCTCCTCCCACAGTGGCAGTTGTGAGCCAGCTGGTTTGGATAATGAGGGCTTTGCCAGTGGTTCTCAAGCTGTGTTCCTTGGACCACCACCAGTACCACCATCACCTGGGAACTCGTTAAAAATGCAAAATTTTGGCCGGGCATGGTGGCTCAAGCCCGCAATCCCAGCACTTTTGGAGGCCGAGGTGGGCAGATCATGAGGTCAGGCGTTCAGGACCAGCCTGGCCAACATGGTGAAACCGCGCCTCTGCTAAAAATACAAAAATTAGCCGGGCGTGGTGGTGCTCTCCTGTAATCCCAGCTACTCAGGAGGCTGAGGCAAGAGAACCGCTTGAACCCGAGAGGTGGAGTTTGCAGTGAGCCGAGATCACGCCACTGCACTCCAACCTGGGCAACAGAGTGAGACTCTGTCTCAAAAAAAAAAAAGCAAAATTTTGCCTGCCATCTCCAGATCTATTGAACCAGAAACTTGAGGGATAGGGCACTGAAAGCCATGCGTTAACAAGGCTTCAGGTGATTTCATGCACATTCAACTTGGAAAGCCTCTGCCCTCACTTTGGGCTACACCTGGAGGAGCTAGGGTTACTGGCAGACCAAGCAGTATTAGGCAGCCTGTTGCCAGGAAGGTCTGGACCATGAGCCTCCAAACTCTGCTTCTTTGCTTTCTATTGTTTTCACTGTCTTGTCTCTAGGATATATAAATGTGAATTCCTGCGTATAACACAAGAGATGCGCGCGCGCGCACACACACACACACACACGGTTCAAACTTTCATAAAGTCCTAATATTCTAATAGAGAAACCAAACCACAGCAATTATTGTATAAGAAATATACTTGAAGGGGAGCTCAGGAAGTTGTACTTTTAGCAAGTTCCTAGATGATGCTGAAGCTGCTGGTCCAAGGAACACATTTTAAGAACTTCCATCCAGATGGATCTGTTTTCACTACTGAGGGCTTAGCTTCCCCTCGAGGGTTGAGATTGTTTTTGTTTTTCTTATTTTGTGTTTGTTTGTGCCCCAGCCCCGAGTCCAGCGTCTTGTACATATTCATGCCGGATATGTTTTTAATTGATAAACATCATTGAAAGTGCAACTGAGGAGACTCAGAAGGAGGGTATTCTGTTTGCCTACCCCTCTGTCAATCATCTTTGCCTCATCACCAACCAAAATAAGACAGTGAGAAAGTCTAAGATTTTCAAAAGAAATGTTCTAAATTGGGTTGCAAAATACTAGAGTAGTGGTAGAGGTAATGTACTAGTTTCTAGTTGCTGCAGTAAATTACCACAAACTTAGTGGCTTCACATAAAGCAGACTGATTTTCTTACCGTTCTGGAGGCCAGATGTCTGAAATGGGTCTTCTTATGAGGCTAGCATCAAGGTGTCAGCTGAGCTATGTTCCTTCTTGAGGCTCAGGGAAGAATCTGTTTGATTACCTACTACGGTTTCTAGAGGCCACTTGTATTCCTTGTTTCATCGCCTCCTTCCACCATCTTCAAAGCGAGCAGCATAGCATCTTCAAATCTCAATCGCTCTCTTCTTGTCTCTCCTCTGCTTCTACCAACGCATCTCCTTCCCTGTCACTGACTCTCCTGCTTCCCTATTTGCTTATAGATATACTTGTGATTACACTGGGCTCACCTGGATACTCCAAGATATTGTTCTCTTCTCAAGCTCCCTAACTTAATTACATCAGCATTGTCTCTTTTCCTGTGTAATGTAGCACATGGACAGGTTCCTGGGATTAAGACAAGCACACCTTTGGGGGACCATTGTTCTGTCTACTCCAGGCAATTAAAAACAGTAACCCTTAATGTTCCCTTCAACCCCACATGTTATTTGGTGACTGGACTAAAATTTTTACTCCTTATTATAGGTGATAAAATAGTAAGATACCTTCTGGATATGTTCCTGCGTTGTTAGAGATAACTTTTTGAGATCTACTTACAGAATATCTCTTAAAGAGGTAGACTTTGGAGATATGAAATACATATATTTATGTATACACATACATATATACATACAGACACAGTATATAACTATATTTACCTTGTCTAGTATTTATCTGATCTAATTACTAGATGTTATGCAAGTTTTGTTTTCTGATTGCATAAGGTTTTCTATAATATTTTGTTAATGGGAAAAAGAGGGCAATGTAACAAAGTGTAAAATATTGGCTATATTAATTTTGAAAAGTACTCCCTTACATTGAAATTATATGACCATATCTTAATACATTATGAACCATGAACCTCTTAATCCTAAATATTTTTACTTTATGAACTGTGTTTGTAGGTTTATGAAACAAAAGAACAGACGAAGTAAATTAGGTTTAAAGTTTGAGGAACAAACTAAATATGACAAATGGAAAAAAAATTCCCCTTTGAAATTTTTCTTTCAGAAGAAATATCTATTTTTTCTCTTTTTCCTCATTTCTCTGCAGTCTCCAAAAACTAGGTTCAATTAAAAATGAAGGTTAATAAACTATGACAACATCTTTGAAAAATGAACTCATGCTTCTGTGTAAAACAATTTAAATTCGAACAATGGGATGATATTATTGGTTAGAAACGTGACTGATTCATCTCAACATTTCCTTTGAAGTTTCACAGAGAAATAAAGCAATCACATACAATCAATTCAAACCCCTTGCTATTGTTCAAATGCTTGCCTCCCTTTTTCTCTTTTTTCTTAATCATTGCAGCAGATGTCATAAAATAAATGTAGTGAAACTTTCAAACAGCAAGTTCCCTAATTGTTTCCATCTTGATTGTAAAAACACATTGAAAGGTAAATCCTCATGGTGAAATAAATGAAAAAAATAATTAACATTCAAAGTACTCCTTATACCACCTGCTTTTTACGTACTGTGCTGAAATGAGGGCACCTGATGTATAAAGAGTAATGAAAAGAAATTGAGTTTCCTTCTGAAGCAGGGAGAAAAGTAGCACTTACATTTGAATCCAAATCAAAATGGATATATCTTTTGCACAATCAGTGGGATCTGGAAGCTCTTGCACCTGATGTGAAGTGGTTAACTCTAATCCAAATGCAGTAAGTATGTCATCCAAAACTTATGACAGAATAGTTTTGGCTTTTCGCTTACTAAAATAAAGTCTTTTATTTAAACATTGAGCCTCTATTCCAACCACAGTATAAATGTACAAATTATATTTTGGGTTGACAATATTTTGTTTTTTACAAAAAATGTATACATGAACATCCTTATTATTACAATCACTATCTACTCCACATACATTATAGATTAGACTTGCACTTGTTACTTCTGTCACTGAAATGGTCTTTCTGTCTGAATGTTTATGATTAGGATCTTTAGTTCACAGTCATAATTCAAGTCTGACTTGTAGTATCCTAAGAGAAGGCAAAGATCAGTTCATGGGAAAGTAGGTAGAACCCTCCCTTCTTTAAGTACTGTATGTACAGTGGCAAAAAAAACTGTACTTAAAGGAAACTTAAACTTTTATTCTAAGATTGAAAGAGCCAAACAAAATGAGACTGACCAGATAAAGCCAAGTCAAAGTAAGGGAGTAGGCTTCTGAGTATAGGATTGTAGGGATTACTCCATTCCACTTCTGGCCTGAAATACTTGAGGCCCAAGGCATGCTGCTTTGGGGCCCCTTTAAAGGAGGCTGACATCAGAGGTCACCATTTTCTTCCAATCTATCAGGCTGGGGAGGGATGCAAACACAGCAAAGACTATGCTTACAGAAGGGTATGGCATTGTGAGAATAAATCCATGTTTCCATGGAAACATCTCAAGTGTATGCATGTATGTCTATGTGTGTTGACAAAGATTCATAATTTGAGAGTTATTGTATGAAATGAGGGAGTTCACAGTCAGGGTAACATTGAGTTTTATATAAACAGACTGGGGCTCAGCAGTATTTTGCTATAAAGGGCCAGGTAGTAAATGTGCTAGGTTTTGCATGTTCTAAGAAAACTTTATTTATTTCATATAATCCCATATGAATTCTATACCCAATGCTGGCAGACTGCAATAACTGTAATAATTTTGGGTTCTTATTGACTTCAGTCTGTAAAATGACATGGAAAACACAGGAATCAATGATGAATCAAATCATTTGTCTGATTCTAGTTGGCAGTAAGTCTCCACACTCCTTGGCATGGCCAGAAAGGCCATGCATGCTCCCACTCTAACCCTGGGTTTTCACCCGTCACTTCTATTTTAATAATCCCACTTCACCATTCTAGCTTTTATTGACAGCTTGGGCTGCCAAAAGAGAGCAAGGGTGGCTAAACTTATACTAGACAAAATAGACTTTACCTAAAAAATAGTCACAAGAGACTAGAAAAGGTCATTGTAATAATAAAGGAATCAATTTATCAAGAAGATATACAATTGTATGTATTCACGCACCAAACATCAGAACATCTAAATATATAAAGCAAATACTAATAGAACTGAGAGGAGAAATAAACAGCAATAAAATAATAGTAGGGGACTTTAAAACTCCACTCTCAGTGATGGATAGATTACCCAGAAAGAAAATCAATAAAGAAACAAGAGATTTGAACAACACTATAGAGTGAATGAACCCAGCAGACACCTAACATTCCATTCAATAGCGGCAAAATACATATTCTTTTCAAGTACACACAGAACATTCCCTAGGATAGATCATATGTTAGGCCATAAAACAAATCTTAAGTTCATTGAAATCATGTCAAGTGACTTTTCTCATCACAAACGTATAAACTAAAAAACAATAACAGGAAGAATATTAGAAAATATTTCACAAATATTCACAAATATATGGAAATTAAATAACACAGTCCTGAACAACCAATAGGTCAAAAAAGAAATCACAAAATTAAAAGAATCTTGAGACAAACAAAAATAGAAACACAATATACCAAAACTTACAGGATGCAGCAAAAGCAGTTCCAAGAAGAAAACTTATAGTTATGAATGCCTACATTAAGAAAAAAGATATCAAATAACCTAACTTTACACTTAAAGGAACTAACAAAGGAACAAAGCACAAATTAGTAGAAGAAAACATAATAAAAAATTAGGACAGAAATCTCTAACCTCTCAAGAAATCTCTCATCTCTAATGAAATAGAGAATAGAAAAACAATAAAAAAGATGAATAAAAATGAGTTTTTTAAAAAAATTAACAAAATTTACAAACTTTTAGGCGACTAAAGAAAAAAGATGACTCAAATAAATAAAACTACAAATGAAACAGTGATGTCACAAGTGATACCAAAGAAATACAAAGGATCATAAGGGACTACTATGAACAATTATAATGAATAAATTGGATAACATAAAAAAATGAATAAACTGCTAGAAGCATACAATCTAACATGACTGAATCATGAAGAAATAGAATATCTGAATAGACTAGTAATGAGTAAAGAGATTGAATCGGTAGTCAAAAAACCTCCCAATAAAGAAAAGCCCACAACCAGATTACTTCATTGGTGAATTCTACCAAACATTTAAAGAAGAATTAATGTCAATCTTACTTAAACTCTTCCAAACAAATTAAAGAGAAGGGAACACTTCCAAATTCATTTTATGAGGCCAGCATTATCTTGATACCAAAGCTAGATAGGAACACTACAAGAAATAAAAATTAAAGGCAAATATCCTTGATGAAAATAGATACAAAAAAATTCAACAAATTACTAGCAAATTCAACAGCAGTTTAGAAGGATGGAGGGATTTACATCTGGAATTCAAGGATGGTTCAACATATGGAAATCAATAAATCTGATATATCACATTAACAAAATGAAGGATAAAAATCATATGATCATCTGAATATATGCAGAAAAAGCATTTGAAAAAATTAACCACCCTTTCATGATTAAAAAAAACCCACAAAACTCAACAATTTGAGTATAGGAGGAATGTACTCCAACACAATAAAGGCCATATATGACAAGCCCATAGCTGTCATCATACTTAATGGTAAAAAGCTGAAGGCTTTTCCTCTAAGGTCAAGAACAAGACAAAGATGCCCCTACTCACCACTTCTATGCAACATGGAACTAGAAGTCCTAAACAAAGCAATTAAACAAGACAAAGAAATAAAAGGCATTCAAATCAGAAAAGAAGCATTATGATTGTCTCTATTTGTAGATGATATAATCTTATTAAAAACCTTATAGACTCCAACAAAAAAGTGTTAAAACTAATAAATTCATTAAAGCTGCAGAATTCAAAATCAACATACAAAAATCAGGTGCATTTCGGCCAGGTGCGGTGGCTCAAGCCTGTAATCCCAGCACTTAGGGAGGCCGAGACGGGCGGATCACAAGGTCAGGAGATCGAGACCATCCTGGCTAACATGGTGAAACCCGTCTCTACTAAAAAAAAAATACAAAAAAGTAGCCGGGCAAGGTGGCAGGTGCCTGTAGTCCCAGCTACTTGGGAGGCTGATGCAGGAGATTGGCATGAACCTGGGAGGTGGAGCTTGCAGTGAGCTGAGATCCAGCCACTGCACTCCAGCCTGGGTGACAGAGCGAGACTCCATCTCAAAAAAAAAAAAAAAAAAAAAAAAAAAAATCAGGTGCATTTCTATGCACTAGCAATGAATATCTGAAAATGAAATAAAGAAAACTATACATTTATAGTAGCATCAAAAATAATAAAATACTTAGGAATATATTTAACCAAGGCAGTGAAACATCTGTATATGAAAACTGCAAAGCATTGATGGGAAAATGATTTAAGACACAAATAAGTGTAAAGGTATTCCATACCTATGAATCAAAAGAATTAACATTGTTAAAATGCCCAAATACCTAAAACAATGTACACATTCAATATAATCACTATCACAATTTCAAGGGCATTTTTCACATAAAATGAGAAAACAATCCTAACACTCATATGGAAATACAAAATATCCCAAATAGCCAAAGCTATTTTTTCTTTTTTGCTTCACACTTACTGACATCACACTTACTAATTTCAAACTACATTACAAAGCTATAGTAATCAAAACAGTATGGTACTGGCACAGCAACAGACACACAGACCAATAGAACAGAATTGAGAAGCCCAGAAATAAACCCATGCATACAAAGTCAACTAATACTTGACAAGGTAGTCAAGAACACAGAACGGCAAAAGGACAGTCTCTTTAATAAATGATGCTGGGAAAACTGGATACCCAGATAGAAAAGAATAAAATTATACTTCTGTCTTATACCACTCACAGAAATTAACTTGAAATAGATTAAAATCTTAAATGTAAGACCTGAAACTGTAAAACTCATATAGAAGACACAGGAAAAAAACTTCTTGATATTGGTTTTGGCAATGATTTTTTGGATATGACATCAAAAGCACAAGTGACAAACGCAAAAATAAATAAACAGATTTTCTAAATAAACTAAAAAGCTTCTGCACAGAAAAGGAAATAATCAACAAAGTGAAAAGGCAACATATAAAATGGGAGAAAATATTTGTAAACCATATATGTGATAAGGGGTTAATATCCTGAACATGTAAGAATTATAATAAAACAGATTATCTGATTTAAAAAAGAAAATCTGAATAGTCAAAAAATAAGTAAAGAGTTTGAGTCAGTAATCAAAAACCTCTCAAGAAAGAAAAGTCCAGGACCAGATTAATTTGCTGGTGAATTATACCAAACATTTAAAGAAGAATTAATGCCAATCTTACTCAAACTCTTTAAAAAAATTGAAGAGAAGGGAAAACTTCCAAATTCACTTTATGAGGACAGCATTATGTTGATATCGAGACCTGAATAGACATTTTTCCAAAGAAGACTTATGAATGGCCAATAGGTATGAGATAAGGTGCTGAACATCACTAATCATCAGGGAACTGGAAATCAAAATCACAATTAGATATGACCTCACGCTTGTTGGGAAGACTTTTTTCAAAAAGGCAAGAAAGAGCTAACAAGTGTTGGTGAGGGTGTGGAATAAAGGGAACCTACACTGTTAACAGAAATGTAAATGAGTATGGCGTTATGGAAAATAGTATTGAGGTTCCTCAACAAATTAAAAATAGGATTACCAAACAATCCAGCCATCCCACTTCTGGCTAGATATCTGAAGGAAAGGAAACCAGTAGCTTGATGTCTGTACTCTCATGTTCATTGCAGCATTATTCATAATATCCAGGACACAGAAACAACCTAAGTGCCCATAGATGCATAAAGAAATAGAGAAAAATGTGACACACACACATACACACACACACATATATCTCACATTTGTATACATAATATGTGTACAATGCAATATATATGTATAATGGAATATTACTCAGTCATAAAAAGAAGGAAATCCTGCCATTTGTGACAACATGGATGAAACTCGAGGGCATTATGCTGAGTGAAATAAGACAAAGACAAACACTGTGTGATCTCATTTATATGAGAAATCTTAAAAAGTTAAAAAAAAAAAAAAAAAGACTTCTATCCTGAGCTCTATGCTTAGAATGAGCCCAGCAGTGGCTTTGTCTGTCTTCCTCAGTTTTAGTGCTAGTGTCTATATAATTTCTGGCACATATAACATGTGCATTAGAAGCATTTGTTGAATGTATGAATAAAACCATTTATGACTTTCTTAGTTATGCAATGTGCGGTAGGGTAATGGTGGACTGATGTGCTACTAAAGATCCCCCTGCCAGTCATTAGAGTTAGCAGAAAAAAAAATAACTTTACTCAATTATATCACTTGTAATCACGTTTCCATTTTCTAGTCTCAGTGTCGTAGTTTTCATTGTGAAATAAATACTATATTTCCTAATATAAAGTACACTGCTTTCACATCTTAACATCTTTGAAATAGTGAATTGTTACAAAATTTTTGCTGGTCAGGACCTGATGATACAATTTATCATACCCATATGGACATTAGCATCAAAACCAAAAGTACTCAAACTTGCAGAATGAGTTTCAATGACTTGGATTAAAATCTCTGAAAAATAATAAATATGGAGGGAATTGGTGAATCAGGAGTGTTTTAACAGCCTCTAAGTTGAAGCAAAAAAGAAAAAATAGGCTAACTCTACATGATAGCAAGACAGACTTAAGTCTTAAGAGACTTACAAGCCAATGAGTTTTAAATTCTTTATGAATTCTCTTAAATTCTGAACCATCAAAGATATTGGCAGAGGACAATATTGTATAATAAAAACAGATATTGATGACTTTGATTGAAAGTGATTTAGAAGTAGGACCCTGAATCTGATGAAGTTTTAGCAATACTGTAACTAATTCCTTTAGCCTAAAATTTTCTTTCTATGTATTCTCAAGGGTGATATATGAAAAAGTTCTACATCTTGTTCAAAGAGTTTTTTTAAACATATAAAAATCCTAAATGATAAGAAATTATTGTGTCTTACTTTAATAAGCAAGATTTTGGAAAATTTATGAATATGTAAAATAATGGCACATCTTACAATTGAGGCATCTTAGAAGTACACCTTCATCTACAGTGTGTGTACAACTATATTAAATGTAGAATAGCAGTACTTGCCATAAAACAATAGCAAGTAAACTACAACCTCAGATGAAATTGGAAGCTACTGCCCTACTCTGATACTATCTTAGTATTTTGTCACTGTCTATCAAATATATCAAATAGTGAACAATAACAAATAAGTGAGGTGGTAAACAGGTAAAAAAGGGTAGTTTTAGGCTGGGCATGGTGGCTCACCCCTGTAATCTCAGCACTTTGGGAGGCCGAGGTGGGCGGATCACGAGGTCAAGAAATCAAGACCATCCTGGCCAACATGGTGAAACCCCGTCTCTACTGAAAATACAAAAATTAGCCAGGCGTGGTTGCAGGCACCTGTAGTTCCAGCTACTTGGGAGGCTGAGGCAGGAGAATTGCTTGAATCCGGGAGGTAGAGGTTGCAGTGGACTGAGATCGCGCCACTGCACTCCAGCCTGCCAAAGGAGCAAGACTCTGTCTCAAAAAAAAAAAGAGGCAGTTTTGCCTTCAGTATACTGTCAAGAAAAATTGTCTAAGACTTGACAATGGATAAAAGAGATCCTTGGGTATCACTGTGGTGGAAGGTTCAGTGTTGCCCTCCAGACTATCTGGGATTATCTGGTTCTATGAGGGTGTATTCTTTTCTATTCACTAGACTATTTTACACATCTGTAGAGGTAGAAGGTAACATGTAGAAAACTTGAAGTAATGAAAATGAGATTTGTTCCTATCAATGAAAATGAATTTTGTCTGATAGAAAGAAAGGATATGTTGTATTGTCCTGTACGATATTAGCCAGTTTGGAAATTTTCAGTGCTCCTGAATTGTGTGTGTTTGTATGGATATATTCAGTGTTTCTGAATGTGTGTATTATGGATCCATGTGTATATCCATATAGCCATAATTCATAACCAATATACAGTCATGCATTGCTTAAGATGAAGATACATTCTGAGAAATACGTTGCTAGGTGATTTCATCATGCAAACATCATAGAGTGTACTTACACAAACCTCGATGGTATAGCCTACCACATACCAAGATTATATGGTATAGTCTATTGCTCTTAGATTATAAACCTGTACAGCATGTTACTGTGCTGAAGACTGTAGATAATTATAACACAATGGTAAGTATTTATATCTAAACATATCTAAACATAGAAAAGGTACAGTAAAAATGTAGTATCCATGATCTTATGGGACCACCGTGACATATATGGTCTGTTATTGACAAAAAGGCATTGCATAGATAATAGATGGATTTCACACACACACACACACACACAGACACATACACACACAGACACACACACACACACACTCTCTTCAAATTCTCTTTTGAACCAGGTTTAACATCTTAATGATTCCCTTACTAGTTAATCATTTAAATAAAATATTTTACTTGTATTGATTTTATAGTTGTATGACAGTCAAATTTTATCTTTCTGAAAATTTCAATTTAGCGTTATATAATGCCTTTGGGAGGAAGTTAAATATAAGGAACAAATGTTAATAATTATACTCACTATCTTTAGAGAAGGTTAATTTTTTTGAAGTATTTCAGGATAATATATGTAAAACAATATTATGTTTAGATGCAAGTACATGTTAACCTTTTTATCAGTTGTGAAAAAAATCCAGGTACTTTATGCACAGAGAGTTGTAGAGCTCTAGTTTGGCGGAGAGGAATAAGTTCAACATTTAAAGACAGAATTCCACTTATGCAAGTGATCTTTTGTTTTTGCAAATTACTTTCATAAGCCATGTGGTTTGATAAGCCACATGGTTGTAGAATCATATAACTCAGGGCAAGACCAGAAGGACATAGGCATGATACAAAGTTAAACTGTAAATGAAACTGGAGTGTTAAGAAGGGCAAGAAATCAGGAAGACAAAGGGTGATACAGGATGTAGCTGGATGCTGGAGACTTACAAGAGATGGTCTCTGAAAATTCCCCACATGGACATGCACAAGTTAATAACAAGTTTTGATGCTAACATTCACTTAAACCCACACACATCCTTGAGTTTGTGGTACTGCACGGAGTGAAGGGATGAGAGGTGGTAGTGGTGTCTGAGTGGGAGCCATAGTGAGAACTAGAGACAGCTTAGGATAAAAAGGAAAGGCAAAGGCTGAAGTGAGAAGTCACCAGAGGCAGGAGCTTGGAGCCTGAGAGTAGAAGAAATAAACCTGACAGCAAAGAATTCTCAGAGATATTGGAAGGGATCATAGATTTCTCCTAACATGAAAAATGGAGGTTCGGGGCAATATTTTTCTAAATCTTTAAAGACAAGATGATTGCAGCAAGCTAGAGGATTTAAACAAATCCAAGAGGCCTGCATAACTTTCTTACTGGGTAGATACATGTGAACTTTATACATGTATAATCTAACTTTACAGACGTACACATGCATATATGCTATCCACACCAACATTATTATTGTAGCAGTGAATATACCGTTTATTCTTCTATATATATATATATATATATATATATATATATATTTTTTTTTTTTTTTTTGAGACGGAGTCTCGCTCTGTCGCCCAGGCTGGAGTGCAGTGGCCAGATCTCAGCTCACTGCAAGCTCCGCCTCCCGGGTTCACGCCATTCTCCTGCCTCAGCCTCCCGAGTAGCTGGGACTACAGGCGCCCGCCACCTCGCCCGGCTAGTTTTTTTTTTTTGTATTTTTTAGTAGAGAAGGGGTTTCACCGTGTTAGCCAGGATAGTCTCGATCTCCTGACCTCGTGATCCACCCGTCTCGGCCTCCCAAAGTGCTGGGATTACAGGCTTGAGCCACCGCGCCCGGCCTATTCTTCTATATTTTTTAACTTTAAAATTATAGGTCAGTTATGCAGCATAATTTGAACGAACTGGTTCTGTATGTTTACATTGCATAGATAGAGACATGTAGAAAACCTAAGCAATTTAGCTTAAAACTTTATAATTTTTATGTTCAAGATACTTAACCAATATGAGGAATTTCATTAGACACTAAAATATTCATAAAACCCAAACAAAGACCAACATTTTTAATTTAACGGATATCCTAAAACATAATTTTGGTTGTTGAATTCCAGATTCAAAATGTTATTAAAAAAGAAGAAAACAAATGATAAAACTGCCCTAGAAAAATAATGGTGCTACTACTATGAATAATAGGGCATTACTAAACTTGATTTCATTTGAAAAGAGATACAAAGACTTTCTGAAAGTAGAACGTTCCAGTAAGTTTGTTACTCAAGATGCAAGTGTATACAGTATTTTGCATGAATCAAAAATATGCCTGAGCAATGACTCTTTATAGCCAAGAACACAGCTTGTGTATGAAGGCCCAAGTGTTAGGTATTCTATTCCCAGGGACATGTCCATTGTGCTATCGTGTAATACGCAGGTATTCTGTGTATGGCAACATTGCTAGTGCAAGGTCTGCTTTTCAAGGAGAGAAGAAAGGGCTCTGCTAGCGATGTAAGAATCCTATGAGAAATGGAAAACACCAAGGGGTATACAGGGGTGCTTTGTAGATGAGATAAACCTCTAATGGATTTGACTGGTAGAAACAGAAGAGAAAGTTGCTCACTTGCTATGTGTTCACTGAAAGATGAAATAGTAGCCAGAGGAGTTGCAAAAAAGGATGTTTCCCACATGGACTGAGAAAGATGGTGATGGAAATCCAGCTTGGTTCTGAGCAGAGTTTCTGTGTAAACCCACCTTGAGCTAAAAGGCATTCCCCTCCCCCTTTAAAGTATCTTCAGGGAGTAATTAGCTGTCCAATCACTGGTAAGCCCTAATATATTTGGGTGATTTTTTTTTTTTTTGCCTGGCCTAGGGTACCTCTATATTTTTATCAATAGGGTACAATAACTAAAACTGAGGAAAACCTATGATTTCAGCTTTCAGCATGACTGACCATTGGCTCCCATGCCATCGCTCTTGTTTCATCAAGAATGTGGTCCTTCAGAGTTGGCCTTCTAAGAAAATTTATAAAACTGGAGAACCTTATAACTGCAATTTTGAGTTCATGCCCCTCATTATTACCCTAGAGACTGGGATTCTTCGAAGTTTAAGCATTGCCAGGAATCACACAGCCAGGGCTAGAAGCCGTGGCTGTGTGTACACTATGTCTCAAGGTCATGCTGGTCAGACCACGCTTGGTTCAAAACATGAACCTAAGGGCATGATAGTTTACACTTGTCACTGGCTTGTGCTTAACTCTTTACTTGCATGCCTGCCCATATGCATCTTTTTCTAAGAAAACATTAAACCATAATATACTTTAAGTCTCTGTCAATATTTTGTTCAATCTTGGGTAAACAGACAAAGGATTACTATTCTACGCTACACTTATTAATTGATATGAAAAATTATTGGGACCAAATGTATTCATTCTGTGTAACACTTAGAGAAAAAAAATCCAATATATATCATAAACATACATGAAAATTTTGTGAAATAACAACACAGTGTGGATATAGTTAAGATTTTATGTCAAATATTTCTAAATTCACCTAAATAACAAATATAAAAAAGATGTTTTAATGCTGACTTTATATTTTATACTAAAACATGAGATCCTTTTCAGAGAAGATCTTCTATAATATTACTTTACTATTTAGTTATTAACCTAAATGATGTTATTCCACTGGATTTCATATGTGTTGCAGGTCCTGCTGGGAAATCATAAAACTGGGCTCATTTAGGAAGAGGCAATGTGGCTGTATCAGAAAAGCTGCCATATGTGAAACCTCACTTCATGCCTGTTGAAATTTTTGTATTTCAGGTCTCCCAGGGACGTGTCCATTGTGCTATTGTGTAATTTTATCAGCATGAACTTCTGCTGAATATTTTTCCTTCTTTTCAAAATCCATATTTTAGTAGAGCTAACTTCGAAACTTAATGTTGCAACATCTGTGCCCATACACCTGGGAGCCATAGAAGATGTATCCTGAAGATTATCTACATTTTCTAATCTTATAAAATGCTACAAAAAGAGAGAAAAAGGTTATATATTTTTCCCGGTCTGGATTTTTTTTTTAAGGAATCACTTTCTGCCTCCTTAAAAGGATTCTTACAATAAAGGAGAACGAATACTTCTAAAGCTATAAAGAATATCTTTACAAATATAATAAAATATTCATTTGTTTTGTTTACAGATAATTCTTAATACATATGTACAGCTTTCCATTAAGATACTATTTTGTGAATACAAAATCTGGAGCTATAGTCTCGAAATGTTTTCAAACAAGACTTTTTAATAACTAAATAAAAAGAAAGTAAAAAAATTGCTACTTTGAGTTTATTTACTACTTTTCTTTTGTGGATCTATCAACAGCTCAATGGTTTCTTTTTTAATAAAATAGAAGTTATGGTTTTATTTATTTCTCAAATGCAAGATTGAGATACTGACAAACAAAGTGTTTATGAATGGAGAGAAATGCCTTCCACCTGGCTTCCTTCTATTAGTTGTTTTATCTCTTTAGAATAAAATATGTGGCAATGTAAAGAGTTTAGAGCACATCAAAACTGCCTGCCTGAGATGGTGCTGCCAATCAAATGGGTAGAACCAGTTGTTGTTGAAGGATAATGTAGAATATGTGATTTTCAACAGATTCAAAACAGTGAAGAAGGATGATGAATGGACTTAGGGAAATCACATGTGGATTTTCTTGACTTTATCATCAATGTATCAAATTATGATAAATACTAAATACTTATGGAGTGCATTCTATGTGTCACACATTGTTTTAATTGCTTTGCACATTTTACTAATTACATTTTCACCATAAATATATGTGACAGGTACTTTTGCCATCGTCATCTTACAGATGAAGAACCTGAAGCAGGTAGGTTAAGTAACTTGTCCAAAGTCACCCAGCTTATCAATGGTGGAGCAGAGCTACTGCAGAGCACCATGAGTCTACATTGCCTCCTTTCCTGTGAGTACTTTTCACATAGGGAACAAAATAGCTTTTCACTCTTACTTCGATGCAAAGTATAAGATGACAAATAGTTTTTTAAAATATGTTTTTAAAAATATTTCTATCTTCACTCCAATCTATTGGCTTCTTGACCTGAATGCTGCCTTAATATTTACTGAGTGTTCATTCCTCTTGAGTTTTCAGAAATCATTATAATGCTCACTTATTTTTTAAAACAGTATAAAATTATTTCAAATTTAAATACCAGAAATATTCAAGGCAGGGCCAAGTGAAATATCTATGATAAAGATGGGAGAGAAAATGTGTTTAATTCAAGACTACCAGCATTGGTAATCATCTTACAGTGAAAAGTCAAATTTTAACAAAGAAATTCAACCTCATAGTTGCTAAAAGCAAGGAGCAGAATTTCACCTTGCTTTTTTCCCACATGCTATTCCACCATTATCAGAAAAAGATTGGCATATTTACAAGGAAGAGAGGAAAGGAGGGTATTTACTTCTTCAGTCATCAGAGTAGTGTTCAATGCTTGGGAAGGCTCTGGGAGAAGGGAAACATGTCAATGTGTGCTGAATGCCAGCTTTTTTCTTATAGGTCAAGTCAAAAAGAGGAAAACGTACAGCTGTTCGATGTTCCTCTTTACCATTTGCATTTCTTGAAATGCAATAAACAAAGCAAACAATTTCTGCTAGAGAGAAATTGAGCTAACATGCACAGCATTGTCTATTTTACATTTTAAAACTGCAATTGAAGAGAGCAATACCATGTATCTGATTCTGAGTAAGGGTTGTATCAATTCTCAGTTATCAATATTAGACATGAAATAACTTCAAATATACCCTTTATTTGACTTGACAGGAATGTGGAGTCGTGAGTCTGAACTACGATTTGCAATAGAGAAAAGTTTATTAGAGGCATAGACATAGAAGAATGTCACACTGTAAATGCAGTCAAAATTTTAAAAGTGTCAAAATCTCTAACATGGTTTAGCAATTAAACTGTGTCAATGCCCTTGCCAAGAAGAGTTCATAATTTGGAAGCTGTAGTTGCTATTGACCTGATTTTACAATTGAGATCATGTCTGAGTTTTAATTTGGAAACAAAATTGATCACTGTGTTCTTTAAACAAGACCTGTCAAGTTATTACTCTGCAACTGCTTTGAAAATACATATTTATTTAAGAGCAGTATGATTTAGGATATATTGTAACAAAAATTATTTCATGAGCTTCTTTTAAGAGATTGCTTTATATTTAAACATTGAATTCTTTAAGTTCTTCAATTAATCCTGAATTACTCAGAATAATTTTTTAACATCTATTTTTAAAAATATTTCTATCTTCACTCCAATACGTTGGCTTCTTGCCCTGCATGCTGCCTTAATATTTACGGAGTATTCATTCCTCTTGAGTTTTCAGAAATCATTATAATGCTACTTATTTTTTAAAACAGTATTCAATATGATTGCATCCTAATATTAGCAAACAAACTTGCAATTTAGGTTCATATAACTTGCTTCTTCTACATAAATTGTTTCTTTCATCACTACTATACGAAGGAAGACAGATGAAATCCATACAAAAAGGTCAGTCTATTTGCTTTAAAGCCATTTCAGACTTTTTATGAACTTTATCCCTCTAGCCCATAATTTTGATTTCTTATAGGCTTTCTCAATACTGTAATTTTAAAAATTTAAATTGAATCTAAATGAATAACAAAAACATCCTTATGCTATATGTAGTTGCTGTAAGTCTTCCAAGTATCTTATTTTGCTACTTCTAGATTTTATTCCACTTTCAAAAGGAGATTTGGGGTTAAGGCAATGTTCATTTTCCCCCTTTACAAATTGTAATTGCATGAGAATAAATTGATAGTTGAATTCTAGGCAGGAATCCACAGAAACTTTCTATTCTTGATGGGTTAATTTAAGAGCAGTCCTACCTTTTTCACCTTCTTTTTCTTCTTGGTCATCTGTTAATGGAATCACTTCTGGTTTCTCCACAATCACTGCATCTTCTTGGTTTGATGCAAGTTCTAAAAAGAGACAGACAGACACTCAGGGATGTCTTAGTTGGAATCATTGAGAGAATAGAGACTATGGCATAGAAAGTTAGAGTTCTTTCTTCCCCCTTCAAGTTTCAATAGGTACACCAAGTTGAGCACTGTTGTTATCCTCCAGTAATCATTGCTTAAAACACACACACATGCCACTCACACACACAGGTATATACAGAAGTCATGGTTCACAATTTCATATCATTCTAAGATAACAATATATTTTGGTTTCAGTACCTTCTGTTTCCATATATGAGCTCTGGGATTCTGTTTCAATTTTTATTTCATTCTTCGTTGAATCATTCTCTTGTCCTGTCAAAACAGTGATTGAAAAATAAAAGAAACGTGATATGCATGACCACAGCTTTATTCCTGACCTTCAGAAACCATGCTTTAATCGTGCATGGAGAGATAGAGAACAGTTTTGAAACCAAAGTGGAGGGCAAAGATACAATTTTTCTAGTCGTCAGATTTATATCAATTATTTTCTGAGAAATATCCTGATAATTTAGGAAAAAATCTTTTTTTTTTTTTTTGGAAACTGATTTGAAACTGCCATACTTATATAGCTTATCAATGCACAGGATGTGGATAGAGGACACAACCTGGAAATTTTCAAATTTTACAATAATTTCTGGGCTGTATGGGTTAACTACATTTAATTTCCTTTTAAGATACAAATGTTTCCCATAGTGAGGATTCCTAGAAAATGAAAACACTACTTGCACTTTCATTTTTCCATCAACAGAGCATAAAAAACTTGAGTCATGTGGGCACAAGGGAACTGGGGGGATAACAGCTCAGCCATTCTCTTAAGACACATACTAAATACAGCGAAGGTCAGGAGAGAATTCAGCCAACTCTTGATTACTCTTAGGTTGATTATCTAGTAATGGTTTTTCTTCCTCACGCCTTGGCTTCTCCTCCTACCCTCCCCTGTAGAGTTTAAAACATTTAAGTGCTCATTAAGAGAGGAAATTGAAATCTGTCCATTTTGCCTCAGGCTAATGAAAGATTTTGTGCTGAGGATATTTAACTATGGAAATTTTTTAAAAAAATTCTAGAGCTAGGGTTGGTTATAGATGCAAAGCAGATTGAGAGGAGCGTGGACTCTTTGCCTGAGTCCATCCCTGTGGTGGCATTACGGTTTCAACTTGTCTCTACTTCTTCCTATAAGAGGATTATATTTCCCTGTCTGTGACAATGTGACATGCAGTGGCCCTTGTGGGGCAAGTGTATGTTCCCACCACATTGACACAGGTCTGTTCATGTGACTTGTTTAGGAAATGGCACTGGAACAGACATCATGCGTACTGCAAGCAAGCAGAAGGCTTCAGATCCATCGTATGTTGCCTGCAGCTCTTTTGTTCCTAATAGACCATGTTCCTTCATCTAGATCCTGAAGGGAAAGCATGTGGAACACAGTCAAGCAGGGCTAAAAAGAGACACAATCAGCCTTTGTTGTTGAGCCCCCCAATGGGATTTTTGGGGTTATTTGTTACTGCAGCAAAGCTGACTTATATAACTCCTCATCTTAGAGTTTCCTCTATGATACAATTATTTTTAAACTGCCCATGATACTACGTCCCCTTGATTCATTCTCTGCTAGCAGGACCCAGATAAGGGAAAAATCATGCCTTTTGCGTGATATCCACTCCTCCTGAGCTCAGTTTTAATCAAAAGGATCCAATAAAATAATTAAAACTAAAGCATGTTTATCTATTTGATCATTGAATATAAAAACCTCAAGCGGTTTTTGATGATTTTTTTCATCACTCCTGAAGTTCAATGAAATGCCATCTTCATGGTTCTGCAAAATATTTCGGTTTTCCCACTTTCTAGCCTCCTGCCTTCTTTCCTCATTTAGGGATATATCATCTGTCTCTTGAATCTTTCATTTTCTTCTCCTATATTCTATTTTGTGATTTGATTGCAGAAAGGCCTTTTAAAATTTGAACTTGATCAAGACCTTTCCACTTTTTGAAAAGCCCGTTCATCCTCATTCTTTCCCACTGCCACTCAAAGTTGTAAGGTTAGTTGAGAGAAAGGACGAGAGAGAGAGAGAGAGAGAGAGAGAGAGAGAGAGAGAGAGAGAGAGAGAGAGAGAGAGACACCGAAGGTCAGGCGAGTAAGTTTATTAGCCTGCCCGGCTGCCCCACCAGTCAGAGGAGGCAGCCTTCAGCTTACAAAATGAGGGGTTTATATGGTGGAGACAGACCCTGGGGTTGTTTGTTAACTTTACCACATATCATCTCGTGACCAGTTTACAATATAGGAACTTACAAGAGCATGTAACTTAGGTTTATCCACGTTTCTCACGACCTCCCCCATGCCACCCGGAGGGCTGTAAGTAAGTCTGGTGACCTTGCTTAGTGCCTAGATAAGGGTCTAGGAATGCAGTCGCAGAGTATTCGGGGTAAGTTTCAGCTGCATTGTTCGGGGTGGGGGTGGCAGACCTGGGGCAGCTTGTCCCTAACAAAAGTATGGTCCATGGACAAGCAACATTGGAATTACCCGAGAGCTTTTCAAAAATGCAGAATTTCAGTATCGGAGCTTGCATTGTATAACAAGATGTCCATGTGATTTGCATGCAAGTTAAAGCTTGAGAAGCACTGGCCTAGAAGATGTAAGTAAATCTGCAAATTATTGATCCCCATAAAAAATGCCAGACTGTCCCTAGATACTTCACACGTATTATCTCTAATCATCACATTACCCCTGTAAAGTAAGTCCTGTGATCTCAGTTCTGCTTTCAAAAATCATAACCAGCTCTACCTGACTACAATCCCTCTTTTCTTTTTGTTTTGCCTGGAAATGTCTTTATTTTGCTTTTTGGCTTTTAAAATTGAGATCTACTTGCATACAGTAAAATGTACAAACCTTAACTGTACATCTTTATGATGCTTTAGATATATACACACGAATTTTCCTGTGTAATTACCATTCAGATCAAAAACGATTCTCATACCAGTGGCTTCCTCCTGTTCATACGCCCACCAGGTAACAGTGGGGTGTGTTTTAGAAATTCATTTAAATGTGACATGCACCATATGCTCTTTTGTATTTTAGGTTTTTTTATAACTGTTGTCTGTGAAATTAATTCCAGTTGCTGTGTGCATCAATTGTTCATTCTTTTTCATTGATATATACTATTCTACTGTCTGCATATACTACGTCATATGAGTGTTGAATTGTTTTCAATTTGGTGCTGTTATGAATAACACTGCTAAAATAAAACTGCTTGAATGTTTCTTTTGGCAACATATTTTAATGGACTCATATTCCTTGGGTATAAACCAAGTGACAGAGAACAAGTAGGTTATATAAGAGAGAATATATATGTTTAGCTTTACTAGATCCTGCAAAACAGTGTTCTAAAGAATTTGTTCTGTTTTACACTTCCACCAGAAATATATAAGGATTCCATCTGCATCCTTTATTCTTTTGATTACGTCATGCTACTATGGGCCACAAAATATGCAGCAGAAAGCAATTTAAAATCTTTCACCTCAACCCAGTTTCCACCCTTATCACCTTTGGATACTATATAGAATGATGATGACTGAACTATTGGTTATTCATTCTACAATGTATTGAGTGCCACCAGTGGTAAATATGCCAGCTGCTGGAGTAGATCTTAAGTAAGATAGATACAGTGCTTGTCCTCAAAAAGCATACAGTTGCTGGAACCAAGCATTATATGTGAAAAAAATTTCTTTCTATTAAGATATAAAACAATTTCCACTTTCTGAGGAAAAAATCACTTCGAGCAGATTTTCGGATTATGGGAAACTGTGTTGAATAAAGACTATATTAGACAACAAAATGAAGGCTGAAATACTCTCAGTAAATTAAATGAAGCCAGGACATTTAACAAGGATTCATGTAAAAATTCTAAAATCGAGTTTATAAAATCAGTCTCAAGAACTGGGATGGGGGGACTTCAACCCCATTTCTGATAAAACTAGGGCCACGGGTTTTGCATTTCAGATCTGCTACAGATAAGTCTGGACCACAGAATGACTGCATGGAGAGAAGGATTCTGTTACACAAAGTAAAGGCAATATCTTTAATTAATCTCCTGCAATGTCTTGCTTGGAGAGCCATTTCCCGCTATGCAAACAAAGAATGTACTTAAAAATTAAAACATAATATAATTATGCTGAGGGAAAATACTTTTGTAAAAGATATATTCAGAAAAACAAAAACTATAGAAAGTGTCTTTGTATTTACCTGAAATATAAGAATTGGTGGGTAAGGAAATGAGAAGATTGAATGAATAGAAAATGGATGGAGACATTAAGAAACAAATAAATGTTTTAGATATCAAACTCGAGTTCACTAAGAAAGCAAGGGTAGTGAGCAAAAGGAAACATGAAATGATGATAGATATAGAAAATAGAAAATAGCAATGAATTTCTAATTTAAGGATTACAGAAAGTCTAAACAGCAACATTTCATCAATCCGAAGGCAACCACTAAGTGACACATTATGAGGTTTAAAAAGATTTTAGAAGGTAAAATGCAATTTCACTTTTTTAAACTACATACACAGGACATGTGTCCTTACACACATTTATATTATCGGGGGCAAAAACTGAAAGGCTATATCTCAAATGTGGTTGTTGAGATTTAAATTCATAGGATTTTGATTTTGCTAACCTGCATTTTATAACAATTGCATATTATATAATTTAATAATTATAATGAAACGATTTCAAAAATAGGGAAAAATATTGAGTGATAGCTTAGAAGAAAAAATTCTAGCTAAAACATATGTGTGTGTGAGTTAGGTGTCTAACCAAATTTAACTACTTTTTCTCAGTCTCTACTTGCACTCTAGAAACATTTGAGGCCGGGCGCGGTGGCTCAAGCCTGTAATCCCAGCACTTTGGGAGGCCGAGACGGGCGGATCACGAGGTCAGGAGTTCGAGACCATCCTGGCTAACATGGTGAAACCCCGTCTCTACTAAAAAATACAAAAAAATAGCCGGGCGAGGTGGTGGGCGCCTGTAGTCCCAGCTACTCGGGAGGCTGAGGCAGGAGAATGGCGGTGTGAACCCGGGAGGCGGAGCTTGCAGTGAGCTGAGATCCGGCCACTGCACTCCAGCCTGGGCGACAGAGCGAGACTCTGTCTCAAAAAAAAAAAAAAAAAAAAAAAAAAAGAAAAACATTTGAGAAACAAAACTTTTAAGCAATTCTTGTTTCTGCTTAATGTCTCTCTTTTCTGTCTTTGGGCCAAATCACCTATCTTTCCCTGTGCTCTCTATATACCAACCTAATCATCATTTTCTAAATATATTACTTTATTTCTTGCCTTTGTACTTACTTAGCACATGTTCCCAATGGCTGAAATACCCTTTTTCTTCCTTTCCTATATGGAAAATTATCCTCATCTTTCACAGCTAAACTAGCAACTTAGTTTTTTTGTATAGCATTCTCGGAATCACTAGGCAGAATTAATCATTTCCATATCTTTGCTTGTTGAGTTCTTTTGCCCATTCATCTATTTAGTATTATCCTGATCATACCGTGATGTAGTTGTGTCTGTGTTTGTCTCTGTTATCAGATTAAGAGAGAAATTTTGTTTTATTTATATTTTCCTTCCCAGCAGCTATTTAATACGAAGTCATCAATCAATGTCTATTTCACTGGACCTCTATTAGAGTACTCATCAAGGTCTGTAAATAGTCATTAAGGACTATAACTTACTTTCTCTTGCAACAAGGTAGAGTCCCCTATGCTACTAAGCACTCTACACATTATATTTGTTGCAGATAACCCTGGAATGGGAATAAAGATAACTGGATGTTTTAGGCAAATCACAACCTTTTTGGCCTTTAATTTCATCATCTACTGAAAAGAAAAAAGGCTGTGGAACTAGGTAATCTCCTAGGTTCATGGCTATGTCTTCAGATGAAGTTTCCAGTCACATTGACGTTTGTTTATTGGGTGGCTAATACTGAGAGGGAACCTTCACTGTGATTGAGTGAGATTCATTTTCTATCACTGTTGATATAGGAAACTGGCCATTGCACCTAATCATCACACCAGGTCGCTGCAGGGACTTTTAACTCACTATTTGTGACCTGACTTTGTCTATACCACGAAGGGAAAGAGTGGAGCATCCAGAGAGGGGATGTGGCCAAAATCTGTATTCCTGTGTGTCCCCTGGTCCCAGTGCTCCACTTGATAAATTTTCAGAGGAATTCAATCAAGAATGAGAAGGTCACCATTCAACAGAGCCCGGGGCACTGCTGAAAAGGTGGGCCTGCTTGAGGTGGCACCTGAGGCTGTCTGTGACTTGTAAGGCTTGACCCTTGACTTTGAGGATAAAGCGCTGTTTTGAATTTTCTCTTCCTGGCCCTCTAAACTTCTTTCTTTCTCCTGATTTGTTTCACCTGTGTGCTTTACATAGTTTGACAATCTTTTCTTGAAATAGAAATGTCTTTTTTTCCTCATCTGTCTTAAATACAGTTAAAAATGGGGGAAGAGACAAAACAAGGTGCCTAGCTTTGAAAACGAGGCAGGCTTTGACCTACTGCATAAAGACAAGGTATGCCTGAGCGCCTTGCGCTGCACCCAGGCCTGCTGTGTGTTAATGACTCCTCGGGGCTTCCAGCCCATCTGCCTTTCTCCTCAGTGCACGCAGACCTTACACATTCCATCTTGCTTTCTTGGCCCCATGGGGGCAAGCTTTATGTTTCCCTCTTCATATTCAGACTAGTTGAATTCTCCCCACTGTCCTCTGCCCTAATCCCTCCTGGCCGAGGAAACAAAAGAACACAAAGAATTCCACAGTTTATGTATATATTTTTCATGCAGTGAACTCAATCAGCCATACTTATGGGAGGAGACCATTAGAACAGATAATCCAAAAATTCATTCGCTTTTCTTTAGAAATAGATCACATGACTGTTTCTTGGAGCCTTGGTAATTAAGTTTGGCTCAAGCTAATGCTTTAGTTTTAATTAATTTGCATAAAAATTGGTCTGGGGACATCAGTCTAGATTTCAGCATTTCTAGGGGATAAACCTAAACTCACTTTGTAAATGGACTGTTTCTGAACAATAGCAACAACAATATAATTTTATTGCTTGCAGATTATTAGATGCTCAAGTTTTCTTAAGAACAAAGACTTTGTTTCTTTGATGCTTGTGTTGAAGAAATCATGTAAATTGTGTCTTTTTGTTAAACTTGAAAGTTGATTGCTGCTAACATTCAAAAATGTACTTTTATAAAAATGTCTAAAAATATCCCAGATTAAGAGCAAAAGTTAAGCCTAGATTAGTGTGAATTTGATTATCTTCTAGACATCCTTGGTTTTCTCTTAGAGCCAGTAAAACTTACTTTCCTGTTGTAAGTTATTTTTTAAATTATTTTTCTCTTGTCGTTACAAAAGAAATGCAATTTCCTTATGGATACACTAAAAAATGCATACAAGCATTGAGAGTTGTGGGTAATTTTATGACTAAGGGATGGCCAGTTTTAATATTGTGAGTTGTCATATTTCTCTTATATATGTGTATACACACATAGATGCAGACATATGCTCAAATATGTAAATAGATGTTGGGATCAAAATTTATTTACACTTTGAGTCCTGCTTTTTTATTTCATATTTTAATAAGCATCATCCTCTGTCATTACAATTGATTTGGAAATCTCATTTTTAAAAGATACATAATATTCCATGTTATGGGTGAGCTTTCAGGTGTTTACACTTTTTTTTTTTTTTTTGCCATTAAACATCATATTGCAGCAAACATTTCAGTGAATAAATATCTCCATAGTCTGGGTGGGTATTAGTTTAGGATAAATCTCTGAGGCATAATTTTTCCATCAAAGTATGAACATTCTACCTTTTATTAGGTTTTGCCAAAATTGCTGATGAGGAGGTTATGCCTTTCAGTCTCCCACTAATATGATGCAGGCATGTTTGGAAATCCTATTTCCACTAATTTTGTATATTTTCAATTCCAGTTAATCTTACCTAGTTCAAAAAGAGAGGATACTATTTTATTTGCATTTCTTTATATAATAAAGAGATAGAGCATCTCTTCATATTTATAATGACTGTATATCTTCTTTTGTGAATTATAATGGAGTCTTTTGTCCATTTTCCTCTTAGATTGTTTCTGTTTTTTCTTATTGGTTCACACACATTTTTTTTCAAATAAAAAAATTAGCTCTTTGTCATTTAGGTGAGAATATTTTCCCACTAGTTTTCATTTTTAATTTCATTATAACCTTTATTTATTATGTCAACATTTATCTATTACAATTTTGCTGTTTTCCTCTTATGCAATATACTGACATATGCAGACACATTACAGATATGCATATGCCTGCATTTCATAACATATGCATACCATCCTGTGTCTGCAAGTATATGTTCACAGTTAAAAAAGCAGCCTGTAATGTTTTTTTATTTTGTTGTTTTTTAAAAATACTATTTTTGTAGAGTGGTTTTAGATTTACAGCAAAATTGAGAGGATGGTACAGAGATATCCCATGTAACTCCTACTGAAGTCCATAACTTACATTAAGGTTCACTCTTGGAACTGTTCATTCTATGGTTTTGGGCAATGTATAATGAAATGTATCTACCATTATTGCATTATACAAAGTATTTTTAATGCCCTAAAGATCCTCTGTACTCCTATTCATCCCTCCCTACCCCACAACTCCTGGCTACCATTGTGTCCATGGTTTTGCCTTGCCAGAATGTCATATAATTGGATTCATACAGTATGTAGCCTTTTCACACTGGCTTCTTTCACTTAGTAATATGCATTTAAGTTTCCTACATGTCTTTTCATGGTTTGATAGCTCATTTCTTTTTAGTGCTGAATAATAATCTTTGGTTCTTTTGCTCTAGTATTTTTATAGTTTCATTTTTATGTTTCATCTCTGTTCCTTCTGGAATTTATGTTGGTGTAAGGAATGAGGTTGGGATTCAGTTTATTTTTCCAAATGGCCAACTAGTTGTTTTAATGTCATTTATTGAGTCATGTGTCTTTGAAATGTCAGCCAGAATATGTGCTGAAATCCCAGATCTACTTGGGTCTATTTCTAAACTCTTTCATCTGTTTCATTGACCAGCCTGTCTATTCCTATAGCAAGGACTACCCTGTTAAGCACATTTTTCAAACATTCCATGTCATTCTTAGTCTATTTGTTCTGCCATTGACTAATAATATTGTATCTGGGAACTCCTCATTACATTTTCAACAGGTTTTTTTTTTTTGTATTGTATCTTACCATATCATCTGACACATAAAACCCCATCATTATATTTCATCAGATATTTAAATTGTTATCAATATCAAATAACCAACTCTTTGTCACTGGAGATTTTTTTGCTAGACTTCTAACCGAATAGATTCTAAAGTAGTTCTTCATGTTTTCTTTTGATGCTCCCTTCCCAAATACACATTTTTCTAACTTTATACTTTTAAAGCTTTACATTTGTATTGAGTTTAAGTCAATCCGAGTGGCTTTTACACTTATTAAAGTAACCTAATTACACTTACTGTCATAACCATTTGCTTGTGTTTCTGTCATCTTATTTGATACATTAGGCTTTTGTTACGCTGCTAGTTATTATTATTTGCATTGTTGAGTATACTCTTATGTGATCTTTTTGGGGAATTTAGAAAATAAGATATCTCCTTTTAATTTTATTATTATTCAATTCTATTTGTGATTATTGTACAATTTTTCAGAGATATTCTGAAAGGTAACATATTGTCAGAATCCATAACATGGTGGGATTTTTAGTTTTTGAGCCGTATTTATGGAGTCAGGCTAATGTGTAACTCCTCCTACTGCCAGCCATAATCTAGTTTTACAACAACCTCTGCCATTGATGCTTCCTTTCTTTCCTCCTTTCTTCATTCCACTCCTCATTTCCTCTCTTTCTTTCTTCCTCTTTTAGCCAATTTTATAAAATTGCAACATACATATAGAAAAGCACACAAAAATATAGAGATCTCAATTAAATAACCAAATACAAATACAAAAACTATATATTTTTATGATAACCATCTAGCCAGGCAGCTCCCTCATGGCCCCCTCCCAGGCAGTATCTCCTCTCCAATCACCAAAGTTTAATCAAAACCCTACCATAGTGATTATTACCTAGGTCTTCTTTATTGTTTTGTCACCTAAACAAGCCTTTCTAAATGTTAATATTTTTCCTGCTTTTTGAACTTGATATATATGAGATTATATAATAAACAATATATGCTTTCATACCTTCTCTAGTTTAATATTACATTTGTGAGATTCATCATGTTTTTGCATGTCATTGTAGTTTCTAGTTTCCAATGAGACCTTTTATTTATCTTTTTTTTTTTCTTTTTTGACAGAGTCTTGCTCTGTCACTCAGGTTGGAGTGCAGTGGTGCTGTCTCAGCTCAGGACGCTCATTGCAACCTCCACCTCCTGGATTCAAGTGATTCTCCTGACTCAGCCTCCTGAGTAGCTGGAATTATAGGCACCGTCACCATGCCTTGCGAATTTTTGTGTTTTTAGTAGAGATGGGGTTTCACCATGTTGGTCAGGCTGGTCTCAAACTCCTGACTTCAAGTGATCTGCCCATCTCAACCTCCCAAAGTGCTGGGATTACAGGCCTGAGTCACTGTGACTGGCCTGATTTATCTTTATCTTTGTCCTCTGTCTGTAACTTGTAATTTTCCTCTGCTTGTTTTTGCGATTTTTCTCTTTGTTGCTGGTGTCAAACAAATTGATTATGATGTGCTTAGGTGTAATTTTCATTACGTTTCTTATGCTTTGGGGTCATAGAACTTCTTGCATATGTGGGTTCATAATTTCATCACACTGACACATTTTTTTTTTTTTAATTTATTTATTATTATTATACTTTAAGTTGTAGGGTACATGTGCATAACATGCAGGTTTGTTACATATGTATACTTGTGCCATGTTGGTGTGCTGCACCCATCAACTCGTCATTTACATCAGGTATAACTCCCAATGCAATCCCTCCCCCCTCCCCCCTCCCCATGATAGGACCCTGTGTGTGATGTTCCCCTTCCTGAGTCCAAGTGATCTCATTGTTCAGTTCCCACCTATGAGTGAAAACATGCGGTGTTTGGTTTTCTGTTCTTGTGATAGTTTGCTAAGAATGATGGTTTCCAGCTGCATCCATGTCCCTACAAAGGACACAAACTCATCCTTTTTGATGGCTGCATAGTATTCCATGGTGTATATGTGCCACATTTTCTTAATCCAATCTGTCACTGATGGACATTTGGGTTGATTCCAAGTCTTTGCTATTGTGAATAGTGCTGCAATAAACATACATGTGCATGTGTCTTTATAGCAGCATAATTTATAATCCTTTGGGTATATACCCAGTAATGGGATGGCTGGGTCATATGGTACATCTAGTTCTAGATCCTTGAGGAATCGCCATACTGTTTTCCATAATGGTTGAACTAGTTTACAATCCCACCAACAGTGTAAAAGTGTTCCTATTTCTCCACATCCTCTCCAGCACCTGTTGTTTCCTAACTTTTTAATGATCGCCATTCTAACTGGTGTGAGATGGTGTCTCATTGTGGTTTTGATTTGCATTTCTCTGATGGCCAGTGATGATGAGCATTTTTTCATGTGTCTGTTGGCTGTATGAATGTCTTCTTTTGAGAAATGTCTGTTCATATCCTTTGCCCACTTTTTGATGGGGTTGTTTGCTTTTTTCTTGTAAATTTGTTTGAGTTCTTTGTAGGTTCTGGATATTAGCCCTTTGTCAGATGAGTAGATTGCAAAAATTTTCTCCCATTCTGTAGGTTGCCTGTTCACTCTGATGGTAGTTTCTTTTGCTGTGCAGAAGCTCTTTAGTTTAATGAGATCCCATTTGTCAATTTTGGCTTTTGCTGCCGTTGCTTTTGGTGTTTTAGACATGAAGTCTTTGCCCATGCCTATGTCCTGAATGGTACTACCTAGGTTTTCCTCTAGGATTTTTATGGTATTAGGTCTAACATTTAAGTCTCTAATCCATCTTGAATTAATTTTCGTATAAGGAGTAAGGAAAGGATCCAGTTTCAGCTTTCTACTTACGGCTAGCCAATTTTCCCAGCACCATTTATTAAATAGGGAATCTTTTCCCCATTTCTTGTTTCTCTCAGGTTTGTCAAAGATCAGATGGCTGTAGATGTGTGGTATTATTTCTGAGGGCTCTGTTCTGTTCCATTGGTCTATATCTCTGTTTTGGTACCAGTACCATGCTGTTTTGGTTACTGTAGCCTTGTAGTATAGTTTGAAGTCAGGTAGCGTGATGCCTCCAGCTTTGTTCTTTTGACTTAGGATTGTCTTGGCAATGCGGGCTCTTTTTTGGTTCCATATGAACTTTAAAGCAGTTTTTTCCAATTCTGTGAAGAAACTCGTTGGTAGCTTGATGGGGATGGCATTGAATCTATAAATTACCTTGGGCAGTATGGCCATTTTCACGATATTGATTCTTCCTATCCATGAGCATGGTATGTTCTTCCATTTGTTTGTGTCCTCTTTGATTTCACTGAGCAGTGGTTTGTAGTTCTCCTTGAAGAGGTCCTTTACATCCCTTGTAAGTTGGATTCCTAGGTATTTTATTCTCTTTGAAGCAATTGTGAATGGAAGTTCATTCCTGATTTGGCTCTCTGTTTGTCTGTTACTGGTGTATAAGAATGCTTATGATTTTTGCACATTAATTTTGTATCCTGAGACTTTGCTGAAGTTGCTTATCAGCTTAAGGAGATTTTGGGCTGAGACAATGGGGTTTTCTAAATATACAATCATGTCATCTGCAAACAGGGACAGTTTGACTTCTTCTTTTCCTAACTGAATACCCTTGATTTCTTTCTCTTGCCTAATTGCCCTAGCCAGAACTTCCAGCACTATGTTGAATAGGAGTGGTGAGAGAGGGCATCCCTGTCTTGTGCCAGTTTTCAAAGGGAATTTTTCCAGTTTTTGCCCATTCAGTATGATATTGGCTGTGGGTTTGTCATAAATAGCTCTTATTATTTTGAGGTACGTTCCATCAATACCGAATTTATTGAGCGTTTTTAGCATGAAGGGCTGTTGAATTTTGTCAAAAGCCTTTTCTGCATCTATTGAGATAATCATGTGGTTCTTGTCTTTGGTTCTGTTTATATGCTGGATTATGTTTATTGATTTGCGAATGTTGAAGCAGCCTTGCATCCCAGGGATGAAGCCCACTTGATCATGGTGGATAAGCTTTTTGATGTGTTGCTGAATCCGGTTTGCCAGTATTTTATTGAGGATTTTTGCATCGATGTTCATCAGGGATATTGGTCTAAAATTCTCTTTTTTTGTTGTGTCTCTGCCAGGCTTTGGTATCAGGATGATGTTGGCCTCATAAAATGAGTTAGGGAGGATTCCCTCTTTTTCTATTGATTGGAATAGTTTCAGAAGGAATGGTACCAACTCCTCCTTGTACCTCTGGTAGAATTCAGCTGTGAATCCATCTGGTCCTGGACTTTTTTTGGTTGGTAGGCTATTAATTATTGCCTCAATTTCAGAGCCTACTATTGGTCTATTCAGGGATTCAACTTCTTCCTGGTTTAGTCTTGGAAGAGTGTAAGTGTCCAGGAAATTATCCATTTCTTCTAGATTTTCCAGTTTATTTGCGTAGAGATCTTTATAGTATTCTCTGATGGTAGTTTGTATTTCTGTGGGGTCGGTGGTGATATCCCCTTTATCATTTTTAATTGCGTCGATTTGATTCTTCTCTCTTTTCTTCTTTATTAGTCTGGCTAGTGGGCTGTCAATTTTGTTGATCTTTTCAAAAAACCAACTCCTGGATTCATTGATTTTTTGGAGAGTTTTTTGTGTCTCTATCTCCTTCAGTTCTGCTCTGATTTTAGTTATTTCTTGCCTTCTGCTAGCTTTTGAATGTGTTTGCTCTTGCTTCTCTAGTTCTTTTAATTGCGATGTTAGAGTGTCAATTTTAGATCTTTCCTGCTTTCTCTTGTGGGCATTTAGTGCTATAAATTTCCCTCTACACACTGCTTTAAATGTGTCCCAGAGATTCTGGTATGTTGTATCTTTGTTCTCATTGGTTTCAAAGAACATCTTTATTTCTGCCTTCATTTCGTTATGTACCCAGTAGTCATTCAGGAGCAGGTTGTTCAGTTTCCATGTAGTTGAGCGGTTTTGATTGAGTTTCTTAGTCCTGAGTTCTAGTTTGATTGCACTGTGGTCTGAGAGACAGTTTGTTATAATTTCTGTTCTTGTACATTTGCTGAGGAGTGCTTTACTTCCAATTACGTGGTCGATTTTGGAGTAAGTACGATGTGGTGCTGAGAAGAATGTATATTCTGTTGATTTGGGGTGGAGAGTTCTATAGATGTCTATTAGGTCTGCATGCTGCAGAGATGAGTTCAATTCCTGGATATCCTTGTTAACTTTCTGTCTCGTTGATCTGTCTAATGTTGACAGTGGAGTGTTGAAGTCTCCCATTATTATTGTATGGGAGTCTAAGTCTCTTTGTAAGTCTCTAAGGACTTGCTTTATGAATCTGGGTGCTCCTGTATTGGGTGCATATATATTTAGGATAGTTAGCTCTTCCTGTTGAATTGATCCCTTTACCATTATGTAATGGCCTTCTTTGTCTCTTTTGATCTTTGATGGTTTAAAGTCTGTTTTATCAGAGACTAGTATTGCAACCCCCGCTTTTTTTTGTTCTCCATTTGCTTGGTAAATCTTCCTCCATCCCTTTATTTTGAGCCTATGTATGTCTCTGCGTGTGAGATGGGTCTCCTGTATACAGCAGACTGATGGGTCTTGACTCTTTATCCAGTTTGCCAGTCTGTGTCTTTTAATTGGAGCATTTAGTCCATTTACATTTAAGGTTAAGATTGTTATGTGTGAACTTGATCCTGCCATTTTGATATTAACTGGTTATTTTGCTCGTTAGTTGATGCAGTTTCTTCCTAGCCTCGATGGTCTTTACATTTTGGCATGTTTTTGCAATGGCTGGTACCGGTTGTTCCTTTCCATGTTGAGTGCTTCCTTCAGGGTCTCTTGTAAGGCAGGCCTAGTGGTGACAAAATCTCTAAGCATTTGCTTATCTGTAAAGGATTTTATTTCTCCTTCACTTATGAAACTTAGTTTGGCTGGATATGAAATTCTGGGTTTAAAATTCTTTTCTTTAAGAATGTTGAATATTGGCCCCCACTCTCTTCTGGCTTGGAGAGTTTCTGCCGAGAGATCTGCTGTTAGTCTGATGGGCTTCCCTTTGTGGGTAACCCGACTTTTCTCTCTGGCTGCCCTTAAGATTTTTTCCTTCATTTCAACTTTGGTGAATCTGGCAATTATGTGTCTTGGAGTTGCTCTTCTCGAGGAGTATCTTTGTGGCGTTCTCTGTATTTCCTGGATTTGAATGTTGGCCTGCCCTACTAGGTTGGGGAAGTTCTCCTGGATGATATCCTGAAGAGTGTTTTCCAACTTGGTTCCATTTTCCCCCTCACTTTCAGGCACCCCAATCAGACGTAGATTTGGTCTTTTTACATAATCCCATACTTCTTGCAGGCTTTGTTCATTTCTTTTTCTTCTTTGTTCTTTTGGTTTCTCTTCTCGCTTCATTTCATTCATTTGATCCTCAATCGCTGATACTCTTTCTTCCAGTTGATCGAGTTGGTTACTGAAGCTTGTGCATTTGTCACGTATTTCTCGTGTCATGGTTTTCATCTCTTTCATTTCGTTTATGAACTTCTCTGCATTAATTACTCTAGCCATCAATTCTTCCACTTTTTTTTCAAGATTTTTAGTTTCTTTGCGCTGGGTACGTAATTCCTCCTTTAGCTCTGAGAAATTTGATGGACTGAAGCCTTCTTCTCTCATCTCGTCAAAGTCATTCTCCGTCCAGCTTTGATCCGTTGCTGGCGATGAGCTGCGCTCCTTTGCCGGGGGAGATGCGCTCTTATTTTTTGAATTTCCAGCTTTTCTGCCCTGCTTTTTCCCCATCTTTGTGGTTTTATCTGCCTCTGGTCTTTGATGATGGTGATGTACTGATGGGGTTTTGGTGTAGGTGTCCTTCCTGTTTGATAGTTTTCCTTCTAACAGTCAGGACCCTCAGCTGTAGGTCTGTTGGAGATTGCTTGAGGTCCACTCCAGACCCAGTTTGCCTGGGTATCAGCAGCAGAGGCTGCAGAAGATAGAATATTTCTGAACAGCGAGTGTACCTGTCTGATTCTTGCTTTGGAAGCTTCCTCTCAGGGGTGTACTCCACCCTGTGAGGTGTGGGGTGTCAGACTGCCCCTAGTGGGGGATGTCTCCCAGTTAGGCTACTCAGGGGTCAGGGACCCACTTGAGCAGGGAGTCTGTCCCTTCTCCGATCTCAGCCTCCGTGTTGGGAGATCCACTGCTCTCTTCAAAGCTGTCAGACAGAGTCGTTTGCGTCTGCAGAGGTTTCGGCTGTGTTTGTTATTGCCCTGTCCCCAGAGGTGGAGTTTACAGAGACAGGCAGGTTTCCTTGAGCTGCTGTGAGCTCCACCCACTTCGAGCTTCCCAGCAGCTTTGTTTACCAACTTAAGCCTCAGCAATGGCGGGCGCCCCTCCCCCAGCCTTGGTGCTGCCTTGCCGGTAGATCACAGACTGCTGTGCTAGCAATGAGGGAGGCTCCGGGGGTGTGGGACCCTCCCGGCCAGGTGTGGGATATGATCTCCTGGTGTGCCTGTTTGCTTAAAGCGCAGTATTGGGGTGGGAGTTACCCGATTTTCCAGGTGTTGTGTGTCTCAGTTCCCCTGGCTAGGAAAAGGGATTCCCTTCCCCCTTGCGCTTCCCAGGTGAGGCAATGCCTCGCCCTGCTTCAGCTCTCGCTGGTCGGGCTGCAGCAGCTGACCAGCACCGATCGTCCGGCACTCCCCAGTGAGATGAACCCAGTACCTCAGTTGAAAATGCAGAAATCACCGGTCTTCTGTGTCGCTCGCGCTGGGAGTTGGAGACTGGAGCTGTTCCTATTCGGCCATCTTGCTCCCGACCACACTGACACATTTTTAATCACCTTTACTTCAAATATTTTTTCTGTCCCTTCCTCCCACATTCACCCTCAGAGATTCACATTCATGTACATTGTAATTACAACCACCCTTCAAGATGTCTCATAGCTCATGGATGCTCTTTTTTCCCTTGGTCACTTACTCTATTTGGATGGCTTCTATTGCTACATGTTCAAATTCCTTAACCTTTTCTTCTATAGTATCTAATCTGCCACTGTTCTCATCAAGTATAATTTTTAATTCAGGCACTGTGTTTTGAATTCCTTGAAATTCAATTTGGATCTTTCTATAACTTATTTGTCTCGAATTAACATGGTCAGTCCTAATTTTAACTTCGTAAGTACATGGAATACAGTTATAACAACTTTTAACATGCCCTTTCATATTAACTCTATCATCTGCATCATTTATGAGTTGAGTTCCATTTATGGACTTTTCTTTTCCTGTGCGTCATACTTTCCTGATTCCTGTCAAGAACTATGAAGACTCTGAGATTTTACCCTGCTTGAGCCACAATTCCATGGATGCTGACAGAAGACAAAGACTTCTGGGTCAAAGATAAAGAACAGTTTAGGCCGGGCGCGGTGGCTCAAGCCTGTAATCCCAGCACTTTGGGAGGCCGAGACAGGCGGATCACGAGGTCAGGAGATCGAGACCATCCTGGCTAACACGGTGAAACCCCGTCTCTATTAAGAAATACAAAAAACTAGCCGGGCGAGGTGGCGGGCGCCTGTAGTCCCAGCTACTCGGGAGGCTGAGGCCGGAGAATGGTGTAAACCCGGGAGGCGGAGCTTGCAGTGAGCTGAGATCCGGCCACTGCACTCCAGCCTGGGTGACAGAGCGAGACTCTGTCTCAAAAAAAAAAAAAAAAAAAGAACAGTTTATTATTCAGAGAAATCACAGAAACCAGAGTATTAGTGTCTGTTCTCTGAGTCCTGATTCCCACATGGTGCCATAGGTGGACCAGCTGATTCCTGCACACTCAGTGGGTGATATCATAGGGGAGGAATCTTGAACTTAGAGAATGTATTAGTCTATTTTCATGCTTCTATGAAGAAATACCCAAGACTGGGTAATTTATAAAGAAAAGAAGTTTAATGGACTCACAGTTCCATATGGCTAGGGAGGCCTCATAATCATAGTGGAAGGCAAGGGAGGTGCAACTGCATGTCTTACATGGTGGCAGGCAAGAGAGTGTGTGAAGGGAAACTCCCCTTTATGAAACTATCATATCTCGTGAGGCTTCTTCACTATCATGAGAACAGCATGGGAAAGCCCACCCCCGTGATTCAATTACCCCCCACAGGGTCCCTCCCACAACACGTGTGGATTATGGGAGCTACAATTCAAGATGAGATTTGGGTGGGGAGACAACCAAACCGTATCAGAGAATCTCAAGACTCTCTCAACCTTTTAAAATGCACAATAAGTATGTATGCTCTTTAATTTGAAGAGAAACATGATCCTTTTCAAAGACAGAAGCAGTGCCTCTGCTCAAAAAATATGCAGAAATATGAAAGACTCATGGAGAGTTGTCTTGCAATACTTCTTTGCATGCCTGGTAATTTTGTTGATTTTACTTTATTGGGTATGAGATATATTTATAATTTTTATAAATATTTTTGAGCGTCATTCTAAAATGCAGTTAAGTTACTCAAGAGATATTCTGATCCTTTCAAGTCTCACTTTTAAGCTCTACTGGGGAGGACAGGAGAAGCAGTTAGTCTATTGCCTGTTTTGCTCCACTACTAAGGCAAAAACCTTCTGAGTTCTTTATGAATGTTTAGGCTTTCCAGCCTGGCTGGTGTGAACAGGCACTTCTTCTAGCCCTGCATAAGCTCCAGGTATTACTCTCTCAGATCTTTTTTAGTGTTCCTACCCAGTTGAAGACTGAGGGGTTCCTTCTGTAGACCTCTGAGCATTCCCTCTGTGGAGCTCTCTTCTCTGTAGAAAGCTACCTTGCAAACATTAGCTACCTTGGCCTCCCAGGACTCTCACCTCTGTCTCCTCAATGTGGAGAGTTTGCTGGGCTCCCTCTGGGTTCCTCCTCTCTGCACCACAGCCTGGAAACTCTCCAGGCAGCCAGCTGGGCAATTACAGGGCTCACCTCATTTCCTAACTCTCAGGGGCCACTGAGACAAAGTTTCAACACTAATTGGTACTTTTACTCTTCATTTAATGGAAAAACATTTGAACACTTAAAATTAATTTACCTCATTCCAATAAATGCCATTATTGTGGTATATTTTAAGGTTATGTATATCTTAACTCCATAAGACATTACTGTCAGTATTGATTTATACCATCAATATTTATCTAGACTTATCCAATAATTACCATTTACCTTGCTCTTAATTCCTTCCTTTATCTTTGGCCTTCTGTTTGGGATTAATAGCTTTCTACTTGCAGAACACCAGAATTCTCTGGTGATGAACTGTGCCTTTCTTTTTGGTCCAAAATGTCCTTCATTTACCTTTATTTTTGAAACATACTATTCCCCTGGGTTTAGAATTCTTGGTTCACAGCTACTTTGTTGTATTATCTTCTTATTTTCATTATCCATATTGAAAAGTCAGCTATCAGTCCAAGAGCTTGAAGATAGATTTTAGATGTTTTGTTTCTCTTTGGTTTTCAGGAATTTTACTATGATGGGTCTTGTTGTGGATTTATTTATTTATATTATTTGTAATATTTATATTTCTGTATATTATTTATTTATTTACTATGATGGGCCTGGTTGTGGATTTATTTATTTATATTTATTCTGCTTGGAGTTCAAAGGGCTTTTGGAACATTTGGCTCTGATGTCCTTCATCAACATGGGAAATTTCTCACCACATTCTTCAACTATTGCTTCTGCCCAATTGTCTCCCTCCTTCCTGTCTGGGACTCCAACTGTACTTGTGATAGACTTTGTCATAAGATCCTTAATATCTTTTTCCCTTTCTTTAGTGTTTGCCATCCTTTTTCCCCTACTATTTTTGTTTATTTTGGGTACATTCTGACCTAACTTCTAGTTCAGGAATCTTCTTTCAGCTGTGTCTAATATGTTGTTCAATCATAAATTCATTCATTGAATTCTTAATTTCAGTTACAGCATCATTTACTTCTAGACTCTTTTATTGCAAAATTTATTTTGTTTTGAATTCCTAGTTCTCAGCTAAAATTTCCAATCTTATCTTTATCTCCTTATACATACTCAGCATAATTATCTTATACTTTGTGTTTATAACTCTAATATTTTCAGCTCATATGAACTTACTTCTCTTGCCTTATTGTTTTGTTTTTCATGTTACCCCTTTTCCCTCATTTTTGGGGGTATTTTTTATGTGTGTGCAGGACATGATATTTTGCAAATTATTTACATAAATGATTTGAAGCCTATAACACTCTTTTTCACTCCTGGTAAATATTTTACATTTGCTTTTCTTAGATGCCTAAGGGGACTAGCAATCTGGGCTGGTCTTAATTAATGTGGGGATTGAGATGATTTGAAGCTGGGCAGCAGTCCAAGGCCAATCTACTGCTCATTCATTCTTCCTGCTAGGATACATATCTTTGGGGTTTCAACCCCAAAACAGAGAGTTGATCAGGAGCCATAGCCTTTTTCAGCAACGGAGCTCCAGACACCTTCTGTAGAATCAGCAAATGCCCTAAGGTAAAAAGAGTTTCAAATTCTGGGCTAACATATCTGGAGATTCATTGCTTCCCAGAACTTAGCTTTACAGTTCTTCAGTATCTTATTAGCTCACTGATGCCTTTAAATAGTCTCTTTCTCTCCATATGTATATGTATAATATATAATACATAAATATATGTATTTTTTGTTAGTTGTCTTCAGTAGGAGAAATGGTCTAAGTTAGACTTTCATTATTGAATGTTAGTCTCTCCTTTTTCTCATTTTCAAACAACACATACTATACATTTCAAAGTTAAAGACATATATTTAGGTAAGGCATTTTGATCCTAATTTTGAATAGTTATTTCAAAATTATTTGATAGAACATAATTATGTCAACATTTTCATACATTTAATTAGTCTCTTACCATATAGTCCCTTTCAAATGTGCCTTCCTCAGTCTTGAGTTTTGTCTTCCTTTCTATATTTATTGTTTTTGCTCAGGCCTTCTGTTAGTTTATTCAGAAAGGATAACAAGGTGGCATATTTTCTTAATCTTTGTATTCCTGAGAAAATATTGCTCTGACTTCATGTATAAATAACGACTTCATTAAATATGGAAACTGTGCCCTTTAGAGCTCTGGAAACTGTGACTCTATTTTCTTCTAGCTTTTAGGGTTGTGGAAGAAGAAAGTTAAGGCTAATCTGATTCTGGTGGTTTTAATTACTACCTGATTTTGACTATGCTTAAAAAGCCTTTATCATTTATCTTCAGAAATTCCATGAAGCTATGCAGATGTCTGTTATGAGTTTTTCCTTTGCCTATAAATATAATGTGTACTGTCATGTTTTGGGTGGAAGAACTGGTTTACATCAGGACATTTTTTTTCTGTTATTTTTCTAAAGATTGTTTCATTTCTGTTTGTTCTATATTCCCTTCTTAATATCCCAAGAATATGTGGATTTAATCCCCTGCATGTATTCTCCATGTTTTTCAATGAAATATTTATTCTCATTGTTATAACACATTCATCTCAGTGTTTGCAAACCCAGTGCTTATAGAATTCAGGCAAGTAACAATAAACAAAATAAATGAAGCCAGCCTGGCACAAAAGTAATGAGTGATGAGGATTCTGGAAAGCAAAAGTGTCATCTAAAGATGGCAGCTACTGATCAACTGGTATTCAGTGCTAATAAAGTGTTATTGGAATTCAATATTTTTCCAGAAAAATTCAAGTCTGTGGGGTTTTTTTTCCTATTTCACAGCAGAAGAAAAGAAAAGCTAATAAAGGATTTCACAACTTACCATCAGGATGATCTTGGTCACACACAGAATGATCTGTCACTTCGCCGCCTTTTGTAATATTGTCATCCTTTGCAGAATCTAACAACCACCAAGCAAAACCTTTAGTCAGCATTTTAAAATTGGAAATAGAGCAGCTTTCAGCACTAACATGATAGACTTATGTTTGAGGAAAAATAGAATTTACTACTTTAAAAAATAACCGCAAATACATATGTTTGCCAATAAATAGGCGCCTCCCCACCCCCCCGCCCCGCCCCCGTACTATGTGAGATATCTGCTCAAAGCTTACAAAGGCAGAGGTGTAGCTAGCTGGGATATCTTTTTGCAACAAATAAGAAAATAAAAGCAATCTTTTTGCATCAGGGAATGTCTTAGAACTGTAGGAAAGGATATAAAAGGAAGGCAAAATAGAGAAGATTAAAGGACTATCTAATTTTAATGTTCTTAATGCTTCCATTACTGTGGTTGCTCACCTATGGGAGTCTTGAGTCCTTGAAAAAGTCAGATACAGAACCTTGAAATCCAGTGGTAATTAAGTTCATCTTCCTCGGAAACCATAACAGTAGAACAATAGCATAGAAGGAATGCAGACCTTCTGGTCTCTGCAAGGTCATTCCCTCCCTCGTTTAGCACATTTAAACATGGAATCATTGTACACTTATTATTATTATTTTTTTGTTATAGGATGTGGTTACAGGAAAAAAACATGGCTAAAAGGATTCCGTGACTATGGGCTATTGCAAAACTACAAAGGGCTCCTTGCTGAATATTTAGGTCTCCCTGGAGGCTGTTTAAAAAAGCATTGGAATGATCCTGTGAATGGATCAACAGGAAGACAGCAAGTAGATCTCTCATTCATTTTCCAAACATTTAATAATGGCCAAGTATATGCCAGACACTTTTTTTAGAAAGAGTCTCTGTTACCCAGGCTGGATGCAGTGCTGCAACTGTAGCTCACTGCAACCTCAAACTTCTGGGCTGAAGTGATCCTCCTGTTCCAGCCTCTGTAGTAGCTAGGACCATAGGCATAGGCCACCATGCCCACTTAGTTTTCTAATTTTTTGTATAGGCAGGATTTTGTAATTTTGCCCAAACTGGTCTTGAACTCCTGGCCTCAAAGGATCCTCCTGCCTCATTCTCCCAAAGTGCTGGGATTATAGGTGTGAGCCATCACACCTCACTAAACTTGATGGTGGGGAGCCAACAGGAAACAAAACACCAAATCTCTGCCCTCATGGAGCTTATAGTCTAGTAGATATTTTTCATGCTGCTGTAAGGAAAGCAATCCAAAGATATCTAAAAGTCATAAGCTAATCCTGTAAGCATGTGGCCATGGAGAAAGCTGGGGGTGGTACACCAACACCTTGATTACTTACAAATGGATTCTCTACTGAATTTGTGTCTCTTGGTTGAGTTTTAACTCCCTAACAGAGCTGAATCAGATGGAGTCTAAAACAAACTATTCTTTGTTTGTTTCCTTTTCCTCCCTCCCTCTGTCTCTCTCCACTCATTTCCTCTCAAAATTAGGAGATAGCTTTAAACAACATGGTTTGGAATATTATGAGAAAGTTTGTTTCTTGAACCTGCCACAAGCAACATTTGATGGACAAGTGAGAAACCTGGGTAGTTAACATATGATTCAAATTTAATAACCAGTGAAGCAAGTATTAATATATACCCGAAGTGTGTGGCTTTAATTAACTGCAAATAATTCCCCCAAGGCAAATGTTTAATTATCTGCACTGCTTCTTATTTCTTTCTGAGACTGACAATAAGTCTGAAAGTCCAAATTTGGAAGCAAAACTGAGCACAGACACATTTGCCAAACTGTTATGTAACTTATGTCAAATTGTTTTAAACCAGCTCCCATTAAAAAATGCTCTTTTAATTTCGGAGCTAAGATGCCAATTGAAAAAAAATTTTTGAATATTTTTCTCACATGAACACTAAAAATATACAATGATTTAAAAAGGTATTATATAGATCAGGCTAAATTTTAAATTTGAAAGTGTTTTAGTTTTAGTTGTTTACTAAAAATGATATTATTTGATATTTTGTCTTGTCCAACATTAATTTCTCTCAACATCAATGTTATAGAATTATCCAAGATTTTGTATTTAGTTAAAATTTATTCATTTACACTGAACAATAATTCATTGTTGTTAATCATAATGTGACATAAACATTATGATTCTGCACCAAATATCACATAAGAAATGTCTCTTCAATGGTGATTTACATTGAGTTTACAAGTTTATGATCTAATGAGTTACATAAGATGGGTGAAAGCATTTGAAAAATTACTCACCAGACTGTATCTGTTTTATCACCAAAATCTGTGTCTTTAGCAAATAAATTATCTTTGTAATTTCAATATTCTTGGGGAGTTGCTTTAACATTATTGAGGCACCTTCTGATATGTTTCCATATAATGCATTTCATTGCATCCAAGATACCATCAGTTGTTCTTTGCACTATTATTTTATGTAGTATAACACATTATCAGTTCTAAGAGAAGTCCTGACTTTAGAAATAAAATATATGAAAGAATATGCATTTTAGAAAAATGCCGTTTTAGTATATTCGATGTGTGCACACAAATATACATGTCTTTATGTGATGACAAGGATTTCATATCAGCATGACCCACCACCAAACCCACAAGCTCACTGTCATGTATGTGAGACTTTTCTCCAGAAATGGTTCTACCTCCACACACATCAATAAAGTAGGAGGAAAAGTACTATATAACCTCATGACAATATTCACAAATAAGCAGGTACCTATGGAAGATGGTTTCCACCAAAGTTACTTTATTTATAGGGATCTCAGAATTTCTAGTCTCATAACCTTTAGCAGGCTTAGATTTGATTCTGTATCTTTTACATCATGGATTTCATTACATTACATTTAGTTGTAGGTTTGAAGTGGTAGTGCAGCTTTTCTGCTTAGGGGGTGATGAAAGCTGCACTGGATAGGTACATGAAATCCTTACTCATAATGATGGAGAAAGAAAATATATATATTCATGATCTGAATATTTGTGTCCCCCTAAAATTCCTAAGCTGAAATTCTAACTGCCAAGGTGATGGCATTAGGGGGTGGGGCCTTAGGAAGGTGATTAGATCATAAAAGTGGAGCCTTCATGAATGAGATTAGTACCCTTAAGAAAAAGATTTAAAAAGGTCCCAGAGAGTCCCCTTACCCTTTCCACTATGTGAGGACACAGTTAGAAGGCACCATCTATGAACCAGAAAGTGAGTTCTCACCAGATACTGAATCCTCTGGTGCCTTGATCTTTGACTTCCCAGTCTCCAGAACTGTAAGAAATGAATTGCTGTTGCCTATAAGCCACCCAGTTAATGCTATTTTGTTGTAGGAGCCTGGACTAAGACACCAGTGTATATGGCCACTAAAATAACTTATTATTTCTATGTAAGTTCTGTAAACTACACGAAAAATGTAGTTGCATATAGTAAACTCTTGCAGCCCCTTGGATTTGCATTTTATTTAATTCTAAAAGTTATCATTTGGTAATGTTCAAAAACGTGTAAAATAGTTATCACCTAATTCTGAGATTCAGTCAATGTTATTTTAATAACAGAGAACTGGAATTAAATTTATATGTAGCTTCTGACTTTCAAAATCTTTAAGGTCAATGTCATATTTAAAGAATTTTTTCAAATGCAAATATTAAATCAAATATTCAAGCCAAAGGGCTGTAGATAGATGTGCTTTTAAGATTAACCAGAATAAAAAAGAAACACTTTCATAAATTAAAAAAGAAAAAGCCCTCACTTAGAAAGTTGAAAAGGTTTAAAGGAATATTTAAAATAGATTAAAATAAAATGAAAAACCTCATAAAACAGAAATTCTGAAAAGTAGGTCACTTTCAATGCAGTTAATTACACATATCTACATGGAATATTACATGTATGGATTTAAGCTGTGGCGAAAGATGATGAAACTATTGAATTTTTAACAAAAATATCTTAACTGTAAGTGAAAATAAATACTATCTCTATCTAAGATGTCCCTTTAGAACAAAAGTTCTTAACCCTCAGGGATCCCTGGGTATGCTATATGTGTCTACCAATCCTTTTGAAAAGATATGCAAAATGTGTGTATATGTTTGTATTTCTGGCAGAAGATAGCATCCACCATATTAGCTCTATGAACCCACCAAGGTTAAAAATAATTTAAAATGTGTACCTCAATGCCAGTGATACTGCCATTTTACAAAAGATTTTCCAGACCATTTTGAGAAATTAGCTACTGAGCTTGATTCCTGCTCCATGAATTAATCAATGATGGCAAATCTTGAATTCTTAAGGTAGATGTGATTTGAGAAAATAGCCAACAAATATAGAGATGTGTTAAATAAATGAGAGGGATAATCCAACTGGCAAAAAACCATGTTGCATCAAAATTAGAGGTGATTATAAAGTATAAAACTGACTGCATGATTAACTGTCTTTGAAGATAACTATTCAAGCTACGTGGTCTAAAAAATGCACCGAGTAAGAGAGGAAGCCCCTGACTATTATTCAGAGTGATGATAGGAGGTCATTTTGGTATAGAAGTTCTAATGGGTCTGAACAAAAAAAATTGCTATACACAAAAACCGAAACATAAAATAGTCTTTCTCTGTAATGCGTAAATGTCTACACATGAGTACCAGAGCTTGATGCAAAAATTGCACAGAAACACCATCACCTGGATTTTATTTGATTCTTGTTAACTGATTTGATTATACCATGCAAAACATTTATCCTGGCCTGCTGGTTAGAATCTCTGGCTTATTATGTGAAGCAATTAGGACAAAGTAATTTTTCCTCCATCTGAACCAGGTGCTTTTCTAAATAAATGAGAGTCTCCCCAGTCGATAATGTTCTTACTGAAACTTTGCGGCGGCTATTCTTTTATATAGGAAAAAACTATCCTGCAACACATTCCCAGACTATTCTGATGCTGATGATCTGAACTGGGCTTGGTCCCAGTGAAGCTGGATAAACAAGGCTGAACTATATTTACCTGAAAAGTAACAGGGCCCATAGACAGGACAATGCTCAGGGCATCAGGAGACCCAAATGAGCTGTAGTTGGTCATTTGTCTTCATTATGGTCTCATTAACCTCCATTAAAAGGTGACCAATCATTCCCAGAGTTATGGAATTCAGGGACAGGTTGATATTCCTTATCTGAAATGCTTGGGCCCAGAAGGGCTTCAGATTTTGGGGATCATCACCCTGTGCTAACAGTCTTTGCGACATGGCTAGGAAAACTACCATAATGCATAATGAATTTGATTTCTATTACAAAACACACATTTCAAACAATAAACTTGTGTGAAACAGCTCATTCTTACACTGAAGGTGATATTCTTCTCAAGTTGTTATTGAAAATATGAGCAAATGAGAGATTCAATCATGGGGTTGTGATTCAGAATTTAGAGCTACAAGCTTCGTAACTGTAGGGAAATTCATGCACTTTATATAAGCTCAGTTTCTGCACCTAGGAACTAAAGGTGTTGAGCTGGATAATCTCTTCAAGATACCTTACAAAGCTAATCTGATCTGCTCAAATTATCTCTTTGTTCCAGCAACACTTCTTTGTAAATGTTCCCACTCTTCCCTCATTATCCACCTACCTGAGTTGGGCAGTTCTCACTTAGATTTTTACCATGCACTTACAAAATAAAGGTTGATAGTAAGGGAAGCACTAAGGTGTGCACCAGTGTCACCCTGGCCGTCTTTAAGTCAGCGACTCGACAAAGAATCATCACAATGGAAAACAGAACAGCTGGATATGAAGCCGGTTTGGACCATGATGGAAAAAGAAATGCTTAATTACCCTTTCAATCAAGTTAATTTTTCCCATTTGGCAATGTAAACAAAGGCAAATCTGCTCTTATTTTCAGTTGTCTGTGACTTGGTTGTTTCAGTATCCTTGACCTCCATCCTTCTGATTTTATTCTGATCTTGCCTCCCTCTCTCTTACTAAGCCTCACATCACAGGCTCTCTTGATAACATTAAAAAATAAAATCTTACCAGGCCACGGGCGTGAAAAGTATCTACGTTTCTAAATGTAAATGGGCTGGGAATTCTGTTAAAACATTCATCTATAAATCTGGGAGAGTACAATTGTTTTATTTACACCTTGGCTTAGTTTGATCTGACAATGAAAGGTCATGGTTACTGTACTACCGAAAGAACCTTCTTAGGAAAAATGATAAAGGCTTTTGTGGCCTTAACTCTAAGCCGACAGGCTGGCATCGGGTCATTGCTTCTGACTTATTTTATTTTATGGAGAAGTTGAGGCAGGAGCCAGAATTTCTCTCCAGATTCATAAATGCAGCAACTTCTGGGCTCAGATTGCTTTTAGCCAGACACTTGGAAAGTGTGGCTGAGGGTTGCTGCTGAGATCCAAGAATTTCAAGGACTGAGTCATAACCTACCTTGTTGGCTCAGAACTTGTCTTTTTTTCCAAACATAAAGGCACATGTTTGGAGAGTGAGACAAGCATTTGGGTCCTTTGTGGGAGATACCATGTTGAGCTTCAAAGACCTGTACGACTTCTCCCGAACATCAATTTATTGCTCACACCTAGAAGGATCCACAAACTCATCAGAGTGAGAAAGGACTGAGGCCTCATCAGGGGCCCCCAGTCCCCCATGTGCTTACTTTTTCTGTTTTTTTTTTTCTTTCTTCAATTGTCTCCATGCCATTGAAAATAATTCTGAAATATGGGTGGCTGCAGAGTGGCTCATCGTGTGGATCCCACATCTATTTTACAATCGTTTCTATTACTGGACATTCTAATGAAATCCAATTTGGGGACTTCCTAAAACATTATCAATTGTTGTAGTAAAGGTTCAAAGGCTGGATTCACTCTTCTCCTTCTCTTACTCCTTCCCAACTATCTCCACCTCTGAGATCTAGAGAGGCTAGATCTTTCTAGAGCTAGAGTAGTGAGAACAAAAACAGCCCACGCAAGCTAAGCCTTGTAGCCAACGTGTTCCACCCACCTCCCTGTGGACTACCCCTGAGGTTGGAGCCGATGGTGCCAGTACAGAGGGCATTCTTGTCCTGGATGTACTAGAAGTACCCAGGAATTAATGCCCAGCTCTGGACCCCCCCAAGGATTTGGGAGATAAATACCCCAGCTTCCTCACCCTTCAGGGAGATGTTTCTGAATGCACTCTATACATCTCTTAAAGGAACGGAGCCTCAGTTTTCCTCAGCAGTAACTTGATCATTAATATCCCCCCTAGGGGCTGTCCTCCCTTCCCTGTCCCACTTCCTCACACCTCACCTGTACTTCCTGAGAACACCTCCCAAATAAAAAGTGGGCGCACCTTTTGCACCCACAACCTTGTCTCCAGATTTGCTTTTGGGGATCCGAAACTTAGAAAACCAAGACAGTCCTTCATCTGTCTCCTACCACTTAGTAGCAAATATGAGAACGCTCATCCTATTCTCCTGACTTCTAGCCGGCTGCTCTCTCACTCCACGCTGTCTTTAATTATAGTGTGTTAGGGAAAGTTTCTGCCACCTAATTAGGGCAAGTTGGGAAAAAGGGTTACCATGTTTTGCACTGTATGACCCTAGTAGCTGTGTCACGGATGACTGGTGAGTAATGGGCCCTAAGCAGACACCTCTTGCTCGGCCAACGGACACTAAGGTGGCCTGACATGAGAGCTCCACACACCAGGAGAGAATTAATATTCACTTAACTGTGAAAGGAATTGATCAGCTCTTTGAGTGGATGGCTGCTAGAGCAGTTGCTGAGTCTCTAGAGGAACTGATGGAATGGCTGTTGCCTCCTGGGTGATCTAGTTCATGCGGCTGATGAAATGGTTTCCTCATTCTCTGACTTTCCTGCCAACCAAGCAACTTCAGTGTGTATCACTTTTGTATATCCTGAAATAGTCTAACTCACTTTGTGATTCTTGCAAGTTCATTATCTAACTTTAAAGTGTATATGTACTTTAAAGATTTCTAAAGTGTTTTTTTTTTAACAAATAATACTTTAAGAAGTTTGGACCGGGCGCAGTGGCTCATGCCTGTAACCCCAGCACTTTGGGAGGCTGAGGAGGGCAGATCATGAGGTCGGGAGTTCAAGACCAGCCTGGTCAACATAGTGAAACCCTGCCTCTACTAAAAATATTTTAAAAATTAGCCAGGTTTGGTGAAGGGCGCCTGTAGTCCCAGCTACCTGGGAGGCTGAGACAGGAGAATCACTTGAACCCAGGAGGCGGAGGTTGCAGTGAGCCAGGATCATGCCACTGCACTCTAGCCTGGGTCGACACAGCGAGAGTCCGTCTCAAAAACAAACAAAAAAAAACCAAATATTACTTTAAGAAATTTGGCATTATTCTAGATCCATTTGTAAAAACCACTCACCTTTTTAGTCATTTCAAACTGTACAGTATTCACGAAATTTGTACACAGGCTGAAAGGCATTACGCCAATGAACTTACAGAAAATTAAAGACGAAACAGCCTGGTCACACAAAGTAAAACAGGTTCAGTAAATTTCATTTTCAAATATCATGCTGATGGTAGAAAAAAACCAGGTGACATCTGGTATTACAGGAAATAGGGTGTACAGAGGTATCTGTATGATGTGAACAATGTTTTGTCTCACAAACTAAGAAAAATGTGTTAAAACAAAATACTGTAAACAATGTACAAGAAACTTGAGAAGAATAAGATTAAATTAAAAGTGTTATTTTCAATTTATAGAAGGATTTTATTTTAATCTGCTACTGTTTTAGAGTAGGCTTAACTATGAGTTCTAGAAATTATTATACTAGATTTTCCTAATGCAATGACTATATTGTCAGCTTGGCCTGCCATAACAAAGTACCATAGCCTGAGTGGCTTAACCAACATTTATTCCTCACAGTTCTGGAGGTTGGAAATCTAAGATCAAGGTGCTGGCCAGTTCATTTTCCAGTGAAGGCGCTCTTGCTGGTTTGCAGATGGCCACCTTCTGGCCACAGTCCTGCATAGCCTTTCCTCAGTGTGTGTGCCTGCTTTTTATAAGGACACTAATTCCATCATAGGACCCCACCCTCATAACCTCATCTAGCCTCAACTACTTTCCCAAAGGTCCTATCCCCAAATACCATCACATTGGAGGTTAGGACTTCAACATATGAATTTGTTGGTGGTGGAGGGGACAAACACGAAGTCCATAGCACTGACATATGCATTTGTGCACATGGATACTTGGATGGTTTATTTCCCTTTGAATGTTAGCCATTCAAATTAGTATACCTGCTGCATATCAGAAGAAACCCTCAACATAGATTTGGAAATGGGATTTTACCTAAGTCCAAGGTACTCTTTTTCCATTTCAATTCTCTGGTATCACATTATCATTTGATCCTTAAAATACACCAAATTGTCAGTGTTTGTATAGCAAGGATAAAGTAGTCATGAGGGAATCTGAAGGGATATTCAAAACACTTAATAACTGGTATGGATGTTGGTTAATCAGAATGCACATGTCCACAGTGGTGGGCAAGGCCCTGGAGCCATGCTGGTGTTCTAGGATGGCAGGGAGGTGGCGGGAAGGGTCACTTGCAAGGAGAGGTGTTAAGTCATTGTTTGCCAAACACTATGTAAATGTTTCAGTATTTTAAAAACACTTGCAGCAGGATTAGAGTGTACTGGCAGAATATCAGTTCTCTGTATAGTAGAGAAATATATTGATGAATTTTCCAAATGTAATGAGAGTATTTCATTAACTGTAAGTCTCTGATGCTCTCATATTGATGAAAAGAATAAGAAGTAGCTTTCCCTAGGAGTCTATAATCTAAGGATTGAATAATCCTCAAACACATATTTGTGATAACCTCTTATTTTGTGGTCCTTATCTGATAACGCACCATTGCAAATAGAACCAGCAAAAACTTTGGGATAGTCCTTCTGTGTGGAACACCACATCTCTTTAAGCCAGCATCACATCCCCTGCCTCTCTGGCATAGCCACACCACCCCACTGCTCCCTACATCACTGCAGAGGAAAACTCATGCAATAGGATCAGGCCAACCACGTTGGTAGGTGAAGCTGATGGCCACCATGCTGGGAGATATAAGGGGACCAGAGAAGGCCATCTGTTTCTACGTACCCACCTTGACCCCTCACACTTCCCAGAGGAGCCTTCCTTCCTTGGAGAATTGAAACTTGTTCTGCCTTTTGGGACATTTTAAAAAAATGCAGAGCTCCTTGGAAGGATCCCACTTGTGACATTTGGAGTGATGATTTAACTAGTTGCTAAAGATTAGTCCAAAGTCAGCTGAGAATAGGAGAGGATGGCATTAAGCAGGGACCAAGAGGAAGGGAAGGACCTTAATTAAACAGAGGCCATGAGAGAGCATCAAGGTTATGTATGTTTATGCTCCAACCTAGAGACGTATGAAGTGGATCACTCTAAAGGTAAACCTCTATTTGTTATTTAGGAGAAACACTGTGAGACTGCCAATTAAAGTGCATGTTATTTACATTACTAAAAAATTTCCTAAAAGTTGCATTCATAATTTTTGTAAAAAATTCAAATTCTTAACTTTCTGTTGAATATAAATATACCTACAGTACAAAATTCATAAGTGTGCATGCAGCTTGATGAATTGTCACAAAACGAATACTCCTGCAAAACCAGGACCAGCTCAAGAAATAGAACATGTCTACCATTTTCCTACTTTCTACCCCTTATCCTCCTTTCCAGCCACTACCCTCACTCTAACCATCAGCACTCCAACTCCCAACAGCATCTGTAAGTTGTGCCTGTTTGGGGACTTGACATAAATTGAATTACACATAATCTGTTCTTTTCTGTGTCTTCTTGCTTTTGCACAACATTACGTTTGTGAAATTCATTCATATTTTTGCATGTGAAAGCGGATTTTTAATTGCACTCTGAAGGCTGGCCACATCAGTAGATTCTATGGTAAATCTTTTTTGAAGAGTAAAAATAGTATTCTTTTCTTTTTCAAACATAAAACATTCACTGCTCTCCTATACTCTATCTTCAACTTATGATTTCGTTACTACAGCCACTCTTTTTTTTTTTTTTTTTTTTTTTTTTTTTTTTTTTTTTTGAGACGGAGTCTCGCTCTGTCACCCGGGCTGGAGTGCAGTGGCCGGATCTCAGCTCACTGCAAGCTCCGCCTCCCGGGTTCACGCCATTCTCCTGCCTCAGCCTCCCGAGTAGCTGGGACTACAGGCGCCCGCCACCTCGCCCAGCTAGCTTTTTGTATTTTTTAGTAGAGACGGGGTTTCACCGTGTTAGCCAGGATGGTCTCGATCTCCTGACCTTGTGAACTACAGCCATTCTTAAATGTTAGTGTGCATTAGGAGTAGGATCCCTGGAAGGGCTTGTTAGCATACAGACTATGGGGCCCCAACTCCAGACCTTCAGTTCCTGAAGGTCTGGGGTAGGGACTGAGAATTTGCATGTCTAACAAGTTCCCAGATGACACCCCTGCTGCTGTTCCAGGGAACACTCTTTGAGAGCCATTGCCTTAGCATATACTGAATTTGTATCTATCTGTAGGCATTTCTTTTCTGTGTCTAAGTCATCTTTCATTTAAAGTAGGATTTTTGGAGAAACATCCTCACATGGACTGCCCATGGTTTTCCACTGCAGAGACAGCGGCCTCTAACATGTGATGAGGAAGGATGTGCAGCTCTATGAGTGACAGAATCTGGGAGCTCCCCATCAATATGTGGAGATATAAGAGAAATTTTCAAAGCATCTCTCCTTCACATTAGATTTATTGGGTCTTACTGTTAAAAATCTGAAACTCTTTGGTTGGCATGCATTCAGAAGAAGAAGAGCAAAAACAACAACAACAAATGAACCTGTGGAATCAAGAAAGGCTCAGGTCATATCATTACTGATTGATTGCATCAAACCCTGCAGGCAAGAACTCCTTAAGAATAAAGCTTAAAGACTAAAAGTAATAGACAGTCTCTCCAATACATTCTCCTCAAGCTAAATCCAGACACTGTCCACTCCATTAGCCAGCCACCAGCCACATGTGGCTAGTGAGTATTTGTGTTGTGCTGAGTCCGAATGACACATGCTGTAAGTGTAAAATACACACTGAGTTTCACAGACTTAGCTCATACACATACAAAGAATGTAAAATATTGTATCAATAACTTATTTTTAGGTTTTTTTCTTTCAACTTTTATTATAAGTCCTGGGGTACATGTGCAGTATGTGCAGGTTTGTTACATAGGTAAACATGTGTCATGGTGGTTTGCTGCACAGATCAGCCTATCCCCCTGGTATTAAGTCCAGCATCCATTAGTTATTCTTCCTGATGCATGTATCAATAATTTTTACGTTGACTACATTTTGAAAATATTATATATGGATATAATGGTTAAATAAAACGTATAATTAAAATTATTTTCCTTGTTTTTTTTCTTAATGTGGCTTTTAGAAAATTTAAAACTACATATGTGCTTCTCATTTGTGGTTCACATTTATTTCTACTGGACAGTGCTGTTCTAGATAATTTAAAATTAGCCTGATTTATACAAATAGTTAAATACATGTTTATTTGAAGGGCAGAATTAGGAAGATGGAAAATTATAGCTTGCCAAAGGATCATCCATTAGAAACTAGGAAATCTAATTTGGCTTATAGCGAAGTATCTGCAAATGGTGACAGAAATGACTGGGAAGAAGCCCTAACTAGAGATTGTTCTGAGAAGTAATGGGAGGATGAAAGAGAATGGTACATTTGTAATAGCTACCCAAACTACCTTACACCCGAACAATACCCAGTGGTTGAAAATTTTTGCTTTATGTTGATTGGACCTAAATTTCTTAGTCTGATATTCAGAGTCCTCCATAATCAGGGCTGTACGTCAGCAACAAATTAATGAGTGGGTGATGGATCCATCATTTAAGTCAACTGGGTTTATTCATTGTACCTAAAATAGGTCTTCTGATGTCCTTCTTCTTTTTCCCAACTAGAATAGCTTCCATTTGCACACCCTTCACATCCCAGCCCAAATCTCATATTCTCAACCCACATTTCACAGACAACTCCAAGTAGAGATGCTCCTCAACCCTAAGCTCCTTAGTATGTTTCAGTGTAAGACTTTTTTGATACTTATCATGATCTGTCTGGCTTTCTTTGCTGCCCTGCATCCTAGTTATATGGCCTCAGGTCAGCTGTTATTGCTCTGTGCTTCACTTTCCTCCTTTGTAAAGTGGGATGGTAATTGTATTTATATCACAGATGAGAGTGGAAGGCATGAAAACATGTGCAGTTCTTAGAATAGAAACTGATGTATAATAAGGATTCGATAAATATTAGCTGCTAACATTACTGTTGCTGATATTAGCTATGCAGCACATGTTTGTATATCTCATATTTCCATCGAGATTGTAAATTCCTTGAAAGGCAAGAACTGTATTTTCTTTTCAATATTGCATAATGTCTTAAAAAAGTTAGGACCCAATAAATATCTGTTGATGGCCGTAAGGAATGTCAATAAATTTTAATTGGTACCTCTGTAGGCCATACTGTGTACTAATCACAGGGATAAAATGATGGACAACATAAATACTGTCTCTCCACTCATGAAACCTAAATTCTAGTAGGGGAAGATGGATAGGAGGAAAAGATGCAAAGAACAACAGAAGAAGATTTACATAGTTAGAGACGGCAGTGAGTGTTATAAAGCAACACACAGGGGGCTGAGATGGAAGTTTAGTGGAGGTGGCTTTACCAAAAAGATGACCAGAGAAAGCTGTGTTGAGGCAGAAGCACAATGAGAGGAGTGGGAGAGGTGTAAGGTGAGACTGGAGAGACAGGGAAAGTCTGCAATGGAAAAGTGCAACTAATGGCTATGGTGAGCTATTTGCATTTTACTTGGAGGGAAACCTGAGGGTACTATGGGCATTCAAGAAGGAGTGTGCTGTGATCTGTTTACTTTGCTTTGTCTGGTAACGGTGGTAGACGTTTTACCCAACTTAAGAAATGAAATGATCTTCAAGTGCAATGTATTAATATGAACATGACCTTTGACTTATATAAAGGTTAGCTAATTTATATAGGGTTCAAACATAAACACTTAATCTTGGGCTCATTAAAGCCAGCTATCTGTTTAATACGTGAGTGTGTGAACTCCAAAAATAAAATTAGTTATCTGCCACTAGAAAAAACAGTGAGCAAAGTCATGAATCAGGGTTCTGCCTGGACCTCCATTGTGACATATTCTCAGTTATTAGTTTAGGTAAAGGCCCTGTTGCTTCATAACAGGTGTCAGTTTTGAGGGAATGACTCCAAATATGATTTTGGAATAAGAAAGGGTGTAAATAACGAAAACATAATAAAAATTATAGAGTGAGTCTGCTATAAAACACAGAGCACGCAGAAATCAAAACATACTAGCATTTAGTTCTAGGCATCACTGACTTTAAAAACAGCAGACAACTTGAAACATACTATTTTCCTTGAAAACAGAAATGTTTTTACAAAACCAAGTATTTATCATTCACTTTTTTCCTTGCTGAATTAGCAGACATTAAAAAAAGCCTTAACTTATGTGTATGCGTGTTTCCTTTTTCAGCTCAATTTTTAAATGAAATAAGTTTAAATGAAATACATTTATATGTATTGATGTTTCAATACATATAATATAGACTGATCACATTGGGGTAATTAGCATATCCATCATCTGGAACATTTATCATTTCTTTGTGTTGGGAACATTCAATACACTCCTTCTGGCTATTGAAAACTATAAGGTATATTGTTGTTAACTACATTCATCCTATGATGCTGTAGAATGCTAGAATTTATTTCTCTGATCTAGCTGTAATTTCGTATCCTTTAACAAATCTCTTTCTATCCCTGCCACTTGCCCCTACCCTTTTCAGCCTCTAGTATCCTATTCTACTTTTTACTCCTACAAGATCAACCCTTTTTAGCTTCTGCCTGTGAGTGAAAACACGTGGTGTTTAATTTTCTTTTCCTGACTTATTTCCCTTAACATCATGTCCTCCAGTTCTATCCATGAAAGCCACGAATGATAGGCTTTCTTTTTCATGGCTGAATAATAATCCATTGTGTGTTTATCATGAGCAGACTCATAAGGAAAATAAACCTTCACAGAAATGGGAGAGTTTTCGAAAAGTCTCTTCTCAAATCTATTCTTTTGAGATCAGATTAGATCGGGTGCATTCAGGGTGGCATGGTGGTAGACGCAAATCTATTATTTAGCCTTCAACTTGTGTGGCTTCAGGCATGTTACCCAACCTAAGTCTTGGTTGGATAAAATTAGAGAAAATTAGGGAAATATTAACAACATCATCCATCTCTGGAAGATACTGGGCAGCTGTTCAACCAACGTGTTCCCCCAGAGTCTGATGTAATCTGTTGACTCCATCTTGAGAGAAGACGCCGGGAAAGAATCTGGGAGGGGGTTTGACCAGGGACAATAATGTGGAGAAGAGGGAGATGGATGTGCGGAAGGGTAAGCTTGAGCTGGATGCTTGGTGGTGTTGACTTGCTTCTCCTCCTCCTGATGCTGGTATATATCAGTGTTAGGTGATAAATCAAGTAGTTGGATATCCAAGTCTATACTAGTCTACACCAGGATTCTGCTAGGAAGAAAGCTGCAGGAAGCAGGAGGCTAGAAGTCAGAAGCAGGATGCAGAAAGCTGCAGGACTGATTAAAAAAAAAAAAGGTTTCTGATTTTCCTGAAACCATGAAGGAAGATTCAGGGAAACCCAGTGCCTGGTATTTGGAGTGGTCTCAAGGCTTTAACCATCTACCCTGAGGAAGAGGTTGAAAGAAATATTTGTCTCATTATGTATTAGTCTGTTTTCATGCTGTTGATAAAGACATACCCAAGACTGGAAAGAAAAACAGGCTTAATGGACTTACAGTTCCACATGACTGGGGAAGCCTCACAATCATGGCAGAAGGCAAGGAGGAGCAAGTGACATCTTACATGGATGGTGGCAGGCAAAGAGAGAGCTTATGCAGGGAGACTCCCCCGTGTAATACCATCAGATCTTGTGAGACTTACTCACTATCGCCAGGACAGCATGGGAAAGACCTGCCCCCATGATTCAATTACCTCTCACCGGGTCCCTCCCACAACATGTGGGAACCTAAGATGAGATTTGGGTGGGGGTGTGGCCAAACCATATCACATTACACGTTTAGGATAGAATTCAGTGAATATTTAGTAATTGATTCTGCCTCATTCCGTGTTTAAGATAGATGTGGCTGGCATAGAAAACATTTTTGGGTGGTGTAGGTAATTTGAAACAGTGTAATGAGTTTACATGCTTTTTGAAAACCTTAGATCTTTATGAGACCTTAATGAGTCAGTCTGGGAGTATTGTCACCTTGCACATATTTGTGTTGGTTCTTAAAACAGGGTGTGTGTGCATGCATGCGCTTGCATGTTGTTTTGAGTACACATATATGTTTATGTGAGTGTCACTGTCCCTTATGCCTGAGAAAAATAATCTGTTTTTGCCTTTCCATTCTAATTTGACACATCTGGTGCAAAATATCAGGGCTAATTCCAAAATGAAATAGGAAGACAATCTTCTCATTAAATGCCATCAATGCTTAAACCTTGTCTTCATACTTGATTAAAAAATGTTCCAGTCTTTGCCACTAGCTAGCCAATTATTCCTTTTTTCTTATTAAGGAATGCAGCAGTTGAGACATCTTCCCCCGTGCTCCTTCTCTCTCTCTCTCTCTCTCTCGGGGGGTGTGTGTGTGTGTCTAGATAAATATATCCTCCTAGGAATAGTGGCAGAATAGCTGACAATAAACGTCATTAGAAAAGAGTCAGAGCAAAACATCGCTGCTTGTGAAAACCTATTGTCAAAAACTAAGATAGGCTACATCTCTTTCTAAAATTTGAGAGAATGTTTTTCCAATACCACTCCATAACTATAAATTCAAGAAGGCCAGACCCCATTTTTAAAAGGTACTTTACTGTTGCCTGTTTTGTATTATAACTTGAAATCAGAACTTTAAACTGTGTTCTTGAGTTCTTCCAGATGGGATGTGGAATGGTTTCTCAAACTGTGTTTTGTATGATTTTTAAAAAGTTCTACCAACAAAAAGGGGGTAGCGAGCAAACAAAATTTCAAAAAAATCACATTTAGTCAATTAATGTGGGATATGCCCCATACTTCCATCTCCCCTGAGCGTTTCAATTCATGTTAGCATGGTGAAGGCTCTGAGTTCTGCATTATAGAAAATCGACTTAACTTTGCCTAATTTTGTAGTTTCCAAAACGTTTTGACTGACTGCTGAGCTCATTTATCAAAGAACACTTATTAACATCATCAAAGACACTATAAAATTTTAAACATGGGGATATCTGAGCAAGAGCCCCACCGTGTTGCGTATAGATCTGAATTCACTTCAAAAGAAGTGCCTTTCTCCAGCGTTTTTGCCCAGTCAAAATACAATGATGTGCCATTCTACATGAACTATTGTCATGATATCTGGTTTTCAGTGGCCACCTCTTTGTTTAGTTTTTGTTTTTGTCTTTTCTGACAGGGTTAAAAAAGCAGGTCCACTTTATTTACAATGATCAGTTGGTGACACATGGATCTTTGAGCTTTCTGTGGCCTTGTGGAGACACCTGGGCAGAGGCCACTTCTGTTAGGTTAATACACCCCCCTTCCTCATCCTGCTATGAGAGTCATGCTGCTGTCAGAATCCACCTGCTCTGAGTACAGTCCTATCTATTTAGTGTCAAAAACACATAACTTCAAAATTAACTCTGGAAATACTTTCTAAAACTCTTAAAGTACAGTATTTATTTTTAAGTTCAAATATTAATGTGTATTTGAGTCCAATGCACATTAAAGTTTGAGAATTACTGAGTTAGTCTAAATGATATTTCATAGAAAAATAGACTACACTTAACTAGCAAATGTTTTGTGTTTAATCAGATTGGTTAGACATGCCACCTTTTGTGGAAATAATCTAAAGAGTTACTCCAAATATTATTTTTATACTAATTAACAAGAAGTGACAGGGTCAGAAAAATACATACTCTAAAAATAGTACACTGGGGAGTCGAAGTTAAACACTTAAAAATATGAGTCAGAGATATTATGATTTTAATTTGTAGACAGAAAAGACTTCATGCATTTTTGGTTGGGTAAGTATACTTCTTGGGTTTCTCCAGTCCTAGTGAATCAGGTCAATTCTGGTATTATTATTATTATTATTATTATTTTTTTTTTTTTTGAGACGGAGTCTCGCCCTGTCGCCCAGGCTGGAGTGCAGTGGCACGATCTCCGCTCACTGCAAGCTCCACGGCCTCCCGAGTTTACGCCATTCTCCTGCCTCAGCCTCCCGAGAAGCTGGGACTACAAGTGCCCGCCACCACGCCTGGCTAATTTTTTTTTTTTTTTTTTTTTTTTGTATTTTTAGTAGAGACGGGGTTTCACCGTGTTTGCCAGGATGGTCTCGATCTCCTGACCTCGTGATCCGCCCGCCTCGGCCTCCCAAAGTGCTGGGATTACAGGCGTGAGCCACCGTGCCCGGCCAATTCTGGTATAATTATTAACAGCTCCCTGTGAATCACTCTAAAAATTGTGCTGGTTTTGAAGATATATGATTACTTCTATTAGGTGATGCCCACAAACGCATTCCAAAATATGGACTAGGGACCTTCCATTCTAGGTCTTATCTATAAGAGAATAAAACACAAAGCAGGCAGAAAAATCTATGAAAGGCACTAACGGAATGTCTGGTATTCAAGCAAAGATACTCAGTTACCAAATCTCCATTGGTGAGTGGGGCTAGATAGAGATTCCTCAGGTGTTTCTGCTTGCCGGCATAGTTTACTCCGGTTGCTTTTCAATATTCAACTGGTGCACGCCCTATGGTGTACTGGAAAATGCTCATCTTGATGGTCAGGGGCTGGGCAACATCTGTTGTTAAATATTTTGAATGTTACCTGTTATTGAACCTCTCTAACCTGCATTAGCATATCAATAGATTTCTTGATTTGGTGATGATTCAATGACATATGACTGTCCCACCTGGGGTAGTTAGGATTTTAAAGCCAGCAAATAAATTTAATAACAATAATTGTAAAAAAAATAGTGCTGCCAACTCTTGTTGAAAGTTTACTATGTTTGAGAAGCTGCTGTAAGCACTTTAAGTATATTAACTCTTTCAGTTTTTGCAACCCCATGATATAAATACTATTATGGTTCCCTTTTTTACACATGAGAAAACTGAGGCACAAGCTAAAAACATTACCTAAGGCCACACAGCAGTGGTGATGTGAATTTGAAATAAATTGAGACTGATAAAGGCTTCATGGCTTGGCCCAAGGAATTCAAAAATAAGGCCACTAAATTTGAAAATGATCACAAGGATGCTCATATAAATTTGGACCTATTTGGACATAAATTTAGGTCCAAAATACTATGTTGGACAAAGGGATTGTAAAGCCATTCAAATAATCTCCATGTCCTAGTCTAGATTTTGTTTTCAAGTCTTATCCACAAGATCTTTAGAAATATGTCCCAGAGATCATATAACAGAATTGGCTGTTACAAATATATTATTACAGCCATACTTAATTAGTAAGGAAAAATAATATATGCACATTAAAGTGTATTTGGAAGGGAACTACCACTTACCTTCCAATTGCCACTTAGGAATATTTTAAACTGTATTAAATAGTAGATAAATATGTACTGCTTTAAAAGAAGTTTATTATATTCTCTTAGAGGGGAAGAATATCCAAGTCTGAAAGTGAACAAATAGGAAAAGTCTTGGGCTTGAATTTACCTTTTATATTTCTGCAGTGTGACATTTTTGGGAAAATTTACTTCTGAAACAAGAGAATTCTGAAAGGGAATTTCTTTTATTAGGAAGCCTTAATAATAGTAAAAAACAAATTTGGGAAAGTGGCTATAATATTAGAATTAAAAGTGGCCCATTCTCTATGATAGGTTCTATCTCCAATTCTCTAGTTAATTCTTGTGGAAAAAATTTCAGATAATTTCTCATTCACACTTTCTAGAGTCATGTGAAGTCTCTAATTTTATGCATGACTCTCAATTAAATTCTCCAAGAAACTGTTAAATCATCAACAGCAGTATCACAGAAACTGTTATGTACACACCATTTTATTCCTTTTGATTAAACAAATATGAGGACCTACTATGTGCAAGCCACTGTGTTGAGCTTTGTGGAGAACATAAAAATGAATGAGATTTTGTATCTGCTCTTAAGAGATCTACATTCTAGTGAGCTAGATATGTATGTAACTAATATTGATACAAGGTCCATGATAATATTTAAGGTTTACAACAAATTTATGAGAAGCAGGATAGTTTACTACTCTACGGGGTGAATTGTAATGAAGACAGGAGAATTCAAGAAAGGTGAAAATACGCATGCACCACCCCCCTCACTTGTATTATCTATTATAATTTCTGTCATTGTAATGTTTGCTCAGATAATTTATGATGGAAGAAGGAAGGATGGGAGCGGGGGAAGGATGGAGTAAAGGTTCTAGTTAGGGTAAGAAAGATATTGAGATTGACTTTGAAAAATGGTCAGGATTTTCATGTACAGAATAAAGAACAAAATGGATGTGACAGCGTGAGGGCAGAATGCTTTAGACCAGTGGCACTTGGGAAAGGACAAATAACTGAGTCGGGCTATAGAGTAAGGTACAGGCAGGGTCTAAGGAAGCACAAAAGGACCAGGAATATCATACAAAGTGGTCTGGGTTTTACATGTAGCCGGGGGCATGATTGGAGGTTTCTGTGTACTCATTTCATTGTAGTCCCTAGCTTAGGGTCAAGGTCATGATGTGGACCAAGCAGCTAGCTCCAAACTGCCCTCCCTGTTGCCGTGGTTCCAATCCCTGCTCACCTTGCACAGTTCCCAGGGTTCCCATGACACCCTCTGTGTTCTCTGGACACACCTGTATCCTACCTACTCAGGCAAAGAAAGTCCTCTGCTCCAAATTCATGATATGGGAGGCAGCATGGTGGGTAGAAAATGCATGGGCTTTGGTTTCAGACAGATTTGGCTTCCAAATTCTGGTTCCAGCTTTTGGGAAACTGATTCAGCTATCCAAACTTTCTGAGCCTCAGTTATCTGCAAAATTGGGACGATAACACTGACGACTTTTTAAAAGTAATAATGAGAGATTACTTTACACTCATTGAACTGTTGAAAATCAGAAAGAACAAAAATAACAGTTGCTGACAGAAATATGAACTGATATAGCCTGTTGGGAAAGCAATTTGTCAACATCTATTAAAAACACATACTCCTTAAAGCAGAACTCACATTTCTGGAATCTTTCCATACAAATAAAAGCATCAGCATATAAGGATATGTGTGCAAAGAAGTCTATTGCAGCATAGTCTATGTGGCAATAGAGTGGAAAGAAAGTGCTTGCTTATCATAGGAGAAGGGTTGAATAGATTATGGTACAGCCAAACTATGGAATATCATGTGAGCTTTAAAATGGATTAATTAGATCTTTGCACAATGACTGGCAGAGATTTCCACCAAGTTTGGCTGCCTGTAGCAGAGCAAGATTTAGCAAGGTATGTGGAATATAACACAATATTTGTAAAATAAACATATATATATTTAATAATGACTAAAAAAATTAAGCCTCCTACTGTGTAACCATGAACACCTTGAAAATCTTTAAATGGACTGAATTACTTTAATGCTTAATATTTTTGAGGTAGGTGCTATTATTGTTCTTATTTTACGTATGAGGAAACTCAAGTTGAGGAGTAGGAAGACTAAATAATTTGCCAAAGGTCACACAGCTTGGTCAGGGTAGGATTGGAATCTGGGCCCAAGTAGTTGGAAGAAGAGACTAGACTCTTAGTCCGTGTATTTTACTCTCTGAGTGATTGAATGGTGAGGAGTACATAAGCAACAAAAAGAGAAAAATTGCATTAAAATCATACATTTTACATAAAGCTTTGTATGTTCATATATTCAGAAAGAGATGCATGATAGTCTCCAAAATGAGAATGGTAGTTATCTCTGGGTGCTGTGATTATATGTAATATTTTTTACTCTCTTCCATTATTTGTATTTTGTGCAATAAATATATTAATTAAACAATCAGAAAAATAAAAAAACATTATTCATTGTAGAAAACACACAAATTTGCATGCATTCACATTTACTAAAATTTTCTTACCGAAATGATGATGATCATTTTACAAGGTTAAAGGGATGTTTCTGGTCAGTATGGAATTTAAAACTGAAACCACAGAAACAATTCAAAATTGAGACTGGATAAGAATTATAAACATTTATTTACTGGAATACACAATTAAATGATGATAGACTGTCAAAAGATGCGGGAAGAATTTTTAATGTACTGTTATATTTGAAAGACAGGTTCAGACTTGTATGCATTGCAGAATACCCTAAAAAAAAAAAACCCTCCATATATGTATGAGGTTAACTAGAAAAACACTGAGAGTTTATATATCAGCATATTACATATGCTTATTTCTGGGTACTGGGGTTATGAGTGATATTTTTGCTTTCTTCTTTTGCTTATTTTTTTGTATGTAAAAACACACATTACTTTTAAAATAAGAAAATATATGTAAATAATAAAAATATTTTAATCTTTTCTCTCATAAATCAATAAAATCCAGGAATTTGTCCTGAGGAACTGATCATAGATACACACAAAGATTTATCCAAAATGTAGGCACTGCATTTCTCTATTATTTATACTAGGAAGAAAACTGTAAATAACTAAGTTATCTAACATTAGGGCACTGGCTATGTAAATTGTGGGACAACCAGATGATAAAATATTACGACATCAATAAAATTCATGCCTTTGAAGAACTTTTAAAGACATGGGTAAATATTCACAGTGTTACTGTTAAATGAAGAAATAGAATAAAGACTTTTATTTTCCTAAAATTTAATGCTTAAAGGGAAATGGCTATGCTTTCATTCCTATTTTTTTGCATTACAAAATATTTTACAATAAAGATATATTATTCTTATAAGTAAAAATAATTTTATATTAAAAATATGATAAATACTTTTATCATATTTTTTAAAGAGATTGCATAAGCTTAAGTAGGTATTAGCTATGGCAGTTAACAGTAATAAAATCATTCTCCTATCCTCACTTCCCACACACACACCTTTTTCCTCTCTCCTTCTCTGAGTCTCAGGTTACCCTTTTGAGAAACGAAGACTACATTGTTATAAATGTAAAGCATTGTGTACAGGAGACACTCAATGCATCTTCTTTCCCCTTCAGTATACCAGCAGAGGACGGCCACTTTCATTCTACACTTAAGGCTCCTACTATCCAAGAGGGATAACTCAGGGATGCTCAAGCGTATTCAGACCCTCTATCAATGCAGATCCAGGGCAGAGCACAACTTTGTCCTCGCTCTGATGAGTGAGAGGGTGAGGATGCTTGGTGGGGGATGGTGAACACCAAGAATGGGAATAGGACAAAGAAAAATTAGCCTGGAGAGTCTCGAGAGGAATTTCATTGGCAGCCTTGGTTTTGTTTCTCCTCAACAGTTCAGGCGAAGAACAGAAACAATGCCATTTTTCAGAACAATTTTGAGTCCACACCACTGGCCAGGCCTACAGTGCTCAGTGGTTGGAATAATTTGTGTTCTCATCTCTTGCACATTCCTGAATCCTCTTCCTAGTACATAATCTTTCTCTTTTGTTCACTTTGGCAAGGCTGACTCTTGGCGCTAGCTTTCCCCTTTTCCTACAGTAATTTTGACTTCTAGGAGGTTTGAAACTAGATTAAGTGTTAAGAAACCCTTTGCCAGGTGACAATCCATTTCAAAAATACCAAAAACAGCAATTGTATGACTTACATGGTGTTCCAAAGGAATACAAGCTCGGGTATGCACCTGAGTATTAATTGATTTTGTTGTTAATATTAATGAGCATATGATTTGGCCTAGTTGACCTTCAAATTTAAATTAGGTACTGATTAAATAATAAGGCAGGTGAATTAAGATGAGTTTAAACAGCACTTTATTTTCCCCCAGAAAGCTGCCTTGACCTTGGCTCTGGGTGAAAATAAGCTATTAGAAGTGTTGAAAAAACTAGAACAGAGCATATTGTTTATCTTAAGGAGGTTGACTATATCTTAAATAGTAATAATAATAACTTCATAAAAGTTTCATCTGGAGTACTTGACATCCCTATGAATTTTACCTCTGTGTTTATATGCCCCTTTAATATGATTGCTTGTATATTTGTTAACTTAAATAGCCTTAATACTTGTACTCCTAAATTTGTTTTTAAGGATTTAAAGTGCAAACTACCATTAAATCAACAGAGTATTTTTAACCAGTAGAGAAAGAAGTCCTCAATAGATAAGTACACATCCTATTTCAGAAATAACCTCAGAACGCCTACCGACCCACAAATCTTTTCCCAGGCCAGCTTTACCTTGGAGTTAATTTCAATTCAATCCTGGTTGCCAAATCCTTGGCATGCATTCCGGATGAATTATTCATCAGCATTCTTCCTGCTAATATCTCATGCTCCCAGCTCAACTCCTGCCCACCCTATGGCTGTAATGACTCATTGGGAACAGGTGTCATCAGTGTGTAGCTCACAATCTAGCTCTTGATCCATGAGCCAGTCGGTTGCATCTCCTTCTGTTGGCAGCTGGCACAGTTAGCAAGTACATGGGGGTAAGCAGGCAGCAAGCATGGGTTCCTGGTTCCCAGTGGAAAATATGTCTAGAACATTAAAACAAAACTGCTGGCATAGAGGATACCTGGTTTACAATACTTCCTTTTGAAATTCTTCAACCTTCACATGACTGTTCGAATTTTTTAAATATCTGGTCTCCAAAGTGACATTAGCCATCTTATTTTTTGTTTATTTGTTTTCAATCTTCGCACCCTAGAAGATGCTAATTTCCTGTGGAAACTAAGGTTATAACAAATGTAAAGCCAGCCCACTGACAAGCAAAGCTGGAAATAACCAAATGAGTCTCAAAATTCTTGGGAGTTTTATTAGAAAGAGAAAAAAAGACCTGTCCATAATATCAGTGATTCTAAAGCCCAAGAAGATGCTTGGTCAGGATCAAAGTCTGAAAACAAACTCAAGAGAGCAAGGGCTTCTTCAGGACATTTGATCAGCAAAAATGTTCTGCCACTTAAACTGGAGAGTGTAATGAGCATTTCTATAAGCAATCTTATAACTGCAGAGCTCTAAAATAGCCCAGATGTCACAGAGAAGAGATATTTCTGCATGAAAGCTAATAATGGAGAATGTTTGAAATGAATCCTCAACACATATGACTGCCTTTTAACCTTATCTTGACCTCAATCTTGAAGGATTTCAATTGATTTTTTTTTTTATTCTAAGCTAGGTATCTATCAGTCAAGACAATAGTTCCAACAGCATTAGACACTTGTTCTAAGCTGGTCTAAGCTTTGAACTGATAATCAACTAAAAACAGTGGTTTTCTGTACATGCTATTTCAGAAGAAAAAGGCAAAAATCATACCCTAGGCATTCTGTTTTTAATTGAAAGAAGACTGCATACTAGTTTGGATTTTAAAACATTTCTATATTCCCTAAGTAAATAGGTTAATGGATATTAATGGCTTATTTCAGTAATACTCATAAAACTTCACATTTAGGAACTGCATTTGTGATACATAACAGAACTCCTTCATGGAGTTACCATCATTAAAAGTTTTATGTTAAAAAAATCCTAAAAGTATTCCAAAAAATGAATCCTGGCATAAGCAATTAATGGTGTGAGTTCCTAAAAGCATCAAGAAACATCACAAACAGTGTGCTTCTGTGAAGGTGCGATATCTCCAAACTAAACAACTCAACAGGAAAAATCCCAGCCTGAAACATGGTCACATTCAAATTAATTTATCTCTCTTTCATGTTTCTTAAACTCTGCCACTCAACTTCATGACACTTTAAAATTTTTAGCACAAACTAAATGATTGGTATGACCAAAATTTTTGCTTAAGATGAACACCACTTTCTGTCTTTTCACTCTGATCGCATTTGATCAGATTTATTTATCTCCCTGAGATGACCTAGAGTTTCCCATCAGAGCCTATGTGGGTATTTGACATCAGTTATATTTTTAGATACACTATGTCTTAAAAAACAGTTAATGTACTCTAACTGAAAAATACTTTATCACTAAAATATGCCAATCATCATCTAAGCCTTCAGCAACTTGTAATCTTTTTCCTGGTGGAGGGTCTTGCCTCAATGTTGATGGTTACTACTGGCCACTCAATGTTGATGGCCACCACTTGGTTGCTCAAGGTTGAGGTACTTATGGTAATTTCTTTCTTTTTTTTGAGACGGAGTCTCGCTGTGTCGCCCAGGCTGAAGTGCAGTGGCATGATCTTGGCTCACTGCAAGCCCTGCCTCTTGGGTTCACACCATTCTCCTGCCTTAGCCTCCCGAGTAGTTGGGACTACAGGTGCCCGCCACCATGCCTGGCTAATTTTTTGTATTTTTAGTAGAGACCGGGTTTCACCATGTTAGCCAGGATGATCTCAATCTCCTGACCTCATGATCCGCCCGCTTCGGCCTCCCAAAGTGCTGGGATTACAGGTGTGAGCCACCATGCCTGGCTAGCTATGGTAATTTCTTAAAATAAGACAATGATGAAGCTTGCCACAATGATTGTCTCTTCCTTTCACAAAAGATTTCTCTGTGGCATGCAATGCTGTTTGATGGCATTTTATGCACAGTAGGAATTATCTTAAAATTGAACTGAGTAAGGCCAGGCACAGTGTTGCTTGCCTGTAATCCCAGCATTTTGGGAGGCCGAGGCGGGTGGATCACCTGAGGTCAGGAGTTAGTGACCAGCCTGAATAACAAGGTGAAAGCTCATCTCTACTTTAAAAAAAACAAAAAGCAAAAAAACAACAAAAAAAGCTGGTTGTGGTGGTGCATGCCTGTAATCTGAGCTATTTGTGAGGCTGAGACAGGAGAATTGCTTGTACCTGGGAGGAAGAGGTTGCAGTGAGCCAAAATTGCACCATTGCACTCCAGCTTGGGCAACAAGAGCGAAACTCCATCTCAAAAACAAACAAACAAAAAATTGAACTCAATACTCTCAAACCTGCTTCCATCTCAAGAAGCCACTTTCTTTTTTTAATAAATAAGATGCAACTTCTCATTTGTTCAAGTTTCTCATGAGATTGTAGTTAAGTCACATCTTCAGTCTCCACTTCTAGTTCTCTTGACATTTCTACCACATCTTTAGTTACTTCCTCCACTGAAGTCTTGAACCCCGCAAAGTCATCCATGAGGGTTGGAATTAACTTATTTCAAACCCTTGCTAATGTTGATATTTTGACCTTCTTTCATGAATATTCTTAATGTCATCTAGAATAGTCAATCCTTTCCATATTTTCAGTTTATTTTGCCCAGATTCATCAGAGGATGACATCACTATCTATGGCAGTTACAGTGTTAGAAAACATATTTCTTAAAAAGAAAGACTTGAAAGTCAAAATTACTCCCTGATCCATTGTCTGCAGAATAGATGTGTTAGCAGGCATGAAGACAACATTACATTCCTTGTACATTTCCATCATAACTCTTGAAAGACCAGGTACATTGTCAATAAGCAGTAATATTTTGAAAAGAATCATTTTTTTTCTGAGTAGGTCTCAACAGTGGGCTTAAAATATTCAGTAAACAATGCTATAAACAGACATGCTATAATACAGGCTTTGTTGTGCCATTTACAGAGCACAGGTAGGGTAGCCTTCGACTAATTCTTAAGAGCACTACGATTCTTGGAATAGTAAACAAGCATTGTCTTCAACTTAAAGTCACCAGCTGCATTAGCCCCTAACAAGAGAGCCAGCTTGTCCTTTGAAGTCAGGCATTGACTTCTCCCCTCTAGCTATGAAAATGCTAAATGGCCTCATCTTCGAACAGAAGGCTGTTTTGTCTACATCGAAAATCTGTTCCTTAGTGTAGCCACCTTCATCAGTGATCTTAGCTAGATCTTCTGGATAACTTGCTGCAGCTTTTACATCAGTACTTGCTGCTTCACCTTGCACATTAATGTAATGGAAACAGCTTGTTTCCTTAAACCTCATGAATTAGCCTCTGCTAAGGTCCAACTTTCCTTTTGCAGCTTTCTCACTTCTCTCAGCATCAGTAGAATTGAAGAAATCTAGTACCTTGCTCTGGACTAGGCTCTGGCTTAAGGGAATGTTATGGCTGGTTTGATCTTCCATCCAGACCATTAAAACTTTCTCCTTATCAGCAATAAGGCTGTTTCAGTTTCTTATCATTCATGTGTCCACTGGAGTAGCAATTTTAATTTCCTTCAAGAACTTTTCCTTTGAATTCACAACTAGGCACAAGACGCCTAGATTTCAGCCTATCTCAGATTTCAACATACCTTCCTCACTAAACTTAAACATAGCTAGCTTTTGATTTAAAGTATGATTTAGTATGCAACTCTTCCTATCACGTGAACACATAGAGGCTATTGTAGGTCTATTAATTGGCCTAATTCCAATATTGTTGTGTTTTAGGGGATAGGGACGCCTGAGAAAAGGGAGACAGACAGGGGAATAGTGGGTCAGTGGAAGAGTCAGAACCACATTTACTAAGTCAGTCCACTATCTTTTATAGGCATAGTACATAGCACCCCAAAACAATTATAGTAGTAATCACTGATCACAGATCACCATTACAAATAGAATAATAGTAAAAAGCTTTGAAATATTGTGAGAATTATCAAAGCGTGACACAGAGACATGAAATGAGGACATGCTGTTGGGAAAATGGTGCCAACAGACTTGCTTGATGCAGGGTTCCCACAAAACTTCAATTTGTAAAAAATGCAGTATTTTCAAAGCACAGTAAAATGAAGTGCAAGAAAGTAAGGTATGCCTATATTACCTTTTCATCTGGGGACTTGCCAATGAACCAGGAGACAGAGAGAAAAAGGACTATTTTGTTTTCCTTTAGATATATATTTTTTAATTCTAGCGTCCCAACATCAATGTCTCCACTACTTCTTCCTTCCTCAAATTGTCTTCTAAAGAGTAATTTCTTTTTTTTTTTTTTTTTTTTTTTTACTTTTTCTGGAAATACTTGGGTCAGCAACATTTTCTCAGAGTAACTGTCGACAGAATGGAGAATGATGCTCTTGCCAAAGATTTGTTTCTAAGGATGCCTTTCAAACATTTCTTTCTTTTTTGATAAATGGTGCTCCCTGGTTGGTGGTTCTCAAATGCCACTCTTTCAAACCTTTTCCTGATGAGTGGCTGTAAAGAGCAGAACTGACTAATTCTGGTGTTTTAAATAAACGTCTCTAAACATAATTTCTCTGGTCATTCTCTCATTTCATAAATAGTTATTTTCCAAAGGAACAAATGTAAATGTTATATATGTGTGTGTGTGTGTGTGTGTGTGTGTGTGTTTTCTATAAAGGCTAGATATGCAATAAAAGAGAGTAGGTGGGATAGTCGATTGTATTGGAAACAGAGACACTTAAGAAAACCTAGTTATATTTGACTTGCTGCCTCGTTTTTCCATATAAACAAGCCCAAATGGTCTAAGAGTCTGCAATTATTAGATGTAGTTAGTGGCCTCATACCTTCATCTTTACAGTCTTCCACTGCCTCTTCGGAAGCGGGGCCAGGCACCGTGACAGTGTTGACACCATCTATAAAGCAGAAAAAGAAACACTGCCTCAGAGCTCATCCTTCCAGAAGTCAGGCTGTGGCTTTCCTGCCCTGCACCTCCCTCCACTCTCCACCACAGAAAGCATGAGCCTGCAGCACGCTTGAATACACTGAATGCTCTTTGAAGGGGCTAGTGCTTTGGGAATCTCTTTTATAGTTAGTGAAACAGGAACTTTCAGTTAAGTCAGAGACGGGCTACAATCTATTTTTTGGTGAAAAATGCTACTTGTTGCTAGTAGTATCCTTTGGCATTTTGTTTCTTCCTCATTCCTCAAAGGATGGTATATTATTTTTCTTGGTAACAGATTGTGAAAGAAAGTATATCCTTGCAAGTTCTTACAAAGTGCTTTTGTGTGTGTGTTTGTAAAGTTTTTTTTTTCTTAGCACAGCACTACTGCTCCGTTATGCCAGGCTGTCAAACTGCAGGGAGCAGCTCTGATGGCTGTCAGCACAGAGGCCGGGAAGAAGGGGAGCATTTGGCACAGGACACCAGCAGCCACCAGGAACTTTCATGTCACCCGAGAACAGAAGGGGAAAATGGGGACTAAGGACGTGGAACTCTCTGTTCCTCTCACAGCACCAATTAACCACATTAGAGTAGACCTCTCTTCTCAGTGTCATCAGCCCCTAGTGACTCTAGTCATGTTTGGCCTCCAGGATAAGAGCTAACTAGTCTACTCCCTCCCATTCAAACAGTAAATCTAGACAAGCAGGATTGCTAAAATCATTTGCAATGTTTAATATCTGATAACTGGAAAAGGAATACACACACACACACACACACACACACACACACACACGTTTTGGACAAAAGATGGGCTAGAAAAGACGTGATCTGTGATTTGATTCCAAATGTGTGTTAGTTTTTATGCATACATGAGTTATCTTTAGTTCCATAACCCTGTTACTATAGAAAAAAGTATAGAGTGCGTATGTGTATATATATATATATACACACACACACTATATATATAGTTTATATGTACAAATATATATAAACTATAGAGTATATGTAGTATACATATACATATAGAGTGTATATATAGTTTTTCATGTAGTAGCAGGGAATATGTATGGTTATACAGTTATATACAATAGTTATATATAGTTATATACATATAGTATATATAGTTTACATGTATAAATATACTATATATAAACTATAGAGTATATGTAGTATACATATACATATATAGTGTGTATATAGTTTTTCATGTAGTAGCAGAAAATATGTATAATTATATACTTATATATAATAGTGATATATACTTATATACATAGTTATGTATATATATTCCCTGATAGTACATGAAAAACTATATATATATATACACACACACACACACACACACATTACATATGTGTATATATACTACATGGACGCTATAGTTTTATATAGTATATTTATACATATATGGTATATTTATACATATAAACTATATATATAGTACATATGCACACACACATATTCACAGTTTTTTATGTAGTAGCAGAGTCAGGGAACTAAAGATAACTCATATATGCATGAAAACTAACACACATTTGGAAGCAAATCACAAATCACTTATTTTCTAGCCTATCTTTTGTTCATGGTGCATGGACTATTACTTTCAGGTGAGGTGTCCTTTGGAACATAATTCTCTGTCACTATCTCATCATTTAGATCTCATTTTAACTATCACTTCCTCAGAGAGTCCATCCCAAACCCAGGCACTGGAAAGTTGTCTTCTGGGCATTCCTTCTATGTTTCCTTATTTCTCAGCAAGGCATTTATCACTATTGATGTTTTTATCATTTTTATTTGTTTATTGTTTGGAACCCCCACCAGAATATAAATTTCAAAGAAACAGGGATGTTGTTTTTACTGATTGTTTGTTTATTCAGTGCCTGGAACGGTGCCTATGACGCAATGAACCCTTGATATGTATTTGTTAAATTTTTTGGAAGAATGTTATCTACAACTTTGATCTGATTTGATCATGACAACAGTCAAAACTGCTGGATTGCACTGTTTTAAGATTGTGTTTTTTCATGACGTGTAAGAGGCCTGCAGAGCTATATAATCAAAACTGAAGCTGGAGATTATATTGAATGAAAATAAGATACTTTTATTTTGGAAAAATACCAGCAGGTCAAAAGAGCTTTAACAACCCATAACCACATCTTCGATTTATCGGAGCTCTGATTAGGGAGGATATGAAATGAGCAGTGTGAACGTAACAATGTATGTTGACGCTGGCCAGGATTATAGGTGGACTCTGCCATTGGCCTCTGTGCCAGCCGGCAAGCTCACTTGGAAGAGCAAGGTGAGTCACTCGGGGATGCATTTAGGACTCCTCTTCACATTGAGAAGTGCCCCTATTGCGGTGACAACGCTATCAGATTCAAGGGCTGGAGAAGAGGGCTGACATTCTACCACTCCCTTCTCATAGGCAAAAGGATCTCAAATCTACAAACTGCTTATTCTCAACTGGTTAAAGGGAAAAGGATGAATAAATCAAACACAGGCAAATGCGAGTGCATGCATACATGTGTGTGTGCGTGTGCGTGTGTGTGTGTGTGCATGTATGTACAGGGATGGGAAACAATCTTTGTCAATAAGGACAGTTCGGGGCTGGGTGTGGTGGCTCACGCCTATAATCCCAGCACTTTGGGAGGCTTAGGCGGGCAGATCACTTGAGGTCAGGAATTCGAGACCAGCCTGGCCAACATGGTGAAACCCTGTCTCTACTAAAAATAAAAAAACTATCCGGGCATGGTGGTGGGTGCCTGTAGTCCCAGCTACTTGGGAGGCTGAGGCACAAAAATCGCTTGAACACAGGAGGTGGAGGTTGCAGTGAGCTGAGACTGCACCACTGCACTCCAGCCTGGGTGACAGAGTGAGACTCCGTCTCAAAAATAAAAAAAACAGTTTGGGACAGAGTAGTGAGTGAATAAAACCTGTGTAAGCTCCACAGTCACAGAATGGCCTCAGCTGTCGGCAGTTAGTCGACTAATACTTGTCAGCCCCAAACAATAAAAACAGTGACAGCTTTTCACTCATCTGCTATGGAGCGTAATGTGTGGGTTGGGGGTGGGGGAGGGTTGGATAACAACAGTTTTCTGCATCAGAAATTCATTTTATTGCAAGGATTATGTTGCAGCAAAGGACGCCGGCCGACCCAGGTGCAGGTACACAAAGTCCTTGCTGCTTTGCTTCAGTGCTTTCTCTGATTGACCTTCTTCAATTCGTCTTCCAGGTTAATAATAAAAGCTTCCAGACCCCTAGCAACATCTCCAAGGTTAATGCAAGAATTTTACAGCGAAAAACTTATCACACTACCTGGTTTAATTCCAAGAGTTCAGCATATGGCCTAGGATGTGCTTGGCAAACGGTAGGGCTCACTGTTTCAAAAGTGGCCCTTCATGGGCCTCATTACAATTGGGAGAATAACTGGGAAGCTAAAGGGCACGGGGATTTTTATTTTTATTTTTTTGTTGGTTATGTTGATAAGTGAATGATTGTGCCTATCATTCTTTTAAAGGAGAGCATGGCTGAGTATAAAAATGGATAGGAAGAGATAATAAATCGCAGGTGACTTCAATCCCTTTTGAGTCTTAAGTGCTATTTTATTTAAAAATGTTCAATTTATAATCTACAGTGTGGAATCTATAAACTTTCCATGGACACATCTGTCCTTTAGTGAACAGAGGGGATGTCAGGAAGGGTTTAGATCTTACTTAGAGCTCTGTGTGTGGGGTAGTCAGGCCCATCGCACCATCTCCTACAATATGCAGAGAAATAACCTGAAGCATAGCTCTTCAAAATTTAATGCAATACACTAAAGAACATTCTACTCGCTGTACAGGGCAAGCCTCTTCTTCATTTCCTTTAATCAGTTTTTATTTCATTTTTTCCCTCAAGCTAAATGTACAAATTTGAGCTTACCCTAACTCAGCCAAGCTCTGGCTTGGCACTTCCAACTTCCGCCCGTCCCTCTTAGAATTTTACCAGGCAAACTGTTATAGGGCAGAAAATGGAATTGGTGAAGGATGTGTGAAAATGTACCACTCTGTTTGAAAGCACAGTCAACTTATAGTGATCGGAGATGGTGGCTTCCTGAGGGAGACCTGAATGAACACTGGAATTCATCTGGTGAAAGCTATAAGCATTTTCAGATAATAATATTGAGTGAAGTTATTGTTCACCTCTGCGGATAAGGCCTAGGCAGCTTCTCAAAAGAAATCCGAGCCTACCTGCATCTTGGCTCTGTCCTTCCATTTCTTCCACACTTTGCTTTTCCTCTGGACCATTCTCATCTTTCAAGAAAACCACAGAGGAAAAAAAAATGCATCAGGTCAACTTGTGAAATATCTCTTTATGGCTAATATGCAGCACTGAAATTAATTGTAAGCAATGTAGCATGACTGCCCATAAAGCCAGGCAGAGGGATGAATCAGAGGCATGATTACCTACATAAATAGGTGCATTTATACTCATCCCTTCTCACATGATTTGCTAGATGAAATGTTTAACTGCGGTAAACAAAATTCACTCAGTGGTCCTGGTAACAAGTAACATGCACTGTGTAAGGCAGGTTGGCTAAGTTTCTTGCCCTTTACTTCTCTGTGTGATATATGCTGCAAAAAAGGGTCAATTTTCACTTAACTTGCATATGGCAGTCTAACATACCTATGCTATAAAATATTTTGTCTTGAACAGATTATGTTGGTTGAATTTGTGCTATCATATATAATTATATGAAAAATAACAGGTCAGGTGCAATGAAGGCTGTATATTAGCAACTTTCTAAAACTTTCTTTTTTCTTAAAATAGCTACTATATCTGTGGATTTATCTGTGGAAATAATAAACTTTTTGAAGGTTAAGTAGTTAAGTATAGGCATGATTTTATAAGTCATTGCTGGGAGGGTCTCCCAATTGCTTTTGGTTTGGAAAATGAAGCAAATAAAAATGATGAATTTATACAAAGACATAAGAACAAAGTATAAAACATATAGTGAAGTACAGAAAATAGAAGCAGAAGTTTCCAACCTATATTCATGTGGGTTAAAGATGGCTACAAATGCTTTGTCTCTGAAGGAGTGGAGCCCATTCCTTCTCTTTAAGTCCTGACTGGCTGTGAAACTTCTTTAGACGAATATGATGGAAGTGATATTCTGGGACCTCCAAGCTACCCTTCAAGAACTGGCAATCTCTACTTTCTACCCCTGGGAAGCCAGCCTCCATGCTGTAAAGAAGCTGAGGCTGGCCTGCCAAATAGAGGGAGACACACGGAGAGAGAGAGAAAAGATGTGTGGGGAGCATGTAGGGCCAGACCTGTGAGCCAAGCCTTCTTGAACCTTTCCACCCAGCCAGCTGCCAACCAAATGCAGCTGAGCAGTGACCTCAGCCAGTGTCACAAGGAGCAGAAGAGACATCCAGCTGAACCCTTTAAAAATTCCTGACCCACGAGCAGGCCTGAATCACTTAACGTTGTTTTGCTTGAATGCTTTGACCCACTATCTTCTCCTCCTATCAACTCTTAATTCCGAGGCAAGAGAATCCTCCCAAGAGGAGGCCACTAGTAGCAGAGCTGAAGTAAGAGCCTCAGAAGCAGTGAGGAAGCATTTCACCTGCAGCTCTGGAAAACAACCTATTGAAGAAAGTTTCAGATGGGGAAACATTTAGATTTGACCTAAATAGGGGAAAAAAAAGTTTATAAAAGAAGGATAAAAAAAGAAAAAGGAGTTATACTCTGAGGTTGGCAAAGAATGCAGTCAATAAATATATGTACAGGATCCCCTGTGTTGGCTTAGCCCTGTGTCGTTTGTGATGGTGAACATAATATAACTACTTTTTGTTTTCTTTTGTTTTTTATAGACACAGAGTCTTGCTGTGTTGTCCAGGCTGGAGTACAGTGGCATGTTCACAGCTCACTGCAACCTTTAACTCCTGGACTCAAGCATTCCTCCCACCTCAGCCTCCTGAGCAGCTGGGTCTACAAGGCACATGCCACCAAGCCTGACTAATTTTTTATTTTTTTGGAGAGACGGGGTTTTGCTTTGTTGCCTAGGCTGGTCTTGAACTCCTGCCCTAAAGCAATCCTCCCACATCAGCCTCCCAAAGTGCTGGGATTACAGGCGTAAGACACCACACCTGGCCTGAATATAATACGAGAAGCTGGGGTGGCTCTGTATGCCACTTAAATTCAGTGGCATATTTACAAGTACCACATGACTATCTGACATTTTCCCTGTTCTGGTTCTCCATGAAGGAAACAGCATTGGCCTTTGCTCTAGGGAGGAAATAGTCACTTCTGCTGTTCTTGCTGTCTTAACAAGGCCAAGTTGGTGCAGGAGCATGTGCCAAAAACTTAGCCAATATCTGTCCCTTTCCTCCCACCAAATGGATTCAGAGTCAAGCAGGAAAGATCTGCCAGCTTCTCTGTCTCCCTCAACAGACAGACCTTTTAACACACTTCACAATAGCCCTGACGTTTGCAGGTTACAAGTTTCCTTTAAAATTAGTCTGGTTACCACATCTTCTACAGAGTAGAGGTAGGGAGATTTCTTATGAAGAGAAGAAGATAAGAAGGGAAAGAAAAACAGAAATTAAGTTACAGAAATGTAAGGAACTGGTTCTAATAGTTGTAAATGCATAAAAGGAAATTCATGGTCAGACCCCGAAATCCAGCTTTCTGATAGTAACAACCAGTCTGGCAGTTTACCTAATCTACTGCTTCTGGGTTTTTATCCTTAGTTCCCTTGTGTGCCACCCCTCTCGCTAGAACAGACATCTGAGTGGCATGCTTTTGTTTTCTACTTTGAGTCTCAGAGGCACAGTTTTCTATTTGCAGTATTTCTGCCCTTGGGAAGCAAACTCAAGAAACACTTGGCACGTTTATCACAGAGCGAATGCTTTCTAGAAGAATGCTGGATTTGCCATTCCAGTAACATGCCCTTAGATAAAAAGGTCCAGTTATATTGCTTTCATCAATTTCCAAGACAGTGCATCCTCAAATCCAGCAGGGGGAACCAATGTAGAAGGCTTATTTTCCAAGCCCAGCGTACGCATTCTTGGGCAATTAGATTAACATTCATTTCATTCTTTTAGAAGGACATTTTGGCTGGCTTAGAACTTTCCATCCATTTTAAATGCTGCAAATGGGTGAGTTCTTAGTGAAATAGGGGGCTTCCACTGGTAGAAAAAGCAAGGCACATTAACACAGTTACCCGTAAGTCTTTGATAAGGACAAGCTTTCTTTTTATCAGCCTTGTTTGTCTAGCTATCGTCACAGGAAGCACATAAACAATAAAAAGTTAAGCAGAGGGATGTGTAAACTTGAGGTTTTTAGAAGGGATTTTAGAAGGGATTTTAAAAGGTTTACGATAAAGGTGAAGAAATACAGGGAAGTGCGAGGCTATTTTGTTAGCTTAAATAATGTCACATAGAAGCTAACTGTTCTTAGTTAATATTCCTTTAAGATCACATATTTACTTCAGATGATAAATTTCCATAGCATTCATGTTGAGTGTAATATAACACTTTACTTTCCCATGCTGAAAAAGCACAGAAACCTGTGAGAATTCTACTGGTTGTGTCCTTCTGATTTATCCCGTATTAGTACTCTGCCTCCTACTCTTTCAACTAATAATTATCGAGTGTGTACTGTTTGCAAGAATATTTCAGAAATTTTATAGAAATAAGAGGCTCCTGCTGCAACATGACTATGATAAGCAAGCCATCCATGTTTAATTCTACATGGGAGAGTTCTGCAAGGGCAAAATCTCAACCACATGATCACGGATTGCTATCCTGATATTTGTAGTTCCTTTTGTGAACTCTACATGGTGATAGGAAGATAAAGGAGACATAAGTCTGAACAAATCCATCCCTATATGGGGGAAACAATCTGATGTGTACTTCATGCTGGTATACTGTTGTCTTTTCCTCTAAAGGTCTATAGTTTTCTGGGCACAGACAGACACATATATCAGTGTCCTCCCATTGTGAGCAAAAAATACTTCCATGCCATTGATGTTGGACTTGACCATGGGACTTAATTTAGCTAATGAAATGCTAGTGGAGAGAATGTGAGCAAAGGATTTACATGTGCTGCATAAAAGGATTTGTTTCTTGTGTTCCTGACATTTGCCATGACAAGAAGATGCCCCTGTAGCGCCTGGCTTAAGGAGGATGAGAGATACATGGAGCAAGTTTGAACCCAAGTCACTGTCTGGAACTGAACCCAAGCAACTCACAGCTTGCAGTAGAACCACCCCACTGAGCCCAGCCTACATCAGCTGGACCACAGTTATCTTATAGACCTGTGAGCATGAGAATAAAAATTTTTGTGGTAGGGGATGCATTTTGGGGTGACTTATTGCACAGCATTATTATGGCAATAACTGATTAATACAGATGATGTATTTATTTTTCTCAGCTCAGGAAGGCTTTAAGTTAACTTTAAAAAAAATTAGCTGTCTCTTATAAAAAAAATCCAGTCTTTAATTTTGTATTTCCCCATCTATATTTTCAACTCATACGTTTCAAAATTCTCTAGAAGGCACATATTTGAAAAGTAAAATTAGCTGACATAACAGAGGAATGCTCTTAAAGGGTCTGCACTGCCATCAATATAATGATGTTTATGTTTTATTTAACTATAGAGCTATGTGAGCAACAGAATAATATTAGTTAATACCAGCTAACACTTACTGAATATTGCATATGGTCCACTCAGTGTCTAAATGCTTTGCAAAAGTTATCAAGCTTCATTCTCATAACAACTGCATGAGGCGGGTATTATTATCTGCATTTCATGGATGAGACAACTGAGACACAGGGGTGTTAAGATTCCACAGCTAGCAATTGATGGCAGCAGGGGACAGTTTCAACCCAGTCTTAGCTGATGTCGGGGCCTACTACTGCCTACTTAGAAATGTAAGTATTTGTTGTCTGGGTAAGATACGTAAATTATGAATCAGCAAAAATGTGGGAAATGATAATCTCATCTGGATTAATTCAATTAACATTGAACACAACAGACATTGAGAATCAACCCCTCTGGCTCTCATATCAGGTGAGTGCAGTGCTACAACTCTAAACTTTTGTGTTTAATGCTAAAGGCATTTTTATTCTGAAATAATTTTAAGCAACAGAAAGTTGCAAGAACAGGACAAGAACTCTTTTTTTCCTGGACCATTTGAGAGTAAGTTGCAGACATAATCACCTCCTAATCATGCCCATCAGCCTTGAATACTTTAGTATGTATTTTCTACAAACAAGGACATTCTTTTTCATAACCACAATACAACCATCAAGATCAGAAGATTAACATAGATGACATTCCTGCTGTCTAAGCTACAGATCACATTTGAGTTTATCCAATTTTCAAGAATATCCTAATAGCAATCTAGGATCATACAGCATTCAGTTGTTGTGTCTCTTTAGTTCACAGTGGTCTGGGACAGAGAAGCCCTTCTGACCCTGTCCAAACTCTGTGCCCCCTCACCACCATCTTCCCTCCAATGCAAACCTACTTTAAACCTACTTTTCTCAGCCCTGCTTAATGGCTTAAAGAAGAAAGGAAAGAAGGAAGGAAAGGAGGGAGGGAAGGTTAGTTCCAAACCTTTACAAATTTTGTTCAGGAGATGTCATTAGCTGATTGATCTATTTTAATAGCTTACTCTTAGAAAAATTTCTGCATTGGCTGCCTCATTATTTTAATGAAAAGCCTAGTGTGCATCTTTTAGGGCAGATAAAAAGGTGTGCAGTGAACAGTCTCCACCTAGCAGGAGTCATAGCTGCTGCTTCCTATAGGTGTCTCCTTTGCACCAGGCCTTTACATGCTCACACACCTCACACACATAACCATGAACGTCGCAACCATCCTATTCAACTTTATCTCCATTTTTGAAGATGAAGAAATCAAGCTTGTGGGAGATCAAAGTCACTTTCTTGAAGTCACACAGTTCGTGGCAGAGCTGAGAATTAAACACAGGTCCAGATCATGCCAAATGCTGGAGTCTCTCTTTCTTGCCCTGCAGAATCCTAAGACCTCTGCTCACCTGCAAGAGCTAAGCTGTAAGCCCTCTGCAGAGAGATGTCCCTTTTTTGTGGTGTCCTGGCACTCAGCACAGTGCCTTATCTGTTAAGGGCTCCATAAACACATGTCAAGGGATTAAGAGAGAAATTTCATTTTCCCCCAAAGCGTGATTATTTTTTTCCTTGAATCATATTTCAGTTCTCTATGTAGATGAGGTGTGGCATCTATCTCAGCTTCTGCTTGAATTTCATTAAATTGTGGATTCGTTTAAACATTTCATGTGTCTTTGATCTTAACTAATGGTTCCCAAAAATCAAATGATGAAGTGTGGGGAGCACAAGTATTAATAGTTAGGATCCCTCTGTTCTCGCCAGTGCCAGCTGGGGCCATCCTCCATCCCCTTTCTCCGGGGTAGTGGCAATGACTTCCTGATATGTTTTGCTGCTGCAGTTCTTTTCTTAACACCTCTTCTTAGCCTAGAAGCTGGTTTGTTTTAAAGTGTGAGGCAGCTGATACCACTCCCCTGCTTGAATGCTCTGATGGCAGTAATATCCTGCATGGTGGAGACCCTCATTGTTTCTCTGCATATATTCATTCTCTCCTAGTATCCTGCTGGTTCAGTTGCTGCAGCCATGCTGGCCTCTGTGCTGTTCCTCCAGCATACTGGGGTCTCTTCTCCCCAGGCCTTTGCATTGCCTGACCCCTCCACCTGGAGTGCTTTCTTTCTAGCCCCTTCAAGTTACTGCTTAACTGTCCCCTTTCAATGAGATCTGTGCTGAACTTTCCATTTAAAATTGCATCACCTCCCCACCCTCACACACTCCATCCTTCTCATCCCGATCAACTTTTTCTCTTTGGTTCTTCAGTTGTCCATCATCTTCTAATATATCGTATCCTCTAATTTAGGTAGGTATCATGTTCACTGTTTATGTGTTCCCGCCCCTCCTTGAATGTAAGCTCCACCGAGGCAAGGATCTTTGTCTGCTTTGTTAAACGATGTTTCCTAAGTACCTGGTAGGGGTTCAATAACTATTCTCCAGTTAATGAAATACGCTCTTGCCACCTGGACTTGCCTGGATAGTTCACAAATGAATCAGGAAAAAAAGAGGTAAATTATCTTCTATTCCAGGATCTTTCAGTTACTTATGAAGCATGAGGTTCCACATGTCATTTAGAACAGAATTTTTCAAGGATGGTGGCCCCGACATAAGATCTCAGGACCTTGTGATAATACACCCATTGCCCCTTGTCTCCTTACTAGAGCAATTAGCTAAGAGAAGGAATCGCCTCCCCAGGCAGGGGCAGATTTTGTATGGAACTCGTTTCAATATAGTTCTCTAGACTAATGACTTACCGTCTTCCGGGAATGTGGTGCAGCATGTGTAGGCAGTTTGGAGAAATGCTGGGTGGTAGTGCTCTCCTGGCTGCCAGTTCTGCCCAAAATAAACTCAAATAGTGCTGCATCCATGCCCCATTAACAGAGGGGGTGCAAGACTCACGGGTCACTCTTCGAACATTAGGACAGACAAGACAATCGTGTCAGCCCTATCTCTATCAGTGTGTCTCAAAACAGTATTGTCCATGTAGAAGGAAGAGGAAAAATGGAACCTGTAATTTTTTTAAGCCTGTGTGCCTGTTAATGGGGACTTCAGTTTAACAAGACGTGTTCAAAGAGAGGAAATGCACGAGACTGTAGGTGCCACTGGGCCTTCCATATGTTTTATGTAATGGTAAGCAGAGAGACAAGTGCACAATAAGGAGCTCAACAAATACCTGTGGAAGGATTGAATTTTGTAGCATTTCAACATTGAAGGTATGACCCAGGCGTACCAAAACTTGCCATGGCATATCTTGGTATAAAAATAGCACAAAGCAATGCACCAGAGAGCTATTTTCAATACCACACATAGCCTCTTAATAGATAATATATGGTTCTCCCATATGGCATGTTAATACAAATACTTTTACTCTGATACCGTTAGTTTTTAATCCAAGGCTTTCCAAGTACTTTGTAAACACTATTCATGAATGTGGGCTTCCCTGGGGAAGTTGCAGCACCTTGCAGAGATACAAAGCATCCTGTACACAATCAATGACTATTAAGGAATGACAATAATAGGAAATATATTCATGTGGCTGTTTTTTAAAAGTAACTAACAAATGAGAATTAAGTAACTTTCCCAAAGTCTTCCAATAACTTCATGGTACAACTGAAGTTAGAAATCAACTTATACTGACACAGTTATTCTACTGGTTGATCTATGCTCGCAAATTGATGATAAATTATACCAGTTCTCAGATATGCACATAACCTGGTGTCCACTCTATAACTGGGAAAATCATGGCCAAAATGAGGTTAGCATAACAGTATTACAATGGGATTTCCTTGTTCTCTCCCTTTCTCGCTCTCTCTGATAAAACAGCAACTACATTTTTTTTCATTAAGCCTTAAGGTTAAATTTTCTTCTAAAAATTACATTTCTCTGTATTGTCATTTACATTCCTGAATCTACATAACCAGTGTGCCTACACATTTGTTTAAAACAGGCACACACTGTGCTCTGTGCAGATGTTAAATACAGAACTGGCAAGATGAAACATTTTTTTTTCTTTGCTTTTTTTTTTTTGCTGAAGAATGGAAAGTATATAAAGATGTTCTTTAAATAGAAGAATCATCCCATGAATAAATTCAAAAGCTGTTATATAGCTTTGTCATCAATTAATGTTTGTTGAGTACCTACAATGTTCAAGATGCTAGAGAGAGAATAAATTAGGCTATTCAGAAGACAAAAACCGTTCCCTTTAGGAGTTGACAGAAGGGAGAGGAATGGAAAGGTTTCATGTGATGTGTCTGCCTGCACAAAGTGAAACTGAGGCTAGAGATGATTACCCAGAGAAAAATAAAAAAATGTTGTTTCATATATGTAGGTATGAATGAATGTTGGGTATTTTTGCTGGATGAAAGGGGTAAGTGCTTCAATTCTCCACTTGGCATTGCCCAAATGGCTCTTTGGGAAGTCACTGACTGAAGATGTACATGTGTGAGTTCCAGGGTCTGTCTAGGGCAACTCCCAAAGGGAAAGTCTCCTGCTCTCTGGACCTAATTTATTTTCTCTCCAAGGTCTAATTCAATACACATATATCTGAGGTTGTGCGCAGCCCCATATTATCATGGGAAGCAAAAACCAATTCTGTGTTTCTACCACTTTCTTCCTTTAAAATACTTGTTCCTTCCATATTGAGACATGCTCTTTTAAGTAGTAGGAATCAAACTTTTAAGATGCTGATTTGGAATTTTGAAGTTCAGGACGAAAGAAATATATGGGTCTCCCATGATTTTGTATAAACTTTTTCCAAAAATTTGCTCTTGCCCTCAATATGATCCCATAGATGATAAAACTCAACAACCACTCCAAAGCTGACTGACAAGTATAAAAACAAGAGGGCTGTCTATGTGTATTTTACCTCTCTTTAAACATTACAGATTTCCAGTAATAGCTTTGTTTAGCCAAATGTTTTGCTAATAGCTATTTGACATTGTACCAACCAGAATAAATTTCAACATATTCTCTTTACTTCATATGAAATTAATTTGCAAGTAGAGAAACCACACACCTTCAGGCAGATAGACCAAATGTTTTGTTTGTGTGGAATTTTAGGCACAGGAAGCTGTTGTCTAAGATCTCCTGCTTTCCTTCTAAAGGAGTAACTTGGAAATTACTTTATCTGGAGTACTGGTCCTCAAACTTCACTGTGCAGTAGAGGCCCTTGGAGGGCTTGTTAAAACACAAATAGCTGGGTCTGGTTCAGTGGAGAGGGACAGGGCCTGAGCACTGCAATTCCAATCAATTCCCGGGTGATCCTGCTGCTATGAGTGCAGCCCCACTCTTTGAGAATGATTGTTGATATGGTTCGGCTGTGCCTCCACCTAAATCTCAACTTGAATTGTATCTCCCAGAATTCCCATGTGTTGTGGAAGGGACCCAGGGAGGTAATTGAATCATGGGGGCTGGTGTTTCTTGTGCTATTTTCATGATAGTGAGTAAGTCTCATGAGATCTGATGGGTTTATCAGGGGTTTCTGCTTTTGCTTCTTCCTCGTTTTCTCCTGCCGCCACCATGTAGGAAGTCCTTCACCTCCCACCATGAATCTGAGGCCTCCCCAGCCATGTGAAACTGTAAGTCCAATTAAACCTTTTTTTGGTTCCCAGTTTCGGGTATGTCTTTATTAGCAGCATGAAAACAGACTAATACGATTGGTCTAGGCTCCAGAATATTAACAGGTAAAAGTAGAAAGTATGCTGCGATTTATGTTTGTTAATTACATGTGGCTATGAACAGCCCACTTTATTATTATATTGTTCATTGTCCAAATTCTGAATCTCTGTAGCCATGAGATGAATAATCCCTTACGGCTATACTAATATTTCTAAGACAAAAATAGACCTTTCATAAAATCAATGTATAGAATTTACATTTTCACTAACATTTCACTAAAGATGATAATTTAATCACCTTATCTTAAAAGAGATTCATCATTGAGCAAAACTTTGGGGAAGCTTCCTCTGTTCTGGACATTGTATCAGGTGCTGCGGACACAGGAATGAACAAGTTGGGGGCCCCACCGGCTCCAGGAGGATGCTGGGGAGACAGATGAGTGAACACAAGCCCCAGCTAGGTACAGCTAACATTGTGCTGGAAGTAGCAGGGAGGGCAGCAGATGCTCTGAAGTTAAGCACCTAATTCCAGTCCTGGGGGCGGTCAGTGAAATTTGCTCAGGGTAGGCACTGCCCCAGCTGAGACTTCTGTCACTGAGCATTTTTTGAGCTCTCAGTCTCTCCCAGACTCTGTCCTTTAAAGCTGAACTGCCCACTGTGATAGCCACTAGCCACACATGGCTATGGGCACTCCATGGACCATGAGGCAAGTCCAAATTGAGATGTGCTGTAAATGTTACATATATGTCAGATTTTGAATATAGTGTGAAAAAATGTAAAATATCTAAGGAACAATTTTCATATTGGTTGTATGTTGAAATGATCCTACTTTTGATCTATTGGGTTAAGTAAAATGTAGCGTTAAAATTAATATCACCTTTTTTAAAATGTGGCTTCTGAAAAATGTAAAACAACACAAGCATTTGTAACTCATGGTATATTTCTGTTGAACAGTGCTGCTCTAGGGATAACTAGTGGGGAAAAGGGCTGTGGGGCTGAGTCCAGTGGGACAGATGGATACTGTAGCCACAGCTGTCAAAGCCCTGGCCATTGTTCCTGGCACTTACCTCTGATTTCTGTGTGCACCAGAGGCTTCTTCTCCTGAACATGCGGCCTGAGGGTTTTTTCTGGTCTCAACAGGATGCTTGTCCTGCCAATACTGAGGTGCTGGGGAGTTAATATCCCAGAAGCAGCCCTCAACCAATGATGGACAGGAGGGGCTGAACTAATACCCCTACCCTGGCATCCATGCCCCTGGAGTGGGATTCCTCAGAGCACATCCACACTGTTTCCTGGAGTTCTCCTGCAGGACTGAGTCTCAGCTGCCTGCAGGACAATCTACTTGTTCATGCACCTGTTTTTATTTCCTCCCCTTCTCTATCTCACCTCACCACTTCCTTACTGGCCCTTCCTGGGAATCACTCCCCAGATCAACTGCTGGCCCTTGAATCTTTGTCTTAGCATGTGCTTGGAGGGATCTGCTCTCAGAGATTTTTAAACCAAATAATTACACAAATATAGTATCCCCAATCATGATAAGTGCTAATGAAGGGAAATGTAGGTTGCTAAGATGGCTTCTAACAAACGAGGGTATTGGAGAGGCCTTCCCTGTGGAAGTGTCATTTGAGCTGATATGCCTAAGGTACTTGTGAAGCAAAATTAATCAGTAGGAATGAATGAGGTGAAAGGGGAGAGAAGGATGAGCGCTCCAGGTGGAGTGAAAAGCATGCCCAGGAACTCTTATGTGAGAAAGGCCTTGGCATCTTCGAAGACTTAGGAGGGGCCTGTGGGGCAGGAGTGCTGGTGGCAGGTGCTTCACAATGGATCTAAGTGGGAACTATTCACGCAAATGGAGTAGGACGAGTTGAGGAGAGAGGGAATGTTCCACTGGGTGGGGAGCAAGCCCCAGAGGTGACAGGGAGCATGTACATTTGGAGAGTCACAGTAATTTAGTATGGCTGGAGCAGACAACAAACGGAGTGGGGAAGGACTGAAGCCAGGTGAAGAATGTGGTCACATTAGAAAGCGCTTTGTGCTCTTTGCTGGGAGTGAGGCAGTTGGAAGCCATGGGTGGGTTCTCACCTGGCTGTTTTGTGGGATAGGAATACGTAACAGTATGAAAGACCCACTTGAAATTGATTGAAATACTCCAGACAAGAGATAGCAGAAGCCTGAGATAAAGGGGCAGCAGGTGAGGAGGGAGAGAACAGGATGGACTGAAAAGAGATTCAAGAGATCGGATCAACTGGCTTTGGTGAGTGGTTGGACGGAGGTGTGAAGAATGAGGAATGGTGTCGGCCTCTACTGTAAAACCTCTAAATTATCCTGAAGAACATTCTTAACAACTTAATAATACAGATATCATGAATATTCTATTTTATAGGTGGAGAAATGTTGTTCTAGTCTCAGCAATTCTCCAAAGCTCCCATAGCTAGCGGGGAGCAGAAGTACGATTTGAGCCTCCATCATTTGCCTGCTAAAGGCAAGCTGTCAGTCACCATGCTTTGATGCCACCCTGTATTCCACTCCAGCTGACAGCCTGGGAAAACTGCATGTTGTGGAGTCTGGGAACAAGGGGGACATTCTGGTTTAAGGTGACCATGAGAAATGCAACAGAGATCTTTTAATAAAAAGTGAGGTCAAATAGATGAAGAGAAAAAAAAACAGCCCAGGAGAAATCCCTCTAGAATAACTTCTAGAAAATTTGTATAAGATTTTCTTAAGTAAAATGTGCATATAACAGTCAATTTTAATATAGTTATGCTACTTCCTGATACTCCTGTTAGCTTTTTATTTTTTCCTTTTGTGATCTTGTCTGGGTTGCACATTTTGACGGATGGTCTGAGATAGTTGCTTCCAATATCTGTTCTCTTTATATCATAAATAAGAATATAGCCTATTATGGGCCCTCGGGACCAGCCTAAGCAAAAGGAGAACTCTAAGCCCCCTCATCTCCTTTCTGCATATATTTTGTGATTTCAGATCTATTGCCATTCCTTCTTCTCCTGCATATATCCAATATCCTCATGATTTCTTTCTCATCAAGCTGTGCTTTTAGAAGGCATCAGCTGTCATTTTCAATTTAGGGTAAATTACTTTTATTTAGTAATGAACCTGTCACTTCTCCCATGACTACTGATAACACTCTAATTATCTAGTCTTCCTACCTATAACCACAGTTCTATAATTACTGTATGGAGCAGGGAGTGCTAAGACCTCCTGGTGTTGAATTTAAATTTACCCTCGATTTTTCATTAGATCTATTCCAAAAAGTCTTACTGGGGTCTTACTTCACTTTGAATAAATAAAATACTATGTGATTTTTTTTTTCCTGTCTGTTCACTTCCCAATGGTCTCTGTCTTTTCCCTGTAACAGGGCAATACCCGCTGACAGTGGATCATCTTGAGATGATAATCATGCTCTTTTTTTATTTTTTGAAATGGAGTCTTGCACTGTCATCTGGGCTAGAGTGCAGTGGCGTGATCTCGGCTCACTGCAACCTCTGCCTCCCAGGTTCATGCAATTCTCCTGCCTCAGCCTCCCGAGCAGCTGAGATTATAGGCACACATCACCACACTCGGCTAATTTTTTGTATTTTTAGTAGAGATAGGGTTTCACTATGTTGGCCAGACTGGTCTCGAACACCTGATTTCATGATCTGCTCACCTTGGCCTCCCAAAGGACTGGGATTACAGGCCTGAGCCACCGTGCCTGGCCCACATTCTTAATAGTTTCCTGAAACAATTAGCCAATCAAGGACTAGGAAAAAAATTTTCTAGGGTAGCTGATGCTATTTTAGACAAATCAATGTAAGTATCAGAAGCCACATCAAAAGACAGATAGGAACATCTGTTTCCTCTCTCCTGGTGGCAGAGTAGGCCACAGACTATTATGCATTGCCAGTATGTACAATGCTATAGGCATAGAACGACACATGAATCCCTCACCAAGGAGTACTGTAGCATGTTCTTTGCGCTCTCTGCCAAATCGGTCAATTTGTAGAAGTTTGCCCTCGGCCGGGCGCGGTGGCTCAAGCCTGTAATCCCAGCACTTTGGGAGGCCGAGACGCGCGGATCACGAGGTCAGGAGATCGAGACCATCCTGGCTAACACGGTGAAACCCCGTCTCTGCTAAAAAATACAAAAAACTAGCCGGGCGCGGTGGCGGGCGCCTGTAGTCCCAACTACTCGGGAGGCTGAGGCAGGAGAATGGCGTGAACCCGGGAGGCGGAGCTTGCAGTGAGCTGAGATCCGGCCACTGCACTCCAGCCTGGCCAGAGCCAGACTCTGTCTCAAAAAAAAAAAAAAAAAAAAAAAAAAAAAAGAAGTTTGCCCTCATCAAATGTCCTTTTTTGGATAAATTTAAAGGAATTCCAGCTGCCTTTTCTCCACAGAAATATGTTTGGTAAAAAATATATCAGGCAGTCTTGTGATCTATGAAAAGAGAGATCTCTGCAAGTGACTGCACTCATTGAAAATGAGAATTGGTCTGTCTAATGGACATTAGCCTCATCCATCTCATTGGTTCTAGGGTTAGTCATTTAATATGCAGAGCCCCTCATTGGTTCTGGGATCAGTTATTTAATATGCAGAGCTCCTCATTGGTTCTAGGGTCAGTTATTTAATATGCAGATTCCCTTCCTCTCTAAACAGGTAGAGCCCCATGAGGAGGCAGTGGAGGTAGCAGGCAGCAGTGGAGGTAGCAGGCAGCAGTAGACAGAAACAGTCCGATGGGGGAGGGATGATATAGCACTATCCATAAGGAAGACCGCAGGAGAACAATATTACAGCAACAGCTTGAGAAAGGTTTTCAGGTCTTTCTATCTTCTCAGCAGTTTGCTTATAAGAATAAATTATTCTAGTTCTCCCAGTTCTCATTACTAATGTCAGATGATCTTGGACTTGATAAACCCAATTTCCCTGTTTTATGCAACCCAGAAGATCTTTTGCTTCTAGAAGTGTCTAAATGACCTTAGTTTATAACATTTAGGCTGTAATAAGGTTTTCTTATGAAAACCTCCAAATAATGGTATTGTAACAAATGCTGTCTTGTGACATCAAACGTCAATCAAAAACATGTCGAGTTGGAGCAAAAGTTTCCCCGGTCACATGAAAATGTTAGGATAAATACTTAAATATATGCATATGCTACTTGAACCATTCAAATAAATGGCAAGTAAATAATTTCTTCAACAACTGGCCAATAAATTTTAAATCAGAATAATTTACAAGAATAAATAATTGCAGGAAGAAACATTTTGTATCCAAAATAAAATATGACCCTTCAAAGTCTGTCCTATTAAAGCTAATTAAATTATGACTTTTTGGTCAGTTTTAATTACAACTAATAATGAGTCCTATGAGGTAAATCTTAAGAGGGTTAAACAGACTTGAGTCTGTTTTTATGATTACAAAACGAGGTATATACCTGATTCACTGACCCTTTAAACAATTTATTTATTCATAGAACTCCCCACTCTTGCAAGAGTTTTCAAGTCTCTGCACGGTTTTCATGTAGGACCTAGAGTCAGCAATTTTGTAGTACTACATGTTCAGGCATGGGAGTAAAAAAAGAAAGCAGCACTACTTATCTGGGGCTACAAAACATTAGTAAGATGAACAGCTTTTAGTTTCTTCTTCCAGTTTTTTCCCCCCGTTTTTCCCTCTTCTAGTATGAATTCATTAATCACACATACATGTTAACACGTTTTCTTTTGTCAACTCGTGGGCTAAGTAATACATCTCTTACTAATGCCCTGGTAAAAATAAAACGTAGATTTTTTTGATTTTTAGAATTCTCATCCAAGAATTTTGATTTCATTTGCTGATAAAGACGCACAAAAAAGGCTTTTGTTTTGGTTTGTGGAGAATTGAATGTCATTCACGAGGCACGCTGATGTTCTAGAAAACAGCAAAGCCATAAAAGCCAAAGTATGAGACTGGATTATTTTCCACATTAAAAGCCAACTCTGACACAAATTCCCATTGCCATGGAAAGCCTGTGGGGTGCCAGCATTTAGCCAGCAGTAAGGAATACTTACTGGCAGTCCGTACATTTTTCACTCTGCTTGTTGGAGAAGGTTATTGTTATTCACGTGATGGATAGAAACGCAATATGAGTTTTCTGAGAGACCGTAACCCTGCAGGTTCATAATTCTTCTCTGACAGTATCACATTAGTCATTTTAGTGACTTAATTTTTGAACCTGTTTCTGTCTCCCTGAAGGAATGAGAGTAATCCTGTGTAAAATGTATCCAACCTGAAAAAAGGACTCCCAGCTCTTTGTCTGAAGTAAGACAAATTGGATCTTTTAGGAAATGTGAGAGATAAGGAAAGGAGGCTCTTATCATGGCTGGGTGGTATGGAGAAGCATATCTGAAATGTTTCCAAGGACATGACGAGCACCTCTCTATGATTATTTTGCAGCAGTGGTCTGCAAACTACATCCTGCAGTCTTGACTCTGTACAGCCTGCTGGCTAAGAATGGTTTTTATATGTTCAAAGGGTTGTGATAAAATGTACAAAATATGTAGCAGAGACCACATGTGGCCCGCAAAGCCAAAAACATTTCCCATCTGGTCCTTTACAGAAGACCCCTGTTTTAGGGAGACTTGATGAAATAGCAGATGACTCAGCCTAGGAAACCGCACACCTGAACTCATTGCGGGGTGATTACCCTTGTAGTGTAGGAATTGGCTTGATCCTCTGTTGGGATAACCTCCAACTGCCTCCTGTCCACCAGCCATTACTTTCTGCAAGACAGCAAAGTGCCTGCGTCTGACATGTTTTCACTGATTCCAAGACTTCAGATGGTATTGGAAAGGACTTTTGAACTTAAGTCAATAAGTGGGATTTAATATTTAAAGAGATCTCAAAGAATCCAAAAGCAGAGACAGAGACATAGTCGGGATGTAGGAGTCTTGGAACAAGAAACTAAAGAGAATGCTGTTTGGGATGATGATGGTTTTAAAAATAAGCCCACAAATTCTCAGAGATTCCTTCCTTCGAGAGATGGATTTTAAGTCCCCTCCTCTTGCATGTATGCTGGGTTTAGGGACTCGGTTCTAATTAACAGAATACAACCAAAGTGATGCTATGTCCTTTTTGAGATTAGGCCATAAGAGGACTGCCACTTCCAGCCGGGACATTCTGTCACTCTCCCCCGTGCCTTGCTCTCAGGGAAGCCAGCTGCCATCTCATGAGGACATGCATCTTCTGTAGAGAGGCCCCCATAGCAAGGGAGTGCTGTCTCTGGCCAACAATCAGTGAGAAAGAGCCCAGAGCCAGCCTCCCCAAAAGTAGGGTGTGTGTGGGAAGGTGGGTGGTGGGGTGGGGAGGTATATGAGGACTTCGAGCTGAGCAGGCTCCACAAATATGTTACACAGATTTCTCCCACCTTCTAATCAGCTGTGAGTGTGAAGAACCCAGCAGGAGTTGAACTAATTTTTAATATATTTTTGTCCTTTTCTTTTTGCATCCTCTTTTTAATTTTCATACATTTTATCTCTTCATGATCCAGCTTAGTGCATCTAATACTCCTTCTTTTATGGAAACTGATTTTTATCTTCTAAATCCATAATAGGGGAGATTTCCTTCCAAGAAACCCCAATATTGCCTAAAGAGAATTAACTCTGGCAAGTCAAGCTCTTCACCATGCCACTCTCCCTTCTCCCTTTCTCCCTGTCTCTCCTCTGTACTTACTTTTCTTCTACCCTAGCTGCCCTCTTCCAACCATCCCCTATTTTCCCTGCCTTGTGCTCTTCAAGACACCACTGCCAGCAGAAAGCATCCCAACCTGCCTCCCTACACCCCCACACCCCTGTGCCTTTGGCTCAAAAAACCATTGGTGTGAAATGTGATTTCTTCTGACCTGATCAGGCCCTCTTATGTGTACAAAGGAGGAAATGGAAACTTATGTGAGAACAGTTTCATAAATAATCCTTCTTGACACTTGGCATCAAAATATGTAAAGGTAGGGTTGACCATTATTTATTTTCATTTTATCGAGAACTTCCTATGCTTTAGTGTGATACTGTGATATAAATAAGAAATATATGTTTAGTCTTCCTCCTGGTACCTGGAACAGAGCTTCTAAAACTCTTGTAATTTCCTGACTGATAGGAACATCATTTGTTTCATAAGTCACTTTTAATCATACCTGAGTTTAAGCTTAATAATCTAAGGTGGTTCTTTGTGGGCCCCTCGATAGCTTCAGGGTTGGGCCAATTGCCAGGGCCCCCAACCTTGTGACTAGAGAGCTAGAGCTTTCGGCCCCATTTCCTGACCTATGGAGAGGAGAAGAGTGCTGGGGACTGAGTCAGTCATCAATGGCCAATGATTTCATCAGTCATGCCAATGTCATGGAACCTCCATAGAAAACCTAAACAACAGGGGTAGGAGAACTGCCATGTTGACGAATGCACTGACATGCTAGGACAGTGGCATGCCCCAACTCCACGGGGACAGAAGCTCCCGCACTCGGGACCCTTCCAGATCTCGCCCTATGCACTGCTTCATCTGGCTGTTCATTTACAACCTTTCCAACATCCTTTGTAATTAACTGGTAGTAGTAAGTAAATTGTTTTCCTAGAGCTCTGTGACCCATTCCAGCAAATTATCAAACCAAGAAAGAGTCATGGGAACCCCCCAACTTTGTGACTTTGTAGCTGGTCTGTCAGAAGTACAGGTTGCCTGGACTTGCCATGGGTATCTTGAAGTTGGGGGAGTCCTGTGGGACTGAGTCCTTAATCTGTGCTCTCTGATGCTCACTCTAGATAGTGTAAGGCTTGACTTAAATTGTAGAACAACCAATTGGTGTCTGGAGAATTAGGGAATTGGTTAGTGTGAGGGAAAAAAACACATATTTGATGTCAGAAGTATAGAAATAGATCATAGTAGTGGTAGTCGTTATGCATTATGGTAAATACTTTCCACATGTTATCTCATGCAATCCTCACCCCCAATACTGAAAGGTGTATGCTACACTTGCCTCACTTTTTATATAATGCAATTGAGGCTTCCCATTAAATAAAGTACACAAATTCCCACTGATCATCCGAGGTTTACACCTGGTCCAACTGCCTTAAAATCATGTCCAGGTTCTGATGTCCATCTCCTTTTAGCATTCGGAAAACACCCTAACAAATTCATTGCTATTTAGCACTGGCCTGAAATGACCTTCACCTTCCAAAGATCTTTGTTAATAAGGACAACACAAATTGCTCTGCGGTAGATAGAGCTGTTTTCCAATAAACACAGGTCTGATATTCTGGGACCGATTCTCTGCCCAGGAAAAGGAAGATTTCAAAACCTAAATTACACACAGGGCAGCCAATTCTAGAAAAAGAAAGGGGTTAATAGTCTTCCTGTAACTGTAACTACAATATTCTGCTTTGGAGAACAATGTTTTATTACCATGTACACTACTCTGGTAGTCCCTAAAGAACTCTTTAAACAATGAGATTTATCTCATTTAACTGCCCCCTCCACACACACACAGGAAAACAAACAGTACACTTCACTTAAGAGAAATGATTTGCGGTCATGGTAAATTCCCATCGTTCATTTGCTTATTTGTTTATTCATTCACTTGGCCACCCACAAATATTTACTGAGTGCCTAGTATTTAAAAAATGCTGCTTCCCTAAAATACTATAAGCCCTTTCACTTTGAGAGGTAAATAAATATGAGACTTTATGACTGCATTTGTGCTCAGTATATTTTTTTATAACACGCTGTCTGCTTTGACCAGAGTTGAAATTTTATAGTACAAATCTATTACCCTAGAAATGAAAAAGTGGCCAACAGCCAGTAATAATGGACAGTTTTTCAACATAAAGAGCAACGTATTCTATAAACTAAAAAAGAAAGACACAAACAAACAAGTACATTCCAAACTTATGTATGTTACAATTTTCAGGAAACTGTTTTTTTTTTTTTTTTTTTTTTAAATTTCTTTTCTTGGCTGAAACTTCACTGTTAGCTCATAAGGGCTTATGATTCTTTGGGCTGCCACCTGTTGAAAAAATAATTGCAGACTTACTGAAGGGATAGCAACAGAGAGATGGCCAAGAATATTTCTACACAGACGAAACTAAAAGTTACAAAAAAAGAATTTAGGGAAAAAGTACCCACAAGAAAAAAGGAATTTGACAATACTTTTTCTAGGAAACTAGCAAAACTCTCTCCCAACCTTATATATAATTTTGTTGGACAGAGTCAGTTTGAATTCTACAACCAGGTTATTTAAAAAGGCATTGTTTTCTGGATATTTTTTTTCTATGAAGAGAAGAGGGACAATGGATATCTATTCCCCAGAAGAAATAATAATAATAATAGTGATAACAGCTACCATTTTTGAATGCCTAATATGTTCTTCAATGTCAGGCATTATGAATGGTTTTTTAAATAATACATTTTACTTCTAATCTTTGCCAAGTAAGCAGAGTAAGAACTATTATTCCCATTTTACAGATGAGAAAACTGAGGCTTAGAGCCAGTCAGTGGTAGAGCCAGGATTCAAACCCAGATCTGACTGGCCTTGTTGCCTCTGTCCTTTTTGTTACGACACACTGCATGGTGCCTTTCCAACTGACTTTAGAAAACTTTCCTAACTTACTGTATGCAAATACTCATTGTCATATAATTAAATTTCATTTCATGCAGAATTATATTTCAATTAAAATTTAATTAAATTTCTGGCATTTGACATTGACCATTCAATGTCAAATCAAAGCTACCTTTTGTTTTAGAACCTTATTTGTTTTTTATTCCCGGATCCAACAAACATCCTCTTTGCATTCCAATAACCTCCACTGAAGGCACCTTTTGGTAGATGAGAGATGTGATATTTTCATCATGTTTCACCGATAACCAACATTTGTGTTCAATGGAGCTAGACTGCTTCAAACCTGTCCTTACCAAGATTCGTATTTGGAAATATAACACACTGTATAGTGAGTAAGTTGAAAAGAAAAACCTCAGGATTCAGCCTCCTTCTATGAATCTCAAAATCAGGTCTTAAACCTATAAACTGGCTCTTCACATTACTTCTGGTATCTATTTTTTAAAACGCATCCTGAGGAAACCATGGCTTGCAAAACAGCACTGCAAGGCACTAGTTATTGAAGCCTATTACTGGTAAAGTGATTGGAAAGTGAAGCAGATGATGACATCCAACATTTCCTAATTTAATGGGCAGTAGATAAGGAAATTGGATAGCAATTGAACACCCAAAGGGAAATAATTCCCTGTGGCTGCCAATATATAAACATCAGGCTTCTAAAGACAAGGTTACCAGACAATCCGAGAATTTCTAAATGTAAACAGAAGTTCAAATTTCACCTTTGCTTGGGGCTGCCATTTAAAATGAAGCCACTCATAATCAGTACTATTGGCATTCCTTTGACCCACTGTCAAAACAGCTTGGAAACACAGAACAACGTTTTAAAAAGCAAACATGCAATTTTGTGGTTCTTTTGTTTTTTGTTTTTTGAGATGGAGTTCTGTTCTTGCTGCCCAGGCTGGTGTGCAATGGCACAATCTCGGCTCACTGCAACCTCTGTCTCCTGGGTTCAAGCGATTCTCCTGCCTGAGCCTCCTGAGTAGCCGGGATTACAGGCACATGCCCACATGCCCAACATGCAAATTTTAAAAGTTGAATTCCACATTGCTTTCCAATGTACTCTCTTTTAGGCTAACAGTACTATTTACTTCCTATACGCCCTATTCTTAGTCACAGGATCCTTTTCCACATGTCTGTTTCCTATGGATAATCCCAGCAAAAACATACAGTGGTGGCATTCTCTCTTTTGTTTTGCTTTTATTTCCTCTGCTGGTGTTTTCTCACTTCTCCCACCTCACTGATTTTCAGTCCATACCCTTGCACTATTCACCTTCACCTACCAGTGCTTCTTGCCTATCCTTCACATTTATCCTGGCTGGGTCCACTTTAACTACAGCTTCTCTCCACACCTGCAGTCTTCGAGGTGGGGCTTTTAAGTAGTGTTAACGCTTTCCTGAAAGTCCCCTTTGATTTTTATAATAAAGCAAGAGTGGAAAGAGAAGAATTAATAACGAATTTACAACAACATTGTTAGCCATGATATTATGTCCTCTTAACTCTTACTGTCTGTCTTTAAAGAACATGACACAAGAATTCAATGATCAAATAATATTTACTGACAATGAACTAGAATAGAAGGCATACAGTCTATTTTCCCTGTTGATACTTCCCCTGTTTTCCTCTGGGGAACCACTCAGCTCCTACTTGGTCCATAGTTTTAACTATAGCTAACCATGTTGCTCCACCCCTGCACCTCCCAGTCCCAGAGTTGCCATGTGTCCTAGATCTAGTCAGGGCACTACATGTCTATGGCCACAGCGATTGGTTCAAGGGTAGACACTCAATCAGAGTCTAGCCAATCAGAGACAATGAAACAATTTCAGCTCTTTCATGGGAGCTATTGAGAAAGAAGTATGCCACTTACACTGGGGTTGATGGGAGAGCAGTTAGTGGTCACCTTTGTCCCAGAGAGGTGAGAGTATGAAATAGAGCCAACACAGAGGGAGGCAGAGCACAGAGATGGGTAGAGAGACCTAGTTCTGATGCAACTGGTAAATTATCTAATTAAGTATCACATAGACTTTTCAGATACAAGTTTGCTTAAAACAGTTTTAAATGGCTTTTCTATCCTTGAATCTGAGAGAATCTTGGCCTCTACAAACCATGTGGTAGGTTGCTTGTGGCTCTCGCTTATTTTCACATTGGCGACACCTTGGGAGTTTTTAAAATTACAGATTTAAAAACATTCGTGGCCTGATGTGTTCAATTTCATATACAGTGCGCATCATTTCAGGGCTTCAGCCATTCTGAGCTCTGTTGTGACCGTCATCAGAAAGTGCCTACTATGTGTGCTGTTGCATATGAAGATACTTTATAAAGAGAGCTTCATAGACAACTCTAGAATTGTGTTTAATCTATTTCCAAATTCTTTTACATCCTCCACTTTTGAATCTAGTGGTCCCACGCCCTCATCTACCATCAAAACTTTCTTTTAGAGAAAAAGAATGGTGATAGCTACACACACACACACACACACACACACACACACACACACACATATGTCCTCTGACTTGACCACAGCACAATCCCCAATTTCCCATTACTTCTCTGATGGCACACATTCATAATGCAAATTTTCATACACAAAGGAAGAATAACTCTTGAAATAATGCATGGTGCCACGGAGGACTTGAAGCTCACACTTGATTGAGTGGAGCTGCGTGGACAGCAGTGTGACTGTCTTCTCAGCAAAAGCAACAGAATTTGGAGTCAGCAAACTTTGAGGGAAAATGACTTTAAACAGGAAACAGAGAAGTGAGTTGATGATGGCGTAACAGAACCAGGGGCTTTGGGAGAGAACATCAAAATCATAAGATTAATTCTTCATTTGACAGAGATCAGAGACTTGGCTTGACTCAATTTGCATAGACAGGAATCCAGAGTTCTTATTTCCTTGACTGTACCTACCCTCGATCTTCTCACTCAGAAATCCTGAGCCCCATTATTATACAAAGTAGGTATTAAGACCCCCTTACTCACATCTTCCTATCTCTGCTTGTTTTCAGCCTGAGAAGAGAAAGGGAGGGGTCGGCTGAAACCAAGCAATAGCTGGAGGTGGAGAAGGCCACCCGCAAGTGCTGTGTCCTTGGGTCAAGTCATTTCTGTCTGGCAGCAAGGGTCAAAGAGAATAAATGTCTTTTTGTCCTTAGTACTTTTCCCCCCATTCTCCAATCTCCCTTAAATGACTTCCACTGGTCTAGCACATGCCTTCCCAATGGGGAGCAAACATTTGTCATTGGCAGGGTAAAAAGGAAAAAAAAAAACAAACAAAAAAAAACCAGCAAAAAACCCTTGGCTGTTATAAAGGTCTGTGCCCTCCAAAAGACACAGTTCATAAAGAGATCTGCTATATATTTATGGTATTAAAATTTCATGGTCAGGCAGAGACAATTAGAAAAAGAATGTCCAAAAAGCCTCCTTAGGGAGTGTAATCATGAAAAAAAAATTGAGAAATATTGGTTAATCAACCCAAAGCTTGAGGGTGAGGGAGTCCAGTCAATGCAGCCCCTTAGGGGAGGGTCTCAGGCAAAAAGCAATCTAGAGAATGTTCTAGAGAGACAAACAGAGGCAACTGAGCACACAGCCCTTATTAAAATTCTTCCTGACCTCTACCCTTTAGATCTCTGTATCTATGCACAGGAACAGATGGCAGTTATGATGGCTAATTCAGGGAAATCATCCATCTAACGAAACCACCAATGAGGAGAATTAGCAAAATGACCGTCCACACTCACAGCACATCGCGTCATCAGTGTAGAAATGTGACCTTTGTCTCATGTGTATTTTAACATTTGCAACAAAAAGAGGACAAAAAAAAGAGTGCATAAACAATTCACAGGCATGCCTACATATGTAATATTAACCATTTACTAATTGATGATTTGATGTTACATAATGGACAAGCAAAATTTGACAACAGGACTGAGTTTCTAACACTTTTAGAAACCCTAAACACCAAACAGATTTCCACGTTCTCCCCATCCTCATTGGGCTGTACTCTGCAAAACTTCACCACAGTTGGACAATTTGCTCTCTTGGCAACAGCCATAATGGAAGGTCTATAAGAAAACCATTCTGGCAGTTGGGTGAATTCATCAGGAAGACGTGATTGACTGCTCTTGTGAGCTGGTTCCCCACATTGAACCATCAATATAATCTGATCATTCTATTTTAAATAATATATCTCAAATTGTGATCCACACACTTAATACTCAGATTTAGTTTCCAAATACACTTCTTCACTAAAAGAAACCAAACCTCCTTGAAGAATTGGTGGGTACCAAGGCTAGGGCATTATTATAACCCATGGAATAAAATGGAAAATGCTGAGTCCACGAGGATACAAATAAGTACACAAATGAGTAAATTGAAAGTTTAATGAGGAATGGGCCATTTACCTAGTTTCATTGTGCCTTCCCACAAGGGGTACTCATCAATGACAAACAGAAGAAAAGCAGCTGTGTAGTTGAGGAGACTCTGAGACACCACCTTAATCAAGTAATCAAAGCGAGTGAGTATTGTCGATAATGGAACAAATTGAGATAACAGGCCCTTCAAAGCCTGCCATGAGAAGTATGCAATATCACTTCTGGGATAGTTCTTCAAAGATGCATCACTTGAATCCATCCATGAGAAAACATCAGACCAACTCAAACTGCAAACATTTCACCAGATAATAGACCTGCAATCTTCAAAACTGTCAAGGGCAGTAAAGTCAAATTAAGGTTGGGAAACTGTTCCAGGCTGGAGGAGAATAAAGAGATGTGACAGCGAAATGAGAAATTTGAGTTTGAAAGGGTTTTTTTGTTGTTGTTGTTACAAAGAGCATCATTGGAAAAATGTTGAAACTTAAATGAGATCTGAAAATTAGATAGTAGTGATATATCAATGTTCCTGTTCTAATTTTGATTGTTTTATTGTGCTCATGCAGGAAGAATGCCCAAGTTTGTAGAAAATGCTCAGTGAAATTTTTGGGGATAGAAGATTGGCAACATATTCCCAAATGGTTCAGGATAAAAAGATTCTTTTTACTGTACTTGCAAATTTGCTATAAGTTTGAAATTGTTTAAAATAAAAAACAAAGGCAAAAGAAATGGTGCTCCAAAGATGCATTGCATCTAGTTAACATGCGGCTTTCTGATTTGGTGAAGGGTTGGGCTAGGTGCAAGCATCTGCCTTTTAGGATTCACCGTAAGTGGCTGAATGAGAGGTTCTCCCAAGGGTGGCAGTTTGCAACTGTTCAGTAAGCACTCAGCAAAACATTCCACTTTTGCCCCACATTCTAGAGCCAGTCTCCCCTTCCCTCTACCCCTTTCCTCTCAAACCCCATATCTACTTTCCTTCTGCCAGCAGCAAAGATTCTTAGAAGCCAGTGGGGAATTCTCAGGATGGAGAATTGGGAAATGATTCAAGTGGTTCTGCTAGCATTTTCTGTCTACGGAGAATACAGTACCCTGGGTTTCTGCATATCATTCCTCAGGCATGGTGATCCCTGGAGGTGAAATCATTTCCTAAGACTATCTCTGATGGCTCCAGAGTGACAAGAGGTAGGGGAGAACAGGCACGCTTGAGTGAGGCATTAGGAGAGTGTGGCGTGAATCCAGGAAATTCTAGTGTAGGTGGACAGTTTTGAGGCTCTCTCTGGTATAGTAGGAAAGCACAACTTTGTTACATTAGAAAACTGGAATTTTGAAATACAGCTACAAAATCATAACATGAAAATTCAACATTGTTCAAATAGCAATACCTCTCCTTAAAGACAAAACAAACCCTTTCTCTGTTGAAAAATTAGTACCTAATACTATAACTCCTCAAATGTCCTATTGACACGGTGCCAACATTGAAAACAATCACTCTAATGCTTTAGTTCTATAAACCCAAGGACTCAGTTTTCAACAAAACAAAGGCAAATGCATCTGACTGATGCATTCTTCATCCTTGGTTGAGGAAATCATAATAGACAAATGGTTAAACCTATAGTCCAAATTACTCACAGACATCTATAACATTTAAAGAAAGGTACCTTTAAAATTACTATAAAATGATCCACTGTCTATGCCCTGAAAAACTGATTTTTTTCCTTTAGTTTTTAAATAGTGAATTGAGTATCACCTTTCATGACTCCTCTAGACAATTTCAGAGAAGTTTTAAAAGAAAGTTTCCTCATCTGTGAAACGAGAGTGTTGCCCTAGATGTTCTCAGAGGCCCACTTGGCCATGAAAAACCATGATTCTGTGCTTTGAATTAAGGATGGAAATATTTACTGAGCATGAAGAAAAGAGCTCATAAAGCATCAATGTTCATGAATATGATGGTTTGTAGAATTACAGAATTTGATATCTAAATGGACCTGAGAGACATGAGGTAAAGAAAATGATATATGTACACCTAAGGGATGAAAACAGAATTCAGGGATCTGATTCCTAGTTCAGGGGTCTTTCCATTAGCTTGCAACTATATTTTCCCTTTTCTCCCTCTCCCCCACCTCTTTCCTCCCTCTCCCCCACCTCTTTCCTCCCTCTCTTCCTTCTTTCTTTATCTCCTTCCTTTCTGTCTTTCTTACTGTCTTCTTGAGCTTGGCGATCATAAATGACAGCAATTACACGCTCATTCCTTAACTGGGAAGTTGCTTATTGAAAAGCAACAAGACAACAACAATAAAAAAAAAACACCTTTTATGGGGAGAAACATGTTGAAATCCTACTATCTAAATCACATAAAATAATCTTTTTACTCAGTTTGTGTCAATATTTTTGTGCTTTTACTCTTTTTGATATTTAGGAGATTTTTCTTTGTGCCTGAAAGTTTTGCTTTTGCCTAATTAGAAATTTGGGCTGGGCACCATGGCTCATGCCTGTAATCCCAGCACTTTCGGAGGCCGAGGCTGGAGGGTCACTTGAGTTCAGGAGTTCAAGACCAGCCTCAGCAACATAGTGAGACCCTGTCTCTAAAAAAGCAACAGCAAAAAAATTAAAAATGTAAAAAAAGGAACTTTGGCCTTGGGGTGCACTTCTATGACCTTCCTGGGGTGAGGAGAGCAAGAAGACAAGAGGGACAAGCAGACTGTATGACTAGTGAAGAACTGTTTTTCCTGCAATGTTTGAATTAAGTATAACCAGGGTATGACTTCTATTCTGGATTCAGTAGTTGTGGAGAGAATGAAAACACTCATCCGTGCCTCCTCTCTTTCTCTCACATGCCACATCCAACATGTCTGCGAATTCTGTTGGCTTTACCTTTAACATATGCCCAAAAGCAACCAATTCTCACTCTTGCCTTTCGCTGCTACTTGGGTCAAGCCATTCATATCCCTTGCTCCAATAAACTCTTTCCTGGTTTTGCCCTTAGCCCCTCACAGTCTGTCCCCAACACAGTAACAAGAAGGTTCCTTTTAAAATGTAAGCTAGAGCATGTCCTATCTCTGCTTCAAATACTCTCTTAACATCTCACTGACAGAAGCAGCCAAAGTTCTTACAGTGGTCAACAATGCCCAAGGCAGTGATTCTCAAGATATAATCTCCACTGCAGGGCATCAGCATCACCTGGAAAATTATTGGACGTGCAGATTCTCTGCCCCATCTCCAAACCTACTGATTCAGAGACTGGGGGTGAGACCCTGAAATCTGGGTTTCCCACACTCTCGGGTGATTCTCATGCACACCCAAGTGTGGCACCCACTCATCTCCAGGATCGGCCCCCGTGACCTCTCCAGTTACTCTCTTCCCCTTCGCTCTCTGTTGCTGCTGTCACAGGGACCTTCTTGCTTTTTATTAGGATAAGTCAGACGCCTTGATCACTGGGGCTTTGGCACTTACTGTTTTGTTTTGTTTTTTTTTGAGACAGAGTGTCACTCTCATCACCCAGGATGGAGGGCAGTGGCGTGATCTCGGCTCACTGCAACTTCCGCCTCCCGGGTTCCAGTCATTCTCCTGCCTCAGCCTCCGAAGTAGCTGGAATTACAGGCGTGCGCCACTATGCCTGGCTAATATTTGTATTTTTAGCCTCGAACTCCTGACCTCTAGTGATCTGCCCGCCTCGGCCTCCCAAAGAGCCTGGAATTACAGACGTGAGACACCGCACCCGGCCCACTTACTGTTTCCTCTACTGGAACACTCTCTTCCCAGACAGCTGCCTGGCTTACCCCTTTATGTTTTTCAGATTTCTTCTCAAATGCAAACTTAATAATCAGAGAGATCCAACATACTTTAAAACCCAACCCAGCTGTCTCCTAATTTCCCCCACCACACACACACACTCACTCCCACACTGATACACCCTTAGGCATTCCCCAGCTCTTCCCCTGCTTGATTTTTCTCCATGGCTCTTGGCATGAGGTCTCCCATGAAGTTGTCACAATGTCAGCTAGGTCTGCAGTCACCTGGGGGCTTTCTTGGGACTGGAGGATCTGACTCCAAGATGGTCCTCTCACATGACTTATAACTTGGTGCTGGCTGCCAGCGGGGGGCCTCAGCTCCTTGCCATGAGAACCTCTCCGCCGAGCTGCTGGAGGGCCCTCAGACGTGGCGGCTGCCTTATCCCAGAGCAAGTGATGCGAGAGGGCGCAAGGTAGAAGCCATCTCTCGTGACCTAAACTGCCACACATTAGCATGAGATACGGTGGCCCAGAACCTCAAGATATGCTACTCTCCAATTCCTGACTGACAGAAACTCTGAGATAATAAGCGCTTATCGTTGGTTGAAGCTTTAGGATAAATTTTCAGGCAGCAATAGATAAATAATTTATTATACACTGTATCCATTTTGTAACTGCCAACCCCCAATGCCACATACCCTAGAATAAAAGCCCCAAGAGAGCAGGGATGTTATTTTAGATGTAGAATATAAGCCCCAAGAAAGCAGGGGCTCATAATAGATTAATATAATACATATATTATATATTGTATTGTGTTCAGGGCTTAGAACAATATCTGTACTGTCAAATGGTAGGCATTATAAAAGTATGTGGAATGAGTGCTTGGAGAAACTGGATGGTGGGCAGCTATGCCGATGTGGTTGGAGGAAGGATGCAGTAGATGATTCTGCAGTAGCATCCTTTTGCATAACTATAGAGGACCTCATGCACACTGAATTCCATGTGAGTGGAGACTTCTGGGAGCACAGCTCCATGCAAAATTAATTTTGACCTTGTGGATCGCTGGAAGGGTTTTGGGGGACCTCCCCCAGGGTACCATTGGCCATATTTTGAGAAACATTTATCAGGGAAAGAAAACCACAGGCAGTAAGAATAAGGCCCAGCTTCAGAAGAGAGATTCTTGGTCCCAGCATCTTACAGAAATAGTTGAGAGTCAACAGATCTCAAGGGACCATGAGGACCAAACAATGACTGTCTCAGTGGCAAGCTCTGAACTGAGGGCTGATAACTAGAGACTACCTCTTTCCTCTTGCCCCTGACCTAACCTGGTATCCTCCATAAAGTTTTAGAGACAGTAAGTAGAGACTGAGAAATGATTGAGGTGTGTGGTTGTGTAAATATTGGAGATAGGCTGCTGATGCTCCTTGACTTAAGATGGGCTTATGTCCTGACAAACCCATTGTAGGTTGAAAATACTGTAAGCAAAAAATGCATTTAGTACACCTAACTTGCACAGATGGGCATTTTGTAGACATGATGGAATGGGAAAACACAAAACACAATATCCAAAAACTGCTGACAACACAGGCCACTCTAGAGTGCAGTATCAGTTGTTTACCGTCGTGATGGTGCGGCTGACTGGGAGCTGTGGCTCACTGAGCAGCATCAGGAGAGACTATCATATCGAGAGTCCAGGAGAACATCAAAATTCAAATCCAAAGGAAGATTTCTACTGAATGCCTACTGCTTTCACACCATCAAGTCAAAAAATCCTAAATCAAACCATCGTAAGTGGGGGACCTCCTGTAGTTTCTTGGGAATCTGGACTTGAGGAGAAGGGGAATAGAGATCAGGAAGATGAAGACAGACTGGAAGAAAGTCCCTTTGGCACTGGAATTGGTGCAACTGAGGGCTGGGGTGGGGAGGCATGCAGAGTGTGCTGAGTGAACCTAAGGGAAAGAGAAGAGAAACAAACCCAGCCAGATGTGCGATGCAAGCAATGCATTTAAAAATGTATCTCTGCTTGCAAAAGTATTTTGTTCATGTTAAAAGGAATTTCAAGCATTAATAAGCAAGGTAGGGGAGTTTTTGGTGGGAGGGAGCTCTTCTTGTTTGAAATTCAATATACTCACTGACCAGCTCTTCTGTCTAGTCAACGTTCCTGGTGTTTTCCATAAATCATCTTATTTAAATTGCCCTGCAGTCCTGCAAGATCGGTTTCCCTTCCATACATTTAATGTATGAAGAAACCGAGTCTTAGGTTAGAAAAACTGCCCAAGTAGGAAGCAGAACATGAACAATTGAGAGTTCTGTCCATGCTCATACTGAACTGTTTCTCTGTGGGTATGAGGGTCCATATACATTATCACCAAACTTGGGTTGCCTCCAGGAGTGAAAGGGAACATTGCTAACAAATGCCAATGGCAATATGCATAAATTGGGATCATTCCTGGTCAAACAGAACCTGTGGTTTCTCTGCCTTGGTAGATTCAGCCCTTCTCACAATGGAAAATGCCTTAATACTCACTTTCTCTAAGTCCCATTTAAAGTCCTAGAGCTGACTCTGAAACAGAACTCTGTGGTCTGTTAAATGGGTAATTACGTGTGGGGAGCAACAGTACAAATGAAAAGAGACCACTGGGTCCTTCTACTACTTTGTGGTGGCGGATAGTTCAGAATGGGCTGGAATCAAGCAGAATGTAAGAAAAATATGATTGAAGCAAGATGGTGGTATAGGCATTTATTGTATTCTGATTTTTCACCGTGGAAATTTACACATTTTGCTTAAATTCTGGGTATTTTAAGGTCTAGAGGATAAAACAAAGCTTTTCTTCAGGGAAAAGCTGCTTTTCCTGAATCCTGCTATTTTGTTTAAAGCTGGTCAATCACTAAGCTCATTTGAGTGATGGCAAAGTCAAAATTATGACTGCCTGATTTTACCCTTCGCTGCACTTGTCAAAAAAATTAAATTAAAAATCATGCTTATGAATATAATGCATGAACTGCTGCATGGCATTCTGAAAGATAGAATGTCCCTTCTGTCCAGCCACTCACAAAACAGCATGTCACACGATACTTTAATATGCATAGAAAATAATGGGGCAGAAAGAAAATTCTGCCTCTCAGGAAATACAAGCTACGTTCCATAAATGGCTCATGTATTCAGAAGAATTTATTTTAGTAAAATAACAATAATAATAACTTTAATATTATCATTAGATCCCTCAAACTGGCATAGTGCTTTCTAGTTTCCAAAATGTTTCCACATATAATTTCATCTGACAAAAGACATCATTAATATTTTAAAGTGCAATATAGGTTTGCTTGATTTAGGATTGCAAGGGTTCAGTTTCCTGAGGAATGGGCATCCCACGGATGCTTATTGAATATTCTATGTAAAGGCAATTGTGGAGCGAGAGTCAAAGTGCTAGTGCTTTCTGTAAAAATATGATGGAAAGTGATATTTGTGAACAAAAGCCACTGAAGGCTTTGGAGACTTAGGTATGGAGAAAATTGCTGTTTGAAACATGCTACTGAACTTAGCAGCATATAGTCCATTTAGTTCTTTTTTAATGAAAATATGTGTTTGTTTTATAAAATAATTCATTATATGTGTGTGTGCATATTCAATTACACATACATTTAGAAAGTTGAATATTAAACTCTCCAAAACCCAACTGTGCTCCTTCTTCACTCCTCCAAGATAATTTCTGAGGTCAACTTGATATGTATCTTTCCAGGCTATGTATTAGAAATATATGTATGTGTATAGATATATGTATATGTGTATATATGTATACACATATGTGTATATATCTATATGTATGTAGAGCTACATATATACACGTGTGTATATATACACACATATACACATATATGTCTGTGTGATTACATAAGTAAATAGATGTATACATATAAATAGCACATGCCTACAGATATATACACACCCATATGTATGTGCCTACATACATATATACATACATATAGATAGCACATACCTACATATATATATGCACACACACGTATATGCATGTATATACATACATGCATACACAAGTGTATGTATATATACATACATACAATAGATAGCATATACCTACACATCTATACATATATACACACACATATAAAGGCATGTGTATACATATATACATTTACAGGTATACACATATACATACCTATATGTGTGTGTGCGTATATATATATCTGTAGGTATTTGCGCTATCTATCTATATGTATGTACATATATATGTATGCATCTATCTAATTCTTGGATACATGGCTGAGATGGTGCTTTTGTAAGGGAAATTCTTAGAAACAGAAATGATAAAAGTGTCAGGATCAAGAGTTCTAAGCAGGCACTGAAATCAATATTTGCTTTGAGGCATGTGCCAACCCCAGGTAACCTAGACTCAAGAACAACAGTTCTCAAGTTTGAGCGTGCATCTTCAGATGAAGCGCTTTTGAGAACACAGATTACTGCACCCCACTTCAGGTTTCTGATTCAGTAGGTCTGGGATGTGAACCTAGAATTTTGGGTTTTTTTTAGACTGAGTCTTGCTCTGTTGCCCAGGCTGGGAGTGCAGTGGCTCAATCTCAGCTCACTGCAACCTCTGCCTCCTGGGTTCAAGCAATTCTTGTGCCTCAGCCTCCTGAATAATTGGGATTACAGGCACGTGCCACCATGCCCAACTAATTTTTGTATTTTTAGTAGAGACAGGGTTTCACCATGTTGGCCAGGATGGTCTTGAACTGCTGACCTCAAGTGATCTACCCGCCTTGGGCTCTCAAAGTGCTGGGATTATAGGCGTGAGTTTCCAGGTGAGGCTGATGGATGCAGATTCAAGAACACTCTTTGAGAACCAATAGCTAGAGCTTGGATTTGAATGAGCCACACGTGTGAGGCATGGAGGGGCCCGTGCTAGGGTCGTAAATATAGTGGGAGATTTGCCTATGTCAGTTTTAGCATTTGTCGCAGAGGAAAAAAAGGGAAGAAAAAGGTCTCTGTTGAGATTTCCTCATCCTATATATGGACTAACATGGGTTTAAGGACCATTAGCCAACAAAATAAAAACAAAACTCTAAGCCTAATATGTACTTTAAGGTACTGCTAAGGTGGTATCTTCAGGTATCTTAGAAAACCAAGTGTAAATAAATGAGCTCTTAAAGCAACATCAAAAAATCTTCCATAAGTAAAAATCCAAGGAACATGATCATCAAAAAGGCAAAATACGCAAGGAAATAACCAAGTGCATAAGTTTGCAGAGTCAATAAACTGCAGAATCAGACTTGTACACACTAGCGATATTAAAATTTATGATGCAGATTATTAAAGGTATTTTATGTGTTAATTAAATAAAAAATGTCCATATATATTTGAGAAGGAACCAAATAAAATGTATCAAAAAAGAAAACTATAATTAAAAATTCAGTGAAGAGTTAAACATCAGATTAAATACAGTTGGATAGAAAATTAGCAAGTTAAATGACAGACTTGAAAAAAATTAACTGGAAGGCATCATAGAGAGAAGAGACACAGAGGACGAAAATGTGATATGGGTTAAAAGTCATGAAGAACAGAGAAAGAAAGAATAGAAAGTAATAGATTGAAGTGATATTTGGTGAAGTGGTATGTGAGAGTTTTTCAGAACTAATGAAAGATGCCCATTCCCAGATCTAAGAAGTACAGCAAATTCTAAGAGAGGATACATAAAAATGAATCTATACCTAGGCACATCATAGTGATACTATGGAACACAAAAGATAATGAGTAGATTGTCAAAGCAGACAGAAAGGAAAAACAGATCAGCTTAAAAGAAGCAAAAAACAAACTGAAATATTCCTTAACAACTACAGGAAAACAACTTCAAAATGTTGCAAGAAAATAACCATCAACCTCAAATTTTTACCCACCAACACTGCCTTAAAAGAATAATGCAAAATAATACCATTTTCAGGCAAATAAGTCCTGAGAGACTTTCACTAAAGGAACCTGTAGAGCATTTACTTCTGAAAGACAAAGGAAGAAGTGTGAGAAAAGTATGCTTTATTAAAGGTGCTAAGTTTTCTGCAATACTATGCTTTCAACTTTTTGTAAGAAAAAAAAAAAGATCTAAATTATGGGGAGTTAGAATTAATGCAACTGGTACTAACCAGACTTTTTTCCAAACAATTCTGTCTATGCCTTGCTAGTTCATAGACAGCATTATCATTTATAGCAGATGACAGCCAATCAATTAGTAGTTTGAAATTACTAATAATTTCATTATTGGTATGGTGTTGAGTGTATGTGAAACCAAAGTACACAGTGGTTCATGAAATTTTAATTAAAATAACAAAACCACTATATTCAAAAGTACACAGCATAAAAATGCAAATAAATACATTTAGAAATTGAGTTTTAATTTTGATGTTCAATATCTCGGCAAGATGTTTACTAAAGTAATAATGCTTAACTCAAGGTTATAATGTTGACAATATTTCTTCCTTCAAAAAATTTGTTCTAATTTCCAGGAAAGAGAAAGAGAAAAGGATTTCAGAAGCTGTGTTTTTTCTAGAGAAAAAAAAAAAAAAAAAAGAAGAGATTGTGACATTAACAAACTGCATGGACTTGGGCAAGTTAACGAAGCATTTGCAGTCTGTACTTTAAAAAATTCTGTAGAATGAGAAAATTTGACCATATGTTCTTGAAATTTTTCTTCTGAATCTAAATACAGTTATTATGACTATATATGCTGGAAAATCTAGGTGAGTTTGTTTTCTGTAACCCTTTCTGAAAATCTGTGTTATCAGGTAAAAGGAGGACATCAGTAGTACCTGTGAGGGTGGGAAATGGGCCAGGGAATCCTAAAGAAGGAGAGAAGAGAGATGGGGCCCATTGTTGGGGCATTAAGCCGAGTGATCTATAAATAAAAATACCAGGAGCTTCTCTTTCTAAAAAAATATGAAATGACCAAGCTAGAAAAACATGGATAACTCTAAGCTGGGAAGAAGATCTAGAGAGAAGAGTAATGGTCAGCATTAAAACTTGCCCCTCTTCCAGTGATAGCAGATTTCATTTGCATATCCACTAGGAAAGAATGATTGTAACTCTTTGTATCATAACGGGAAATAGAACACATGCAAGAGTACAATGCATGAATTCAGGGACATAGGTTATTTTGTCAAAATAGAAACATTGATAAGTAATAAGTGCCATATGTGTGGTAAACCAACTGATAGCAATCACTTAAGCATATCCTGAGAATGAACCATGTGGTGGATGCATCTCCATGCGGTTCGAAGGTCTCAACTAGAATCCAGGAGTGGCAACCTGGAGATTCTTATCTACAGGGAACATCTGAGCCCCCAGCCCATACTGTGGAACTCAGGTTGTACAAGGGATAGAGGCTCTTTGTCTTGGGTTAAGGAAAGGTTGTCTCTGCATGTTTTTTTTTTGTTTTGTCTTTTTTTTTGTTTTTTTGAGACGGAGTCTCGCTCTGTCGCCCAGGCTGGAGTGCAGTGGCGCGATCTCGGCTCACTGCAAGCTCTGCCTCCTGGGTTTATGCCATTCTCCTGCCTCAGCCTCCTGAGTAGCTGGGACTACAGGCGCCCGCCACCGCGCCCGGCTAATTTTTTGTATTTTTAGTAGAGATGGGGTTTCACCGTGGTCTCGATCTCCTGACCTTGTGATCCGCCCGCCTCGGCCTCCCAAAGTGCTGGGATTACAGGCGTGAGCCACCGCGCCCGGCCGTCTCTGCATGTTTTTTATAAGTGGTTGTGGTCCTCCTGCCCAGGCTCCTGCCACCAGGCTCTCTCTCCTGTATGAAAGCCCCCAGGAAAACCCCATGTCTCTTTCAGTGACTCTGGGGCTCTTCCTCAGCCTCTCGAACTTGGTGTCATCCCCACTAAAGGTGGGAGGGGTTCAGCACAACAGCACATCATGGAATCATCCACCGCTGCCTGCCCGATGGTGCTCCCTTTCTCACTCCTTGCCCAGCCATTTTCACTTTTTTTATTTGTCTTTGAAGCCCTCTTAGGAACAAATGCACAATTCCCATGTTTCCGGAGAGTGCCTCACATTCACATTTCACCACAGACAGAATGTCCCTGCTAGCAAATCCAGTTATCACATTTTCATCTTTATGATTCAGAGCAGATTGTTAGACCACATAATGATAGGAGGTGAAGCTGTATTATTGAGTCCTTAGGATTGGGGAATGATGTTCTTAAACAAAGCAACTGATTTAGGAAGTAAATGAAGTTTTCACACATTGGAAGGAGTAACTTGGAAGAATTCCCTTCTTTAATTAAAGGTGGAAGAACTGCTACAGCTTAATAGCCGTTACGTGAGGCTCAGAAATGACAACAGGCTCAGGCTCTGGAAAACAGCTTTTGACATAGGTTATGGATGTGGTGGGAATCATTTGGTGAGGTAGAGTTTCTCTAGGGGAAAGGTGAGTGTTGCTTTGCCCCAGCTCATTACCCAAGTGTGGCCTTAAGAGATGGTCTAGAAAATGACCGAACTACAACAGGAGATTTGGAAGCCCCAGCTCATTACCCAAGTGTGGCCTTAAGAGATGGTCTAGAAAATGACCGAACTACAACAGGAGATTTGGAAGCCCCAGCTACTCTCCCACCAGGCAGTAACAAAGCTGAATATCTTGGGTGAATTATTGCAGCTGGCCTTTTCCCTGGTTCTAAGTGTTCTTCTCCGAACAATTTTAAACTTTCAAGCACATTTCACTGAATTAGGGCAGTGCATACCCTACCATGGCCATGATTATGATACTGATAATAACAGCCATCACTGGCCAAAGGCCAGGCCGGTGCTAGGCCAGTACACATGCTATTTCTGTTCTTTACTGTCAGTAGGAAACGTTCATCCTTCGCTCCTTGTCTAGAGGAGGGATCACATCTACTTCTGTGCCTTTCTACACCTCTCCTCACTTACAGTAAGCCTGGGAGAAGGAAACAGTCCTGTCTTGTGTCTCTCTCAGACCCACCTGCCTACAGAGAAGGCGTGTTCCTGGTCTGCTCGTCCTATAACAAGCTGACCAGGGCAGCCTTGGTCTAGGAAGCTGAGGACTCCTGCACTTGCCTGTGAGGGAACAGTGATTAAAGCTTTCCCATTTACAGCTGAAATCCAGGATTAGGAAGTCTGTTTGGGGGCAGGGCAGCCAGATGCTCTGGCCTAACCACATTAGTAATCAAGCTAATGCTTTGATTTCCACCTTTGTTTCAGCTTTGTCTTCTCGATTGGTTCTAAATTCCCAGAAAGGTGAAAAAGCAGCATTATTACTTAGCACCGGAAGCCCCAGCACTCACAGGGATACTGTGCAGTCCTGCACGTGAGCAGCTCAAGAGTTCAAGTGAGACCTGCTGCTAGGAGATAAATAAGCTGACAGCGCCCAGCAGCCACACTTTTGAGGACCCCCGTGGCACCGTGTTCCTGCTGAGGCCGGCCACTTTCTCCCCAAAACTACTTGCAGCCAGTGACTGAGCATGGGAAAGCGAGACCCTAGAGCCCAGCTATTCCCGTCCAGTGCAGGACTCCTCTGGACTTCCAGACTGCACTGCAGACTGAGGCACTTCCTAGCTAAGCCTCCTTCTTTTCTTCTCCCCTTTCAGCTGCTCCTGCTCCATCGCCCATTTCTCTCACCTTTATCTTGCACTTCTGCTTCCATCTTGGCATCTTCTTCCCTCAAGACCCAACCCAACACCATCAGTATTATTACACTCTTCATTTCTCAGTGGAGGAGGTGGGGCTCAAGGCAAGAAGGACAAGGCGTAAATATGCCCCCTTTAAAAAATTTGTACTACTCTATCGCTTCTCTGCCTTTGGGCTAATATCAAGTGTAAAAGTTTGTACTACCCTTAGGTTTGAGGTTCACATGAAAAGAACACCTCATCAACATTTTAAAAGAAAATTTGAATGAACTGTATGTTGTACCAGTGTGTAAAAGAGAGACCGTGTCCTTTCTTCATAAAACTGAGTCCATTGGGACCTGCCCATTCAATGCAAAAATGCAAAGGTATGTAGGATCCTAGAAAATGAAAGAGAATGCTAAAGACAGGAACACTTTCCAGCATCCGTTGTTGAAGTCTGAATCTGGAAAGACTCAGAAGGTATTTATCAGAAAAACATTTTTCCCAATAAGCCAATAGTTGCAAAGCTGGTCATCACATGCAAATCTTGACCTTCACTTTTACAGAATTTTGGAACATGTAACTGGTAAGCACTACTTACAGTTTTTTGCTTTGCAGACATGGAAAATACATCACACTGACAAAATGGACTTTTAAAATTTGGGTTTTACCTTAACAAAATAAACTTGAATCTGATTCTTCATCTTCAAACATATTAGAAAGGGATGAAATAATTTCTCTGTGATATTTTAACCCTTAGGAATATCTGAACATGAGTGTGTTTATACACATAATTTAAAAATTAAATATAATTTTCTTTTCATGGCATAATTTTCTAAAGGAAGGAGGGACAGGACTTACCCTCGCTAGAGTCTTTCGAACATTCTGGCTTCTTTGCTTTGCTCTTCTTGTGGGGTGGAGAGAGGCCTTTTGGCTCTAACCCCTCTGGAATCACAAAGATTTAATATTCTCATTTAAATATTTACCAGTAGGGTTCAAAATTATGTTGAAATTTAAAAATGTTTTCTTCTTAGTAAACCTACACACACGCTGAATCTTAATTGCAGATTCATCTGTCATTATGGCTGAGCAAAATTCTGGCAAGGACTTGTGGTTCTCCAATCTACATAGACTTAAACTTAAGGCTTAAGCTAAAACATTTTTGTAGATAGCATTAGTGATTCACACAAATGTAAAATCTTACACATGTGGTTTCATAAATTTAGAAATTCTCCATAAGGGAACCCTGTTAACTTTTTTTTCCTCCAAGAGTGTTTGATTTCAATCTTCATAGATTAGTTGACAATTGTCATGGTGCAATTTCATCTTACTCAGTCCTGAAAGCAGGGCTAGAGGAATGGAGAAAGGAATGGGGCTAGAAATTACCCTGCTTCTATTTAACAAACTGTTTTTTAGTAATCCAGATTCTAAACAACTTCTGTATTTCCCACTTAAATTACTGTGCTTCCTCTTTTCCTCAATGCCTCTCTAAGTCTATCCATGGGGGCAAATAAATTAAGTTCTGAAGACAGTGTCAGGAAAATATCTCCGAGTTTATTCATTTGGATATAGCACACTTCATTAGGTGTGAATTTATGTATCTAGTCCTGATCTTCTTTCTGAGCTCATGACTTATGTCTTCAACAGCCTACAGGGCATCTTGTTTGGGATTTGGGAATGGATATCTGTTTGGCTCTCTAGATCCACTCTCCATCCTTCACCACCCCTAATGTGCTCTGGGAGGCTGAATTTTCTGGATTGCATCAATGAACTCCCTGGTTCTCCGGCTTCCTATTAGATGTAGCCAATGGGGAGCTCAGGGCATCTACTTTCTAGGCACCTGGTGGTTTTCATGAGCTGGTTGTATCCCTCAATCTAAGGTTACAGACCCTAGAGTTGGCCTTCTCCACGTGGCCCTCTAAGTCTCTTGGCTCCCGTAGCCACCTCCTTCCCATTGTCCCTTTGGGGCTGGTACTTAACTATGCCCTACACTTCAGAGCACTAATAATTTCCTTTCCTGCACTCAACTCCCATCAGGCCCTTTCAATTTTTTGTAAAGGACCTCATCAGGCATTTCAAATTTAAAGTCAGATATAATCATACACTTGCTGTTTATAAGCCTGTTCTTTCCACAGTATTACACATCTCAAGGAATGGTATCACTATCTACCCAGGAATTTAAACCCCAAACTGAGATGTCATTCTCAATATTTTTCTTCATTTACTTTTCCAGTTGAAGCAATCGCAAATCCTATCATAGCCCTCTCTGCTCCATTCTAAAATAGATTTCATATTCATCAACGTGCTCAACCTTTGGAATCACCACAGTAGCCCGCACCAGCATCTCATAACCCCCTAGCCTTCTAATCTCCCCGCTTCTATTCTTTGTTGTCTGCACTCTATCCTCGACACAGCAGCTAGTGTGAGCTTTTGAAACATAAACCAGATCACATTGCTCGCCTGTTTAAAAACCATTGCTTAGAATAAGATCCAAATCCAATTCCAGGCCTGGCACAGCACATCACTTGGGCCCTGCTTACCACACTAGCCTCACTTCCCACTTGTGTTTGGCTCTAGCTTTGTCAGTTTCCTTTCCCTTTGTGTTCCTCAATCACTGCTAGGCTGGTTCCTGCCTCAGGACCTTTGCACCTGCTCTTCTCACCCCCACTCCTCCAACACACATATTCATAGGTCTGCTCCCTTCTTGCGCTTTGAATCTCAGTTCAAATTCAGCTCCCTACAAGGCCTTCCCTGACTGCTTAATCTAAAGGCTCACAAAGGAAATCTCTCTCAAACGCATCACTTGTATCTGAAATTATCTCGCTCTCTGGTGTATCCCTTTACCGTATGTCTCCTTCCTCATCTCATCCCCAAGAATGTAAATTCCATGAGAAAAGGGCACTTGTCTTTCCTAATCCCTCTCGTATCCCTGGTGCCTAGCAGTGCCTTGAGAATTTCATTTCAAATTCGATTTTATTTTCACTTCCCCAGGCCTTTCTTTAAGGCCAAGATATAATGGGGACCCTGCCGAATTCTCTCTTAGCAGCTGTCGCCTTCATGCCAGGATTCTAAAATTACATTACAGAGCTATGGCGATTCATTTCTCATTTCCCATTTATTAAAAAAGGAACAGAACAAAAAAAAACCCACATTTGATAGATGTGCTATTAAAAACTTTGGCATTATAAACTGCAAAGCTTTGGGCACTAGGCTAGGTTTTCTGTGGTTGCAAGTCAGTCACATCTAAGGTTATTACCACAGCCAGGGTGAAAAAATTTGCCAATGACTACATTAGCAACTCCCCCAAACTTCTGTCACCAGGTGCAAGATGGATGTTGACCCTTGGAATGGGTTCAGCAAAAACAGAAATGAGATGCTTGGAGCAGCTCACCGAGTGCAAATACTAGGCTCAAAGGGATTCATACAATGGGCAAAGAGACATTTGCAACCTCACTGGGAGAAAAATCGAACCCTTCTATGTCACTGCAATGTGTCGTCTGCAACTGGGAGCAAGAAGAGAGTTTCCAATGCTGGAAATTCAACTCCAAACCAGCATTTCTCCAATCACTTTTTGCATTTTTGTGAGTTACATTTCTAGGTCTTCATTTCCCACCAGAATAGGAATTCCTGGGCAGTGGGTACTATTTAAAAAGACATCCATGTGCTACATTTTGAAATATCTAAGCACCCCCCGCCAAAGTACTAATATTTTATTTTTGAAAAAGTTGTAGAGCACTCCTTGGGTCACTGGGCATACATACATGTTGAATATGAACATGAAACGTGTTATATGAAACAGTATTGTATCATCTCATGACACCATGGGTAAAGTGTTCTGGGGCATGCAAATGAAAGTCACAGATACATAAGGCCTCTGTGTCCAGGTTTCTACTTGTGGCTTGGGAGGAACAACTTTCCCTCTTGGCCTGGGGGAGTGAAGAAGAGAGTTGCTTCTGCTTGTCTTCAAAAGCACCCCCATGCTTCTCCTTGACAATGTATCATGTTTTTTAGCTTGCCCTATGTCTGGCAGAGGGTAGAAACCTGGAGATTTGCCAGGAGCATGGCTTTGTCCCCTGAGGGACTGAACTGTGCATCCAGCTGTGATGTGGTTGAGTTTCCATAGGTGGTTGATAATTTTCCGTCCCTGCTGACTCAGACTGGGGCTAATTTCAACAGTGCAGTCATGGAAATGAAAGGACATGGGAAGACATTTGCCATTAAGGAATTAAGGATTAAGGAAGATGATTAAAGGACTTACACGGAATTCTTGGCATTTAAGCCAGTCTGCTTCTTCTACCTCCCATGGGAGTAGAACCTCCCCTTGCAGATGACCATGTCTGATACCATCTGAAATGCTCCTGCCTCTACTTACTATAAAAGTCTGGAGACAGGAGCAAGAAAGTAAAGGACATGAACTTTGGGGTCAGGCAAACTCGGATTCAAATTCTGGTTCTGCTATTTAAGCAAGGAACTAATCCCTTTTAAGCCTCAATAATAACAGTTCCTGCCTTGTAGAATTGCTGTGTGTATTAAATGAGTTCATGCATGTCACGTTATTGGCACAAAGTACATGCCCAATTAAACTCTGGCTCAGCAGAGCTGTGCTGTGGCTGACTTGAGCCAGCTCACACCAGCTAATTGTACCATCTCTCCCCAGCTCTCCTATTCATTGACCTCATGCTTTGGAAGCTTGAAAAAGATCATGGTATTTGTGTTTATACCATAGAAATCTGCAAACTCTTCACACTGGGGCTGTCCTTACCCAGAGAGTTCATTTACAAGCACCCCAGTGGGTTTAGGTATTCAAGTTGTTATTCACTATCATTCACTAGCATGTCTTGGCCAGTTGATTCACTCAAGTAGCCCTTCATTAGTGTCAGTTGCATTTGTAAAAATCCCTCCAGCTTTTCTATTTGAATGAGAAGGAGAATTGATGCAGGGCAGGGGAAAGACAGCAGTTAAAGGCCTTGGGAAGACTGGTTCAGACTCATCTTCGAGACTGACATGCTTAAGTGTGAGATCTGAGTGAAGCCATCATGCACACCAATGTCTGGTGAGGCCAGCTGGAACCATTCAGCACAAAAATCCTCCATGATTTCAGCACTCAGGTATCAGGAAATTGGGAGTAGCTCCCAAGCCCATTCTGCCCGAGTGGCTTAGCATCCTTGGGCCATTGAATATGACTTGAACAGCTGCATGTAGCTGCTGGAGACCAAACTCCCAGGAAACCTGGTGGAACTAAAATCAGAAATGATGATCCAATTAATGCCGCCAAACCTCAAACGCTGACTCCAAACTTGTGGACTCTCCATTAGCATTAATAACGATTTCCTTAAAATCATTCAGTGGTTTGGATAGCTATCTAAATCTCATTGAGAAGCCAACTCTCTCTGTTTAGAAATGTGTACTTATAGCACTTAGGCAAATGATCCATGGCAAGACAAGGCCCTTATACTGGGTGCTTGAAAGGGCAGTATCCCTCGTAGCTAAAAGATACTCCAAGGACATTTCATGTGAGCAAGATAAATGAGAACGGCAAGATTAAATTCATGAAAGTTAATTCAAGACAGAGTGACAATTTAAAGTCTTTTTTAAACATATGGCTCTTTTTTACAATAAGACATTCTACATGGATATAGGAATTGAAATTTTAATTTAAATTTTACCTTGAGCTCTATGTTTTATAAAAGGCAAGCCAAGTCCTTGTCTTAGGTCATATTCTCTCAGAAGCAAACATAGAAGGGTTTGAGTTTTAAGCAGTTAATTTGAGAGATGATTTTAGCAAGTGTCACAAGAGGAATAGGGAAGAAAGACAGGAAAAGGAAAGCAGACAATACTGGGTGTGTTCATGAGTACATTCCACTGTGGGCAACCAAGACTCAGTTCTACTGGGGACCTCTGAACAATATTGTCCAATACTGTAGCCACTAGCCACATATGGCCAACAAGTAGTTGAAATGTGGCTAGTTTGAATTCAGATGTGTATGTAAAACACATACCAATTTCAAAGTCTTAGTATGAAAAAAAAAGAATGTAAAATATCTGACTATTTTTATATTGATTATACATTGAAATGATAATATTTTGGATTATTGTGTTATACAAAATATTGTTAAAGTTAGTTTTACGTTCTTCCTTTCACTTTGTTCAAAATTATACATGAGGCTCACATTTGAGGCTCACATTATGTTTCTACTAGACAGCATTGGAACAGAACATGCATCAGATGTGGGTATTAATCAACCAACTCTTATCTATTATTGGTTGAGGGCTGCTCCAGAGAAATTAACTCTCTTGTGCTTTGAGTTTGCTGCCAGGACGAGAGCAAAGCACTCAGCAGACAGTCATAAGGACTTTCCTTGGAAAGCTATTGGTGCTGTAAAATAAAGCAAGCACCAAGGAGGCATAAGTAGGGCACCAACAGCCACTGCTACAGTTCCTCTTCTATCTCCTTTATTCCTACTCCTGACTTTCAGATTCTGCTTCTACTTCTCATACCTTCTGAATCCACTGAATTTGGAAGTCCAAGGGAACTTTAGGAATCAGACATGTTTGGACTGGAGAAGAGTAGATAGAAGCTATAATCCTTGTTCCAATGAAATTTTATGAAGAAAAGAAACTGGTGTTATTTCCTCTTGAAGATATTGGGCAGTCCGGGGAGGGAGAGAGATATAACTTAACATAGAGAAGGACCACCCCAATCAAACCTCATGTAGTGAGATCAAATGCATCAGAATTTAAAGAGCTCCCTGCTGATGGAGCTGCCCAGACTGAGCCTGTCAGTGATTTGTAGGGAATTCTGGCATCAAATGAGAAGTAACACAAAATTAGGGCCTCTGAGATACCTCTTTCACAGTCAGAACACTGTGACTGCCAAAATGAGGAACAAGGAGCTTTTAATGATAGAATTAAGCTCTATATCTTTCTAATATCTGTTAGAATGAGAAAGAAAAAAGCAATAATTTACTGAATCTTTACTATGGTCCAAGCACTGTATGAAACTTTAGGTATGTTATCTGATTTAATCCCCCAAACAAAACTATATGGTAAGAATTATTGCCCCCAGAATTGTAAACTGAGGCTTATAGAAAATAACACTTGCCTAAGGTCAATAATTGATAGAGCTAGAATTGAATTCAGGTCTATTGATTCATGCATTCATTATCAAAGACACATTGAATGGCTACCTTAGGCTATAACCTGTGCATTTAACCACTAGATTTTCCTCATAACAAATGGGCTTTGTTGAGGGGTTGGCATGCATCTTAATTCTGATAATGAGAACAAAATATAATATGTGGAAAGTGTATTTTCCAAAGATGGCCACAACAATATTTTAGGTCTTACATGCTCTATAGAACCACTCCCCACAAGAGATTGAGTCCATTTTCATTTCCTCTTGAATTTTGGCAGGCTCATGACTATTCCAAAGAATTAGAATTACATGGAGTGATGCAATGGAATGTCTAAGCCTGAGAATACAGTGTCTCCCTTTTCCAGGAGAAACTCATTTTGGAAGCTGGCTGCCATGCTTTGAGGAAGCCCAGGCCACATAAAGTGGTCATGAACAAGTGTTTTAGGAAGTTGTCCCAGCTAATATTTTAGCTGACAGTTGAGATCAATCACTAGCCAGACAAGTGAGTGAACCTTCAGATGGTCCCAGCTCCCAGCTGTTGAATCTTCCTGCTGAGCCCTACACCTTGTGAACAGAATGATTAAGTTATCTCTGCTGTGCTCATGAGCATAAGAAGTGGTTGTTTTCAGCTTACTCTAAGTTTTGGGGGCGATTTGTTATATAACTCTATTAAGTACAACATCATGTTCCATTTTTACCTTGACTGTCAGGAAACTCAAGGTCAAATTTATTCCTTAAATACAGTAACTGCATTAACCTTAAGTGTTAGCACAACTACTTTTAAATTTTATAACACTGAGCATATATTTCTATTTTATTAATCTTATTTTGTCTTTCTTTGAAAAAATATGAAGTGTACATAAACAACAAAATGACCCCTACTTACCCCCTAATAATAAAAGAATGAATTTAATACCTGAATCTTCTTTCATTTCGACATCCTCTTCTTCTTCATTATTATCGTCTGTTAAAAAATAGGAAAAAATAAAGAAATATTCATATGAAAGTGGGAAACACAAGAATGTTCTAGATGGATTAATTAAAACTCTCAAAGAAAAGGATAACAGATCAGTAGAAAAGAGACTGTTAAAGCATGCATTTCTCTTGTCTTATTATCATGCTGAGTTAAGAAGACAGTATACACATTAACGCACAATTTAAAACCTAGAGTTTACATTTCCTTTTTAAAATTGTTATATTTATAACAAACTATATATGCAATCATTTGTTTTACTTATACAAATTATATATGGTCACTTCAGTCATTTCAATTGCTCACAGTTAAAAATCACAGACTTTAAATGCCACATACTCTACCTTTGTTAAAGGTCTGCATGCTCACTTCAAGTATCTGAGAAGTATGGACATCATTATTTGGTCATAGACCGACATGTGTCAAATCCCTGCACCGCACTATGAAAAGTGTTGCTTTGCTGCATTTGGAAATCCCAACCTTCACTCATGTGCTTTCAAGTGTCCCACCAGTTGCACCATTCCTATTTAGCTCCCCTTATCTCCCAATATAACCCCTTTTAACTGGAAAAGGTCATGTGATTCCTCTGCACTACAGATGACATGCTTGCTCTTTTGAACTTCTGAAACACTGTCATCTCTCTCCTTATGCTCCCTACCTCCAGTGGCATGTTCTGAATATCTGTGTCCCCAATAATTCATATGCTTAATCTTAACCTCCAAGGTGATGGTGATTAGAAGGTGAGGCCTTTGGAAGGTGATTAGATCATAAGGAAAGAACCTTTGTGGATGGGATTAATGTCTTTATAAAAGAGACCTAAGAGAGACCTCTCACCCCTCCCTCCATGTGCAGACACAGGGAGAAGACGCCTCTCTACGGGGAAGAGGGTCCTCACCAGACACCGAATCTGCCAGCACCTTGATCTTGGACTTCCAGCCTCCAGAACTGTCAGAAATAAATTTCTGTTGTTCATAAGCCACTGAGTCTATGATATTTTGTTACAGCAGCCCAAATGGACTAAAATATCAGCTAGCGCCAAATCTTCTCCTGTTTCTATGTTTGGTCCTCTCTCCTCACATTATTGCAGTACAAATTCAGACTCCCAGTGCCATTTGCCTTAGCTATTTTAGCAGTTTCCTAACTGCTCCTCTCTTTTTCCCTCTCCTGGATCTCACTCCTTTTACACGTGACTGCCAAATCAATCTTAAAATACAGCTCTGATCTGGTTCACAACGGTTCAGTGACTGCCCTCTGCCTAATGAGAAAAGTCTAGACTCTTCCTGTAATGCTCAAGGCCAATGATACCTGGTTCCAAACACTTTTCTCAGTTTCACCTCCTCTGTTACACGCATGCTACCACCTACATAGATGGCAACACTTAACTCTTCTCTGTTCTCTCAAGGTCCCCCTCAGCTTCCTCTACCTGCCTTGATCCTGCTAGCAATGCCCTTCTCCCTCTCTATTCACCTTCATCCTTCAAGCGCAAGCTTAGGTGCCACAGCGTCTGATTTCCCCAAGTTTGAATGAATCATGTGCTCTTTGATGTACCTTATTTTTACTGCCTTCTTGGTATGGACTTTAAATACACATGGGCTTAGGTTTGCATCCTGGCTCCTCCACCCATCCATCCCCTGGGCATGTGGTCTTGCAGAAGTTACCTGAATCTTCCTGAGCTTCAGGTTCATCAGCTATGTAGTGGGATAATAATAATTATACCTACTACATAGAGCTTTCGTAAGGATTAAATGAGATCATGCCATGTAAAGTACTAGGACAATTACTGAAACATTGTTAAGTGCTAAATGTTATCTGTTATTATAATAAAATCACACAGTCTACATGTTAATTTATCTCTTTTTCAAATATCCATCTCCAGATCATAAATTCTGCAAAGATGGAGACCAGGTCTTGTGTTCCTGTATATTCCCTGGCACTTAATGCCATTCATTTTATATACCATAATCAATAAAGAAATGTCCACTGAATTAAATTTATATTATTTTCTATGTGTTTTATACATATTAGCTATATCATCCTTTGTAAATAATGGGAAGTCAGTGAAGATTTGCAACTTGCTCCGACATATGTGCTTTGTAATTTAGTCATCCCAGCCAAATTTACTTGGTATGGCCCTCTTCTAAGAATTGATTATCAATGATGATTAGAGATTTATTATTCAGTGGAAAGAGAAAATGCTTTTCATTTGAGGTTTTAGAAAGGCAATTCTTGATAACTATAGTTAACTTTTAAAGAAGTAATTTTTTTTACCATGGAAATATTTTAGAAACATTGGTGATTTTCTACATAATTTTAAAAATTCATTCTATGAATGCAGTTTTGGAAGGAAGAATACCAGTTTCTTAGAAATACAGTTTTCTAACCAAATGATTACCAAAATGTTACAAAGTAAACTTCGTAGATTCCTCCCTGAACTTAATATCTTTAAATATAATTTTATTTTACAGAGCCATCTAAAATCTGTACGACCACAGACTCTTCAGAATCTGAGAAAGAGAGATAAAAAAGAGTCTCTACAGTTTCTGGGGGAAAATAAAGGAAGAGTCAAAGATCCCTTTGCTTGTCACTTAAGTTTCCATTATTCACCTGGCAAACACTCATTGGTTAGCCTATTGTGTATAAGGCTTTATGTTTGGGGCTGTAGAAAACTCCAAGATGAATAGAAACTTAAGCAATTTTTTTTTTTTAATAATCTTATCAGTAGTAAAGAAACTAAGACATGCAAATACATTCCAACATATGGTAGTCAGTGCTACTAAAAAGGTGCCAGAGGAAGGATTGATGCTTCTAGTTAAGCTACTTGGAAGTCTTCCTGTACGTAGCACATGACATTGAAGCGAATATTTGAACTATATAGACTGTCCCGATAACATCATCCCAGAATGACTCCCGTGTGTGGAAGGATCAGGCTTGGGGTTATTATTCATTCATTCGTTTCACTCATGCACTGATTTAGTCATACAGTGGTTAAGTGTCTGTTCAGAGTCTGGACTCAGACTGGGTCAGTTTACTTCCAGGACAAAAAACATATAACTATGCAAATCTTGGGTAAGAAGAATACCAGAATACCCTGAAATATAAGGGACCTTCCCCTCACTACCATCTCTCAATCCCTGTCTCTCCCAAAGCACAGGGTGAAGATTTTCTCCACAGTTTCCTTATCTATCTACAAACAGTAGCCCCCAAAAAGGAACACAATTGCCTTCCATCCTCTCCCTGAAATTTCATTATCTATTGCAGAAAAGAAAGCTGAGAATGTAACCACACCTGGACAGATGTTTTTTACAAGATAATGCCTGCCTCTTGGGCTCATTCAAATTCCAAAGAGAATAATTTACAAGTTAATTTCTGTCTCCTGGGTCCATTCCTTCTCCCTAATAATCATTTATTGCTCTTGAAAAAATTGTCTACTTTCCCCATCTATCCACTCCCCTATGAAGAATAATATATAAGCTTCTGTGCCCAATTTAGCTAGTGGATAATCATTCTCATGTGATTTCCCCATGCTTGTGCATGTTAAAATAATTTTGTATGCCTTTTCTGCTATTAACCTGCCTTTTGTCAGTTTATTTTTAGTGAACTTTCAGAGGGCAAAGGGGAAGTTATCTTTTGGCCCCCAAATAACATAAAAACCTATATGTCAGTTTCTTCATCTGAAAAATAGGGATAATAAAATTATCAACTTCTTAGAGTTAGGATTATATGTCAAGTGCTCACATACAATGAGCATTCAATAAATACTGATTATTGCTATTATTGAGACCACCTTTGCAAAAATTGTGACAACGAGAGAAATCTGACATAGAAAAAGTATGACAATGAAAGAAATCTAACACAGCAGACTCCATCTTGCTTCTACCCTCACAAGCTGTTCTTGTTCGTTTCTGGGTATAGCCCAAGCTAACTTTGGAAGGCATTTAGTATATAGTTTAACCTAAAAGCAAGAATGATAACAACCCTTCTCAAAACTATCCCTTCCTTGTTTGGGGACTGAAGCTGCCTTTGTAAAACTAATGAAAGACCCCAAGGTCACGATTATGAGAGAAGCCTGAATTCTACTAAGATGTAGGCAGAGTTAAACAATAACCAGCCATTGTTCCAGAGGTCCCAAGATATGTAACCTCTACAATTGCTCTAATAGATAACATCACTATTCTAGACCCTAAGGTTGGCCTTTTGAGATGTTTTTCAGATTTTTGCATTCTGGCAACTGACTGACTCCACCGGGACCTTTGACTCGTGACTCAACTGGTCCTGAGGACCCTATCCAGAGGCTCAGTGCATGAGGACAGTTTTCTACACTCCTATGATTTCATTCCCAACCAATCAGCAGCACCCATTCCCTAGACCCCTGCCTGTTAAATTGTCCAAAAAACTCCTAGCCTCCAAGCTTTTTGGGAGACTGATTTGACTAATAAACTTCTGTCCTCTGCTTGGCTAGCCCTGCATTAATTAAACTCTTTCTCTACTGCAATACTGCTGTCTCACTAAATTAGTTGTATCTGTGCAGTGGGCAAGAAGAACCCACTGAGTGATTACCTTATGACGTCATTCTTATAACTATTTTTGCTAGTTAAATAACCATCTCTTGAGCTCTACCTTGTGCAGCCATTATGAAGATACAGGTCAACAATCTTTTCCCTCAAGGAGCTCACAAAGTGGATGATATAGAAAAGCAAAACTACAGAAGAAGGTAACAGATTATCTGATGTAGTTACACGGAAGTTGTATTGGGAAATATACAAGAGCCAGCTAAGTCAGAGGGAAGTTCTATGAAGGCACACCAGAAGAGGCTAGGCTTCAGCTGAGTCTTAAAGGGTGAGTTAAAGTTATGTAGTGAAAAAGAAAGGCTACAGTAGATGCCCAGATGTGGATGTACTGCCTATACCTCCTTGTTCCTTGACAACTCAGTGCGTGGCAGCCTGCCTTTGAGCCACCAGCTCTTGGGTTTCTTTGCCTGGGGACTCTCTCTGGTTGCTGAATCCCATTCAAGTAATACCAGAGAATTAACACCCTTTAGGGTTGAGCCTTTCTCAAATGATGGACAATTTGCATATAAGAACCCCAGCTCCCTTGCCTTCCAAGTGGCCTAATTCAAAGCATGTTCTGTACTATCTCCCTGAGTCTCCCCACTCCTACTGGGATTGAGCCCCAGTTGTCCCATGGTAACTGGCTTACAGCTTCACCTCATTGCCTCCTGCTCTTGCTTGTCTCACTTCCCCACTTCCCTACTGGTGTTTCCTGGGATCATCTTCCCACCACACCCCCACTACCCCAAAATACTTCTACTTCAGTCCTTGTTTCAGGATCAGCTTCTTGGGGAACTCAAACAAAGACAAGGGTAATCACACTCGAGCAGAGGGAAAAACATCTGTGAAAACATGTGGATGTGAACCATCAAGATGTTTTTAAGGAGATAAAACTAGCTATGAATGACCAAAGGAAGAGTTATCTGAGAAATTGCAATTAACCCGATCTGTTCTGGCTAGATAATACAGGCCTTCCATACCAGGAGTGACAATTAATTTTATGTGTCAAGGTGACTGGTCCAGAGTGCTCAAACATTTGGTCAAACATTATTCTGAGTGTGTCTGTGAGTGTTTCTGAATGAGATTAAAATTTGAATGGGTACTGAGCAGATTGCCCTCCCTGATGTGAGTGAGCCTCATCCAATCAGTTGAAGGTCTGACTAGAACACAAAGGCTGACCCCTGGAGAGTAAGAGGGAACTCCTCCTGCCTCACTGCCTTTCTAGTAGTTGGACATTGAGTTTTTTTTTTCCTGCCTTCAGATTCAAACTGAAACATTAATTCTTCTTGTGTCTGAAGCCTGCCAGCATTCAGACTACAACCACATGGTTGGTTTCACTGGTTCTCAGATCTTTGGACTCAGACTGAAACTATGCCATGAGCCCTCCTGGGTCTCACACTTGCCAACTGCAGATCTTGGGATTTATCCACCTTCATAATCATATGGGTCATTCGCTATGATAAACCTCTTTCCATGTATTTTAATATATGTTCATTTTCTCTGCAAAAACCTGACAAATATACAAGGTTGAAGCATTCAAACTTTATTTAGAGTACACAGTGATTAAACAACTTTAAGCAGAGGAGTGACACACCATCTTTTGAAAGATAACATTTAATGAGAGAAATTTACTGAACATTATAAAGCACATGCCTTAATATTTTGGAATTATTTGTATTAAAATCAAGCATAGAGTCCTTTTGCTCTACAAAGCACCTAATGTGCCATTACATATTAATGAAATCCACTTTAGTTCAACATTATTCTCTATAATGTGCTTGCTTGAGTCATATTTGTGCAACAAATTGCTAGCAAGAACTTTTCTAACAAAACCGGAACAACAACAAAAAAATATTTTAAAAAGATGATAGCCTATGGAAGTAGGGAGTCATGCCACTCAAAGTTTGAAAGTAGTTAGGAGACTGATGAAGCGTGGGCACAGAGTTGCAGCCCTTTTAAACAGTTCTCCAAGCATCACACTTTTTTGTTAGAGGACAAAAATGAAATAAAAGGTTTCTACCAAAGTGATAGGAATACTATTTCAAAATAGAGAGCATTCCATCCGAAGGCATTGTTCTGTGTGTTCAGAAATGCCAGTTCCAGAAAATCCCCTTTCCTTCCTAGGCAGAGACCATACAGAGGCTAACGCTCCATTTCATCTTATGGGACCTCTTTGATGTTAATTTCATAATAAGTGCTGTTTTTACTCACTGCATCACCCTGTGTCAGATTACCCCGTTGCATTCTACACAAACACATGAGTATGACCGAAGTTTTTATTTTGATCACAATATATATGTGAAAACCAACTAGTTTCTCATGAATAACCAGTTTTGGGTAAAAACTAGCTTTATATACTTCAGAATCCCCTTCATAAGGAAATGTCTAACCTACTTTGAGCTCTATAATACTGATTTCACTGTCTTTTATTGGAGACAGAGTTAATGTGAATGATTTTTGTCTTAATCATTATACTTGTCTTCCGAGCAGGTAACTGTCATTTCCCAACAGCAAATAGTCCACACTTCTTTGGAAAATGAAGTATGCTATGGGTTTTGGAATGACTTCAGGTTTGTCTTACTCCATTACCTAGAGTCACCACAATTAATACAGTCTTTTGGGGAAGTGAAATAAACAAAAACAAGCAAAGAAAACGCCATAGAACGTTATTTAAGGTAGTTTTCAAAGTGTACTCTCTGGACCAGCAGCAACACTATCATCTGGACACTTGTTAGAAATGCAAATTCTCATGTCCCACTCAAGATCTACTGCATCCAAAGCTCCGGGGAAAGGACCCTCCCGGTGACACTCATGCACATTGAAGTTTGAGAGCCACTCATCCAAAGCACCAGTATTGGTGAGCTGAAGAAGAATCTTTCAAAAAAGTAGATGTCCTTTTTTTTTTTTTTTTTTTTTTTTGATATTTCAACTGAACTAACTTGTGATGTCTCACTAACACTAATGTGGTAAGAGGTGCCCAAGCCATATGGTTGCTGGGTTTGAGGAACAGTTATGCTTTTCATGAGATATTGTATGCTTTCTTATGTGCTTGAAGTCACTCAGCTACTGTGCAGCTGAGTGGCAAGATTATCATGGTCCATGGCCAGGATTCCTAGATTGACTAGGAGACGTGAGCAAGAATGGGGACTAGACTCAAGGAGGTCTGTGCATGGCATGAGAAAAGGAGGGTGTTATGAAGGGGATGTTACCCTTATGAGCTATTAAGGCATCCTCTTCACTCCCAAGGGAAAAAAATGGACAGACACCTGAAATAGATCATAAAATTCGCTTGTCAAATTTTCAGGAACATTCATACATATGGGCAGGTCTGCCAAGGAGAACAACTACGATAATCCTGCTGTGGTTTTATTTCACATGCTTCTAAGTTCTCTCCCTTAGAGCTTAATTTCTTGCCACAGGCTTCTTGTGCACTCTTCATCTTTTTAATATTTCATTACCAAAAGCTTCTAGGAACAATTTGGATTTGCAGAGAAAAGAAATATTATTAGCAAAAATAAAGCTTTGTTTTGGGCCTCTGTGTAGTAGGGAAGAGGTCATTATCCTCATGGCTTCTTGTAGGATTTGACAAAGCAAAAACTTCAGGCAAAGAATGACTGATAAGGGAGAGTCCTCCCTGAGTAGGACTCCTGCCATTAAGTTGAATACTTGGACTCACTGAATCTAACAAATTGCTAAATCTACTTTCTGAAGGTGATTGATAAAGCCAGGAGAAATTTTTTAAAAAAAAAGGAAATTTTTTTTTTCCTTCAACTGATCCTTGGCCAAAATGAGCACTCAAATCTAATTACTTTATAAATCAAACAATAAATAAAAGGCACTGGTTAGAAAACTGCCTGGTGCTGCTGCTTCTGGCTTGCCCAACTGGGCACATGATAGCATCAGTTATTGAGATATGAGATTTAGGAAGAGGAGGATTGAGGAGTGGAGAAACAGATTCTGAATATAATTTTGGATGTGTTCAATTGAAGACGCCTGAGAGACTCCCAGCTGGAGACAGACGTGTGCAAGCAAGTATACCAGAGAGGGCCGGGCCGGACACAGATGACGGTCAGGAAGACAAGATGGCAGAGCAGTCGCCAGGATAAAGAGTGCCCAGTCCAAGGTGAGAAGGGCTTTAAAGGGTCATGTGGAGTCATGTGATCAAATATGCAATGGTTTCAGTTCCCACGCTCAAGCCATCAAAAAGGTTCTAATAACCTCAACAAGGATGGTTGCAGTAGGAAGGTAGAGATAGTCATATGATTGCTGTGGATTATGGAATGACCAGCAAGTGAGGGAGACAGACAACTCTTCGAAAGACATGTGGCTGACAATAAAAGTCAGGTCCATACCTAAAGTGGAATATAGGTTACAGAAATTTTAGTTTCCCCATTGTTTATTTTTGTCTTTATTCTTATTTCTGTGCCTTCTTAAGAATTATTTTATTTATATATTATTCCTCAAAGACTTCTTCCTCCCTGCATTTGCCTCAGTGTTTTCAACTAAAGAACCAAAACCAGTCTACCCAGAATGTTTGACAGGTCTTTCAAAAGCACCCTGCAGGGGTCTCTATAAAGATGACTACAACATCCTCCCTCCCTTCTCCAACTAGCATTTAGTTGTGTCTGTTTTACCAGAACTTCCTAATGAGATCAAACTCTGCTTAGTCAAGGCTCATGTTCCCAGGTCTTCATTTGTTCTGCTGTTTATCAGCATTTGCTACACTCACTGCACACTCCCCTCTGTTGGAAGGGACAGATTGCTTTCTGTCTATGCCGGCTGCTTGTTCCTGCATTCAGGTTGCTTGGTTACAGCAACACTTCACTGGATTTTCATTGAAGGCAAAATGTGTTTGTAACTTTTGAGGCCCATCAAGTGGAAATGGTTAGCACCTATTTCCTAAGAAGGCCGTTAACCCATTTATGTTACTTTATAGAGAGCATGTCTTGTAGAATTCTAAACATCAATGTGATCTGCACATTAAAAGTACACAAATGTGCCATGTACTTGTAAACATTCATAATTAAAGAAAATACTGAATTCTTTTACTCTAGTTGTTCTCTACATTGAATGTATCATTTGGGGAAAAAATGTACAATTCAGACTGGGTAAGAAGTTTTTCTTGTGTTTCTTTTACTTATTCATAGATGGTATTCATATATTAGTTTTCTATTACCTTTGTAACATATTTCTACTAACAACACAAACTTATTATCTTACAATTCTGAAGGTTGGAAGTCCCACATGGGTTGAACTAGACTAAAATCAACATATCATCTAGGCTGCTTTCCTTTCTGGGGGTTCCAGGAAAGAATCTGTTTCCTAGCTTTTCCAGCTTCTACAGATGCCCACTTTCCTTAGCTCATGGCCCTCTTCCTCCATCTTCAAAGCCAGCAATGGTGCATCTCTCTGAACATTCTTCCACAGTCACAGCTCCTTCTGGCTTCCCTCTTCTGCTTTCCTCTTTCAATTTTAAGAACTCTCATGATGACTTTGACCCCAATCTTATAATCAATCCAAAATAACATTCCTATTTTGTGGTCTGCTAACTGCAACCCTAACTCCACCAGCAACCTTATTTTTCCCTTTGCAATGCCACCTAACATATTCACAGGGTCTGGGGTTTAGACTGTAGACATCTTTGTGGGGGACATTTTTCTGCCTGCTACATTTGGTAAATCAGGAAGCAGATTGCTTTGTATAAAAAGTGTCTGAAACATATTTAAAAATGCTCATCATCGCTGGCCATCAGAGAAATGCAAATCAAAACCACAATGAGATACCATCTCATGCCAGTTAGAATGGCGATCATTAAAATGTCAGGAAACAACAGAAGGTGGAGAAGATGTGGAGAAATAGCAACGCTTTTACACTGTTGGTGGGAGTATAAATTAGTTCAACCAATGTAGAAGGCAGTGTGGCGATTCCTCAAGGATCTAGAACTAGAAATAACATTTGACCCAGCGATCCCATTACTGGGTATATACCCAAAGGATTATAAATCATGCTACTATAAAGACATATGCACACATATGTTTATTGCAGCACTATTCACAATGTCAAAGACTTGGAACCAACCCAAATGTCCATCAATGACAGACTGGATTAAGAAAATGTGGCACATATACACCATGGAATACTATGCAGCCATAAAAAAGGATGAGTTCATGTCCTTTGCAGTGACATGGATGAAGCTGAAAACCATCATTCTCAGCAAAATATCACAAGGACAGAAAACCAAACACCGCATGTTCTCACTCATAAGTGGGAGTTGAACAAGGAGAACACATGGACACAGGGAGGGGAACATCACACACCAGGGCCTGTTGGGGGGTGGGGGTCTGGGGGAGGAATAGTGTTAGGAGAAATACCTAAGGTAAATGATGGGTGCAGCAAGCCAACATGGCACATGTATACCTATGCAACAAAACTGCACATTGTGCCCATGTACCCTAGAACTTAAAAGTGTAATCAATAAATAAATAAATGTCTGAAGAGGAGAACTAAAAACAATCTAATTAGAAATAAAATGTTTTTCTGTGAGGTGAAGTCCATAGGCTTAAAATCAAGGTCATATTTGAGTTTTTGGTTTAACCCCATTCTTTCATTAAAAAGGGTTTCTTCTTTTCTTTCTATTTTTAAACCTTCAGATTTTTCACCCTTTCATTTTCCCTTTTCTCCTTCCTTCCTTCTTTCTTTTTTATATATTTTAAAATCCTGTCTTTCTACCTTTTCTCACTGTTTTGGTTATAAAAGAATATCACAAAGACAAATGACAAACTTGGAAACCACTTGCAACATATATTTGAAAGATTAGTAACCTTAATATACAAAGAGTTCTTATAAATCAATAAGAAAAAGACGAAATAAAAATGTACAAGGGTTACGATCAGCAATTTTGTATAAGAAATTTAGATAAATAACTGGAAAAATGTTAAATTATATTAGTAATAAGATAAATGAATGTTGTTACACATTAATCACTTTTTTATCATGTATAAAAGTGCTAACATCAAAACAGTAAGATGTAACCCACTGAGAAGGGTAGGAAAAAAATAAACTCTCATATACCACTTATGGGAATGTAAACTCAGGTTGCTTAATGCTAGGCTCGGGCATTTATATTTCTGTCCCTGTGAATGGTAATCCCTGTAAGTTGTATATAGTACATGACACTCAACTGTAGTGCTGCAAATACAGTGAACAATTTGACAATTACTAGCAAAAGTGTCTTGGTTTTGCACATATTTTGAAAAAGTGATTCCACTTTTAGAAAGGTATTTTAAAAAATGAGGATGATGCCAATATTTAACTACAAAGATGATTTTTTAAAATTATTATTTATAAGCAAATAGAGAAATAATTTACAGAAATGATTCCTAAGTTCTATAGTATGGTTTTGAGTAAACCTTGGGTCTATTAAAACTAAGTTATGGAAGAAGTCATAATGACATGAAAAATATGTTCATGATTTATGTTAAATGATATACAGCAAGTTATAAGACTAATTTCTCGCTGTTTGCATTTTCCATTTCTAAAGATCAGAAGGATAAGCAACAATTGGTAATTCATCTCCAGATTACAGGACAGAAAATAGTTTGTATTTTTTTCTTTTTGCTTATCTGTTTTTCACTATAAACCTGTCTTACTTTTGTGATAAGAAGTTTTACATATTTTTCAAAGATGATCACAAAAGTTGAACTACTTACTTTTAAAATTGTAACAAGAAATAAACATGGATATTAAAAAATGTATGATGCTTGGTGTACATATCTAGTAGATTTTCATTTATATTACTATTCCTTATATTTGGAATTGGTACATTAGTATGTTTGCACATGACAAAACTGAAGCAGAAAAAGGTTAAACAGCATGCACAAAGCCACACAGTGTTAAGGTGGTTGTGACAAGATTAGAGACCATTTCTTACAATAACAAACCTAGCACTTCCTCCCCTTTACCATAGATGCTTTTGTCTCTGTTGACCTCATTGTTAGACAATTGCTACCTTTCTCAGAAATTCACCACCCCTCTCTTTAAGCTTCTCTCTTCCAATCATTATTCTGACATAGCAAGAGGAAAAAAGACCTTCACAGCTCATGACACCATGTGCTTCATTATTATTCTTGGAAAACTGATGACCAGAGAGGAGAAGAGAAGAGGAAGGAAAGAGGACATGTGGATATACCATATGATTGGAGGAATTCTAGCTTTTCAGGAGCTCTAGTCCTACTAATGCAAATGGATAATATGTGGCTTTTTTAGCAGACAAGTAGCTTCAAACAATTGTCCATATTTTCAGGATTGCTAAGGGAAGAAGCATTACACAGTGGAAAGGGTTTGAGCTCAGACATACCCAACTATGTGACTGGCCAATTTACTGACTTTTCTTTAGCCTTTGTCCACTACTATCTCAATAAAAGAAGGTGATGAATCCATGGCATGGGTGTTGTTGAAAGGGCAGTCTCTTAAGTCATAAACTGAGTTAATCCTTCTTAAATATGGAATCTATCCTATTTCGCATTCAAGGACTTACTCTTAAGCCCAATCGCATAATACATCAGCAAGAGTGTCAAAATTTCTCAGTCAGGGCTTCACAAATTAGATATAAGCATCATACTTTACTTCACAATTTTTCCAATCTGAACTGCCATTCTCCCTCTATGTTGCTTACCCAACACCAGACATGAACTTCTCTACCCTTGTTCGTTCCTTAAAGATCACTGGAAGTGCCACATTCTTCATGAAAACTGTCCCAATCAATCTGGTCCTCATACACATTTGCCTCTGAATTCCTGGGTGCTATGACCGTATCAGTGTTATACTTGATTATTTGCTAATATTGTTTTCCAACTGTTCTACATGACATGTGCCCTTCAGGACTATTATAAGAATAATATCTTAAATGTAGCAGTCTTGGGAACATAGTAGGCATATAATAAATATGTGGCAACTGATAGAGAATGAATGATAATGGATGAGATAAATTTATAAAATCAGTGTAAAGGGAGGAAGCAGAATACATAATGTGAGTACTTTCTCTTGTTTGCTTTTAAAGATCTAAGACTTTTAAAAGTGAAATTCAGGAAAAATTTTAAATACTGCCTGGGTAAAATTTTAAAGTATTGTGCCCATTTATCAGAGAAGTAATTTTTAATTTTTGAGAATTTTAAATGTTAATTTTTCATTTTTATTTATTATTTATTTATTTATTTTTGAGATGGAGTCTCGTTCTGTCACCCAGACTGGAGTGCAATAGTGTTATCTTGGCTCACTGCAACCTCCACCTCTCGGGTTCAAGCAATTCTGCCTCAGCATCCCAAGTAGCTGGGACTACAGACGCCCGCCACCACGCCTAGCCAGTTTTTGTATTTTTAGTAGAGACTGGGTTTCACCATATTGCCAGGCTGGTCTCAAACTCCTGACCTTATGATCCACCTACCTCGGCATCCCAAAGTGCTGGGATTACAGGCGTGAACCACTGTGCCCAGCCAAGTTTTGAAAATTTTGATAAATACGTAAAAAGCAGTGCTATACCCTTGTCTAGCTGTGTTAACAATACTTAGAGTTTCTAGGAAGAACTGACTTTTTACCTGAAACTATGGTTAAATATTCTCTCTGTCTTAATCTGTTTTGTGCTGCTACAGACTACCCCAGACTAGGTAATATATAATGAACAGAAATGTGTTGGCTCACACTTTTGGAGACCGAGGAGCCAAATATCAAAGTGCTGGCATCTGGTGAAGGTCTTTCTGCTACATAATCACATGGTGGAAGACATCACAAAGTGGAAGGCAAAGGGCAAGAGGCTGAACTCACCCTTTTACAATGACGCCAGTCCCTCCCATGAGGCTAGAGCTGTCATGGCCTATCACTCTTGAAGGTCTTACCTCTTAAAACTGTTACAATGGCAATTAAATTTCAACATGAGTTTTGGAGGAGATACACATTCCAACCATAGCAGTTTCAGTCTAGTCTCATGGTACTTTTTATTTACATTAATAAACACCTACGATATATTTAGAATTTTTCCAGATTCTGAAAGGGCAATGGAATATTAGGAATAGTATCTGTTCTCCACAAACTTATTTTTTCATTGATGAGACCAAGATAAAAAGGTCAGACAATAATAATAATATAAAACCCAACTAAAGTTGTGTTGCAGGAGTGTGTATAATTTAGACAGAAATAAATGGCAGAAATTCATGATTGGGAAAATAAATGAAAGACATATTCATATCAATAACATTTATTACATGTTTGGAAGACTATAAGCAGGTCAAAATAAGTGAAATGTGGTTGAGAAGTTTCTTGATTTGTTTTGTTTAAAAATTATAGGCATGCCTTTAAGATATTAAAAATTATTATCAAAATATGAGTTTGGAATTTTCTTTATCATGATTATGCAAAGCTAGACTTTCCCAGTGCTATCTATATCTAAGAAGGTAAAATGCATGTAACCTAAATGTGTTTACATACTCAAGTGAAGTGAATTAATAACATGTCTGCCAATAGTTGAGAAATAAAATGTATGCACGTTAGCTAGACATTGAAATATGTTAAATATTCAAGAAGTTCCCAAGATATAATTCTCAAACTTGACTTAGGGGTTTACTTTACCATCCATATGCTTTTATGTTATATACAATACAAAAAGAAAATTTGTATTTAAGACCAAAAAACATCTCCAGTAAAGTTTATAATTTATAAACTTATAATTCCTAGGGATTCAGTTTACCTAGTTCTAACTATAAAACACTTGTTATTCATGTTATATGTCTACTATTTTGCAAGCTCATTTTTAAGGCATTCAAACTTCTTGCAGTTTTATAAGGTTTATTATTTTATGTTGTACCAGATAGATGCCCCAAATATTGGTAGGTAAAATAGCTCATTTTTGTTTTGTTTTGTTTTGAGACGGAATCTCCCTCTGTTGCCCAGGCTGGAGTGCAGTGGCGTGATCTCGGCTCACTGCAAGCTCCACCTCCCAGGTTCACACCATTCTCCTGCCTCAGCCTCCCGAGTAGCTGGGACTACAGGCGCCTGCCACCGCACCCGGCTAATTTTTTGTACCTTTAGTAGAGACAGGTTTCACCATGTTAGCCAGGCTGGTCTCGATCTCCTGACCTCGTGATCTGCCCGCCTCAGCCTCCCAAAGTGCTGGGATTACAGGCGTGAGCCGCTGTGACTGGCCCCAAATAGCTCATTATTTTACTATTTATATCAAGAACATTGGGAATGTTTTAGCCTTTTTTCTATTAATTTTTTAAACATAGTTTTAAAATTATTTTCGAAAACATAAACGGAATTTTTCATCTTAAATACAATCTTCCTCTTATAAACAGGTGTCAGGTTTGGGATGAGCACATGCATATCCTGGAATTGATTTATCTGATTAGCTTTCCCAGCATTGCTATATATATATGTTAATCACATTTAAGTAAAGTTGACATGGGTATTGTGTATATGTTATATAAATTTCAAAGCTGGAAACAAAATTGACAAATGTAATTGTTTTTATGGTTAAAAAACTAAAGAGATTAGAGCTGGGCATAGTGGTTTATACCTATAATCCCAAAGACTTGGGAAACTGAGGCAGGAGAATTACTTGAGCCCAAGAGTTCAAGTCAAGCCTGGGCAACATGGTAAGACCATGTTTCTAAAGAACAAATAAACAAATAAAATTAGCTGGGCATGTGGGGGTGTGCCTGTAGTCTCAGCCACCCAGGAAGTTGAAACAGGAGGATTCCTTGAGCCCCAGGAGTTCGAGGCTGCAGTGAGCTATGATCAGTACCATTGTGCTACTGCACTCCAGTCTAGATGACAGAGTATGACCCTGACTCTGAAAAACAAATTTAAAAAAGATTAGTTGGTAGGTTTTTCAGTCATAGGTGATTTCACTGTGACCAGTTACTATGCAGATAATGATAAGGGATTGAAGGTATCTAAAGTTCAAACATATTTTGTGAGCTCACAAGGAAAGTTTATCAACCAATGGTCACCAAACTAATGATAAAAAAATGAAAAGTATTAGCCAAAGAAGCAATGAACCTTGCTTAAGGTATACAAAGAAAATAATAAGTGAATTTGTTCCTCACTGCTCTGTATACTAGCCTTTAGTTCTACACTTCTATTAGATATATAAAACCTATGTAATGATCATATTTTCTGAGGTTATTTCTATAGATTCATGAGCAGTAATAGATAAATGATACCAGGAGTAGGGTGGTGCCAGGAGGACCTGGAGAGTAGGGGCTAGGTGGCAGGTGTATGTGGCTAACGAAGGTCAAAATATAGAAATCTGTGGGTACAGAGTGAATGGAGAGGGTACAAAACCAGAAGTCTGGACTAGGAGGGTCATAAATCCAGGAAGCCAGAGGCCAGGCTGAGGGTACATGTTCCAAATCCAGCTTGATAGTTACTTATGGGTAAAGCATTAGCAGTCAAAACACTGTAAAATAACCCCAATCCAAAGGCAAAGACTGCCGCGATGGCCTGAGTGGTAAGAGACAGTACTAGTAGACGGAGCCTCTCAACCTCTGCACTATCGCCATTTGATGCTGAATAATTATCTGTTGGAGAGTTGTGGAGGGTGTTATACTGTGCATTGTGGAATGCTTAGCAGCATCCCTGGCCTCTAATCACTAGAGGACAGTAACCTCTCCCCTCCTTCAGTTGTGAAAAACAAAAATGCCTCAGAATGTCCCCAGGAGGGCAAAATTGCTCCTAGTTGAGAATCAGTGCAGAAAACAAAGGTCAGTTTTCCCTAAAGGGAGGAGGGGAAGAGGGTTTACCATGATACGTCTCAAGCTTAAACAAGATTCTTTAATATCATTATAAACCGTATGTTCTTTATTGTTATTATGAGGAAAGTTAACATCTTTCAGTTCTCTAGTAGGACTAAGACTCTAGTTAAAAAAAATGACTTACACATTCTAGATCGGGAATTGTCTTTTCTTTTCTTTTTTTAATTTTTACATCTAGTGAAAACTGCACACAATAAATTCTACACACTGAAAAAATATAAGCCTTTTTATGTAAAGAACAAAGAGATTTCTGAGTTGAATCATACAAATATTATTTGCTGTAGGCCATGTAATGGTGCACTGTAAGTATAAATTATTTGCAACCAAAGTGTATGATAATTCCATAAAGCTGCCACACTCTACTTTCAAATAATACTTCTGGAAGGAAAAAGTCAAATGTGCTTTACCCCACAGCCAGATATAAAACTGTTGAAAAAAATTTGTTGCTGGTTTCTTTCCCTGGAGTTTCTTAATGCATTTCTACAATGGGCAATATTATGCGCTGGACTGTGCCCTGTGAATTTTTATGTTGAAGGCCTAACCCTCATATCTTACAATATGACTGTATTTGGAGATAGGACCTTTAAGAGCTAATTAAATTAAAATAAGGTAATTAGAGTAGGTTCTAATCCCATTTGACTGGCATCCTTATACAAAGAGAAAGATGCAGCACAAATGACTCAGAGGGAAGGTCATTTGAAAGTACAGTGAGAAGACAGCCATCTACAAGCCAAGGAGCGAGGCCTCAGAAGAAATTAATCTTGCCTCCACTTGGCCTTGAACTTCTAGCCTTCAGAATAATCAGAAAATGTATTTCTGTAGTTTAAGTCACCCGCTCTGTGGTACTTTGTTTTTGGAGACCTGGCAAACTAATATAAGCAATTTTCCATCTTCTCCTGTAAAGGCCTTTGGGCTTCTCCTTCCCCGCTTAACTGCTCATCGGCAGGTAACAGCACCACAGTACTTCTATGATGTGAATAGAATTCAATTTCGAGATGAATGATAAAAGTACTAATTTAACTCACATTAGAAAAGTTTCCATGAAGGTATTTATAGGTACTAGAGGAAAGAGAAGTGTGGCCCCTCTGAAAAATGATGGGCAGCCGATGAAATGGGACTTTCCCAATACTCCAAATACAGCCTGGAAGTTGATCTCAGCCTTCTCTAAAGATGCTCTGAGAAAATGAACCTATTATCACTTTGGCAATGACAGATGCCATTCTCAATTTTAAAATACAGCTCTGTTGCTTCCTAGCTGAATCCTCGTTTTTCATGCCTAAAACATAGGGTATCATAAATTTGTTTAATATGGTTGCTGCCTTGGCATCCTTTTTTTTTTCTTTTTTTTCCTTTTGGTTTTAAAATCTCTACAATATTTATTTATCTATTTATTTATTTGCTTCTTTATTTATATTTTTTGTAGATGGGGTCTTGCTTTGTCACCCAGGCTAGAGTTCAGCAGTGCAGTCATAGCCAACTGTGCCTCAAACCCCTGAGCTCAAGTGATTCTCCCACCTCAGCCTCCTGAGTAGCTGGGACTATAGGCATGCACCACCAATCCCAGCTAATTTTTATTTTTATTTTTTTTGTAGAGACAAGTTCTTACTATGTTGCCCAGGCTAGCCTCAAATTCCTGGATTCAAGCAATCCTCCTTCTACAGGTATGAGTCACTGTGCGCCTGGCCAGCATCCATTCTTAGGCCTAACAGAAGTTGTTTGAAAGCCAGTTGTATCCTGTCACCTTTGGCCTACTAAAACTTCCCTCCCTGTGTGATTGTTTGTGATATGTTCCACTTGTTCCTCATCCAGCTGACCCCAAACCCAATACACTCCACAACTGCTGATCATGGTAAAAATCTAATAGTGTCAGAATCATCAAAGTAAGTTCCTGCTTCCTGAGTGTTTTCTTTAAACTAGCCAATCCACAACCCCCATGGGAAAGCCTAAGGGGTGGTGCATACGGACCTAATAAAGACAGTCCCCAGGTGCTCGCTCTCTCTTGCTCCCCCCTTGCTGGCTGGGCTCCCTGCCACCTCTAGGCTTCCTGTTGGTCTCCTGTGGGCATCCCTCACCTGTCTACCTGTGAGTAATAAATGCCTTCTGTTTTGGGCATTTTAGTTCTACTTCCTCACTGTGTCTCCCCTGACACACATATCCTAACTTTTCCCCCAACCCTTTTCAAAGCTCTCCTGGAGAGTGGCTATCCTGGCTTACGGCCATTCTCAAGAGAGAGAAACCATAAGACCAAATTAGAAAAAACCCTAACAATGGAACCACAGCACAGGGTTAATACAGTGCCTCCTTTCTTAGAGTGATCATGAAGATTAATGATTTACCCATGTAAAGAAAGGAACGCTAATCGAAAGCAATTTAAAAATGTTTGCATTATTAGTAACCATTATTATTATGTTTTTATTTAATATATTAATTATGATTATTATTAACCATTATTATATTTAAAGATCATATAGTTATGAATTAAACACAAGTTCAAATTAATGACAGGTGAAGTATATTATCTATATTAGTAGTCACATTCCATTATACATCACCCTTATTTCATGTTGCATGTTTAGAATTTTCAAATACCTAATGCTTCAACATTGCAGAAATACTTCACAATTTTTGAGGATTTTTACATTTAGTTTAAAATGTACTTACTATTGTAAATATGGACTGACAATAATTTCCTGAGCACCATGTGTTTCAAAGCATTGATGTGAGATTGAGGATGACTTTATTATTTCACTTGCTCATGTACTGCAATGCATTTTAAAATTTATTTAAAGTAGCAATTTTTCAAACAATAATTTGTTTGCATAATTATTAATATATTACACTCCTAAAACTGTCTCATTTTCTTTTAATTTTGCAGTGTGCTTTTTGACTCTGCATCATTGGAAATACCTGCTGATAGAAACATTTGTTTCAATATCAATAGATCATAATTATGCAATTATTTTTTATCTTATGTTAGTATGGCTTCCTGCAGACATTTTTTAGAAGACATGAGAATGAATATGATGTCATTATTTCCGAACATCTCAAGGAGTCTAAAATTTATAAAATCTTATCAATTATGATGTAATACTGACAAGACATGAGAATATTTGCTTCATACATCATAGGAAGTCACATTTAAAAATATAATTAACATTTACTTTTAATAGTACTTAAAAATACAGGCACCAATCAGCTCAATATTGTTATAAAGCAAATCAAAAGGAAAAATGGAACAAGGACATTGAAACAAAAAAGTCATCAGATTACAGCAAGAAAAATTTATTTAATTCAACTCGGCTCAACAACTACTTATCAAAAAGCTGTTAAGTGCGTCCACTCTGAAGAACACTGAGATGCGTGAAAAAAATGAAGAAAGGAGAAAGGAGAAGGGAGAGGAGGAGGAAGAGAAAGAAGAGGAGGAGAAAAAGATTATAACCACAGTCCAGTTCATTATCACATGGGAATCTGAGGAATTTACATTATGTTTCAGTTCGAGAAATACTTTAGTAAAAGCCTTAAATTAAATGCACTTAGCAGATTCACCTTTCAATTATAAAATTAGGGAGAAGAACTTCAAATTACTTAGAAGAACTTAGTCCACTTAGGGCATTAGCAGAGAGCTGACCATCTCTATTGGTTTTTTGGTTTTCTACAGCTGTTCTGGATAGAACGCATCCTACTCTGATCTACAGGCAAGGCATCCTGTTTACTGTTTGGCTCTGATAGATGGCTTAAGAGGATGAATGTGCATCAGCACTCTTTATTCACTCCTTTCCACCTGCCAGAGTCACCTGTGATATGACAAACTACTTCAGATGGAGATGGAAACCTCAAAAGAAAGCTCACTGAGAGGCAAGTACCAACAATGCTCACTGTAGCTTGAAATTTCCTGGAAGCAATTCTTGCCATGGCTAAGGAAAGCACTTTGGACACTGTGACTTTAATGGCACCATAAAAATAAGGCATTAAACAAGCCTCAGCCTTAATAGACTAGAAGAGGAAGAGTGGAGGAAAATATTCAAATTACCCAAATCCAACTAATGGCACATTCAATCGATGTAAATACATTACTCAAGGTTCTCTAATAACCCCGAGGTTTATCCTATTTTCTAAAAAGAAGTGTGAATGACTGCTATTCTCAGACTGCCCTAGAAGTGCTGCTATAGGCATTGAAATTTGGAGTGAGAAACTGGGGAAGGAATAGGGATGGAATGCAGGAACAGTTTGAATTCTGACTATGAATATCAATGGGCTTACAATTTCCAACAATGGTATTTAACAGGGTAGATGCAGGCATGGGGCCCGGCAAACTTACAGGTTGGAGAAGGAATCACAGATCATGTAATTTAGGGCCAGGGGAAGCATCTTTAGAAATCATTTATTAATAATTAGCCCCTCAGTTTTGATGTGAAGCACCGAGACCCAAGAGATGAACTGACTTCCCCAAGACAACACAGTAACCTCTGGGGGTAAGAGTTCCACAGCCTAGATTTTCTGTCGCCTTGTTCAGTTCTTAAAAACTATGATACAAGTTGGCAGGGGTGACGGTATGTAATAGTCCTGAAGATGAAAAACAATAGGAATAGAAGTGATGGCTCACTTCTTCAATCCTCAATTTGAAAGGAAACAAGAAGTAGCTTTACTCACCTACAGAGAAAAATTCACTCATTTTCTTTTTGTAGATTTTGAAGTCAACTTCTAAGAAGACACAGAAAATGATCCGATCCACCTAGAGGCAAAAGATAAACACTCAAAGTGAAAACAAAAAAATGGCAACTTTCCTCCCAGAACGTCGTCTTAGAACAAAAACAAATGGAAAGGCCTCATACAGATTTTTGGTTCTATACTGCTATCTACATCATAGCCTTGAGTGAAGTTCAAGGATGTGTATAAGGATGTGACTGTGTGTGTGTGTGTGTGTGTGTGTGTGTACTCTGTATATAAATAAACCTATGGGCTCTTTGGTGGAAAGATGCTATATAAATCAAATAAGAAATAATAAATGACAATAAGCCACTTTGCAGCAAGCTATAAATAAGATCTGAGATTCCGACAGGATACCTAGATTTTATGTCCTATAAAACAGCCACACGAGAGGCATACAGCAGAATGACAATAAAGTATGTCAGTAAACAAAGAGCTCTTTGTCCTACTCTTCCTAGACAAATATATTTATCAAACCTGTTAGTATTTGAACAAGGCCTAAAAAGCTTCCATGTAGCTTAATTGGCATGAAGCCACTTGCTTTTAGTTTAACACACTTGGAAATGCAACAGAAACAAAAAGTAACTAGTTGACAGTGACACAAGGTCAACATAACATTTAATTGTGTAGCTATTATTGAATAAGTAAATGCCACCTCAAAAGTAAAATGTATGCATAGTCCCTTTTTTGTTTTGAGAGAACTTCTGTGTGTAAAGAGTTTCTTGGAAACATTCAGAGAGCAATACAGTAAATGGAGAAGAGACATGGAATATACATGATAGCTCACATATATCTGATTAAATCAGTGACTTAATTTTATGTCCTAGAAATAAATACCCCTGTAGTTATTTTGTTTTAACAACATAAAAAAAATTGAAAATCACTCACTGGCAAGTTGCATAGAACATCAAATGAGGTGTTTCTCATGGCAGTAGGAAATGGAAGTGGGTGTGTACGTGGCAGGACAAGAAAGAACCCCAATGGAAGTCACCCACCTAACCTCCCTGCTCTCCTAGCCTACGTGATACAGATCTCACTAGTAAGACAGTTCCCAGTAGAAAAGGAGATCGTAATTATTCTCACTTCTGTATCTGCGATTGTTGACTTTTTCCCCCCAGGCTTTACATGATCAGAATATTTCTAAAGTCAACCAATCGATCAAAAATCAAAACAAGAAAATTTGACTTAATGCAGATACGAGAAGACCAGGCTGAACGGTGTCATTCCTACACATTTCCCCCATACTTTAAATCATTTAATATAAATTATGAAATTTGTTTAACACTCATGTTTCTTGCGTGTGTATAAATATATGTGTGAGTGTGTATGAGTGTGTGTGTATGAGTGTGTGTGTTTGTGTGTGTGTGGGTAAATGGCAATGTTATTCTCTGCTAAATGTACTTTTGTTTGTTTGTTTGTTTGTTTGAGATGGAGTCTTGCTCTGTCACCCAGGTTGGAGTGCAGTGGCGCGATCTCAGCTCACTGCCACTTCCGCCTCCCGGGTTCAGGTGATTCTCTTGCCTCAGTCTCCCGAGTAGCTGGGACTACAGGTGCGTGCCACCACACTCAGCTAATTTTTTGTATTTTTAGTAGAGACAGAGTTTCACCGTGTTAGCCAGGATGGTCTCGATCTCCTGACCTCGTGATCTGCCTGCCTCGGCCATGCAGCCCATATACAGATATTTCAAATATTAGAGGGAACTATAATCTGCCTTTTAGCATATTAGGCTCTGTTACCATGGAAATGATTTAGGTCCAAAACTCAGCAGCCTAATTTATTTTCCCAGAAAAAAAAAAAGGTGGGGCGGAAGGTGACAATGAAACACTTTTAGTTTAAATTAATTGTGTGGCCCAATTCTCTGCCCTTACCCTTAGGCATAGCATGAAAAATGTCTTGGAAGCAAGGTGAATCCGAGAATTAGCCTTATTCACTAAGTACTTATTATGTATGTATATGTGTATGTATTTATATAAGTGTGCACAAACATATTCTCTGGGGTTATTGTTGAACAAGAGCTCATTTAGTTGACAAGCTCTGTGTTTATGAACACACCATGCATACTATCAGTGCTTGTGGCACACTGCGTCTTCCAAGATGGCATGCAATGCGCTTTCCATCCCACAGTTCTTCTCACAATGTAATAATGATACTCCCTTCATTGGGAAATGGGATCCACAGTTATTCTTTGAGCAACACAGCTTTGAGCTGCACACGTCTACTTATATGTGGATTTTTTTCAGTAAAATTAAGCAGAGCATGCCTGCCTCTTCTGCTTCCTCTTCCACTTCCTCCACCTCTACCACCCCTGAGAAAGTATACCTACCCCCCTTCCTCCTCCTCCTCAGCCCACTCAATGTGAAGACAATAAAGATGAAGACCTTTATGATGATCCACTTCCATCTCATGAACAGTAAATATATTTTCTCTTCCTTATGGTTTTCTTAGTAACATTTTCTTTCTCTAGCTTACTTTATTGTAAGAATACAGCATAGAACACATGTAACATACAAAATATGTGTTAATCAATCTTCTATGTTATCTGTAAGGCTTCTAGTCAATAGTAGGCTATTAGCAGTTAAGTACCTGGGGAGTCAAAAGTTATACATGGATTTTTGACTGCATTGGGGATAGTCACCACTTACCCTCACATTGTTCAAGGGTCAACTGTTCTACCTCTTGAATCTGAGAGGCCTATGACTATGGTAGAAATGATGCTATATAACTTTGCAATCCATGTGACAAAAGGTGATACAGTTTGTGCCTGGTCTTCTTGGGAGGCTCGCTCTTGCACCCAACAACCATGCCATGAGGAAGCAGAGACACTATATGGATCCAACTATCCTCACTGAAAGTAGGTAGACTTTAGATTATTTCAACTCCAGGCCTTTGAGCCATCCCAGCTAATGTCACATCAGCAGAGATAGGTCATTCCTGCTAAACGCTGATTTCAAATTCATGAGCTAACCGTCAAAATACATAACTAGAAATCTGATATTCTTTTAGCTTCTCCCTGTAACTGCTTTTCCAGAATCTCTTGTTTTTCCAGCTATGTAGTACTTGACTCCTACTGAAAAGCCCAGACTGAATACATAAAAAAGGAGTCACAGTGGGATGAGGAGAAAGTCTAATTGTTACATGGCTGAGAGACTGGAAATCTGACTTGCGCAAAGGAAAAAGGGCCCAGATGCCCCATACTAGCCCCAGATAAATTTCATGAGAACCTACAAGAATGCCTTGCTATTGAGGTCCAGGAGCATGATTTCATTTTTTTTCTCTTTTTTTTTTTTTTGAGATGGAGTCTCTCTATGTCACCCAGGCTGAAGTGCAGTGGCGCGATCTCGGCTCATTGCAAGCTCTGCCTCCTGGGTTCACGCCATTCTCCTGCTTCAGCCTCCTGAGTAGCTGGGACTACAGGTACCCACCACCACACTCGGCTAATGTTTTTGATTTTTAGTAGAGACGGGTTTCACTGTGTTAGCCAGGATGGTCTCGATCTCCTGACCTCGTGATCCTCCCACCTTGGCCTCCCAAAGTGCTGGGATTACAGGTGTGAGCCACTGCGCCCGGCCTCATGGTTTCATTTTTTAAAATGTTAGGCAGTAAAATAATTGTGTGAAATAGTGGTTCTTGAGAGATTGTGTTCGTTCATTTATTCATCAGATATTAAGTGATCACTTCCAATTTGTTGCGCCTAGCCTATATGCCATTCACTTATAGAAAACATGAGTCCAGAAATCGAGTGATTTTTTTTCCCCAAGGCCGAAGCAATCAATTAAGGCAAAAACTCAGGTGTCTTCGCTTTTAGGATTTATTTTTAAATTTTTAAATACATTAGAGATGGAGTCTTGCTATGTTGCCAGGATGGACTCAAATTTCTAGGCTTAAGCAAACCTCCTGAGTGGCTTGGACTATAGGAAGATAGTGTATGAATCTCACATCCAGAGTTTGTTTGTTTGTTTCTTCTGTGATATCACCTAGAGAGACACACACAGAATTGAGTTTCTAGGCCTGTCACTAGCTCTGTTACATCAGACAAGCCATTATCTCTCCTCACCCTGGTTTTTACATCTTTCTAAAGAAAAGATGGAATTATCTAATCTCTATCGTTTTTTGTTGTTGTTGTTGTTGTTGTTGTTTTTGCTTTCTATGCCTCTGTTACAGTCTATGTCAAAAGTTAGTTAAGCTTAAGTTATATTTCTCTGAATGGTTCTGGATTAGGGCTGGCCACAGAGAAATGTCCCTGAGATTCACAGGGCGGAAGTGCAGTCAGAGACTTTATGTGAGGAAGGTGGTGCAGGCCTTGGGCAGGTCACGCACGCCGTTGCTCATCACATGGGTGTGGAGTAGCAGCTGGCCCCACAGCTTCTCCAGTTCTTGATGGTTCTTCTGCCACACGTTCTTGGAGCCAGGCTGGGCACACATGAAGTTCTGCAGCGAGAGCACTGGCTCCTTCGGCAGGACATCGCAGCTTTGAGGTTCCAATCAGTGAGAGACAGATACACGGGCCTGTGCATCTCTGCGGATTCCAGTTTTCCCTTGTGGCTTTCATTTGTCTTTGTTCTCTCCTGCTTTGCATGCAGCTTTCCTATTCACAACTTCCTCTTTATCATCTGCCCTGCTGACATACTTCTGGCCCTGTTCGGATGGAGAGGCAAGGGACTTGCATAGACATCTTCACTAGCTCCATTCCATGGGCCCCGGTTAGAAGCTTTTCTATTCAGTCAGTCATCCCCTTGTGGAATGTTGCTTTCCCAGTTTCTCCCACAACTGTACAAGGTCTAATCCCGGCAATAAATCTGTTACCCCATATCATTCAAGGATTCTGCTTCCCTGACTTAACTCCAACTAATGTAATCTTCAATATCATTTTAGTGAATATTATGTAGAGAAGAGCAATGAAGTACAAAGAATAACAATGTTCCTTGTTAGAGGTGTGCAACCTGTCAAGGCTTCTCAAATTCCAATTACTTCTTTTTCAATGGACTTTTGTTGGTCCTGGCCCATCTTCTTGGTTAACTTCCTAAAGTTTCCACCCCCTCTTGTAATTAAAGCAACTTTGTATATGTAAAATAACTTACTCTTTTTTTTTTTTTTTTTGAGATGGAGTCTCACTCTGTCGCCTAAGCTGGATTGCAGTGGCACAATCTCAGCTCACTGCAACCTCCACTTCCCGGGTTCAAGTGATTCTCCTGCCTCAGCCTCCTAAGTAGCTAGGGTTACAGGCACACACCACCACACCTGGCTAATTTTTGTATTTTTAGTAGAGACGGGGTTTCACTATGTTGATCAGGCTGGTCTCGAACTCCTGACCTCGTGATCCGCCCGCCTTGGCCTCCCAAAGTGCTGGGATTACAGGCCTGAGCCACCATGCCCGTCCAATAACTTACTCTTTTATGAACACGTTGTCAATAAACTCAGATGATTCCCTAGTCTAAAATGTAATTGAAAATAATACAAAAAACAACATTAATATTTTTTAGAACAACTTGACAGTTCACTTTGTGTCTTAAACTGGAACCTCATGAAGAATCAGGTGGAACTCATCTTTGCATCACCAGTGCACAGTATAGGATCTGACACATAATAGGAGCTCTGTAAATATCCACAGAGTAAATGTTAGACAAACAGATTTGACTAAAATGTAGGTATGTGGCAGATAGTTTTAAGGGTTACTTAGTTCTAGAACCAAAAAAAATAAGATATTTCGGAGGACTTTCCTTTAAGTTTGCCAGAAGAGCTGAGAACAGAAATATAGAGAAACCTGGATGGTTTTGCAAAGCACTGTCCAAAAAAGAAAAAGAAAAGCACTATATAAAGGGCATGAGGCATTATTGTCACCAACTGTCATCTTATCCAATGATACTACGTTGACTACAATGGCTCTTCAGCCCAGTTTTCATATAGAGTACTTAATAGTTTCACGGTAGCAACAATGATGCCCTCTAAACTAGGATGTATTAAAAACTAACAGCTTTTTAAAATGAAAAGACAATATCAAGTATTGGCAAAGATATAGACAGACAGGAACTTTCATAGACTGCTTTTGAGAATAAAAATTGGAAACCTCTTTGGAAAATTATTTGGCAGTACATACTAAATTAGCTGAATATGTACATGTCTTATAACCTAGCAATTTCACTCCTACATAGATACCTAGTAGAACCTACAAATATATTCACCAAAAGACACACACCAGAATGTTCATAGCAGCACTATTTGCAATATCTCCAAATTGGAAGCTACTTAAATATCCATAAGTGATAGAATGGATAAATAAATTATGATCTACTCATATAATGGAATATTAAAAACCAATGAGAACAAAAAATGTATAACTATACAAAATAATATAAGCAAATCTCACAAGCATAATGTTGTATAAGAGAACCCAGAAAAAAAAGAGGACACACTGGATGATTCCATTTTTATCAAGTCCAAAAACCTTATAGAAATAGGCAAAATCATCGATGGAGTTAGAAGTTAATGTAACAATTACCCTGGGGTGGAGGGTTGGTGCAAAGAGACCTAGGGAAATGCCTGGGATCCTGGTTTTTTGATCTGGATGCTGGCCCCCTGGATGTGTTCAGTTAGTGAAAATTCATCAAGCTATGCACTCAGGAACTGTGTTCTTTTCTCTATGTTATACTTCAATAAGAAATTTTTTAAAGGTTGAAAGTCCTATGTTACAGCTGTCTTGGTCAACAATCAAAAATCTATTTTTGTTGACTTCAGGGTCGAAAAAAGTCCTTTACAAGCTGACCTCCTAAAGGTAATCTCTCTATGTATTTTCACTGAAGCCAACTGTAGCTCACCCATCGAGGCATAAAGGAGTAAAGATGTATGTCTTTCACCAAGATATCTATTAATCCACAGTTGGGGGTTTCCTACCCCATAAATGTGATGACATATGTTCCATTAATCTTTTCCAGCATCATATCCACTGCCCCTGAAGAGGGTGACACAGCAAAGCAGGTTTGGAGTATCTGCAGCCAACCTCCATTTTTCGCAGCTACCAGTCATAGGGCAGCTGACACAGCCAAGATTATCCTGTGTTCAGTGATATGGGGAGAATGAATGGATTCTGATGAATGTAATTTGCTTCCCCAACAACCAACATTTAGAGATCTGGTGTGATGCAAGTGCTGCTTTAACTGAGGACTGATGGAGGGCTATCCTGGGTAAATATAGCCTGAGGGACAGCTGGGCTGAAGTCCCAGCCTTCATAAAAGAGAAATCAACAATCTCACCAGTGCAGAGTTGGATATGGGATGATTTCATAAATTAGTGGCTGCTGCTAATAAGTGAATTAAATGTCAAGGCTAAAGTATCAAATTTGTAGAAAGACAGGTTTTGAGAGGGGGGAGGACCAGGATAAGTGAAGTTTCCTCAGTACTCAGAGTAACTCAAGGATACACAGAGCAGCAAAGGGAAGCGGTCACTACGGATTAATTAAGAACAGGAAGTTGGGGTGTCTGGGTCCTAGTCCCTCCTCTCTCACCAAGTGAAGCAAAAGAGAACAATCTGCTCTTTTCCCAGCATGTCAGTTTTCTGCTGCTACATGACAAATTGCCACAGATTTAATGGCTTAAAAAAACAACACTTTATTATCTCACAGTTTCACAGTTGGCTGAAAGTCCAGGTCCAACCTAATTGGGTCCTCTGCTTTGAGCCTCAAAAGCTGCAGTCAAAGGCTTGGAATCTTCTTCCAAGCGCATTTGAGCTTTTGACAGAATTTGATCCCTTGCAGTTGCAGGACTGAGGTCGCCATTTTCTTGCAGGTGTTGACCAGGGATGGCTTTTATCTTCTAGAGGCCACCTGCATTTCCTTGCCATATGATCCCCAAAGCAGTTCACGACATGAGCGCTCTCTTTCTTCCAGGCCAGCAAGAGTGTGCCTCTATCACTTTCTCCACCTCCCACCTCTACGTTCCTTCTAAGAGCCCACCTAATTAGGTCAAGTCCTCCTGTTTGTAACTAGCCAGACTGATTCAATACCTTTATTCCCTCTGTGGAAATCTCTTTTCCTAATCAACAGAGTGACTATCCCATCATATTTGAAGGCTCTACACACCCTGAAGGGGAGAAAACTGAACAAGGTGTGCACACCTAGGGGCGGTCATATTGGCATCTTGGAGGCTGTTTTGAACTTCAGCCTCCCACACCCAGTTCCCTCCATGTAACCAGCTGCCTGTGTCCCTACTTGACTTTACCATTTACCAGTGACCTTGAACAAGTTACTTAAGTTTTGTAAGTCTCAGTCTGCTCCTCTCTAAAATGGACACATTGACCTGTGGGGGTTAGTGCCTTAAAACACACCTACTAATTAGCTCACAGTTCTGTAAGTCTAAAGTCTGACATTGCATGACTGGGTTCTGTCTATTCAGGGTGTTACAGGCTAAAATCAAGGTGTCAGCTGAATTGAGCCCTTGTCTGGAGGCTCAGGAGAGAAATCTACTTCTAAGCTCCTTTTTGTTGGTGGTAGAATTCAGTTCCTTGCTGTTGCAGGATGGGGGTCTTCATTTCCTTTCTGGTTGACAGCTGGAGGTCACTCTCAGCTCCTAGAGGCCTCCTGAATTCCTTGCCATGTTTCTGCCTCCCTCCTCAAGCCAGCAAAGGCATGTCAACTCCTTCTCAATGTTGAGTCTCTGACTTCCTCCATATTTGCTCCAAATTTAAAGAACTCATGTGATGAAGTTAGGCCCACCTGGATAATCTCCCTATTTTAAGATTTGAGACCTTAGTTAGGTCTTCAAAATCCCTTAGCCGTATTATGGTTTGGAAAATTGGGAGGTCTGTGTACACCATGAGTTCAGAATCTAGAAGATCATCTTAGAATCCTGCCTGCCACCGTTGATTATAATGACCACATAGAAATTCTACATAAAGTCCTCAGCAAAGGGCCTGACATAGAGTAAATGCTCCATAAACATCAGTTGCTTGTTTGCATAGTTATTATTCATAAGGTACCTAAAACACCTACCCTGGTGCTGGCATGAAGATAAAATCAGTGTTCACTTGGTGAGTCCTTTATTTCCACCCTGACCTTCTAAGCCAGGTTAAGACGAGGTACAGCCAGATGAGAATATCGGGGGCACTTTTTCTGTCTGTTATAGTGAAAATCATTTTATTATTACTATTATTATTATTATTTTAGAGACAGAATCTCATGCTGTCCTTCTGGCTGGAGTGCAGTGGTGCAAACACAGCTCACTGCAGCCTAAAACTCCTGAGCTCAAGGATTCCTCCCTCCTCAACCTCCTGAGTAGCTGGGTCTACAGGTGTGTGCCACACCATGCCTGGCTAATTTTTAAAAATTATTTGTAGAGACAGAGTCTTGCTATGTTGCCCAGGCTGGTTATGAGAAATTCTATCTTAAAAGAAACATTCCTGAAAATAGCCCATAGTATATACAAGCAGCTCTGTTTTTGTCTGGTCATATCAGCCAATGAGACAAAGGGGAAACAGGTAAGCTGATAGTGGAGATGGTGTAACAGAAAAAAGATTTCACAAGACCTCATAGGAGTCCCTATTCTGAGATTTTAATATCCTTGTCAAGTGTCACCGAATATCATTGTTTTGCTTCTTGAAGGTATTCAGTATGTTCACACTTGTGCACACCCCCACAGAACCTGCTACTTCAATCTCCAGATCACAGAATGGGAAAATTTTTCTCCCCACGTTCCCGGAGATGTTTGGGTGAGTTGGAAAACATTGATAATCCATAAACTCTCAAAGGGCATTTTTGCATTTTAAAATTGCTTCTACGTGCATAAAAAGGATCCTTTATTTTGGGGGGCTTTTTTGCAAAGCCCGTACATCTGTCATTACTCTGTGGCAGTACAATTCAGAGGCTTCCTGGTTTGTTTTGATAAATTGCTCTTTTGGACTCTTCTTCAACTCAATAAGAAAAATGGCCATGCATCTGAGGAGCCAAGAGTTATTTTGGCTTGAGCTGGAGGCTCATTCACACAAGTTAATTTCTGAGCCTGCCTCATATTGATCAAAATGGACACTTTCACAAACGACACATCTGTCGTGGTCCTTGAAGCTGCTCCATATGCTTAGCGTGGAACAGACGCGTGCACACACACACAGGCTTAGGACCTGCCGTTCTAAACTCTAGCACAGCAAGCATGACCTGTTCTGCCCTTGTATCCAAAGAGATGATCCTGGTAGAGACTGAGGGGAAATGCCAGTCAACGATAGAAAACGGGCTTTCTTTTCACGATTAAAGAGGAAGCTGCGGTGTGCTCCTGGTGGCTGCCCCTCCCTTCAGGACAATGCACATCATCCTTCCCTTGCTGGAGGTGCTGGTGACTGACAGCTCCAAGGAGTGGCTCTCAGAGGACTGTGCTCTGCTGAAGCAGGCACCTCACCCACGCTGCTTCTCTCTTCCTAAAGTCAGCCTGCAGCCGATGACTGACTCATGCCGCAGCCTGAAGGCCCAGCTCCCTTCCCTCAAATTGATGCAGCTCTGAAGGCATTTGTTCTGGGCAGAAGTGTGTCTCCCCAAATTCAGTCATTAAAGTCCTAACCCCCAGTACCTCAGAATGTGACTGTATTTGAAGATAGAGTTTTGAAAGAAGTAATGCAGTAAAATGAGGTCACGGGGATAGGCTCTAATCCCATGTAATAGATGTTCTCATCAGAAGAGGAGGTTTGGACAGACATGCACAAAGGGAAGACCATGTAAAGGCACAGGGGGAAGACGGCCATCTGCCAGCCAAGGAGAGAAACCTCAGAAGAAATGTACCCTGCTGACACCTTCATATTTGCCTTCTAGCCTCCAGAGCTATGAGAAAATAAATTTCTGTTATTCAAGCTACCCAGTCTGTGGTACTTTATGATGGCAGCCTGAGTAGACTAAGACCTTTTCATATATCCTCCAGTTGGCTACACTGATTGCAAGGTGTATAAATGCCCGCTCCGGGCCCCTGTTGGGATCAACCAAAGCCTTGGCTGTGACCGGATCACAGTTCAACTTCTCCCAACCTTGCTTCTCATATGCTTCCTCTCTACCCAGGTATGAATCAGGAACACGATCCAATAAACTTCCTACTTATAATTCCCCTCTCAGTCTACTTCCTTGGAAACTTGACCTATGACAACAACCCCCTGTTTTTGACCATCTGAATTATTTTCTTCCTATGCCCACTTTTTCCATCATTTCCAAATGTTCCAAGTGGCAGCAGCCAATCACACATGAAGCTGGCCACCTGAGCTCTGTCCAACAGTGACTGCTACCCGCTCCTTGCTTACTAGTAATTTCAGGAGTGACCATATTTGGCATTTGGCTGACCAGTGGTAAGAAGTCAGGACTTATTTTGTAAAAGAGCGTTGAAAGTCAATATACGCTATACATGTAACCCTAACAAAGTGACAGCAGATTTGTTGAGATTGGGGCCCCATCTGACACTCACCATTGGGAAACATGTCTCTCAAAGTTCTCTGTGGACTCTGTTCTAAGGACGGGAAACTGGCTCTGAGGGCAACTGTGCAGTGACTGCCATTAGCAGTGAGGGTAAATCTCACACGGCCAAAGTCATCCAGAGCCAAGACACATCTCTGCAAATGTCTATCTTGCCTAATGCTAGGTAGATCCTTCTGGAGAAGACTTACAGATTGCCTTCTATGTGAGAAATGGATTACTTGTTGGTTTGTTAGCAAATCCATAGAAGATAAGCAGGCCCACACAGTCTGGAGGTGTGACAGCACTGAGGTGCCCTGCTCAGGTCCCCATGGGTCTAAGTAGTAAGTGTGAGCCAGATAATGGCCAAGCACCTGCACTTCTTCGCCTGAGGGCTTTCATAGTGCTGGCAGGCTCTGAGCAAAGATCTAGTGAGTTGGAGTTTGGAAAATTAATGCCTGTCACCCTGGCAGCCTCAACCAAAGACTGACAAGAGTTGATGTTTAAATCCCCCTGTTCGATCACCCCTGGGGGAGAGATCCCAGAGTTCTCCAAAGGGATAAACGCCTGGTTGCCCAGGGTAGTGCTCTTGGGGGCATGCTGTGTGTCAGCTCTCCTCACCTCTGCATGGTCCACAGATAATCTACCTGCACTCTAATCCTTGTCTTAGGTTCTGCTTTTGGGAGAATCCAAATCAACAGGTGAGGAGAAAATTAGTCAGATATCCACTTCATCTCTCAACATTCAGCCTATCAAGTGTTAATTCAATGTAATTCATCTTCTTACTCTGATAAGGTACAGGCTCCTGCCTATACTTTGTCATCACTCCCGTGGTGCCCTCGGTACCCTTATACGAAGAAGACAATGCCAGGAATAGGTCTCCTGACTCAACCTCTCCCTCACCATCTAGTCTGTGACATGAAATTACCCTTCCAACCATGGAGCCATTGTTTATCCAGCACACATGCAGCGCTCATGTCTCCTCCAACCCAGCTGCAAACCCCTATTGTCTATTTCATCCTCCTGCTTCTCAGAAAGCTCTGCTTCCTCTTTCTTTTATTTGATTAAGAACATCTGCAGAGGTGGTTCAGAGACAAAAGTTAATAATTACTTTCTTTGTTGCAGTAATTAAAAATTTCAAGGAAGAATTGTCATTCATTGCTGCTTATGAGGTTGCCCAGAGAGGATAGTGCTTTATAAAGCCAACACATCATGACTTTCAAAAGATGCCATCACTGGGAGGAACAAAAATCTCTACTCAAAATGAGAATGCTATGCCAAGTCACAAGGTGGCTCTGCAACCTGGTCACGATGCTTGAAGGAATGGGGCCCACTGCATAACCGTGCAATCGTCCTGTGCCTTATCATTTTCTCAACATTTCCATTAGCATCTGACGTGCACCGCAGATGTCATTTACAGTTCAAAGGAAGCTCATTAACATATCTTCCAAAAGAGCATTTTTGTGAGGACAAAAGCTGTTTTTCTCAAGCTGATGTCCCTCCCACTCCTGCAAGAAAGAATCTTTTTGTTCAAAAGGCAAACCTCAAGAGAACAATCTCCCTTGAGTAATTTTCCATAGGTTCATGTCCTCTACAATGTGAAACAGAAAACCAAAAGCATTCTGGTGGCAGCAGTGCTGTGTGTGTCAGCATGTGTGTGCGTGTGTGCATATAAAAGAAAAGAAAGAAAATGGTGAGTTACATCTGTGCCTCTCCTATTAGCCACCCCATCCTGTTCCAAACCTTTGATTGTCACTTTATATCTTTATGAACTTGTAGCTATTTCATATCATCTCCCTCTTTAAATGCCAGATAGAGGAACGTGTCCCTCAACTAGACTGTAGATCCTTGGAAGAGACACCCCTTCTTAGTCATCTTTCCACCTTGCAATCAGTGTAGCCAACTGGAGGATATAAGAAAAGGTCTGTCATATCTCTCCACTGTATCAATGGGCTCTGAGTGACCTAATTATGACTACTAACTGACTTAGGGACCCCAAAAAGAAAGACCATTTGAGGAAAGAGGTAGAAACATGGACCCCCTGGCTTTCTCTCTGAGGAAGAAATAGCCTTTCCTCTCCTCCCTCTTACCCTCTGTAGGTTGTCCATCCTCCACAACATTGTCTGCTTCATATTTTGAAAATTGAACTCACAACTTCCAGTGGTCTTATCAATTACTTAAGTGCTTTTCAAATGTTTATCTGCAAATACTCCTGAGAGCTACTGAGTCCCCCTCGGGAACCTGGGATGATACCCAAAATGCCCCCTACAAAATTTTATTTAATTTTGGGTTTTGCCACATGGTCTTTTAGTAATGTAGTATCTATAATATTCATGCTCGGCTGTATATAAAAACAATGTTTTTCTTCCTAATCGTTACTAATCCTTGATGAAGATGACCCCTGCTTGTACAGTGACTTTGGCCTCTCTCCGGCACACTGCACTAGATCCTGCACGGGGGCTGGGAATCCATTCCAGGCAGAAAATCATGACTTAGTGGCATGGAGCCAGAATGCATGGTGTATTGGTACATTTGCATGGTTGGGGGTGGGTGGAAGAGAGAGAGAGAGAGAGAGAGAGAGAGACAGATTCAGATGTTTCAAGATATTTTAACTTCCAAAGGAATTTCTCCTTCAGCTATTATAGTCTTAAGGTAAAATTCAGTCTTATAAACTTTACATTTTAAAACAACATTTATTATGAATATCAAAATCTTCTCAAGGGAATGGGAAGGGAAAGAAAACAATTAATAGTTATTGAACACTTCTCTGCTACACTCTGAGGTATTCGGTTCCTATGTGTAAGGTAAAGCCACACTGAACACTACCTGAGAAAAAACAATTATGATACTAATTTTGTAGTAAGACAGTCTTTTTTACCCTTTTAAGCACAATGAACAATTAAAACAATGACAAAAGAATAACCAAATAAAAACAAAAACGTAAAAAGAAGGAAGAGAAAACTATAGCAGAGAAATGTCAACTGCATGTCAACCTTTTCTCACTGGGGGCATACGGAAAAAAGAACACTAACAGTCAGCTATCCACTAAGATTATTTTAATAGAGGGTAATAGAATGATGGCTTTCTGAAAACAGCCGACAGATGTCCCACCCATTATACTAATCTTGTTATATAACGTCTGCTGTTGTAATCCCTTAAAAATTTATTTTCTAAACTCGATTCTGCTCCAGCATCTGTGACGCTAAATGCTGCAGTGGCTGTTTCCTGGTTTTCACTGATGTTTCCAATGCCAGTTACAGGTCAAAATTTAAGGCCAGTCAAAATAAAGCCTTGGTTTGCATTTCAGCAGGAAAACGATGCTTTATTTGCATTTGTGCTGTATCCATAATGTTTTATCCAACCATCTTTCAGCAGGAGCAGAAGTGTCCAAATTGCAAAGATATGCAAGTGGAATTGGCATATTGGCACAATTTAGAGTAACCACTCAATTGCTTAGAGAGATACATTCCTAAAATAATACTGCCAAAAGTCCACTCTAAACCATCTACCTTAAGTATGCATTTGTTCCACGGGCTTAGCCGAATGATTTATTCATTAAAAACAAACCAATCCTCTATGTTATACTTTTGTAAAGGTTGAGGAGAAGAAAGCTAAACTTTAATTCTGTGAACAGTTGTAAAAAATATTTGGAAAGATTCACTGATGATGCATTCATTGAAAAACTTTAACAAGGATTCTACTTTTTTCTATATAATTTAATTTCTGAGTTGTGAAACAGATACATTCTGGAAAACAAATTATTTAAAATGTACCTAGATCCTAAATTACATCTTTGGGAAACTGGATGTGAAGAAACCATATATATATACATTTTAACTATGTCAAGGTCCACTTTAGAAAAAGCTATTGTTTTTAAGGAGTTATTTTGTTGTTTTTCTCTTGATGCTGAGGGTCTCGCTGCTACCATGTTGGGTCACCATATGTTCTAGTCGTGTGGCAGCCTGGATGTTTTCTATCTCAGCAGCTTTGACCTTTCACCATGCTTTTTCTCTAGCCAGTGGGTGTGAGTTTGTTAACAGGATGGCTCTAGACTGCATGAGCCATGGCTTACGTAAAGCTTCTTATGGCATATTCTTGATACTGCTTAGTCATGGAAAAACCATTTTTTCCCTTTGGTGTCCAACCAGGAAATTCCTTTGTTCTGCCAAAAATGGACTAAAGCCACATCATCATTGCCACCCACAGTGAAAATGCAGTAGAAAGAAAAGTCAGGATAACTAGATGAGAGAAAATCGCTGCTGTCTCAAGTCAATAAAAGTGTGCGATGCCTTCATTTTGTAGACTACATTGGAGGGGTGGGGCAAACTAACACAGGAATCAATTGAAAAGAACTAATTAAAGCAACTAACGAAAGTCTGTGACATCCCAGGCAGTCTAGTGTGGGACAAAATCAGTGAGGGAACCTATGAGATTATTTCACAATGTTTACCATGAAGTATCCTCAAAGGCTGAATATTCTAAATGGGGACCCTTCCACACTCCAGTTTATGGAGGATAGCCTGAGAAGTTCTGGTCAATTGCAAAGTTTCCTTAAACATACATCTTTTATTTTAAAACTGCATTCCATATTTTACAATTCTACCCAATTATTTATATGTTTATATCTATGTTAGGATAAAAAGTGTTTCTTCCCCTAAATATTTATATAAAATTGAAACTCCTAGAAGAAATAGCATTTTTACTCTCTGACTTCAAGTCTACCCAGTCCATGTGGAAAACCTGTTTTAGACAGGCCATGTGGCTTAAAAAAAGATGTTCTGTTTTGTGGGAGAGGGGGTCCGGATCAAGAGAAAAGGCTTAAATTTCATCGGTCACAATTTTGTGTGTGGGATTGGCCACTTTCAGTGAATCACTTAACTTCTCTAAACTCAGTGTTTTCATCAGTTAAATAGGGCTAATAATAGACCAATACTGTAGGGTAGGGTTTTCTAGAATATTCAAAGAAATTATGTGTGTGAAGTAATTATCACATAACAACTGTTGAAAATATGGTGGCTATCACTCTTATCAAGGTTTAATTTGGTCTGCATGCAAAACTATTATTGGACATGTTTAGGTTGCTGTGCTTACTGAAATTGAAGGCCAAGATAAAATTTTGTGAATTCTTAATACACTTATCTAGTTTACTCCCATTCATGGTGGCCTCTTTCCTTTGTACTTTGACAGGAGGTTACTGCCACAAGTAAGATTATTCCTTGCTATGCTGCTTTCCATGACTCAGTTCCTTGATCAAGGTGAGCCCAGTAGAGAAAGGCACTACATCTTCTACATCTTCATCCCGCCCAAAGCCAGTTTTCAAACTGTAGTGAGCAGAAATCTTCTAGGGTGCTCAGCAAACATCCTAGTTACTGACTCTCTTCATAGATAGAACTCTCAACATAGAGAGTTGTGTGTTTGAAGTGGTGCTGAGAATCAGAAGTTTTAAGGAGTATTCCTCAGTCCTGGACATTTTTATGAAGGTGGTCAGAGATTCTTCAAGTGATCTTATAAGAATAGCAGTCATTGGAATTAGGATCTGCCTTAATCCAGCATGACCTCAACTTTACTAATTATATCTACAAAGGCTTTGTTCCAAATAGGGTCACATTCTGAGATGTCAGTACGCATGAATTTAGGAGGAACATACTCTTCAACTCAGTGTACCTCCCAAACCTTGACTTTGAGAGCCGTTGTTTCACCAACTAGAGTATGGTGTGAAAGAGTGCCATGGAGTGTGATGTCACTTATGAATCTTCTAGGTAATTGTTAATTACTGTTTAATGTAATTTTCATAAAATAACCTTCTTGCAACATATTTTAATGCTTTCTGTAAAAAGGCTATCCTTCATCATGATATTTCTGATAAAAAAAATCTGCTGCTGGCATGTATCCTGGTGTTTAATGGGGCATTTTTTACTGCCTTGCAGTTTTCCTTATCCTTTTACGTGCCATTGTGTATCAAATATAGAGCTGACACTCAATCAATATTGAGTTGAATGTATACATTTATTCTGCAAACAATGGTGGGGGTTAAGGAGGACACAGGATGTGTAAGACAGAAATTGTCTTGTTCTCCAGGAGACTTTCCTGGACAGAAAAGATAAGTCCCTTCATAAATAGTACAACATCAGGTGTACGGTGCAGTCTGGGAGCTTGCTTACAAATCCCACTGTCACCACTTACTAGTTGCATAATCTTGGGCAAGTTGCTTAACTTCACTAAAGCTCAGTTTTCATGTCCATAAAATGGGGATTACATGTTCAGCTACCTCACTAGGCTGCCTGGGGGAGTAAATGAATTAATGTCTGCGTTGTGTTGAGCACACAGCAAATGCTCACTAAATGACAGCAGTTACCGGGACCCAGGGGAAGAAAGGATGCTTGATAGGTTGATGATGGCATTTTATGTGTTCATCATGTTTCCCACCTGGATTATAAGCTTCCTGACTGCAGGGAGCTCATAATTATATTATCATAGCATCTCTCATAACTCTTGGCAGACCTGCTCCTCCTAGGGGATTTGTATAATGTCACCAAATGCAGTCCTAGTGAGTTGATTCATTGAGTGATTCTGTCAGTCCCTTTATTGGCAATACCAGCGAAACGCTTACATGTTCTAGGTTTCTGCTCCTATTCATAGTTTTCTCTTTAAGAAATGTACATTTTTGCTACTCAAATATGTGCAGGCATGCTAGATGTTTGGCAAGAGAGAATACTAGAGTGAGCTGTGTTGTAAGGGGTAGGGTTGAGATTATGCATATAAGGCAATAGTAGGGATGAGTGATTGTGAAAGAGGATGCTTCATATTCCTGACTTTAAAACCATGAAACAACGACCATTACCGATGTCCAACTTGCAAAGGTTACAGCATGATTTGTCATAAAAATTCAGGAGTGTCAGCGAGCAATGCAAATTGCAGGTGTTAATTACACGTTTCTCATTTTCCTGGAGTGGCTGGACTTTCCTCTCAGTTGTAGCTTTCTGATCATGCACATAATGCTTTGTTACTTTTGCTTTGATGTAATTATTATGATATTGATTTTTTAAATGGGCCCATGGTAGAAATTCTACACATATGCCAAAAAACTTCTACCATGACTTTTACATTTGCACTTCAGAAATTATCCTAAATACCCTGCTGGATCCTTGAAGTTAATTGATTTTCAGCTAGTTAATTTGGTCCACAACACCAAAATACCTCCTGCATAAATTCACTTAAGTATCAGTTATTGTGAACAGGCCTATTTATTTAGCAGAAGTCACTTTATTATGCTGTTTCAAAAGCAAAAGCACTGGAGGGAAAATATCACACAGAATTAATATAACTGTATCAACACACGAACATGAACTGGTATAAACCATCTACATGAAAAATGTCAGTCTGCTCACAGTGCACATTTACAAAAAGTGGTAATCACACTTTACCTTAATAACAAAGTAGAGTCAACTTCCAGGAATGAGCTCCTGCCTTCTTTGAACTTGTTCTTACCCAGTCAGTTAGTAAGAATAGGGAAATGGTGATGATAAATGCATATAATAACAAGGCCACTTGGCATCAGCATAAACCTCTGTTTCATTGTCAAAGTGTTTTTCATGTTGATTACCTCATTTAAGTCACTATTACACTCACGGTGTCCAGAGTGGAGGTGTGATGAATGACCCCATTTCATAAATAAGGTGAGTGTGGTACAGCAAGGTTAAGTGGTGAGCTCAGTGCCACCAAGTGGTGAGGAAAAGGGTCATGACTGAAATCTAGTCTACTGTTTCCTGTCTCTTTTCCAGGTGCCTACTCCACTAAATAATTCTGCATAAAAATTTAGTTGATCATTGGTCAAATTATTTTGGGCAGTGGATCTCGATGTAAAAAATTAATCACCTAGCTTATCAACTAAAGCCAGATGTTGACTTCTTGAGAGATGATGCAAACTCCCAGGGCAAAGGAGGTAGAGTGTTACATGCCTTACAGCTGTGGTATGTGCACTCTGTCCAAACCACTTATAATTCAGGTTTGTCTGTCTATTTCTCTATTTATCTATCTATCTATCTATCCATCCATCCAGCTACCTATCCATCCATCTATCCGTACATCCATCTATTTTATCCAAGCATCAAAAATGAGTAACGGTAGAATTTAAAACATTTTATCTGTGATGTTCAAATAGCAATGCAGCCAACATGATGCTTTTTGTGGTTTTCTGATATTCCCATTAATGTGATAAGCAAGGGAACTTGAGACGAAGCAAATTAACATTAGCCAATTTCTTCGATGTCTTACAGAGGCAAAAAAAAAAAAAAAAAAAAAAAGGATGAAAGTTCTCGGGATTTTTGGCTCATTGGTTCTGGGTCCTGATTGCTAATACATCACAGAGCCACTAAGAACCTCTGTTTTCTCATCTTTGAAATAAATGGACTTAATATGAAGTTTCTGTGGGCCTATTATTCTCACATTCTGGATTCTGTCCCTTTCCCAACAGCTCCATCAGTGTATATTCTAGGGACCCCAAAGACGTGCCAGGCACCTGTAGGTTCAGCTCCACTGGCACTGGGAAGTCACAAAGCCTACCCTGAGAAGTAGGGTCTAGAAAGAGTGAAATGTTGCCTTGTGTCGCTCCAGCGCTAGATTGTGCTGCCATGACCCCAGGAATAGAGTCTTGCTTCAGACTCCTCACCTCATGGACTCTTCTCTTGGGACCATAGTGTCCAGTATCTTTTCAACCTCTTCTTCCAACCAAGCCCAACACACCTACCCAATTCCTGTTCATCTCTTCCCTGGTCTTTGCTTCCTATTTTCTACCCCTTGAATTCAGTCCAAGTCCCATTACTATATGAGAGGAAATAGGGTAGAACTGAATGCTCTTGTTTCTTTTTGCATCTCTATTTTCCAGGGGTGGATATCTATCTGAACCCATCACAAACTGCCTCTCCCTTAACAAACGGTCACCAGAATCTTCTAGTCAAGCACCACAGCCTAGACCTCTCACCATCATTCTAAGTCTCCTCCCTTGACATGGTTTTGCTCTGTGTCCCCACCTACATCTTACATTGCATAGTAATCTGCAGTGTTGGAGATGGGGCCTGGTGGGAGGTGAGTGAATCATGGGGGTGGATTTCTCATGAATGACTTAGCACTATCCCCTAAATACTGTTCTCACAATAGTGAGTGAGTTCTTATGAGCTCTGGTTGTTTAAAAGTGTGTAGCAACTCCCCTTCACTTGCTCTCTTGCTTCCACCATGTAAGACGTGCCTAGTTCCCCTTTGGCTTCTGACATGACTGTAAGCTTCCTAAGGCCCCCCAGAACCCAGGCAGATGCCAGCATGATGCTTCCTGCACAGCTTACAGAATTCTGAGTCAATGAAATCTCTTTTCTTTATAAATTAGCCAGTCTTGGGTATTTCTTTATGGTGATGTGAGAATGGAATAATACACCCTCCCATACTGGACCATCCTAATGTCATGATTAGATAATGATGCCTGAAAATGTGATAAAATATGCTTGTATTTCCTTGGCCACAGCCCTTGATCATTCTCTGCCTTAACATCCCTTCTGTTTTCCCTTTGCTCAGCTCATCTGTTTCTCACAACTTAGTGTGGGCCACCCATGATCAAGGCCAGCATGTGAAATACAGAGAAAGCCATTCCATCTCACCAGGATATCCAGATGTGAGGATAAAATGAAATAGCAAGGATGGACTGCTTTGAAAGTCTTAAAAGTGAAATACAACTTTGAGGTTTTGCTATGTGGTAAAACCATTTTTTAAAAGATTAAAATTTCAACAGCCTTCAGAAGGTTTTTTTTGGTTGAAAAACATATTTACTTTTCTTTATAAGGACAAAAACAATCCCTCTCAGACTCAGTGCGTGTGGATTCTTACTATAATTTAACTAATGTGGGTAACATTTGGCATGTTCTAGAGTCTTTCACAGCTTGCCTTGGAAGAGTATATGGATTAATTTAATTTTTTATAGCTTCCATTTTTTTTCCAGTAGAGTTAGTCAATGTGTTTATATTTTATTTGACACTAGTTTAAGAAATTTATACAGTCAGCAACCATTTCTTCAGTGACAGAATTCTTTTATTTCACAGTCAGTAAAATTTTAAGATGTCACAATGCCTTTGGGCTAATAATATTTTGTCCTTTACATCCAGGTTCAACTCTGTGGAAGTAGATATAGGTGAGCACGGCATGATTTATGACATTTTTGTAGCCATAGTTCATTAGCAAATATAGGTCAAGATCTAAAACACCTTTTTTTGCTAACAATTTTTGGATAAAATTTGATAACAATTTTTGATTTAAAGGATTTTGTGACTTGATAACAATTTTTGAGTCAAAGGAGGATGCTTACTGGTTCTTGCCACTCCTTAAGGGGGCAGGGGAAGCTGAGAAAAATTTGGAGTCAACCAACCACATATGTTGTCCCCAGCAAGCTGCGAAGGTGAAGAATTATGGCACTGATTTCTGACCAGCTCACCATAACATGGGAAGCGAAGATGTGGTGGGAAATAAAATATTCCTCTTTGTTTTCTGCCACTAGGTAAGGTAGTTCTTATTGTCCTCACTGGATAGATGCTGTAACTGCTGCTTGTTAAATGCGCATGGGCTGGTCAGACATTCTGTGGCAGCTTGAGTCACTGTCATGACCACAGTGCCAGACTTCCTCTAGCTGTTTGGCTTCGCAGTGGCCCCACAGAAAAGTTTAGGAGTGAAGTTAGAAGAATGATAAAATAATGATAGGTAATATTCATTTATCAGTTTCTATTTTTCAGGCATTATTCTAAAAAAATTAATTTTAAATTAACTTATTAATATGTACTACAATTCTAGGAGCCAGTAGATAATTCTTATTTCTATTTCATAGATGAGGGAACTGAGGCAGAAAAAGTTTAAGTAAGTTGCCTGAAGTTACACAGATAACTGGTGGTCATGTTTTCAGCTATTGCCACATAATAAATAATCACAAAATTACAATGTAATACGATAATACAGAATGATTCCCACAATGGCGATATATAGACATATGGACTACACACATTCATGTGTATGTTTGTGTTGGTATTATCCAAAGCAGTCCCTCAAATGTCTGGGATTTTCATTATACTTCTTATAGATGATATGTGATCAATTGAGGTTCAGCGAATCTAGACTGAGAATGGATGGGAGCTTCTGATTTAGGCTGTGACAGTTGGGGCAGCTGGGCTTTGTACCATAGGTTGGCTGGGGCAATTCTGTTCCACATGTTTCTTATCCCCTCTGGACTAATAAGTTACCAAGCCAATAGTCTCATGGCAGTGCCAAGAGCAGAAACTGAAAACGCAAAAGGTCTTACAAGACCCAGCCTTGGAACTAACCTAGCCTCACTTCCAGCATCTTTCTGTAAGCCAACATAAGTCACAGAGCCAAGGAAAAAGTCAAGGAATCGGGATGTACTCTTTTCTCACAATGAGACCATGGCAAGGATATAGGTACACAGAACCACTGAGAATGCGGGCCAATGGTTCGGTTCATCATGTGATAAAAGAGACTTGAACTTGGGCCATCATGTTCCATAGTCCTTGCTCTCAAGTGTAATGCTGTATTTCCTCTCAAGGGATGCTTCTGTTTCTTCTCTTCATGGAGAGATATATTGTAAGGAGCCTTTTTTGAGAAATGAGGGATAAAAAATCAGGCCTTCTCTAACATTTGAGATTTAAGCTGAAATAGGAATTCTACATGTAGAATGAGGCAAATATTACACATAAACAAAACAGGAAATAATTTGGGCAAAAGACAGTGCATATGTCTATATCTATAGTCATATCCATATATAAGCACACAATTTACATATGCATACACATGCATGAGTTGAGTACCCAAAGCAGTCCTCCAAACTGTCTGGGCTTTCCATTGTACCTTTTATACTAAAAACTGACTTTTGGGAAATCATTCTTATTTTTATAAATGCTTCCATCAAATGAAACCAGACTACAAACTTACAGTTGCATTTGTCCATTTTATTGATGTATTTATTTAAAAGGTTCAGCCTGTCTTAAATCAGAAAACGTTGAATGCAAAAGATGATGCTTATCACTTTTATTTTCCTATGCTGCTTTTGTGTGTGTGGGATCCAAAAACTCATCAAAATCTAGCTGGGCTCTACCGAATTTTATCTCACAGTCATTGTGATGTAGCTACACTGGGCAATCTCTTCTCATCAAAGCACAATTGCCATAGAAATAGCTAAGTGGATGAAATACAATTGCTGAGGAATAATGACGTGAAATGAACCCCCAAAGCTATCTTTCCAATATAAATCACAAAGTTAAGTTGCAGTGATCTGAAAACAGAATTTAAGGATGTGTGCAATCCAGAAAAAGCTAATTGATGCTTAATTTTTGCATCACATCTGGTAAGGATGTAATTAAGGACTCCACAAGATGGAAACATTAAACATTTTGCATAGAAAGATAAGAAATGAGAATATCAGTATTAGGATAAAAGCAACTTCCTTCTCTTCCTTGGTAATGTGAAATAATTTCTCCTAAACTGAAGAGCATTGGGAGCTTCTGAGTTTATTGTTTACTTTGTTCCTTATTAGAGAGGAAATCCAAGTGTTACTAAATTAAAAGGAAAGAGTGGAATGTACCACAGCCCCAGAGAAAAAAAAGTTTGATATTCTACGTCAAAAGCTGCCCAATCTTGACAAGAAAATTAACCTGAGTAGATCTCTGCAGTATTGAATAAAACATGCTATATGAGTTTTTCTCATAATTTTTAGTCCCATAAATGTATGACACTGGAGTAAGGTGATAGTTCCTACTTAGTGCTACAAAAACTCAAGTGCCAACAATCTGAAAAGTTCAGTGGCTGATGATTTTAGGATACTTGATTATTTTAAATTGATGATGGGCTAAGAAGTTGATGATGAGCTAAGAGTATCGCAAAAGTTGCATGAGATTCAAATTACAAGAAGGCTAAATAGAAGGTTAGGACAAACAACCACAGGATAAGCGTCGGCTTCTTTTGTACATCGTCAGAGATAGAACAGAGCTTTTGTAACCAAGAGGAATCTAAGGTGTTTGTGGTCAGAAGCAGCTCAGAGGCCAACATATATGTTAATAAAATTGTTTTGTTAATAACATGGAGCAAATCAAGTTTCCAGAAACTCTTCAGTTTCTGCAGGTAGAAATGAAAGGCTGCACTTTGGTGATCTGAGGAACAAAAAGTATAGAATGCAGCAAGTTGGAAAAAAAACAGATCGATGGGGCTAGTGATCAAAAAACAGATAAGCACCTGAACATGATACAGTGTCTGCTACTGAGGACTCAGTAGAGCCCTCGAGGAGTTCTTGTGATGACAAGAGAGGCTCATGTTAGAGGAAGATACAAGTCTGTAGTGTTGTGGACAGTTAGCTAAGGAGAAAGTTGAGAGACCAGTTCCTTCCCACACAGAGAAAAAGGGTCCCATTCAATAAGATTTTCTGTGTCTCACTGCACAGAATTTCTCTCTCTTTTAAAAGATCAGATTACCAAAGCAAGTTCCACAGAGCAAATCTTAATGCACATTATATTTTTGAAAAGGCATTTATGGTTAAACGATGTTAAGAAACACTGTGTGTTTAACTTTGTTTAAAGGTTAAAAAGGAGGCTTCCTTTAATATCTTTTTTTAACGTCTACTTCATGGTATTGCCCTGTCCATCAAAACCTATTTTCTTGGCAACCTAGATAGAAGCCTGCAGACCAAGTACATATGTGTGCTGGTGCATACAGCTCATATTTTTGCAAAGATAAAAATGTTATCCTCATTGAACTCCAGCCAAGCCCCTTTATTGCTCTGATTCAAGAAGACATCCAAAGGCCCATTCCTTGTGGTTTCCATTTAGCGAGGCAACCTTTATAGGCACAATCTCTGTAATACACAACTGGACTTTCTACAAAGAAATAGCTGTGGTCTACTTGCTAAGCTTCTGCCCAATTAGACCCATATTGCTTCCTTGAAAACTCTTGAGGTTTACCACAATTTGGTATTGCTCTTCTTACCGCTCAGCTCACGGAGGTTGAAGCCAGATCATGTAAAAGTGGTAAGTCCACCAGCCACTCACACATCAGAGCTATTATGGATAGTCAATCCCTTTCAATGGCATAATTTATGCTTTGAAAGCAATTTGTAAAATGAATAAAAGAAGCTCTGTGGATTATAATAAAATTATAGAAATTATTTTAAAGTTGAGCTGCATATTCAGGTAAGTGAATGCTTTTTCTTGTCAACCACATGAAACTAAACCAACATCAGTAGATATATTTTGTTATATATTCAGAGAGAATTTTATTTCTCTCTAAAAGATTATGCCTTCATTATGAATAAAGGAAAAAAATACCCCATAGGTAATGTCTCTTATGACTCCATTCTGTGTAACTGACCACCAGTTGGTTGTAATGAGATTGCTTCTGCAGAAGGTAAAGGTTTTGAGGAAGGAGTGTGTGTGTCAGTCATAAGGGGTTTGTTGCCACAAATACTTTCCAACTTTCATTCCATGGCCAATGTGATTCACATCTGCATCAAATCCATTTACCCTCTCCTAAGTAGAAAATGGAAACAGTTCTGTAATCTCCAGGGTACTATCAAAAGGTAAAGCATCACTATTATTAGATACTCAGCCTGAGTTTGAGAAAGGCAAAAGAGACTGAGTTGTAACCTTACTTCTTCCACAGGAAATACAAGCGTCACCCTCACTGCACAATTTCAGGACCTGGGGTCCCATGCAGAAATGGACTTGATCTGTTTCCCTACCTGAGGCTTCTGCTGCTGACAGCTCTGCCTAATGGCCTATGTTCCCAGGGCCTTCTTAGAAACAGAGCAGATTGTGAAGGGAAGGGAGATAAAGTGGCATATGATGCATGTGACTTTCCTAGGCATTCTGCAAGCAACTTTACAGGTTTCATCTCATTTAATCCCCACAAGCACAGCGCATGTTAAGTATTGCTGTACCAATTGTGTAGATGAGGAAACTCAAAGCTCTAGTGCTAGTTTTTGATGCTTAAGATGAATCTAGCCTGGAGTCATGACTCGTTATTGTATGAGTTGATTGACTTTGGACAAATTAACTGCTCTAAGCCTCGGTTTCTTCATTATTCAAATAGAGATCATAATATTTCACATACATGTAGATATAATTATTCTATCACTTACAAATAGATATAATAATTGACATCAATAATTATTGTTAGTATTGTCGTCCAAACATTAGTGTTTTAATAATACACCAATGATATTATTACTAATTTACTACATTAATTGCATACCAATCATCTGGCTATGTTAAACAGAATGAATAATATAATAGTTAATGGTGTTAATACATTAATATAATAGTGGTGTTAATACATTAATAATAATGTCGATAATTGTTAGTACTCATCATACATTATTCATATTGATATTAAGTATCAGGCAAGATTTCAATGGCAAACCCATTTTTTTTTTAACTCCATAATATTGGCTCCCATGGAAAAGGGGGAGGAAGAATTTTGTATTAGTTATGTATTGCCACATAATAAATAATTTCATTAAGTAGTTACTGAAAACAATAATTATTATTTATTATCTTTCAGTTTCTATAGGAATTTGGAAATGGCTTGGCTAAGAGGTTTTAGTTAAATATTGAGGCTACAGCTATCTGTAGGATTGACAAAGACTGAAAGGTTTGTTTACAACGTGGTATTCACATGGCTGAGAATTTGGTGCTGGCATATTGGCGGGAGGCCCTAGATCCTCTCCAATTGAGATTCTCTGCAGGGTTGCTGGAGTATCCTAATGGCATGAAGGCTGGCTTCGTCCAGAGTGAGATACCCAAGACCAGCCAGAAGCTGCAAAAGCCTTTTATAACCTAGCCTCATAAAGGAAACATCATCGCTTCTACCATATGCTGTTGGCCTCATGGTTAGCCATGATTGAAACGGGAGGGGAGTATGACATTCATGAGTCATGAAGGTCAGTGGGGGAGAGTCATGGGGCCTTGGTTAAGGCTGGCTACCACAAAATGCAATGTTTAAGCAAAACAATCTATAAAACTGCTTAAATCATCAGAGTGTCTAATATGTGCCAACCTTCACATACCTTCAGGGATACAAAGATGGTTAGACAGAATCACAACCACTGAAGAAATCCTAATTAAGTAGAGGAGTCAGTCAATAATACAAAAATTAATTGAAACTGGACAGACTTGCACATGATGAGATGCAAGCAATGTATATGGGGGAGCTATGGCAGCACAAAGGGAGACGGGTGAATCTAACTGGGGCAATGGATAAGGCAATGAAAACCATAGGATTTGATCTTGGCCTTAAGAAATAAAGAGGTACTTGGTAGTTGGGAATGGGATTTAGGTTTGAGAAAAGGTACAAATGCTGGAAAATATGCAGTATATTATTTTATTTTATTTTATTTTATTTTATTTTATCTTATCTTATTTTATTTTATTATTTTGAGACAGTCTCACTGTGTCACCCAGAAGGGAGTGCAGTGGTGCAATCTCAGCTCCCTGCAGCCTCTGCCTCCTAGGTTTGTGGGATTCTCATGCCTCAGCCTCCTGAATGGCTAGGAGTACAGGTGCCCATGACCACACCCAGCTAATTTTTGCAGCCTGTTTATATAACAACAAATAATTCTGTATGCTTTATAGTAAGTGGTGAAGGCAAATTCTAATTTAACTTTACAGGACGCAGGTAAGTTTCTGTGTTATAGACTCATTGAATTGCATGTTTCAAAGAGCTGGGTAGATCATCTAATTCCAATCCTATCATTTTAATTGAGGGGCCTGAAGCTCTGACTTTGCAGGAGTTACCCAAAGACACCTGGAAAGGAGAGGCACTGGAAATAAACACAGTTTGCTGCACATTCTGGCTTCCTCTTAGTATCAGACCAAGAAGCCAGTGATGATAAGAGTGAGTGACTCAACGGTGATCATCAATCAATGGTCACGTTTTTAATGAGATGAATTTGGAGAGCAGCAACACAGAAATCTATTTATAATGATGTTCACTGCTTATATTAAAAATGTGCCTTAGGTATTGGGGATGTCCATTGATGAAGAAGAGTCAGTCTTGCTTGGTAAATCAAGTACTTGGCTGCTTTAAACCTTTATTTTCTATAAAGAGCGACAGCCCTGTTTTAAGAATATCTTTCTTTGCTATGTTCATTCTATATTCTTATTTTCCCTTCCTAGTTTACATATAAACTCAAAAACACTCAAAGCACATTTCTCAATCCTTCATATTAGGAACAATTAAAGCCAACACAGGATATTTCCCTAAGGCATTTTGAGCTGATTTGCCACGGAATTCCAGTGGATTAAATCAGAATGTTTAATCTAGTGGATTTAATCAGAATGTTTGTATCTGCTTCCCACACCCCTACATACATAGAACATTTCCACACATAAAAACTGCCATGGGTGTTAAACTGGGGTGGCAGTTTAAAGCCTTCAGAATTAATGAAGTACAGTGTAGAACTGAATTGAAGGAAGAAGTCAAAGTGTGGGGTGCATCTGGCTGCCATGCTCACAGGCTGAACAATTCCCAATTAGTGTGCGTGTGTGAATTTGGACATTATTCTCATTTGAGGGTTCTATTTTCAGCCATCAATTATAGTCATTGACAATGATGAATGCTAGAAATAGTTGTACTACATTGTGGAGCTAATTTTAAGTAAATGCACCTCACTTTCTTCTGCACATTTTGGATTACTGTAGAATGCCATGTTAATGGCTCCTAAGGGGCTATGCAAAAAGGAGACATTTTCCCAGATAATTTTACACTGAAAGGGAGAAATTTGTTATTAAGGAACATTTTGTCACATATTCCACAGTTATTTATCATATTTGGTTAAAACAATCAAAGAAGGGGAAAGGCTCACAAAATTCAACATCTTCCTTCCATCAGAATTGCTGACTATAATTGTTTTGCAATTATACAAGCCTGGCAATTTAAGGGATTTTCCATATTACGGAAAGGTTATCAAATGTTGGTGCACATAAGAATGGTCTGGACAACTTGTTGAACATCCAGGTTCCAGGCTCCACTCTCAGAGATTTGATTGAGCAGGTGCCATTTGCCTGTCACTTGTCTCTTCACCCTCGGCTCCATGCCCTGTTCTACTGTGTGTGCCAGGGATGCACATGTCCCTGGTGACATGGCCCTGTAGCTTCCTGTTACAATAGGAATCACTGACAGAAGACTGGCAATTTAAGAATGGAAATATGTGTGGGCATTTCTTCTTTTCCCTTTCTGTTTCAGGGGCACCTCTGGCAATGGCTGTACTTTTTCTGAAGTTCCAGCCTACATGGGACAGCACATCTATTCATGATCTCAGCTCCTGTCTAATGACCTTGGCTTCTGAGCAGGTGACAGCACCACCCACTGTGTTTCTTCCATTCTAGGGCTGGTAATGGTTTTCTGCCATTGAGAACATTTCAGTTGCCTCACTGTCTCCTACTTGGCTGTCTCCTTTAGCACTGATGGAAGGATCTAAGCATATCACAGTATTCCCAAAGAGGATCAGATCCTGGAATGTGGCCATCCCACAGGACGTCTCCCTCTCTTACTACTACCTTTGTGTTCCTTCACATTTCACACACACAGAGAGACACATACAAATTCACTGAGGACTGCAAAACAATAAAATAAAATGCAACATATCATTTGGCCACTGACATCAATATTCTCAGTATTGGAACTTTTCTCCATTTTGAACCGTTTTTCCATTTGGATAAAATCAAATCATGCAGGTCCAACAAAGAACATATGTAGGTAGAAATAATCTGGATTCTCAGCTCTCATCTTAGTGTAAGGCTTAGATATTAAGTCCAACAAACCCTTGAGATAGCGGTGTGACATTTAGATAACATTTTCTGCGAGAGTTTGCTAAACAACACAAACATATCAGCACATGAAATCAGGAGTTGGGAATAGGTCACCTGAAGACGGATTTTATTTTTCTTTAACCTGATTGCTTCCCAAACAAATGCCAGGGACACTGGACTGGCTTTGCTCTCCAGCACCTGATAGTTCAGAGGCAGAGACTGAGGAGTGACTGGGTCACAATGGCCGGGCGTGTTCACAGGGTCCTGAGGCCAGGAGGAAGAAGACGAAATCCTGGGCACAATTCAAGCAATGTCAAGGGAGAAGAGAAGATCAAGTTGTGAGCACGGACTATCAGAGATGAATCAGGCAAGCAGAACCTGCAAGCTGGGCAGAGGCCAAAGCAGTCAGGAGGATGGACCATGAAGGGAACGGGCACAAAATGAGTGAAGGTGGAGGAAGAGCTGGTGCAGGTCACCCTTGGCTCAGCAAAGACATTCTGCATACATTTTTTTATGGATGGATCAAGCCAGGGAGACGCTTGCAAGCATTAGGCTCCTCCCTTCAGACATTGCACTAATTCTTCAGACATTCAGGTTTCATAAGTTAGTTCTTCAAGCAAGCACATCTCTGACTAAGGCAGGAAAAATGCCTTTAGTTGCGCCTGGCAGAAGAGCAAATCACAACAATCTAATAGACTAAGGACTGCCCTTCCTTGATATGACTTTGGTCAAGGTACATAACAGAGCTCAGCCTCATGAACTCTTTTTGCAAATGGGGTCTATATGACCTATGGTAATTAAGAAACATGAGAGAACATCATCCATAAAGGAGCCCTGGGATCACCATCATTGAAATCCAGGGCGTTATTATTATGTGTTACAAGGGCATTCATGACTGGCTTAGTAGCATCTAATGTCTTCATATTTCAAAATTCCCATTTTGAATTTGTGTTAGTCCTAAATAATATAAATACTTTGAGTCTTTAAATCTAGTCAAACAGCCTGATTAGCCCACATGGCTTTTCCCTGAACAGAAAAGAATGCTATATGACTATCACACTGCAAATACTCTAAGAAAAAACATAAACTTCAAATGTGTTATATATGCCTACATATCTATAACACATAAATGATAGTCACTTACATTTGTATAGTGCTTTTCGTTTGCAAATACCTTGATGTACATTATCTTATTTGATGGATATATTTTATTTCCTGTTCATATTATGACTTTTAAGTGGAAAAAACAGAAGTTTAGAGATTTTGATATCCAGTAACAAACAACACAGGACAAGGTATTTTGGTCTCAGAGTGACTGATTTCTTTTATTCTATAAGCTCACACACAACAGAGGGATTCTCCCAGGTCAATGTGCAAATACTCCCCTTTGGGAGTCTTCATTCATAGTTTTGGGTACTTCCTCTCCTCATTCTGTGTCATTTAGTGCTTCCTTACTCTCTTTGCCAAGCGGCTTGACCTATGAGATTTAGTGTATTACAACTCCTCAGGGATCTACATTAAATGAATGAACAGTATTGGGACAAAGATAAAACCCTGGCTATGGAATTTTAGATATTGACACCAGCCTAGATATTTAGAAAGGTTTATGGAAGATCGTAGTTATACTGGCATGTATTGATTCAGAGAGATTTAAAAGGCTTTCACTTGCCTATCCTATGTAAGCAGTCCCACCTTGAGACTTTGTATGCTGTGCATGCCTCTTCTTGCTCTATTTCCAAGTGGGTTACCCTTGATTTGGGAATGTTTTATTGAAATATGGATATACAAAGCAGAAACACTTAGCACTGACATGATCTCCACCTATGTTGTCCACTGTGGCAATGGGTCCCACAATACATATATGGCTGCCCACCACTTGCACTTTCATGAGAATATAATGTCCTTAATTGTCTGGCACCTTTCCTCCATCCCCTCAAATTCATCCTCCATTCTGGTCATACACACCTGCCTGCAGACTCCGGAACATGCCATCGTTTTGCCTTGCAGCTGTGTGCATGCTGTTCCCTGAGTCTGCAAAGTCTTTTTCTTCATCCTTCCTTCAAAATTTCTTCCTTCAAGATTCAACTCCTGCTTTAACCATGCTTCTCTAGGCTGAATTAGTTAAATCTCTTCTGTATGCTCACATTGCCCTTGTATAGCTCAGTTGTAACAATTATCATATTGTCTTGCAATTTTTCATTCACCTGTTATGTCCACCGCCTGCCACCCTCACCCAAAGGAACTTAGAGTGTGACTGTGGGGAAGGCTTTCTTCGTGTCTCTGCCACTTCATATGCTTTTTGAATGAGTAAAACAAAGAATGAATGAATGAATAAGTTTATTGGATGTAGAACTGGAAGAGGATCAAAGATGAGTTCTCCATAATTTGGGCCTTTGAATGGAGGAACCAACTGGAGCCTACTTGAGACTCTTCAAACAGCATCTTTAGGGCAGCTTGCTGGTCAAGGGGTGGGACCAGGAGGTCGCAGTTGTCATTAAATATAGTTTATAATATCTACGGCCTGGATGAATGATTTGTGTTTTGTTTTTTAGATCCATGTTTTCCATGAATGATTCTACTTAGTTTGTAGCTAGGGGCTAATTAAAACATCGACTGGTGAGACGACACAGAATATGATGTGTTCTACTGATAAGTTGCTACAATGGATTTCTTGGGATAGGAGAGAAGGAGAAAATCTTACAGCTAAGGGACATAGTAAAATCTGAGTATAAGGTGGGAAGAAACTCTTAAGCAATAGCTTCAAGCAGCATAAACAAAGTTCTAGCAATGCTTTTTGAGGAACAATAATATCCTTTCCCTGTAAATATATATTACTCTGACACCAGTTCAACTTCAGTCATTTGTTTTTTCCCCTTATAATAATCAGATAAATACCAGAACAATCTACTCCACCTAAATACTGACTGGGGCACAAGGTAATTTTTAATTGAATAATTATTGAACAGCATTGAAAAGAATTGTTTGTAAATAACAGGCAGGTGAAACAACATTTTAAAATAACACCCAATCTTCTCTAAAAAAATTATGGTATTTACAAACCATTGAACGATCACAGCTCATAGAAATATTTCTGAACTTAAAGTATGTCCTGAGATTAAAGCATGTAATGCAGTCATGCATCCCCACTATTTATTTAGCAGATATTTAAGTGCCTACTAAATGTTAACCAGTTTTTCAACAAAAGTATAAGCAGCATGTTGCTGAACACAGGTAATAAATGACCACTAGTGTTCAAAAACTTAACATATACTGATGAAAACCAGAAAACACATTTTAGACGGCCCTTTGCAAGGTACCCAGTGAACCCAATCTACTCATGGATGCATTGCCACATAGGACAGTAAAATCCACTGTGAAAATATTTTAGCTTTTGCATGTGGAATTACAAACTCATCCAACAAACTGATCTTAATTCTGACATTTGTTCATGGCTTTAAATTGGCAGAAACCTAATTTTCTTTCCCTCAAGAGCAAATGTCAGTATATTTGTTACCTTGTACCTTTGAACGGAAGCAGAGTAGAATTTGATAATTTTGAGGGGAGAGAGTGGTGCTTCTGGAACATATGAGAGGTAAGTTTAAATTTGGCCAAGTTTTTTCTACTTTAATATAGGTTGTAAACACTTATCACCAAAAAGAAACCAAGGCAATGTGAAATGACCCTATTTGTTCCCAAACTAAGTTTTATCCATATTTCATTAAACTGATAAATGAGAAACAGATACACTTATGGTACACAATGTGATGTTTTGATAAATGTATACCTTGTGGAATGATTGAATCAAGACAACTAATATTTATCACCTCACATCCTTATCATTTTTGTGATGAGAACATTTCAATCTACTCTCTTAGCAATTTCCAAATATGCAATATGTTATTTACTACAGCCTTCATTCTGTACAATAGACCTCCAGAACTTATTCCTCCTGTCTAACTGAAACATTGTACTTCCAGATTTTCTCTGGTAATGCACAAAGGTCCTAAGGTAACTGTTCTAACCTGGTATTAGTATGGTAAGTGAGCTGGACCATCCAGCTGAAATTCCTGAGAAGTCTCCAGAAGCCATGCTTTCTGGGCTAGCAACTCTGTCAATTATTCAGGCAGATGAACTTGTTCCATTGCTGTGGAGATGCACATTTCAGAGCCATATCTACCACATTGCTCTATGCAAAATGCTAGTAAGGGTGCTTGGCAGTCAATTAGCATGAAAGGTAGTCAACACATCCACAATCCGCTGTTAAAAGAGTTTAGTTCATGCTGATAACTTTCCAGATGATTGATTCCATTCATTAATTCTGGAGACCTCTCCCAAACTCCCTCCTGAACTGCATCCCTATAAACAAAAGAGGGAAATGCAACGGGCAAGGAGAATAATATTTATTATTCTTCTAAAGGCAGCTAGGGGCTAATTAAAACATCAACTGGTGAGACGACACAGAATATGATGTGTTCTACTGATAAGTTGCTACAATGGATTTCTTGGGACAGAAGACAAGGAGAAAATCTTACAGCTAAGGGACATAGTAAAATCTGAGTATAAGATGGGAAAAAACTGTTAAGCAACAGCTTCAAGCAGCATAAGCAAAGTTCATAACATACATAAACATAGCATTTTTTTTTCTTTCATTTCGAAGAATGTCAGGTGAGTTTTGAAGAAACTTCTTGCAATTTTCATCTTATTTCCTATGAAGGGTAGGAAATTTTTGTTTCTTTAATAGGTGTGTCATAGGAAAAGGTATCTGAGATGTTTCATAATCCTCTTATCTAAATAATATCTTAAATACATAATCTCCCTTAGTATTTATTGAAATGATCCAAAGTCTCCTCTTGAATTGGGTATAAATCATGGATATCTTTATTCTGAAAATTTAGAAAAATTAGTCTGCAGCCAACTGACATTCTCTGAGATATTACTACCATTGTTTTTCTTCTTATCTTTGAAAAGCTTTGTTATAATCCCAATGACTGCTGGAATGAAGGTTATATCTGTGAGGAAGATGGTAGTTTTTGAAAACAGTTTCTAAAGAAGAAAATGGCTTTCAAGAAACAGCTACCCAAAAGAAAAGTTCTACTATTTTTAAGGCAATTAGTTCACTATTTACCATAATTCAGTGCTGCATATTCTCACTCATAATGACAAACACACCTTATTTCACTTATTATTCCTTTAACTGTTCATTAGTACTGGAATATATTAATGCTGTAAGAGCTAAAGTTCATATGTCAGCCACATTTTTTATTATTAAAAATGCTGAGAACTTTAGAAGGACCATAACAAACACATATGGTAGAAGTAAATGCCGTATCATTTCAAAGATAAGCTTCACATCACATTATTTTGTTTCTTATATTCTTCCTAATGCCCATTGTACAGACACATTTTCCTCTTCATATTTTGCAGACATATGATTTATAAGGCATTATACTAAACACCTTTGTGACAAAAGTAGTTTAATAAAAGAATTTGTATTCAGGACTGCCTTTACTTATGCTTTCTGTAAAAAACAAATTCATTGATTTTGGAATAAAGTAATTTCTTTTTTTTCTTTTTTACTTTTTTTCTTTTTTTTTTTTTTTTTTTTGAGACAGAGTCTCACTCTGTCGCCCAGGCTGGAGTGCAGTGACGCGATCTCGGCTCACTGCAAGCTCCGCCTCCTGGGTTCACGCCATTCTCCTGCCTCAGCCTCCCAAGTAGCCGGGACTACAGGTGCTCGCCACCACGCAAGGCTAATGTTTGTATTTGTAGTAGACACGGTGTTTCACCGTGTTGGCCAGGATGGTCTTGATCTCCTGATGTGATCCGCCTGCCTCGGCCTCCCAAAGTGCTGGGATTACAGGCGTGAGACACCACGCCCAGCTGGAATAAAATAATTTCATAGCAATAATGTTTCAAGGTAGATGAGACTTCTTCTCCATTCAAAAGCTTAAAAATAGTTTTGAGTTAATGTTTATCCATAAAACGTTTGATGTGTAGGAAAAATATACATCTTTATGGAAATGTCTGCATTAAAGAACTTCCAAAACCTCCAAGTTCTTGAGAGTCTGGCATATGTAGTAGAACTTAGCACGTAGTAGGTTTTCAGTAAATGTAGTGTTTTTTCACCTTTCCCTCCCCAACACCTCCCACTGCCACTTCCCATCCCCCATGAGTATTCCCTTATCAGAGACAACAGCAATAACAGGAAGTAATACAATTCGAAGTGAGGTATCTGAATATAAACTCCAGAGATTCAAATGTGTTGGTGTGTATAATGAACAAATATCATAATATTTCTTCAAATTAAGAATTACAAATATCTGTGCAAAACTTCTCTTTATGATCAAAGTTTTATATTACTGTATTTCTTTATAATCACAGATGTTTAAAGGCAGACAGTAGTGCCTTCTGATGAATCAGTTGTTTCCACTGGAATAGGTTGAGCAGAAGTCTGGTAATCTTCACATGGCCCTGGATGACGGGGAATTCCTGTAGAGGGTGTGAAGTTGGATTTGGGCAGAGAATTTGAATTTTATAGATAAATGAAGGGTGCTGAAAACATTGAGTGCTCTTCATGAATCTCAATTTTTTCTTATTCCAGTTAAAAACATACATCTGTATACATCACTGATATCCTCTCTAGCCATCATGCCAAAAAGAAAGGATTTCCAACACCAAGAAAGCAAAAAGTGCAGCATCTCTGAATAGGTAATCCTCAGAAAATCGGAGGTGACAATTCTTACAAAGGAGAATATGCATCATTGTTGTAGTATACATATTCAATACATATCATTAGTATCTATCTATTGCTGGGAATAACCTGACGTGAAACGTAGTGGCTTAAAAAACCCATTTTATCATGTCTACAATTGGATGGGTTGACTGAGTTCAGCTTGGATCTCAATTGGGTCTCAATGTAAGTCAGCTGGCATTGGCTGGGAGATCAGCCTTGGAGCAGAGTATCTATGTGTGGTTTTGCCATGTGGCTCAAGCTTTTCATAGTATGATGCCTGTGTCCTGGAAGGGAGTGTCTCAAGAGCAAGCATTCAACATAGGAGGCAGAAGCTTCTAGTCCCCCTAAAGTTTGTGCCTAACCTGGCTCAGTAGTCACAGGGGCCACCCAGATTTAAGAGAAAGGGAAAGAGATGCCACCTTTCAGTGGGGGCCGTGACAAAAACTCTGCAGACATCTTTAATCTCTCAAAACCATTATTCTTATGTTTTTCTCATTTTGCTTTGGCCTGGTGAGAACATTGTCAAAGATTGGCACTTGTCGATGGACCGTCATTAGAAAATCACAGGTGGCCTAAATCACCTCAACAAGTCACACTTTCAACTCATAAATGTATTTATTTTCTTAAAATAAGTAAAAATGCCACAGTTATGTACCTTTTTATACTTATTTGGCATCAACTGTCAGAAAGAAATTTAGCTTAAAAACATATTCCTTCACTAAATCAACAAACATTAATGAGTGTCTATTCCAGGCATGGCTGAATGGTGGATATAGTGAATTAAGTCCTCACAGAGGCCCTGGCCAAGAAGAGCTTGCATGAATAACTAAGTCTTTTCTTTGAAGGGATATTTCCATAGGCAGTGCCTCTTAATGGGTGAGGGAGAGCTGAAATACTCATCGGCTCCATATTTGTTCCCCAAAATATTATAGCAATGATTCATTTCCTCATGCCAGGCTACGCTGGTGTCAAGCTCTTTTCATAGGCCACTCAGCAAAGCAGAAGAATATCTAGCATTGCTATGTCATGAATAGACTGCAGTAATCATGCAGTAAACTTCATAGATTGGGCATGAAAGGGTGAAGAAAAAATACTTTGCTTTCCCACCTTCTAAACACATAATTTTCATTCAAGCTTACATTTCCCCTCCTATTCTAGAAAGTAACAGATTGCCCTACAGATCTCTACAAGAGCCTATAGACTTTGCTAATGAAATATACTCTGGCAAGGTGAAATAACCATATCTTAAAATAGTATTTTATATCACTGATATCTCATAAATGTATTGCAACTGAGAAAGTAACAAACACACACACACATTCTCACACACACACACAGAGAGAGAGAGAGAGAGAGAGACTTAAGATATGTGATTCATCAGTGGGCTCGTTGAAATCACAAAAATTAAATCAATTCTCCCCAAGCCCCAGCTTGGTAATAGTAACTTGTACAATTGATCAAGGAAGCTGTACAGTCAATTCAAGTCCATCACTGACAGCTGAGCTTATCAGTGAGACCACCATAGCCACCAATTGCTCAGCAATTAATTGGAGTTCTCTGTGGTCTATCCAATTACATCATTAAGAAAAAACCAGACCAACCATTTTACAGTCTGGTTACTCCAGTTGTCTTAATGACTAAATTGTACTGGGCTGCCCAGTGACTCCATCAATGGCTTCACAATTGGCCTGCAAATGATCAAGACAGCCAGTCATCCATGGCCAGTGTAATTTCACTAATAAAGTGGACCTGTCTCCTCATATGCTGCAGAAGCACTAACAGGATTGTTTTCACTATAAGCCATGGCCCCATCTGACACAAGGACATTTTCTGACAATTACACAGCCATATGTACATTTGACCAGCCTGCTCACGGCTTAGAATAACTCTACCACCTCCAGTATGGAAGCTGCAGTGTTACTGAAGATGCAAATCTGATTAAGTAAATTGCAGTTGCAAACCAAGCATGTTGATAAATAGTTGGAAACTTACGAACGCCGTGATGACTGCTATTTAATGTAAATCTCTTTTTTTTTCCTGCTTTCAAAAGAAATAAATGACCATTTTCTTCCTTGGCTGACATGTTTGATCAAAGAATAGAATAAAAACATTGAAGAAGTAGTGCTTTTAAAAGCAATCTAGTCATTCTTGGACTATAAAACCTAAATTACAACCCCAGATTTTTCTGGCAGATGTGTCTGTTCAATGAAGCTCTTTGCTATTCAGAAGATATGGGTCTTATTTTGCAAATACGATTTGCTTCACATAGACAGCTATAGACACACACACACACACACACACACACACACACACACACACACACACGAAGAGTTCACCTGCTACCATCTTACATTTTCCTCTCTTTCCTTAGTCAGTGCTTGATTTGAAAAGTGCAGATTTTAAAGCCATAGTTATAGATATTTTATAGTTCACTTTTGCTTTGTCATTAGCAATACTCTTTCAAATATTTATCCATGTTGCTTCTAAATAAAACGCCCAAGCAAACATTTATGAGGCATTTGTGAATATATTTAGAAGAGGAATGATTGTCTGTGGGTCATAAGACATTCTCTGCTGTCATAGATTTTAGCTCAGCAGTTTATTTGTAGGTGCTGTGGTGGAAACCAACGTGCCAGCTGGTTCACGGCCTGTAGGAACATCAGCAGAGACCCATGTAATGAGCATCACCGAACACAGGGAAATTAGTATAATTCAGCATGTAAATTGTCACTGAAGTAGATACTCCACCTCCTCCTCCCTTATCTGCTGTATCTGTGGTTTTCTTTCCTACTTTTGCTGTCCTTTCCTAATCTCTACAATCTCTTCCTTTCTTCTGCCCACAAAAGACCAGATTGAATATTCCATGTGATATTGATGGATAATTTCAATCATGTATATAAAAATCATGGTTGGTGTTCTCTCTATAAAAATAGCAAATGGGGATCAATTTAGTGAAATTAAAGCTATTTCAAGGCCAGGCGCGGTGGCTCAAGCCTGTAATCCCAGCACTTTGGGAGGCCGAGACGGGCGGATCACGAGGTCAGGAGATCGAGACCATCCTGGCCAACACGGTAAAACTCTGTCTCTACTAAAAAATACAAAAAACTAGCCGGGCGAGGTGGCGGGCGCCTGTAGTCCCAGCTACTCGGGACGCTGAGGCAGGAGAATGGCATGAACCCGGGAGGCGGAGCTTGCAGTGAGCTGAGATCCGGCCACTGCACTCCAGCCTGGACGACAGAGCGAGACTCCATCTCAAAAAAAAAAAAAAAAAAAAAAAAAAAAAAAAAGCTATTTCAATACTGTTATTAGTTCAATAATGTTACTAGGATTTATTTTCTTACATGCAAATGTAAAAATTTACATGTATGACTTGTAACCAGTTCTATCTATAAAAGACAACAGTAAATTGCACAATAACTTTCAGTTTCATTCCTATATATTACCATTGTTTAATAAGTATAATTAAGTTATGACTTCAAACATGGTATATTTTATCATAACTATTTCATTAACTATCCATGAAAAAAATAAAGAAAAATTCAACTCTTCAAACAAAAGTTTAGGATGTATCACATATCATTTGGCTTAAAGACTATTAATATAGTTTATATTAATATAATATTGTAAAACACACACACACTACATTTTAGATCTGTTGTCTGATAAATGTATGCCACAAAGGTACAAGAATAGATTCCAGGATTCAAGCTGGATTATTTTCCCTGCTGGACTTTCCTTTAGCTTGTATCTTTATAATGGCCAGGTGACCAGATCTGCATGTCCCTAAATTCCTGATCCTTAAAGTTCATTCTGATGTTTTCGATTATTAATGAGGCTACTCGTTTTTTCAATGCGTCTTGACTAAAAGTGAAACAGCAATCACATAATAATTATTTGACAGAATTTCAATGTAGTTCATGTACTTTCCAGTGTTATAGATTGAGTGTCCTAACTGTTGTACAGCTCAAGTCCTGACATTACATTGAAAGATGTAGTCCTATAAAATAATGCAGTTTTCACACTCTTCATATGGTGTACAGTCATCCCTCGGTATCCACAGGGGACTGGTTCTAAGACTAAGACCCCCTTGGATACCAAAAGCCACAATGCTCCAGCCCCTTATAAAAAATGGCATACTATTTGCATATAATCTATGCACATCCTCCTGTGTACTTTAAATCATCCCTAGAGTACTTATAGTACCTAATACAATGTAAATGCTATGTAGATAGTTGTTATACTGTATTGTTCAGAGAATAATGATAAGAAAATTGCCTGTACATGTTCAGTACAGACACACTATCCATTTTTTTAATATTTTCAATCCAAGATTAGTTGAATCTACAGACACGGAGCCCACAGATTCAGAGGGTTGACTGTGCATACAAGTATGTACCATTTATTTCAATAAGAAAACTGAAAGTTAGCATTTCCAAATGGGGGTCCAGACTCTATTTAATGCAAAACTATCATGGTGATGTCAGGGTCAGAAATGTATTATTAGCACCTAATATACTTTCTTGTCTTCAAAACTAAATTTTAAAAAAATCTAATAATTTATAGGCCGGGCACGGTGGCTCAAGCCTGTAATCCCAGCACTTTGGGAGGCCGAGACGGGCGGATCACGAGGTCAGGAGATCGAGACCATCCTGGCTAACACGGTGAAACCCCGTCTCTACTAAAAAATACAAAAAACTAGCCGGGCGAGGTGGCGGGCGCCTGTAGTCCCAGCTACTCGGGAGGCTGAGGCAGGAGAATGGTCTAAACCCGAGAGGTGGAGCTTGCAGTGAGCTGAGATCCGGCCACTGCACCCCAGCCTGGGCGACAGAGCAAGACTCTGTCTCAAAAAAAAAAAAAAAATCTAATAATTTATAATAAATATTAAATAGAAATACTAATTACAACCAAGTAATTTGTAATATGTCCTGTGGAGTGAGACACTTACAAAACAAAGGAGGAAAATTGCTGGATATTTAGAAGCTACATTTTAAATAAAATAGTAAAATGAATAAATATTTTAATAATTTACACAAAATATTATACAACTTAATATGAAGACAAGCAATGCTTTAAGGAAATACATACACAAAGTAACTATAAAGGAGAAGAATTGAAGTTTATTAAAATTAAGAATTTGTGGTCATTAAGACACTACTAAGAGAATAAAAAGGCAAACCACAGAGAAGATATTTGCAGTATGATCAAGGATCTGTGTCTGTGGATCTATTTGATGGCACACATGTCTGGAGAGGTAAATGCTAGCCTCTCAGAAAGGCGCTCCATTGTGTAATGTGAGCAGCAGGGGCTTAGTCCCAATACTGAGCACAACATATTTAGGTAGCTATACATTCAGGTGACTTGGGGCTCTGAAGTCTAAAACTGAGAGACTATCTTATTTCTCATGTTGATATAGCATGAATACCAATTACCAAATACACATTAATAAAGCTCAGATGACATCTTAAGGAGTGACAGAGACAATGAAAAGACAATGGGAGCAACTATAAAAAACTTAAAACAAGCTATCCTTGCTGGAGAGTTTTCTTAAAAGAATTCTTAGGCAGAGAAAAGATAGCAGTGAACACATTTAAGAAAATACGTATCAAAGCTGATTTTATTTTAAAGGGCTTATTCCCAGTTCTGACAGGCCATTGAGAATAGGTACAATTTTAATATAAATCACTCGATTAGGTTTTAGTTAGACACGCAACCCATCTTCTTAAAATATTCAAACTACTATACTAAAAACTGGCAGAAGGGGCCAGGCACAGTGGTTCATGACTATTATAATCCCAGCACTTTGAGAGGCCAAGGAGGAAGGATCGCTTGAGCCTGGGAGTTTGAGACCAGCCTGGACAACATGGTGAGACACTGTCTCTACCAAAAATAATAAAAATTAGCTGGACGTGGTGGTGTGCTCCTGTAGTCCTAACTACTCAAGGGGCTGAGGTGGGAGGACCCCTCAAGCCTGAGAGATTGAGGCTGCAGTGAGATTGTGCCACTACACTTCAGCCTAGATAACAGAGCAAGACCCTGTCCTCGCCCCCATCCCCGACTCCCACCAAAAAGTGAAAAAGACTGACAAAGAGGTGGAGGGTGGCTAATGGAAAGACTTTAACTGTAGCCATTCATGCTTCAGCACACAGTGTCACTTCTCCTAGGATATAGAGCATGGTATGGTTGAGGTTTACAGAGCTGCTTAAATACAAAAAAAATGTACTGTGTATATTTAAGATTTGCAACATGATATTATGGGATACATATAGATAGTAAAATGTTACTACAGTGAAGTCATTTAACATATCTATCATTTCACATAGTTCTTTTTTATTGGGATGAGAATAACAAAAATCTACTTATGTAACAAAAATCCAAAATACAATTTTATTAGCTGTAGCCTTCATGCTATACATTCAGTCTCTGGAGTTTTCATTCTATATATCTGCCACTTTGTATCTGTTGACCTATACCTCTCCATGTCCTTCCTCTATTCCCAACCTCTGGATAGCTTTATTCTTTATCTCTGAATATCCGAACTTTTTAAAAAATTGCACATATAAGTGAGATTATGCAACATTTTACCTTCTGCATCTGGCCTATTTTGCTTAACATAAACGTCCTTCATGCCCATCTATTTTGTGGTAAATGGCAGGATCTCCTTCTATTTTAAGGCTAAATAATATTCCATTGTATATCAATATAGATATATATTTATATATCAATATCACTCTATATATTTATATATACTTATAGAGAGATGGATATATAAAATATATAGATATAGATATCTCTCTAATAATATGTACATATTTATATATGTATGTATATACAAATATATAGATATAGATTTACACTACATTTTCTTTGTCCATTCATCCATCAATTAACAGGTTGTTTGCAGAGCCTGGCTATTGCACATAATGCTGCAATGAACATGAAAATGCAGATATCTTTACAAGGTAGTGATTTCATCTACTTTGGGCATATACCCAGCAGAGAGACTGCTGCGTCACATGGTATCAAAGAGCTTGTTTTTGAATCCCTGCTTCTCCAATTACTAGTTGTGTAATAACTTCACAACTTTGACTTCATTTGTCAAGCAAATATTTGCTGAACTGGCACATAGTACCAGCTGCAGGGAACGCATAACAAAAAACAGTCACAGTTCGTGACTTCTCGGTGAGAGAAACAAACAAGTTAACAATTGCTGTCATTAGAGCATGATCAGTGCTGTGATCGAATCTATTAGCACAGGGCACTGGATCCAGGAGCATAGCAGCAGGATACTAAAGTCAGTCTTGTCAGAGGAGTTTGAACAAGAGTGACTTCATCTTGAATACCGGCTGGGTAAAATGAGGCTGAGACCTACTGGGCTGCATTCCCAGGAGGTTAAGGCATTCTAAATCACAGGATGAGATAAGAGGTCAGCACAAGATAGGGGTCATAAAGACCTTGCTGATAAAACAGGTTGTGGTAAAGAAACTGGCCCAAACCAGCCAAAACCAAGGTGGCAGTGAAAGTGACCCCTGGTTGCCCTCATTGCTCATTACACACTAATTCGAATACATTAGCATCCTAAAAGACACTCCTATCAGTGCCATGACAGTTTACAAATGCCATGGCAACTTCCGGAAGTTACCCTGAATGGTCTAAAAGGGGGAGGAACCCTCAGTTCTGGGAATTGCCCACCCTTTTCCCAGAAAACTCATGAATAATTCACATCCTGTTTAGCATATAATCAAAAAACAACTATAAGTATACTCAGTTGAGCAGCCCATGCCACTGCTCTGCCTATGGAGTAGCCATTTTTTTATTCCTTTACTCTCTTAATCAACTGGTTTTCACTTTACTCTTTCGACTCTCCCTGAATTTTTTCTCGAGAGAGGTCCGAGAACCCTCTCTTGGGGTCTAGGATGGGACCCCTTTCCGGCAACAGCCTTAAGGGACCAGGAAAAGCCACCAGAGGATGGGACAAAACATGTAAGCTGCGTCCTGAACAATGAGCAAGGGTTCCCCAAGGCATGAAGGAAGAGCAGAGAAGAGACCCTGCTACGAAAATCCTCGAGGAAAAAGAAAGCATAGCTTTTGGGGGAACAACAAGTGGTCCAGTAGGTAACTGGCACTCCAATAATAAAATGATAAGAAGTAAGGCTGAAAGAAGGGCAGGGCCAGGCCAGGCCACACTAAGGATGCACCTAAGCTTTATTCTGAAACTAATCAGGAATTTTAGGGAGGAAAGAACCCAAATAAAATTGCAATTTTAAAACCTTCATTGGGACTTTAAAGGGTGGGATGGAGAGGAGGATGGTGGCAAAAATATAGACAGGGCGTGGGGGTGATCCAGGAGAGATACGGTGGTGGTCTAATCTAAGATATTGGCACCAGGGATTAAGAGAAGAAACAGATATGAGAGGCATTAGGAAAGAAAAATTTACAGAACTTAGTAAGATACAGGGCATGGTGAACAATGGGATGTCAGAAATGAGAGTTGGATTTTATTTTGGGCATAGTTTGGTATGACGCATTGGATACCATTCAAACCTGCATAAGTGAGTTTCAGGAGAAAGCACCATGTTTAGCAAACTGCCACTGCAAAATCTGCTCTGAAGAACTAATTTTTTGGTGGGCACATTCAGGGAGGCTGATCAATTGTTAGAAAGAGTCTAATATTTCCTAAAGGAATCTAACAACAGTGCTGTATCAGAGGACTAGTAGGACATTTCAAATAAACACAGCTTATCTCTTTCTTTCTTATCACTGAATAATGCGCTTTATAAATTGGTTTGAAGAAAAATAATTATTAGAAGTTTATCTTTGCTTTGATTAAGAGAGAACTGAGTACTTGAAGCACTCCCTCTTCAGCTGACAGCATCTTTTGTGTACAGTATGGATAACCAGATCAAACACCAACCAATAAAAGTTCTATAACAAGCCATGTTAATTGAGCCTACAACATGTGAGAAGAATCTTGAGAACTTACAAAGGCTTAGCCTCCGCTCTCATTGAACTCCATTAAGATCAGGTAACGAGCATCATTTTTTTTTTTGTGCCTGGACAAGTAGGTATTGAATTCTCACTGGCAGGAACATGGCACCTCATTTAAGCCATTAGACAAAGTCTCTACCATCAGGGTTTATCAATTTATCACTACCAGAGTTTTAAGCACTTCTATCTATTTTCACAAAATTGTCTTGGTCTTTTACAGGTTTTAGTCCTCTTTCTCCAGCAAGGCCGTAAGTCCCACGGGAGACAGGGATCCTGCTATATCCTTTCCTTGCATCTGGACTCACCATCGTAATCCCTAGCACAGACTGGAGCTAATGAAGTCCTGCTGCCTGGGGTTGAACTAACAAGAGGGTTGATCATCTATCAGTATCAGATATAAGTTTGCCCATCAAATATCAAAGGAGCAGAAGGAAGAAGGCGTGGGAGTTATTAAGGTCCTTTGGTAAGCTATAAGGCCTATGAATGATTATATGAGTCTACTTGCACCTGATGAGTTTAGCTTAGTGGCTGCAGTGTGTGCATTGCTATGGCTTGTAGATGATGAAAATCTATTTTTTTGTTGTTAAAATCAGAAACAAATGAGAATTTGAAGACTATGCCATGTGCGATAGGTAAATGTTTCATAGTTGCCAGTAGAATTCAGGCCGGTTTGCGTGAATTAATGAAAAAGTGATTCCAGTACAATTCTGGGGTTCCATGCAGTTGACCTAGCATACAAAAGTCATTGTAGGCTACGTGTGGATCACAGGACACTTACAGAAAACATATTTGCTAAGTGGAAGAAGCAGCTGCATTATCTACCAGATAATTTACAATATGTCAATTCATTGATCTTCCTACCATGAGCTCTTCTCACTCTTCTCATATTACTTTAGTTAGTCCTATGGGCATAGTATGTCAGGACAAATAGGATCATATATGCGATGTATATGTATTATATACATTTAATGAGTATATGCAGAGAGAGACAGAGACAGAAAGAGACACACACATACACACAAAGAGAGACAGAGAGATGGACTGGGGAAGGAAAAATAGCTTTTCTGATGATTAAATAATGTTAGCTTGACACATTAATAACTCTTCAGATATTCAGGTTACAATTGACTAATCATGTAAATAAACTTAAGATTTATAAGTTTTGAAATCTAATCATCAACATCATGAAAAAAAAAACAAACTCTGTTAACTTCTAGAATCCCATTTTACTTTTAGTGGCAAGAAGCTGACTGGCAGAAGGCAGAAAAATTGCATAATTTGACTAGAAGTCTAAAAGTCAGACTCATATAATTTCAACATAAAAAAGATAATTGAGGAGATACTTTTTCCAGGAAATCCTTGCTTCAGTTCTCTGAATATTTTAGTAAAACAATTCCAAACTTAGAACTACCTGGACAACTGTCACAATATTTCATTTTGCTACGATCATGAAGACATCACTCAAGTAGAAGTGTTTCTTACTTTTTGACTATTATCTCCCATTTCTTGTCTACCCAAGGGAGACTGAGATTGGGATAAAAGGAGGCATCTAACAATATCGTATGAACACCAGCTGTCGCACATAGGTCTGGAGTTCCATTTTATTTTAGACTACATTAAAAAAAAAAAAGAACTATTGTTTTGCCATTTAAAAACTCTGTTAAAATGTGCCACAGAATTTTAGCCTTGGGGCACATAACAAAACGAAAACCCACTGGGTTCTTTATCCTTTAAGCTTTAAGGCACTTTAGAGAGGTGTCCATAAAATAAGTTATGTGCATTTTACCCAACTCAGGCGAGCTCTCACCATGCTGCACTTTGAGTGATAAAAATCTTCCTCTCTCATATTCACATTTTTAAAGAAATGAGTCACTGCATTCTCAGTTTCCATGTCTAGCACTTGAAGCCAAATCCTTCTCATTTGAAAGGGATGAGACATCCAGAGTGACTGATTTTGCAAGTTGACTTCTATGATAAATTATTCCCAGATGCTAAGATGGATAAAGTACCCCCTCTCCCCTGACATACCTGTGTAAGCAGGTGGATTTCGACCAGATGGTTTCAAACACTACATATACTGCCATTCTTCTGGACATAATTAAAAGTTGAATAAAGATCTTTCCACTGCCAAAGGCATAATCATCACACTTCATCTGATAAAACATTTAGTAAGCACAGACTGTGTGCAAGAACTGTCCTATAGCAAAAGCTTTCCATTGGTGGAATCTGTCTGCACTCAGAAAATATTTATGAAACACTTGTGATGGATATTGAGGAAAGCAGGGAGAATGCATAATCCAGGTAAGTGCAATATCATGAAAAAAATTTATACAGGTCTTAATAATAGAAGCTGTTACAATTCTAATGAATGTAGTCCAAAGACAAACTGTTATGAACAGAAATAGTAGTTACCTTATTTGTGTTCCACCAGGGGCATAGTGTTAAGACTAGGATATGAGTTCAAATGGTTTATTTAGGAGATTATCCCAGGGAGCATGGAAAGAGTGGTGAAGTGATACAGGAGAGGCAAAGCAATCAACAAAGGGTGAATTATTAAGCCAGCTCCCACAATGGGTCACTGGAGCTTACTGCTGCAGAGAAGCTCTGAGATGTGGTGTATAAGAGAAGGCTTAGAATTATGGCAGCCAAGAGGAGAGGAGCTGGGGTATTGATACACTAGAGAATCACTGATTGAGGGAAAGGTTTTAAGGGAAGATAATTTCTTGTCACTGGCAGCCTGCCATGTGCAGAGTAGCCTTCTGCGGACCAGGAACGTTTCCACTATTGTGGAAAAGAACCCCTGGACACAGAGTTGCTGATACTGGAAGCTAAAAATTGTGTGGAGCATAGTGAAGCATTAAGGTCCAATGTGAACAGGGCATGGGCAACATCTCCTGCAGTGATGTGATTTTACCCTCATACATTTTCTTTTTTTCTGTCCTTCCTCTCTTCTTCTCTTCCTATTTCTACTTCTCTCCTCAATTAATTTGGTTAAGGGTATCAGAGCAAAGGGGTCTTGTCTCTTTTCTAATTGTTATTTTTCCCTTGAGAAAATTATTTACTTGGCAATATTACTTTACAATATATTTCCAAAAACAACATGAACGTGGAAAAACAAAAACTTTTAATAAAAGCAATGGTAGGTAAACTATGCTGTTTTATGTAATAGTGAACTCTGTGGGCTAGTTTCTTCCCTATGTGCACACGTATCACACTGTCACTATTAAAACATCTGAAGTTCAAGATATTGTGTTGTTGTTGTCGTCGTTGTTTTGAGATGGGTATCTCCCTCTGTCTCCCAGGCTGGAGTGCAGTGGCCCAATCACTGCTCACTGAAGCCTTGAACTCCTGGGCTCAAGTGAGCCTCCCACCTCAGCCTCCTGCATAGCCAGGATCACAAGCATGTGCCACATGCCTGGCTAATTTTTAAAAATTTTTATAGAGACAAGGTCTCACTATGTTTCCCATGCTGGTCTTGAACTCATGAGCTCAAGTGATCCTCTTGCCTCAGGCTCCCAAAGTGCTAGGATTATAAGAGTGAGCCACCGCATCCAGCCAGGATATTTTAATATTCAAGATTTGACAATATATTTAATTCTATTCAGCTGGCACCCAACAAGAAACAAAACTTTCTTGAGTCCCTGCTTCCCTAGCTCAAAAGTTTCTCATAGGAAATCAACTGACTTGTAGACTTAACATGACTCTACAGGACTGCCTTGTTTTGCCTTTTATATGAGCATTCATCATTTTAGAAAAGTGAGCTTAAGAAGTAGCAAGACTTATAAACAACATAATGTCAGATGAAGTCGTGGTTACATCAAAGATTTAGAAATGTCCAGTGGTTTTGAGTTGTTGAGTTAGGATTCAAGTTGAGTTTCTGTAAATTTGCTTTAGTTTGTGCTTTTTGTGGGAAGGGGTTGGTGCATGCTAATGATTAAGGGAATATGTTCTACACTGAAATAAAGACATCGGGAATTAATAAAATATATAGGAAAAATGTAACTTTCCATAATAAAGGGGGAATCAGTCCTATAAAAGAAGTCTTTGAGATATTTCTGGGGTTTCTGAACCTGTTAGTTCACGTTCCAAGTGAGCATATCAAACATCACTATGATTAATATATCATTTCTCCACTGTATTCACATTTCTCTGTCATAATAATCAGAACCAGATCTAAGTCTGTTTGTTTCAGTCTGTTGTAAATAATGTGGCTCTAGAAGGTAATTTATGAAGTGGTGTAAAATCAAGGCACCCATTTGTCCTTCCAACATTGAAAAGACAAAAGCAAACAACTTAAGTTAGCTCTGTACTAAAATTCTGATCACCAAGACTTGGTTTCTACTCACCCACTCAAACAAATGTAATTGAATACCTTGCTAAAATTATGTCTAATGAAGACTAATCTCTGGAAAATGAACAGGCATTTCAGAATTGATCATTCTTGCAAGGATGCAGACTTTTCAGGTGAGTATCTTTTCTTTTCTTTTTTTTTTTTTCTAATCCAATATACCAAGAATGGATTCCCTCTTCCTGTTTCAACCCAAGGGGGAGAAATATCTTATCCACATCTCTGAAAGCTCCCTTCTGGGCCTTCTTTATTGTCAATATGGTATTTTTCCATAGTGAAAAGCTGTGGAGCATGTCAATTTATGGTGCATGTCCATCCTCTATATTTATTCAAAGTAACTATTATGGAGGATCAATGGAGCATGAGTTATTCTTGCACTTTGTGTGATACCTCAGAATAGTCTAGACAGCCCCAAGTATCAGTTCAGATAACATTGTGAAAAATAATAAGAGAAAGGACTCAATTAAACTCAATAGGTATTTGCTGGAAGCCCACTTTGTATAACGCATTGCGTTACAAGTAAAGAAGAATTCAAGAGGTGGGGGACAGCCCCTGATTTTGTTCAGTTTACAATCTCACAGGGAGCTTAAACATTGAGGTGGAATAAGCAAGCTGACATGCAAAGCATGCTTCATACTGCAGAATGTTCAGACATTTGGGGTTACAATACAGTCCAAATCAGGCTTCTCAAGCAGTTGCCTCTTGTGAACTGGTGGGCTCCTTCCTGGCTACCTGTGCTCATGTCTCAACATTACTCCCACTTCTTACTGCAGCTTGACTCAACTTTTAGTAGTTCTCTGAGCATGACAGCCTGTTTTTAGCCACCAGACTCTTGCTCTTTTGCCCAGAAGTTTAAACCCTTTGCTGATTGCCTGGCCACCTCCTGCTTATCCATATGTACCAGCTGAGATAGTATATCCTTCAGAAAACTTCTAATCTGGATTAGATACCACCTCTATTTCCTCCCCTACTCTGAATTCTCTCTGCCTTTACACTTATGAAACTATCATATCCATTCACCCACCAGGTCAGCCAGCATTTAATTATTGAAAGCCTTTGATATGTCTGGGAAAAAAAATGATCAAATAAAAAAGATAAGGCTTGTGTTCTTAATTCTATGAAAAGGGATACACAACAAATAACTAGGCAAATTTAAAGTAAAAGATAATATGGGGTAGTTGTTAGCAATATAAAGAGAATTAAATAGGAAAATGAGATACAAGGTCACTGTCAGGAGTAAAGGGGAGCTACTTAAGATAGGGTGGCCAGAGAAGGCAATTCAGATGTGTCCACAAGACTGACTCTCCCTGTGTTTTCCATTATTCTTAAGCTTTAAGAGAGAGTTCCAGGCAAAGGGGATGCAATAGGCTGATGCTTGAGCCTTCCAAATTTCATGTTGAAATTTGGTCTCCAGTATTAGAGGTGGGGCCTAACGGGAGGTGTTTGGGTCAGAGGGGCAGACCCTTCATGGATGGCTTGGTGTCATTCTCATTGTAACAACTGGGCTCTCACTCCATTAGTTCCTGTGAGAGTTGGTTGTTTTAAAAGAGCCTGGCACCTTCCCACATACTCTCTCTAGCTTCTCCTCTTGTCATGTAATCTCTGCACACATTGGCTCTCTTTTGCCTTCTGCAGTGAGTAGAAGCAGCCTGAGGCACTTCCTAGAAGCAGATGCTGAAGCCATGCTTCCTTACAGCCTGCAGAACCATGAGCCAATAAATTTCTTTTCTTTGTAAATTACTCACACTCAGGTATTACTTTATAGCAACACAAATAGACTAAGATGAAGGATGCCAGAGGCAAAGACCTGGAGGCATCAGTCAGCTGGAGAGTTGAGTGTGAAGGGTAGAGGGGACGGGGAGTGAAGTGGAAAAGGCAATAGAGGTCATATCTTGAGGGTCAGTGTCTTGAGGGCTATGGTAAGATTTTATTCTAAGTGCACTGAAAATCTACTTTGGGATTTTAAAAGGTAGATGTGGGAGGGATAAAATATGATTATTTTAACAAAATCATGATGACTGCTACATAGAAAATGGCTGCTATGTAGAAAAAGAGTGCACTGATCTGGATGACAGTGATGGTTCTTGTCGGCTTAGTGATCTGTTTCTCCATTCTACTATATTATGCTTTCTTGGAAGTAGAGGACGTATGCTTTGTGCATATCTCTTTATATTTCCATAGTTAGGATAATGGTTTATATATTTTAAGAGTTCCCAACTTAAATGGGAAATGGCTAGTCATTGTTTGTTCAACGACTCTGTTCTCGCCAACTAATTCTTCTACCTAAGCCAATGTGTTAGAGTAGGGATATTGAAATATGAGCCTCCTAATTCATTAAAAAACACATTTTTATTATATATTATTGAAATGTCACAAAGATACTTTTACAAATGAGTATTATTTACTTTGAGAGTAGATCCTTTATTTCTTATTACATATCATTGAAATCAGATACTTAGCATCTGTCAAATGATAATTGTGTTTTTTAAAACCTAGCTTATTAATGAAACAAATATAGTGGAAAAAGCAGACACAAATAATAAAATAATAGAACATACTTTTGTAAGTAAAATAGTAAGTTGAAATATACTGAATTTTCATAATTTATAAGAAAATAAATACCTTCTTAATAGTTTTGTGTATGCATGTAGAATTCAAAAACATATGTAAAGCTATTTAATTTATGAACTAACATTTCTAAGTAGCTGGCCTTATTAATTATATGGGTTTATTGGCATCATTTTACATCGGATTCATAGGTACAATATTGTTAGGTGAATTAAGGGGGTGAACAGATGAATTACAAGCAAGAAGCTCAGTTTCTTTATTCTCCAAAGTAATGAAGAAGAGGAATATCAGTCCCTGCACTTAGGTTCCTTATTTCCAGAACTTTCTGATAGAAATATTATGTTGGCAACATATGTCGTTAAAATCTAAAAAGAAATTTGCAATTAATTTTATATTTATTTAACTCAATACATCCAAACATTATCATTTCAACTTATAATCAATATAAAAAATTATTAATGAGCTAATTTACATTCTTTTCTTGGTATTACATTTTTGAAATTCACAGTGTCTTTTACAACACCCCTCAGTTTGCACTCACCACATTCTCATTGCTCAATGGACAAATGTGGCTTATGGGGACTGAATTAGACAGTGCAGCCTTATATCTTCATCTAGAATCTTTTATCTTGGAGAAGAGAGTGTTTGTGTATTAAAGTAGGAAAAAGGTGACAAAATACAACCCACAATGAATTCAGAAGAGGGTTCTTTCTTTGAAACTCCCCCGATGGTCCACATAATAATCCATAGCCTTATTATTTTTTCAGTCACCAAAATCATAGCCTGATGAAGGCCATGTTTTGGTCACTAAAATTCTCAAGCCAACTTCATCCACCTGCCTGCTCTACCTATGATTCCTGGGACCTATGTCTTAGTTGGAGCTTGGTTATTGGTGGAAGTCAGTGTAATCAGCTGGATTCTCCAGTGGAAGAGGTAATATTAAGAAACCCTATCAAGGTGAATGTAATTTTTCCGTTTCATCGCAAATGTTCTGGAAATATGTGCATAGGTTTGTATGGACAGAATATTAAAAATTCCATCCATAAAACAAGGCCAAGCAAAGGTCATGGTCTCCTCCAACCGGAGATCAGCCATTTTCTTGGGTCAGTGAGTAAATACATCTTTGGCTCATTTCTAGGGTGGAGAGAAAATAGCTCGAACCTGTCACCCTAGGAAATTATTGTTCCTTTGGTCTTTCAGCAAATTTTCCTAAATATCTCCTTTCTTTTTTTTCTTTTTTCTTTTTTTTTTTTTTTTTTTGAGACGTTGTCTCGCTCTGTCACCCAGGCTGGAGTGCAGTGGCCGGATCTCAGCTCACTGCAAGCTCCGCCTTCTGGGTTTACGCCATTCTCCTGCCTCAGCCTCCCGAGTAGCTGGGACTACAGACGCCCGCCACCTCGCCCGGCTAGTTTTTTGTATTTTTTTAGTAGAGACGGGGTTTCACCGTGTTAGCCAGGATGGTCTCGATCTCCTGACCTCATGATCCTCCCGACTCGGCCTCCCAAAGTGCTGGGATTACAGGCTTGAGCCACCGCGCCGGCCAATATCTCCTTTCAATCTTTTTAAAACCCCTTATCCACATGGCCGAATTAAGGTCATATAGAGTTTCTTTTCACCTGGCTCATTCAAATAGTGATATATTGTCCTTTGCTGTTTTCAAATGAAACAAAATTACATCATTTTAAGGCTGAATGCCCATTCCTCCACACTGAATATTTAATCAATAAGCTGAAAAGCAAAATTAAAATAGTAAAATATATTGGTAAATGTGTGATAAGAAGTTTTATTTAGAGCTCAGAGAACTCTGTTCTTTGAAAAAAAAAATAAGGTCCAGCTGTGAAATGCTTCCTCAGTCATCAGTGTTTAAGATCACTATGTTTCCTTCTTAGCAAAAATAAATAAATAATCGTAGACATACAATAAATAAAAATTTGGGGCAACTGTGAAAGTCGGGGGCGCCCTGCGTTGAGCATTCTGTTAGCTTTCCGACACTTGAAAGGTGTTAAGTGGCTTGAAAATCTGTGCTAAGTGAGGACTGGTGAAAATGTAAGTTCACTTCCACTGTCTGGCAGGGAACATTTCAGTATCTTCATTGAAGCAGTGTAAACGAGGCTGTCACTAGCTGCAGTGTTGAGAGAGGGCCACCAGTTGTTAAACAGATCCTGACTTTGACATACTAAAAATGTGGCTCTGATCACTCATTAGAAGGTCTATTGTTAAGAAAAGCTCATATTTTTTATTCACTCAGGGAAAAGGCATGTTGGAGGATTTCAGTGCAGAGAAAAGAGAGATAAGAAATTTTATGTGTATTGGAAGGCTGAAGAAAAATCCATAAACTCATATGAAATACTGACTATATCTCCAGAGGTTTCGCAGGGTCTATTCTTTTGGAGAAATGAGCCCCATTCTGATGAACTATAAGGTTGCTTCAGGAAATTCTCAAGACCAATAAATATTACCCTGTAAGCAGAGGCTACAAATTAGACATAGATCAAAACAGCTAAGGGCCCTGCCATACTCCCAGTTCGCCAAGAGTGTTATTTTTGCTTCCTTCCTCCTGTTTGCTCCTCCATTACCAACTCAGTCAACATCAATCTTCACTGATTCTCCATCATGTACCTTAGAAACATTCCTTATTTTCATTTTAACTTCCTCCCCACTAATCCAACCTCTCTTTACCTGCCCCTAAATAACCATATAATAGGGATAAAACTCAATTCCCTAGGCTCCAGGCTCTTCCCAGCCACACTTTCCCTTGCAGCAAAGTGAACTATAGACAAAAGCAAAGATCATTTTCCTTTAACAACACACCCTTCTCTTGTTCAGAAGCCTACAGTTCTACATCATTGCCTATTCTATCCAGTTCTTGAGCTTCTCAGATCCTAACATCTGCAGCTAACCCATACTGCGCCTTTGTGGGAATCAGCCTCAATATGTCGTAAGTTGGATTTCCCCAGAGACAGACTCCAAAGACACAGATTTAAGTAAAATGGTTTGTTTGGGAAGTGATCCTAGGAATTACCAGTAGGGATATTGAAAGGTGAGATAGAGAAGGGAGTCAATAAGGATGCATTGTTGAGCAGGTAACCACTGTGGGCAACTCGGGTGCAATCTTACTGGGAAGCTCTGGGAGACAGTGTAGAAAATATCTTGGCATTATCCCACTGGTGGTCAGGGGAGCTGAGGCATGCAGGAATTGTCCCTATTGATCATGGGTTGACAGCTACTCATGGGAAGGTGGGAGATACTAAATCCCTTGCTTTTCTTGCCTGGGCTAAATGGGGTGTAACAGGAAAAGATGACCCTTGGGCAAAGAGTCACAGGTATTTGCAGTTGGAAGCCACCACACTGGCATCCATGATATTGGAGTGCCAAAGAGATATAGGTAAACACTGACACCTTTCTCCAGACAGACACAGCCTCAGACCTAGATGTGTGGGGGGGCAGAGTCCTACCCACTGTAAACTCTCAGCTGTGTGCTTTTCTACAAAGAACATGCCTTAGTGACTTTTTGACAATGCACATGCCCTAAAATGTTTTTATTCCCATGGCATAAGGCAACCTTTTGAAAGCACTTCACATTTCATAGAGAAATGTACTATCAAATGTTATTCAAATGAAAGTTTGTCATCGTTTACAGAATATTTGTAACTAGAAAGGTCATTGATTTATAGGATTGAAATGAACTTCTCTGTCAGACTGTTAAGTATTAAGCAGGTGTATTAGGTGCCTTTAAGTATTAGGTGCCTTTAAGACAAAGTGAGGGAAGCATAAGGATTTTTTATACACATAAGGACAGCATTTGTATTGCTTTGGTGACGAAGCCAGTTTTTAGGACTCTACAATTTAAATAACTGTCCAAAGATGTTGTCACAGCACAGCTCATAATAGCTCCATATATCAAATGCCAACTTTAAGAAGTTTATAAGTAGGGCCTGATCTGATGGAATAGAACTTCTCAAGGTCTAAGCCACTTCATCATCCAAAAGCCAAACAATGAGTTGGGGAAATACCAAATTCATTAGACTGGGTTAGCACATTAAATTAGGTGCAAACATCTACTTGAAACATCTCAAATGGGGCCTACACATTTATTTGGGAGTCTAAAATATTTTAAACCCAAAACTGCTTTTTCCCTAATTCTAAGAACTTATAGTTTAAAGAAACATTGGGAAGCATTTTAAAATAACCTAAGTATGTGCTTAAGAGCAATTTATCTTTGGCTTTTTACTAGAATTTTATTGTTTTTATTGTTGTTTTTCCTCTCTATTTTGTATTGCTATGTCAAAGTTCAGCATAATGGACTTTGATGAGTGTGTTGGATTGAAAAGCCTGGTCTACGCTTTTTTATGACTGGTGTAATCAGAAGGACAAGCAGGCCCTGAACTCACCATGACAGAATGTCCCTGGAAGAAATAGCTACTGGAGAAGGAGGATAGAACAGTAGAGTCAATAGCATCCCAGGCATTGCACTGTGGGAAATCACTAAATGATTGGATGTTATGTAGAAGCCCCTTCAACACACTGACCACCATTATTTTTAATGTTATTTCCCATTCTCAATACACACTTTTTCTTCTGACATAATGATCTCCTCCCCAACTCCAATGAGACCAATAACGTCCCACCCTTTCATCATCAGGCACTTTTTATTTGAAATACATTTTCTCTTTCTTCTCATCCATCCCTTTTTATCTTTCAAGGTTCAAATTAATAAAATCCTATACTAGGGTAGCTTTTTCCACTGTCCAGCTGAGAAAAATCTCAGCCTCATTTTAAAGCCATCAGAAGTATCTCTTTTTGATGTGTTGGATTCAGTCTGCTGATGTTTTATTAAGGAGTTTTGCATCTTTCATCAGGGATATTGGCCTGTATTTTTCTTTGTTTGTTGTGTCCTTGCCTGGTTTTGGTATCAGAGTGATGTTGGCTTCATAGGGTGAGTTAGGAAGAATTCCCTCCTCTTTAAGTTTTTGGAATAGTTTGAGAAAAATTGGTGCTAGTTTTCTTTATAACTTTGGTAGAATTCAGCAATAAGCCATCTGGTCCTGGGCTTTTCTTTATTGGGAAACTTTTTATTACCAATTTAATCTCATTACTCGTTATTGGTCTGTTCAGGTTTTCTATTTCTTCCTGCTTTAATCTTGGTAGACTGTAGGTGTTCAGGAAAGTATCCATTTCCTCTAGGTTTTCCACTTTGTTAGCGTATAGTTGTTCATAATAATTTCTAATGATTCTTTGTATTTTTGTTATATCAGTTGTAATGTCTCCTTTTTCATTTCTTATGTTATTTATTTGGATATATTATCTTTTTTTCTTGGTTAGTCTTGCTAGCAGTTTATTTATTTTGTTTATCTTTGCAAAAAAACAACTTTTCACTTCATTGATCCAATGTATTGTTTTTTAGTCACAATTTCAGTTCGTTGTGCTTGGATCTTTACTATTTTCTTTTCCTGTTAATTTTGGATTTGGTTTGTTCTCACTTTTTTAATCCCTTAAGGGATTAAAAATAAGGTACATCATTAGGGTGTTTATTTGAAAACTTTATATACAATGGTCAAGTGACATTTATCCCAGAGATGCAAGGATAGTTCAACATACACAAATAAATAAGTGTGATAAATCACATCAACAGAATGAAGGACAGAAACAATGTGATCATCTCAATAGATGCAGAAAAAGCATTCAATAAAATCCAACATCCCTTCATTATAAAAACTCTTAACAAGTCATACATAGTAGCAAGGTAGCACAACATAATAAAAACTGTATATGACAAACCCACAGCTGGCATCATATTGAAGGGTGAAAAGCTGAAAGCTGAAATAACTGGAACAATAGGAAGAGGACTTTCACCACTCTGATTCAACACAGTACTGGAATTCTAGCTAGAGTAATCAGTCAAGAGAAATAAATGGAAGTCATCCAAATTGAAAAATGAGGAAGTCAAATTGTCCCTTCCCACAGATGATATGATCTTATATACAGACTAACCTAAAAAGTTCACTGAAAAACTCTTAGATCTGATAATCAAATTCAGTAAAGTTGCAGGATACAAAATTAATATAAAAATTAGTAGCATTTCTATACACCAATAATGAATTAGCTAAAAAGAAATCAAGAAAGCAATTCAATTTATAATAGCCAATAAAATAAAAGAAAATACCTAGGAATAAATTTAACCAAGAATGTTAAAGACTTCTGCAATAAAAACTACAAAACACTAATGAAAGAAAATGAAAGGGGCACAATCAAAGGGAAAGACACCCCATGTTCATGAATCAGAAGAACTGATATAATTAAAACGTCCACACTACACAAAGCAATCTAGAGATTCAATGCAATGCTTATCAAAATGCCAATGATATTTTTCACAGAAATAGACCAAAAACCTTAAATTTATATAGGATCACAAAAGACCCTGAAGAGCCAGAGCAATTCTGAGCAAAAAGAACAAAGCTGGAGGCATTATACAATCTGACTTCAAAATATACTACAAACCTATAGTAACCCAAACACCATGGTACTAGTATAAAAAAAGATGCATAGACTAATGGAAGACAATAGAGAATCCAGAAGTCAGTCAATGTATTTCAGCCAACTGATTTTCAACAAAGGCATCAAGAACATACATTGAGGAAAGGACATCCTCTTTAATAGATCATGTTGGGAAAACTGAATATCTATATGCAGAAGAATAAAACTAGGCCTTTATCTTTTATACAAAAATTAACTCAAAATGAATTAAAGATATAGATATAAAACCTGAAACTATAAAAACTACTAGAAGAAAACATAGGGGAAATGCTTCAGGACATTGGTCTAGGCAAAGACTTTATGGCTCAGACTTCATAAGCACAGGCAAAAAACAAAAAATAGGCAAATGGGACTATATTAAATTAAAAAGCTTCTGCACAGCAAAGGAAACAATCAACAAAGTGAAAAGATCACTTATAGAATGGAAGAAAATATCTGTAAACTATTCATTCAACAAGCTGCTAATACTCAGAATATACAAAGAACTCAAAATAACTCAACAGCAAAAAGAAACAAAGAATTCCATTAAAAAGTGGGCCAAAATCTGAATAGATATTTCTCAAAAGAAGACACACAAATGGTCAACAAGCATATGAAAATTGCTCAACATCATGAGTCATCAAGGAAATACAAATCAAAACCACAATAAGATACCACTATGCTCCAATCAGCATAGCCTTTATCAAACAGACCAAAAAAAGAAGTGCTGACCAGGATTCAGAGAACAGGGAACTCTTATAAACTATTGCTGGAAATATAAATTAGTATAGCCATCATGCAAAACAATATAGAGGTAGAACTACCATATGGTCTAGCAGTCCCACTACTGATTACTTATCAAAAGGAAAGGAAATAAAATATTTTAAAGGGATGCCTGCAGTCAACTGTTTATTGCCACACTGTTCACATAGTCAAGATGGGGAATCAACCTTACTGACCATTAACAAATGAATGCATAAAGAAAATATGTTTATATACACAATGGAATGCTGTTCTGTCATAAAAATAATGAAATTCTGTCATTTGCAAGAAACATGAATAGAGGTGAAGGCATTATGTTAAGTGAAATTGCCCAGACACAAAAAGACAAATATTGTGTGTTTTCACTCATATGTGGAAGCTAAAAAATTAATCTCATGGAGGAGTGGGTAGAATGATGGTTACCAGAGGCTGGGAAGTGTGGGTGGGAGGAGGAATTAAGGGAGGTTGGTTAATGGATACAAACATATTAGAGAATTAGATAGAAAGAATAAGTTCTAGCATTTCATAGCTCAGTAGAATAACTCCAGTTAATGATAAATTATTACCTAATTAAAAATAGCCAGAAGATTTGAAATATTCCCAACACAAATAAATGATAAACATTTGAGGTGAGGGATATTACACATTGTGTGCGTGTATCCCAATATCACATGTACCCTATATATATGTACAATTATTATGTATCAATATAAAGTGTTTCTTTTGATATACCAGATGCTTCTTCATTGATATTTATCTTTTTTAAAACTATAGGCCCAATTTCCCAAAAGATCATAAGCTCTTTGAAGAGAAGAGTTGGTGCCTTGAACATGGCAGTTCTTGGTATTACTCTTACACACAAAAGAAATTAAAGGTCTTTGCTAAATAATGATGTTGGATGATGGATGATACATACCATGGGTCTCTTTCTTTGTTCATTTGTTTTGATTCCATCCCCGAAAACCTAGCCAAGGTCCTCCTGAAACAAAAAATCAATACTATCTGGCTGACTAGACAGGCAATGGGGCCATAGAAAAGCAGCTGTACTGGCCAGGTAAAACTTCGTGGTCATACCCAGAAATCCTCCCATATCATGCTCTGATAGACCTACATTCTGTGCTCTGATGCTGGGACAGAGGCTTCTAATGAGGTATCTAGAGTCTCAATAATCTGTCTGAGGGAGGCAACAGACATTGGTATGTGTCTGCTTATGGCAGAATATATTTTCCAAAGGTAGCCACAAAAAAATCTCCCATGATACATACCCTTCTATAATGTGACCATGTCATTTCATTGTCAAGGTGAAATTTATTCTCCCTTTGAATTTGAGCAGGCTTATGACTTTCTTTTTACCAATAGAATGAGATGCAAGTGATGATGCTCCTGACTTTCCAGGGCAGGTCCATGAAGACCATAAACCTCTCCCTGGTTTTCTTGGCAATTTCCCTCTTAGAACTCAGACACCATGCTGTGAAAATCTCAGTCCCAAGGAGAGGCAACGGGTAGGTGTTCTGATCCAGAGTCAGGGCAGAGTGGGTGTCCTAGCCATCCTAGCTCAGGTGCCAGACATGTGAATGAAGGAGCTTCCAGCTGATTCCAGTCCCCAAGCACCCAAGTCAATCACAGGCATTTGGATCTTCCCACCTAAAGCCCCAGATATTGTGAGACAGGGAAGAGTCATCCCCACTGTGCTGTTTCATAATTCACTGAATTCATGAACATAAAATGGAATAATTTGCTATACTACCACAATAACTGAACTAATATGCAATATTAATTTCTATCATCCTCTATTCCAAAGCCAGTGCACATTTGTTTTTGTAAATAAAGTTTTAGCAAAACATAGCTATGCTCATTTGTTCATGAAATGTCTATTGCAGCTTTTGCACTGAAATTTGTGGTGCAGAATGTACAACTTACAAAAATAAGATATTTACCATATGACTCTTTACAGAAAACGTTTGTGACGTTATACAGAAGATCTCAAAGTGTGATCCCAGATAACAGCATCACTATCACTTGGGAACTTGTTAGAAATGCAAATTGTTGAGGCCAATCCAGACCTACTGAACTAGAAATCCTGGCAGTGGGACTCAAAGTTTTGCTTCAGTAAGCCCTTCAGGTGATTTTGATGCTCATTCAAGTTTGAGAACCATTGCTCTATGCTAATAGAACCCTGATTATTTTTAAGGCTGCAATATCCCAACCGTCAGTTGGTAGACTATGGTTAGTCTACCCAGGACAATCCTTTACCTGCTTTTCCAGCTTCGCTTGTAGCTATGTGTGGCTACATGACAGTTTTAGCCAATGAGATATAAGGAAGACTCTGCTGGGGATATATTTAAGAAGTTTTTACTTTGCTGATAAAAATGACCATCTGATGATGACCCTTGATCCCTTCTTTTGGCTTGTAATGCTGGTAGGAGGCCTGGATATCACAGCTACTCTGTGACCATAGGGTCACCAGCACAAAGATAGAACCCCAAAAAGTCAGGATGCTGGAAGAAAATGACAGAAACAGCTGGTTCCTCAAGGACATTTTTGAGCACCTAAATCAAGGACAACAAACTCCTACCTTGATATGTAAGCAAATATACTGCTAATTATTTAGGACACTATTAATTGCAGTCAAACACACTCCTAGCTCGTATATATAACAGGCATTCAAATATATATGTTATTCTCAATACTTCAAAAAAGTGAATCTCACAAAGCAAACTTGGCCTTGAAGAGATACTATAAACTATGTGGAGAGTCAAGTTTGCTTGCTTTTTGCTAGAATCATGTCAATTCACTGTTACCAGTACTCATTTCATGTTATTGAGAAGTTACATTTGATTGCATCTGACACCAAAGAAATTTTCAGGAGATAATAATTCTAAGTATTATTGAGCATTTGCCAAATGCCCGGCACTCTGCTGACATGACCCTCTATACTTTTGACTATAATTCCTGTTTCTCAGATGGGAGACTAAGGTCCATGAAGAGAGGTGACTGTTTCAGTTGGCATACTGTGCATATCAATCCAGGGAATCTGATTTTAGAGCCTACACATTCAATCACAGCTAATATTAAATAACTTCTTTATTTAATTGCATACTCAAAACTATTTGTTATATGCAAAGGTTTTGAAAGGCACAATCTTGAAACAAACGTGTACATCAAGAGGAAAAGACTTAAAAATGTGTGTGTGTGTGTGTGTGTGTGTGGTAGGAAAATTCAATTATTAAAATTAGAGAGCTCAATGGAATTTTGGCCTGAGCCTCAAAGTACGTCCATTTGCCTTGCACCTTAGCAGGAAGTATAACTGCAGGGATTGAAGAGGATAGATTTTGTGAGTATTAACGTGGGCTTCTAAGTTAACACCACTATGGAAAATGGCTCAGATAAGGCAGTGTATGTGTATTCCATTTCTTTACATTCCTTATTACAATCTCCTTCCATTAATACCTACGTCCATTTCTGCTATCCCAAATTGCTTCCCTTTCAGTCTCTAGAGGTGTTGAGGTGCAACATAGTCTTTTAACAGATGCACCCCCACTGAAATGGTGCCCTTCAAAGAGCTCAAAGCACCCCTTTTTTGTCTACAGGTTGAGAAATGTCTCTCCGAAGATCTCCCAGCCTCTTATGACCACAGAGCATGAGAATAGAAATGCTAATGTGGCATTATGAGTGAGAGGTAAGGACTGTCCAGCCTTTTGTGGACAGGAGGCCTTTTGGGCTGATTGAAATGTGTGCATACAGTAGAACGAATGCCACCAACGGATGTTCCCACAGTCGGCACTCAGAGATAGCCCAGGCATTGGTGAGCCTTTTATCTATACTCAGTTTTGAAAGACAACTTGACATTCTTATAATGCCATGCAAATGTATTCCCTTATACAATGTCAGTGATTACTCAGACTCCCAAGACAAGCCACACATATCTTAATAAATTGGGACTACAGATTAAACAATTTAGAGAATAATGGTCTTTCATTGAGAGAGAAGCCATGGTTTGTGTCCTTCAAATTACAAGAGAAAGTGTTTAAATTATTCTCAGCTGGCATTCACTCCAGACAATGGTGGGCAACAGTGGCATTCTTGTTGTTTCCAACTACACCATGACCTACCCTCCCACTGCCCTTGGCTCTGAGTGTGACGCATTCTGAAACGCCCAAATCAAATGTCATCTTCTCTTTGATGCCTTTCTTGATTCCTGCACCCCATCCCAAGCAACATTTGCTACACCCTCATTGCTGATCTCATACCCCGTTAGTCATATATCTATAGAAACATAAATGTAACTTGAGTTATGACTTATATAGTAACCTGTGGCTGTACCTCTTTCCCCACTAACTATTCTCCTATTACGAACTCTGACAAGGCACAAATGATGTCTTATAACTCATCACAATAAGTCCCCGTCCTTTGGCCTAGCTTAGTGCCATGAATGGCTAGGAAGGTTGCAATTGCACAACTCCCTGGGGGCACTATTCACATTAAAATCCATATAAATGGCAACTTTTAGAATTGTGCGGACAAGGAGATCTTTTCTCAGTACCTACCTAGCATACAAGACATGCTCCGTCAAATGCTTGTTAAGTTAAATAACAGCAGACTGGTTGGGTGGGGGTAGGAAAGAGGAAGACATTAATTATTTATTCAACATTCATAGGAACTAGCCACGGGGTTCAGTTCTTTTTAATAGTGCATCTATCGGTCTATCTGATCATAGCTAATCAGGCGTTAGTGGCATATGGTTTGAGAGAAATAGCGTTCCCTGTTACAGATGTCAGTTAAAAAAGAGACTTTTAAAGCTTCACTTGATGCAAGCCGCCTGCTTAACTTGAGGCCATAAGGAGATGGTGACAGACAAGCTTTACATCCTCCACTTGCAATCAATTTGCTCCTGACCGTGATTCCAAGTATTAACCTTGTTCTATCAAACCCCTGGAGTGTGGGGATGGGAAGACAAGAATATGCACAGAGGAAGCTGAGATCAGCCCGAATAGCTAATGAACCAACAGATTTGATCTTTAGGGGAAAGGAGAAAAAATGGCCTTGGTATGGAAAACAAAACATAAGAATTCATTCCCTTGGGAACCCGACTACAGCTTGCTTTGCTGCCGACACGGTCTAGTGCAATGCCTGTTTGCTCAGGTTTTCTGCCCCAGCTAAAGATATGAGGGTTGGCAAGACAGGGATTCAAATTTGTAGCTATTTCATATTTGTTTGCATGTGTTATTCAGTGCTCCTAAGGGAGACTATACAATGAACGCTGAATAAATAAAAATTAATATAAATCTAAACAAAAGAAAAATAATACCAAGAGAAGATTGTAGGAACATGACCTGTTAAAAGAAAAAAAGGAGTAGATAGAATTGGACAATCCATTTGTTGTTGTTGTTGTTATTGTTTTAAATCTTTACAAAGTTCATATCCAGAAATGCAATGCAATCTTAAAGCTGTATTAACAGAAATACAAATAAGACAGCATATCCCAACGCCAGGAGTCTTCCTTAAGGATTGGCCATCTTGTCTGTCATCTTAAGTGGTTCTCTATGATAGCTATTGGATGCTGCATATTGTCATTCTTATTTTATAGAAAATAGTGATGGTTCTTTCATTCTTTTATATATAATATATAATATATATCTTTTATTATCTTTTATGTTAATTTGGCACTAACTTTCATATTATACATTACATAAAATAATGTAGATACCTAATCCTAATATAATAAAATTATATTATATAATTATATATTATATATTTATATAATATATATTTTTATGATATATATAATATAAAATAATGTAAATCCCCAATATTCTTAAAATATTTTTATTTCTTGGCATACCACACAAGTTAATCTAACTTCTGAGTTCAAATTATGGTACAAGGATCTACCTAGGAGGAATAAATGAGAAAAATTTAATACTTCACTAAGTCTATGCTTAAGGAAATGAATTACCAAACAAAATATTTAAGTAGCAACTAAAAAGCAGTATATTTGGTCTTATTTGGTAGAATTTTTTAAATGGTATGGCTTTTTAAAATGTGATTAAGTATAAAGAAAAAAATTAAAATACCTCAGAATCTTACAATTCAGATTGCTGCTTTTGATCTTAAAAGAGAAACAAAAGGAATACATACACAATTTTTAAAAATTAAATGAACAGGAAGATATCAAGTGAAAAGCCTAGTTCCTCTCCATAGAGGGTCTACATAGTGTGGTGCCTAGACCAGAAACAGCAGTATCACCTGGGAAACTGTTAGAAATACAAATTCTTAGGCTTCACCCCAGATTCACTGAATCAGAGTCCCTATGGTGGGGACCTGGGTTTTAAGAAACTCTCCTGGTGATTGTGATGCACACTGAAATCTAAGAACCAGTATTCTAGACAAAGGCAATCAGAGCTCAAAATCTTATGTCTTTCCAGATACATTTTAATCACACACATGCACATGCACACACATACACAGTCTTTTTTTATACAAAATGAACCACATTATACACAGTGATCGTCATTTTATTTATTTATTTATTTTTTATTTATTTATTTTTTTTTTTGAGACGGAGTCTCACTCTGTCGCCCAGGCTGGAGTGCAGTGGCCGGATCTCAGCTCACTGCAAGCTCCGCCCCCCGGGTTTACGCCATTCTCCTGCCTCAGCCTCCCGAGTAGCTGGGGCTACAGGCGCCCGCCACCTTGCCCGGCTAGTTTTTTGTATTTTTTAGTAGAGGCGGGGTTTCACTGTGTTAGCCAGGATGGTCTCGATCTCCTGACCTTGTGATCCGCCCGTCTCGGCCTCCCAAAGTGCTGGGATTACAGGCTTGAGCCACCGCGCCCGGCCGTCATTTTAATTTTTAAATGACATCATTTATCTTGTAGGTCTTTTCATATCTGCACTTAGAGATGCACTTCACGTTTTAAGATTATTTAGCCTTTCATTGGTTGTACCATATATCTTAATGGTTCAACCAGGTCAGTTATGTGATCATTTCTGGTATTTTCAGTTTATATATTTTACAGTGAGCATTCTTGCTAGTACATCTTAGAAAACATGTATGAGTATATCATTGAATAAATTCCCATCAGAGGCAACACAAAGTCATGAGGAAATGTATATTTTAGACTTTTGTGCATATGACCTAAATGTCTGACAAAGAGGTAGAGCCAATTTACACCCCAAGCAACAATTTATAAACAGTGGCTATTTTTCTGGATTCTCATTTGACACTGGATATCATCAAATTTATTTTAACTGCTATCAATCTGATTGATTAAAACATGACATCTCATTATCGTTTATTTGCCTTTCTTTAATTAGGAAGGCAAAGATGGTCCTCTTGTATTTTTATTGTCCATTTGTATTTCTTTTTCTGCAACTTGTCCATTTTCCCTTGGGTTAAGTGTATTTTTTCCTTACTAATTTGTATAAAATTTTGCAAATTAAGATTAGTCTGACCCGTCACATGTTTAGACTGTATTTTTATTAGTTCAGATATTTTTAAGTTGGTTGTAAATTTATAGATTTGTTAATGTTTTCTCTTTTGTGCTCTGTGTCTCGTGTCCTGCATGGAAAGACTTTCCACTAATTCCAAAATTTTAAATAAATTCACTCATGTTTTTCCTCAAACTGTCATAGTTTAATTTTTTACCTTCTGGAATTTACTTTGGTAAAAGAAATGAGATTAGCATCCATTTTTTTTTTTTTAATCCAGTTAGTACCTTGTCCCAGCACCACTTAGTGAAGAAGTTCTTTTCCCAATGATTTGAGTGCCAGTATTACCTCTGATTCTGGAGAATTTGGGACCATTCTCTCATAATCTATTGGTTCTCTAGTGCCAAGCTCATTGGCTAGTACAGCCTCATTGGCTATTTTTATGTAGATAATACTATTTCCAGCTCATTCATTTTTGTTTTTGAAACATTTCAAAGCATTTTTCACTTTTATTTTTCATTAAGAACTTTGTATTATTTTGTCAAGTACAAAAATAAATTTGGATGGAGTGTTAAGACATCGAATTTACAGCTTAATAAACTGAGATTTGTCAGTTTGTCAATATATAATATTATGGTTTCCTATAGAGAATACCTGTATCTCTAATTTTACTGAAGAATTCTTTTATGTTATCTTTAGAACTTCAAGTTTTCTTTTTATAGGTCTTTCACATTTCTGGTTAACTTTAATACTAGGTATTTTAGTTTTCTTTTGCTATTATAAATGGATTATTTCTCCCTCCCACTGTATTTTCTAACTGCTTTGGGTTGTTTACAAAGCTACTAATTTTTAATTCTTCATGTGTGTTTATCTTTTGTGATGCTTGTAATGAATTCTTAAAAATTATAATCCCCCCAAACATGATGCTTACACATCTAAATGAATGTTAGCTACTGAAAAGAAACATAATCAGACTTCATTAAAAACATATTTTGACATCTATTTTTTTTTAATTGCCCACCAGAGACAATGTCTCATTTACTTCATAGTGACACATGTTTTTTTAACACAGATTGACATGGCCTTGCTTGGTCAACCAGTGTATATCAGCTAGGCTTTCTTTAGATAAACTTAACTACTTTTTTATATTACCTAGTGAAAATAAATAGAAGAGCATTTGTGATCATTTAAAATATTCCCAAAAAAGAATGTTAACTTCAAAGAAATCTCCAAATACGAAGTTCCAGAAGTGGCTTTGCCAATGGAGAGAACATTGAGCATCCAGATAAAGAATTGAGAAGAATGACTGACTACTTCCATGGAAATCAAAAAGAAGGTGACAAGAAAGATTGAAAACAAAATAGAAAGAAAAATAATAGTAGAATTGATCAGTGAGTCTTAGACCTTTTAAAAAACCAAGCATAATAAAAATGAAAAAGGCAGAACACAAAGACATGTACACACCAGTTAAAATCATAACGGGTTAATAACAGATATAGAGAAAATGAAATTAATGATAACATAATACTTTATAAAACTTATCCAAATACATTGAAACATCTATTTTCTATGTATAATTAAACTGACCAAATAGAAAAGATGAAAAGTCAAAGCTAATGATTCTGTTCCTGGCACTTTTCTATATTAACTAATTATTTGGTATATTTCTCAGTTGATTCCACTGCATTTACTAGGTATACAATTATATAAGCAGCAACTAACAATAATTTTTTTTCTAAAAAGATTCAATGCCGCATGGTTTAGATTAAGCTGGATCTACGAAACATTGAATTCATCTTTTATTTTCTCTGTGAGCAGGGGCTCCTCCTTCTGTTTTTCTACCATCTAGAGACGAATCTATATTTGTCAATATTTACATAAATCAGAAACATAAATCACGTAAGAACCCTAGACACGGCCTCCAGGATAATCTGACTCTTGCCCGTTTCTCTTCTCAATTATGTTGTCAGAGAGAGATACCTGAGATGAAGTCTCTCAGGAATAGAACTAACAATAATTCTTGTCTCTTCCTTACCAATACCTATACCTTTAATTTTCATTTCTCATGTTGAATTACATGTGCTATTTCTAGAATAATTTTAGTGGTGGGGATAGTAGGCATTACTATCTTATTCATAATAAGAATATAAAACTTAAAAATTTTTATCATTTAACTTGATGCTGAATATTTATTTGAAAACATACATATTCTTGGTTAATGATAGACAATTATTTTAATATACCACCATTCATTTTGCTAACATTTAATGTTTTGGCCCCAACAGTAGTATGATTATATTACATAAGACTGTTAAAAGATTGTCCTATTTCGTCATCTCTATCAAATTTCTACTTAGATGTTATATTGTCTTTGTATAAAAAATTCAGAAGCTGCATTATGTCTCTATGTTTGGAAAGCTTAAGTAATTAGTAAATTGGTTCTTTAAATTCAGAAGAATTCCCCTTTGAAAACCATTTGAGTCTGGAAATTTCTTTTTGCTACACTTTTTAAATAATTTTCTAAATAATTTTTGTAGTTATTCATCAACTTGAGTTTCATCTCCTCTCTAGAATCACTTTTGTTAACACTTGGTTCCTAAAATTTTGAGAATTGTTAACAGGCATTTTTGAAGAGCTTTATAAAGACTATTTTATTATTCTTTTAACTTCTAATGTAACTCTCATTTCTTTTATGCTATTTTAAATTTTATGCACTTGTGTTTTCTTCCTTCTTTATGTAGTGTTTCCAAAAAGTACTTAAAGTTATTAATATTAATCTACTTGAATATATTTTTTCACTGTTTAATTCATTATTTTTACATTTGCCACTTCCTTTTCATTCTGCAGGTTTTATTTTTTAAGCTTTTCTATTTCCAACTTTTTCTTAGATACTCAATACTCTTTTATGGCCCAGAATATTTCTGAAACTTCATTTTTGGAAACTCATTTTAGAATCCCTGTTACATTCTTTGAATTATTTAAATGGTGACAAATCCTTCCCTTTGTGTTTATGCTGTCATATAAGAAAAGTGGCTGAATATTATTTCAAACAAAGCTTGCCTGATATGAATGTTGACCAGCTGGGTCATATGATTTTACGTTAGGAATCACGTGCCTCTGTAATTAAATGAGGCATTGTTTCTTGTGGGTCTCATACACTGACTCTGAAGGCAATCCAAAACATAGTTCAAAACATGCTTTCAACCAAAGGCTATTCTTTAGAAGCTAAAACTCCTTTGAATGTGTAAGCACTTCTTTTTGTCATTTTAAGAGCTCATTACCATGTAGTCAGATGCTTGTTCACTGTGGCTAGAAATCAGAAAGGCAGATAAACCAGGGATGAAAAAGCAAGGATTCAGCAAGGCTGGAACTTCTGTAGAAGTCCTGAGCTGATCTTTTTCATTCAGCCTAAAATGCAAAGTCGCTCATTTCAAGGGAAGAAGTAGCTGCATTTATTTATAGCTATTAGACAAATATGCAAAGCAAAATGCTTTTCTAAGTGAAGAATGAAGCACAAGCCAATATAAATACTTCAAAATAAAGTGTGCTTTTGATAAAGGGTAATGAAGAGAGAGACTACAAAAAACAATATTGGTAAACATTAAGTTTTAATGTAACCTTACACCAATGCTAGGGTTTAAAACGCCCTCATAATATATTTACATATTATAGGTCTGTCATTTTAACTTGAACACCTAATATCATTTATGGAGAAAGCAGTCACATTTCCTGAATAATGACTGTATACCTATTAAAACGAATTGTGTTTCTTTTTAAAATGTACATTTATTCTGTTCTTATTCCATTAATGCATATCTTTTCCTTCTTTATATCTGCAAAATGTCAATCCTGCTATGTTGGGGAAATCAATAATTAAATAGCTTTACAGTAATTACCTCTTAGTAACACATTTTCCACCTTCACTACATAAACTAACTCTACCAACATCAAAATTAAACAAATACATTGGTGAGAAGGTCATCATGTGAAAACATAACTCAATTTACAGATATTTTGAATCATATGTTAAACACCAATTGTCGTGCACATTCGTGTGAAGAGACCACCAAACAGGCTTTGTGTGAGCAATAAAGCTTTTTAATCACCTGGGTGCAGGCGGGCTGAGTCCGAAAAGAGAGTCAGCGAAGGGAGATAAAGGTGGGGCCATTTTATAGGATTTGGGTAGGTAAAGGAAAATTACAAGTCAAAGGGGGGTTGTTCTCTGGCGGGCAGGAGTGGGGGTCACAAGGTGCTCAGTGGGGGAGTTTTTTGAGCCAGGATGAGCCAGGAAAAGGACTTTCACAAGGTAATGTCATCACTTAAGGCAAGGACAGGCCATTTTCACTTCTTTTGTGGTGGAATGTCATCAGTTAAGGTGGAGCAGGGCATTCTTCCCTTCTTTTGTGATTCTTCAGTTACTTCAGGCCATCTGGGCGTATACGTGCAAGTCACAGGGGATGCGATGGCTTGACTTGGGCTCAGAGGCCTGACACCAGTGCTTCCTAAGACGAAACAATGAGTCGGCCTGCTGAGCCCCTCTTAGGAACTTCAGCTCTACTATTAGGAAGGAAAAGTCTTCATATACTTGTGGCTCTGGAAATTTAGTTACCCTTAAAATATACCCACAACAACAGCAATAAAACTCTAATAATCTCAGCAATGGCAGTTAAGTGTGGCATTTCTTGTAAATTTCCCAGGTGTTTTCTAAGGTTTTTAGTAAACTGTTCACTTTGTGTCTAAGCTACTAGAATCTAAATGGAATCAATGGCTCCAGTGATTTCACCGCCTTCATGGCTAATCACTTCATGGACAGATCACTATCCAGTCAAAGCAACTAACTATTCGTGCTCAAATGAGCTGCCTGTGGATACGAAAAGATTAAGGAATTATCCTCAAAGTCATTCTCTGCCTTTGTTAACACCAGACGGAAGCGATTACATTAAAAAGAGTATATTTCTTGAAAAAGTGATATAGACTTAAAATATCAATTCAGAAAAGTAAAATATAAAAATGTTGTAATTCCCCCAAATTCAGAAATACCCATTGTCATCCTTTGGTAAACAGCATTTCATACAGCAGTAGGCTTATTCACAGGAGAGAAGATTAAACTTGAATTTAAGTGATAAAAAAGTTAAAAGATTTTACATAACATTTCCATAGCACAAAAATTTTATTTTCTAAAATATTTCTTTAAATCTTTTAAAAAAGAAAGATTTTTAAAGCATTTTAAAAGTTGGAGTCAATATGTGCAAACTATGTATTTCCCTGCCCAACCATAAAAAAAAACAAAATCATTCCTTTGTAGCAACATGGATGCAGCTGGAGGCCATTACCCTAAGCAAATTAACACAGAAAACCAAATACTGCATGTTCTCACTTAGAAGTGGGAGCTAAACATTGGGTACACATGGACATAAAGATAGGAACAACAGTCACAGGGGACTCCTAGTGGGGGAGGGAGGAAGGGGAGCTAGAGTTGAAAAACTACAGGTTGGGTACTATGTTCACTATCTGAGTGATGGGATTCATTGCCCCCGCAACCTCAGCATCACACAATATGCCCATGTAACAGACCTATGCATGTATCCCTGAATCTAAAATAAAAGTTGAAATAAACAATAAATAAGTATGTAAATAAAACTATGTATGCCAACAGTAAAAAATGTTTCTTTGGCCTGTAATCCCAGCACTTTGGGAAGCCGAGGCAGGCGGATCCCTTGAGGCCAGGAGTTCGAGACCAGCCTGGCCACCATAGTGAAACCCTGTCTCTATTAAAAATACAAAAATTAGTTGCACTTGGTGGTGCATGCCTGTAATCACAACTACTTGGGAGGCTGAAGCAAGAGAATCGTTTGAACCAGGAGGCAGAGGTTGCAGTGAGCCGAGATCACATCACTGTACTCCAGCCTGGGCAACAGAGTGAGACTGTCTCACAAAAAAAGAAAAAAAAGAAAGAAAGAAAAAAAAGAAAAAGAAGGAAAAAAAAAAAAGAAAAGTTTCTTTATTCCTACAGTAAGGGATACAGAAATTGGCACACTTACACTTTGTACGCCATCTCAATCACTTAATTTTGATAATTACATGATTTTTTTGTATTATCAAGGTTTAAAATGTTTATATTCTATTTATAACTATAATCCCCGTTATTGTTTTATCTGCTTTCTGCATTTAAATGTATGTATTGAGTGACACTGTTTCTTTACCTTCCTTATCTCTTTATTTTCAAGAATCCAGATCTCTTGGTTGGCTGAACTTCACAGCCTTGTGTCCACTTGCCTCTCACACCAAAAACGGGGCAAGTCCACTCTCGCCCCTCGGTTCTTGCATATGTGAGATAATTTGTTATTTGACTTTATATTCAAAAGAAAAGGAGGAGTATTATCTTTTCTGTTATTTTTTTCCCTTTATCTTTGTAGACAATAACCAACTATCTTCTGGCATCCGATGCTATAATACATCAAGCATCACATTTAATTTACTTTTTCTGCTTACATAGAAATGTGATTTTTTTTTCTTTATCCTTGCAGTTCAGTAACTTCAGTATTATAATGCCTTGCTATTGAACATTTTCATCAATTTTTCTGGCACATACTGTGTGCCTTTTTTTTTTCCTCACAAATTAGGATCATGTTTTTCAACTCATGTTTTCTCATTCTATCTTCAAATATAATTTTTTCTCTTCCACTTGTTCTCAGCAACATAAATCATTAATTCATTGGCTATCTTTTGACTTGTCTATAATAGCTGTCATCTAATCCAGAATGATTTGCCCTTGCTGGGTTTTTTTTTTTAATATTGTTAAGATTTTCTCAAATTTATCCCTTTGGTCTTTAATTTTAGTCCATCTTTTTCTCCTTTTGTTATTTTTAATGGGGCTTAACTCGAATGCTTTTATGTTATGCCATTACTTTTTATTTGAACCCTTGTATCTATTCTTAGATCACTTGTTTTTGATAAGCTATATGAACCAGAACTCTGCGCATATGAAGAAGTATTTCATAAAATATTCCTGTGTCTCTTTGGGTACTATTTCTGTGAGATATGATGTTCATCTGCTTTATATTAATATCTCTTAATTTTGCTTTTATTCTTTTAATTTCTCTTATTTTTTCAACTGGTCTAAAAGTATTCTGGATTTTTAAAATTCAGGTGGCTACTTTGTGCAGAAGAGTACCGGGATGAAGAGAGAGCATGGTGGGATATGTATGATGAAACATGCACAGTGGCTGCTCAGGAATATTGGACACCTGAGGACCTGCCTCAGGGAAACTCTGGCTAAAAGCCTTTCAGTTAGGGCTCTCTGCTTCAATCTGACACTCCCTGCCTCCTTTCTCTCCTTGACACCCCTTCACCTCAGGGAACACTCCTCCCCTTAAAGATCTAGTTACAGAACGTAGAAAATAACCATGCTGCATAATTCCTCCCTAAACTTACGCTCATTCTCTGTTTGCCTTATTATGTTTTTTCTCCCCTACTGAGTCACTTAACTGACCCGAGGTTTTATAACTCGATGTAAAGAATTCTTAGATACGTCTTTCAGGATCACGACACTCGTTGTGGGAGGAGAGGGAATCTATATTCTCCAAGAGAATCGAGATGGCAGAAGTCAGTTCTCAGTTCCCATGTATCCATCTGGACTGCACGATCTCTGACAGGAGTGAGAGCTTCAGAGCTACTGCTGTGTTTTTGTTTTTGTTTTGTTTTGCTTGGAACTTGTGTTCTAACTACTTTTAGTGGCTCTTATTCAGTTAGAGACAGGACGGTACTACAAAACTTCTCTTTACTCCATGATTTTTAATTGAAAACAATAATCATTTTCCAATAGTTTATTGTGTAAATTTTCAAAATTCAGAAAAATTGAAAGAAATCTACAATGGCCCCCCATTTATCCACCATCTAGATTCTACCAGTAAAGCTTTACTGTTTTTATTTAATCATATGTCTATCCACTCATCTATTTCTCCACCCATTCATCAACAAATTAATCATGTTTTATTGTTATTTTATTTTGCCAAAAAAAAAAAAAAAAAACTGAATAGCAAGTTGTCAGAAGAAGATGATCAGGAAGTAGTAAAATTTCATTTACAGTAGCAGTCAGTTTAAAAATAAGATGTATAATAATGCTCTTGTGTAGCCTTTTGACAAAAATGAGTAATGCTTTCAAGTGAATTATTTTACATGTAGCTATTAGGGGCCAAATATGTATTAATGACCAGATGCATAAATTTCTTTTCTGTGTAACTTGGTCTGTTGGGGCATCTGACTTCAAACAAAAAGCAAGTTTACTCAGATGTGATTCATACCATATAAAACAAAAGTAGAAAAAAATCATTCCTCAGAGCTAATTTTTCTTGATTCTGGTAGCATGAGCTACCAGGCATCTGTTACAACACTCCTTACTGTTGCATCGGAGAGGATAGTGGTTCTCAATACACACGTGTTGCGGGGGTCAGAGATACTGCATGTTAAAACCAGCTACAGTGCTTTTTTCAAACTGTAGAGTCACACACTTAATCCCCCAGAATTTTTTATATGCTTTGCTCTCTACCACAGATTTGACATTTGAGACAATTACATGGAAGATCCACTAACAATTAACCTTTCTTTCAAGGAATATAGCAAGAAATGTTGAGGAGGAAAAGTGCAAACTATTTAATATTTGCACTTTTTGAAGGAGGAGGGAACTGAGACATAGGTAGCCAGCTTGCCTCCCTTCCCTCATCATGGGTCAGCAGCCGTGTGAAGTGGGAAGAGAAAGTATGAGTCTATTTTAAGTGTATTTGTTTTGAAGCATAGTTTCTACTAATATCAGTGTAACTTGCTTCCCCTGGGGTAAACTCTACTAGTCTGGAGGAGATGGATCTGAAGATGAAGGTCTGACTATGGGGAAAGAGAGGCAACTGGAGACATACTGGTTGCAAAAGCTCCAGGTATGGCATCACTTGAGTGACCATATATCCTCATTTTCCAAAATAGTTACTTTTTTTGTCTTATTTATTATTACACATTATTAACAATGTATCTTTATCCTAAAAGTGTCCTATTTTGGATAGTAAGCTGTATCCTTACCTAAGGCATCATTGAAGAGAAAGATAGTGGAATTTTCATGACTTTTAATCAATATAGATGACTGACTAAACCAGGAGGAGCCTTTTAATGAATGAGACAAATACCCCTCCAATAGAATTGGAGACTCCCCAGAGTGATAGGTAGAAACTCCAGCATGGTGATGAGAACCACAGGGTGTATCTAGAAATAAGGTCAGGTGAACACAGCAGTCTGATACATTCTTTGCAAAACAAACAAGACAAAAACCATGACGTAAAGTATTTATCAACTAGGACTGTAGGTGCCTTTCCACTTTGCTAATTATAAACCTCCAGCACACAATCCTCAGCTTAAAAGTTAAAGCTGCCCACATGAATGGGGGAGAACTCATGCTGCCCAGGTCTCAAGGAGAATCTAGACAAACAATTTTTGTGCAAATAGAAAACATGGATAGACTGTATAGACTTGTCATCCTCAAGAGTCAGTCAAGAAAAATAAACAAGCCACATACAGGCATACATATGCATAACCAGTATGTTTGAAAACATTCAGCAACTAAAAAAGAAAATTAAAAAAAAGAATATAAAAGATAAATAAAGAGTATAATTTTGAAAAATATTTACCTCAGCCAGGAAAATAAATTAAATTTCTGGTAACTGCTGTTTTATATTCTCCGGGACATCAAGGGGAAAAAACCCTAAAATATAGATTTACTACAAGATAGGTAAGACTCTGTATGAGACAGAAAGAGCTAGAGAAAGAAACTAACAAAAATACAAATGAAGAATGCCATTTAAGGAATTAAACTGGCATTAGATAATTTTAATAACTGGTATGCAGTCTCCAAATATGGTCACCAACAATTTTTTTTTTCCATTTCTCTATCTGCATATGTCTCCATCTATTTCCCCTCTCCTTGGATTTAGGTTGGCCTTGTAACTGATTTGACCAATTCAAAGGTGAAAGGAGAAAGGTTATTGGGCTTCTGGAACCACACAGGAAGAGCATTAGCATCTTCCACTGTCTGCTTCTTAGAGCCCAGCTGCCATGTTGCCCAGGCTAGACCAGTGAATGACTACAGCCTGTCTGAAAAGAGGCCTTGGAGAAAGACAGGCCATTCTTGCAGCTCCAGCCCCACTCCAGTTGGAATTGAATGTAGCTACATAAGTGACCTCAGTCATAATCAATTAAATCAAATTTACTTGCAACTGAAGACTAGAAAAACCACCCAGAAGAGCCCATTCAATTCACAGATTTAGGAGAAAATGATAAGTATTTGTTGTTTTAAGCCACTAAGCTTTACAATGAATTGTGAAACAGCAACAGACATCTGAAACAATATTTCTTATGCAGGTAATATATGCCAAACTTTGTGCTGAGTGCTTTATATGTCCTGTCTCACTTAATCTTCAAATTCATCTTTTCTTCATCTCTAACACCATTGCTCTGTATCAAACCATCATTTTTCTCCAATAGAAAAATAAAAATACAAGTTTTCAAATTGTATTTCTTGACTTCTGACTTGAGCCCTCCCCAATTCATCCACTCGATATACGACCAAGAGATCTATTTGAAATAAAATTGAAGTACATCTCTATGAATACCAGACCTCATCTCTGTAATCTATCTCTTTAGCCATATTTCCCATCAATTGTCCTCCAATACTATCTCATTATTTCTCCCTGCTCTTACCCCACTACATAGTGTCCTTTGCATATATGTTCCTTTACCTGAGAAAACCTTCCTTGCCCCCATTAATTCCACCAGTATTTTTACCTTCTTTCCAAAGTGTAGCTCAGGTATCATCTCCTCCAGAAAGCCTGTCTTCATTATCTCTGCTGCTATGATTTGACTGTGTCCTCTCTAAAATTCAGATATTGAAACTTACTAGCCAATGTGTACATATTAAGAAATGAGACCTTAAGAGGTGATGAGGTCATGAGGCCTCCTCTCCTCATAAATGGGATTGAGGCCCCCATTAAAGAGACTTCAGACAGCATTTGAAGGGCACTTCCACCTTCCACCATGTGAAGACACGGTGTTCTTCCCCTCTAGAGATGCAGCTAGAAGAAGTCATCTTGAAAGCAGAGATAGCTCTCATCAGAAACAGCCTGCTAGCATCTTGATCTTGGACTTCCCAACCTCTAGAACTATAAGAAATAATTTTCTAGCCTTTATAAATTATCCAGTCCATGGTATTTTGTTATAATAACACAGACATTTGCCCAGGGCCAGATCAGTTTCCCCTGCATGGGTCACATAGAAGATCATTGATTCCATTATTAAAACAGCTTTGCCAAAGCATTGCATCTGTTTGTTTGTAAGTCTTCCACCTGCATTTGACTGTAACTCTGTAAAGCTAAATGCTTGCTCTTCCTAGAAATTGCTATATAGCTGTGTGATCTTAGGCATGTTATGGGTGTTCTCTGTGTCTCCATGTTCTTTATTTGTAAAGAGGATTTCTCCTATAGAGTTTTATTGGGAGGATGAAATAAATTGGGCACATACAGTGTTTAGAACCACTCAAAAATTTTTAACTTATTATTTTAATTATTACTCAATATGTTTATTAAACATGCTAAATCTGAAAAGATAGCTAGGATTTAGAGAAACATGGTAAGGAAAGGGAAAAGGACGAATGAGGGATAAATTAAGAAATACATTCAATGTATGCAAGGTATAGATGATGCCCTCGTCATCTCAGTAAATAGTGTCACCATCTACCCAAGCACTCAGACCAGAAACAAGGAGGGCATTCATGAGATAGTCACATAGTCCCGCATCCCTCACATTGAATTCATACAACTCTCAGTTTTCCCTCAAAAATGCATCTTGAATCTGTCTACTTCTGTGTTTCTATGGATACCACCCTAGCCTAAACCATTACTGTTTACTTTGTAAACAACTACGGAAGCCTCCCAATGAACTTCCATTTTGGCCCTTGCCCTATAGCAATCCATTCATCAAATAATAGAATGATCTTTCAAAGTGACAATTAGGTATTTAAATTCCTCTGCTTCATACTTTCACTAGAGCCACAATATTATTAAAGTCTTTTATGATAAAGCCTTGCCTACCATTGCATGCCATTGCCCTCTTCCTCCTTATTTTTAAATACCTTTTTGGCAAGGTGGGCCTCTTCCCGTTTCCCACAGTTTTTTCAAACCACAACAATTTCTGCACAGCCTAGTCTTCTTCCTTTGTTCTCCCAATGGTTTTACTGTCTCATCCTTCAGGACTCAGCTTAACTATCTGCTCAGAGAGAATATACCAGACCAGTAAACTTAATGTAAGCCATTCTTAGTCTATTGTCTCATGTGGCAAGGCTATTCTCTGTCCAGTTAAAAGATTTACTAGAATCTTACATAAATATTTATTTTTCTGTTTGTTTAACATGTGTCTTTCCCACTAAACTATATATTAGAAGGCAGAAGTGGGCCAGGCCATAAAATGTTGGTTAATTACAGTAGTACTAAGTGGAATTTAAGTATCAGTTCTCAAAGATTTATATTCAGAGGGCAATTCCCTGAGAAGACAGATGTGTTTTTTAAAAATAATATGATTTACAAAGAGACACTTTTGTAATGGAGCAACTCCTCTAAGCTAAATGTGCTAACCATGCTCTGATATGCTAAAATGCATTATAACTTATCTTTTTCCTGGTTTTCATACAAGAATGGCACAGCAGAACATAGCCACACAAAACATCAATAAGGTTCCAACACAACTAGAGATGTCTTTTTGCCCAGTGTGGAACAGTTGCAATGGTTTTCAGGATATCTCCTGTGGCAGGTTCTTGGTTGTATTTTCTACAATAATGGGAGTTATACAAATCTATTTCTTTCTCTGGCAGAAAGGCAAGTCTTTATGGGAAGAAGTATCAGGAAAAGTGACTTCTGTTTTTCTGACCTTTCTGAATCCTTAGGCTGTGGAGGGGAGTACAAACAAACAAACAAACAACCTTAAATTCCCTGAGTGAGGTGAAGATTATCATTTTTTTTTTTTTGACCAGCCAGTAAGTTTTACAGAGTCTTAATAAACCTCTAATTGTTATTGGCTGCAGAGAACTCTTTTCCTGCTGCTACTTGGTATTTGGATACATGGGCACATTTTCAGACTGTTATTGGTTGAGGTTTCACAGCATCACACTGAATTAAGCAAAGCAAAATATCTCAATGGACAGCTCACATTGCCTAACTCTTTACCCAAATATCAGGAACTACTGGATGAACCACTGGAACCATCATTAGGACTGAAGCACAAAAATGCCTGTTTGATTAAATCAAAGTTCAAGAGCATCTCTAATGTAGCTGTTCTGCAATCTAATGCATATAAAGAGATAATAGCTTCTTAGAACATCAATATCAAGGTGTATGCAAACAACTCTAGGGAGAATTTCAACAATAAGAGTGGCATTAATTCCAAATGTTCTCTGAATAATAATGCAGAGTCTCCAGGTAACTCCTGGGATCCCCACAGGATATGACAATTAAAGGACCAGCTTAAATTGAATTATCATTGTTAGTCTCTGTGTGATCCCTACTTGCTGTTTCTTCCACTCCTCTCCAATCCCTCTTTGTTGTTACATTTTTTTCTTTTACTCGTAGCACCGCAATCTTTGATTAGATTGCATAGAATTCTCAGCACTTAAAGTTTCCATAATATTTCATAAAACCTAGATCCTTTATCAAGACAGCGTATGAGCTATAAATCTCTCTTCTTTCCATTCTGTCTTTGGTGGTCAGTTCCTTTAATTATGACTGGAAGTGGTTGTTGAAGATATTCTGCAACATATTCATACATCAGAGAAATAAGTAGACATACAGAACAAGGATCTGAGACTTTTGCTTTATTTAACCTTGCTATTGGTATGCCCGGGGTTCCCAGAATTAATAACTCTGAAAATACTGGTGGAGATTTAAGATTCAGATAACTGGACTTCCCATGTTTGGGCATCTAGTCCATCATCTGTCTCCTCTCAATTAATAGTCATAGACTAAAGTAGAGTCATCATACTAAAATGTGTGTTTCTTTCTCTACTTCTTTAGGCTCCTAGAGCTCAATTGTCCTTTAGTGGTTAGCTAACAAAAGAAGTTTGGACAACACTATCATCTGACTTTTGGGATAAAACAAAATATGGAATGACAATGAGAGAACTCATCCAGTGATTCTAAACTTCTCCATCTTCTCCACTGATAATGATATTGGTGATATTAATGACAATTAACTCTGTGAGTGTTTAATATGTGCCTAGACTGTTCTGTGTGCTTTATGCTTTAGATATAATATTCATTGCGTCATCACACTAGTGAAAGGTTAGATATTATTATCTTACTTTAAAAATAAGGACAATGGAGCACAAACAGATCAAGTAATTTCCCTGAGTTCACACAGATAAATGTCTGCAGCAGGGAAACATTAAACGTAGTAACAGACAACCAGCCATTCAGTAGCTGTATCTTTGCAAAGTTACTGGACTTCTCTGAGCCTTTCATTATCTGTAGATTCATGAGTTCACTCTCTCTCAGAGTTCAGAGAGATGTCACTCATCTCATATAAAACAGAAACAGAAAATGCTGTATCTGTTAAAGTGTATACCATAACCCATGTTCAAAATTTATGTATTCATTCAACAAACATTGTTTAGGCATCTACTATGTGAAAGGCTTCATGCCCAGCTGTTGAAGGTAAAGACATGGATGAAATATCCCAAGAAGTTCCCAGTCTATTCGGCAAAATAATTGTATACTGTGTGATCCAGTAAATTAGCCTGAAGTATAGTAGAATATCATATATGCAGCATTGGGAGCCCCTTCAGAATACAGAGGCAAAACGTGGAAAGAGCTTATTTAACTACATGGTTTAGCAATGCCAGTAAGGTATCAGGACTGAGTTTTTTTTTTTTTTTTTTTTTTTGAGACGGAGTCTCACGCTGTCGCCCAGGCTGGAGTGCAGTGGCGCGATCTCGGCTCACTGCAAGCTCCGCCTCCCGGGTTCCCGCCATTCTCCTGCCTCAGCCTCCTGAGTAGCTGGGACTACAGGCGCCCGCCACCGCGCCCGGCTAATTTTTTGTATTTTTAGTAGAGACGGGGTTTCACTGTGGTCTCGATCTCCTGACCTTGTGATCCGCCCGCCTCGGCCTCCCAAAGTGCTGGGATTACAGGCTTGAGCCACCGCGCCCGGCCCAGGACTGAGTTTTGATGAAAATACACAGGTGTCAGTTCCCCCAGGTAGCCACGGTCATGATTTTAGAAATCAAGGCCTATGCCAATGGCAGGTAAGGAGGTGAAGAAGCACAGGGCAGCAGACTGCATTCAGGAAACTGGGAAATGTAATATGACTGGATCTTTATGCCCATAAAGCGGAGTGGTACAAGAGGAACTTGGAGAGGTGGAAGTCATGATGGCCTTGTAGGCCACACAAAGAATTTTGGACTTCTCCCTCTACCTGTTGCAGGACCAGAGAACCAGGGAATAGATACAGTTGGATTTGCATCTTAGAAAGATGACTTTGGCAGTAGAGTGGAAGACCAGTTGCAGGAGGCAGACAACAAACCTGCAGTCAGGGAGAACAAATGAAAGGCAATTTCACAACCCAGACATGAGACAGTGAAAGAGAAATGCCTTTGTGGGCCTCTTCTGCACATTCCTCTTGTAAACAAGGTAAGAGGCCAAGCGTGGTGGCTGGTGCTCATAATCCCAGCACTTTGGGAAGCCAAGGTGGGTGGATCACCTGAGGTCAGGAGTTTAAGACCAGCCTGGCCGACATGGTGAAACCCTGTCTCTACTGAAAAAATAAAATACAAAAATACAAAAATTAGCCAGGTGTAGTGGTGCGCACCTATAATCCCAGCTACTCGGGAGGCTGAGGTAGGAGAATCATTTGAACCTGGGAGGCAGAGGTTGCAGTGAGTCGAGATCACGCCACTGCACACTAGCCTGGGCGACAGAGCAAGACTCCATCTCAAAAAAAAAAAAAAAAAAAAAGAATAAAATAATATAAAATAATGTAAGAAAGTTACAACAGGAATATGAAAGAGAAGGCAATTGGAGCATTCTGTTCTTTTAAATGAGATGGTTTTAATGGGATTTGGTTACTGATTAAGGGTTCTTGGTGAGAAGATGGCAGCATTGTAAGGTAAATACTAGGTTTCTCACTTCAGCAATGGGAAAGCGGTAGTGTCTCCAGATCACACAGGAAATATATGAGAAATATAAATTTGGGGTGTGGTAGACGAATGAAGTTCCAGAAGTGTTATGTTCACTGAGCTTTTGGGACATTTGAGTGGAACCATCAGGTCAGCAGTTCATCTTCAGCTTTGTGGAAAGATTTGCCGTAAAGATATAAATATGGAGGTTATAAGCACATATGTGTTGTTCAAAAGTATGAAGGAAGGTGATCATGTGAAGAAACAGAAAGTGATAGGACAGACAGGAAGAGGGACATGGAAAGATGCCTGAGAAACGTGAGGATTCAAGGAGAGCACAGAAGAGGTGGATCCACAGGAAGAAACAGAGCTGGTTGTCAGAGGTGGGAAGAGTGACCAAGAAGTCAACTCAACCAAAGAGTGGAATACCACATTAAATTGGTCTCACAAAGTGTTTATAGATAATAAATCCTCAAATTCCCTTCTCATGTTGAAATGGCATACTATCTAAGATAACAGTTCATTCATTTCAACCATTCTGTATTTTATAGCCTCTGTACCTTAAGTAAAATATTTAAGGTTCAAAGATCTTTTGCTAAGTTTTTGCCTATATAGGTAAATGAAATTCATCGAGGGATTAAAATAATCTAATCAAATCTTCTTCCAGGCCCTCAAAATCTGTGAAGCAGAAATTGCCCGGATGTCAACTTCAATTTAGCTGCAATTGTTCCTTTAAGAATGAAGTTCAGAAACACGTACAATATTTATGTGTCAATTATGAATACAATTTAAAAATTTTTAAAGAATAATAGAGCTCAGAGTAATATAGAACATTTAATAAATATACCATGATCAAATATATTTTGGTATATTATTTTATGCATGGATATAGAAACGCACACAAAGTTGGCTTCTGTGGTCTTAGAATAGACCTGGAAAAAAAATGGTTATGAGGAAAGTAGAGAGAAGTGGATAAAAGTACAGTTATTGACATTGGAATTAGATTAAATTAGGCTTGAATTTTTGACACTGCACTTTGTAGCTGTGCAAACTTGACCAAGTTACTTATCTTCCCTGAGGGTTTTTATCCTTTTCTCTAACATGCGTAAGATTGACCTCATGGGGTTAGTGGGATTATCACCTCAGGAAATTCACTCTTGGCACAGTGTCTGTGCATAGCAAACAATCAATAAATATTGGCCAAATACAGTACAAAGAACACTTGCATAGGAGTTGGGAGCCTTGTATTCTAAACCTGGCTCTGGTGGGGCACAGTGGCTCATGCCTGTAATCCCAGCACTTTGGGAGGCTAAGGCAGGTGGATCTCTCAAGAGCAGGAGTTCAAAACCAGCCTGGCCAGCATGGTGTACTGAAAATACAAAAATTAGCCATGTGTGGTGGTTCATGTCTGTAATCCCAGCTACTCAGGAGACTGGGGCAGGAGAATTGCTTGAACCTGGGAGGCAGAGGTTGCAGTATGCCGAGATAGCGCCACTGCACTCCAGTCTGGGCAACAGAGTGAGACTCCATCTCAAAAGAAAAAGAGAGAGAGAGAGAGAGAGAGAGAGAGAGAGGAAGGAAGGAAGGAAGGAAGGAAGGAAGGAAGGAAGGAAGGAAGGAAGGAAGGAAGGAAGGAAGGAAGGAAGGAAGGAGAGAGAGAAGAAAATCAGCTTGGCTCTGTCACTAACCAACAGCGTGATGAAAAAAAAAATATCATCATGTCTCTCAGTGGTCTCTTCATGTAGAAAATAGGAGAGTTGGACTAGATTAGTACTTTTCTAAATTTTACTTAACCAAACCAGCACTTTCTCTTTAAGTACAATCTTATATCTTAAAAAACTAAATAGAAGAGTAGCTGCTGCCCTGGTTGAAGTAGAAGAGTTTTAGAATATGTATGTGTGTGTAAATATACACAGTATACATATTCAGATATACATGTATATTTGTATATCATAACATATTTATGCTGTGGTAACAGGAAAATCCGTGTTCCTAAATTCTTATAACCTCCACAAGTAACTGCACCAGCAAAAGAGCAAAGCAGAACTTCCAGGCAGTTCCTTAAACAAGGACTGTTGTTTTTACAGAATCTAGCGTTGAATCACAATGAGCCGAATTTCAACTTTCATTCATAGTTAAATGGACAATAGGCAGACTAATCTATACTAAAGAGGCTTCCTTTCCTCTCAACAGTCGCATTCTTTTCATGTAAGCAATGCAATGCTAAGTACTTATAGTGATTGCAATCTCTTCCAAGAAAATTTTCTATGGCACTTAAATATAATCACTACCTAACTCAGGACAACTTGTGTCATCAATACACTCTCTTGTTGAGTAATCAAGACATGAAATTTAGTTTTGCTTTGGTTTCTTCTCACTCTCCTGTAAAACAGAAATGTAGTTTTGGAACGAATATGTTGCTGTTAGGCAGATTTGAAAATACGAACTTTTAAAAGGGAATGTTCTCATTGTCATGTAGTTTAGAAAGAGACCACTCTTGTAGGTGTGTGTACTAACAGTATCAATGTATATCAGCACAGCGTAACAGTTTAATTATTTTATTATATAATTTGATTTAAACGACTGCCAAGTTGACATTTTGGGTGGTCTGGAGTATGGTCAAGATGACAGCCTGGGATCCACAACTGGAAGAAGCCAGTACCAAATGGAGCAGAGAGCTGAGTCAGAATCAGCCAGCGTCAGTCAGCAAAGGCAGCCAGACAGTCCAAACTTGTCCTTCAGGTGAGAGAAGCCTCCTAGAAAACACAGCCCATCACTCCGGAGAACATTTTGGGACAGGACAGGGTCCTGCTTGATAAATAGAACAGCAAGGGAGGTACAGCAGGTCAGGGGAGTAAGGGAAGAGTGTCAAGAGTCAGATACTTGGGAGTATGTGTGTGAGGGGATGGTGGGTAAGACATGAACACATGGACCAGGTGAGTTCGTGTTACTGCCTAAAGAAGTAGCTGCTATTCAATTCTTGGGCATGTGTGTCCAAGTCTTCCAAGAGAAGCCAGAAATATGTATTTTTAAGTGAAAACTTCAATTTTGAAGCATTGTCAATAACTTCATTTTGTTTTTTAAAATACTGTGAAAATGGAAGCAATCTTATGCCAACCAACGTGAAATACATTTGCCCTAAGTCTTTACGTTTGAGATATCAGGCCTGGAATTCCAGACTTGTAGGTGTATGCTTATAAATTTGGCCCTGATTCATGGGTACTTTTCCAGTTTTGTTGTAATTTATTTCTTTGGATCTAAGTAAGCATCACCAAATTGCCCTAATATTTATGGGAGGCCAACTTTATTCTTACTTTGGCATTCCAAAGAAACTTCCTGAAGCTCAAGAAACATGGCAGTCTGTTCAAGGGTGGTCTTGTCTGCCTCATTATTTGACTTCTTCAAGATATCCTGGGATGAATTCTCTGACCTTCCCCTCACCCTGAAACAGCCCCATTCTTTCATTTGCCAAACATTTCACAATCTAGCAAAGTGTATCATAAAATATTTGGCTATTCTATATGTAAACTAAACATAAAATTCTAAGCCCCCCAACTGACTGAACAGATCATGTCTTGGCCAAAAGGACCCCACAGTAAGCTTGAAAACTGCTTTATTGGTCATAATGAAATGGGAGGTCAGACACGCCTTGTTACACCCCCTCCCTGGCTAATCACAATTAGGCTTTATTCCCTAAGGGCTAAACAGAAACCAGTTCTTTCCAAAGACCACAGTACTCATCTGCCTGTGGCTGCCCTTCGTTTTTTGCCTGATAAGAGAACACTGACCATGGGGTGGTTCTCTCCAGTCTATGGAGAATGTGCAGTCAGAGTTTTTGTGACCTTGGCTTCACCTCTTGATGTTAGAGCACGGAAAACACCACCCTCGGCTCATGCTTGTACTGCCATTTTTTGTAGAGAGACTCAGGAAGGGGCATAAAGCTCCGTTGGATCTGTGCACGTTTCTTCTATCACAAATATTAATGACTCCTTCCTCCTACAGCTTATTAAATATGTATATTCGGTCACCAGCTCAGCATAAATTCCTGTTCCCTTTGCCCCTCCTCAAAGTCTCCATTTCTGGCTTCTGACTGGAGGCTACACTTCTCAGCCTGTCAGAAGGGCCACCCTGAAAGCTGCAACCCTTTATGAGAAACAAACTGTCAGGCCTCTGAGCCCAAGCCAAGTCATCACATCCCCTGTGACTTGCACTTATATGCCCAGATGGCCTGAAGTAACTGAAGAATCACAAAAGAAGTGAAAGTGCCCTGCCCCGCCTTAACTGATGACATTCCACCACAAAAGAAGTGAAAATGGCCGGTCCTTGTCTTAAGTGATGACATTACCTTGTGAAAGTCCTTTTTCTGGCTCATCCTGGCTCAAAAAGCTCCCCCACTGAGCACCTTGTGACCCCCACTCCTGCCCGCCAGAGAACAACCCCCTTTGACTGTAATTTTCCTTTACCTACCCAAATCCTATAAAATGGCCCCACCCTTATCTCCCTTCGCTGACTCTCCTTTTGGACTCAGCCCGCCTGCGCCCAAGTGATTAAAAAGCTCTATCGCTGGCACAAAGCCTGTTTGGTGGTCTCTTCACACGGACGTGCATGACACAAACCTCTCCTTTTCAAATTTATGAACTTTGTCATTCTTAAATTTCCAGATAGCGTATGGCAAAGGAGCTAGGAGCACAAACCAACTTAACTGGGTGTGAGAAGAGGATCAAATCCAAATTCAATTTAAATTTTTCACATTTATATAGTCATATTGTTCTTAGAAAGTCATCAACACAATTTTTTTTTTCTCTGTTGAAGAAGAACAGAGGGGAAAATATCACTGCTCTCATGGAAAATATTTTTTTCCTTTTTTCCTCTGAAACTCTATTCTCCTAGCAGTTCTTTCAGAGTGGGTGGCAATGAAAATGCCCAGGTGAGGCAGTGCAGTGTGCTGTCCTCCTCCCTGGCCAGTGCTCCTCAGAGTTTCGCCTCACTCTCCAGTTAGTAAGAGCTCTCTGAAGTCTGAAGTGAAAGACTCTTCCCTTCTTTCACACTCAGCATGAAGGGAGGAAGCAGACCTTTACCAGGTCCTTGGGGAATTTGGACCCATCAGAATCTCTAGAAAGTGTTCAGAAGTAAACAGTTGATCCTTCAAGGGACAGCCTTTGAGATTTCAAAGTAAAAGAGACCAGGAAAACTCTAAAAAGCACAGTATAAAAAGGAAAATATACTAAATAGGAGTCACTGAGAGAAAAGTGAGTTCTGGAGGCCTAAGGCTCCCACTACAGGGGAGCATTATGAAACAGCAATTAACATAACTCTCTTGAATTCCTTAGAGTCTTTATAGCTACTTTCCTATAACTTCCCTGCTTTTACATATATATAACTTCCTCCCTTTAGGCACCAGTTAATACCTCCATTAAAACTCCCCAAAACCAAAAGCAAAGTGGTTTCAAAACAAGTGGTTGCAACTGTTTTAGAGCGCAGGAAAGAGAAATGGCAGAATCCTTTGACCTCCAAGGGAAACTATTTTATTACATTAAAGAAACACAGGAAGAGAGAAAGAGAGAAAATATTTTCCTTTTCAGGAGCCGTGAATTCATGTAGATTTTACTACGTGCAAAATGTATATCAATATTGCTTTTCTTTGATGGAAGACATTTGATTCATTGCTCCAAGGAAGATGTTAAAAACAAAACAGCAGCAAAATATTGGGAAAAGAAACGAAATGAAGACTGTATCTCCTCATCTTCTTCTTCCTTATTTTGCAAACTTTGAGATCAATGGTGACTCTCTTTTAAGGACAATACTGTTCATAACATCTACTTGAGGGAAGAGAGAGACCCTCTCATATTGTTTAATATTGTTTTGTACTCAGAAAAGGAAAGAGAAGTGAAACTAAAGGCAGGTAGCCTGGCGCCTAGGAACCAGAACCGAAACCAAGGAACCAGACCCGAAACCAGGCCTGGGCCTGCCTGACCTAAGCCTGGTAGTTAAAAGACCCCTGACCTAGCAACTGATGTTATCTATAGATTCCAGACATTGTATGGAAGTACATGGTGAAACCTCCCATTCTGTTCTGTTTCACTCTGACCACTGGTGCTCGCAGCCAGTGTCACGTACCCCCTGGCTTGCTCAATCGATCAGATCATGACCCTCTCATGTGGACCCCTGTAGAGGTGTGAGCTGATTAAAGCCACTCCCTTCACTATCTTGGTGTCTGAGGGGTTTTGTCCGCAGCTTGTCCTGCTACATACTCACTATTTTGTATTTTTTAGCATTTGAGGATGTAGCTAGCACCTCCTAAAAGAGTATCTTTTATCAGCTGTCTTCAGGAAAAACAACCAAAACAAAACTATAAACACTGCTTGAAGTTTATAATGCTTAGGTTATCAACCTGTGACTAAAATGCTGCACGGTTCCATTAAGCGTCAAAATAAATCACTGTAATATACTTGGCTAACAGGGCTTGGACTATTAGGATGAGTTAAAAGGGAATTGATCTGATTAATTAATTAGTAATAAGATTTTAGACGAAAGCCGTGCCTTTTCAAAGAGCTCCCAGTGCTTTGTAATCATCATCTTACTTTTTCCTAGATGATTAAGAGAGTAAAATGAGATGTCAGAGCCCCAAATCACATAGCTGATTTGCAGCAGAATCAAGTTTAGAATCTCTGTCCCCTCATTTTAAATAATATGTTCTAAACACTGAATCATCATATTTCTCTGATTAAAAAAAATAGCACTCCCTGATTTACAACTTAACATCTGTGACATTCTAAAACTGTATCATGTCACTTGAGGTCAAGTGAAATCACAAAACAAAACCAATTATTTGTAGACAAGATAACTATTATTTAATCATCTGATGGAAATGAGGTTCAAAGTAAGAGCAGATGAAACAAAGTACAAAAAAGGATAATAGCAACCTCCTGATTATCTGGTAGGGCTTTTACTACCTCTGCATCAAAGAAGGGATTTAAACGACTCAAAAGGAAGATATTTTGAAATACCACTGGTATGGTTTGGCTCTGTATCTCCACTCAAATCTCATCTCAAATTGTAATTACCACCCATTAAGGGGGAGGTGATGTGCTCTCCTCGTCATAGTGAGTTCTCACAAGATCTGATGTTTTCTGTTTTTTCCAGGAAATAAATATCTGTTATCAACGCTTAATTTCTTTTTATAAATTTATTTTGTACTTAAATCGATTTTGGGAAACAGGTGGTGTTTGATTATATAAGTTCTTTAGTGGCGATTTCTGAGATTTTGGTGCACCCAATAGTTGACGGTTTTATAAATGTTTAGAAGCTCCTTTCTTCTCTCTCCTGCCACCATGTGAAGAAGGTCCTTGCTTCGCCTTCGTCTGCCGCCATGATTGTGGGTTTCCTGAGGCTTCCCCAACCACGCGGAACTATTAAGCCTCTTTCCCTGAGTCCGGGGTATTTCTTTACAGCAGTGTGAAAACATACTAATACAACCATTCTAATCACATATTTAATATTAGAATCAAATCATAACAGTAGCCAAAACAGCTTTTGGTGTGCTGTGAATCTATGATTACTTAGCTTCCTTGCCAGTTGAGAAAGAGTTAAATGACCGAGAAACTTAGCTCTGCTATAGCCCTATGACCTTGAAAAATTCATGTAATTTTTCTGAGCCCCAGTTTTCTCATCTACAAAATGCTAATAGCATCACTTACTATGTGGATTAAGTCATGTATTACTTGAAAGTGCTGAGTAAATTCTGTGTTTCTCTAGTGATGAAATATTGTAACATCATAGGTACACAGTCCTTAGTTTTTAGGAAAAATCTACACAAGCTTAGGCCAAAGAGCTTGACCATGCGTTAACTCTGCCTGGGGCAGGATGAAATCATGGCCTCATTGAATACAAAAGAAATATTTTATTTATTATTATTATTATGTTTTTTGAGATGGAGTCTCGCTCTGTCGCCCAGGCTGGAGTTCAGTGGCGTGATCTCGGCTCACTGCAAGCTCTACCTCATGGGTTTATGCCATTCCTCTGTCTCAGCCTCCCATGTAGCTGGGACTACAGGTGCCTGCCACCATGCCCAGCTAATTTTTTTTTTTTTTGTATTTTTAGTAGAGACGGGGTTTCACCTTGTTAGCCAGGATGGTCTCGAACTCCTGACCTCATGATCCACCCACTTCAGCCTCCCAAAGTACTGGGATTACATGCGTGAGCCACCATGCCAGGCCCAGAAAGATTTTAAAATTATTTTAGATGTGTAATTATAGGGTCATATATTGGTAAACAAGAGAGATTTCTAGTCAAAGCTTGCAAATAACAATCTCAAAATTGTATCTGTTCTGCCGATGCTTTGTTTTACTCAGACATACATATTATTTTAAAGTAAGCTGCTTTCTAACTTTTTTTTTAATAGAAAACTTAGACAAAAGACTGTGACTTTCTATCTCCCCTCTCTGAAAATCAAACTCTGGCAGGGCGTGGTGGCTCACATCCATAATCCTAGCACTTTGGGAGGCCAAAGTGGGAGGCTCACTTGAGCCCAGGAGTTCGAGACCAGCCTGAACAACACGGCAAAAACCCATCTTTAAAAAAAATAATAATAATAAATAATTAGCCAGGCGTGGTGGTGTGTGCCTGTAGTCCCAGCTACCTTGGAGGCTGAGGTGGGAGGATCACTTGAGCCCAGGAAGTAAAGGCTGCAGTGAGCTATGATTGTGCCACTGCACACCAGCCTGGGCGACAGAGGGAGACCTTGTCTCAAAAGGAAAAAACAAACACAACAAGAAACATTTGTCCCTGAGGCTGAGTCTCTGCTGCCTGATTTTGATGGTGTGTTCCCTCTGCTGTTTACTTAATTCCTATCCATTTCTGGAGGCATTTCAGTGTATGATACTTGTAGCAGAATATGGAAAATTGGATTATTGTTCTGCAAATATCTATGGCTTTTCCCTCCTACCCGTGGACAGAACACATTCTCATTCCTCATTGATTTGGAGTTTGATCACAAGACTTGCTTTGGCCAATGGAATGTCAGCAGATTGGACATGAGAAGAAGGTTGAAGTGTGTTTGGGTGTTGGGCCAGGACCTGTGTTTATACTGCTTGCCAGGAGGAGGGTGTGTCCCAGGAGGTGGCCCCTTTATCTAAGGGCTTAGATTAAGACACAGGGAGTGGATTTGAGCCCTTCTTTCAGGATCTTAGCCTGAAGCCAAGGTTGAGCAGACCTAGCCTAAGGCAGGTCTGCTCCAGCACCCCTGAATTAAAAAAAACAAAACCTTGTTGTAAGCCACTGAGTTTCGGGAGGGTCTGTTACGCAGCACTAGCGTGCCAATAGCTGACGGATACCCTACATTATTGTTTTCTCTGTCTCTCTTTCTCACTGTTTGCGAGTTTGTGTCTTTCTTTTAAGTTCCTGACGAGAGTTGAGAACAAGAGTGAAATAGAAAAGCTGTAATAGAGTCAGAGATGAGTAAAAATGGGAAAGTCTTTCGGAATTATTTCATCCAAACCCATCATCTCTCCAGAGAAGTGAAGTCAGTCTTTCAAGCTTAGCTGGAATCTACTTTTCTTAGTCCTGATTCAATGATCTTTATGTCCACCACAATTCTTCCTTAGACTTAGAAAGGTTTTGCATGACCACTGATAGAGGAAACATCTCTTTCTTCTCAGAAGATATAAAGAAGCGGGGGTAAAATTAGAAATTTGTGGGCAAGGCTGGATGCAGTGGCTTATGAAGCAGAAGGATTGCTTGAGCTCAGGAGTTCGAGGCTGCAGTGAGCTATGATCATGCCAATGCACTGCAACCTGGGCAACAAAGCAAGACCCTATCTCTAAAAATATATATATATAAAAATTAAAATAAATTTAAAAAATAAATTTATGGGCAAGAAAACCTAGCATTCCTTTCCTTCAAATGCAAAACTAAAACACATCATTATGTGGGGGCGGGGGGGTGCACTCACACACATGCATGTGTGTCTACCTGCAAACTTTAATAATTTAAGGAATGTGAGCCAGTTGTTGATGAAAATACATGTATTTTTAATTTACAAACAACCTCTCAGGATGAGATTCACAGATGTAAAACTTTTCTGACCTTCCTTATTTCTTGTACACTCACTCTCAAACACAAATTTTAAAATCCTTTAAACTCTTCGAACAGAAGTAAATATACAGATTCAGTGTTACTTTTCATAATAACTTTAACTATATATACAGTCATGTGCCACAAAACGATGTTTTGGTCAATAATGGACTGCATATTCAGTGGTGGTCTTGTAAGATTTTAATGGAGCTGAGAAATTCCTATTGTCTAATAATGTCATAGCCATCATAATGTCAGAGCACAACTACTCATGTGCACTATTATCATTGCACAATTATTCATGTGTTTGTGGTGCTACTGGTATAAATAAACCTACTGCACAGCCAGTCACATAAAAGTCTAGCATGATTATGTACATACATAATACTTGATAATAAACAATTACATTAGGTCGGGCGCGGTGGCTCACACCTGTAATCCCAGCACTTTGGGAGGCTGAGGCGGGCGAATCACCTGACGTCCGGAGTTTGAGACCAGCCTGACCAACATGGAGAAATCCCGGCTCTACTAAAAATACAAAATTAGTCGGGCATGGTGGTGCGAGCCTGTAATTCCAGCTACTTGGGAGGCTGAGGCAAGAGAATCGCTTGAAACCAGGAGGCGGAGGTTGCGGTGAGCTGAGATTGTGCCACTGCACTCCAGCCTGGGTGACAGAGCGAGACTCTGTCTCAAAAAACACAAAAAACAAATAAAAAAAAAATTATGTGACTGGTTTATGTATTTACTATATTAAACTTTTTATCATGATTTTAAAGTGTACTCCTTGTGTAATTAAAAAGGTTAATTGTAAAACAGCCTCAGGAAGTTCCTTCAGGAAGTATCCAGAAGAAGGTGTCATTATCATAGGAGCTGACAGCTCCACGAGTACATCACCCCTGAAGACCTTCCAGTGAGACAAGATGTGGAGGTGGAAGACAGTGACATCGATGATCTTGACCCTGTGTAGGCCCAAGGTAATGTGTGTATTTTTGTTTTAGTTTTTAACGAAAAAGTCTGAAAAGTGAAAATAAATACATACATGAAAATTAATAATTTTAAAAATGGAAGAAAAGCTTATGGAATAAAGATACAAAAAAATAAAATATTTTTGTATAGCTGTACAACGTGTTTGTGTTTTAAATTGTGTGATTACAAAATAGTCAAAAAGTTAAAATAAGTTAAAATCTATAAAGTAAAATATGTTACAGTAAATTAATTTATTATTGAAGAAAGAAAAATATTTTTTCTAAATTTAGTGTAGCCTGAGTGTACAGTGTTTCTGAAGTCTACAGTAGTGTGTGGTAATGTTTGAGGACTTCACATTCACTCACTACTCACTCACTGACTCACCCAGAGCAACTTCCAGTCCTGCAAGCTCCATTCATGGTAAATGCCCTATAAAAGTGGACCATTTTTATCTTTTTTAACCATATTTTTACAGTATCTTTTCTTTATTTTTTTTTTTATAATAATACTTTAAGTTCTAGGGTACATGTACACAACGTGCAGGTTTGTTATATATGTATACATGTGCCATGTTGGTGTGCTGCACCCATTAACTCGTCATTTACTTGAGGTATATCTCCTAATGCTATCCCTCCCCCCACCCCCTCCCCACAATAGGCCCCGGTGTGTGATGTTCCCCTTCCTGTGTCCAAGTGATCTCATTGTTCAATTCCCACCTATGAGTGAGAATATGCAGTGTTTGGTTTTCTGTTCTTGCGATAGTTTGCTGAGAATGATGGTTTCCAGTATCTTTTCTATGTTGAGCTATGTTTAGACACACAAATGTCACTGCACTACAATTGCCTACCGTATTCAGTACAGTAACATATTGTATAGGTTTGTAACCTAGAAGCAATAGGCTATACTGTATTGCCTAGGTGTGTAATAGGCTATAACATTTAGGTTGGTATAAGCACAGTCTATGATGTTTGTGCAAAGATGAAACTGCATAACATGACATTTCTCAGAATATTTCCCCATTGTTAAGCAAAGCATGACTAGACTACACACACACAGAGACACACACACACACACACAGCCTCGTTTTCTTTTTGCAGTGACTTTAATGCTATATAATGCTAATAAACTGGTATTAATGTCACTTCCCTGAATTAGTTTCTCTCTCTCTCTCTCTCTCTCTCTCTGTCTCTCTGTCTCTCTCTCTCTAGAATATTTTATTGCTTCCATGAAAGGATACTTTTATTTTCTCTATTGCCTATGTTTTTTGCAACTGAAGCTAATATGCTACCTAATTCTAAGATTTGATACAGCTTTATAAATAATGGTTGCTCATAGACTTAAGAAAAACTTTCAGGTTTTCAATTTCAAAGGATGAAAAAATTTTACTTAACAAAGAAATAAGCTAACACAGGGGTTGTGAATGTCTTTGGCAATCAGTGGTTAAAGGGATTAGCAGAGATCCCCTGAGAGGAAGAAAGAACTTTATGCAGTGAAACAGAAAAAGAAAAATCATTTAGAGTAGAACTTCAAATAAAAATGAGTCCAGAGAGAAACAATTTCAGATTTGGAAAATGAACAAGGTAGACAAGGTACTTGAAAATTGTGAAATATTTGGCTTGTAAACATGAATGTGATCTAACACAATCTATGAGACTTAAGGCTAAAGTGACTTCATACTCTAGAAAACAGGAAAAATCAAGCATTTCAAGGCAGAAGAAATGAGGGGCTAAAGATAATCAATACAAGGTGGAGAATTCTTTGCCATTTGTTAAACAAGTCTTTCTTCATTTAAGAAAGGATGGCTTGTCAGCATGAGTGGCAAATCAACAAGTCATTTTTGTAAGAATGAGAAAAAAGAAATCCTTCTCTCTAGAAATGTAGCTATTGTTTGACAGTATATCAATAAATATACAAAACTGGTAAGAATATGGCATGAATAGCATCTCCTGCATCATGCAGTGCACAGACCATACAACCTCAGGCAGCTGTCCTGGGCTGAATAAACTGTCCTCAGCATTCTTAGAATATGGTGTATTACAAGGGCTTCACTATTCATCTCAAAAGATGATCTATACAAGTTTTGGGGAAAACCGAAAGAGAAAACATAAAATATAGTTACTCATTGTGTAGAGAAATTATGTACTTGTGTTATTGTATAAGCTTTATTTTTTAAAAAGAGAAAAAGCTGGCCTCTCCTATTTGTGGTATCAATAGACTGCTGAAATGTACATGAATTCTTGGCAGCACTCCCCTGAGAAGTGAGAGCTCCTTCCTTGAATCTGAACTTGAACATGTAATTGGCTTTGGTCAGCGAGACAGTAGCAAATCTTACGCAATCGGAGACATGAAAAGTGTTGTGCAAGGGGGCTCGCCCTCTGGATAGGTGGATCCTTTCTGTCACTATGAAAACAAGCCTGGGCCAGCCAGTTGAGGTTAGAGACCCCACACGGAGAGACTTCCCAAGCCAAAGAGTCCTAAAATATAATAGATGTCTGTTTTTAAGCCATTATATTATGAGGCGGTTTGCTATGTAGCAAAAGGTAACTATTACCGTGTCTCAAGAAAAGAACTGTTGTAAATTCCACATCATCACCATCGAAGTAATAAAAGATGGATTGAGTCATCTCCCTTGTTTGCGATTCTTCTTGTGTCCATAAAGCTTGACCATGAAGACATCTTCTTTTGTTGACCACCCTTCCTGGGGTTTGAGGGTGATTCTTAACTACTTTAACTTTTTTTTTTTTTTTTTTTTTTTTTTTTTTTTTTTTTTTGAGACGGAGTCTCGCTCTGTCGCCGGGGCTGGAGTGCAGTGGCCGGATCTCAGCTCACTGCAAGCTCCGCCTCCCGGGTTCCCGCCATTCTCCTGCCTCAGCCTCCCGAGTAGCTGGGACTACAGGCTCCCGCCACCTCGCCAGGCTAGTTTTTTGTATTTTTTTTAGTAGAGACAGGTTTTCACCGTGTTAGCCAGGATGGTCTGGATCTCCTGACTTCGTGATCCGCCCGCCTCGGCCTCCCAGAGTGCTGGGATTACAGGCTTGAGCCACCGCGCCCGGCCTTAACTACTTTAACTTTTTTTTTTTTTTTTTTTTGAGACGGAGTCTCGCTCTGTCGCCCAGGCTGGAGTGCAGTGGCCGGATCTCAGCTCACTGCAAGCTCCGCCTCCCGGGTTCACGCCATTCTCCTGCCTCAGCCTCCGGAGTAGCTGGGACTACAGGCGCCCGCCACCTCGCCCGGCTAGTTTTTTGTATTTTTTTTAAGTAGAGACGGGGTTTCACCGTGTTAGCCAGGATGGTCTCGATCTCCTGACCTCGTGATCCGCCCGTCTCGGCCTCCCAAAGTGCTGGGATTACAGGCTTGAGCCACCGCGCCCGGCCAACTACTTTAACTTTTTAAGGGAAAGGAATCTCCTTAGCAGCTGGTCAAGAAACTGGTATTAATGTCTGCCATTAACTTCAGGAGAAAATAAGAGACTTGTTTGAAGAAGGAAAAAAGTTTACTTGAGTTTTAAAAATTTGACAATTGTGAGTGGTAAATGTTATCTTACTGTTTATGAAATAACCAATCACTTAATTAAGGCCTAGAAAAGCAAAGAGAACCTCTCAATTTCTGAAAAGGAATATTAAGACCTGTAGCCAAAATATCAGTCCATCCCTCAGAAGGGCAGCTTGCTTCTATTGTGAAGAAGGTGTAGTAACTGGCAAACGATGAGAAGGAAACCGTAAGGAGAAATGGTTCTGATGGAGACAGATTCTGATAAGCAGAACTTTGCTTCTAAGAAATAAATCTCCAGGTTAGAAGTGTTATTAGACATTACCAAAGGGAACACACAGAGACCCACACTAAAAAGCATACTTGGTTGGGAGAAAAAACTAACAAATAAAAAACATAAGAGAAATATGACAATTATTTCCATCATCGTCTTCAGGCGGAGGAGTAAGAGTGATATTTATTTTCTTCTTCTCACTTCCCTGAATTAGTTTCTCTCTCTCTCTCTCTCTCTCTCTCTCTCTCTAGAATATTTTATTGCTTCCATGAAAGGATACTAAAAACAAAAGCATGTGCATTCATTTTATATCTGCTTTTCTTGAAAGTATAAAAAGTACAAATACTTGCATTGTATAGATTGTCATTGCAACACTGGATGAAGGCATGCCAAGGACAAGCTCTATTTATCTATCTATCTATCTATCTATCTATCTATCTATCTATCTATCTATCTATCTATCTATCTCACCAATCTGTCTACACACATGTATATATATCACTGTGATATATCTATCTTGACATATTCCTTTCTTGTTGCTGTTGTAAACATGTTCACTTTATTTCACTTTAGGATCTCATTAACTTTTTAAGATTTTCCTCTTTAACACAAAAACACATAAATACATGCAAACAGTATATGAAGGATAATCAAACAGAATTTATAATTGAAAAATAAAAATATTATTTCCCACTGTAATACATTTGCACGTACATTTCGGTTTGCTTGTGCCATTTTTTACACATTTACAAACGTGCACGATACACTGTTCAACAATGAATGTTTCTGTTATGAAAATTAGGTCACGCTTTATTGGTAAACAGGGGAATCATCAGTATAATATGGAAGTCACATTGGTTCACATATTTGTTGTTTACAAGGCAAGGAGAACCAGAAGAATGGGAGTAGAATTATAAATTTCAGCAGGAAAGAGCAGAAGTCTGAACTCAGGATTTGAACTGGCAGCAGAGGCCATTTTGTTTGCATTAAAAATAATAATAAGGAAAAGCTAGCAATTGCATCCAGAATTCCTTTCTTTGAGAGGAGCACTCAGCTGTCAATGGATGGCAGGTTGCACTGCAATGAAGGCCAAGGGATAAGAGCCTATAGAGCATGGAGGCTATGTCGGATAGGGTAGCTAGACAAGACCTCTTTGAGGAAGTGCCATTTGAGAAGAAATGTCACTAGAAGAAGTGAGAGAGCAAGGCAGCAAAGAACGGGGGTGGTGTGTGGTTTTCCAAGCAGAGGGAACAGCAAGTGAAAAGGCTTGAAGTGGGCACAAACATGGGACATTTGGAGAAGAGCAGGAAGGCCAGCATGGGTAGAGTGAGCAGACAGCAGAAGGAGAAAACATTAGAGAGATTAGCAGCGACTCAATCATAAAGGTCATTGTAGGCTGAGATGAGAAATTTAGACTTTATTCAGAGGGTGCTTGGAAACCACTGGAGAGTTCTGAGCAAGAAATTGGTATTATCTGATTTCGTGTTTAAAAACTCACCCTGGATGCTGCCTGAGAATTCAATATAAGGGGAAAGAGTCAAATCAGGAAAACCCATCAGGAAGCTTTTAAAGCAGCTTAGATGAAAGACAATGATGTTTTGAACTATGGTGGTAGCATAGAAGAAGATGTATTTTAATAATAAAACTGGTAGGGGGCTGGCACATGGATTGGAGGTGGAGAGTAAGGGAAGGAGAGAAATCAAGAACAATCCCTAGGCTTGGGTCTGAGTAAATGGGTGAATGATGAGGCCATTTATGATGGTGGGAAAGGCTGGGCAAAACAGGTTTGGTGGAAGGGAAGGAGTCAAGAGTTCCTTTTAGACAGTTAATTTTAAGATGTCTAGTAGACATCCCTGTAGAAAACTATGAATTTGAAGGTGGTATTAAATGGATGAACAGAACAAATAAACATTCTTTCTAATGGTCAAGTAATCAGAACTTGCTAATGATATGTGACAGTGTTCATCTTAATCAGATCAATATAACAGAAAAAATATATAAAATAGAAGACATAGAAGAACTTCAAAATAGAACATAAACACTAGGTCGTATCTAATTGGGTGGCAAGTTTAATAAGGCAAAAATGGCAGATAACGGTGCACAGCACCGCCAGCTTTCTCTTCATCACACACTTCTCTTCTGTGGAATGGCAGGGCTTTGTTTCAACTGGCTGGCCAATTCCAGCCTTTCTTCCAATAGAAACATCTCCCGCACATTTCATCTCAAACCACCAAGGAGGAAATGGATTATTTGGTTCTAAACCCTGCAACCTTCCCACTTACAAATGCAACTCTTTAATACGTTATTGAAATTACACAAATCTTGCTAAAAATCTAGCTCAAAGTATGTTTATGTCTTACTTTGATATTAGAAAATTAGGTACGTTTCACAGATTTCCAACTATCATAACATGTATCTTTTTATTCATGCATTATAAAAGTAATTTTTTTTGCAAACATCACCTAAACAGAATCAATTAGCCATAAAACTACATAGCCTTTGAATGCATTAGTCTATATTTGTAACAATTGACCCAAATTCAATTTTCTCAGTTGAGTTAGCATAAAGCACGTTAAATAGAACATTGAGACAAAAATTTGTGGTTTTTTAAAGGCAAGATTATTTGGATCTGATTTCTGTCAATATTAGGCCAGTTCTTCACTTCATCTAATATACTTAGTCATAGTCTAAGCATGTAGCTATGACTGTATCAAATATTCATTGCTAGTGCCAGATAGGTAAATATATCAAAAGCCAAAGTTATACAGAACCCTTTCACCTAGTCACAATCTGAGAACAGCTTCAAATGCCTGTGACGTTTGCGTGTATGTGTGGGTGGTGAATATATAGTTGCACACCACACTTTTTTTTCCTTCTGCATTCAGCCTCTGGTGTCTTACATCATAAAATGATATGATACCACTCGATGGCAGGCTTTGATGTTGCAAAGTTACTTCCCAATTCAACTCACTGCTGATGTTGTTCAAAGTCAAAACCATCTCGGGTGGTTCTGCCGCTGAGTGCAACCAGGATGGGCTCGACAGAGAAGCTGAACTGTCACTGCCCTTCAGGGGTCAAGATGTCTCCCTCTTACTGAGATGTGTCTGTGGTGGTGCACAGAGGGTCTCTTTAAGTATCAGTTATCAGGTAAAATTCATCAAAGACCAAAGCCGGAGCTAAGCAGCTACACTGTCTGAAAACATCCTCTTGGCTTTCAACAAGAGAACTGAGCAGGAAATAGAATGGTTACAGCTTTCTCAAGAAAAACCAAAATACTGAAATTCCCTTACCTTTGATGTCAATGAACTTATTCTTACCAGATGGTTATCTGGATATAAGACACCAAGACTTTCACTCCATTTGGTATGTGTATATGTTGTGCACGTGCCCATATACGCATTCATTTGGCACATATTCTTTAAAATAGACCTTATAGATGGTACAGTAATTGTAACAAGCAATGACAAAACTCGGATAGCAATGATCATTGATTAGTGCTCAGGAATATCTGGATGGTCTTTGGTTATTAGCAAGTCACCAGGGCAGTTTTATCTTACATTTCCCTCACCCCTCTCCTAGGACCAGCAGGCTGGCCAGGAATACTCTTATAGCCATAACAGGGTGCAAGAAGAACAGTAGCTGCACCAAGGCCAATGAAAGCCTGGACTAGAGGCTGGGTGTGGTGGCTCACGCCTGTAATCCCAGCACTTTGGGAGGCCGAGGCGGGCAGATCACGAGGTCAGGAGATCGAGACCATCCTGGCTAACACGGTGAAACCCTCTCTCTACTAAAAATACAAAAAATTAGTCGGGCGAGGTGGCGGGCGCCTGTAGTCCCAGCTACTTGGGAGGCTGAGGCAGGAGAATGGCGTGAACCCGGAAGGCGGAGCTTGCAGTGAGCTGAGATTGCGCCACCGCACTCCAGCCTGGACGACAGAGCGAGACTCCGTCTCAAAAAACAAAACAAAACAAAAGAAAACTGAAAGCCTGGGCTAAGAGTCACAAGCAGGCTGTTATCTTTGCTTCTTGCTATTGGACAAAGCAAGTCACATGGTCGAACTCGTGCTCAAAGCCGGTAGGGAAATAGACCTGCTCCATTAGTGGGAGGAGCTCCAAGGTCACATGGCAAAGGGTGTAGGAACAGGAAGGTTTAGGTAGGATGATTAGTAATTTATCTACCAGAGCGCACCTATGCATCTTTTAATCTGAAGAAATAACAGTAGCACAAGGTCTAACAACATGGAATTGAGGGCAGACAGACCTGAGTTCAAATGCTTGCTAGCTCTGGCCCTGGAGTAATCAGTGTCACCTCCCTTGTCCTTACTTTCCACGCGAGTAAAATGAAAACAGTAACATTCGCCTCACAGGATTTCTGTGATTACTGAAAAAAGATATGAACAGTTGTCTGTAGTATTCTCCTAAGAAGTTACCGCACTTGTTATCATTGTTATTGCTATTGCCATTATTTCCATTATTATTATTATTCAAACCTAGAAATAGTTGGGGCTTTTATTCTATCATCTGTCAAAACTGGCATACTCGATTTCTTCCTTAAATGCTTCAGATAGAAAGCCTATCACCTCTGCCCAAAAAATAACCCAAAGAAAACAAAATAAAAAGTATGGATTGCATGTCCTTGGGCATCATTCCTGTCCCACACAGCTATTGAAAGAAGAATCAGTGAGGTGAAATACCGTGTGTAAGTAGGGAAATTCGAAGAAAGCTTTAGAAGCTGAGAAGGAAATCAAAGGTCTTCCTGCAGTCATTACTGGGAAAATGAGTTGCTTTGCTTTTGCAGGCATTAGTTTCTTTTGAAATCATTTGGAAAATAGGTTATTTGCAAGGCTCAGTGATTGAGTGGTTGGCAAGGACTGGTATGTTTTTTGGGGAAAAGCTCTCTAGCTTTTCTGGATTGGATCTTCTGTAAAATATGAGTCACCACACCGTAGCCCCAACCCTGTCTCCTCATGTCTTAGTTTCATGTCCAGTGACATGCTTAATGTTCTCCTCGAATTTTGCCTATAAGAAAATGTGGATATACATGTAACACATACTCTTGAGTTGGTTAAAATAGGCCTCAATAGCTTTTTTCTCCCCCTCAATTGATCAGATCATTGAAGCGATTTTTGTTATCTCTTGCGCAATTAAAATAATTGCCTTAATTACTTAGTAAGCTAAATTCTTCCCTTTTGCACTGAGGTTGTACTTGAGTGATAATAATTTAGGTTATTGTTAAACACGATAAGTTTTTAAAATTTAAAACTTTTGGCCTGGCACAGTGGTTCACACCTATAATCTCAGCACTTTGGGAGGCCAAGGCAGGCAGATCACCTGAGGTCAGGAGTTTGAGACCAGCCTGGACAACCTGGTAAACCCCGTCTCTACTAAAAATACAAAAATTAGCTGGACATGGTGGTATGTGCCTGTAATCCCAGCTACTCAGGAGGCCAAGGCAAGAGAATCACTTGAATCAGGGAGGCAGAGGTTGCAATGAGCCGAGATCACACCACTGCACTCTAGCCTGGGCAATAGAGTGACATTCCGTTGCAAAACAAAACAAAACAAAACATACTTTTATGTAAATGATTGTACGTAGTATATTTCATTCATGTTATGGACTGTTGATAGTTTCTATATATGCAGAGTCTGAAATTCCTTTCTAGGTTTCATTTCAACTCAGTTTTCTGAATCTAGTCTTTCTGTTTTTTCTCCTTCTGTGATAATAGTCCTTTTTGGCTTTCTTCATATCTGATCTTAACTTCCAAATCCCTAATTTTTGTTTTGTCGAAATAGAATTGCGAATTCGGTCCCTTTTGAACCACAGTGTCTGTGTCCATTCACATAAGGTCACTCAGGAAATATGAGCTGAAAAACAGTGTGCAGGGCACTTCCAGGCATTTTACTAGAAGATGTTGGTGTGTGTATGCTTGAAGTAAAAGCATCAATTGCTACTTTTATCTTCTCCTCCCTCTCCTGGGGAGTCCTCCCTGCACTCTGCCCCCAGAGATGGATGACCTATTCCGTAGTGGGAAGCAAGGAAGGAATGTGTGGGGTTGCCGTGCAGTGCCTGGTTTTCCTGTCCCAATGACCAAGATGAGATCCAGAGTTGCCTTCTGTGATCCCAGAAATGCTTCCTGCAGCAGCCACTGGGCTGGAAAGGCAGGTGCCTACTGAGCTGTGACTTTCTCAGCTGTTTGCCGAAGCTGCGCTTCTAAACATAGCAGAGCCCCCCTCCCTGTAATTTCAGCCCCATCTGGTAAAGCCCACCTGGCTCTCTTGAGGCATTCCCTTTGTGTAAGTGGCTGAGAAGCAGCTGAGATACCCCTCCAGGAATTGGCAGCTGCTGTCAAGCCTTTGGTTTCTCTAGCTTCAGCGAGCAGCTCTGGGTCATTTTCACGAAGCCGAGGCAGTCCTCACGATGATTCAATCCAAAGGATCAGATATGACCCTGAGGTCCTTTTTTTGATCCCACGAGTGTCTGAACATGCATTACAGGAAGACGTTTTGTGATTGGCTTACAGGGGGTTGATCTTTGTGGCGCTCCAGTCAAGAATTTCTCAAAGGGAGAATGGTTCTATTCTCTGTTTGTCCTGTGAGCACAATATTGTCATTATTATTTGCACTTTTCTGAAGCTTTACGTGACAAAAATTCAGCCCTCCTCTTGGGAAAGGCAGCTTTTCTTTAAAGCAAGAATTGCAGCGTTTTCCTGGTATAAACGCCTGTACGGGTTTTGTAATATAAAACTCCTGTAGGCGCCGGGCGCGGTGGCTCACGCCTGTAATCCCAGCACTTTGGGAGGCCGAGGCGGGCGGATCACAAGGTCAGGAGATCGAGACCACGGTGAAACCCCGTCTCTACTAAAAATACAAAAAATTAGCCGGGCGCGGTGGCGGGCGCCTGTAGTCCCAGCTACTCGGGAGGCTGAGGCAGGAGAATGGCGTAAACCCAGGAGGCGGAGCTTGCAGTGAGCCGAGATCGCGCCACTGCATTCCAGCCTGGGCGACAGAGCGAGACTCCGTCTCAAAAAAAAAAAAAAAAAAAAAAAACTCCTGTAGGCATTCACTGATGTTTCCCTTCTGGCCTAAACTGCTGGGTGTGACTAGTTTAAAAGCTGTCAAAATGACATAAAACAGTTATTAAAACCACTGGCTGCCTCACTGCCAGAGGGCAATATTGTTCCATAAATAGTCTACATCGCAATAGTGCTCAAAGCGAGACTGAGCCATCAAACCTAAGGGCAGAAGGCATTTTAAACTCACAGTAAAGTGCAATCATATGTAGAGTCCCACATAAGCAAATGGACACATTTTTTGCAGGTGCAATTTGGACAATAGGTACAAGTGAAACATAGGCATTTCCAGTATCTATCTGAGTACCTAAGTGAACATGTAATTGCACAATGAGCCTTTCATAGCAACTCAATTAAACATGTAAATTATTGCCAAATGTTCCCAGCAGCCACAGAACATTTTTGGTGTCCAACGTCATTATCCTCTATCAGGCATTTGTGCATCGGAGTACACATTTCTGTAATTAAATAGCAATTATTTTTACTTCCAGTCCCATTAGTAATATATAAAATCATAAGTACTATATTGTCTTTTTTCTTTTTTGGCATGGACTCATTATATTCTTAGTGAAAATGCTTCTTACGGAAATAGTGGGTTCCCACAGAGGCAGCTTTTAACATCTTTGTCTTTGGAAAGGTAGAATGACTATGGGGTCCTTTTTTTTTTGAGACGGAGTCTTGCTCTGTCACCCAGGCTGGAGTACAGTGGCACGATCTTGGCTCACTGCAACTTCCAGTTCCTGGGCTCAAGCAATTGTCTGCCTCACCCTCCCAAGTAGCTGTGATTATAGGCCCCTGCCAGCACGCCCAGCTAATTTTTGTGTTTTTAGTAGAGACAAGGTTTTACCACCTTGGCCAGGCTGGTCTTGAACTCCTGACCTTGTGATCCACCTGCCTTGGCCTCCCAAAGTGCTGGGATTACAGGTGTGAGCCACTGCACCTGGCCTGGGGTCCTTTTAAAAATAGAATTAGGCCAGGTACAATGCCTTATGCCTCTAATCCCAGCACTTTGGGAGGCAGAGGCAGGAGGATCACTTAAGGCCAGGCGTTCAAGACCATCCTGGGCAAGATGGTGAGACATCATCTCTACCAAAAAATACTAAAAAATTAGCTGGGTATGCTGGAGGATGCCTATAGTCCCAACTACTCAGGAGGCTGAGGAAGAAGGATCACTTGAGCCAAGGAGTTGGAGGCTGCAGCGAGCTATGATTGTGCCACTGCACTTCAGCCTGAGGCACAGAGCAAGACACAGTTTCTTAAAAAAAAAAAAAAAAGACTGGGTGCCGTGGCTCACACCTGTAATCCCAGCACTTTGGGAGGCCGAGGCAGTTGGATCACTTGAGGTCAGGAGGTCGAGACCAGCTTGGCCAACATGGTAAAACCCCGTCTCTACTAAAAATACAAAAATTAGTTGGGCGTGGTGGTGGGCACCTGTAATCCCAGCTACTCAGGAGGCTGAGGCAGGAGAATGGCTGGAACCCAGGAGGCAGAGGTTGCAGTGAGCCAAGATCCCGCCACTACACTCTAGCCTGGGCGACAAAGCGAGACTCCACTTCAAAAAAAAAAAAAAAAAAAAAAAAAAAAAAAAAAAAAAAAAAAAAGAATTACAGGAATGTATTATTCCGAAACGTCTTTCTGAGATACCCTTATCATATAGACATGAGCTGTTGGTAATTTACACAGAAATTATTAACTTTTAAGTAATAAATATCCAACAATTATTTGCTCACAGTATTTTTAAAGCAACTGTCTATTCTAAGAAACCAATGATAATAGTGTCTTCTGTTTTGGAATCGCTTATAAAAAGTGAATGGATAAGCCAAAGGCAATATTTTGAGACTTTTTGTGGGCATGATTTGGGAAGGACTAGAGATACAAAGTCAGAACCTCATTATTGTAGGCTAAATGTTTGTGTCCTCCCAAGATTCTTACGTTGAAGTTCTAACTCCAATGTGATGGTATTTGGATGTGGGATATTTGCAAGGTAGTTAAAGTTAGATGAAGTCTTGAGCATGGGGCCCCCATGATGGGATTTGTGTCCTTATAAGAAGAGGAAGAGAGATAAGAGTTCTTTTTCTTTCTCCTCTCTCTCTCTCTCCTGTATTTGAAGACACAGAGAGCAGAAAATGGGAAAGAGGGTTCTCACCAGGAACCAAATCTGATCTTGGACTTCCCAGCTTCTAGAAGTATGAGAAATAGATGTCTGTTGTTTAGATCACCCAGTCTATTGTATTTTGTTATAGTAGCTTAAACTAAGACACTCATGGAGGTATTTTCTACAGTAGATGGTAGAATTCAGTATTAGATTGGTCAGTTTTGGATTCTTCCAAAAGAAGATTTAAATAATGAAGTATCAACATATTCATCCGAAAAATAATCTCCTTTGATATAGGGCAGTATTATTGCCAGCATCCTGGCTAATAATCCTTCTAGCTAAGAACAGAAGTCCAACAGAATTAGAAAAAAAAATTGCCCTACTAAGTACAGGTAACTTTGCAAAATGAGATAGAGGTGAAACAGTGAATTTAACTGATTGATCTCTCCTTCTATTGAAAAATAACTATTACTGTTTCTACTACTAATTTTAACCACTTATTTGCATACTACAGAAGTTCCAAAGACATGAACCATATAGATTTCCAAAGAGAATGCCTTCTATTTTGTTTTGTTTTGGTTTTACTTTCAAAAAAATTACGCAAAGGAATGTGTTCTGAAGTTCCAAATGATTTCAAAAATCAAACCAATCCAATCAATTTTTCAGTAATTGGCTTTGAAGAAACTGAGACAAGAGCAATGCAAACAAAGTGCTTTTAAATAAATCATAATTACCCATGCAAATGTCTCCAATAATTTGAGGGTTTAATCAGATGACTAACAATTTGGAAGCCTGCTTGCATTCAGTAATGTGACAGGCAGTGGGAATGAGGAGAAAGCAGTCTGGTAATGACGATCTGAGATGTGAAAGGGAGGAGCCAGATTAACATCTAGAGTTATCCAAACTTGGAAAACTGTCCTACCAGAAGGTTTTTAATGCATTCACCTTGATAGTAAAGACTTGCATAGACATTAAACCTTTCCAACTTGTTTTTAAGCCTTGAATTCATCTGGAATGGTTGTAGGTTTTTCCTTTCCCTTTCAGATGATAAAAACATTTTTGTGTGCAAAAAGGAGCAGGTGTTGTTGGTTATTCAAATTCAGAGCATGTTGCCAGCTTCCCCCCTTTACCTACCCACCCCCCTTTTATGATGGCATCCTCATGTCTTCTCTTACTAACCAATCTTCTATATTCTAATTACAGCAAATCTTTTAAAGAGGTACACTTGTGTGGCTCCAGATGATGCAACCTTTAACAATGTTATTTTACTCCTGCTTAGGGGGTTAAAAATCAATATGATATGTGACCTCCTTGTAAATTTTTTTTTTTCTAAAACCAAGAAGCAAAGTACTCCACTTAGTGCAGTTTTAATTAAACTGAATACATTATAAAACACTCTCCTAATTTGCTTTGCCTAGAAAATGTTTTTTAAAGTGTTACAAATCAATCAACTAATTGAGCTATGTAGTAGGAAATGCAGATGGCATCTCGTTACTCTGTGTTTTCACTCTGCCAACCAAGTGCCTCTTCATAGACAGGGTTTGTGTTGAGGCTGGCAATTTGCATTCCATAGTATCAGTGGGGGGTTGTCATAGGCAGTGCCAGAGGCTACCAAGGAACAGCAACACAAAATGCATGGACCAAGAGCAGGGATTGTGTGTGGAGAATGTGGCAAGGAGACAGAGGTGGCATAACCAGGATGGCTCCCTGCAGCTTGAGGTACCATCTATTCTATATTGGACCAAGAGCAGATGGTTTTATCTGCCCATTTGGAGTGGCTCAACAGGAAACAAGATCATACCTGCTTTGGGGATTTATTTTTTCCCAGTATCTAATACAGGAAGAGGTTAGAGTTTATTTCCTGCTGTTCCCTTTCCATTTAATCCAATAAATACTAATTCAATATGAGGCACTCCACCCAGTGCCAGGAAGACATGTTGACTGATAATGGACAATTTAATAGCTTTGCTCTTGAGGGGCTTTCATGCAACAGCATTTATTGAGTGCACATGTTTTCAGGCACAATGTTGGGTACATGATAATCAAAGTCAAATCTCTCTCCTTTCAAGGGTCTTCCAGTTTAATAGAGAAACATATGCCAAAAGTCATTGTACAATATTATTTTATGTTATTCATGAATGAGACAAGCATGGAGAAAGAACTAGTTTTGCCTGGGAGGTTTTTGAGTCCTTTGTAGAGGAATCAGAGGGTAGAGTATATTCCAGTGAACATGCATATGGGCTTTAGTGATGAAGGAAGTGTACCATAACCTGAAATGTAAAATCTACTCATTTTTGGAAGCTACCCAACAAGCTTCTCTTTACAGTTCACATTATGACTGTTCTCTCCAATGTTGAATTACATACTTAAACTTCTTCTTACATTTGAGGTTGTTCTAGTTTAAAGCACTGCTTTGTTCTACACACTCAGGATTCATGGCAACCGACATCTGAAATGCACCATGGCGAATTCTGATGACTCAGCAACCATATCCTCACCTGCTCTAGAACCATTCCCAAAGCATGGCTCCCAACCCAGAAACATCACTGTCTCCCAATAACTTGTTAGAAATGCAAATTCCTGGCTGTGTGCGGTGGCTCATGCCTATAATTTCAGCACTTTGGGAGGCCGATGCAGGTGGAGGAGGTTCACCTGAGGTCGGGAGTTCAAGACCAGCCTGGCCAACATGGCGAAACCTCATCTCTATGAAAAATACACAAATTAGCTGGCTGTGGTGGTGTGCACCTGTAATCCCAACTACTCAGGAGGCTAAGGTAGGAGAATTGCTTAAACCTGGGAGGCAGAGGTTGCAGTGAGCCAAGATTACACCACTGGACTCCAGCCTGGGAGGCAGAGCTAGATTCCATCTCAAAAAAACGAAACAAAGCAAAAAACCCCAGCAAATTCCTGGGCCCCATCTCAGACCAACAGAATCAGAAACTTTGGGGGTGGGCTCAACAATCTTGTTTGAAGAATCCCTCCAGGTGATTCTAATGTAGGTTAACATTTGAAATATAATTCTTTAGGGTATACATAATGGCCAGGGCAACAACATGCCACTGAGATGAGTTCTATTTAGATGGCACTTAAAAAAAAAAAAAAAAAAAAAAGATTGAACACATTCTTTCTACCCAAGTTAGACTAGGCTCTTTTTTTTTTTTTTTTTTTTTTTTTTTTTTTGAGACAGAGTCTCACTCTGTTGCCCTGACTTGAGTGCAGTGGCTCAAGCCTGGGCGACAGAAATCTCAGATCACTGCATCCTCTGCCTCACAGGCTCAGATGATTCTCCTGCCTCAGCCTTCTGAGTACCTGGGATTACAGGCACGCATCACCACACCCAGCTAGTTTTTGTATTTTTAGTAGAGATGGGGTTTTACCATGTTGGCCAGGCTGGTCTTGAACTCCCAACTTCAAGTGATCCATTCACCTTGGCCTCCCAAAGTGCTGGGATTACAGGCGTGAGCCACCGCGCTCGGCCCAGACTAAGTTCTTTAGGAATGTCAATGGACCAATTTTGCTGATTTATGTTTTCCCTAAAGAAACCATGATTTTTGGCTACACGTAAAAGGAAAGAAAAAAACACAAAAAACAAACTTTAGTTGGGAGTCATGTAGAGAAAACATCTTGGCTATTTCACTTTTCAATAAGTAATACTTTACATTTAAATATCTATTACAAATTATGCCTGTAGCACTAAGATAGATGCAGTAATTTGATCTATACCATTCATTATGTATGTTAAGTAACTATTACATGAGTCATTCATATCTTCTCTTTACATGTTTTTTGTAAGCTTGATCTATCAGATTTTGGGAGAGATGTACTAAAATATCTTGTGATGATTATAGATTTGTCAACTTTTCCCTATAATTCTGACCATTTTTACTTCATATATTTTACATTCAAGTTGCTAGGTACTTGCAAGTGTTTATTTATTAAAAATTCCTTTAAAAATGTGAGCCATGCAAATCAAACGCACGATGAGCTACCATCTCACACCAGTCAGAACAACTATCACTAAAAAGTTAAAAAACAACAGATGCTAGTGAGGCTGCAGAGAAAAAGGAATGTTTATACACTGCTCGTGGAACGGTAAATTAGTTCAGCCATTGTGGAAAGCAGGTTGGAGATTTCTCAAAGAACTTGAAACAGAGTTACCATTCAACCCAGCAATCCCATTCCTTGGTATATATCCAAAAGAAAGTAAATCATTCTACCACAAAGACATATGTACTTGTATGTTCACTGCAGCACTATTCACAATAGCAAAGTCATGGAATCAACATAGATGCCCATCAACATTGGATTGGATAAAGAAAATGTGGTACGTATACACCATGGAATATTACCCAGCCATAAAAAGAATGAAATCATGTACTTTGCAGCAACATGGATGCAACTGGAGGCCATTATACTAAGTGAATTAACACAGGAGCAGAAAACCTAATACTCCATGTTCTCACTTGTATGTGAGAGCTAAATATTGGGTACTCATGGACATAAAGATGACAACAGTAGACACTGGGGACTACTGGGGATAGGGAAGGAAGTGGAGCTTCCTATTGGGTGCGATGCTATTTTGATGACAGGGTCAATTTTACCCCAAACCTCAGCATCATGCAATGTGCCCATTTAAAAATCTGCACGTGTACCTCCTGAATCTAAAATAAGAAGTTGAAAATATATTTAAAAAATTAATATAATACCATATATGCTGTCATCCCAGAAAAAAATGCCTTAAGATCTACACATGGTCAATTGCATTTGCTTTGCAAAAAAGTATAAATTTGTTTCTCATTTACAAAGTATATATGTATGTGTATAATCTATACATATACATACATATGTAACTATACATACATATACAAACACACTCCTTCTCCCACTCTAATTCAGCATTACTCTCTTCATAGGCTAAATCTTCTCATAGTTCATCCTCCCATCTCTAAGACTGGCTCGGCACATTGGAAGGATCCAGTGTGCACACAGTAATTAAGTAGGAACAATTATGAGAGAAACAGAACCTTGGTGAGGTACTGTGATTTAGATGCGCTTCCTGTGAGAGGACATAATAAAAAAATATACAAGTGATTCCAGCAAAATGGAGTCCCCCACCACAGAGGGGTAGCTATAAAGTTTCATACAAGAAAGGACATTTGGGTTTATTTCAGTTCAGAAACGAAGATTTTTCACTAAAGAAGAAACCATGCAATGAAAAAGATAATCTTGCATAGTGAGTGAATCACCAATCTTCGAAGTCAGGACCTTTGATAGAGAAACTGGTACAAAGAGTGGGCAGGTTCTGTAATTGGACTGCTCATACTGGAACAGAAATCCATGTATATGTGGTTTGTATGATTCTTCTCCTGCCATTGACACAAGAGAAATCACAATTAAAGGGAAACATATTTGTCTTGACAGGAGCAGGGCTTTGATTTATCTCTAATTGATTATGGGAATAACACTATAGACTACTTTTCTTCCCAACTATTCCCCCCCCCCAAAAAAAAAGAAAAAGAAAAAGAAAAAAAAAAGGTTGCAGTTAGGCAGTTTAAAGGGTTCCTAAAAGGAAACTGGTATATTTTCCTTGGGTCGAAAATGCTAAAATACCTATAACCTAAGCAGCTTTGAGTTCAGATCAACTAGGGAAGAGCTGCTCTGAAGATTAGATATTTGTAAAGATCTTTGCAAACTAAAAACTCTAATGCAAATATTAAACATCTCTGTACGCATTAAGTATTTATAATCAACTAGGTGCAAAGCCTGAACTACATAATGATACTCCAAGTTAAAGATGTCGGTCCGAGTTCCAGAACTGTGGAAATTTATAGAACCTTGATATAATTTCAGCTTCTCTACTACAGAGTGGAGAGTAATAGAAATGGAAGCCATGTACCTCATTCTTTTTTTCACAGCACATTTGATGTACACTGATTGAAAAAAAAAAACTCTGACATACGCAGCTAACACAAAAACCAGCTGCAATCTACATAGGATGGGCTGCAGCTGGGTTTCGTGTCGCTCTTACCCCACTTTTATGACACTTTCTCATTATATCATTCCTGGATGTTCCGGTCAGGAGAGAAATTCTGAACCAAGAAGAGACTTCCATAATATATTTTAGGCCTTATGTAGAGCCTTCAAAGCTACAGTTTTCTGTTACATCTTAGCAATTTATGCTCAAACAATATAACTAACTTGTCAAAAGGGTAAATCTAGAGACAATATTAGGACATTCTTAGAAGAGGATAAAAGGGAAGCACCTCTCGTCTTTGTCCCCAAGAAAACATAGTTTTCATAGATTTAATTTAACAAAAATTTAAAAACCCTGGAAATAGTAAGTATGTTACTCTTCAATGAACAACTGATTAATAGCTTGGGAAAGAGTTCAGTTCATACTTCTAGCTACATAGTGTTATTATTTTCTTCTCTTTCAAATATCAATATACATATGTTATGATAAAGTAATAAAAATGTTACTTTTACTGTGGGTAAACATTAGTACCTGAATCATGTCATTGTTTGAATTTATTTTTAAATTGATACATTATAATTATACATCTCTTTGGGGTAAAATTTGACACTTTAATACATATACATGTGTTATAAATGATCAAATCCAGGTATTCAGTATGACCATCACCTCATGTATTCATCATTGCTTTTTGTTGAGGACATTCACATTCAAAAGCTTATCTTCGTGCTATTTTGTAATATATCATATCTTATTGTTTATCTTTGCAATAGAATCCCAGATCTTATTCATCTATTCTAATTGTAACTTTGTACGCGTTGACCAATCTCTCCCATTCTCTTCTCCCTCATCTCCTCCCATCTCTGGTAACCACTGTTCTACTCTCTGCTTCTTTAATAAACAAACAAAACAAAAAAACTCTTAAAATATTTTCTGTTATTGTTGTTGTTTTTTTAGATTCCATAGATGAGGTATTTGTGCTGTCCTCCAGATCCATCCATGTCGTCCCAAATGACAGGATTTCATTTTTTCTAATAACCAAATAGTTTTTCATTGTTGATTAACAGATATACCACATTTTCTTTATCCATTCATCCATTTTTAGATATTTGGGTTGATTCTATATCTTGGCTGTTGTGAACAGGGCTGCAATAAACATGGGAATGTAGATATTTCTTCAACATACTGATTTCATTTCCTTTGAATATACAGTATACCAGTAATGGGATTGCTGGATTATATACTATTTCTATTCTTATTTTTTTTGAGGTACCTCCTGTGTAGCTAGAAGTATGACTGAACTCTTTCCCAAGCTATTAATCAGTTGTTTATTGAAGGGTAACTTATTTACTATTTCCAGAATTTTAAAAATTTTGTCAAATTAAAACTATGAAAACTGTGTTTTCATGAGGACAATCCCAACAACAGTGTGTAAGTATTCTCTTTTCTGTACATTTTAGCTGACACTTGTGGGTTTTTTAAAAGTATTTTTAATTATAGCCATTCTCATTGGAGTGAGATGGTATCTGATGGTGTTTAGACTTGTATTTTCCTGATGATCAGAGATGCTGAACACTTTTTCATGTACCTGTTGGCTATTTGAATGCCTTCTTCTGAGAAACGTCTGTTAAGGTCTTTTGCCCATTTTTAATTGGGCTATTTGTTGTTTTGCTCTTGAATTGTTTAAGTTCCTTATATATTCTTGGTATCAGCTCCTTGTCAGATGTATAGTTTGTAAATATTATTTTCCATTCTGTAGGCTGTCTCTTTACTCTGTTAATTGTTTCCTTTGCTGTGAAAGAGGTTTTTAGTTTAATGTGCTCTTATTTGTCTACTTTTGTTTTTGTTTCCTGTGCTTTTGAGGTCTTATTTTAAAAGTCCTTGCCCAGGCCAATGTCATAAAGCATTCCTCTGTGTCGTCTTCTGGTAGTTTCATAGTTTTGAGCTTCTTATTTAAGCCTTTAATCATTTGAGCTGATTTTTGTATGTAGCGAGAGACAGGTGTCTAGTCTCATTCTTCTGCCTTTGGATATTCAATATTCCCAGGACTGTTATTGTTTCAATATAATGAAAGAGCTCTACATGTGTAATCACCTCTCATTTTGTAAGAAGATTTTTTTTTTTTTTGAGACGGAGTCTCGTTCTGTCGCCCAGGCTGGAGTGCAGTGGCGCGATCTCGGCTCACTGCGAGCTCCGCCTCTTGGGTTTATGCCATTCTCCTGCCTCAGCCTCCCGAGTAGCTGGGACTACAGGCGCCCGCCACCACGCCCGGCTATTTTTTTGTATTTTTAGTAGAGACGGGGTTTCACCGTGTTAGCCAGGATGGTCTCGATCTCCTGACCTCGTGATCCGCCCACCTTGGCCTCCCAAAGTGCTGGGATTACAGGCGTGAGCCACCGCGCCCGGCCAAGAAGAAGATTTTTAACCCATGTCACAGATAACGGCTGATCTTCCTCACTCTCTGAGCCAAACTTCAGCCTTTAGGGAAAGTTTATATTCTCAATAAATAAAACAATTAGCCAAACTAAGAATAAATATCTTCCAGAAGTATAGGAGCTGAGAAAAATGACAGATACCAATGAAAAGTCAATGTCACAAAAAGCTCTCACTCCTTGATTCCTATAAATTTATTCTTTTTTTAAATTCAATACATATCCATTAAACACCCACTTTGTGATAGGTAGTCTCCTAAATTTTAGGGATAAAAATTAATATTCTATTTGGAATAAAAGGAAATAAGCAAGTAAATATATAACAGAGAAATATAATTTCAAATAGTGATAAGTGCTATAAAGAAAGTGAAAATGGCTGTTGTGACAGCAAGTGATTGAGAATCCTTGCACATAATCACTCAAAAAGTTTCATACTCTTTCATTACAGACCAGCAATTGTCTGGATGCATTGAACAAACTGAAAAAATTAATAAGCACTTACTCTATGCCAGCTAATACAGAGGATTATAAAAAACAATGTAAGATATTCCATTGTCCTCAAGAAAGCAAGATGTTAAAACAGACAAGTTATTAATCCAAAAGTTAATTAACAGTTCAAGTCAAGAACATATAAAAATGTCATGGAGACATGAAAATAATAATGGTGAGAGCTAACTTTTATGTGCTAGGGAGGTGCTTTGTATCTATTGTCACTAATTCTACATTCCTTATATTACAGATGAGCAAACCAAGGTTTGAATGTCTTCACTGACTTGTCCAAAGTTATATGGCTGACAAATGGTGGAATGAAGATTAAAGCCTGCTCTTCTTACCACAGCCCTCTGCCTCCCCACACAGCATATATGTGTTTGTCAAAATATCATTACAGACAATTTCTCCTGGGTCTTGATTTAGAATAATGGTGGGCAAAATTATTTAGATCAAACTTCTTAATAAAATATGAACAATGTTGGAATACACTTGAATGGAAGCCTGTAACTAGACAGAAGTGGAATATTAAGGTAACAAAGATGCTTATCTCCTGAAGTCACCGGTCAATACTGCACACGTGGGCTTCAATTCAGAGCCACAGGTGGTGAGAGGAACAGAAGTCAATGTCCATGGCCTACCCCAGGTAGGAGTCTTATAAGAAACACTTCCTTTTGAAGCTTCAAAAGGCTACATTTTGAAAGAAGGCTGAACTAATTATAACCTACACTCCACCACAAGCCCCGAATACAAGGGGATAACAGAGAAGTTTTCTGTGGTGATGAGTGGAGCAGGACAGAAAAAAAAAAAAAAAAAAAAAAAAAAAAAAAAAAAAAAAAAAAAGAGAAAGAATCAAAGGAAAGAAGGAAGGAAGGAAGGGAAAAAGGAAAATTCCTTGAGCGATTGTGGACATTGATTGGCTCTTTAATGTATTTGAACCCAGAGCCTGGACTAGTGATGGAATTTAAGTCACAAAATTGGACTGAAGTAGTCCCAGACCGACAGTGCCCCATTCTCTGTAGGAGGTATATTTTAGATCTTGAGGAATCTTCCCAAGTTATTTCTAAGGGCAATGACCAAGAAGCTGTCTTATATAAGCAGATGCATTAAGAAAGGAAATAACACGGTCAGAACTAGCATGGCAGACAGCAGAAAGAGATCTGCACACACTTCAGACACTGGGATTTTTAGTACACATTTTAAAAGAGCTATGCTTACCCTGTGTATAAGAATAAATGAAAAACTTAAAAATATCTGCAGAGGACAAAACCCTGTAAAACAGGATAGCAGAATTTAAAAAGAAAACTAGAAAAAAGAAATAAAATTGAATTATCTACTTAAAGCTTTTCTGCTAATGTCAAGAAAGCAAAGATGGCCCCTCTCACCACTCTTTCAACATTGTACTAGAAGTACTAGTTAGCGTAATAAGATAAGAAAAGGAAACAAAGGTATACAAATTGGAAAGGAAGAAATAAAGCTGTCTTTGTTCATCCACGCTATGATCGTCTATGTGGAAAATCCGAGAACTGACAAAAAAAACTTCCAGAAATAATAAGCAATTGTAGTAAAGTTGCAGGATTCAAATTTAATATATAAAAGTCCATTGCTTTTCCATCAACAAGCAATAATACAAGAGCCCTAAACAAAATTTTCCTGACACATTAAAATAAACATAACAATACTATTTTAAAACATCAATTGTATCATGTTACTACTGGGTTTGTCCAGGAATTCAAATTTAGTTTTTCTTTAAATACAGTCATCTTCATTCAGCACTAAGGAGTCTCAATACTGGCCAAAAATCTATGTGTGATCTTTCAAGACTGACCATAGGTAATTGCCAAACCTTTACCTGAGAGGCCTCATCAGTGAAAACCATCTTCCCCACACCTGCTTTGGTATACATTGCCGTCTTTGAAGAGTATTGCAGTCAGGGACTCAAATGCTATCAGCTGGCCATGTTCTTACTCATGTCTGCATTCTTAGTCTTGGTACCTACATTCAGAGGCCTCCTAATTGGGGGCCTTCAGCAGACATTTTTCTCAGGTGCTGAGACCTCCTTATTATGGTAGAGGGAGGAACCTTGAGGATAATCTTTTTCACTCTGACTCAGTACTCAATACCTTCCACTACTAACCTTCCCACCCTCCTGTTTATGGTCCATAAACAGAAGGAGCTTTTTGTTTTGGACTCCCTTAGCAATAAGGAGATTCATCATGTCTGTGCTGATCCATCTGACCATGGATGGTGCCATTCTAAACAAACAATGGAACAGTAGGGAAGTCAATGCTTTCCCCAGTTGAGCATCTTGCTTATATTATTGCACTACTGATGAAAATCTTGACTGTTACTTTCATTTTGGCTTATTTTCTTCATGGACCACTCGAACTGACAGCTCAGCTCTCAGTCTGGCTCAGCTCTTCACAAGTTCATTAGCACATTAGGAGAAAAAAAAACACAACCTCAATAGATTCAGAAAATGTATTTGATACAATTCAGCAAATTATGTCAGAAACCCTCAGCAGACTAGGAAGAGAAGGAACCTAGCCTGAAATAAATGTTTTCTACTAAGCTTACAGAGGAAATACATCCTTAATTTTGAAAATTATAAAATGATGAAAGTTTCACCATTTCTTTTTTTTTTTACTGGAAACCAAAGAACCATGCCAAACTCAGTCTTTACTATTTCACTGGAAATAAGTGCAATAAGGCAAGTAAAACTAAATGGTAATAGAATTGGAACTGGAGAAACAAATTGTCATTTTTCAAAGATAATATGATTGTATTCATATAAATTCCAAAATAATGTACAGAAAAACTTATGGAATTGATAACAAAGTTTACCAAGGCTATGCATAAAAAACTTGTACAAAATCAATACATAAAAATAACAGATATTTAGGAAATTTGATTAAAATACATTATTTACAGTAGTATCAAAAATAATCTATCATCTGGAAATAATTCTCACAAAAGGTATGCAAGATTTTTACAAAGAAAATTATAAAGCTCTATTGAAAGACACTAAAAATAACTTAAATGAATTATATACATTGTTCATGAATAGTAAGACCCAATGTTTTTACAAAATTCTCATCAAATTTATATACAGTTAAGGCAATCCTAATCAAAATCCAGGCAAGATTGTTTGTGAAGCAGACAAACTAATTCTAAGACTTATGTGGCAATAACATAAGACAAGAGTAGTCAAAAGGCTTTTGAAAAACCAAAAATTAAAAGGTGAGACTTGCTCTGCCAAATATTAAGATATATTTTAAAGCTGTAATAATCAGCACACTAGAAATTACACAGATGTAGACAAACATATAAGTGGACAGAGACCAACACATATGTAGGTCTTTAATATAGAGCAGAGAAAGCACAGAAGCTGATGGGGAAATGTCAGTCTTTTCAATTTATTATGCTGGAAAAAACTGAATAGCTATGTACAAAATAAAATATACCACTACCTGTACTGTACACTGGTGTGGATCCAAAGTGGATTAAATACCTAAAATAATTAGAAGAGAATATAGGGGAATATTGCCATTTCCTTATATAGGAAAATACTTTTAAGTGTTAAACATAAAAAAGATTAGTAAATTCAAAACAAAGAGCTTTTCTTCAAAAACATCCAGAAGAAATGGAAAAGATAAGCCATAGGAATCATAGAAGACTTTTACAAACACAAAATTGACTGAAATAGTATCCAAGCTATAGAGAGAATTCTTGCTTCACAATTTTTCTCACAATGAGAAAAAAAGGTTGACCATCCTACAGAAAAGGAAAAAAGCTTGAAAAGGCACTTCAGTCAAATGAAATCCAAATGCCTAAAGTCATGCAGAAAAATGTTTGGCTTCAGAGTAATTAGATAAATGCAGTAAGATGCAGGACCACCAGGTTGCCAAAATGTAGAAGTCTGATAAAAGTAGGTAATGCTTACCTATGACCCAACAATTCCACTTCTGTGTATGTGTCCAATATAAATGTGTGATGATGTGGAAAGACATGTATGTCAAAGAATATTCACAGCAAGAATATTTACATTTGCTGAACGTTAAAGCAATCTAACTATCTCCCAACCACACAGTGAATAAACCGTGGTATATGTACACAGTGGAAAATTATACAACAATAAAAATAAATGGACTGTGGCTACCACTAGAAAGTTAAATGTTATAAGTAATATTGACGAGGAAAAGTCCCCAAATACATAATGTATTGATGTGCTTTAGAGTGGTTAGTATTTAGTTTTATCTTTCCTTGTAGAACATAAAAAAATATGTACACTTCAAAAAGAGATACAACTAAGCCGTATTGTTCAGGGATGCACACATATAGGAAAACTATGAACTACAAAGGGCAGAGGTTAGCTCTGGTGGAAAAGAAGGGGTTGTCAATTAGCTAGGATGCTTGGGTGCTTCTCGTATGCTGGCAACAGTCTAGTTTTTCTCCTGGGGTAGTTACACAGGCGTTCCTTTTTAAACCACCTACCAAGCTATAAATTTAAACTTATGCCTATTTTTTTGTATAAGTTGATATTCTATAATCAAAAGAATTAAAAATCTAGAAAGAATGAGAAAGAGAGAGAGAGAAGAGTGAAGGGAAGAAGGGAGAAAGAGCTGTGCTGAGTGGATTCAGAGATGGAAGCCATTACTCTGTGCTAAACGAGAGAACTTTATTGAGGTTTCTGAGCTAGACTGGGAAGTGTGGATTAGATGGACTCAAACACAAATGCAGGGAGAGGCACTCCAGGCAAAGGAAAAGATATATGTAGAGGCCTGGAGGTAGGAAAGCTCAGGGATTTTTCAGGGATCAAAAAATAGATTAGTCAATTTGGGCAGAAATGTCACCATGGAGAGGAGTGAGAGAGAAAGCTGGTTAGGATGGTAGGTAGGTTAGGATGGAATCAAGTGGGATCTTAAAAGTGAAAATGAAAAATTGAGGTCTTGACTGCTAGAGACATAGACGTGGGGAATAGTTTTGCATTCCAGTACCCTTTTTTCCTAGGCTGTGTCAAACTAGCTGTAACCTCCACGTCTACTTGTATCACTTCCTGAAAAAATTGTAGAATATTTCTGCTTGATTTTAAATTCTTCTGATGAATCTATAGCCAAGTGGTAGACGAGGGATAGCATTTGAGGTAAGTGAGCAATTGGGGTACACAAGGGTAAGGCTGGTGTTATCTGAGATCCTCATGGGGATTCTATTCTTTGCCCGCTGAAATGCTCATATATCAGGAAAATGCAGGCCTGGTTAACTACAGAGGCCTAATAACTCAACCAGCCCAGCCTTGCAACAACCTCGCCTAGGTTCTCCTTTCTTTGTCATTACTTCATGTGATAGATGATAGAACGTGGTGGTGGTTGAATGGGGGGTGAAGGCGAGCTTGAATATGAAATATTAAAGTTAATAAATAGCCTTACTGGAAAATATCTCAGGGGAAAGAGATTGAAGATATCAAACAAATGCAATTGACTTGACAAGGCACTTAATAAGGTACACAAGAACAGTGGGACCACCTGCAAATTCCTCATTATCACACTTACATTGGACATACCCTAGGGAGCTGGCTTTCATGTAAATCAGAATAGCCCACGCTTATACTGATTGTGGCTGCATTCTCATTGAAACGAATGTATGGTGATTAATATCCTATTTATTTACCTGTTGGCTTTTGAAAACTGGATCTAAAGTTACAGTCCAAAAAGGGAGCTAAAAGAAATTCAAACTGAAGTTATTTTAGTTGAGATCAAAAGGCAGGCAGGTATCAAAGCACAACTTCAGTAAATCAGTTAATTTTCAACAATTCCTTAGAAAGTCTTTAATTTTTTTAAATGTCTCCCCTGCAACAAAGTTTAGTGAAAATAGAAGATACAGACATACACATGCTGGATGGTGAATTTCTTCTCACACTGATTCCCTATGTTATGGGCTGTCCCTCTCTATACTAAATTATTATCTATCAGTATAAAATAAAATGAAAACTAAAGGGGAAATTACTCAGATAATTTAGATCAAAAATAAGTTCTCTAGAAACATCCAGATTGAGGGAACCATGTTTTCTATGGCTCATATCATCCTGATAATTGCCTTAATTCTCCATTTTGTTTTGCTTCCGTAGACAGCTTAATGGCAGTTAAGATTTCTTGGATCTTGCAGCATAAGAATAAATACTCAATTAAGGCTTTTTAAGATGAGTCAGAGATAGAAAATCACTGTAGCTGTTAGTGATGCATGCTCCCCACTCCCAACCATTTGCTGGCCTGTAAGTTTCCAGACACAATTTGAAACACAGATAATATTTATACTATAAAGAAAAGAGAATAAATCAGTCATTAATGAAAGGAGAAATTTATTCCTTACCAAAGTGTCAAATTATTCAGCTGCTGTCTGTGTTGTGGGATCCAGACCATTACTCTAACAATCATTTTGCAAAATGTAGAACATTGCTACTTGTCAAGCAATGTAAGAAGTATGAGGGCTCGAGGCAAAACCAATCAACCAATCAATCCAATCAATGTATTTGTTTATTATTAACTCATTCATTCATTCATTTAACTAGTATTTACTGAACCTCTACTACATGCCAGATGCAAAGACCCCTGATCTCCTGAAGTTTAACATTCTAGTGGGGAGGAGTCAGTTGGACTAAACATTAGACGTAATAATTAGGTAATGACATCTTGTGTGTGAGGCTGCAACACGCTATGAGAAATGAAGAAGTAAAGCAGATCAAGGGATTAAGGAGCTATTGGAGTGGCGGATGTTGCTTGCTTATATATGGTGCCCAGGGGAAAGTATCCAAAGATTCCAATTAAAATGTGTCATCTGAATAAAGATGTGAAGGAGATGAGGGAGTAGCCACGTGAATATCAGAGGACAGAGGGTTCCATACTGTAAAAACATCCAGAACAAAGGCCCCAGAGCAGGGATATGGCTGACATGTGTGAGGAATGACAAGGAGGCCAGCGTGTGAGGTGAGGCCAATATTAGTCTGAAGCAGTGTAATGATAACTGGGCTGGGCGTGGTGGCTCATGCCTGTAATCCCAGCACTTTGGGAGGCTGAGGCGGGCAGATCATGAGGTCAGAAGATTGCCACCATCCTGGCCAACATGGTGAAACCCCGTCTCCACTAAAATACAAAAAAACCCAAAAAAATTAGCTGGGCAGGGTGGTGCGTGCCTGTAATCCCAGCTACTTGGGAGGCTGAGGCAGGAGAATTGCTTGAACCTGAGAGGTGGATGTTGCAGTGGGCCGAGACTGTGCCACTGCACTCCAGTCCGGTGACAGAGTAAGACTCCATCTCAAAAAAAAAAAAAAAAAAAAAAAGATATGATAATTGAGAGTTTTATAGACCATTGCAAGGAGTTCTTCCGCATTTATTTTGAGTGAGGTGTGATCCATTGGAGAGCTCTGAGCAGAGATGAGACATCATTTCCATTGTGTTTTGAAGGACCGTTCTCACTACTGGGTTGAAAAGAGGTTGGGAGGAAAGAGATGGCACAGGTATAGTGGAGGGCAGCACGCGAGCAGTGGAGATGGTAACGAGGGATTGCATTATGAATACAATTTGAAGGTTGAGCTAACGGGATTCCCTGATTAACTGGTTACTGGATATGAGGGTCAGAAAGGAGTCAAGAGTGTCTGTAAGAGTTGTGATTTGACTCCCTGGAAGAAAGGTGTCACCATGCATTGCATTAAAAAAAAGGCTCCAGGTAAAGTAAATTTTGTTGGGGAGTGAAATGAGTTGGTTTAGGTATGCTAAACTTGACCTATCTATAGAACCCCAAATGGAAATACAGAGTAGCAGTTGACTGTACAGGTCAGAAATGCAGGGCAACTCTGGACAAGAAGTATAGCTTTAGGATTTTAATGCTGTCCTCTCTCTTCCCAGTGCTTGTGGTTCTTCTCAGGATGACAGTGTTTCTTCCTCACTTCCTAGGCTTCCATTTGTTGTGTTTATGAGTCTGACTTTCCTATCTTCAGCATCCATTAAGGTGTATCTGTCTTTTATCTCATCTTCATTCTGCAGGGAATTAATTTGACTAAGACCCTGCTATAGACAGCAATAACAGTAAATCATACTAGCTGTTACAAAAACTGCCATTGTTTTTACCAAACTTGTTTCTTTCCCTCCAGGGCTCACAGTGAGACTGCATTTTCTAGCCTGCCCTGCTGTTAGAAGGAGGCATGTGACTGACTTTTGGCCAATGAAACAAAGACAGAAATCACAGATAGCATTCCAAGTCTCAAAGAACCCTCCCACATATTCTTCCACATATTCTTTCTTTCCTTGTCTGACAGCTGGTCATAGAGCCTGAGACTCCAAAGGATTGTGTGCAGCAGAGCTCCCATGTCAATCTACATTGGAATGTGACTTGAAGTGGACATGATAAGCTACTAAAATTAGGAAATTGTTTACAGCAGTTTGCATATCTTGACTGATAGAGAAATTGAATGTTTCTCGTGTGTCAGACAATATCCTAAGTTCTTGAAATGTAATATCATTATTATGCCAATTTTACATCAGACCTTGAAGGCAGTGGGTAGAACAGTGGATGACTTAGCATTTCTAAGCCTGTGTTTAACTTCCTCCAAAATGTTTTTGCTTTTCCCTTATGCCATTCCTTACCCTTCTATCATCTCTGTCATGTAATCTTTCTACTGTTTTCATCCTATATTTGTTGCTTAGCAGACTTCTGATTTTCTTTCATGAAGGAGTCTATACAAACATTTTTAATATTCACATCCATTTGTTCTTCATCTCTTTGTAGCCTAGCTTCTATTCTCACTACTGGGATGAAATTGTCCTTACTAAGATTAACTTCAATGGGTAATGTGTGCTCCTAACCTATCTAATACTTCTGGATCTTTTGCTCTACACTTCCTGTCTCTTGGCCTCTGAGAGATGACTATTTTCTGCTGGCTCATTTTTTTGCATCTTCATGTGTCTCTTCTATGCCTCCTTACCCTTTAAATGTAGTCTGATGTCTGGCTGTCTTCTCACAGAACATGTTCTCTCTGAGTAGAAATTGAATTTATAAACCAATGACTTCCAAATCCAGATCTGAACCCATATCCCTCATGTGAGCTCCAAATTATTTACAATTGTGAAAGGGCATCTTTAACTTAGTGTTTGTTTTGAAAGCACTTCTCACTCAACATCATCAAAATGTAATTCATCTTGCCTCCAATCAACACAGACAAATCCACTCCTTCTGTGTGACTAATTTGTAGCTTAAGTACCCAATAAATATTTGTTGACAGAGACTTCCTTTCACCTAATCTCTCATTCATCACTGTCACAAGCCCCCATCAAGCCCAAGAATCTTATCATTCCTCTCCATCCACATAGCTATTATCCTAGCTTGAAATAATCATTTTGGCCTAGATTTGCATTGTATTTGCATCTTACCACTGTTTCTGCCTAAAATTTTAGCTACATACAAATTTACCCTTCACCCAGCTATTAAAATGATTGTAAAAAACAACTCCATCAACAACTTCAGTTGGATTTTCAAACTTCTCAAGTCTCTCCCATGTAATACTGGAGATGATGGCTCTCCTCCCCAACAGAACATTTGTTTCGAACTTCAGTCCTAGGAACTGACCTACTCTGCTTGACCCCAAGATCCACTTCCTGTGACAAACCTACTATGAGGTGGTTCTACTGAATGTGCTTCAACTTCTGGGATTCTGTATGCTCCCAACTACAACTTATCCATCCTGCTCAATGTCTTCATTTCTCTTTCCAATATACAACATGTCATTTGCTTATAAATAAGCCAGTAAAAACTTTGAGTCATTTTATGCTTTCTTTTACCTGTGAATGTTATTTTCCATAACCCCATCAATATTACCTTCACTCTTCTCTATTTTGCTGAACTGCTCTTTCAAAGTTTTAGCAGTGAGTTTCCTTCCAACTTATTAACTCTCACTCTGTAGACCTGTCTATATCATTAAATTCTGTGAAACATGTCCTCTTCCTTAATTTTTTCTTTCCTCAGCTTCTGTGGCACTGTCTCAACTGACTCTCTTTCTAGTCCTCTAAATTCTCTAATCTTTACTTCTCCCTATCTCCCTCTCTTTTTATATAGTAGGTATATTTATTTATGGGGTATATGAGATATTTTGGTACAGGCATGCGATGCATAATAATCACATCAGAATAAATGAGGTCTCTATTACCTCAAACATTTACCGTTTGTGTTACAAGCAACCCAATTATACTGTTTCAGTTACTTTAAAATGTACAGTTATTACTGACTGTAGTCACCCTGCTGTGCTATCAAATACTACTAGATTTTATTATTCTTTCTATTTTTTTGTACCTATTAACCATTCTAACTTCTCTCCCATCTCCTTTCCAGCCTCTAGTAACCATCATTCTACTCTCTATCCCCATGAGTTTAATTTTTAGCACCCTTTTAATCTATGTATTTACCTGCCTGCCTGCCTGTATCTGCTATTTGTTTATCCATCTATCTGCCATTCATCCACCCATCCATCCATCATCCATTCATCATCCATCCGTCCATGCATCCATCCATCCACTGATTTATTTACTGGCCACTTTTCCAGTCCATTACATATGTCTATTCCCCAAGGTTCAGTTTGAGCTCCTTTGTTCTCTTCCTAACCTCTTCTTAAAGCAGAGGTTCTCATCTAAGATGTTGACATACAATGGTTGTCAAGGCAAATTATTTCCAATGTTCTCAATATTTGTGAATGATTTGCTTTCTTAATAAATTAGAATAGATTTAGAACAATATTCATAGCAATACCACTGTTCTTCACTTCCGTGCGGATAGGCTTTCTTGAGAGACATCGTGTTAGAGCTAACAAATGGACCTGAACATTTTCATGCACATCAACTACCATGTTCTGACTGCTCCATGATGGTAGGGACTTGGTTGGTGTTTCCCACCATATCCCTGGTCCACAGATGGGAGCTTGGCATGTGGCACACGCATCAGTGTCTCAGTAAGTACTTATTGTTGAATGAGGGTGTTTAATAACACAAGATACAGTTGAGAAATACTGCCTTAGAAAACTCATCTTCTTTTAGGTGCTTAGTAACTCCAAGAGGTTGTATAACTCACATCTTGATTTTCCAACATGTCTGAAGTTTCTCCCCTCATATACCAACTAGTGTTTAGAGCTTTCCACTTGGATGCCCAGTAATTACTTTAAATTGAACATATCTAAAAGCAAACACATTATCTTTAAAAATTCTTTCAACCTTCCTCATTTTCCCAGTTAACAAGCCTTGAATAGTTGGAGTCATATAAAGTTTCTTCTTTCTCTCTCGCTTCAATATACAATCAATAACCAAAGCCAATCAATTCTTTATTTAAGTCCTACACCTCTTTCTCCCATTGCTCCTGCCATCAGCCTAATTCATGCAGGCCTGGATTATCAAAACTCTGGTTATTTACTTTTTGACTCACTTTGCATTGTAAAACTGGACTAGATTTCTTAAAAATACTAGCCTCAACTCAAAAATCTTTTGTGACTTTTATTACAATACAATTGTCCCTCGATATCAATGGGAGAGTGGTTCCAGGACCTCCTGCAGATACCAAAATCCACAGAGGCTGAAGCCTCACCATAGGTCTTGTGGAGCCAATGACTACTTAAAGTCAGCCCTTAGTATCTACAGAGCCCACATCCCTCAAATACTGTATTTTCCATCTGCAGTTAGTTGAATCCACACACGCAGAACCTGCAGACACAAGAGGGCCAACTATATTATGTTTTAATGTCTACAAACTAAACGTATTTTAATGTCCACTCAACTTCATGTATCTATAAAATTATATCTGCTCCCATTTACCTATCTAAATTATCTCCTCTACTCAAATTAGTCTACTCTCAGTTCTTATCAAGTGACATGTGTAGTCCTACTCCCAAGATGCTGCTCACACTTTTTATCCAACCAGGATTTCCATCTCATATTCTCTGTACACATCTGGAATCCAGCAACACTTAAGGCCCAGTTCAAGTATTGCCAACTTCATGAAGCCTTGCCTGGTAGCCTCAACTCCAAGAAACAGCAACTATCTTCATACTAGTGACCCGCAAGCCAACGATTCCTAAAACCACCACAGTTAATTATGCCGTGTGTGGAACTTGCTCTAGAGTCCTTTGAATTCTGGTTGGAGTGTGGATGTGTGTCATTCCAATGTGACTCTAAACTAGTGATGTAGAGAGAATGAGAAACCAACAGGTACTGAGCATCTGCAATGTGGCAATGCTATTCATGTTATTTAGTGTCCACAATAGCTGTATATGCAGGTATTATAATTGCCATTGAACAGAAATCTGAGGCTCAGATAAGCTAAGTTTTATTTAGTAAGAAGCTGTGAGGGCTAGATACGCTACAGCCCAAGCCCCTTTCTCTCTACCATGATGCCATATCTCTTATACATCTATATCCCTCTAGGAGTTTAGTATAGTGTACAGCACATGCTAGGTGTTCAATAAAGATATGTTAAATTAAACGTGTGAATTTGGGGTACTTCTTTGGGGATCATGAGATCTATAATCTGCACTGATTTGTCTTCTAAGGGTCAAAATGACTTTCTCATTTCATGCAAAGTAACAGAAAAAAGACGTGGGTAGTCAGTCTGTTCCTCAAGTTATCTCTGTAGCTCTGTTAAGTGACAAAACAAGTATATAGTCAAAGACAGGAAATGGAAACATGCACTGCAATTCTTTGCCAAGTCCTGCCAATATAAAAAGTAAAATTGACACTTACACAGTGGCATATCCTGGTACAGTAGGTCATTGTCCCAGGTTAAAAGCAATCAATTCCATTTATTGAGCTGACTACCAAAAGTTAAAACTGTTTCAAATGAAACAGCATGTTAACAATACCCTTCTGATTTCTCATGAAAGTGGTGAAATCTGGCATTAAACTTCTGAAAGAACCAACTCTTGCTTTTATTTCCCAGGAACACTGCTAATAAAGTGACTTGTGTTAAACTAAAGGGATTCTAGTCCTTATTAAAAGCAATTTATCTTTATTAAAACAATTCTCTCATATTTATTATGAGTCAGACAAACAAATAAATTAACCATTAGTGGTGACATCATGGGCTTTTGTGCACAAATATTTCAATTAAAAAACTCCTGGTCAGGTGCAGTGGCTCACACCTGTAATCTCAGCACTTTGGGAGGCCCAGGCAAGTGGATTGCTTGAGGTCAAGAGTTCAAGGACAGCTTGGCCAACATGGTGAAACCCTGTCTCTCTTAAAAAATACAAAAACTAGCCAGGTGTGGTGGCATGCACCTATAATCCCAGCTACTTGGGAGGCTGAGGCAGGAGCATCACTTGAACCTGGGAGGCGGAGGTTGCAGTGAGCCAAGATCATACCACTATACTCCAGCTTGGGCAACAGAGAAAGACTCCATCTAAAAAACAAACAAACAAACAAACAAAAAAACAAAAGCACCAAACTCAAATTGTTCAGTTAAAATGCTCTCATTTTTATTGTTGTTACAATTCAAGATAGTAATTGGTATATTTTCCCAGAACTGAGTTATTTTGCTATCATAATGGAAAGCATTATGAAAAATTAGCAGAATTGAATGTATTTCATTGAATCACAGAAAAGGATAGGTTTACTAAAGAAAACATTGGCAAATGTATGTTTGTGCAATTAGTTAATTAAAGGAAATTTCTATATACAGACACATATGCCAGAAATTATATAAAAGGGACAAGAAATAGGTAAAAGGTATCTTGTTGAAGATGATTCTTGTTTTCTGGAGGCATCCTATTTATTCACTCTAGTTTCAGGGAACAAAGTACTATGGCTATATATGTCTTAGGCAGATACTTCGCACAGAATCTTCTCTCTTCCCTAATGCGTCTCGTATTTCACAGAAAATTTATTTTTATCACATGAAGTCTTCTGGTGATAGTGCTTTGGGCCAAGGGAAAATAGAAGAAACTTGAGACTGGATTGTACCAATGTCTTGTCTTCTCAGTTCCTTTACATACCTCTCTGCCCCCTGCCTTGTTAACTTCCATCAGTTGTGGTGGCTTTTTTTTTGATACTGGAAGATTGTCTAATCCTTTGGTTTATGACATCATGACCTATGGTACTCCTATTTGCTGACTCTGCATGAAATCTGGACCTTCCACCCTATTCTTCTCTCTGGGGTCATGCTTCAAATGCACCCTCTGCACTGACTCAGAATGCTAACCTCTCCCAGGTCTTTGTGCCTTTGCATAGGGTACTGATATCCCTATCCTACTTTTTCACATGTCAAACTCCTATTCCCCCTTCAAAACACCCTCTGTAAAATTTGTCTGATATTCCTGCCCCCTCTCCCTTGCCCAGATCAGAGTTAAGTAAGTTTTCTCCAAGTTTCTACAGCACTCTGTATACATCTTTAACACACATTTCCTAGCACATAATTCTTGGTTCTTGCAACTCTCCTCCTGACCACACAACTCTCCATAAAAATTATGCCCTGTTCATCATCCTAATGATCTCAATGGCTGGCATATATGAGGGGCCTTTCTATCTCTGGCTCTCCAGTGTGTCAAGGTGAAAGAAGTTGAACTCAACTGAGGAAATAAGGCAAAAATTCAGATAATAAAAATAAAATACAGAATGTTTCTGCAGTTCAGATTCCACTTCTTATATTTATATTAGTGTGTCTGTGTCAGGCCTCCGAGTCCAAGTGAAGCCATCATACCCTCAGCAACCTGCACGTATACATCCAGATGGCCTGAAGCAACTGAAGATCCATAGAAGTGAAAACAGCTTAACTGATGACATTCCACCATTGTGATTTGTTTCTGCCCCACTCTAACTGATCGATGTACTTTGTACTTTCCCCCACCCTTAAGAAGGTTTTTTATAATCTCCCCTACACTTACGAGGTTTCTTTGTAATTCTCCCCGCCCCTGAGAATGTACTTGGTGAGCTTTACCCCTGCCCCCAAAATATTGCTCTTAACTTCACCACCTCTCCCAAAACCTATAGGAACCAATGATAATCCCATCACCCTTCACTGACTCCTTTTTCGGACTCAGCCCGCCTGCACCCAGTTAAAATAAACAGCCTGTTGCTCACACAAAGCCTGTTTGGTGATCTCTTCATACAAACACGTGAAACAGTCTGTATGTATGTGAAATATGTAGAGTTACAGGTGGACTGAACCTGACTTGCCTAAATAAGCCATAGAATAGCAGTTAAGAGCACATACTCTAGCACCAACCTAACTCGGTGTTAACTCTAGGTCAATGAATACATCTCAATAAATATTTAAAAGTATTTTAAAGTAACTAAAAATTAAACTAAAACTTCTCAATTTTTTTTTATGATGCCATAAAAGCAGGGACAAAATTGCTTTTAGGGAACTTTCTAACCTTTAATGCCTATTTTAGAAAAAAAGAAAGATCTAAAGTCAGCTACCTAAGCTTCTACTTTAGAAAACAAGAGAATAAAGAGTAAATTAAATCTGAAATAACCTGGAAAAAAAGAGACACTAAAAATTAGAGCAGAAATCAATGTAATTAAAAATAGAAAGTTAGAGAGGAGGGGTGACAGGGTTCCAAGATGGCCAAATAGGAACAACTCGTCTACAGCTCCCAGTGTGAGTGACGCAGAAGACGAGTGATTTTTGCATTTCCAACTGAGATACCAGGTTCATCTCACTAGGGCTTGTCAGACAGTGTGTGCAGGACAGTGGGTGCAGCCCACAGAGCATGAGCCGAAGCAGGGCGAGGCATCACTTCACCTGGGAAGCACAAGGGGTTGGAGAATTCCCGTTCCTAGCCAAGGGAAGCCATGACAGACGGCACCTGGAAAATTGGGTCACTCTCATCCTAATACTGCGCTTTTCCAACAGTCTTAGCAAACAGCACACCAGGAGATTATATCTCGTGCCTGACTCCTAGGGTCCCATGCCCATGGAGCCTTGCTCATTGCTAGCACAGCAGTCTGAGATCTAACTGCAAGGCAGCAGCAAGGCTGTGGGAGGGGCGCCCGCCATTGCTGAGGCTTGAGTAGGTAAACAAAGTGGCCAGGAAGCTTGAACTGAGTGGAGTCCAACGCAGCTCAAGGAGGCCTGCCTGCCTCTGTAGACTCCACCTCTGGTGGCAGGGCATAGCTGAACAAAAGGCAGCAGAAACTTCTGCAGACTTAAATGTCCCTGTCTGACAGCTTTGAAGAGACTAGTGGTTCTCCCAGGATGGAGTTTGAGATCTGAAAACGGACAGGAGCTGGTTTTTTAAAAAGATCAACAACATTGATAGACCGCTAGCAAGACTAATAAAGAAGAAAAGAGAGAAGAATCAAGTAGATGCAATAAAAAATGATAAAGGGGATATCACCACCAACCCCACAGAAATACAAACTACCATCAGAGACTACTATAAACACGCTACGCAAATAAACTAGAAAATCTAGAAGAAATGAATAAATTCCCAGACACATACACCCTCCCAAGACTAAATCAGGAAGAAGTTGAATCCATGAATAGACCAATAACAGGCTCTGAAATTGAGGCAATGATTAATAGCCTACCACCCCAAAAAAGTCCAGGACCAGATGGATTCATAGTCAAATTCTACCAGAGGTATGAAGAGGAGCTGGTACCATTCCTTCTGAAACTATTCCAATCAATAGAAAAAGAGGGAATCCTCCCTAACTCATTTTAGGAGGCCAGCATCATCCTGATACCAAAGCCTGGCAGAGACACAACAAAAAAAGAGAATTTTAGACCAATATCCCTGATGAACATCAATGCAAAAATCCTCAATAAAATAGTGGTGAGCCAAATCCAGCAGCACATCAAAAAGCTTATCCACCATGATCAAGTGGGCTTCATCCCTGGGATGCAAGGCTGGTTCAACACATGCAAATCATTAAACATAATCCATCATATAAACAGAACCAAAGACAAAAGCCACATGATTATCTCAATAGATGCAGAAAAGGCATTTGACAAAATTCAGCAGCCCTTCCTGCTAAAAACTCTCAATAAATTCGGTATTGATGGAATGTATCTCAAAATAATAAGAGCTATTTATGACAAACCCACAGTCAATATCATATTGAATGGGCAAAAACTGGAAGCATTCCCTTTGAAAACTGGCACAAGACAGGGATGCCCTCTCTTACCACACCTATTCAACATAGTGTTGGACATTCTGACCAGGGCAATCAGGCAGGAGAAAGAAATAAATCATATTCAATTATGAAAAGAGGAAGTCAAATCGTCCCTGTTTGCAGATGACACGATTATATATTTAGAAAACCCCATTGTCCTAGCCCAAAATCTCCTTAAGCTGATACACAACTTCAGCAAAGTCTCAGGATACAAAATCAATGTGCAAAAATCACAAGCATTCTCATACACCAATAACAGACAGAGAGCCAAATCATGAGTGAACTCCCATTCACAATTGCTTCAAAGAGAATAAAATACCTAGGAATCCAACTTACAAGGGATTTGAAGGATCTCTTCAAGGAGAACTACAAACCACTGCTCGACAAGATAAAAGAGGACACAAACAAATGGAAGAACATTCCATGCTCATGGATAGGAAGAATCAATATCATAAAATGGTCATACTGCCCAAGGTAATTTACAGATTCTATGCCATACCCATCAAGCTACCAATGATTTTCTTCACAGAATTGAAAAAAACTACTTTAAAGTTCACATGGAACCAAAAAAGAGCCTGCATTGCCAAGACAATCCTAAGCCAAAAGAACAAAGCTGGAGGCATCACGCTACCTGACTTCAAACTATACTACAAGGCTACAGTAACCAAAACAGCATGGCACTGGTACCAAAACAGAGATATAGACCAATGGAACAGAACAGAGCCCTCAGAAATAATACCACACATCTATAACCATCCGATGTTTGACAAACCTGACAAAAACAAGAAATGGGGAAAGGATTCCCTTTTGAATAAATAGTGCTAGGAAAACTGGCTAGCGATACGTAGAAAGCTGAAACTGGATCCTTCTTCACACCTTATACAAAAATTAATTCAAGATGGATTAAAGAGTTAAATATTAGACCTAAAACTATAAAAACCCTAGAAGAAAACCTAGGCCATATCATTCAGGACATAGGCATGGGTGAGGACTTCATGTCTAAAACACCAGAAGCAATGGCAATAAAAGCCAAAATTGACAAATGGGATCTAATTAAACTAAAGAGCTTCTGCACAGCAAAAGAAACTACCATCAGAGTGAACAGGCAACCTATAGAATGGGAGAAAATGTTTGCAATCTAGTCATCTGACAAAGGTCTAATATCCAGAATCTACAAAGAACTTAAACAAATTTACAAGAAAATATCAAACAAATCACATCAAAAAGTGGACGAAGGATATGAACAGACACTTCTCAAAAGAAGACATTTATGCAGCCAACAGACAAACGAAAAAATGCTCATCATTACTGGCCATCAGATAAATGCAAATCTAAATCACAATGAGATACCATCTCACACCAGTTAGAATGGCGATCATTAAAAAGTCAGGAAACAACAGGTGCTGAAGAGGATGTTGAGAAATAGGAACCCTTTTACACTGTTGGTGGGACTGTAAACTAGTTCAACCATTGTGGAAGACAGTGTGGCGATTCCTCAAGGATCTAGAACTAGAAATACCATTTGACCCAGCAATCCCATTACTGGGTATATACCCAAAGGATTATAAATCATGCTGCTATAAAGACACATGCACACATATGTTTATTGCGGCACTATTCACAATAGCAAAGACTTGGAACCAACCCAAATGTACATAAATGATAGCCTGGATTAAGAAAATGTGGCACATATTCACCATGGAATACTATGCAGCCATAAAAAAGGATACTTCATATCCTTTGTAGGGACATGGATGAAGCGGGAAACCGTCATTCTGAGAAAACTATCGCAAGGACAGAAAACCAAACACTGCATATTCTCGGTCATAGGTGGGAATTGAACAATGAGAACACTTGGACACAGGAAGGGGAACATCACACACTGGAGTCTGTGGTGGGGTGGAAAGAGTGGAGAGGGATAGCATTAGGAGATATACCTAATGTAAATGACGAGTTAATGGGTGCAGCACACCAACATGGCACATGTATACATATGTAACAAACCTGCACGTTGTGCACATGTGCCCTAGAACTTAAAGTATAATAATAAATTTAAAAAATAAAAAAATAAAAATAGAAAGTTAATAGAGAAAATCAGTGAAACCAAAAACTGGTTATTTGAAGAGCTCAGCAAAAGTGGTAAGTCTTTTGCCAGGCTAACCAAGAAAAAAAAAAGAATAAATTACTAATACTATACATGAAAGAGGAACATTATTACAGATCTCGCAGACCTTAAAGGATAACAAAAGAATAATATGAAAAACTCTACACCCACAAATTTGACAACTTAGATGAAAGGGACTGAAAATGGACTTAGATGTTATGGACAACTTAGATGAAATGGACTTGAAAAACATACTCTGCCAAAATTCACACAAGAAGAAATAATTAATGTGAATAGGCCTATATCTATTAAGAAACTGAATCAATAATTAATAACCTTCCAAAACAGAAAGCACCAGGTCCACATGGGTTTGCTAGTGAATTCTACAAAACACTTAAGGAAGAAATTATACCAGTTGTCTACAATCTCTTTCAGAAGATGGAAGCAGAGGGAATACTTCCTAACTTATTCTATGAAGCAAGAATTATCCTAATATCAAACCCAGAAAGAAAAATTACAAGAAAAGAAAACTACACACTACTATTTCTTATAAACATCTATGTAAAAATCCTAAACAAATATTAGCAAATTGAGTCCAATAATGTATTTACAAATTATACACCACAACTGAGTAGAATTTATCCCAAATATTCACAAATGATTCAACATTCAAAATATTCACAAATGATTCAATATTCAAAAGTAAATTATTGTAATCTATTAAATAAAAGTCACATGGTTAATTAGTAGAGACAGAAAAAGCATTTGACAAAATTCAACAGGCATTCATGATATTTTTAAAAAGGCTTCATTAAACTAGGAATAGAAGGGAACATCAGACCTTGATAAAGTATATTAACTCCTGTGCAAGGAGCTGGGAACCCATGTCCATTGCTCCATTTCCTACTCTGCAGGAAACCCTAGGTGACTCTGCAGCAGTCATTGTGGCTCTGTGACCTGCAGGTACTGGGAAGATGCTGGGAAATGTTTATATGATGCTTGAAACAACAGCGTTTTGACTTGTAGGACAGGATGCATATTTGGGTTTCCATAGTGGCTTAAAAGTCAAGAGATATCCTAGACATTTCTGCCAGTGGGAATGCACACATGGACACCAGCAATTCTGCTCAACCCTGCACTGCCATTGCCTTTGGTGTGAGTGCAAACACAGACAATGGCAACCCCATCCCCAACTGTGCTCCACTAGTGGTGCAAGGGCATGCAAGAATGCTGCAAACTAGCTTCTGCCAGCAACCTGCCCCAGGCAATGCATGGGCACCCCTCTGCAACACCACAGCTCCTAGCATGCGTAAGTGAGCAGGGATCCCACTGCCACTGCCCCAGTGAAGTGCTTTGGTCAGCACCTCCCACAGGAATGTTGTAAAGAGTAGACTGGAAACGCGCTGGCCCTTCTAGTGCAGCTGTTTTCTAACCTCAAGGGGTCAGAGAACAAATGTGGGGACCTGGTACCAGCACCCAAGAGTTAAAGCACTCAGACCAGGAGTGCTGTGCTGAGCCTTGGCCCCTTAAAATCTTCCAGAAATCAACCCAGTTGACTGAAGCCACCTTATACCACAATCAAACCCCCAAGGGCATCAGAGAATATAAAATAAAAAAACCTCATCCAAAAGACAGAAATTTCAAAGAATTAAGGAAAATAAGCCCACACACATGAGAAAGAACCAGTGCAAGAACTCTGGTAACTCAAAAAGCCAGCGTATCTTCCTTACCTCCAAATGACTGCACTAGTTCCTAAGCAAAGTTTCTTAACAAGGCTGAAATGAGTGAGATAATAGAAATAAAATTCAGAATATAGATAGAAATAAAAATAATTGACATCCAGGAGAAAGTCAAAACCCAATCCAAGGAATCAAGCAATATAGTAAAATGATATATGAGATAAAAGATGTAACAGACATTTTAAGAAACAACCAAACTGATCTGATAGAGCTGACAAACTCACCTCAAGAATTTCAGAATACAATCACAAACATTAACAACAGAATCAACCAAGCTGAGGAAAGAATCTCAGAGCTCGAAGACCAGTTCTCTAAACTAATTCAGTCAGACAAAAATAAAGAAAAACAAACAAAACTTCCAAGAAATATGGGATTACGTAAAGTGACCCAATGTATGACTCATTGTCAGACCTGAAAGAGAGGAAGCGAGAGCAAGCAACTTGAAAAACATATTTAAAGATATCCTCCATGAAAATCTCCCCAACCTCACTAGAAACACAAACATTCAAATTCAGGAAATTGAGAGAATCCTTGCATGATATGGTACGAGAAGACTCTCCCCAAAACGCCATTCATCAGATTCTCTGAGGTCGGAATAAAAGAAAAACAGTTAAAGGTAGCTAGAGAGAAGGGGTAGGTCACATACAAAGAGAACCCCATCAGGCTAACAGTGGACCTTTCATCAAAAACCCCACAAGCCAGAAGAATGCTATATTCAGCATTCTTAAGGAAAATAAATTCCAACCAAGAATTCCATATCCAGCCAAACAAAGCTTCATAATGAAGAAGTAAGATTCTTTTCAGACAAGAAAATGCTAAGGGAATTTGTTACCACTAGACCCAACTTACAACAGGTCCTGAAGGGGGTGCTAAATATGGAAAAGAAAGACCAATAGCAACCACCTGAAACATATTTAAGTACATAGACCATTGACGCTATAAAGCAATACAAACAAGTCTGCATAATAACCAGCTAACAACATGATGTCAGGATCAAATCTGCATATATCAGTATTAACCCTGAATGTAAATAGGCTAAATGCCCCAATTAAAAGGTACAGCGTGGCAAGTCAAATAAAGACGCATGACCCAGTGGCTGCAGGTGGTGGCTTATGCCTGCAATCCCAACACTTTGGGAGGCTGAGGTGGGTGGATCACTTGAGATCAGGAGTTCAAGACCAGCCTGGCCAACATGGTGAAACCCCATCTCTACTGAAAATACAATAATTAGTTGGGCATGGTGGCAGGTGCCTGTAATCCAGCTACTCGGGAGGCTGAGTCAGGAGAATCACTTGAACCTGGGAGGCAGAGCGTGCAGTGAGCCGAGATTTCACCATTGCACTCCAGCCTGGGTGACAAGGGTGAAACTCCATCAAAAAAGAAAAAAAAAAAAGCATGACCCAACTGCATGCTGTCTTCAAGAGACCCATCTCACATGCAATGACACCCACAGGCTCAAAGTAAAGGGATGAAGAAAAATTCACTAAGCAAATGGAAAACAGAAAAAAAGGAAGGGTTGTTATTTGAATTTTAGAAAAAACAGACTTTAAACCAACAACAATCAAAAAAGACAAAGAAGGGCATTACATTATAATAAATAGCTAACATCAATTCAACAAGAATACCTAACATCCTAAATATATATGCACCCAACACAGGATCATCCAGATTCATAAAGCAAGTTCTTAAAGACCTATGGAGAGACATAGATAACCACACGATAATAGTGGGAGACTTCCACATCCCACTGACAGTAGTAGACAGAACATTGAGGCAAAAAACTAACAAAGATATTCGGGACCTGAACTTGACACTTGACCAATGGACCTAAGAGACATCTACAGAACTCTCCACCACAAAACAACAGAATATACATTCTTCTAATCTGCACATGGCACATATTCTAAAATCAATCACAAAATTAACCATAAAACAATCCTCAGCAAATTCAAAAAATTAAAATCATACCAAACACACTCTTGGGCTACAACACAATAAAAATAGAAATCAATACTAATAAAATTGCTCAAAATCACACAACTACATGGAAATTAAACAACATGGTCCTGAATGACTTCTGGGTAAACAATAAAATGAAATTAAGGCAGAAATTAAGAAACTCTTTGAAACTAATGGGAACAAAGATACAATATACCACAATCTCTGGGACACAGCTAAAGCAGTGTCAAGAGGAAATTTTATGGTGCTAAATGCCCACATCAAAAAGTTAGAAAGATCTCAAATTAACAACCTAATATCACACCTAGAGGAGCTAGAGAAAGAACAAACAAACCCCAAAGCTAGTAGATGACAAGAAATAACCAAAATCAGAGTTGAACTGAAGGAAATCGAGATACAAAAAAACACAGAAAAGAATCCAGGAGTTGGTTCTTTGACAGAATAAATAAGATTGATAGGACACTAGCTAGACTAATAAAAAAAAGAGAGAGAAGATTCAAATAAACAAAATCAGAAATGACAAAGGGGACATTACCACCTCCCCCGCAGGAATACAAAAAAATCCTCAGAGATGACTACAAACACCTCTATGCACACAAAGTAGAAAACCTAGAAGAAATTGACAAATTTTTAAAAACATACAACCTCCCAAGATGGAACCAAGAAGAAACTGAAACTCTGAATGGACTAATAATGTCTTCTGAAATTGAATCAGTAATATAAAGCTTACCAACCAGAAAAAGTCCAGGATCAGACAGATTCACAGACAGTTCCACCAAGTGTATAAAGAAGAGCTTGTACCATTCATACTGGAATTACTCCAAAAAGTTGGGGGAAAGACTCCTCACTAACTCATTCTATTAGGCTGACATTATCCTGATACCTAAACCTAGCAGAGACACAACTGAAAAAAGAAAAAAAAAATCAGATCAATATCCTTGATGAACATAGGTATAAAAATTCTCAATAAAATACTAGCAAATTGAATCCAGTAGCACATCAAAAAACTAACTCACCATGATAAAGTAGACTTTGACCCTATGGTGCAAGGTTGGTTCATCATGCACAAATCAATATATATGATTCATTACGTAAGCAGAACTAAAAACAAAAACCACATGGTTGTCTCAATAGATGCTAAAAAAGGCTTTTGATAAATTCAACATTCCTTCATCTTAAGAATCCTCAACAAACTGGGCATTGAAAATAATAAGAACCATTTAAGACAAACCAACAGCCAACATCATATCAAATAGGCAAAAGCTGGAAGCATTCCCCTGGAGAACCAGAACAAGAAAAGGATGCCCACTCTGACCACTCCTATTCAACATAGTACTGAAACTCCTAGTCAGAGCAATCAGACAAGAGAAAGAAACAAAAGAGCATCCAAATAGGAAGAGAAGAAATCAAGCTATTCCTGTTTGCAAATGATATGACTCTATACCTAGAAAATCCCATAGTCTCTGCCCAAAAGCTCCTACATCTGATAATCAACTTCAGCAAAGTTTTAAGATACAAAGTCAATGTACAACAATCAGTAGCATTTCTATATACCAACAATGTGCAAGCAAAGATTCAAATAAAAAATGCAATCCCATTCATAAGAGCCACAAAAAGAATAAAATACCTAGGAATACAGCTAACCAGAAAGGTGAAAGGTCTCTACAAGGAGAATTAGAAAACACTCCTCAAAGAAATCAGAGACAACACAAACAAATGGAAAAACATTCCATGCTCATGGATAGGAAGAAGCAATGTTGTTAAAACAACCATACTTCCTAAAGCAATCTACCAATTCAATGCTATTCCTGTCAAACTACCAATGACATTCTTCACAGAATCAGAAAAAAACTATTTTAAAATTTATATTAAACCAAAAAAGAGCCCAAATAGAGGCACTCTTAAGCAAAAAGAACAAAGCTGGAGACATCACATTACTTGATGTAAAAGTATACTACAAAGATACAGTAACCAAAACAGCATGGTACATTTATCATTTGTGATAAAAAATAAATTAAAAATAATTATTTATATTAACATAGAAAAAAATTCTAAAATAAATAAAATAAATCAATCAAAATGTTAACAGTAGTTATTTTCAGAGTGTGGACATATTGGTATTGTTTTTTGTATTTTATGAGTTGTCTACAATGATACATATTTTTTGTACTAATAAATACATTTCTTCAAATACAACAGGGACCAAGAAAGGGTCAAGGATGAAACTATAGCTTTAAAAGTGCGCAGAAATTTGAGAAATTAATCTTTTAGCAAAATGATCACTTAACAGAAGATTTTGGCAAACCTACAATATTTGCAAGATGACTCTGTGAAGTCTGTGAGGAACAAGCCAATTGCTTCTGAGGAAAAAGCTTTCTTGCATATGCTCATAGGTTACAAGACTTCAGATATGTAGACCATTGCAATGCAATGTCCCTGGAAGCATGTCTACAAGCCAGCACCAAGAATGTGCTGTTAAGGATAGTGATATGCTCATGGCATGCCATGAAGGTACTTTCTACAGAGTAATCTGCCCACCCATGTATAGGTTATGAGACTTACTTAACATAGATTGGCCAAAAGTTTTCATGTAGATGGATTTGAGGTTTTAGCAACATTTTCTGGATTTTGGAAATGCATTAATTAACCCCCCAACATCTGACCAAAGGTCCGTGGAGAGACAACACTAACAAAGAAAACACCGAGCCCCAACATAATGGGTCTAGGAAATTAAACAACTAAGCAATGAACCAGACTGATTCTGATTTTTATACACTCCTGATAAAAGCACTTCTCTCAAATATATTTTTATTTTAGAAAAGCTAAAACAGAAGCCATGGCTTTATATGTCTTAATCATCCTTTTACATCAGGCATTAATTAAGACCTGCAAGGCTTTTTGTCCCTTTGGGGAATAAAGAGGTATCATAAACAGGAAGAAAAGCCTCTCAGTGGAGACTCATGCAGACGTACCTCTCACTGCCAATAGTCCAGGGTGATTCAAACCAAAAATAGTTGATTAAGGCAGACATTCTAGGACAGGAAACCCATAACCGAAACACTAATCAGAACACAAATTGCATCTCTAATGAGGCATTGATTTTTAATCAGCCAATGTGTTGAATGTAAAGATGCGCTGGGTGGTTCTATCAATTGAAACCCTGGGTTAGGGCAATTTGTGATTAGTGCAGAGAAGGCAGAAGGACAGAGAAATAACTAGGCGATATGTAGAATTTTAAAAAATGAAATTTGAGTATACAGCCATTATGGGAAAGAGTATGAAGTTTCCTCAAAAAATTAAAAGCAGAACAACTGTAAGATCCAGCAATCCCATTACTGGGTATACACACAAAGGCAATGAAATTAGTGTGTCAAAGAGATATCTGCCTGCTCATGTTTATTGTAGCGCTATTCACAAGAGTCAAGATATGGAATTAACCTAAGTGTCCAACAACAGAGGAATGGATAAAGAAAATGTGGTAAATATATGCAATAGAATACTATTTGGCTATAAAAAATAATAAAATTCTGTCATTTTTGACAATGTGGATGAGTCTTGAGGTTATTACATGAAGTGAAATAAGCAGACACAGAAAGACAGACACAACATTTTCTCATTCATATGTAGGAGCTAAAAAACTGATTTAAAGAAAGTAGTGACTAGAATAGTGATTACCAAAGACTGGGGAGGGTAGGGGACATTAGGAGATAAAGAGAGGACGGTCAGTGTTACAATTAGAAAAAAAGCTTAAGTTGTGAGGTCCTATTGTACAGTAGAGTGACTGTAGTAATTAAAAAGATATTGCATATGTGAAAATAGCTAGAAGAGAGAATTTTGAATGTTCCTATCACAAAGAAATGATAAATGTTTGAGGTGATGGATATGCTAATTACCCTGATTTGATCATTACACAATGCACACCCGCATCAAAACATCACACTGTACCCCATAAATATGTACAATTATTATGTGTCAATAAAAAATAAATAAATTTAAAAATAAAAGACAGTAAAAAGATGGAAAGACATGATGCCAAGCAAACCAACATTTATTTTTGGTGATTACATTTAAATTTATTAAGTGGGTCATTTCACTGAAGCTTAGTTAAAATTGGTCATTTCTGAGATTCAAAACAAGCTTTTGGAGGAATCTGTGAGGAGATGATTGAATAGCTTTTCCCTAATTAGGAAGGCATATCACAGCTAATCACCAAATAGATGACTTCAAAGACTGCTTAGACAGTAAAGAAAGCTCTGGAGTTCACTCACAACTCTGATGGCATGTTGAGAACAGTACATTTCTGATACTTTGCTGCAGTACCTTCTTAGAGTCGGCAAAGTGCATAAATTCTTCTGCAGGAGTCTCTGCCTCAAAGCTCGTTCAAAATCCCTTTTAATAGAACTGCCAGTCACTGCAGAGCCTATAGTGCTTATTTCTTAAGAAATCATCATCCATAAATTTCTAATATTTACAGCCTGAACAAGAAATAAATATAACTTTTGTTCAGTAGCATTCGTGAGTAAGCAGTGGTATTTCTCTTAGTGTGTGCAGAATTAAATGCTTTAGGAAAGATTTATCATTGCAAAAGGATAATTTGAAGGACTGCATTGAAAAAAAATCAGGCCAGTTAGGATTAGAAAACTGTTTAATAATGAGCACTGACACTGGCTTGAAGAAGGATAATTAGAATCTTTAATGTGTGGAGTGCCTTTTGAAAACATTTCTGGTGGTTAATACCACCATCTTAACATCCAGAGAAGGGCCACTGAGCTGACAGATGATAACCAACAATCTTATCCGAGGTCATAAGGAAAATCGAAGGACAGACTTTAGTTCTCCTCATATATTCTCTCATTAGATTTACTACTATTCTGCAATATCGTTAGGGGGTATAATTTTCCCCATATGTCATGATCTAAGATGGAGACTGCTGATTTCGAAATATCTGTGGACTTCTGAAATCACAGCTGAAAACCAGTACTTCCTACCTCCTCCCTCTGGGCATTCAAGAATGAGAGTCGGTTTTAAGGAGGAAGGGTTGCTGATCCACACCTAGCCTTGGTGATCCACCCTACACTGCTGATCCACCCTACATTGCCTTGGTGAGGACTGGACAAAGATGTCCTTTCATGACCACAGGGCTTGGAACAAATACTGAAATCCAAAATATCTTCATGTCCTCGGCATTACCTCTATGTAAAAATGCAATTGTCACTTAAAACTCATAATCATAATTAATATACAGCTGCGAGCCAATGTTTTTGGTAGAAATTAAGCTATATTTTTATGGCAAGGAAATGAGATTAAAGAATAACTTGCCTGTTTGCTTAGAAAACACAATAAAAGGCCAGCCACGGTGGCTCATGCCTGTAATCCCAGCACTTTGGGAGGCTGAGGCCGGTGGATCACCTGAGTCCAGGAGTTCAAGACCAGTGCAGTCAACAGAGTGAAACCCCGTCTCCACTAAAAACACAAAAATTAGCGCCTGTAATCCCAGCTACTCGGGAGGCTGAGGCAGGAGAATCACTTGAACCTGGGGGCAGGAAATTCGTACCACTGCACTCCAGCCTGGGCGACAGAGTGAAACTCCATCTCAAAAAAAAAAAAAAAAAAAAGAGAAAACACAATAAAAAAACATGGACATTGCCATGCTATAAGGACTTTTCAGGACCACAATATCAAAAACCTTCCCCTACTAGTTGTCAGCCTTTCTGTGTCCAACCGCTCTTGCTGATCCCATTTTCCATGCCAGCTATTGCTTCTTTTCACTCCCCACCTTTATAGCAGATCTCCTTGAAAGAGTTGCCTGTCCTTGTTGCTTCCATTTCTTCTCTCAGTCACTCTTGAACCCACTCGAATCAGGCTCCCTCCCTACAATTCCACCAAAGTAGCTGTTCCCAAAGTCCTCCATTCACCCAACGCAAGAGTCAATTCTCAGGCCCATCTGACAATCCATGTCACCCTTTCTTCTTTCTCCTCCTAACTCCTGGCCTGCTCCTTCTAAATTCTTCCCAGCAGGCACTCCTTATATCTCAGGTATCTAGATTAGGGCTGCACGCTCACATCCCTGTTTTGTTCTTTGATCCATAGGTAGTGGCAACAACATATTTGAAGGATTTAGACATTTGGAGGCAAGACTTCTGGCATAATCTATTTAACATTTAATATTTTCCCAATCATGTTATCTCCATAAATCTTGCAGTTATATGAATACATAGTTCCATCCACCAGTGAACACAACAGCTGTATCCCTCACTTCTTCCATATACAGTGTCACAAATAGCAGTTTATGATTTTATTTCCTTCAACTAGGAAGCCCTCAACTCTACCAGGCTGTAGATGCCTGACATTTAATTAGTCACCTAATTATGGCTTTTTGCTGACCTTAGCCTATGTTTTCATTTACGAGAGAAAAAAAAATCAAATTGATTGGGTTACAATGAAAAAGAAATACAACTCCAGTTATTAGCCCTAGCCTCTTTAGGGAAGAAATCAGAGATTTTAATTTTTCTCTAAAACTAAAGGGATATAACAAACTACTGTAATTATTTCAGAGGATACATTTAGTATTTAAGTCAGAAAGAAATAGTTGCAACCAACCTAGAGAAGTGGTCTCCTCAGCTGGTGCTGGTTCATGGTTGATCATATTAATATGCTTTTAACAACAGAATGGGAGTTGAGGAAGCAGTCCACAAGAAAAGTCAGTGTGAGCAGGTCATGGAACATAACATTGTCGCCAACAGAGAATTACTTTTCCTTTTCTACCACTATATTTTAATTTCCCATTATACCTTTCAGTATCTTTCATTCCTATCCTTTCCTAATCATGTAAAGTTTCTTTTTCCTCCTTTTCACTTAGGGCCTGTTATAAAGGATAATACCTCCAAAAGTGGTGCTCAGAAAAAGAAAACCTATTGACGGCTTTCATTGTGAGTTTTTATTATTTTTCTGATCTTTTTGTTGTTTCTTGTTAAAAGTAGGGTTGTCTTGTGATGAGCGAGAAAAAGAATAAGGTGACTCAACGAAAAAAGTTTTTTAAAACACTGTAAATAGAATTGGGGGTAAAGTATAAAGCTTCTGCACTTTTAAAAACCTTACACTCAGTGTTGAGTACAAAAGGCAGTGCTCCCTGCTAATCTCCTGAGAACTAACCCTTTAAAATGGTCTCCAGCAGCTCCCAGCTGCTTTAGTTGGTGCCTTTCCAAGTAAGTCCGAGAAATATAGAAATGGGTCTGGAACATTTGCTTGTAATCAAAATGTGAACACATATCTAGAATCAATCATGTCTTAAACACCTTACACTGGCTTAAAAATCCATGTATCTGGGGAAGACATTTACTATAGAATAAAACCATTCATAGAAGAGATTCTTCTTCTAATAGTTTGCAAAACAAGCCTTTTAATTGCAAAATAACATTATTTAAATCAACTGATCAGAAAGCATTTTTGAAGCAGATATTTGGGACAAATTTTTAAATAGTTTTTATTTTTAATGGTAGTCACTACTTCAGGCTGGTTGAAAGAGAATTAGCAGGTGGCCTTCTCTTGCAATATCTGTAATGAATGAAGATAAATAATTTAATAGTTTTATTTACCTTCTGTGCTATTAAAATGTAAAATGTCATAACACCTTACATAATTTGGAGTAAAAATGCCAACCTACTCTGAAGGAGTAGTACTTTTAAAAAAGTTTATATAATCTTAAATTGTTTATTACTATATGCATGGTAAGCTTGGATGAGGCAGAGCAAGTCTTGAATCTTTTTATATGTAAAATGGGGGTTATAAAATGATCTGCCTCCAAAGATTGTGAGACAAAATGACCAATAACACTAACAAAAACATCAAACACTTTGATTAGGGCTTGGCGTTCAAATAAGCTCTCAATACATTGTACTTGTTCCAATTATCAGCATTATTTAATTAAGATATACTGTATGTAAAATTAGCAGAGTGTCTCTAAATGAAGTGCTGATAAAGAGGTATTAAACTAACAAAATATATGCAACATGTCTATTGCACTATTATTTGATTTACTAGCAAAACTTATCTCATAGACAGGAAAACCACAGAATACTGTCTAGTTCCTTTCTAAATGCCTAAAAATTTGGTAGAGATGGAGCCTTGATTATCTTTTTCTGCAAAAACATTGATAAAATTTGTATACATCTACATATACATATATAAAATGATGTGCATTTTAATACTGTAAGTTTTTGTTGATTTTTCTTTTGCATTAGTGTGTTTACATTTCTAACTTAGGCAATAATTTTTTTTTTAATCCCCAAGGTAAGATCAGGGTTGCGAAAGAAATACTATTCTCTTTGGTAGAGCGGACCTTTGAAGTACACATTTGCTGACATGACTTAAAGACTGCACTCCATCATATTCTTAACTAATGCACAAAAATCGCAGCCAGATTTTTTTTTTTAAATCACACTAAAAAATGAAGATAATCCAAAGTGAACTGGTTTTCTCATCATTATAAAATACTTGGACATAATGGCGTTTTATACATAAAATTAAATCCTAACAAAAAGGAGCTAAAGACACTAATTACTTTCTAATACAAACCTGTAAACCGTTGGTATTGCTTCTTAAACAACATCATAACTGGCATTTTCCTGTAACAGCGTAACAATGTGTATGTAGTTCCAATTATAATGTATCATTGAGTAGAATGTACTTCTAAGTCCCAGAAGACTTCCTGATCTCTTTAAAATTCATGAGTATTTAACTGAAAAAGTTGGGGAACTTTAAACAAGATACACATACACAATTTAACTATATACTTGTGCACACTCAGTATATATTTATACATATATAGATCACATATATCTTTATCATATTTATAGATGCATATTTATTAGTAGGAATAAAAAAGTATATGGCACGTATTAGTAAAGTACTTGGCACCTATTAGTAAAGTATATGACACATATTTATTGGTAAAAATTTTTAAAAATATATGGCACAAATTTGTACAAAGGTGCTTCTCCTGTAGGCATTTTATTGATGTGTCATAGGAATACACTGGCATTAGATTCAGAGTGCGTGCTTCCCTATGAGGAGGGTGTTAAGACCCCAATCAAGCCTAAAAGCTCTATATCTCATTAAGCAACTACCTAGCTTCCCTGTTTGTCTTTCCATCCCCCAACTTTTCTTCTTAGCAAGAAAGAGCCTCCGCTTGGTTTCTTAAGTATCTTTGGCTTTTGGCTACTTATTCCACTTTTCTTCAAATCTCTTTCTACTTCAAATATTTTGTAAAGTAGCTTCTGGAAGAAGGTGGCTAAAAGGTCCTTTACCAGAGGATTTAAGATAATTTTGTAGGAAAGGGATAGTGGCAGGAGCCAGGGACTTCTTAGTGGAGCAAGGAATCTCATTTCCAGTGAATTTCTCTACTCAGAAAACAGAGGAAGAGAATCCTTACAGATCGACTTAAATCATCTAATTCTGTGGTTGGCCCCTGCCAAGGAGATAAGCAGATCTATCAGCAGGCCTGGGTGCTTGTTTGGTTGGTTATTTTTAATGTGCAGAGGTAAACACTAATTTAGGGCCAGGTAGAATTTCTGGTGGGGCATGGTTATAAACCACTGCCTCTTTTTCCTTCATTTATACCGTGTGTGTGTGTGTGTGTGTGTGTGTGTGTGTGTGCGCGCGCATGAGTGTGTTTACTGGAACACATCTAGTGCTGGCTCCATATCCCAATTTTGTCTTCTGCTTTGATCTTCTTAATCTTAATAACCTTCAGCCTTCCCTCCTGGCCCCTTGGATTTCATGGACTGTGAGCTTTCAGTGTTGCTGTTTACTTCTGTGTTTACCTTTTCACCCTTTGGTAAGATCATTTTGGTCCCTAGTCTCCTGCAGCCTACCTGCAACCAGACCAGATCCTGCTATGTTTTGGCTCTGTGTCCCCACCCAAATCTCATGCTGAATTTTAACTCCCAATGTTGGAAGTGGAGCCTGGTGGGAGGTGATTGGATCATGGAGGTGGTTTCTAGTGGTTGAGCACTATCCCCCTTGTGCCATCTTATGATAGAGTTCTCACAAGATCTGGTTGTTTGAAAGTGTGCAGCACCTCCCCTTTCTCTCCCTCTCTCTCTCCCTTCCTCTCTTTCTCTCTGTCTCTCCTGCCATCCAGGTGAAGACATGCCTGCTTCCCTTTTGCATTCTGCCACGATTGTAAGTTTCCTGAGGCTTTCCCAGAAGCAGAAGGCTGTATAGCCTTCAGAACCATGAGCCAATTAAACCTCTTTTTTCTTATAAATTACCCGGTCTCAGGTAGTTCTTTATATCACTGTGAGAACAGACCAATACAGACCTGAAGCCCAGTACTAAAGTTCGTAAAGCAGGAGATTCTGCTGCTTTATAAGAGCACTGAGAATCAGAGCTGATCAGAGCATCTTGTATAGCAATGATTTTTTTGAAACTCTGAGATACAGACTCTATATCTTTGAAAATCCTTTACTAAAGATCCTCCTCTGCTGCCATTGGTATTGGTGGTAGGCACCATATATTTTTAAACATTCTCAGCCTGAATGGTTTTCTGTAGCTTTCTTCTTCTCTCTGCAGAATGCTGTCTGGCATCTCAGGGTATTAATAATCTATCCAAGAAAAAATGTGACACAGGAGTGCCTGAAGCCAGACACTTGATGACTCAGGACTGAGAAACAGCACCAGGTAGAGGCCAGACACCAGGACTTAGAGTTAGAACACTGGAGGTGAAGCCTAGTTGCACTGCATATGAGATACAGAATCTTAAGCAAGTCATTTAGCCTCTCCAGGGCTGTTTTCTTGTCAAAATAGAAAATAATTTTAAAAAATTACTTAAATGATTGGACCAGGACCATATCAGGTAAGACATGTGGACAGCTTTCTTCACTGTCAAAGGGCTAGTATATGGATGGTGTTCTTATCACCAGTGCTAGTGATGCTGTAGAGGCGAAGTTCAGAGACTATGAAGCTCTCAGCCTGCCAGGACCGAAAGAGGGAGAAATGGCAATGGAGACAGGCACTGGAAGCCAAAATGAGAGCTGCCCTTCCAAGCTTGGACGACAAAATAAAGCCACAGTATAGAGGGTTTGGGTTTCCAGGTCTTCTATTTTTTTTTAAGAGCAACTTCCCTGGCTCTTGCCTACCCTGTTAGTGATAGGTCTAGAACAAATACAGTGAAAAATAAGATGTGTAATCTGATCAGGAGAAATTACTAGTGGTGGGGGAGGTGGCGGTGGAACCCGTGGCCACATCTTCTTAATCAACTAAAGGCAGATGGAAACCGGCTGTGCCAGAAGTTCCAAGAAGCATCTTCCAAACCCAGGGTCATTCGGCCTGTGGGCCAACTCCAGTTCACCATCTGTTTTTGTGAATAAAGTTTTATTGGAACACAACCCTGCTTATTTATGCAGAACACAGAGTTGAGCAGTTGAGAAAGACGCAGTACAAGCCACAAAGCTTAAAATATTTACTCTAGCCTTCTTAAGAAAAAGTTTGAAGACGCCTGTTTTATACCTTTTAACAAGGAGAAATGTTAGTCAGAACAACATTTTGGCTGCCAGATCACATTAAATTAGAAGGTGGCATCACTGAAGAATAGGACTGGTGTATTCTTGGAAATATATTGTTCTGCCGTCTTTTTTCAAAGTGAATAACCAAGGATCAGTGCAGAAAGAAATAGTTTCTTAGTCATGCATTTTAAGAAAGGGAGTAGGAAAAAAAATTCAAATCGAATTCTTTAAACCCAGGGGGCTGAAGAGGAAAAAATATGCTAACGGTATTTAGAAAATGTTGTCAGATGCCCACCCCTGTCACAGTTACTCTGTGTTAATCAGTAACACAGAGATTCAGCAAAATGGGAACCTTCATGATTTTCACCTAAGAGACTTCAAGCAAAGGTGTTATTACTCTAAAGCAGGGAGTGATACAAGCCAGTTGTCAGAAAGCAGATTGAAAGTGTATGCACATAGTAATGTAGTATATACTAGCATTGACCTATTTTTTACATTTCTGTGAAATCAAAGTTCAAAACCCACATGTAGTGGTAAGGAAAACACATTCCATTTCCCCAAGCTGCAGCACCTGCTGCAGTCTTACTGGGATGTGCAGGCAATCACTCCATCCAGCCAGGAGCTCACAGCAAATGGAGGCTCTTTCTCCCGGGGAAGGCCAGCAGTTGATCAAGGCCAAGCAGGGAGACATGAGAATGGCTAACCTGACAGTCAAGGCTTGGTTAGTCTGTGGAGGAAAGAAATCATTCTTGATATACCGAGAAGTGAGTCACTGACAAATGTCCAGAGCTTTACACCTGCACAAAGTAGCTTTCTTACTTTTCTTTATATTTTAGCAATTAACATACCACGAGATTAAAAAAACTACTGGGTATTTCCTCCCCTCCCTGTAACTGACCAGAGATGTACAACCCAGTGTACACTGCTTTGGAAAGCAAAGCGATAGATCAATGAGAAAATAAGCCTTAATTCACCTCACCCACACCTCCTATACACATCGTCCCTTGAAAGCCTGTTTACCGATTACCTGTCTTCAACACCCTTCACAGACTTGGAGAATTCAAAACAGGGACACCAGAACAGGAAACATAAATCACTGGAAACGCTAATACAAAATATTAAAACAATAAAATATGAGTGAATTATTTTTCCTTCTCGTTATTCCCAATACAATTTAATTCTGTTTCTATAAAGGGCTGCGGAAGGAAACGGTGAAGATAAATAAAATGACTTCAGGAAAAGAAAACTTTGCTCACGTGTTTGCAAAATACTGGAGCCCCAAAAGTAGTCTCTGGGGGCCAATACATCATTGTCCTTGAGGCCTCTGGAAGGTCAAGACTGGAGGCTACTTAGAAACTGGTAACTCAAAGATCTCGTTGGGACAATTTCCGCCAAAAACAGCAGTGACAGACAAATATGTGTTATGAAAATACTACTTTGCTTTTTTTCAGGTTTATGCAGCCTTGGTGATTTCAAAAGAAATGTTTTGTGTATAAAACAACATAATAAAAGAGAATCCTGCTACTTGGCAGGGATGGAAAGACTTTTTCACGCCCGTAAACATTTGATACCCACATCTGTTAGAGATAAAATGAGAGTATGACTTCCCTTTTGGATGAAGATATTCAGGGTTCTGAGAGCCCATATAACATGCTTAATGGAGACAGCAAAAAATGCTGTAGATAAAGTTTCCCTGATTAAATTAGTACTCTATTGGAATTTAAAATTTTATGGACTGCCTCAGGTACTTTATATATGGCTTTGGGAGTGTGTTTATATTTTAATTCTAGTGTATAGCTTGCTATTGTCATTTTAGGAAGTCAAAGAGCCTGTTAGATTTGTAGTTTTTTGAGAACCTCGAGATTATTCTTTACGATGGCTATACTAGTTCACAATCCCAACAGTGTATAAGGGTTCACATTTTTCTGCATCCTCACCTGCAATTGTTAGTTTTTTGTCTTTTTGATAATAGCCATTATAAACGTGGTGAAATGATATCTCATTGTGGTTTTGAGTTGCATTTCCTTGGTGATTAGCGATGTTGAACATTTTAAACATATTTCTTGGCCATCTGTATGTCTTCTTTTGAGAAGTGTCTGTACAGATCATTTGCCCGTTTTTAAATCAGAGTGTGTGGAAGCTAAAAAAGTTGACGTTATAGAAGTAGAGAGTAGAACAGTGGTTACTATAGGCTGGGAATGGTAGTAGGCTTGGAGGGTTAGTGAGAGGCTTGTTAAAGAATAAAAAATTACAGCCTGATAGGAGGAGTAAGTTCTAGTGTTCTATAGTATTATCGGGTGGCTACAGTAAACAATGATATATTTTCAAATAGCTAGAAGAGAGGATTTATGTTCTCTACACAAATATTTGAGGTGATAAATATGCTAATTATCCACATTCGATCTTTAATACATTGTATGTATTAAAACTCTCTACATACCTCATAAATATGTATAATATATTTTGTTTTTTTATTTTGGAGATGGGGTCTCCCTCTGTCACCCAGGCTGGAGTGCAGTGGTGCAATTATAGCTCACTGTGGCCTCCAACTTCTGGGCTCAAGCAATCTTCCCCCATCAGCCTCCCGAGTAGCCGGGACTACAGGGCTATGCCATCATGCCCAGCTAATTTATTTATTTTTATTTTTTGTAGATGCAGGGTCTCAGTATATTGCCCAGGCTGGTCTCAAACTCCTCGTCTCAAGCGATCCTCCCACCTCAGCCTCACAAAGTGCTGGGATTACAGGCAAGAGCCACCACGCCTGGCCTATGTGTACAATTATTATTTCAAATTTTTAAAAAAGTCTTCTATATTACAAAATATTTAAAAAGATTTCCCAGAGAAGCAATGCTATTCACTTATTAGATAGCGGGAGCCTAGAAAAGCCAGCCTGTTCCTCTCGTTCACCGCCATCTGCAGGGCCACCACAGCCCGACTTTGCAGTGCATCGCCACCTGGTGGTGTCTCCTCTGCATGCGGAAGCCAGCCTCCCTAAGTGCTTTTCCTATAGGTGGGGATAAGATTCCTTGGTTCTTTGACATCAAAGAACCCTGCAATACCTATCCACTCCTCTCAGAGAAAAACTCCTGGGATTATTTAATGAATTTATTATTATTATTATTAGAGATAGGGTGTCACTCTGTTACCCAGGTTGGAGTGCGGTCATAGCTCACTGCAGCTTCAAACTCCCAGGCTCAAAAGATCCTGTCATCTCAGCCTCTTGACTTGCTCAGACTACAAGGATGTGCTACCACGCCCAGGTAGTTTATTTATCTATTTTATCTGTAGAGATGAGGTCTTGCTATTTTGCCCAGGCTGGTCTTGAACTCCTGGCCTTAAACAGTCCTCCTGCCTCAGCACCCAAAGTGCTGGGATCACAGGTGTGAGCCACACATGTTGGACTCAAGTCCGGTCTACCATGCCCAGCTAATTTATTTATTTTTTATTTACATAGATGGGTGTTGATATTGTGCCCAAGCTGGTCTTGAACTCCTGGCCTTAAGCAATCATACTGCCTCAGCTCCCAAAGTGCTGAAATCACAGGTGTGAGCCACCATGTTGGGCTCAAGTCGAGGCATTATTGAACAGGATCTGGCTCCCTCTCTGGTGAGAGCTCCCACTATCTTCTCTTCACTTGCTCTGGTTCTGCCTCCCTGACTTCCTTGCTGTTTCTCCAGCACGTCTGTGCTCTGTCCCCACTTCCTAGGATACTCTTTCCCCTACCTGCGTGGCTAATTCCCTCACATCCTTCAGTTGCCTCACATGTCACCTTCTCAGCCAAGACCTCCCTGACCTCCCTATCCCCAGGCTCCTGGTCCTCCTTATCCAAATTTTTCTTCTTCCATAGTCCTTATTTTCCTACAAATTATACAATTTGCATTTTATTAAGGGTATTATTTTTGCCTGTGTTTCCTACCAGGATCTAAGCTTCACAAGGCCAGGGGAACTGGGTCTTGAATAGGCCATGACATATAGTAGCCTCAATACATATTTTGATGAATAAATAATACATTAATTAATAAATGTCTGAGTAAAATAACTATTTCAAATCTCTAATACTGTTACAATGCCTCTTCTGGCAGAACTGCAAAGCTCCTCATTCTCATCTCAGGACCATTGAATTTTCTGCTTCCTCTGCTTGAAACACTTTTCCCCCGGAACTTCGTGACACTGCTCCCCTCTCCACATTCACATCTGAGTTCAAGCGTCACTGCCTTTAAGAGAAGAACTCGGTGACTGCCCACACCATGCAGCCTTTGCTCTTCACCCTCTCTTCTCTATGGCATTTGCCTTCTCATCTTCCTTATCACACTAATAAATATCTAAAGGGATTTTTTTTTTAAGTTTTGTAAATATTTGTTGTTGTTGTTGTTGTTGTTGAGACAGAGTCTCGCTCTGTTGCCCAGGCTGGAGTGTAGTGGCATAATCTCTGCTCACTGCAAACTCTCTGCCTCCCGGGTTCAAGTGATTCTCCTGCCTCAGCCTCCCAAACAGCTGGGATTACAGGCACCTGCCACCACGCTCAGCTAATTTTTGTAGAGACGGGGTTTCACCATGTTGGCCAGACTGGTCTCGAACTCCTGACCTCAAGTAATCCGCCCGACTCGGCCTCCCAAAGTGCTGGAATTACAGGCCTTAGCCACCATGCCCGGCCTTGCAAACATGTTTTGATATCTTTCCCTTTCCACTAGAATATGAACGTGGGGGCATGGACAGTCTTATTAATCACCATATTCCCAGTGCCCAGCAAGTGCCTGGTATACTATAGAGGCATAATAATTATTTGTTTTTTGTTTTTTGAGACGGAGTCTCGCTCTGTCGCCCAGGCTGGAGTGCAGTGGCCGGATCTCAGCTCACTGCAAGCTCTGCCTCCTGGGTTTGCGCCATTCTCCTGCCTCAGCCTCCTAAGTAGCTGGGACTACAGGCGCCCGCCACCTCGCCCGGCTATTTTTTTGTATTTTTTAGTAGAGACGGGGTTTCACTGTGTTAGCCAGGATGGTCTCGATCTCCTGACCTCGTGATCCGCCCGTCTCGGCCTCCCAAAGTGCTGGGATTACAGGCTTGAGCCACCGCGCCCGGCCAATTATTTGTTATTTTGTTGACTAACTGAATACTGAATGATTAACAGTCACCTGGTACAAGTTATCAGGACTTTAGTTACATATCTCCCCTGAGCATACCTTCATGGCAAAATGGTGATGAGCTAATTGATCTCTGGGGAAGACTTTGAGAACGACTACTTAAATTCCTCATACTCATTTCCTTCACCCAGGATCAGGTGAGTGTATGGTACCAGTGATGTTTTAATGTAATTTACTATGCATGACTATATGTATGTATGTATATACATAAAATGAATATGTTACTGTGTAATTTACTATCTATGACTCTTAGGGCAATAGAAGAACCGTGACTTTTTATCTGGAGGTTTGATAACCTTTGTAAATCCGGCTATAAATAAATATTTATTCAGAAAGCCATTCAAGTTAGTCCCATTGATAGCAGCCCTTGGTTTGCCAATTTGGACTTGTAACATCAGGGCCCATGAATCACATCCTGGGCCACTTGTGAAAATCTTCCTGTGATGTCAGTTTCAGAAACTCTGAATTACCATGAATATCATAAATATAAATCTTAGACCCACCTCCTTCTCAATACAGAATGAAATGTTGAATTATGATGGTGATAAAGAAGCTTTTGGTTGACATGAAGGACTGGATTGTTAAACTGGATAAATTTTCATCCCCTATTAGTGTGCTATTTTATGTGTCAGTAATAGAAAGTTATGTGAGTTTTTTGGGACTCAGTTTCCTCATCTGTAATACAAAGCATTGGAATTCATGATGTGTAAAATTCCCTATGAGAGAATCAGAACCAATGAAATTAATCTCTTTTTATTTTATGTTCCTTCATTTTTCATAGGCTTAATTTCACAATCTAGAGACTTTGTGTCTGTTTACTTGAAAATTATCCTATAGAGTCATTGAATTTTTGAGAGTGTGAATTATTTTACATCACTTCTCACAGTGCGTAACCAAGAAGCACTCAACGGACCTTAGTCCCTCACCCCACCGCTTTCCAGGTATAAGAATCTTATGTGCCTTCTTCTTCAACCCTTTCACTTTACAAATGGAGTGATGGAGACTAACAGAAGATAAGAGACTTGCCAAGGGTCACCCAGCTAGTAAGAGGCAGAACTTAAAGGAGAGGTCATGTATTCTGATTGTATGTGGGTTCTAGCAACTCCAGCCAGCTACCTTTATTCTGTCCTTTGCAGTTACTAAAGCTGAGTAAACAAGATAAGTATCCTTATTTCCTCTGAGCTCAAACATTTCTAAATGAAACAAAAAATGCTTTCTGTGGTGCTAACATTTATAAGTCAGGCATGTAACAACATCCTATTTAGAACCAAGACTGATTTTGACTGGCAGATATAAAATATTTGCAAAATATCTTTATGTTTTTAAAATGACTAGGATAATTTGGCAGAATGATCTGATGTGTTTGTAAAAGAAAAAAAAAGTACAACCTACATTAACGAGTTTGGGATAATTAAGAAACCATATTCATTTAAGGAAAAGTTAGTTTGGTATAGAATTTCAAAAATTACTATAGCATATCTATACTTATTTATAAATTGAAGCAGCTACATCCTGTAAGAAAAAAAAAAAAGGAAGGGAAACATTTTTCTCTGAATTGGTCTTCATTGATATTTCCAAATTACGTGTTGTGAAATATGCTTTGGGGCTGGCGCCATGGCTCATGCCTGTAATCCCAACACTTTGGGATGCCGAGACTTGAGGCTAGGAGTTCAAGACCAGCCTGGCCAACATGGTGAAACCCCGTCTCTACTAAAAATACAAAAACTAGCCAGGCGTGGTGGCAGGTGCCTATAATCCCAGCTACTGGGGAGGCTGAGGCAGGAGAATTGCTTGAACCCAGGAGGCCGAGGTTGCAGTGAGCTGAGATCACACCATTGCACTCCAGCCTGGGTGACAGAGTGAGACTCTGTCTTAAAAAAAAAATGCTTTGGGGCACAATAAAAAAAAATGTAATTATTCTACCTTAAAATATAGTAGGATGATAATTAAACTGGTGATCCTCAACTTTTGCTTCACTCTGGAGTCACCCATGGGGCTTTTAAGAATAAAAATACCAATACCTGGATCCTCTCTCAAAGACTCTGATTTAATTGGTCTGACATGTGACCTGAGCATGATGTTTTTCTATTAATTTGATCATGTTAATTTACCTGGTATTGAGACCTACTAAAATTTTATTTTTTTATGAGGAATTGTGTTATATATCATAAGGAACTGTAAATAAAATACATCAATTTATATTTATAAACTGAAAGGTATTTTGAATTTCCTATAATATTTTGAGAGGAGAAAACCTGGGGAAGTAATAATAGAAATTAATGAATGACCATGAGAATTAACAGCAGAGTAATCAAGTAGTATACATTTATTAAGCAACTACTCCAGAAAGGGAACTATATTTCACCTCTATGGGTGACTGGAGCACCTTCTATCCAAAAGGGCCTATAATCAAGGCTGGGAGAGGTAAAACATACATGTATGTATAAAGATAATGGGCAGTACTAATGAGCAATAAAGAAATACTTCAGTGATTCGTGACTTCAAATATTTATACCTTGCCATTTCTAGTGATTGAACACAGCCATGATTCTCTTCACTACTTTTCTTTTCCATCTACTTTCAATTCCTATTCTACTTTATGTCTATTTTATGGCCAATCTCTAGCATCTTGCTACTCAAAGGTGTTCCATGGACCAGCAGCCTCAGCATCACCTGGGAGCTTGTTAGAAAGGCAGCTTCTCAACCCCACCTTATACCCAGAGAATCTCAATCTGCATTTAACTAGGTCCCTACATGATTAATATAAATATTTAAGTTTGAGTAGTACTGCTCTGGTAGACACTGATCTCTTAACATCTATCAAATACACCATATTAATATTACTCATAATACATTATGTACTACAATACAGCTCAATCTCTGACGGAGGGTTTTGTTTTCAATGCCTTACGCAGGTTTTTGTAGTAGTAGTGGAGGATTTCCTCGAACAGGAAAAACTGAGTTCTTTAGAATGTTTTATTTGTGAACAGGAATTATTTCCTATCTGTGAGTAACTGCTAAAATGTGTGATATTGATAATGAGACCACAGGAGAACAATGGAAGATGCAATTTCTTTAGGCTAAAGGATTCAGAGAAGGTGTCATGGGGAAGATGGGACAGAAATGAGCATTAAGAGGTGGTTAGATTTAGGAAATTAAAAAAATAAATAAATAAACATTTCAAATAGAAAAAAAAAATAGCAAGGGCAAAAGCCCTGACTAGAGTAGGAGGGGTTAGGATGGTGTGGCTCCAAGACGGCGCCAGTCATTCTCACCCCCTTGTATTCATGCTCCTGTGTCATTACCACATTAATTAAGACTGATCTGTGTCAAAAATATAATATTGCTGAAATAACAGAGTGTGATTTCTGGGGCTATATCTTAAAAGACACTATAAAGTAAATTTTAAAAATTTAGAAAATAAGACATTGTGGCTTATGTTTTGTTTTCTCACCTCACTTGCTCTGTGAGGAGCAGCCTCCACGGCATGAGGTGAGGTCTAAAGCAATACCAGCACCAATTTGCCAGCTCAACAGTGAACCACCCACTGTATGAGGATCCCGTAGACCCACTTGAGCCTTCAGATGGATAATCCAGATCAGCATTGTAAGTGCAACTTCATGAAACACCCTAAAACAAGAACTACCAAAATAAGCCACTCCCCAAACTCTGTCCCACGGAAACTACAAGATTTAAAAAGAAAAATCTATTATTGTGTTAAGAACACACTTTAGAGATAATCTGTTATTAGTCATCAGTAACTCATATTAGTAGCAAATAATCAATACAGTTTATTTGGAAGATGGTGAGTAAATCAGTGTGGCTTTAATGGAGAGTTTATAGACTGGGGGTTGTAAGTTAAGATACTTCCAGGGTTCTGGTAGAATTACATGAGCGAAGTGACTCCTTCCTGAGTCAGAGAGAAAATAGGGAGTGGCAGAGGCTGTGTCAACGTGGTAAACACAGGCCTTGCCACTCCTGCTAGTGAAGCCCATTGCTATCGCCATTCTGGGCAGGTCCATGCAGAGCTGAGAACGTGGGAAATCTCAGCTAGAAGACATAGCAGTGGTCATGGTTTGGTGTCACAATGTGGAATAATTAGAACAACAGACCCTTATTCTGTCAAGAAGGGTATCTCCTAGGTTTTCCTGTAGAATTCTAACAGCTTGAGGTCTTACATTTAAATCTGTAATCAAGCTTGCGTTAATTTTTGTATTTGGTGAAAGGCAGAAGTCCAGTTTTATGCTCTGCATGTAGCTAGCCAGCTGTCCCAGCACCGTTTATTGAATAGAGTGTCCTTTCTCCATTGCTAATTTTTGTGAACTTTGTCAAAGATCAGATAATTAATTGCAGGTGTGTGGCTTTATTTCTGGGTTCTCTATTCTGTTCCATTAGTCTCTGTGTCTCTTTTGTACCAATACTATGATGCTTAGGTTACTGTGGCCTTATAGTATAGTTCGAAGTTGGATAACATAAAGCCTCTGGCTTTGTTCTTTTGCTTAGGATTGCTTTGTCTATTTTGAATCCTTTTTTGTTTTTTGGTTCCATATGAATTTTAGAATAGTTTTTTCTAATTCTGTGAAAAGTAACGTTGATTTTCCTTGGCAAAGAATTTATGGCTAAGTCCCCAAAAGTGATAGCAACAATAAAAACTGACAAGTGGGATCTAATTAAACTAAAAAGCCTCTTGACAGTAAAAGAAACTATCAACAGAGTAAACAGATAACCTACAGAATGGGAAAAAATATTCACAAACTATGTATCCAACAAAGGTCTAATATCCAGAATTTATAAGAACTTAAACAACTCAACAACAACAACAAAAATAATCCCTTAAAAATGGGCAAAGGATATGAACAGACTCTTCTCAAAAGAAGACATACAAGTGCCCAAGAAACATACGAAAAAATACTAATCATCACTAAATGTCAGAGAAATGCTGATCAAGGCCACAATGAAATATCATCTCACACAAGTCAGAATGGCCATTAACAAAACGTCAGAAAAAATAACAAATGCTGGCATGGTTGCAGAGTAAAGGGAATACTTATACACTGTTTGTGGGAATGTAAATTAGTTCAGCAACTGTGGAAAGCAGGTTGGAGATTTCTCAAAGAACTTAAACAGAACTACCATTTGACCCAGCAATCCCATTACTGGGTACATACCTAAAGGAAAATAAATCATTCTGCAGAAAAGATATATGCACTTGTATGTTCATCACACCACTGTTCACAATAGGAAAGACATGGAATCAACCTAGATGCCCATCAATGGTAGACTGGATAAAGGAAATGTGGTACATATACACTCTGGAATACTACGCAGACATAAAAAAGAATAAAATCATGTCTTTTGCAGTACCAAGGATGCAGCTGGAGGCCATTATCCTAAGCAAATTAATGTAGGAACAGGAAACCAAATACCACACGTTCTTACTTATAAGTGGGAGCTAAACATTGAGTACTCATGGATATAAAGATGTGAATAATAGACACTAGGGACTACTGGTTGGGGAGAAAGAGAGGGGGTATAGGCTGACAAATTACCTATTGGGTACTATTTACTACCTGGGTGATGAGACCATCTGCACCCCAAACCTCAGCATCACGCAATATGCTCCAGTAACAAACCTGCATATGTACTCCCTGCATCTAAAATTAAAGTCAAAATTACTTTAAAAAAATCTTATTCTGGAGGCAATCATCAATTCATAACTATATTAAGGATATTTTCTCTGGAAATGTTACCTACAATACACTGAAAGGAGAAAGTACTGAGAGGAAAAGAATAGTTTAGAGATATTTTAATCATGCAGACTTGAAGACATTGGAACATGAGCTAGAGAAATATGAATGAAGATGTTATCCTTAAAAGAAGTAAATATATAATAATAAGGTTATGAATAATTGAAAGTAGAATACCTCATTTAAGATGTTCTCCTATACTTTTTCTTTAAATCTCACTAAATTTTTAGTGCCCTGTTAAAATGTAAGCTCCATCAGGACATCAGCTCCATACTTGTGTACATGACTTATTGTGTACAAAACCTAGAATGCAAATTTTTGTGTAGAAAATCATGGATAATATTGTAGGCTTCCAGGCCATAGTCTCTGTCACAACTACTAAACTCTGCCATTGTGGCACAAAAGCTGCTATGGACAATACATAAATAAATGTGATGTGCTCCAATGAAACTTACAAAAAGAAGAATGGGCCAGATTTGGCTCAGGGGCTGTAGTTTGCCAATTCGTGGGCTGGACTAGTGGAGGTCAGCGGTTCTCAAAATTTGGTTCCCAGATCAGCAGAACCAACATGAGCATTGCCTGTTAAAAAGCTGAATGGGGCTCAGTGATCTGTATTTTAATAGGTCCTCCAGGTGGTGAATGCTGGTTTGAGAAACATTTGTGTAGGTACTCAATAACACTTATGTGATAGATGAATGAATTAATGATTTATATCTCCATACATGCTAACTTTTGTCTCTATTACAATCATATATAAGATAGTATTTGGGATCACAAAATTATATGTGTGGTTATTAAGTCTAGCTCTGGGTATTAATATTTCATGGTATCCCACAAAGCATGCCATGGCTTGCAGGCACTTTACCAGCTAACGGACTTTGAAAACCACTAATCTAATACAGCTGCCTTGTTTTTAAAGAAAACAAAATTGAAGCCTTCTACAGTTAATTAACTTGGCCAAGTTACATGTAAATGCTGAGAGAGTTAAGAAAAAACACGCATCTTTATGTAAATAAATATGCCTCACATATAATCTTACGTGTTTGGGCTTGCCAGAGAAACCAAACATTCGGGGGAAAAATAAGAGAAAGAAATAAAAGAAACGGTCAGACCGCTAAGCTCAGCAAATCTTGCAGCAAAGGCACTTCAGAGCCGAGTTGGGGCAGCGGCAGAGCGGGGATTCCATGCCCCAAGGGAACAGATGCCCCTGCGAAACCGTGGCCAGTGCCGCGTCCTTGCAGCCTGATGCCCCCTCACACTGGGGACTCTGGATCTCTCCCACCTCCTTTGGGTTGCTCTCTGAGAGAGCTCCTGGGATCATGTCAGACAGGAGGCAAGACTAGATTGCAGATCTAGACAGAGCAGCATGCGGAGGCTTGCACTGTGAATTTTAGCTCCAGAACTGCAAGAACAAACCAGCAATCCCGAGAGGACCCACAGACCCTCTGAAGGAAGCAGACTGCTCCTGCAGGACCTGAGAGACCCCCCAAATATTGAGTGCCCCAACTGTGGAACTGAGAAAGGGAGACCCTCCTCTCCCAAACACACACCCACACTGGAGAAGCTGAAGGTCTGTTTGCAGAAATTTCTGACTTTACCTGGAGCTGAGCCAAGTTAGTGAGTCGAGTGAAGGTAGAGGGGGATAGAGGAAGCAGCAGAAAGGCCCTGGGGGCTTGCTGGGTCCTCAGCCAGCCCATTCCTGCCTTGTACCACAAGGATCCATTGGAAGGATAGCCAGAGGAGCAGGGGATAAAACTCCATAGGGAGAAGGAATTCTCTAGCGAACTTTGTAACAATTTGAAGGGGCTGAGAAGCCTCCTGGCCAGAACTCAGGGGAGGGCACAAATACAGCGTGCAGATGTCACAGGCAGGGGAAGAACTAAAGCCCTTTCTTTCACAGCTGGGAGGTGGATGGCCTTGGGGAAGTTTTCAGGCCGGTCTTACCCTCCGCCTGGAAACAAACTCAGCTGTGACACAGTGGTGGTTCTCTGGTTTGCATGGGAGCTGGGTAAGGCCTGTGACTGTGACTGCTGTGTGAGGCCTGTGACTGCTGGCTTTCCCCTACTTCCCTGACAACCTGCATGACTTAGCAGAGGCGGCCATATTCTTCCTAGGTACACAATTCCAATCACCTGGGAATCTCACCTCCATCCCCCGCCGCAGCCACAGCAAGACTCATCCAAGCAGAGTCTGAGCTCAGACATGCCTAGCCCCACCCCCACTGATAGTTCCTCCCTACCCAACCCGGTAGTGGAAGACAAAGGGCATGTAATCTTGGGAGTTCTAGGCCCCGATCCACCACTGGTCACTCTCCACAGTACTATAGCTGAGGCTTTCTGGAAAGTGCCCCCTCCTGGCAGGAGGCCAATGAGCACAAAAACGGAGCATTAAACCAGCAAAGCTAAGGACCCTCATGGATTCCACTGCACCCTCCTCCACCTCCACCAGAACAGGTGCTGGTATCCATGGTTGAGAGACCCATAGACAGTTCACATCACAGGACTCTGTGCAGACAACCCCCAGTACCAGCCTGGAGCCACGTAGACTCCCTGGGTGGCTAGACCCAGAAGACAGAAAATTACTGCAGTTCAGCTCTCAGGAAGCCACACCCGTAGAAAAAGAGAGAGAGTACTACATCAAGGGAACACCCCATGGGATGAAAAAATATGAACAACAGCCTTCAGCCCTAGACCTTCCCTCTGACAGAGCCTACCCAAATGAGAAGGAACCAGAAAACCAACCCTGGTAATATGACAAAACAAGGCTCTACAACACCCCCCAGTAAATCACACTAGTTCACCAGCAATGGATCCAAACCAAGAAGAAATCCCTGATTTACCTGAAAAAGACTTCTAGAGGTTAATTAGTAAGCGAATCAGGGAGAGACCAGAGAAAGGTGAAGCCCGATGCAAAGAAATCCAAAAAACAGTACAAGAAGTGAAGGGAGAAATATTCAAGGAAATAGATAGCTTAAAGAAAAAACAATAAAAAATTCAGGAAGCTTTGGACGCACTTTTAGAAATGCAAAATGCTCTGGAAAGTCTCAGCAATAGAATTGAACAAGTAGAAGAAAGAAATCCAGAACTCGAAGACAAGGTCTTTGAATTAACCCAATCCACAACAAAGACAAAGAAAAAAGAGCAAGAAAATATTAACAAAGCCTCCAAGAGTCTGGGATTATGTTAAATGACCAAACCTAAGAATAATCAGTGTTCCTGAGGAAGAAGACCAATTCTAAAAGCTTAAAAAACATATTTGGGGGAATAATCAAAGAAAACTTCTCTGGCCTTGCTAGAGACCTAGACAGCCAAATACAAGAAGCACAAAGAACACCTGCGAAAATCATCACAAAAAGAGCTTCACCTAGGCACACTGTCATCAGGTTATCCAAAGTTAAGATGAAGGAAAGAATTTTAAGAGCCGTGAGACAGGAGCAACAAGTAACCTATAAAGGAAAATCTATCAGCGTAACAGCAGATTTCTCATAAGAAATCCTACAAGCTAGAAGGGATTGGGGCCATACCTTCAGCCTCTTTAAACAAAACAATTATCAGTCAAGAATTTTGTATCCAGGGAAACTAACCATCATATATGAAGGAAAGATACAGTCATTTTCAGACAAACAAATGCGGAGAGAATTTGCCATTATCAAGCCACCACTGTAAGAACTGCTAAAAGGAGTTCTAGATCTTGAAACAAATCCTGGAACCACACCAAAACAGAACTCTTTAAAGCATAAATCACACAGGACCTATAAAACAAAAATACAAGTTAAAACCAAAACCAAAAAACAAAACCAAAGTACACGGGCAACAAAGAACATGATGAATGCAATGGTACCTCACATTTCAATACTAACATTGAATGTAAATGGCCTAAATGCTCCACTTAAAAGGTACAGAACCACAGAATGGGTAAGAACTCATCAACCAACCATCTGCTGCCTTCAAGAGACTCACCTAACACATAAAGAAGTAAAGGGGTGGAAACAGGTATTTCATGCAAATGGACACCAAAAGCAAGCAGGGGTAGCTATTCTTATATCAGACAAAACAAATTTTAAAGCACCAGTGGTTAAAAGAGACAAAGAGGGACTTTATATAATGGCAAAAGGCCTTATCTAACAGGAAAATATCACTATCCTAAACATATAAGCACCTAACATTGGAGCTCCCAAATTTATAAAATTATTACTAACAGACCTAAGAAATGAGATGGACAGCAACACAATAATAATAGGGGACTTCAATATTCCACTGACAGCACTAGACAGGTCATCAAGACAGAAAGTCAACAAAGATGCAATGGATTTAAACTGTACCTTGGAACAAATGGACTTAACAGACATATACAGAACATTTCATCCAACAACCACAGAATACACATTGTATTCACCAGTGCATGGAACTTTCTCCAAGATAGACCATTACATAGGCCATAAAAGGAGCCTCAATAAATTTAAGAAAATTGAAATTATAACAAATACTCTCTCAGACCACAGTGGAATAAAATTGGAACTCAAGGCTTCCAGGAACCTTCAAAACCATGCAAATACATGGAAATGAAATAACCTGTTCCTAAATGAGCATTGGGTCAAAAACAAAATCAATATGGAAATTAAAAAATTCTTCAAACTGAATGACAATAATGACACTACCTATCAAAACCTCTGGGATACAGCAAAGGGAGTGCTAAGAGGAAAGTTCATAGCCCTAAATGCCTTCATCAAAAAGTTTGAAAGAGCACAAACAGACAATCTAAGGTCGCACCTCAAGGAACTAGAGAAACTAGAACAAACCAAACCCAAACCCAGCAGATGAAAGGAAATAACCAAGATCAGAGCAGAACTAAATGAAATTGAAACAAAAAAGACAATACAAAATATAAATAAAACAAAAGCTGGTTCTTTGAAAAGATAAATAAAATTGATAGATCATTAGCAAGATTAACCAATAAAAGAAGAGAGAAAATCCAAATAACCTAACTAAGAAATGAAACAAGAGATACTACAGCCTACACCACTGAAATAAAAAAAGATTATTCGAGGCTACTATGGACACCTTTATGCACATAAACTAGAAAACCTAGAAGAGATGGATAAATTCCTGGAAAAATACAACCCTCCTCGCTTAAAGCAGGAAGAATTAGATACCCTGAAAAGACCAAAAACAAGCAGCAAGATTGAAATGGTAACTAAAAAATTACAAAAAAAAAAAAAAAAAAAAAAAAAGGTCCAGGACTAGACAGATTCACAGCAGAATTCTATCAGACATTCAAAAAAGAATTGGTACCAATCCTTTTGACACAATTCCACAAGATAGAGAAAGAAGGAATCCTCCCTAATTCATTCTATGAAGCCAGCATCACCCTAATACCAAAACAAGGAAAGAGCATAACCAAAACAGAAAACTGCATACCGACATCCTTGATGAGCATAATGCTAAAATCCTTAACAAAATACTAGCTAACTGAATCCAACAGCATATGAAAAAGATAATCCACCTTGATCAAGTGGGTTTCATACCAGGAATGTAGGGAGGGTTTAACATACGCAAGTTGATAAATGTGATATTACGCAAGTTGATAAATGTGATAATGCCACATAAACAGAATTAAAAACAAAAAATCACATGATCATCTCAATATATGTAGAAAAAGCATTCCACAAAATCCAGCATCTCTTTATGATTAAAACTCTCAGCAAAATTGGCATACAAGGGACATACCTTCATGTAATAAAAGCCATCTATGACAAACCCACAACCAATGTAATACTGAATGGGAAAAAGTTGAAAGCATTCCCTCTGAGAACTGGAACAAGACAAGGATGCCCACTCTCACTACTCCTCTTCAACATAGTACTGGAAGTCCTGGAGGGAGCAATCAGAAAAGAGAAAGAAATAAGGGCATCCAAATCGGTAAAGAGGAAGTCATACTGTCACTGTTTGCTGATGATAAGATTATTTACCTTGAAAACCCTAAGGACTCCTCCAGAAAGCTCCTAGAACTGATAAAAGAATTCATCAAAGTTTCCAGATACAAGATTAATGTACACAAATCAGTAGCTCTTCTATACCCTAAAAGCAACCAAGCAGAGAATCAAATCAAGAACTCAACCCCTATTATAATAGCTGAAAAAAAAAAAAACTTAGGAATATGCCTAACAAAGGAGTCGAAAGACCTCTACAAGGAAAACTACAAAATACTGCTGAAAGAAATCAAAGACAGTCAGTCATGGTGGCTCATGCCTGTAATCCCAGCACTTTGAGAGGCTGAGGTGGGCAGATCATGAGGTCAGGAGTTCAAGACCCGCCTGACCAACATGGTGAAACCCCGTCTCTCCTAAAAATACAAAAATTAGCTGAGTGTGGTGGCACATGCCTGTAGTCCCAGCTACTCAGGAGGCTGAGGCAGGAGAATTGCTTGAACCCGGGAGGTGGAGGAGTTGCAGTGAGCCTGAGATTGCTCCACTGCACTCCAGCCTGGGTGACAAAGCAAGACTCTGTCTCAAAAAAAAAAAAAAAAGAAAAAAGAAAAAGAAATCAAAGACGACACAAACAAATGGAAACACATCCCACACTCATGGATGGGTAGAATTAATATTGTGAAAATGACCATACTGCCAAAAGCAATGTACAACTTCAATGCAATCCCCATCAGAATACCACTGTTATTCTTCACAGAATTAGAAAAAAAAATTCTAAAATTCATATGGAAACAAAAAAGAGCCTGCATAGCCAAAGTAAGACTAAGCAAAAAAAAAAAACAAATCTGGAGGCATCACACTACTTGATTTCAAACCATATTATAAGGCCATAGTCACCAAAACAGCATAGTACCAGTATAAAAATAGGCACATAGACTAATGGAACAGAATAGAGAACCCAGAAATAAACCCGAATCATTACAGACAACTGAACTTCAACAAAGCAAACAAAAACATAAAGTGGGGAAAGGACACCCTTTTCAACAAATGGTGCTGGGATAATTGGCTAGCCACATGTAAGAGAATGAAACTGGATCCTCATCTCTCACGTTATACAAAAATCAACTCAAGATGGATTAAGGACTTAAACCTAAGACCTGAAACTATAAAAATTCTAGAAGATAACATTGGAAAAACTCTTCTAGATATTGGCTTAGGCAAGGATTTCATGACCAAGAACCCAAAAGCAAATGCAATAAAAAAAAAGGATAAATAACTGGGACCTAATTATACTAAAGAGCTTTTGCACAGCAAAAGGAACAGTCAGCAGAGTAAACAGACAATCCACAGAGTGGGAGCAAATCTTCACAATCTATACATCTGACAAAGGACTGATATCCAGAATCTACAATGAACTCAAACAAATCAGTAAGGAAAAAAAACAATCCCATCTAAAAGTGAGCTAAGGACATGAACAGACAATTCTCAAAAGAAGATATACAAATGGCCAACAAACATATGAAAAAATGCTCAGCATCACTAATGATCAGAGAAATGCAAATCAAAACCACAATATCATACCACCTTACCCCTGCAAGAATGGCCATAATAATAAAATCAAAAACCAGTAGATGTTGGTGTAGATGCCGTGAACAGAGAACACTTCTACACTGCTGGTGGGAATGTAAACTAGTACAGCCACTGTGGAAAACAGTGTGGAGATTCCTTAAAGAACTAAAAGTAGAACTACCATTTGATCCAGAAATTCCACTACTGGGTATCTACCCAGAGGAAAAGAAGTCATTATTTGAAGAAGATACTTGCACATGCATGTTTATAGCAGCACAATTCACAATAGCAAAATCATGCAACCAACCAAAATGCCCAGCAATCAACAAGTGGCTAAAGAAACTGTGGTGTGTGTATATATACATATATATACACACACACACACATATATATGTGTATATATACATATATATACACACACACATATATATCCTGTGATATATATATATTCCTTTTTATGGCTGCATAGTATTCCATCATATATCATATATATGAGATGGAATACTATGCAGCCATAAAAAGGAATGAATTAACAGCATTTGCAGTGACTTAGATGAGATTGGAGACTACTATTCTAAGTGAAGTAACTCAGGAATGGAAAACCAAACATCGTATGTTCTCACTGATAGGTGGGAGCTAAGTTATGAGGATGCAAAGGCATAAGAATGATGCAATGGACTTTGGGGACTCGGGGGAAGAGAGGGAGGGGGGCGAGGGATTAAAAGACTACAAATATGGCACAGTGTATACTACTCGGGTGATATGTGCACCAAAATCTCAAAAATCACCACTACAGAAGTTATTCATGTAACCAAATACCACTGTACCCCAATAACTTATAAAAATAATAATAATTTTTTAAAAAGGAAAGAAACAAGTGGCAACATGACCTTTAGGAAAGAAATCAGTGAGGATCAGTGATGTTGTGTTGTTTTTAACAACTGGGTCTCAGTTATATTTACTCAGTTTTCACCATTTATTGATGGCTTGGTGAAGCTGAAGTTTCCAGATTCTGCTTGGCTTCACAGGCCAAGTAGCCAGCAGTAAGTGTGAGAAGAGAGCGAGCTGGGAAAGTAGAGGAATGGAAATCTCTATCAGTTGCCAACCATCAAGTCTTGCCCTCAAGAATAGTTATAGAAGTGAACCACAGGAGGAATGAATCCACAGGTAGCAAACAGCAAGATACTCCTACATAACTAATAGGATACAAGACACTATCTCCTGGTGTGAAGCTCAGAGAGAAAAAGTGACTGGGCTCTATTTCACAGAGAAACCAATGAGTTCACGCATAATATTTGTTTAGCCCAAAAAACAGAAATTGTTATGCATTTCTGAAAATTGTCAGTTTGAATCAAAGAGAAGAGGATTTCCAGCTGCATTAGTCCATTTTCACACTGCTATAAATAAGTACCTCAGATTGGGTAATTTATGAAGAAAAGAGTTTTTTGTTTTTTTTTTTTTTTTTTTTTTTGAGACGGAGTCTCGCTCTGTCACCCAGGCTGGAGTGCAGTGGCCGGATCTCAGCTCACTGCAAGCTCCGCCTCCCGGGTTTACGCCATTCTCCTGCCTCAGCCTCCCGAGTAGCTGGGACTACAGGCGCCCGCCACCTCGCCCGGCTAGTTTTTTGTATTTCTTAATAGAGACGGGGTTTCACCGTGTTAGCCAGGATGGTCTCGATCTCCTGACCTCGTGATCCGCCCGTCTCGGCCTCCCAAAGTGCTGGGATTACAGGCTTGAGCCACCGCGCCCGGCCGAAGAAAAGAGTTTTAATTGACTAACATTTCTGCAGCTTAACAGGAAGCATGACTGGAAGGCCTCAGGAAACTTACAATCATGGCGGAAGGCAAAGGGGAAGCAAGCACATCTTTAACATGGTGGAGCAGGGGAGTGAGATTGGAGTGGGAAGTGCCACAGTTTTAAACCACCAAATCTCATGAGAACTCATTCACTATCATGAGAACAGCATGTGGGAAACTGCTCTCATTATCCAATGACCTCCCACCAGGTTCCTCCCTAACACATGGCACTGCAATTCAAGATGAGATTTGAGTGGAGACACAAAGCAAAACCCTATCACCAGCTAATATATGCAATGACCTTTGGGTGGGTAAAATTAAGGGAAATGATAGGATCAAGTATGAAATGTAACGTCTGCTGAGTCATAAGTGAATCATATTACTATTACTTTTGTCATTAGGATTTGAGGTCCTGTACTTCTTTACCATCAACAGGAGCCAAGTGGGTCCCACCACCCTACCCCTGCCCTCGCCTTCTTTTCTCTGCCCTTCCAGGGCTCTGAAGATAAAGGAAAGCATTGCTTCCAGAAATATAACTGCACATTTGGGACCTCTGCTCTTGAATTTGCCTGGCAGCTGGGCTTACTTGGAGCGAGAAGCACAGTTGTTCACAGTTCTGCTGTCACCTGCTTGACTTTCCAATTTTCCCTCTCAACCCTGGAATAGGGTGAAGCAAGAGTTCAAAGCTATTGCTGAGATAGAAAAAATGGCCCCTGTGCTCAGTCGATGAAGTGACGGTGGGTGGATGCTTCAGAAAGAGGTATGCTGGCTCTTGGGAGGCCTAGCAGGGTTGTGTTCATCATCCCCCTGGTGAATTTACCCTGGTAAGTTTGATTTTGCCATGGGCCTGAGAGAAGTCTCAATCCATCAATCAGTAGACATTCATTGAGTGCCTACCGCATGCCAGGCACTGACATTACCTAAGTTCAGGAGGTGAATGTGTTCAATCAGGATGGCAGTTGCTTAACTTATAATGAGCAAAAGCTGTCACAGGAACTGGAATAATCAAAGTCCATCCGATCAGCATACTCACTCCGTGTGGCCAAACTACACAGGAAACCCAATTATAATTAGAGTGTCTCTATATGATCATATAATGAAAAGTATCTAAGAACCAAGGCCCGGTACTTGAAAACTATATGATCAGAATATTCTCTGCAGGTGAGTAGGTTTACAGGAGAAATTAAATCATGATTAGAAGGTGTTTAGTGAGAACAGATTCAGAAAAACAGCAGTTGGAGTCATTACATGCTCAATGACATAGGATAAAGTGGTCAGAAATTATCTCATAACTTAGCCAGTGGGATGAAAGAACCCCAAAAGCAGAGGCTCTCTCTAGGCTGGACAGTGAACAAGAAGTACTGGGCAACACACATGTTTGCTTTTCAACTCTTCTCTTTCCAGCACTGTATGGCTCCATAGTGAGCACCAGGCACCATGCTAAGCACATTCCATGCATTATCTCATTTAATCCTTGTCTGTGTCTCTACTTAGAGAAGCCTTCCCCAACTTCTCATGAGCCACAGGACTGCTATATTTTCTCTTGTCACCATCTAATGTTCTAGTTATATTAATTTGTTGACTAGTCATTGATGGCTTCCTCCAAAGGATACAGGTCTCAGAGGGCAGCAGCTTTATTTTCTACATAGATGTAACCCAATGCCTAAAATGGTACCTGGCACATAGTAGGAGTTTATTATATAATATGTTTGATACATGAAAGAATAAATTAGTGGGTAGATAGTTGAGTAAACAGGTGGATGTATTAATTTACAAATAACCTGAGAGGTAGATAATAGCATCCGGTTCAGCAGATTGAAAAATCAAGGCTATGATGCTTATGTTACATCCAAGGTCAGGCAATTAAATGGAGAGCAGGAATATGACTCAATTCTTATTGAGTCTAGTTGCTCTTAATTGCTGCTCTATTTCTTTGGGAAGGTTGACATATCCAGGAAGTTTTCATCTAAAACTAGACCCCTTAGAACTCCGAAGTCAGAGCAATTTTCCCTCTGTCAGTCCTACTCACTACTTTTGTAACCTTGACCAGAGCAGTTGCTTAATCTTTTGGGGCCTGCATTCTCATATACCTAAAGTAGGAATAAAAATACCTGCTTTAAGACTTGCTCAGTCCATCAAATAAGAGATTATACACAACCTTCCCACTTCAAGGATGGCTGCAAGGACAAAAAAGAAAAATGACATAATAAATATAAAGGTCCCTGCAGACTGTAATACTAGGATGAGTTATTACCACAAAGGCTCAGGGAAAAGAGGGGAGATGGAATCTTGGTTGGTCATGTCATCACGGTCTGTTTCAGATTTTGAGTTTTTAGAAGGCAAGACCACAGTTGTTTAATTTAGTGTATACAGAACATTCCACTTATTCAGGGAGGCATTATACTAGGGAAAGGGGTGAGTTCATGGTATTCAAAAATTCATACTCACAGTTATTATTAAAAAGAAAGGATTCTCTATGTGCTTTTATTCAGCCCATGGCTTTAAATATCATTCATGTGCCTATGTCTTCCAAATGTATTTTTCCAGTCCAGTCTCGTTCCTCAACATTCAGATCCTTATGGTGGTGCCTTCATCCTATATCCAAATGCCAACTTGGTCTCTACTGTAGCCAGATTAGAGATATCCCATACCTGGCATAACTAAAATGGAACTTTAACTTGTTTGTTTCTCATCTTTATCTCAGTAAATCAAACTACCATAGTGCCTCCTTTTCTTAAATCAAATTCCTAAGAATCATCCTTGATTTTGCCCTTTCTTTTTTTATTTATTTATTTATTTATTTATTTATTATTTTTTTTTTTAAATTTATTTATTATTATTATACTTTAAGTTGTAGGGTACATGTGCATAACGTGCAGGTTTGTTACATATGTATACTTGTGCCATGTTGCTGTGCTGCACCCATCAACTCGTCATTTACATCAGGTATAACTCCCAGTGCAATCCCTCCCCCCTCCCCCCTCCCCATGATAGGCCCCGGTGTGTGATGTTCCCCTTCCTGAGTCCGAGTGATCTCATTGTTCAGTTCCCACCTATGAGTGAGAACATGCGGTGTTTGGTTTTCTGTTCTTGTGATAGTTTGCTAAGAATGATGGATTCCAGCTGCATCCAAGTCCCTACAAAGGACTCAAACTCATCCTTTTTTATGGCTGCATAGTATTCCATGGTGTATATGTGCCACATTTTCTTAATCCAATCTGTCACTGATGGACATTTGGGTTGATTCCAAGTCTTTGCTATTGTGAATAGTGCTGCAATAAACATACGTGTGCATGTGTCTTTATAGCAGCATAATTTATAATCCTTTGGGTATATACCCAGTAATGGGATGGCTGGGTCATATGGTACATCTAGTTCTAGATCCTTGAGGAATCGCCATACTGTTTTCCATAATGGTTGAACTAGTTTACAATCCCACCAACAGTGTAAAAGTGTTCCTATTTCTCCACATCCTCTCCAGCACCTGTTGTTTCCTGACTTTTTAATGATTGCCATTCTAACTGGTGTGAGATGGTATCTCATGGTGGTTTTGATTTGCATTTCTCTGATGGCCAGTGATGATGAGCATTTTTTCATGTGTCTGTTGGCTGTATGAATGTCTTCTTTTGAGAAATGTCTGTTCATGTCCTTTGCCCACTTTTTGATGGGGTTGTTTGTTTTTTTCTTGTAAATTTGTTTGAGTTCTTTGTAGGTTCTGGATATTAGCCCTTTGTCAGATGAGTAGATTGCAAAAATTTTCTCCCATTCTGTAGGTTGCCTGTTCACTCTGATGGTAGTGTCTTTTGCTGTGCAGAAGCTCTTTAGTTTAATGAGATCCCATTTGTCAATTTTGGCTTTTGCTGCCATTGCTTTTGGTGTTTTAGACATGAAATCTTTGCCCATGCCTATGTCCTGAATGGTACTACCTAGGTTTTCCTCTAGGATTTTTATGGTATTAGGTCTAACATTTAAGTCTCTAATCCATCTTGAATTAATTTTCGTATAAGGAGTAAGGAAAGGATCCAGTTTCAGCTTTCTACTTATGGCTAGCCAATTTTCCCAGCACCATTTATTAAATAGGGAATCCTTTCCCCATTTCTTGTTTCTCTCAGGTTTGTCAAAGATCAAATGGCTGTAGATGTGTGGTATTATTTCTGAGGACTCTGTTCTGTTCCATTGGTCTATATCTCTGTTTTGGTACCAGTACCATGCTGTTTTGGTTACTGTAGCCTTGTAGTATAGTTTGAAGTCAGGTAGCGTGATGCCTCCAGCTTTGTTCTTTTGACTTAGGATTGTCTTGGAGATGCGGGCTCTTTTTTGGTTCCATATGAACTTTAAAGCAGTTTTTTCCAATTCTGTGAAGAAACTCATTGGTAGCTTGATGGGGATGGCATTGAATCTATAAATTACCTTGGGCAGTATGGCCATTTTCACAATATTGATTCTTCCTATCCATGAGCATGGTATGTTCTTCCATTTGTTTGTGTCCTCTTTGATTTCACTGAGCAGTGGTTTGTAGTTCTCCTTGAAGAGGTCCTTTACATCCCTTGTAAGTTGGATTCCTAGGTATTTGATTCTCTTTGAAGCAATTGTGAATGGAAGTTCATTCCTGATTTGGCTCTCTGTTTGTCTGTTACTGGTGTATAAGAATGCTTGTGATTTTTGCACATTAATTTTGTATCCTGAGACTTTGCTGAAGTTGCTTATCAGCTTAAGGAGATTTTGGGCTGAGACAATGGGGTTTTCTAAATATACAATCATGTCATCTGCAAACAGGGACAATTTGACTTCTTCTTTTCCTAACTGAATACCCTTGATTTCTTTCTCTTGCCTGATTGCCCTAGCCAGAACTTCCAACACTATGTTGAATAGGAGTGGTGAGAGAGGGCATCCCTGTCTTGTGCCAGTTTTCAAAGGGAATTTTTCCAGTTTTTGCCCATTCAGTATGATATTGGCTGTGGGTTTGTCATAAATAGCTCTTATTATTTTGAGGTACGTTCCATCAATACCGAATTTATTGAGCGTTTTTAGCATGAAGGGCTGTTGAATTTTGTCAAAAGCCTTTTCTGCATCAATTGAGATAATCATGTGGTTCTTGTCTTTGGTTCTGTTTATATGCTGGATTATGTTTATTGATTTGCGAATGTTGAACCAGCCTTGCATCCCAGGGATGAAGCCCACTTGATCATGGTGGATAAGCTTTTTGATGTGTTGCTGAATCCGGTTTGCCAGTATTTTATTGAGGATTTTTGCATCGATGTTCATCAGGGATATTGGTCTAAAATTCTCTTTTTTTGTTGTGTCTCTGCCAGGCTTTGGTATCAGGATGATGTTGGCCTCATAAAATGAGTTAGGGAGGATTCCCTCTTTTTCTATTGATTGGAATAGTTTCAGAAGGAATGGTACCAACTCCTCTTTGTACCTCTGGTAGAATTCAGCTGTGAATCCATCTGGTCCTGGACTTTTTTTGGTTGGTAGGCTATTAATTGTTGCCTCAATTTCAGAGCCTGCTATTGGTCTATTCAGGGATTCAACTTCTTCCTGGTTTAGTCTTGGAAGAGTGTAAGTGTCCAGGAAATTATCCATTTCTTCTAGATTTTCCAGTTTATTTGCGTAGAGGTGTTTATAGTATTCTCTGATGGTAGTTTGTATTTCTGTGGGGTCGGTGGTGATATCCCCTTGATCATTTTTAATTGCGTCGATTTGATTCTTCTCTCTTTTCTTCTTTATTAGTCTGGCTAGTGGTCTGTCAATTTTGTTGATCTTTTCAAAAAACCAACTCCTGGATTCATTGATTTTTTGGAGGGTTTTTTGTGTTTCTATCTCCTTCAGTTCTGCTCTGATCTTAGTTATTTCTTGCCTTCTGCTAGCTTTCGAATGTGTTTGCTCTTGCTTCTCTAGTTCTTTTAATTGCGATGTTAGAGTGTCAATTTTACATCTTTCCTGCTTTCTCTTGTGGGCATTTAGTGCTATAAATTTCCCTCTACACACTGCTTTAAATGTGTCCCAGAGATTCTGGTATGTTGTATCTTTGTTCTCATTGGTTTCAAAGAACATCTTTATTTCTGCCTTCATTTCGTTATGTACCCAGTAGTCATTCAGGAGCAGGTTGTTCAGTTTCCATGTAGTTGAGCGGTTTTGATTGAGTTTCTTAGTCCTGAGTTCTAGTTTGATTGCACTGTGGTCTGAGAGACAGTTTGTTATAATTTCTGTTCTTGTACATTTGCTGAGGAGTGCTTTACTTCCAATTACGTGGTCAATTTTGGAGTAAGTATGATGTGGTGCTGAGAAGAATGTATATTCTGTTGATTTGGGGTGGAGAGTTCTATAGATGTCTATTAGGTCTGCTTGCTGCAGAGATGAGTTCAATTCCTGGATATCCTTGTTAACTTTCTGTCTCGTTGATCTGTCTAATGTTGACAGTGGAGTGTTGAAGTCTCCCATTATTATTGTATGGGAGTCTAAGTCTCTTTGTAAGTCTCTAAGGACTTGCTTGATGAATCTGGGTGCTCCTGTATTGGGTGCATATATATTTAGGATAGTTAGCTCTTCCTGTTGAATTGATCCCTTTACCATTATGTAATGGCCTTCTTTGTCTCTTTTGATCTTTGATGGTTTAAAGTCTGTTTTATCAGAGACTAGTATTGCAACCCCTGCTTTTTTTTGTTCTCCATTTGCTTGGTAAATCTTCCTCCATCCCTTTATTTTGAGCCTATGTATGTCTCTGCGTATGAGATGGGTCTCCTGAATACAGCAGACTGATGGGTCTTGACTCTTTATCCAGTTTGCCAGTCTGTGTCTTTTAATTGGAGCATTTAGTCCATTTACATTTAAGGTTAATATTGTTATGTGTGAACTTGATCCTGCCATTATGATATTAACTGGTTATTTTGCTCATTAGTTGATGCAGTTTCTTCCTAGCCTCAATGGTCTTTACATTTTGGCATGTTTTTGCAATGGCTGGTACCGGTTGTTCCTTTCCATGTTTAGTGCTTCCTTCAGGATCTCTTGTAAGGCAGGCCTAGTGGTGACAAAATCTCTAAGCATTTGCTTATCTGTAAAGGATTTTATTTCTCCTTCACTTATGAAACTTAGTTTGGCTGGATATGAAATTCTGGGTTTAAAATTCTTTTCTTTAAGAATGTTGAATATTGGCCCCCACTCTCTTCTGGCTTGTAGAGTTTCTGCTGAGAGATCTGCTGTTAGTCTGATGGGCTTCCCTTTGTGGGTAACCCGACCTTTCTCTCTGGCTGCCCTTAAGATTTTTTCCTTCATTTCAACTTTGGTGAATCTGGCAATTATGTGTCTTGGAGTTGCTCTTCTCGAGGAGTATCTTTGTGGCGTTCTCTGTATTTCCTGGATTTGAATGTTGGCCTGCCCTACTAGGTTGGGGAAGTTCTCCTGGATGATATCCTGAAGAGTGTTTTCCAACTTGGTTCCATTTTCCCCCTCACTTTCAGGCACCCCAATCAGACGTAGATTTGGTCTTTTTACATAATCCCATACTTCTTGCAGGCTTTGTTCGTTTCTTTTTCTTCTTTTTTCTTTTGGTTTCTCTTCTCGCTTCATTTCATTCATTTGATCCTCAATCGCTGATACTCTTTCTTCCAGTTGATCGAGTCGGTTACTGAAGCTTGTGCATTTGTCACGTATTTCTCGTGTCATGGTTTTCATCTCTTTCATTTCGTTTAGGACCTTCTCTGCATTAATTACTCTAGCCATCAATTCTTCCACTTTTTTTTCAAGATTTTTAGTTTCTTTGCGCTGGGTACGTAATTCCTCCTTTAGCTCTGAGAAATTTGATGGACTGAAGCCTTCTTCTCTCATCTCGTCAAAGTCATTCTCCGTCCAGCTTTGATCCGTTGCTGGCGATGAGCTGCGCTCCTTTGCCGGGGGAGATGCGCTCTTATTTTTTGAATTTCCAGCTTTTCTGCCCTGCTTTTTCCCCATCTTTGTGGTTTTATCTGCCTCTGGTCTTTGATGATGGTGATGTACTGATGGGGTTTTGGTGTAGGTGTCCTTCCTGTTTGATAGTTTTCCTTCTAACAGTCAGGACCCTCAGCTGTAGGTCTGTTGGAGATTGCTTGAGGTCCACTCCAGACCCTGTTTGCCTGGGTATCAGCAGCAGAGGCTGCAGAAGATAGAATATTTCTGAACAGCGAGTGTACCTGTCTGATTCTTGCTTTGGAAGCTTCCTCTCAGGGGTGTACTCCTCCCTGTGAGGTGTGGGGTGTCAGACTGCCCCTAGTGGGGGATGTCTCCCAGTTAGGCTACTCAGGGGTCAGGGACCCGCTTGAGCAGGGAGTCTGTCCCTTCTCAGATCTCAACCTCCGTGTTGGGAGATCCACTGCTCTCTTCAAAGCTGTCAGACAGAGTCGTTTGCGTCTGTGCAGAGGTGTCTGTGTGTCTTAGTTTACTGTGCCCTGTCCCCAGAGGTGGAGTCTACAGAGACAGGCAGGTTTCCTTGAGCTGCTGTGAGCTCCACCCAGTTCGAGCTTCCCAGCAGCTTTGTTTACCTACTTAAGCCTCAGCAATGGCGGGCGCCCCTCCCCCAGCCTCGCTGCTGCCTTGCCGGTAGATCACAGACTGCTGCGCTAGCAACGAGGGAGGCTCCGTGGGTGTGGGACCCTCCCGGCCAGGTGTGGGATATGATCTCCTGGTGTGCCTGTTTCCTAAAGCGCAGTATTGGGGTGGGAGTTACCCGATTTTCCAGGTGTTGTGTGTCTCAGTTCCCCTGGCTAGGAAAAGGGACTCCCTTCCCCCTTGCGCTTCCCAGGTGAGGCAATGCCTCGCCCTGCTTCAGCTCTCGCTGGTCTGGCTGCAGCAGCTGACCAACTCCGATCGTCCCGCACTCCCCAGTGAGATGAACCCAGTACCTCAGTTGAAAATGCAGAAATCACCGGTCTTCTGTGTCGCTGGCGCTGGGAGTTGGAGACTGGAGCTGCTCCTATTCGGCCATCTTGCTCCGCCCCCCGATTTTGCCCTTTCTTTTGTCTCTTGCCATCCCAGATTATCCTGCAAAAGCTGTCTATGCTACCTACAAATGTATCTGCCACATGCCATACTCATTGTCAATATCCTAGAGCACCATTCATCTTCCCTCACCTGTGGTGTTGCTGCAATTTCCTCCTTCCTGGCTGCCCTGACTATATCCATTCTCCCTGTCTCCAAAAGCATTCTGTACACAGCAGACACAGGTCTTTCACAGATGTAAGTCTGGTCACCTGCTCCTCTACCTAAAACCATTTGATGGTTTTTCATTGCACTCACAACTAGAGTTCCTGACCATGGCTTGCAGGCTAAGCTCAAGCTGATTCTCACAGCCTGATTGTGATGGTGCTGCCCTCAGTAATGGGGAATGGAGGGATTGTGCCTTTGGTTGGGATAGAACTGATTATCACAGAGGACAATACCTTTTGCTGGCCCCATGGACTGACTTCTGATGTGAACACTGTGAATCTCACAGGGCTTTCTCCACCATATCTTTTCATAATCGTCACCAAACATTAGAAAGTTCTCCTTTTGGAGAAAGTGTTTAGAGGAGGCAAGGTGTCCCCTGCTCCCAGATATACTCCCACCTGAGACGCTGGGGGTCTGTACCCTGCCTGCCTCTCCAATGTCCTTTCAGACCACTCCTCCCCCAGGGCTCACTCGCCTGCTGCCTCCCATGTAGTCTTTGAGTGTACAAGCTTATTCCAATCTTAGAAATTTTACTAGATGTTTTCTTTGCCTGAATGCTTTTCTCTGATTCTTCATAGGGCTAAATCCTTCTTCTTCAGATTGTACTTTAAATATAACCTTCTCCTTCAGATCTTTGCCCATCACCTTGTCTACATGAAGCTCCCCAGTTGTTCTCTATCACAATCACAATGCTGTTTTCTTCCCCCACATATCTTATGGAAATCTGTTATATTTTTAATTTATGTTTGTCCCGGTTTATTGTGTGACTCCACGCTCTAAAAGCTAAGGTCCAAGGAGCAGGGCCCAATCTATTTTTTTTTTTTTTTTGAGATGGAATCTCACTCTTGTCACCCAGGCTGGAGTACAGTGGCAGTATCTTGGCTTACTGCAACCTCCACCTCCCAGGTTCAAGCAATTCTCTTGCCTCAGCCTCCTGAGTAGCTGGGACTATAGGTGTCCATCATCATGCCCTGCTAATTTTTGTATTTTTAGTAGAGACAGGGTTTTGCCATGTTGGCCAGGCTGGTCTCGAACTCCTGATCTCCGGTGATCTGCCTGCCTTGGCCTCCCAAAGTGCTGGGACTATAGGCGTGAGCCATCGCGCCTGGCCCAATCTACCTTTTTGAACAACGTCCTCCTAGTATCCAGTGAAATGACTGGCACATTTTAAGTGAGCAATAAATACTTGTTATTTACGACAACACATCATATGATAAATGTCAGTGATTGGCATTAGCCGCTTATTAAAAAGCATTACTAACCATTGTTAAGATTTCACCTTACATTTTTCATATTTTAATGACCATAAATACCTCCTCTTTTTTGTGTGTGAATTCCTTGCCCTTGCCTCTTCACATTCATGTGGCATAGGACCCATTGAAAAAGAAAAGGCAATTTATTTGAGAATATATGTCAAATTCACTTTCAGAAAGTTTGTACATATTGTATGCATCAAAATAAGTGTAGAGGCCATTTTCATTTTCTTCCATATATCAAGGTATTTTTAAAACTTATATTTAGAAGAATATGGAATCACAAATCTATGGCATTCAATATTCTTCACATATAGAAGCAAATCAAGCAGCCCTGGGAATCTATACTCTGAACACAACAGATTCTTCACTTTTTCCTAAACATCTCAAAGCATGTTCACTTATCTATGAGTTTGCTTATGTGTTCCCTCCCTGATACATCTGCTGTCAATATCAGATTGCTCCTTCAAGACCCATTTCCAATACTGATGCTTCTGTGCATTGATGCTTTGCTGGTTCCTGTGTCCCAGGGAGCACTGGCTGACCTGAGGAGGCTTCATCTGTTCTGTTTGAGGAAGATTCAGAGTACGGTATGACAGAAACCTCAGAAAATGCAAATGGGAATATATGACAATGTCCAAAGGACAACTGATTTCCTTTTTTTTTTTTTTTTTTTTTTTGCAATTTTTAGTGTTTCTTAGATCTCTTATGGCAGTCAGCTGTTCACATTGTCATGCAGCAAGGAAATATTTTACTATAAACCTAAATTATTTTCCTTCCTGATAATTCATTATTTTTTGCTTGTTAAAACTAAACTCATGGCAGAGACCATGGCCTCAGGCAATGGGCATGACAATTATAGCAGGACAGAAAGCAAATGATGGGAAATTCTTGCTGAAATTTCCACATTGACTTTTGAAATTCCACAGAGAGGTAGTAAGTTGAGAGAAAGGACATTTGAGTTTCAAAAACCTGAGTGTATAAACAACAGATGAGCAACCGGCTTTCCTAAACTTAACCAAAAAAACAGGAAAGCCGAAGAAGAGATCTAAGGAGTTTAGTATAGTCCTCTTCCACTGTGCTCCCCCGACTTGTACCTCCTGTTGCCACCACCCAGTAAATGTTTTATGTGGCAGGAGCATTAGAAATTGCCAATGAGTCCAGGGCAATTGGAGAGGAACAGAAATTTGTAGCCTGAAACTTGAAAACCAGAGTATGTCAAGTCATACTCTGTTTGACTCATACAAGTCATACAAAGTCTAAGTCAGCCTTCCTGCACCCCAAGCTTCCTGTGGTCCCAGGGAGCACTGCCCAACCTGAGGAGACTTCACATGTTCTGTTTGAGGAAGATTCTGAGTATGGCATGACAGAAACCTCAGCAGATGCAAATGGGAATACAGGATAATGACCAAAGGACAACCAATGTCAGAATAGAAAGTCAATGACCGGTGTCCAGATGCTCCAAGGCACTGTGCCCTTCCATTTTGGATCTTATGATGATGTTGTTGTTGATCACCATGATAGTAACAGGAAGAAGAGGAGGAGTAGCAGCAGCTGCTATCATTTATCATGTGCTTACTATGTTGTCAGCACTATGAGATATATATGTGTATAGATATATGATTTCATTTAATTCAGTTCTCACAGTGATCTTCTGAGAAAGGTATTATTAAATCTGTTTCATCAACGAGATATGGAGGCACAAATATATAAACCAAGTTGCTCAAGACATACTATTATTAAGTGATAGAGCTGCTTCCTGGGCTGGAGTCCCAGAGAGAAGACTAAGAGGAGCTATTCTGAAGGGGCTGCATTTAAACTTGAAGTGACTAAGAAAATCCTGGGGTTAGTTAGATTTTGTGTTGCCATCACAGAATGGAAAAAATGGAAAAAAAATAGAAACTAGCTTTAGAAATATAAAATAAAGAAAGTTCCTTGGTGATTTTTTTTTGAGACAGGGTCTTATTCTGTCAATTATGATATCCACAACAAATTGTATTTTTTTTTTCTTTGAGACCAAGTCTCACTCTGTTACCCAGGCTGGAGTGCAGTGGCGCGATCTTGGCTCATTGCAACCTCCGACTCCTGGGCTCAAGTGATCTTCCTGCCTCAGTCTCCCAAGTAGCTGGGAATATAGGTGTGTGCTACCATGCCTGGCTAATTTTTGTATTTTTAGTAGACACAGGGTTTTGCCATGTTGGCCAGGCTGGTCTAGAACTCCTGGCCTCACATGATCTGCCCACCTTGGCCTCCCAAAGTGCTGGGATTACAGGCATGAGCCACCATGCCCGGCCAACAAATTGTATACTTTATTTGACTAATAGCTGTGGCTTTTTGTTGAAAGCTGCTTTCTACTACCGATTCTATTTTCAGCTGACCCTTCTACTGCTTTATATATAGTGGTCACTAAATAGGTAGATATAATAAGCCTATTTAAATGAACTTTTTGCAATAATGGCATTTTCCTGGCAACCCCCTTCCCCATGTAGACCTCATTTTCTAAAGTGATTTTCAACTCTTTTATACAACTCTCAAAGCGTTTTTGTGTTGAAGAATGAGAAATCCACTTGAACCCTGAAAACCTCATGTTTCTTCTTTTACGGGCATCTAATAAATTACCACCGGAAAATATTTTCAATTTATCCTATTTTTCTGTCTCTATTCAAACAGTGAAAATGTCTCAACCTCTAGTTTACTGAAAAAAAATATGGCATATTGCACATTTAGGAGAAAATGACATCAGAGTTAAAGTTTAAACCCATCAATCATCTCATTGTCTTTGGGCCAACTCATCATTTCCATCTCTGTGACTTTTCCCTTGTAGGTCATGCCCTATTCATTTCATCCTTCGTTATTTCCTTCCTTTGTGAATATACAGACGTTTATTGATAACTAATAAGTGCCAGGCACTGTGCAATGGATAAAGTGGTAAATAAGACACGTACTCTGCCATAGAAGAGCCAACAGTCTATAGGAGGAAATCAGGGCCTAAACAGTCCATTTCAATATCAAGTAGCAAATTGACCCCATCAAAGTGATGGGGTTGGTGCATGCAGGCTTCTTGGCCCCTCAAAAAAGAGCAACAAACTGAAATTGTCAGAGGGCTGGAAAAGGTCACACGAAACTTTCTGAAGAAGGTCCTAACTTGACAGAACTGTGATGGCAAACTCACTACCCAGGCAGTAGTGGAAGGGAAAGAGTTCCAGGTGAAAGCCTAGAGGTTAGAAGGTCATGGTTTACTGGAAGGAACCATATTCAGCACAGCTGCAGGACTGGGCGACTGTGCTGTGATGAGAGATGAGTCTTCCCCCTTGTCTAGATTCTCTCTAGATTCTTGGGAATCATTCCAGTAAAGACTTCTCCATGAAGCCCTCTCCATCTCAGCTCTCAATGACCTCTCAATTCTTCTCTGAACCTTCTAAGACTTTATGCACTTCCTAATAAAACCTCCTTCAGAAATCTGTGTTCACCTCCTGGTGTAGCAGAGAAGGTTACAGTTATCTTTTCATGTTCTTTCGAAACACTGGTTGCACACAAATAAAAGAAATACAAAACAGATCATTATGATTCCTTCCCACCCCATCTCCATCACGATACCTTCCTTCCCTTCTCCCTTAAATGCCAGAAAATTCAAATGCTCATGGTATAGATTTAGAGTTTCTTAACTTTCGTGGTACAAGGTGCTAACTAATTCCATGCAATCCATTTCAAAAATACGGGTATTTGACTCAATGCATAACATTTATATGTATATTTTTATATTAGAATACACATATCACAGAGACTCTATTTTATTAATGATCCTTATACCACCAGTGAAAATAATAATAATAATGTTACCCATTATGATTTATTTTAAAAATAAGCTACTTTTTTAGAGGAAGTTGCATAAATTCTGGAGTTCATTTTACCAAAGATTTCATAGAGCTTTTAAATGAGTATTCCAAAGGATTTGAGTGATTTCCTCTCTTTTCACCTAAAGCAGATAATTTTCATCCTTTTGCATCAAAATAATAATGCTATGTATGCTCTAACATTTCTATATAAACATGTGTGTTCAATTTTTTTCCTAAGCCAAGAAAATTTTTTAAAATGGCCATATCTTAATTTAAAAAATAGTTACACTTTACTTTCAAGTGCGTACTGTATCTCTTTCTACAGCATGTGTTTTCCCACTTACAACATGGAAAAGAAACTTAACAACCCATGGATTCTAACCCAGCTCACAAGGAAATTTCCTATCTATAATTCTTTATATTGCAAAATCCTTAATTGAACTGTTAAACCTTATGAGTTGGTCTTTTATTAAGCCAATATGGATCAAAAATCAGAATAAATGTCCATTTTAAATGAGCTTACCCTTGTGATTTATAAGGTAGCACTTGTATTAAACAATTTTCACAGATGATTGTGGTAGCCGTCCTAGCATGCTCACTTCAAGCTGACAGTGCTATTTTCCTCTAATCAGAAGATCTCTCCCTCACAATTTGAAAGAGCCTCTGGGGTTTTTTTTTTTAGATATGGCATTTTGCACTATCTGATTCAACTTACGTCTCTCCTATCTATTGACTGTCATGGGGTTTAAGTTTTTCTCTAGACCTGGCTGATCCCTGCCATTCAACCTTCTTTTTTTTTTTTTTTTTTTTTTTTTTTTGAGACAGAGTCTCGCTCTGCTGCCCAGGCTGGAGTGCAGTGGCGTTTGGAATGGCATATGGCCACAATGAGGATGACACGGCCTCTGTATAGGAAGAAATCAAAAGTCAATCTGGGGTTGACCATCATTTCCTGGAGCTTAAAATAAGAGGTCATTAGAATATAATAGGAAGGAATGGGATAGAAGAAAATAAGAATGAGGAAAACGATCTAAACAGATAGAAGGATAGTTTAAAATGAAAGTAAACCTGAGGTCATCAAATTAGTATTTCCTTTATTTTGAAAAGAAATCATCTGTCATTTGGGTGGCAGCAAGATGATGGATCACCTCCTTCATTCATTCATGCACCATTCATTTTGAAAAGACACTAATATTTCATTTTAATGATTAAAGTAATAATGATAACAGCAAACTAAGCAGCCAGGCGTGATGGCTCACACCTGTAATCCCAGCACCTTGGGAGGCCAAGGCCAGTGGATCACTTGAGGTCAGGAGTTCGAGACCAGTACGGCCAACATGGTGAAACCCCTACCTCTACTAAAAATACAAAAATTAGCTGGGCGTGGTGGCACATTCCTGTAGTCCCAGCTACTCAGGAAGCTGAGGCAGGAGAATCACTTGAACCCGGGAGATGGAGGTTGCAGTGAGCGGAGATTGTGCCACTGCACTCCAGCCTCAGCGACACAGTGAGACTTTGTCTATAAAAACTAACAAATAAACAAGTAAGCTGAGGGATGGTAAATGACTTGCTCTGGGTCCCTCAGATGGGTGGCAATGCTGAGATAGGAATAATTTTGCTCCCAATACAGGGTTATATTAATTTTCCAATAATTTTATATGCTTTGAAAGTATTTTCTATTTTCCAATGAGCAATAAAGAAAGATATTAAATGGGATTACCATCTTGGTTATTTCCGAAATAATTTCTAGGATGTTGTCAAAAAAAAAGAGAGATTGAACAATTCATTCTTGCAATGCTTTGTGGAGAGAAGGAGCTTAAATGCTGTATTTTAATACAAAAGATTGCCCAAAGAGGCATTGCATTGTAAAGTAAGTGCCACGAGAAGATTACCATGCAGGTTGCACCTCTGGCAGAGAAACTCAATGATTTCTATATATAAAGCTCATAAATGAAAGTGTTCATTTATTCATAATATTCTAACATATTCTGTACTGTTTTTCTAAGACAAGCAATGCATGGCCTTTTGGTTTTATGCCATTACTTAAAATATTTGGCTAAAATTGTTCATCAATCTCTGATTCTATTATTACACTCAAGAGTAGGTTAACTGCTATCTCCTGGGGTCATTTTTAGCAGGAAATATTTAATAAATTGCTACCAGAGCATGATATCTGGCAGGGAAGACATGACTTAGAGTTTCTAAAAGATGACTAATGTGAATTATTTCCAGAACATAAGATGGCAATAACAACAAAAAATGACAGAGCTTGCCAAGTTAAACTCATTTTACCAGCAAGGTACTTATTTTCAGAGAATGATCTCTTTTAAAAGTTCTTCGCAATGTAAGAAGCAGAAAGCCAATAACCACAGGTGCTTTAACACAAACAGAGCTGCAGGGAAGGGTCATGTTTTCAATAGTCAAATATGATAAGAAAGTAAAATTTTAAATGTCTTGTTTGCTAAAATTCCACCTGTATGGCCAACCAAGCTTCATGTGGAATGAAACACAGTCCGCTCACTGGTTTCAAATACTAAACTTGAACTTTAGTCAGCTCACAAGTTTCTTCTTGTAAAAATGAACAAAAATCTTTGCATTTAGACAATGGCTATAATTCTTGTACCACCCCACTAATCCTTACTCTATTATTGAGCAATGCCTTATATAGAAATCTAATCATCCTCACAGCCTCTGCGGAATTCCTATTTATCTATTTTGACCAATTAGCATTTCCCCATGAGCTGCTCCATTTCCACAAAACCGAACTAAGCATTTAAGTGGAGTCCAATTTTATGTTATCTTACTGTTTTGTTCAACTAAAGTCTAAAAATCTTCCCTATTAAATCCTCAAATACAAAAAGAAATGGTTGAAATGTGGATTCCTACTTTTATGTTTCTCTTTATTGTACCTCAGAACTTAGCTCTGCCCCTGAACTACTAGATCTGCCCTGATGAAGACAAATCATACCCTCTTTTCATCTGGAAATGGCTCGAGGACCTCAGTACTTACTTAGTCCCATAGGTGGCTACGTGTTATGAAATACATATTCTCACAGGACTGACAAAACAGGTGCTATCATAAAAGTAAAAATTCATGATGATGCAATTCTGCAAAGACTCTGAGCCAAAAATACCAAGACTTTTGAAAGGGCTATTCAGAAGAATGGCCACCAATCTATCACCTTGTGAATCACGAAAATGGACAATGATAACGTACAAAATAATGTCTAAACTTCTTAGTCCCCAAAGCCATTCTATGATCTCTAGTAATAGAAAAGAATCATGTTGGCAGTTGAACAGGAGTCCTTGTAACTCCATTTTTATTCCATTACACACCTCATGTAACATTCAAATTTACATAGAAGACATCATGATGAAACTCTGATTACTTTAAATGAGAACAAAAAAATGTAATTGAATGGCCATAAGAAAGGCAATGTCCTTATCATCACAGGAAAATGATATAACACCTGCAATCTACTGGCCATTCTATCTCCCAGCTTTATGTCCAATATGAAAATGAGCACTGTTTTGTACACCTGAAGCCCCAAACAAATTAGGCCACACCTAATGCAGATGATGCAAATGATCTAAAATGAATTGAAAATATGTATCTTCTCCTCCAATCACATTTTATTTGGTCTTCACCAAAGAGCTACAACATCAGGCCTAAATTGTCTAGGTTGCCTTTTGAAAGACTTCAGCAGGATAGGGGTGATCTTTTCTGAGGAGCACTGTTTTCTCACCTGTCACTAGGCCCCCCTGCTTTTGAATAGCCCTTTATACTTTGTCAATCCCTTCTGTATGTTTCTGAGCATTAAAACAATGTCCTAAGGTAGGTAGTAAGAGAGAGAAAATTATCCACAAATTACATATGAAGACTTGGCTGGAAGAGTTTACATGAGCCATCTTGAAGTCAAACTTTAAACCAAGAGTACAAGACCCAAGTAAAGTTGAACTTTAAGCATAGAGTATAAGACCCAAGGGTGCACTTGCCTGTACCTTGGTAAAAGATTGGAGTGGACGTTTTCACTTCATTCCCAAAGACTTGGGAGCATCTTCAAACATTACATTGCAACTGTATTGAACTGAGGTGGCAGCCTGAGTTTGTGACTTGTCTTTCTCCTAAAAACGGACAGCAGAATGTACATGCTCCTTTGTGGTACACTGGGGAGTATCATGTGATGAGTTTTATTCAAATGAAAATTTTTCAAAGGCTGAAAGTTTCCTCCTTTTTTGTCTTGAATATAATGATCATTGCCCCATTTTCAGCCTTCTTACTGCTCTGAAATCATCAATACGTTCTATTGTTATGATATCATCACTCATCTTATCTCCCCAGTCACTTAAATGCCAATATCTGGTTTGTTCGCACTAATCTCATGACCAAAATATCAACAAACTTACTGACCTTGAAAACATCTCTGATAAAATCATTAAAACCACATACTGTTTTTCGGGGGAACTGGAGGCCTACAGCAGGCTTCACACCTCTGGATGTTTGCTGATTCCTGAATTCACAATGGTTAACTCCAGCGTCTCAGCTCACAGGTAGTGGCCAATCAAGGTTATACAACAGTGTAATTCAGCATTTAAACAATGGATAACTTTATTTTTCTCTCAATTTTGTGCTTTCACAATATTCCAACAAATCATGATATAGGTCGGGTATTCTGTCAGGACAGTCCCTTTCCTTTCTCTTCTTCATAGTTTCTTGTTTAGTTGAGAGGAGAAGGAAGCAGCAGTAAAATCCTCACCAAACTGTCAACCAGGTACGAATGATACTACTCGAAAGAACCTTGGGCTTACAGACTTGATACTTTATTTCTATTTCTTGAACAATCATGTAGAGAACTCTTTTCTCTCCACCTCATTTTTCCCTTTTGGTCAATTGGAAGCACCGTCACTGCAAAGGGAAATGGTGATATCCAATGCTAAAGCCATCACCCATGATATTCTCATGCACTTTTTGTATGAGACAAGGAGGAAGGCACAGGGAGCAGGGATAGGGTGCCAGTTACTTGGAGGACTTGACCTTGCCTGTCCCCATGGGTTCCACAGTGCATCCGTGTCTTTAGGGGCAGGGCTTCCCTTTCCACTCTGACCGTAAAACATCATAAGTTAAATAAAAATAAGATTCTTGCATTGGTTAAAAAAGAATAATTTCAGTTGTCAATATCTGCTTAATAAATTGTTCCAAAATGCAGTGGCTTAAAACAACATTTTATTTTCTCACATTTCTGCAGGCCTGGAATTCAGATGATGCACAGCCGGAATCCTCAAGGTGGGCTCTTTGCTCCCAAGTGCGGTGCCTCCACTGGGGTGGCTCTCCAAGGTTCATCTGTCTGGAGCCCCAATTTTCCTCCAGTGGACGAACTCCTCGACTCTCCTCTATGTGATGTCAGGGCCTCTGCTTCTTTGCACGGTCCCTCTGTGTGGTCTTTCCACACGGTCTGCTGTAGCAGGGTAGGTAAGCTTCTCACAGGGCAGCTCAAAGCTCTGAGAGTGCTAAATCAGAAGTTGCTACACCATCTTAAGGCTGAGCTCCAGAACCTACACAGCATCACTTCTGCCACATTCTGTTGGTTTAAGCAAGTCACAGGCTCAGCCCAAGGGGAGAAAACTGCACAGGGCATGAACCTTGGGAGGTGCAGTTCATGGGGGAGGACACCAAAGCAGCTAGCTGCCAAAGTAAGGGAAAGGGAGTTGGGGTTCTTGAGTGTCCTTTGCCTGGCGTGCCTGCTATGAGCAAGGCACTCCTTCCCTGACCACCCCTCACTCTTCTCTCCCTTGGCCACATATGTGCTCCCTGTTCAGTGGCGTGTGGAAGCCAGTTTGTCAGAGCTGATTTCGTACATCTCTTTTTTTTTTTTTCAGATGGAGTCTCACTCTGTCACCCAGGCTGGAGTGCAGTGATGTGATCTCGGCTCACTGCAACCTCCACCTCCCGGGTTCAAGCCATTCTCCTGCCTCAGCCTCCCAAGTAGCTAGGACTACAGACATGTGCCACCACGCCCGGCTAATTTTTGTGTTTTTAGTAGAGACAGGGTTTCACCATGCGGGCCAGGCTGGTCTTGAACTCCTGACCTCGGGTGATACGCCCACCTTGACCTCCCAAAGTGCTGGGATTACAGGCACGAGCCACCGCACCCGGCCTGTGCATCTGTTTTCAACTCCACATTCAATGACCTCACTTTGGAAGCTTGAAATTGGCCATGATGGGAATATTCCTGTCATAGAAAATTGGAAAACACTCCAAATCAGAGCTTGTCATGCTGTTTGCTTTATTGCTTATTTTAGATTATCAGTTTCCCAACACACCACTGTGCCCACTCCACTCCCATCCTGCCATACCTTCCTTTCTCTCTCTCAGTTAGGCTCATAAAGGATGCCCTGATAATCATGACAGGTGTTTCCCTACCATGAGTAGGATCATTATATAGTGAACTAGGCATTGGCTTTTTGAATTTTATTTATTTATTTGTTTAAAGATGGGGCCTTGCTCTGTTGTCCAGGCTGGAGGGCAGTGGCACCATCATTGCTCACTGTAGCCTCAAACTCCTGGGCTCAAAGGATCCTCCCACTTCAGCCTCCTGAGTTGCTGGGATTACAAATGTGAGCCACTGCACCCAGCTTAGATATGGACTTTGGTTTACACACTAAATCAGTTTCAAATCTTAGGTCTATAATTTACTACTTGTGTGTTCTCAGGCAAGTTATCTAACCAGGTAAATCTCAGGCAAAATATGTAGCTGAGAGTTTGCAGTAAGTTGAAATACTTTTTTTTTTTTTTTAAGATGGAGTCTTGCTCTGTTTCCAGGCTGGATTGCAGTGGCACGATCTCGGTTCACCGTAACCTCCACCTCCCGGGTTCAAGCCATTCTCCTGCTTCAGCCTCCTGAGTAGCTGGGATTACAGGTGTCCACCACCGTAGTCGGCTAATTTTTGTATTTTTAGTAGAGACGGGGTTTTACCATGTTGGCCAGGATGGTCTTGATCTCTTGAACTCACGATCCACCTGCCTCAGCCTCCGCAAGTGCTGGGATTACAGGCGTGAGCCACCATGCCCGGCTGAAATACATTTTTATAAAGTAAAAATGAAAATCTCAAAGGTTCAGTATTGTTAGTTCTGATCCTTCTCCTAAAGATGTTTTTTGGTTGGTTGGTTTGTTGGTTGGTTGGTTTTCCTGAGGGTGGGGTTTGAAGCACCATAGAAAACAATGAAACTGAGGTTTGGGCTGGGGTTCTGGCCAGCCACACAGTGGCCAGTGTTCTCTTCTCTATCCACAGCTATTCCTGGTAGTAGCAGTAGTCACCAAAGGCTCTACCTGGGAGAGCAGGCACGGTGCCCCAGCTTTGCTGCAGAGCTATCTGGACCTGCCTTCATGGGGAGGCTGCATAAGTGATGGCCACAGATGTCAAACCTGATAGGCCACTCCCCTAACACAAACCTCCACCCCGCTTCACCCCTGCATGCCCGAGTTTCCACCATTGATTCATTTTTGTGAGCCAGACAGTCTCACTGGAGTTGCCCTCTAAATTTCCTAGATGCTTTCATCCCAGAACAGTAGGAAAGAGAGCCCAAAAGGTCTTGCTCATCTAGGATAAAAATTAAACATTTACAAAGAGATTACTACAATAGTCCAAAAGACAACTTATTCTCCAAAACAAAACTATAGCCTTTAATAGCTCTGTACTCACAAAATGCATAAAAATGCATTCTAGAAACTCATTTTATTTAACACAGCTAGTAATTATCTTTTCACACTAATAATTTTAACCTTGAGGCACTAGGATAATATAAATATCCCAAAGTCATCAATTTATATGTTATATTATGCAAATAGTTAGTGGTCATTCAAAAATTTGACTTAGACTGCATCCCCATCAAGGAGATGAACCCAGCGCATTTATTTTCTTCACTAAGTGGTGGTGGTGTTGCCAAATCAGGAACTGGCTCTCTTTATTTATCAGTATCAGAGCTTGCCATTCAATAGAATAGCACATAGAAACATCTAATCATGATGAATAAGTAAGGTCTGCGGCATTTCAAATTATAAACTTATGGCTCTGATACATGGGCTGAAAAATACTGAACATAAGCCAAAAAATGTCCATTGAAATGACTTGTTTTCAAGGAAGCTGCTCACATTTCACAAGATCCATGGAATACTCACAGCAAATACAGTGCAAAAAGTTAAAGTGCAATAAAACAAAGTGAAATATACAGCTTCAACTGCCCCATAAATGTAACAAGAGTTCTGGTTTTGATTATTTTGACTGGAGGTAGGGTGGGAGGGAAGATATGTTGAGTAAATTAAATTTTAGCCCCACAGGCATTTGCAAAATATATGACCAATCTGCAAATAGATGTGGTTTTTGGTTATACTATTTAATGAAGTAGAAAAGAAAAATAGATTTTTGAATTTTAGCCCATGATATTAATCTAGCTTGCTAGAAACACAGTGGGTTTATAATCAATATTTACATGGGCATTGCCTGTCTAAATTGACTTTTAAGTGGAATGTTCAAATGCATGACTCAAATCACTCTTAATCATTGTTAAAATTAAAGCCAGGTACTTTAGTTAGAAGGTCGTGGTGTCTTATTTTTACAGCTTTTATGGAGGCATATAAGATGCAGATTCCTTTAATAAAGAAAGGGTAAAAAATTGTACAAACAGGTAAGATGAGCTTAACGTGAATAAAAATAGAACCCGAATTTTTCACATAATTCTATATCCACAAGCTCAAGAGTGAGTACAGGAAATAAAATGAAAAGCAGCAAATTGCTCCCTTCATTGTATAACATATGTAGTAGATTACTGCCAATTGATACACAAAAAAGGAGATAGACTCATGGGTACCTTGTTAACCTAATTAAAGCTTCACGGATACATAGGTTTCTCAAGACTGAAGTTTTGAGGCTCCGTTGTGTTAATGAATACAAAAGCTAGCCTGATCACTGAAAATGTCATCACTGCCACAAGAGGTTACATTTGTCCTCAGCAAGTTCCTGCAGGTTATGTAACAAAGATGACTTCTGTTCTAATGATCATCCACACAATTTTAAAATAATAGTACTTCTGAGGCTGCTGCTGATTGATCTACTACAATTTTCAAACCTTTAGCAGACCTCAATCTTCTCTTTTTTTAATAAAGTGCCTTAGTCATACACTGCATTGAGACTCAAATTCATGAATCATTGTAAATGACACATTTTCTTATTAGCTGATATGGTAATTCCTCCAACATTCACAATTTTTCAAATTGCCTTTAAAAGGGTTGCCAGTGCTAAACTGTTAAAGATATGGCTTGGAAAAATTTACCATAAGCAAATGCATTGAAGAACTTTGAAAATTCAATGTAGCTGGCTTTCTAGTGTCACAGATAAAAGTAGATTAATAGTTTAATTAAACACGTTAGAGGCTCTGGGTATTGTAGCTATTACACCTTTGACCTCATGGGAGGCTGTCGACAATGTAGGGAGGGTGAGTACTGAGGTTACATATTTATGATGTGCAGCTGACTCAAAAAGTGTACTAAGCTAGACAGAACTTGTAATTAACCAAAAGATCCAGTAAATTATGAGATAAATAAAATTTCCTGGGTGCCATAGTTTTCAGAAGTAGTTAGTGCATTCCTAATTTATTGGCAAAAACTTCATGGACTTGCAAGGAAGATAAATAAAAATGCCTGGATGTAAAAATAAATATGTATGCTTGACAAATCTGAAATACACTGTTTACAGCTAATGAGGAGGTGACTGTGCATTTTGCTTCATGTTTTATATCTAGAGCAGGGCAGAACATTAAAACCAATATAACTGATAACCTTGGTGCAAACAGCATAAGCCTGCATTTCCCATTATTCCCCAGAGATGGAATTAATTAGTGCTTGTCAAAACCAGAGCAATCCTCTGCCATAAAACTAAAAGTAATGGAGAGGCCACGAATGGCTTGGCTCAACTCCAAAAATATTTCTCATCTCTTTAGGAGAAAAATAATGCACACATCTATATATGCAGTATATCTACTTCTTTTATCCTTGATACCTCATAAACACACACCACACACACACACACACGCACACACTTTTTGGCTACAGTTCGACAAATATGTGTAAAATGCCTGCCATGTGAGGAAGCAGAGAATAAAAAGACATTAAGGGTTCACAGTTTAGTGGGCAGCAGAGACTGATAGAGGGCACATTTCAACTCAAGGTGTTAATGATTATGGGAAAACATGCCTTGAGTTATGGGGACTCAGAGGGGCACCTACCTGAACCTGTCAAGGAGGTCAAGGAGAAGAATGGCTAAGTAAGGGGCTTCTAAATGTAATGATAATTCTATTATTGATGACTCGCCTATTTCACAAATTTTTTCATAAAAGTGGTTAAGATGCCTTCACACGCACTGCTGCTCCCTGTTGGACTGTCTTCCCTTACCTCTGTATCCTAACTAGCTCATCTGCATCCTGCAGGCTCCAACTCCAGGACCGCCTCTCCAGTGAGGCCTCTTGTAATTCCCCTCCCAGTTTACATTTAGTTGCAAACCCTTCCCCTTCCATTCTCCCTTATAGCATCTTGTCCCCACTATGGTCTTACTATATTTTGTAATTATTATAATTTTTTTACTTTGATGATTATTTTTGCTACTCAGTGTGGTCCGTGGATCAGCCACCTCTGAGCTTGTTAGAAATGCGGAACCACCACCCCAACACCAGATCCTACTAAATCAGATCTATAGGTTCACAAGATCTATAGATGATTCATATGCACATGCAAGTTTAAAAAGAAATAACCTAGATGTACCCTCCTTTACATTTCAATATGGTAGCCACAAGTCACATATGGCTACTCAAATTAAAATTAATTACAGTTTAAAAATCCATTTCTCACTAGCCACATTTCTCATACCCAATAGCCATGGTTAATGTACTGGACAGTACAGACACGGAACATTTAAGGGCAGAAATTTCTATTGGATGTGATAGACTATAAGCTCCTTGAGATCAGGGCTCTTTTTTTTCCTCCCTACTGAGCCACCAGTAAACTAAAGTAGCATACCTAGAACACTGAGGAAATGCATGCAAAAGTTTCTCTTAAATATCTTAAATGAAAATATGCTAAAGTACTTCAAAAAATATTTGGCCCACAGAAAGTGAAAAATAAATCCTATTTCCCTTCCACTTTACATGTGATATTCAAAATATCTCTGGGACACAGACCATGAATAGGTGCTAAGCAGGCTACATCATAAACTAGCAAGCTTTTAAAATTTTTTCTTTTTTTTTTTTTTAATAGAGATTCTTGGGCTTCCACTTATGAAGACCGGGATTTAGTGGAACTGAGGGTTCATACTTCTGACATGAGTTAGCCACCTATTTTTAGATTTGAGACTCTGGATAGTTGAAATTCCATTCTTTTTACAGGAGTTGGTTTGATTTCACTCCCTGATGAGTAACCGATAAAAATAATTGGCAAGTGTTTAAAAATGATGTAACAGAATGTTCAGAAGCAAGTTCCAGAAAACTTAACTTAAGAAAATAAAAGACAATATATAGATTCCTATATCTGAAAAGGTCAGGGTGGGGGGTTAGAAGAAAATGTCAGAAGGATCCCATATCTTCCCCTCTTTCCTAATTTCCTATACATCAGGTTCATTCTGGAGCTCCATGTGGTAGAGAGACAGTGGCTGTATTAGTCTGTTTACACACTGCTAATAAAGACATACACGAGACTGGGTAATTCAGAAAAGAAAGAGGTTTAATGGACTCACAGTTCCATGTGGCTGGGGAGGCCTCACAATCATGGCAGAAGGGAAAAGACATGTCTTACATGGTGACAGGCAAAAAGAGAACTTGTGCAGGGAACTCCCCTCTAAAAAATCATTAGATCTCGTGAGACTTATTCACCATCACAAGAACAGCATGGAAAAGACCCAACCCCCATCATTCAATTACCTCCCACTGGGCCCCTCCCACGACATGTGGGAATTGTGGGAGCTACAATTCAAGATGAAATCTGGGTGGAGACAGTCAAACCATATCAGTGGCCAAGATCTCCAGGGCTCTCTTCCAAGTCATAATCAGCAGGAAAGGGCAGATGGCCTCTGTCTCAACAGTCTCTGAAAGTTCTTTTGCATGTCATTGGCTTTGGCTGGAGAGTTTGCCACTCTGATGCATCACCATGGCCAGGAGAATATGTCGTGTGAATTGGCCAAGCCTGAGTCACATGCCCACCCATGAACCCATCCCATCTGAAGAACCTGTAGTGAGAGTGAGAGCAAGGGTATGTTCCCCAAAAGAAAGTCAGAATGGAGTTGTCAGGAGAAAAGCGAACAGATTTGGGGTGACAAAAACAAACAACAGAAGTCTACTACATGCCATTTAACTTCCTATGAAATGAATGAATGAATGAGTGAATGAATGACTCTGCTTTTGTGCATGTATATGTGTAAAACAGAACAGATTTTGAAAATGAACGAGCATGCTTAACTAGCACTACTAATCACTATTTATGGTTATGCAAGTTCTTGACATGAGAAATGAAGAATTTCTAACCTGGACCCAAAGCTAATACAATTATAAATATGAAGTCATTAAAATATCTATTATTTCATCTGTGCAGAGATCATTCATAAGCACAAACCAAAATCTACTCCAGACCCAAAGGAGACTCAGCTTCATGTCACCAGTGTAAACCTTACTATTTCCTTTTGAGTTAAGCAGCTTAGTGAGTCCTGGATCCTTCTCAGCATCCTGTGTGTCTGTTTGCTACAGTGGGTCAGAGACTCGGGATACTAACGGGTCTTTACATCCCTGCAGGAATGATTTCTTTACAAAATATTGTTGTGCTCCCTCTCTGGGACAATATTTTCAGTTGATAAGGCACGCCGGGACAAAATGAAATAATTCAGTCCAATAATTCAATGTAAAACTACAAGCCAAGACTGTAGCAGTGGCTGCAAATTTTCAGAATCTAATTTTGAGACAAGCAGCTCACAGACTCAACTTCACTTGTTGTTAGCACTCACAAATTGTAAGCGTAAGCATTCCGCCATGAAGCAGAGAAACTGATCCACAAGGTGTTTTGTTCAAACACATGTTCCCATGATTCCATCTCATATTATTGATGAAGACTCTCTAGATATCACTTGGTGGACAAGTGATATTTCTTAGTCACAGGATACTAAAGCTGGAAGGGGCTCTAGACACCAACTAGTCAGTATTTTCAAACTTTTTTCAATTAAGGATTCTATGAACGTAAGCATGGGAGAGGCCTCTCCTCATGTTCTTTATGATGTACGGTAACACTTTTTATTAGCACTGTTCAGAGCCAGTGAATTTCTTTTCCATGGGAGATGATAAAAATGGCCACAATATCCCCATCCCTTACATTCTTATCTTTGCCATCTGGTGTCATAGATCTTTCCACCAACAAGTGGGATGTACTCCCTTATCTCTTAAATCTGGCCATGTCTTTCCTGGGCCAATGGCTCATTAGAAAACGTGATGAAAGTAAAAGCCTGCAAAGAGGATTGGGGCTTGCCATCTTGCTGTTTTAGGAACTAAGGTACCATATGAATAAGTCTGAGTACCGTTGGAGAGAAGAGGCCAAATAGAGGAGAAACATTGCGCTCAGCCAAAACCATAATGTAAAGCTGATGCTATCCTGGGTTATCCAGTGGCAAGCTAAGGGACTGGCTGACAACCATTGAATGATAGAGCCCGGGTAGAGATCAGCTGAGCCAGTCCATACCAGATCATGAGCTACATTAAAGGGTTGCTGTTTTAAGCGACTAAGTTGGTTTTGTTATACAGCAAAAACTAGCTTATACATTTTTCTTTATCATAAAACACAGCTCAGATCTTCAGGACCAAGATAAGAGAAGTGATAAAACTAATAGCCAAAGTGATCATGTGACTATTTCAAAGTCAAGTCTTCGTGGGTCCATGGCTGAAACCTTGACCTCTTCACTTCCAGCCTCTCTTTCTTTAGACTTGCAGCATACAATATGATATTCAATACATATGATATTGATATGATTTATATGAATATGATATTCAATATATTGACTTGCATCTCTAAATGAGGGTAATAAAAGTACTGACTTCTAGGCTGTTGTGAGGCTTCAATTAGGTAATGCACACAAAACACATAGCACCAAGGCTGTCACACAGTAGGTGCTCAATACGTGTTTATAAAGGAAAACATAAAGCCAGTTGTTGGTAGCACTGTCTGTCTCCAGTCTTCGCCCAGCCTATTCTCCCACCTGCCCTCTATGCCCCTGATTCTAAACTCTACTTCTTGACAATTTTCTTAGGTCTTCCTGGTTGGGGACATTTTGATTTAGGACATTCCCTTGGCTTTGGCAAATAAAATCCCTCCAGTCTTGGCCTTGCTCTTGCTAGACAAATTCCCTAATGATACCCGTTCTCTCCATTCCCTAATGACCAGCTCAAAGTGCCCTTCCAGGAAGAAGGATCATATATTAGGCTTAAACCTAATCATAGGAGGCTTTCATATTTTCACTTGGATTAATAAACTGCGCCCTAATGAAAAATCAGGGAGCAGGAGTTGGGGGGAGTGATGTGGTTACTGCATTTCCAGCTAGGAGACACTGTGACATTACTGACAGTTTTCAAGAGTAGGAAAGATCCAGGGTACATAAGTTGGCTCAGTTTAAACCCAGTGAAAATATCTTAGCATTAGAAATAAAGCCTTGGCAATCACATAATGTAGGAAAAATATAAAAACTTACACCCTACACATTTCATGTGAGCAATAATACTTATTGAGGCTGGAATAAGCAATCTCCTATCATCCTACAGAATTATAATGCAGCAAACAATATTGTCAACAAATCAGTGGTAATTATATTGGTACTTTGACCTCATTGCACCCATGTATAATGTGTTTCCTTTTATTCAAAGATCTGTTACATCAAGCTAGTTAGTTATGAGATAAAAGTAAACAACACAGTTGGACCTCACTTTTTTCACTTGTTAAAGAAAGGTTGGAGTATATGTTGTTTTAGGTCCTCTCTAGCTCTAAATGCTGTAGTTTCTCTAAATTTCTTTCCTGTTCTTAGGTTTTTAATGTTTATGTGTAGCTAGATATTTGCTATTTCTAGGTCATGCCCTACTCAAATACACCTTCTTTCTGCAAGCATATTAAAAAAATGAAAAGTCATTTACAGGAGCCTACTAGCTAATCTATGTAGAAGGAATGATAGAATTAGAGAATCACCATTTTGCTAACCCTACTGGATTGATTTAGATAAGGCTCATCAATGGATAATACAAGCTTTAGGTTTGGGTAAGCAAGCTAGGAAATGATGCCAGTGTCAACTCATAGATTACTTACTAATTGAAAATGAGGGAGAAAATGTATCTTCGTAATCGAGATAATTTTGTAACAATCATCAAAATCAGGTGACCAAACACGGCACCGCTAATAACAATGGGAACCTCTTGATGTGAATGAAATGCACAGCATCACCTATGATTTTTATTTTTTATTTTATTTTTGAGACAGAGTCTCACTCTGTCACCCAGGCTGGAGTGCAGTGGCATGATCTTGGCTCACTGCAACTTCTGCCTCCCAGATTCAAGCAATTCTCCTGTCTCAGCCTCCCAAATAGCTGGGATTACAGGCATGTGCCACCACACCTGGCTAATTTTTGTATTTTTAGTAGAGATGGAGTTTCTCCACGTTGGTCAGGCTGGTCTCGAACTCCCGACCTCAGGTGATCTGCCTGCCTCGGCCTCCCAAAATGCTGGGACTGATTACAGGCATGAGCCACTGTGGCCAGCATTTTTTTTTTTTTTTTTTTTTTAGACAGAGTCTCGCTCTGTTGCCCATGCTGGAGTGCAATGGCACGATCTTGGCTCACTGCAACCTCAGCCTCCTGGGTTCCAGTGATTCTCCTGCCTCAGCCTCCCGAGTAGCTGGGATTATAGACACTCGCCACCATGCTCAGCTAATTTTTGTCTTTTTAGTAGAGACAGGGTTTCACCAAGTTGGCCAGGCTGGTCTTGAACTCCTGAACTCAGGTGACCTACCCGCCTCAGCCTCCCAAACTGTTGAGATTACAGGTGTGAGCCACTGTGCCTGGCCTCACTTATGAATTTTTCTAGCCAAAAATATTCAACCTGAATCTAATCACACCTCAAGATGTAACTTGTAGTTTACAAGAAATAGAAGACTTAAAAATGTTATGTAGCTCTTTAAGAAAATAATCAGAAAAATTCAAAATACAGTACTTCACCAAAGCAGGACACTGTTCTATATTGATAGAAACTAAAGGAACATAAAAAACAAATTTAGTGCTTAATCTATGATTGGTTTAAATAACAATAATAACAGTGAAGAGTCGTAACAGGTTGGAGGATTAATTGAGGGAATTCAAATATGGCTGAGTGTTAGATGATACGTAATTTCTGTCCATTTTGGGGGCGTTATAATGATACTATGGTTGTGCAGCAGAATGTCTGTATTCTGAGGAGATGCAAGTTGAAGCATTTGGGGTGAATTGTCATAATTTCTCCAATTTGCTTTCATAGATAGATAGATACATAGATGCATAGATAATTAGGTCATTCTTGCATTGAAATAAAGAAATACCTCAGATTGGGTACTTTCTAAAGAGAAGGGGTTTAATTGGCTCATGGTTCTGCAGGCTGTATAGGAAGCATAGCAGCGACATCACTTGGCCACTGGGGAGGCCTCAGGGAGCTTTTACTCATGGTGGAAGGTGAAGCAGGAGCATGCACGTCACATGGAGAAAGTGGGAGCAAGCAAGAGAGAAAGTGGGGAAGAAGTGCCACACACTTTTAAATGACCAGATCTCACAAGAACTCACTATCATGAAGACAGCGCCAAGCCATGAGGGATCCACCCCGATGACCAAAACACCTCCCACCAGGCCCCACCTCCAGCTCTCCAGCTTTAGGGATTACAATTCAATGTGAGATTTGGGTGGGGACAAATATCCAAACTATATCAGACAGATAGATGATAGATAGATTGATAGGTCGTAAATTGATAGATAGATAGATAGATAGATAGATAGATAGAGATAGATAGATAGATAGATGGATAGAAAAAGAAAACAAAAATACAGAAAATTTCGATTATTAAATCCAGGTTGGGAACATATCTGTTCATTGCACTATTTTTTCAATTTTTCTTAATGTTTGAAATTTTTTATAATAAGTAAATTGGGGAAATTATCCCTTCCCCCATGAGAAATGACTCAACTGTAAAGGTAGGTGTGCTTCTTTACCAATGCAGGGGGTTCTTCTGTGGTTGTGCCAGGGTGCTTGTCCTCCACTAGACTGTAACCTTCTTGAGGGCAAGCACTAAATCTAATTTACAGTTAATATGCCCAGTGCTTGATCTCAGTGCCTTGCACATGGGAAATATTTATTGAATTTAATTGAAATTCATGTATTGACTGAGTGACCACACAGGCTGACCTAGGTAACAACACACTTTTGATACATTAAAAATTCAGTGTTCAGAATAAACTGAAATCAATAATGAATAGGGTTAGAAAAAAATACATAAATCTTTATTAGGGTCAAATAATTTTCTTAACATCTGGCATCAGAATTCCTCCACAGGAAGAAAATGAGACTTTGTTTAGAAAAGTATCCTGATAATAATTATGTGTGCAAAGAAAGACCCTAGGGCAGGCTGCTGAAGGGTAAAGCTGAGCTAAATGGGGAAGATTGGATCACATTGAAGAGAAGATGGAAGAGATAACTTAATTGATTGATTATTCATTTAGATATCTCCTCCTCTCTAGAGTTGCCGGAGGGTTAGGAGATGTTTTTCTTTAAATAAGAGATGTCTAACACTCAGTTTCATATTATTTGCCTTTTTGGGATATATGCCACTCTGTGTTCTGAAACTTCCAGTCAAGTAATGTTATTGGCTATGGACCATTTTAGAAGGTCTTAAGAAATCAGATGGCAGCAGACAAGAATTCATTTAAAACATAATTTAACTACCTTGTTAATTACAAGGCTACTCATTTACTTTTCCATTTATCTTCATACTCTTTCAATTTAACTAAAACTTTTTTTTACTATTTTCTCTACAGCATGAAATATCAAGCATATCTCCAAGAGAAACAAAATGAAGATGACGATCTGGGAGGTCAGATCATCAAACACGCAGAGCTTCACCAGGTGGCATGATTTTAGGAGGATCACCACAGGCTGGACTGTGGATTCTCAGTTTCTTGGGGCAACCAGAAGTGGGGATGCTTAGAGAGTAAGTCTCATATGTATAAACAAGAACACCAAGGTTGCTTCATACACATGAAAGCAGGATAAGGGAATGGAACGCTTAAAGCAGGAAGTATGGCTTGATGCACCATCTTCCTTCTCATGGCCTCTTTTCTCCTCTCTGGAGACTGAAATATATTTTCTGCTGGGTTTAGGATGGGGTTGAAGAAGCAAAGACAAATTCTTACTCCTTGCTGACCGTCCTCTGCAGATGGAGTGAAACTCAATTGACTAGTTTCTATTGTGACTCTCACATTGCAGCCCTACTTCTCCATTGACGTGGACATGTCCTGTGCTTTATCAGAGAGTGAAAGACAATTTTGTATGGATGTAGGTAGTGTACATGTAAGGGGTGAGTTATATCCTCTTATTACCATATTATTTGTTGAAGACAGGAATCCACGCATGTCAACCAAGGTACCAACTATGATATACTGCTGACCATAAGTTTAGTGATGAGGCTTTTGAAACAAATGAAAATAGAGGGACAATAATTCCTTTAGAAGAAGACTCACAACTGGCATACAAACATTTGATGAAACTTGACCAAATTAACGTTAACTCAGATGCTCAACAATCATTTAGAAGCAAAACAGATAGCACTAGGCCAGCAATCCTAGCCATCTCCCCTTTCAATTCTCAATCAAGACTTCAAATTATATCCAGGAGAAAGTCTCTATGTGAACCTTTGGCATCTGCTTAGCACTGCCTAATTACCTTTTACCATTATGCAATCCAACTAGATAATGCCATTTCCTCAGAACCCATACAATCATCCATGGATGTCCTATTATAAGAGTGCAATAGTTGAATTATTGCCCAGCAATTATCCACCACTTTCATGTATTCTGTATCTTTACCTTGTGGCTTTGTGGTTCCTCCCACTGAAGGTGGAGTATACCTCCCCACACTCTGACTTTGGGTTTGACCCTGAGGTTTGCTGTACCCACTGGGATGATAGCTGACATGATCCAAGCAGAGGCTGGGTCTGCAGTTGTGCCACTGTGCATGTCTCTTCTGTCAACACCATAAATAAAGAGCAATTTCTGGCCAGCTGTTGCTCCTCAGCCTGAGGTTCCAGACCAAGCACATGAGGATCAGACCTGAGCACAACTCACAGTGAGGTGCCAAACCCAGATGGACACACGTTTTGAGGCGGAGCTATTGAGGCAAGGCCAGACTAGGTCAGCCAACCCCAGCCAGCACCAGCCACATGAGTCAAAATAAATGATTGGAGCTTTAAGCCTCTGATGATTAGGGGGGTGTTATGCAACAATAGCTGATTGATACACTGACTAAATTCACAGTAATTGCCCCAATTTGGGGATCTCAATTACTTACTACAAGAAATAAATAGTTTATGCTACTTAAACTACATCCCATTAAAGAAAATACATGTACTCTGCTCACTCAGGATGTCACACTGCTCTTCTGTCTTTGATCATTTCATCTAACCCCTTGGTTGTTCAATTCTTCCCAAATGTTTCAATTCCTCCTTTGCTTTCTATCCCCCCGATTTTCTTAACAAAGTGAGACTTCTCTGAATCTTCACAGAACTCTTCGCCACATTCATTAGAAAGTCACAACTACTTAATCTAGGTGCAGACTCAAGCTGAAGGTGATTTCTTTAATTTAGTCTCGGAGTTTAATGTTGATCTAAATTACCAAAGCATCACACTCATGATTTATCAAACAGAGAGATCGACCAACTGATTCATTCCCTGTTTCTCATTGCGGACTGTGAGTTATATCTTACAGGGTCACAGCCAAGATTTCCAGAGACAAGGACACCTGTGGAGCTATCATTATACACACCACTGTGATTAAACTTCAGCTCACATAGAAGCAACACGCACTGCTTTTGCCTGACTTCTGTTTTTGCAGTTGGTTTGTTGATGAGTGGGGCCTTATGTGGGGAAGAAAAAGGCCCATTGGTATTAGATTCAGAGGGGAGAAAATGCTACTCGTTCTGTTCTGTTCCTATATATTCTTATTTACAAGTGTGCTATGGATAAGATATGCCTTTGTTTAGCAATTTTGAAAGCAGGAATCATTAGACTGATAAAAGACCACAGTCATATTTTGTTTGGCTAGTACAAGCCCAGACAGGCTTTTTTTTTCTGTCTCTTGTGGTTTTTTTTTCCAGGTTTTTAATTGTTTTAAGTTTTGAAATAGTGGCCAATATTTTCATATAACAAATTCAAATTCAGGCCGGGCATGATGGCTCATGCCTATAATCCCAGCACTTTCGGAGGCTGAGGTGGGCAGATCACTTCAAATCAGGAGTTCAAGACCAGCCTAGCCAACATGGTGAAACCCTGTCTCTACTAAAAATACAAAAAATTAGCCAAGCGTGGTGGTACATGCCTGTAGTCCCAGCTACTCGGGAGGCTGAGGCATGAGAATCGCTTGACCCCAGAGGCGGAGGCCACAGTGAACTGAGATCATACCACTGCACTACAGCACTGGTGACAGAGCAAGACTCTGTCTCAAAAAAAAAAAAAAAAAAAAAAAAAAATCAAATTCTTTTGAGAAAGAGAAACATCTGGCAATGCTGAGATCTCATTCATCCATTTCCCCATTCAACCAGCAACCATGTACTGATCAGAGAAGCAGCATCCTCTCTAAAACAGAACATGAGCTCACCAGTTTGGCTGGTTTGTCTTACAGCCAGCTGACTTCTATTCCTTTACCTTTCTTTCTATAACCCTTTTAAGTATCTGTATTTATAAACCATACATTAATAGGCAAAAATAGTAAAGATAAATTATTTCTGATTGTGTAAACATTCGAGGACTTCTTTAAGCGACAGAAGTCGCTCGTATATAAGAATTACAAGAACAAAACAGAACGAGTAGTGTTTTCCATTCTGAATGCTAACACCAAGGTGCCTTTTTCTTCCCCATAAGGCCCCATTCATCAACATACCAACTGCAGTATTTTCATATTTTTATAAGAAAATATTGGCTACTAATTCAAAACTTAAAACAATTAAAAACTTGAAAAAACCACAACAGACAGAAAAAAAACCAAAAAAACAAAAAAAAACCTCTCAAAGCCAAACAAAACATGACTTTGGTCTTTGATCAGCCTAATGATTCCCACTTTCAAACTTTGCTAAACAAAGGCATATTTTGTCCTTAGCATGCTTGTATATAAGAATATATAAGAACAGAATGAGTAGCATTTTCTCCCCTCTGAATGCTAACACCAATGGGCCTTTATCTTTTCAAAATAAGAGACAAGAGTAGAATAAAAGCTTTTGTTTATTATACATTTATCCTTTCAAATAGTGCTATTATTTATGAAGTATCTACTATGTGCCAGTCACAATGTTAAGCACCAAGGATGCAAAGAAAAAAAAAAAAGACCTAATACCAGCCCTTCTGAAACTCAGGATCTACAGTGATGAGTTTAGTATAGCTAACAATGAATTCAGGAGCTAAATGCCCATGTTTCCAGACCCCATGCCTCGGGATACTGATACAGTAGATCCTGAATAAAGTCCATAAAAGGGCATTTTAGTATTGGTAATTGTAACACAAGGTGTGGTGATCACACTCTGACAAATAATAAACAGACGATTTCAGTGCAATGTGAACTGAGCTCTGAAATGGGGTAAACCAGAAAATTAGATGAGTCTTTGGGTTAGTTTCAGACTAATCTGTGGGATGTATTATTTTATCTCATCTTTACAACATTGCTATGATGCATGTAATTACACCTTAATTTTACAGAGTAGAAGCCTAAGGTTCAGAGTTTAAGCCAGAGGTTTTTATCCTTGACAATATTGCCTTTCCTGGGCAATTTTTTGATGTGGGTACGGTCCTGTGCATTGTAGGCTGTTTAGGAGCATCCCTGGTGCTACAGTTTTGATATGCTTTGTTTGTTCCCAGTAAAGTTCATATTGAAATTTTACCCCCAGTGCTGCAGTGTAGAAAAATGGGGCATGCTGGGAGGTGTTCGGGCTATTAGGACTGATCTCTCATGAATGGCTTGATAGTGCTCTACAATAGTGAATGACTTTTCACTCTCGAGAGATTGGATGAGTTTTGATGGTAATGAATTCATTCCCTTGAGAGTGGGTTGTTGGAAAGTCAGGGCACCTTCAGGTTTTCCCTTCTTTGCATGTGCCTGTTTCCCCTGTGACCTTCTTCATGTTTTTGATTCAGCACAAAAGCCCTCATCAGAGGCTGAGCCTTTGCTGGTGCCCTGCCTCTTGTACAGCCTGCCTCTTGTGAGCCATACACACCTCTTTTCTTTATAAATTACCCAGCCTCAGGTATTCTTTGTAGCAACACAAAATGGACTAAGACACCTGGCCTCTACCCACAAGATTTGAGTAGTGCCTTACCCCCTAATGTGACAAACAAAAATATCTCCAGACATGACCAGATGTCCCCTGAAAGGTAAAATCACTCCTAGTTAAGAATCACTGGTTTAAACCCTTAAAAACAGTGAGGTCTCGCAAATAGTAAGAGGCCAGTTGGAATTTGGTGTCATTCTATTAACTGCAGAGCTCAAACTCTGAAACATCTGAGATGAAAATTACTACAATACAGATGCAAATGATCAGATCAAAACTTTGTTTTGAAAAAAGAGGTTGCTCTTTTGTAAAAGCCTCAGTACAAAGTGAAAAAAATTACAAACTAAAGGCTTTTAATAAAAAGAAAAAGACTGGAATCCAATTAAACATAATGTTGAAGGGTCTGAATGTTTGGCTTGAGCTGCTAATGGAGATCTGGAGTTGTAGGAAAAGAAATCCCACACATGCACACCACAGTTCATGCCTGTGGGTCCTGCAATTTCATCTGGTGATGCCTTAAAGTAAATGTGACATTACACACATTTTAGCTTCTATTTTCCCAGCAGGAAGTGTAAGATAAAGAGGCTCAATCAGTATGTTAAAATAAGATCTGATGCAGGGGAGGGAAAAAAAGCTTTCAGATCATAAGAAATACCATCCCGAGGAAATTAAAAGCCTGAAATATGGCATATGATTACTGACACCAAAATCCTGCTGTTGTGTTTTTGAAGGACTTTTAAAGATGCTTTCTATTTGCTAAATAAATCTGCAAAACTACATTGCTTTCCAGGTGTCAGGGAGTTTCAGTGAAAAAATAAAATAAAATGATGTGCATGGATACCATCACCAAACTTTCTCAACGGAGGAATTATTGAAGAGAAAGGGGTTGCTTCAATTAACATACGTCAAATGAAAACAGTCTTGATGATTTCTTTTTTCAAGCTTCTGTTTCCATCTATTCTTTCCGAGCAAATAGATGAACAAACTTGTACCATATGGATATGAACTGGTTTGAAATTAATCAATCAGTAAGCACATCACATTGGTAGCTTGCCTGCCTTCTTTTTTGTACTCTCCTCCCATTATGCCTTTATTTCTTCAATTATTCACTCATTCCATCATTCACTTAACAAATATTTACTAAGTGCTCACTTTATGTGACTTTACGAAGTTCTGGTGGTATAATGAAGACCCAAACTAGATACAGACTCTGCCTTTGTGAAACTTTCAATCTAGTGGGGGTGGTAGACAACAATCAATATATTACTCGAGCAAAGTAAAACGGCAATTCTAATGAGAGCTGTGACAGACAGGAACTGTTGCAACAAGAGCCTATAACAGAGGACTTGTATCTCATCAGATAGTTAAGAAAGGCCTCCCTGAGATAATAACTGCAGGAGAAGCAGGAGGCAACCAGGTGACAAGCACTCTAGGTGGTCAGGATGACATGGGAAGCAACAAAAAACTTCTGCTTGATGCAGGTATGGCATACTCGAAGAACTAAAAGAAGGTGGGTTTGGGTTGTACACACAGCAAAGACAAAGATGGTGAGATAGGTGGAGGAAGGCTTTGCCTAGCCTCAGGTCTATACCATGTACAGATCTTTGTCCTAATTCTATCGAGAGAAAAGAAAAAAGCTTTGCTATCTTGCAAGCTTTTGATTTGTGTCTGTAGAAGGCAGGCATGCACACAGGCAATAAGATATTAAAAATAACTAGAAATAATCAAGGTATCATATACCTACAAATCAAGACCTGAACATTCCACTTAGTCCAGCTGCATTTTAAAATAGTTTCTAAGATCATGCACAGTGGGAAATAAATATGGTATTGGTATCCAATGAACATTAGATCTCACTATACTCCATCCTCCCAAAACCTATTAGACTTGATTTTACATATTTTCCTAAGATCAAATTTGGATTTAATCCTTAAAATTTCAAAATTAAAAGCAACTATGTTACTGTATGTCTCAAGAAACGAAGCGTGCTTGAGTGAGTCTTGGATCACTTTTTTTAGTCTCTTCTGGCTAGAAGAATCAGTAAGATCTTGACAGTATTGTTGCAGGCAATTTGGTGATGTGCTACCCTAAGAAGTCCTGAATTGCACCAACATATCACTGGGGTCTCTTTAGCAAAAACCATCCTCGTGAGCATGTAGGCTGCTGGTTTGGAAAATGTAGGGGAGGTCAGTCACACTGAACACTGAACACTTAACCAGTCGAGATAACCCAATCCAATTTGTCTTCAGGGCTCCTGGGTAGGAAATCCTAACTCCAATTTCCAAACAGTTGAGAATTACATTTTCATGTTTACCTAAGCTACACTGGGGGCTGTTGAGAGGGTATATTAGACTTTGCCAAGCAGAGCTCCCACAGAGCTGAGCCTTGCAAAGCACACAACATCTGGAAAAGAAAGTTTCTTTGGAAATCAGATCATGTAAATAAGCCCGTAGGGGGCAAGTGGGTTGGGTAACCCTGGTCAGTCAGTGATGGAGGAAGCTGCTGCAGGGAGATTCTGACACCATGACCACTGATCTGTCTATGGGTCATCTGTGCAACTCCTCATTGTTTTGACCCTCCTGGCCATCCTCACTTCTCTCTTACCGCCAATCATAGATCTCTGAAGAGAAACCTCTAGGCTGGACCACACACAGACCTGCAAACAATAAGGCCCACAAGACAGATACTGCCTTTCTTACCCAGTGGATGATTCCAACTCACAGCCGGCAATCTATGCTTTCAATAGCAAGGAGAAGGACTGACAAGAATCAAGCACATACAGGGAAAGCAGTCACATGTTTAAGGACATACATGAAAATATCCAACAGGTTTCCCACGGTACCCCGTAAGTCAAATTGCACAGCAAGCTTGGTGCTCAAGTTAAAAAAATAAAAATAAAAAAGGAAAAGAAAAGAAAAATCTTATGTTTTGTCTATATTTAAAAAAAAATCAGTTTTCAAATATTATTTTACTGTTTTTAATTATTAATGAATTATTATTATTTAATTATTAATCTCAAGGTAACAAGCTCTGCTATTAGCTTCCTTTGACAAAGGAGAAAATAAAGGTTAAGAAAAATCTGATTGCTCTTGACTATCTAGGGGTACAAAACTATTATATTGTTTTTTTGAGATGGAGTTTCGCTCTTGTTGCCCAGGCTGGAGTGCAGTGACTCAATCTCGGCTCACTGTAACATCCACTTCCTGGTTCAAGCGATTCTCCTGCTTCAGCCTCACAAGTAGCAGGGATTACAGGCATGTGCCACCATGCACGGCTAATTTTGTATTTTTAGCAGAGACGGGGTTTCACCATGTTGGCCAGGCTGGTCTCAAACTCCTGACCTCAGCTGATCCACCTGCCTTGGCCTCTCAAAGTGCTGGGATTACAGGTGTGAGCCACTGCGCCCAGCCCCGAAACTAATGATCAAGACTCTGTTAAATAGAGCCTGAGTTTGAGACTAAGATGCTGTCTACTATGTAAAAATATTTTTCTGTAACCCATTTAATCATTAAGCACAATATACATTTTGATCTTCATATATATTTTTACCATTAGAGTTTAAGCATATTTATGTCATAAAGGAAAATAAAATTACCTCTTATCTATCTATCTATCTATCTATCTATCTATCTATCTATCTATCTATCCATCTATCATCTATCTATCTATCTTTGGTAAAGGATGTCCAAAAACTGACCAGTCTGAAATAGTATTGATTTAAGAAAATACATTTTCATGAAAACCCGCCACAGGAGCTTGAAACTGTTTTTATTCATTTCCCTCCCCGCACCAGCAACAACAGGTAGCTGAATTCGATTTTTCTTTGTGCTATCTCTTTAGTAACTAGCCTTATACTCTAAGGCTTGGAACAAATAGAAAGCAAGAGAAACAAAGGAGTCAAAATCATCAGAAGAAATAACAAATATTGCTGTGATTTAAAAACATCCTATTTGACAGATCATTAGGGGAATGTGCTTATGTGCTTGTTTACTGGCTGTCATTGATTTTTACTCAGCATTGGATAATTTTTAAATTTTCCATGTGGCCATTTGGGCATATTCATCATTTATTCCTTCTGCCTTCTTCCTTCCTTCTTCCTGTCCTTACCTTTTTTCATTCTTACTTGCCTGCAATTCTTCTTTCCTTCCTTCTTTCTTTCTCCTTTCCTTTCTTCTTTCCATGCCAAGCATGGAAACCAAGCAATTGAAGAGTCAAAGTTTTAGAAATCAAATTGGAAACATCTTTATTTTTACCACATATTTACTTAAAAAGAGAAACTTTTAATAAATTATTCCTTCTTTTTTTTCTAATACTTTTATAGTCTCTTCTTACTTTTGCCAAAACTTGGTAGCACAATCTATTCTTAGGGACAGGACTGGAGCCATTATGTTTAATTTATTAATTTTCCTATGCTTTATAATTCCTTGTGAAAATAAGTTCGTTATTTGGAAGCAACTGCATGCCATAGGGCTGTTTTGCATTTAGCCTATAGCCAGGTGCAAAAAACTCCCTCCAGCTCTGTTTAGCTTTCACACAGAACTTTGGTCAGGGACCTCTGGACAGCTGACCTTCATTTACACTAAACCTTTCCTTATTGGACTCATATTAAAAGGGCCTGCAGTTTCAGCTCTGGGGTTTGGCACAAACGATTCTAATTGTTCCTTTATCCAATATTCAGAGATAGGGCTCAGCCATTAGGCCCTAGAAAAGCAATATACAAATATTAGCTTGATGGACAAGTTTAGTAATAAGATACAGCTCTCCTCTGTATGTCACACTTGAGAGATGCAAGAAAGATAGCCATCCCTATTATTGTTCTCACACATTTTATAGCTGGTACATGTTTATATTTCCTGCTTAAAGATTGCAGGGCATAGCTAAAGGAATTCAAGACTCTGGAATTCCATACAGCCTGACTCTTTTATGCATTACTTCAGAAACTAGTTAGCCTTGATATCAAAAGGAGAAGCATTCCGCCTCTGACAGGCTACTGAATCAAAATCAGAAAACGGATCCCAATAGTCTGTTTCAATACTGTAGCCCCAGCACTATCACACATGAAGACTTTTTATTCCACCCCCAGAAAAACACAGCTTGCATTAGACAGACTCAATTGTATAAGCCAAAAACAATAGGGGAGTTAAATCCACCGCAGAGTTACTAGATCATTGGAGAAACTATTTTCAAAATGGAGATGGTGTCTGTAAAAGTAACTTGGTAACATTCCAGGTTACCATTACTGGGTTAACATTTCACTAAATGATGGTAAAGGCTTAATTCGTAACAAAGAGGAGCCACAACAGCAGAAATCAAAAATGGAGAAAGGAATTATTTTCCTCTTTTTGAGCTGCATGCTCTGTTTTATTTACATAAGACATACACCATATTCAGCAGTAAGCCTTCCAGACCCCAGTTTCTTACTTTTGGCAAAGAAAAGCGTGTGTGGATATGTGTGTGTTGCAAAGGTGGCAGGGAGGGAGGATTCTCCAAAGTTTCCAGTATATTATTTCCCTGACAGATTAAATAATGATAGAAAGTTATGACATTAAAAATACATCATTCGAAATAATGTTGACGTGACTTTTCCTATATATATTTTTTCTTTTGTGGTAGGTGGTGTAATGTTACACAACTTTTAAAAAGTGCAAGGCAGGCTGTGAATTACTTCTTTCAAATCTTTACGTCAAGGGAGCAACTTTTCAAAAGTTATTTCAAAGCCCAGGATTTCTGCTCCCCACACCTAAACCCCAAACCACTTGTGAAAATTCAGCTTTTCAAACAAAGCTTGGCTCTATTACTTCCAGCTGTCTCTATCTTGCCAAGTGTCCTGACACACACATACTCTATCGGTAAATCAACAGAGAAAGAGAAGGGAATGTTTAAAAAAAAAAAAAAAAAAACAAAACCAGTGAAACTCTTAAAAATGAATGTAAAATTCCTAAACATCTCCATTTTCAAAAGGTATCTATGCATATATCAAGGTAATTTTCCACAATCATCAGAATTGTCCTTTCTCACATCTAAGTATTATACTATCACCCCCTCTTTTTGAGAATGTGTTTTACACACACACATATATACATGTACACAACACACACAAACATGCACACACTGTGTTTGAAGACATGTGTTTTTCAAGTGTGACTGAAATAGTTTATCTGACCTCATGCCATTTCTATTAACTGCTACCTGACTTGAGTCCTATTGATGAGACTTAGTGCAGTTCAGGGGGAAGCGTGGTGAGTCAAATCATATGACTGCCTCCACCTTCATCTCTCCAGCTGGAGAATCACCGTGTGCCAATATCTACAGTGACATTTTCAAAATTAGATACTCTATATGTGGGGATGTATGGGCCCCATCTCACAAGGACAAAGCAAGGACTGCTTGGCATTTTGTTTCTGTGGCAGGTTATTTAGGATACAAGGGGCACTAACTGGCACCCTCCCAAGCTGTGACATTTGTGATCTGCTGCCAAAGGGCAAGAGAAAGATGTGTAGCTGCCTTTTCTTCCATGTGTGACATCAAACAGATACCATAGCAATCGTCTCCATTCTGACCCTTAGAACTCTGGGCCAGCTTAGATGACAGATTTAACCATTTTCCCACTCCCCATCCCGTCATTTTGAAGGGGGCAGTTTGAGTTTGTTCAAATGTGGGGTGGTTCAAGTGGAGGGGTGCTTAGGAAAGAGGGAGAGATACCTACGTTGGCTTGTAATTGTGTATTAGGTTGGTGCAAAATGAATGGCAAAAGCTGCAATTACTTTTGCACCAACCTAATACATAGACTTACTAACTCCCATATCCTCTGGGCTTTAGGCCTACCAGACAAGCATTCTCCCCAAGGCTGTTAAGAAGTATTGATAATGGCACATTCTAAACTCTAGGGGGAGCTCCTGGCATCCACTGATCAGGAGGTCACTATGGTAAGGGTGGAGCTAAGTATGCTAAGTAAATGGGGTTAGAAGTGAAAATTCTCTGATAATGGTGATGCTCTTGACTTTTCTGGTTCTTTCTTGTTGCTTTCTCTGAACTTCTGCATGGTATGTGCTTTTACAACCCTATTGATTTTGCCTTTTCTCCTTTACAACTGGTCACCTAAGATAGGACCAGCACAGCCTGCGGTTTGGGAGGGTTCCCAACCTGTCAACCATGAAAAGCGCAAGGTAACCAGAGAATAGGGCTGGAATGGGATGCTTATCCAAACTCTGCCCTAGTCGGAGGGACATGGATCTTGTCCTCTTTTCCATGTCTTCCTGCTTGCTTCCTCCTCTGCTTTCCTTCCACTGGAGTGGAAAAATCAAGAGAGCCTAGAAAAGAACTGGCCTTAATTCCAGCCCTTAATCCTCAGATAGCAAAAGAATGCTGAGGGTTACAAGGTCTTACCAGTTTTCCAGAATGAATACAGGATAGGGATTTATAGTCAGTCCCAGAAAGAGGATGTCTTGTTAGTAGGTTCCTGTGTTTATATCCCAACAACCCAGTGCACTGGTAAGTGTTGAGAAATGATTCAAGAATGTGGAATCACCTTGCAGTCACTGCAGAGACCTGACCAACAGCAGTCATAGGCCACTGAGGGAAAGAATGCTGGTGTCCTATCACTGCAGAAGCTCCATGTGGCAGCCTAGTATGAGTTTAGACTGATTTATGGAGATAATAAACAGTTTTATGACTGAGCCAACCAGATGATGGAATGGTGGAATCTAGTAACAGATTAACCTAACTGAATCTAATTGCTGCACATTCAGACTGAGTGATTGATGCTCCATTGATCCTGCATATAGACAAAATAATTCATCTACTGCACGACAACTGATTCTGCCCATTTTTGTAGACACAGCACGTTTGACTTCAGTTACATGTTCATATTTTTTTTTGTTTCTCTTTGACAATAGAAATCATGTGTTTCTCATCTTTGTATCATCCACAGTGTCATGAATAAGTGACCAAAAATTATTTATTGAATAAAAGACATAGTAACTTATGTGCACAAATAAAGAGAGTGTTGATCTGTTTCGGACATACCTACCTATGCAGATAGCAATTATCTCTAGAAGGCTCACTTTAGGTGTAAGAGATAGAAGTCCAGTAGTTTAGAATTTGAACAGTGTGTAGGGCCTGGAGGAGAAACTAGAAATTCATACTTGTGCTACTTTTGTCCTTTCTAATGACAAAGATCTTTTAGATCTTTCCTATTTGAATGATTATCTTGCCCAACATTATACCAAATGAGATAATACAATTATCAGGTCAATTAACAATAATGCAATAATTATAGTAGTAATATTAGTTGTAGCTTTAGTGTTACAACAGTAAAACAGTTACAAAGATAGTATTTGTATGTACTGTTATACTTATTTTATGAATGAGAAAACTAGGGCAGAAAGGGAGTAGATGAATTATTCAAGACAGCTAAGTAAAAAAAAAAAAAGAGTTGGGAAACCACAAAACTCAAATTCAATAAAACAGATCCTTGGCATTCACACATTTAGCACTTACGAGTTTACATCTTGATTATTAACCTGAAAATCCATGATGTGGTAAGGTATAATTTTGCAGATGCCCTAATGTTAATAGTGTCCACTGCAAGACTGACATAGAAATAAGTCACCCAGCTAGTTAGTGAATCTAGTCATCCACACAGCAGTCACTTCTCAGAACACTTTCTTTATTCTTTTTGATCTTTTCTATATCACTAACTGGCAAAGTAAACTTTTCTGTTCTCCTATGAAATAAAAAAATATACTAAACAAAATACAAAAGCTTAGTGAAAGAGGAAAAGAGTTAACTTGTAATGTGAATATATGCATTGAAAGCACACGACTCTCATTGGAAATAGAAACCAAGAAAAATAAATAGCACTAACATTTCTAAACACTCATATTTGGAATTTATTAAAGCATATGAGAATTATCCTTTGTGACTATAAAGGGCCTACCGAACAACAGTCTCATAAAGAAAAAGGCCTTTTTTGATAAATAATCATGGAGTATGTGATCAACACTAGCAGGTGAGTGCTTGTTTCTGACACTACTCTCTAGGAATCAGAACAATGGGTTGCTTATCAAATACTATGAGCAAGGTTCTGGACCAAGTACAAAATATACGTAAGCAGAGCCAGACCTCCCATGGCCATGCAATAAGTCTGACTCCAACTATCTCATTAGCCTCATGGGGCTGCCATCTCCACCATTACAACTCTGGTTTATTTAGGCTCTGTTTCTGAAAGGCTCTGACCTAAAATGCAAAGTAATTAGGAGAAGATAAAAAGCAACCAAGAACCAAGTAAGCCATTCCCATAACCATTTATGAAATTATCTTTTCATTAGTGCTTCAACAGAAAAGGAAATTTATAAAGATCGAGATGGGACTCATTATTACAGAGAATGGGCCACCTGGGGGTGAGCACACGTCCAGGAATAATCTTGAGTGGAGGTCCCTGGAAGAAGCCTCGGGACCATTGGAGTTGAAAGATGACAAGACATAATGGAAGGATGATTGGATTGAAAGTGGAGTCACTGATGCACCACTTTCCAGGTGCCACCTCTTTGCATCATATTGACCCTGTTAAACTTTAATACGATCCAGGTAGGGCTAACAGAAAGAGCTGAGACCCTGGATTAAAAGCATAAAACCCACAAAGCCGAATTTAATGAAGCAAACTTTTACCAATGACCCTGGTGTTTGGTACAAACCTGATAGCTTTCCTAGTGTAAGTTCTGGGTCACAGAGCACACGTTGGCTAGCATCTGCTCTCATTCCCAATTAATTATAGATGTTGGGTCTATAAGATCCTTTGTTAGAAATAACTAAATAATAAATGCCTATAAAGCAGTTTGCATGCTGTGCCTAATAAGAACAAACTCCACAGAAATCCAATTTAAACACTTATTGCTTTTTTGAGCCAGAATTAAATTGGATTTGTGTTTCTGAACTCTTTGGCACAAGGATCAACCATCGCATGGGTGGATTTGGCACGATGACCACCTCTGGGGCCAGCTGTGCAGAAATGTTGTTTGCCTCAGAAGTTGGAATTTACCAAATATGGCCTCTGGAACAAACTGAAAACCCAACCATTTTAAAATTTTCAAAGCGTGTCATGAAGTTCTCAAAGAGATGCTCCAAGCAAAAATAATTTTTATTCGCTTCAATTTCAAAAAGTAATAAACAGTATCCTCTAACAGAAGAGAGTATGCCAAGAACAGATAGAAAGGCTAGCATGTCCAGTTCCATAAGGATAAGGGGATCATTGTCAGGTGTTCTGATGACACCAACATGGTCAGTAATGTAGAACTTTCAGTCTTCTGAAAAGGTGTGGAATGGCGAGCACAAGGGGTTCTCAGGTTTCACATGTTATTTGGCTTGTTTCTCCTATTTTAGCATCTTTTGCATACTAGGTTGTATTTTAATTCATCGAAAAACAAAAAAAATTTGTGCTATCCAACATCAGTGGTGCACATAGGCAGTATCATGAACTGAACTGCTAAACAGTCTTTAGACAACACTGTGAAATTTGTTTACCTTTATTTTATAAAAAGTGAGTGGAAAACAGAAAAAAAAATTAAATGTATATTTATAAGTTCTATGACTGGGACACAGATGGTCATTTTCAGGTGAGCCTAGAGCAAGGAACTTGCTCAAATCAGAAGCACATTGGATTGACTTGGCTGTATGTGTGTTTGCCAAGCGAAACAATATACTGCAATTAAAGAAGATATTAGAAGTGTGAGAGAAATGACAAAGAAAGGTGGTAGTATGGAGAAAAAAGAGAGATCAGTTGCTGGAAAGCAGCATAATTTTTTTTCAGAGACTCAAAAGCAGAGGGGTGTCCTGCTCCACAGAACTGTAGATACAATCTGTTATACATTGTCATTTATCAACAGGAAAGGAGGTTCGCTTTCAGCTTTCTCATGACCATTTTTTTTTAAAGAAAACCTGTTTGTGGGGGCACTGAGCCCAACCAGATTTCCTACACATTCCCTGCTTAATTACTTTATACAAACCAGAAGCAGCAAGTCTTTCCCCAGAACCAAATCATGACCCTTTATCTACTGGTAGTCACATCAAGTAAGCAGGGAAAACTAGAATTTAAGGGAAGGTATTGTCTTACAATATTAACATTTATTATCTAAATTTAATAGTGAATTATTATTTCTAAATAGTCATGGGTATGTTTCATAGCATCCAATGGGGAAGGAGTAAGTCTATTTATGTATACCATAATTAAGAATTACAAAATACATTAAACTATTTTAGAAGCAAATCTTCTTCTCAAATTTTGTATATGTGACATCTTTAGATGGATTATGGAAAGCATTCTTGATAAAGAAACATACAGTCTTAAATGGCTTTGCAGTAATACACACCCAGAGTTTTTTCCAAGCCTATAAAGGACAGTGTGGCTTCCTCCCCAAAGATCCCCTCCTCAAAAAGTGGACCCTAATTTGTCTAAGCCAATCAGAGTGGTCCTATCTTTCTTGACACAGAGATTGGTTAAGAAATACCAGGCCTAAACTAATTGCCACACAGCAACCCAATGACTTCTGTGATTCACTCAGAAGTGGCCCCAAGTAAGGCAAAGCTTAGGACTTTCAATGGGATTTTTGGAAACAGATATTTTCTCTCTGTCTGGACGGTGAGAGTTGAGGCTATGAGGTTTGGAACAACTGCAGGTAAGGAATAAAATGAGTGAGCTCTGTCATAATTCACGACTCTGGAACTTGTATGGTCTTTACTGTGTTTGCTCTTAGAGTGCTCTTGAAATTTTAAACTTACCAACCGACTGCTCAGCCATACCTTTGTAAACATGTGCTATACTCTTATAATTGAATGCAAGTTAGTATGTGCAACAATGTGGAAATAACAATGCTCTCTGATTTAATAAAATGCTTGAACACTGAAAAAGAAGAAAAAGAAGGAAGGAAGGAAGGAAGGAGGAAAGAAAGAAAGAAAGAAAGAAAGAAAGAAAGAAAGAAAGAAAGAAAGAAAGAAAGAAAGAAAGAGAAAGAAAGAAAGAAAGAAAGAAAGAAAGGAAGAAAGAAAGAAAGAAAGAAGGAAAGAAAGGAGGGAGGGAGGGAAGGAAGGAAGGAAGGAAGGAGAAAGAAAAGAAAGAGGAAGAGAAGGGAAGGGAGGAGAGGAGAGGAGAAGGGAGGGGAGGGGAGGGAAAAAGAAAAGAAAGAAACAGATCCAGTTCCAGATACATTCTTGAGCTTCTAAAACAAACTATTCTGAGGCTGCTCTACTTCTGGACTATCCAGTGACTGAGTCAATAAATTTCCTCTATTACATAAACCATTTTTATTGGGTTTCCTCTTTATAGACTAAGTGAAGAGCTTTAATAGATAGAATAAATTTAGACAAGTTTCTAATCTGTTTAGGACATCCTTTTTTCTCACCTCTCAGTGGAAACATTCCATCTCTCTAATGGTCTCATTAAGGGATAAATTTAAACAGTTGCTCTTTCATCCATCCATCCACTACCCATCCATCCACCCATTCATCTATCTGTTCATCCATGTATCTATTTGCTGCTTTATTTAATGAGTACACTTTATGTGTCAAGCACTGTCGCACAAGAAAGAGCAATGAACACAAATGACAAAGTCCCTAATGTTATACTATTATACAACAAAGAAGTGATTTCAGAATTTCTCAGATGTGTATGCCATGGAGATCACTAAGGTTGATGGGAAGTATTGAGGAATTGTAAAACATGGTCAGGGAAGGCCACACTGATAAGAGTGGACATTGCCACAGAGATGAGGAATAAATGAGGATGCTGGCCAGGCAAAGATGAGGGAAAGCATTCCAGGAGCAGAAAAAGGAGGCCCAAGTTCCTGTGGAGTCCTGTATTGGACTTATTCAAGCAATAGCAAGAAGGCTTGTGGCTGGAGCTCATGTAGAGTGAGATGATGCTTCTTAAATATCATGGCCAATCTATCACCAGCCCTATTAATTCAACCACCTAAAAATTATTTTAAACTATTACTTCCTCTTATTTCTACAGCCTTGGCTTCTGTCTTCATCAACATTAAATTCCCTGGTGGCAGCAATCTCCTCCATGCACTTCCCTCCCTGAGTGCTAACCTCTGCCGTCATCCATCACAGTGTTTCGAGAACAATCTATAGACACATGCATACACCAAGAAAGCCCTCAGTTAAAATTGTCTGTTGTCCTCTGGGCATGGCAGCTCATGCCTGTAATCCCAGGACTTTACGCTGGGAGGCCAAGGCGGGCAGATCACTTGAGGTCAGGAGTTTGAGGACAGTTTTGCCAACATGGTGAGACCCCATTTCTACTAAAAATACAAAAATTAGCCAATGTGGTGGTGCACACCTGTAGTCTCATCTACTTGGGAGACTGAGACAGGATAATTACTTCAACCTGTGAGGCTGAGGTTGCAGTGAGCTGAGATTGCACCACTGCACTCTCGTCTGGGCGACAGAGCAAGACTCCGTCTCAAAAAAAAAAAAAAAAGTCTATTGTTTCTCCATTAGTTATGGCAGTGACCTGCAAACTTATACTTATCCAGACCCTATCAGTAAAACAATTGTAGCATGTACTTTTCCCACAAGAATTAAATTTCCTGTGTTATTGTATTTGTATGCTATATATATTTCAAAGCTTTACCAAAAATTGAAAGAAAAAACAATATCAAAGAGAAATATAAAGACAAACTTTAATATTTTCTTCTTGTATCTCAGTTGATCATTTTGTGCATCCTAATGTGGAGATTGCTGACTCTTTAGCATGGCAGATCCTCCAGCCCTTTTCTAACTCTATTACTTACTCTCTTGTCTCATATTTATGCCATAATAAAACCAAGCTGTTTGTAACTCTTCATACATACCATCTTTGTTTCTTGCCCCTGTGGTTTTGCCCAGGCTGTTTCTTCCACCCGTCATTTCTTCTTCCCAGTCTATCTCAGTCATTTCTCCTTAACCTTTTGGTGTCTGCTTAGCTGACAACGCTTCCATAAATTTTTCTATGACATTTGTACCCCCAGGCTGGGAGAGGAGAAGTCTAAGATTCTATAGCATCGCTGCCACTCCCTTTTCCTATATTCTCACCGACTGTTCTGTATTGCATTTGGCAAAGAGTAGGCATTCATTTAGAATTTTTATGGTGGAAAAATTAATGGATGAATGAATAAATGATTAAGTGAATGATACCACAGAATGAGATGCAATATGGTGAGGTAAAGGACACACAGTATGGATTCTGGAGCCGAACAGCCTGGATTCCAAATTGGGCCGCACTATGTATGTGCTGTGTGTATTAGTCTGTTTTCACGCTACCATAAAGAACTGCCCGACACTGGGTGATTTATAAAGGAAAGAGGTTTAATTGACTCACAGTTCAGCATGGCTTGGGAGGCCTCATGAAACTTACAATCATGGTGGAAGGCGAAGGGGAAGCAAGGCACCTTTTTCACAAGGCTGCAGGAAAGAGAAGCGCCAATTGAAGGAAGAAGAGCCCCTTCTAAAACCATCAGATCTCATGAGAACACACTCACTATCATAAAACCATGGGGAACTGCCTCCATGATCCAATTACCTCCACCTGGTCTCTCTCTTGATACGTGCAGATTATAGGGATTACGGGGATTACAGTTCAAGATGAGATTTGGGTGGAGACACAAAGCGGAACCATATCACTATGTAACCTTAACCAGAGAATTTCTCTCATCCTCAGTTGACTTATTTGTAAAATAGGGGTCATAAAATAACACACAGCTCCCAAGATTGTTTTAAGGATTAAAGGACTAAAATACAAAGACTTTTCAGCACAAAGTCCCACCTTAATACATTTTAGCCATTCTCTATCAATAAATGTTCAATATTCCCCCTTACTATTTATGATGGTGAGAAATTCAGGCTTGGAGCTCATCAGAAAGTTTAGTTCTTGTTGTGACAAGGTGATATTGTAAAACCAGTGTGAGTCCTGACAACAGATTTTAAAAATGATAAGCCTGTGTTTTTGCTGTGAATTAATACCTAATAATGGTGAATTCACCTTTGAACCACCTCAGGGGTGTGTTGAAAGGAAGAAGTAAATAATAATAGGATCCTATCAGCTCGGAACAGTGAGACAGTCCAGTGTGAATCACAAAAGAAACCCCGAGAAAAAGGAGCAGAAGCTGTTGAGGCAGTGTGGAACCAGTACAATTTAAAAAGTGTTGACTACAAGAGAATACCAGGCATTCTTTTGATATTTGCATAATATGGATTTGTGAACAGCAAATAATACTTCCGAAAGCCATGTCTACCATTTATATAGCATGTGTATGTGATTTCAAATTAGCTTGCCTGCTAAGTTACCTCTTAATCCAACAGAGTGTAACAAAGCTGAAGGAGCAAGTGCAATGCATTAAATACACATTTCTTAAAAATAAAGACCTAGCCATGCATTCAGCCTGTCCTTAATACCACATATTATATATTTACACGGCCTTGCTGTATTGGTTCCAGCTTACTTACTATAAGTAAGAGCATCTTTTTAACTTTTGAAAGACATTTTCTTAGGGAACTCATGAGATTTCTTCCCACCTATTTTATCCCGATAAAAACATCTTTTAAAATACAATTTCTATAATATTCATCTCTCCTCTGCCAGATTCTGTTTTCTCTTTTGCTGCTTTTCAGAATTCAGAGTGGAGTGCTCACATGCAAGATGAGGCAGTGAGCTTTTCTGAGTTTTTCAGGGAAAACAGATTTGCAGAGAAAACTCCTCCATTCATTTCTTTGGAACATCTTCAATGTATGTCTCACTACCTCAGAGTTCCTGCAAAAGCTCAGATAATTGGAGAAAAATGGTATGGCAGAATGCATTAACATGACATAGTGTGTAAACAGTTACTGAAACACAGAAGCAACAGAAAAATTCCACATTCATCCCTACAGTGATTGAGAGTCTTGGGGCTCTGTGATGATATAAGGATCTACTTGCCTCTGGGTCATTGACTGTAATTTCAAACTAGGAGGAGGCAACTGTCCACCATTCCATTGCAGCAACTGATCTGTGGTTCAGGTAAAATAAGATATCATTTCCCTTCAGCTCAGAGACAATCATTTATTTTGAGTCATGAGAATGTGCTTTAAACATGGTGATGAAGACATCAAAAGCAAGGTGGTTTTTGAATTGGAGAAGCCTTGTTGTAAGAATGAACTTTGGAGTCAAATTCTGGGCTTACTTGAAAAAAGTTACTTAGGTTGGGCGCGGTAGCTCACACCTGTAATTCCAACACTTTGGGAGGCTGAGGCGGGTGGATCGCCTGAGGTCAGGGGTTCGAGACTAGCTTCATCAACATAGTGAAACCCCATCTCTTCTAAAAATATAAAAATTAGTCAGGCATAGTGGTGGACACCTGTAATCCCAGCTACTTAGGAGGCTGAGGCGAGAGAATAACTTGAACCTGGGAGGCAGAGGTTGCAGTGAGCTGAGACCATGCCATTGTACTCCAGCCTGGTCAACATGAGTTAAACTTTATCTCAAAAAAATAAAAAATTACTTTACCTCTTTAGGTCTGATAGATCATCCATCTTTCAAATGAGTTAAATAATTTGATAATAACTTCATTTAGCTGCTTGTGAGAACTGTATAAACTAATTCTTATAAAAATAAAACCATAGAGTACATAGTGAATAGAAGTAAATTCTCGATAGAAAGAAGTATTATTATCATTAGTATTGTTAAGACAAAAGAGTATTTATGTAAGAAAACAGAAGAAAGGAGGTTGCTGACTGAGGCTGAGGAGGGTAAGGGTGAATTGCAGACTGTACGCAGGCCCATCTGGCAATTACTAGGATTCTCCCTGGATTTGGGGACCATGAATAAAGAAGCTTCAACCTTGGCTCCGCAGTCTACCAAAGATCCCTGTAGGGAGGGATGATTCTCTCTGTACTCTATTACTGGGTAAGTGGGGGAGGTTTAGATTCTGGAGGTGGCAGAGATGTAATGATGTTAGGGTTTCTATCTCAGCGCTGCATGCTATTACCTGTGTGACTTTGGGAGAGTCACTTTCTCTCTGAGAGAGTTGATAGGGATGCATCATAGAGGGCTGGTTCCTTTCCTTCTTAGGAACAGGATCTTGTTTTTGTTTGGGGTAAGCACATTCCTGCCCTGAGTTACGTTTGCCAGCTAATCTTATAAGTAGGTATGGTGTATCTGAATTCTGGCCAATGAGACACATTGTGAGGACTATCATGGAACTTAAAGGGAGAGAGGCGTTCTCCTTTATTCTCTCCTCCATCCTCTTGTCTAGAAACAGAAGTGATGGCTGGACTCCTAGTGGTCATCTTAAGATCGTGAGGATGGTAGAGCAAATGACATCTGGAACACCCAAAATGTTTTTATATGAATGAAACATCAACGTCCATCTAGTTTTAAGCCCTGCTTTGAGATTTTCTGTCACATGCAGCCAAACCTAAGTTCTAACAAGGCAAATATAATAATGGTACATCCCCAATAAGATTTTTGTAGTGATTTATCAAGTTTAGGTTGATAAAGTGGTTAGCAGACAATTTGGTTTTGTGTATTTATAAATTCATTCATTCATTAAATATTTATCATATCTACTCTGTTTCAAACCTTCTCCTTGGCATCGAGAACACACGGGTGAATAAGACTATAAGGCTGAGACCACAAACAAACCATATTCCAGAAAAGAGACTGACGACAAACCTGCAATGACATAAGTCAATCTGACGGAGACTAAAATCCCATAGAAGAAAATTAAATGGGGTTATGCTGTTGAAAGTAGAATGAAGGAAAGCACATTATAGTGGTCAAAGAAAGTCTCTTTAAGGAAATGACCTTTCAACTGGCATCAGAATGATAAGAAGTGAGTCAGATACAGATTTTGAAGGAAGAACAGTCCAGGTGAGGAAGAGGGTAAGTTGGAGGATGCTGAAGTGGGAAGAAGGTTAGTATGGTATCCAAATAAGCCTTCCAGGCTACAGCATGGGCAACAAGGTTGGGAGTAGGAGGTGAGATTAACATGTACACAGGCCAGGTTGTAGAGAACCTTGAACAGTTGGCGGAAGAGGTACTCAGAAATATACATCATAGAAGGAGGATTTGTAAAATCCAGGTCACCCCCAAATCCAAAATTAGTGCAATTAAATGCCATCACGTTACTGCACTTATTTCTTGCAATATGGAAAAACTTGTTTTCCAGCTAAAGCAAAGTGGATAAATATTCCAACATGATGTTCAATTGGTGGCAAGAATTATGACTGTATAAGGGCCCATGCGTGGTTGAATACAATGAGGAAGTCTCCTGAGGCAGTGAGCTGGCATGCAAGTAATCTCGTCCCATGAGTCCAGACAGAATGTCCCAAGTGTATGCATGTGGCAAGAGAAGTGTGCTCAGAGAGGAATGTGAAGGCAGAGCAGAGTGTGCACATACACACACACACACACACACACACACAGAGAAGACAGGATAGAGATTCTCCCCAGTGGTTGCTCTGGGGAGAAATGTTCTAGTAAATAAAGGATTATTTTTATTTATTATGTTTGTTTTTCGTGCATGCACACGTGTGTGTGTGTGTGTGTGTGTGTGTGTGTGTGTGTGTTCATGACAGGTACACAGTTCCTTACTCCCCTCCCTCTTTATTTTACTCTAACCACAAATCAGACAGGAAGGCTACTTAATGATGTGATATTTTGCTTTATTGAGAGAGAACCGGGCATAGACATTCCTTACCTGGGGAAATTGATACTGTACCATTAAGAACACTCACAGAAGGTTGAATCCGAAAACCACCTAACAGGCAAAGTTAAAGAAGAGTGAGAATGGGAAATGGTTGCTGGGATCGATTCCAGACCTGGTTGCTTTATGATGCTTGTAATTGTTTGTTCAAGAGTTCCTGTATGGATTGTTTTCCTATGATACTATCTATCCTTTCAGAAATAACCAAGGACAGATGCTGAACTATTGCCACAATCCCTTCCGTTGTCTAGAAATGAGCTACACCGATTTCAAAACTTCTATTATTTTGTGGCTCACAGGATCACCAGAGATGGAATCTTTTGTAAGCTTGGGGAGCTTGCCTTTCTTTATGTTTTCATTTTTTTGTCTTCCCCAAATACTGTTGACAGGAAAGAAAATAGGTTTTCTCAACTGTCTCTGGATTCTTAGGGCTTCTTATGCCCAAAAGTCACTGTTTGCAGAAAGCCACCTTCAGGCCACTTGGAAAAGAAGAAGACTTTGCAGTATATACATTTTTTTTTCATATATTAGAATGAGTTCTACTGTTTCATGGTTCACACTGATTTTTTTAAACAAAATTTTATAAAGGGTTTTGGCAGGGGAAGGATACGTGGAAGAAATTTTCATGTGGCAATAGCTGGGCTATTTTGGGTTAGGAGACAAAGAAAAATCTCCCTTGCAGTATAAAAAATTATAATAAAACTCTAACTATTCTATATCTTCCCTCTCTTCAGGTGAATAATTTACTCACTGGAATTGCCTCTAAAACATATATGCCTTTTGGGAAAAGGCAAAGAGGTGTAAGAGGCTTGTGTGTCAGGACGAAATAGAAGACCCTACCAAAATGCACACTGCCCCTGTTTTTATTTTTGTCTGTACATCTTCTCCATTAATAATGGAGCCCTGTTGCATTATACATCAGATTCCATGAAGAGCAAAAAAGCTTGTTTCTCTGGGTGATGATGAAAGACACACAATTCTAGAGAAGACCATGGATTCTCCAGAAATTCAGCAAAGCATATCCTCCATAGAGCCATGAATCTTCCACCAATTCCCCATATTCCTTCCACTGATCTACACTATTTATTTCCACCAGACTTTGCTGAATCTACTGTTTTAATGCCAATGAATTCTACTCTAGTCTGCCTCAAAACAGCACCAAAGGCCCAAAGTGCTTAGATATAAGAGTTGAAGTCTGGAGGAAACAGCTGGATGAAAGAGAAGAGAAGAATAAGAAAAACTGAGCATGAGGCAAGAGGAGGCATGGTGATCAAGGGAACTTGATTTGCAACTGAAGCAATGCAACTTTTAGAAAAATAAGAAAGAGCCCTTTGCAAGCATCCACAATCAGCAACTCCAATAAACTCTATTTTCAATATACCTGCTCTGGCTAGATTGCTTCTTTGTAAACTAATGTGCATATGTAAGAGGGAGACGACGGCCCAGCTACCAAGGCATTGAGCGCACTGGCCTAAGGAAATGAGGAAAGTCTGGAATGTGAGACAGTGAAATTTAAAGGAAAGTTTCCAATAAGCCCAGCTGGCGGGTAAGCTGTGGGATGGCAGATGAGGCAGCAGAGGCCCTTGTATGTCCATCACTGTATGGTTGTCAGCCTGGCAGGACAGCCCACCCAGGTCTGTTTGTTGGTGGGACTCAGAAACCTCTTGAAAAAGAACCATCATAGGAGGAGAGAATAGAGTCGCCCAGGCTTCATGAAAAGGAAACAGGCCAGAGTTTGAGGAAGAGAGCAATTCCCAGCACAGCATCATGTCTGTCCTTCAAGGATAATTTGCGAGTCCCTTGAACAGAAGCTGAGGATGGGGGAGAGCCTGTAAGAAAGAGTGAAGGGATGATAAAACAAGAGAGGCCGCATGACTATGTTCTCTGCATGGGCAGGGCTGCCTCATAGTTTGTGTAATGGCAGATAGAACCACAGCAGTGGGGAGCCTCTGGATTTGCTATGGCAGTGGGACATGTGCACAGGGCTGGAGACACTGCCAATATCCTCCCAAGAGCAGAGGGGCCATCCAAGCATCACACTTGGCCCCTCTGGCCTCTCCCCAACTCTTGTCACTCTGCGTCTGTACGTGGGTCTCAGTGTCTTTGTCTCACCATCCCTCTCTCTCTAGCCTCTCTCCTTTACCTTTATTTCCCCCTCACTGTCTCACTCCTTCACTATTTCTCATTTCATCTGTATCTGTCTTATTCTAGCATGTGTTCTCTCTTCCCACCATCTGTTTTTCTCTTTTCCTATTTTTCTCTCTCCCTTCCTCATATCTCTTTTTTTCTCTTATCATTTCTCTCTATATATCCCTTTTTCTCTCTCTCCCTCTATACTTCTGTCTCATTTTTTCTCTCACCTTCTCTCTCTCACCCCCTTTGTCTCTTCTTCTCTCTCACCCCCTTTCTCTCTCCTTTTCTCTCACCTCCTCTCTTTCTCTCATCACCTCTCTCTCCTTCTCTCCTTCTCTCCCTGTCTTCTCTCCTTTCTCCTACATCTCTCTCATCTGTCTTGCCTCTCCCCTTCTCCCTCTTTCCTGTCCCCTCTCTCCTTCTCTTCTTCTCTATTTCTTTCCTTTTCTCTTTCCCTCCACTCTCTTTTCTCATGGTCTATCTCCCAAACCCATCAGTGGTAGGAAAGAGCCTTGAGGACCCACTGGACGAACATGGCTGAAGGCCAGGAGGGACATCACCTCTTGGGGGTCACTGTCAGAAAAGGGGTTCAGGGCTGGAGAGACACCCAAAAGCCAGCTCTGGCTGGTCTACTATGAACAGGAACTATCTGCCTGAAGTTCTAGATCTGTGCCTGGCTCTGCACGGGTGGCCACAGCAGCTTTTCCGTAACATCTTCGCAAATGGCTCCATCAGGGCCAGAGTTTTCCTGCACTACAGTGGGGCCTAAGGAGAGCAGGGAGTAAGAACTCCTGGGCAGTCTCAAGATAAGGATGACCTCGAATTTCAGAGAAAAGATTCTGATATATTTTCCACTAACTGCCTTCTCATGGAGCCTCAGAATTGTACAGGACTAAGCGATGCAGGTCATGAGCAGCTCTGGTTATGAATTCTTCAATCTGTCTCTAACCCTCCCTACCACTTCATTTTCATCAGAAATATTTTCCTGGCATATAATTGAAATCCCTATCAGATTTGATCTTTACTGTATTTTTCATTATTTATTCAGCTCTGCATCAGTTCCTCTGCTGTGGGTGATCTCCTTTGAAGTGAAGTCTTCTTAGAAATGACTCTTTTGTACCAGTGTTCCTGCCACTGTGCCCAGGATTGATCTACAATGCAGCCTGAGATAAGCTCTGAACCTGCTGCTGCTGTCTCTGTTAAATTCCAAATGTCCTTCACCAGCACCTTCCAGAAAGCATTTATCGGGAGCCTTTTAGGAAACAGAAATGACACACCCCAACTGCTGGGATCATAGGCCAGCTGTCTACTCACACCCTGCGGACCTGAGTGTTTCAACTCCATTCCGGATGGAGTCAAAATTTCCAAATAATCATAAAAATGTCCTTCTCGGTGGCCTGTAATTCATATGCTTTTTATCAACTCTTGAACCATGAAAAGTTAACCACCTGGCCCCTTTGTCCCAATCAGCATGCTATTCTCTCCTACATAATTATTAACTCTTAAGTAGAATTCTGATTTTATAATACTCTACTATCATATCAATTCAACAGCACTGGCCATGGAGGTTATTGTTTGTAATCTGGATTTGTCATAAGAAGAATCCAGGAACTTAATTAAGTTCCTAGAGGCCACTCAGCAAGTCAATACCCAAGACAAAGGCAGGCCGGTGCCCACAGTCCTGAGGCTCACTGCCTCCCTCCAGGAGGACTATTGCTCTTGTCTAATGACTTGCAGTTCTTTTCTGACACATTCAGACTCGCAGCCTATAACGATCACCTGTTAATATTGCTAGCTTTTAAAAAGAAGCCATTTATTTCTCATTCCAAGCCTCGTACACTTACATTTAGTATGGTTGAGTGAGTGGTGTACCCTGCTAGAAAAACAAAACAAAACAAAAAAACACAACACTGATTTCCATTTCTGTTGAGATATTTTTTATTTCTCCCTCTCCTGGAAAGAACAGAGATGCACAGGGGTCTGGTGAGAGGGCAAAGCGGGAGGAACAGAGCCTGAGGTTGCCATGTTTCCACGTGGAATGCAGCTCCATTTCCCTAATACTGAGGGTTTCTTCATGTCGGAGCCAAATTCCTTGTGTTTGTTTTGCAGCCAGGTGGCATGGAATAATGCACGGCTCGTTCCAAGGGAGCTCAGTTAGAACACATGCTTTAACTCAATCAACACAAGCCTCATAAAAAAAATATCTGGGCCTTCCTTCATTTTCTCTCACTAAAGGAGTTTATAGCCCACAGCATGGCCTTTAATTAAATTTGGACATCACACACCCAACAGGGAAACAACCAAAGTAAGCCAGTCTTTATATAAACGTCAGTTACTTATTAGGCAAAAGCAGAAAGACAAGCAATATTTATTTTCTGGTTTAGGGCTTAAAATAATGAATGAGATTCAGGACTGATGTTGAGATTAAAAACTCACTCATCTGTATGTGACAGTCATGGAAGAGGGGTTGCCATGGTATCAGCCCAGAACTGCGGCTCCCCAGTCCTTCATTATCCATGGAGAGATCGGAGACACAGAAGGTACTGATCCCTAACTGGACCTGGGCCCAGGGTCTCCCTTCTTTTCTTGAACATCCTCCAAAGTTGTGGGCCTGTCTTATGTCCATGTTCTCAAAAATAGAGCAGCTACTTGAACATTTTGCAATGCATGCCTTGAGAAATATTTAGATTCTCAAAGACTGAGAAATCCAGTCTGAAACAACCCTTTGGCTGGACCAAACGGTGTTGAAAATTTGTCACAGGGTCCCCTGGGTTCTCCTAGTTCTTAAGACATTCAAGCATCTGAGTGCAGAATCCATTTGCAACTTTCTCCAGTTGAACTGTTTGGGAGCTCCAATGTCAATCACCACATAGCCAATAGGAATAAGAAGCTCAATTCACTTTACATGAGTTGAATGATTTGATTTCACACTTACCCCTATGAGAGAGACACTGTTCTTTCCCCTATTTTACAGATGGGAAAACTGAAGTACAGAATTAATATAATACAGCAAGTAAATATCAGGACCAGGATGTATGTCTAAGCTGGTTCCCTCCAGAGCCATGGCTTCAACCCATGGTGTCCCTGAGCTCCAGTCAATGAGTTAGAAAGGAAATCTAACCCTTTGTGGGGAGCATCCCATAAACTTCAGGGATGAGAGACATTGTCACACTCTTTCATGGAGCTGAATCTTATCTGCAGCATTCCTTTTTAACTGTCAGCACACCATTGCACAAAACACCTTCAGCAGTGAAGTGGCTTCTTGGAGTAGCTGTGTTTGTCCCAGGCAGTTCTTGGAAAAAAAACTCCTTACCTCTCTGTAACTTCTATTCATTAGTTTTAGTTCTTAGCCTGCATCTCTCCCAGATGACAGCTCAGCCCCTCCTGTTTGGCCCCCAGTGTCATACCTTCTCAGGCAAAACATCCCCCTTCTCTCACCTGTGCATGGTAGGATCCCTGTGTTGAGTCTTCCTGCAGGCTGATCACAGCCCCAATTACTGCTGGGAAGGGCAGTGCTCTCAGCCGAGGTAACTGAGTCTTTGTTGACAATAGAAATAATAGAGCACTTTCTGCCCTATCACCCTCCTACTTTTGTTTTAACTAGGTCACGAAATGCTGAAAAACCCAGCTAATGATGCACTTTGTCTTTTCAGGGCTTGCTTCAGTCCCTGAAAGATTTGACTATACAAACACTGTGATATACATACAAACAAGATCAAGGGGATCTGAAACATGAAACCCAACCCATTAACTGCCCCCTACAGTGTTAAGATGATGCATAAAAAATAATGGATGAACAAATTGAATGGGCTAAAGATTTGACTTTACAAACTTGCTTCAGTCCCTGAAAGATTTGACTATACAAACACTGTGATATACATACAAACAAGATCAAGGGGATCTGAAACATGAAACCCAACCCATTAACTGTCCCCTACAGGGTTAAGATGATGCATAAAAAAGAATCGATGAACAAATTGAATGGGCTAAAGAATCACATTTTCTGAGACTAGATTCTACATCTATGCATCCCAAGTATTACCACGGAGGTGGAAGCTGATACGGACTTGCTTCAGTGATGCAGCTATTCCAATCTCAAGGGTGCACATATTTTATCTGGTTCTTCTAGAACGTGTTCTTTTAAGTCAGTGACATTACAGACTTCAAGCCCTTGAGGATACAAAAATCTCCTTCCCTTAGGGTTTTCTAAAACTTTGAATAGAATTTAGAAAACCACAAGCCCTTGGGGATTTCCAAATATCCCTAGCCCTAAGGGATTTCTTTTATTTTTTCTCTCTTTTTCTTCTTTCTTTCTTTCTTTCTTTCTTTCTTTCTTTCTTTCTTTCTTTCTTTCTTTCTTTCTTTCTTTCTTTCTTTCTTTCTTTCTTCTTCTCTTTCTTTCTTTCTTTCTTTCTTTCTTTCTTTCTTTCTTTCTTTCTTTCCTTCCTTCCTTCCTTCCTTCCTTCCTTCCTTCCTTCCTTCCTTCCTTCCTTCTTTCTTTCCTTCCTTCCTTCTTTCCTTCTTTCCTCCTCTCTCTCTCTCTCTCTGTCTCTCTCTCTCTCTCTTTTTTTTAGAGGGAGTCTCGCTCTCTTTTTTTTAGAGGGAGTCACCTAGGCTGGAGTGCAGTGGCACAATCTCAGCTCACTGCAACCTCCACCTCCTGGGCTCAAGCAATTCTCCTGCCTCAGCCTCCTGACCAGTTGGGATTACAAGCATGCACCACCACGTCCGGCTAATTTTTGTATTTTTAGTAGAGACAGGGTTTTGCCATGTTGGCCAGGCTGGTCTCAAACTCCTGACTTCAGATGATCCGCACGCCTCAGCCTCCCAAAGTGCTGGGATTATAGGTGTGAGCCACCACACCTGGCTGCCCTTGGAGATTTCTAAAATTTGGGGTTTTAAAAAAATAATTTCAACTTCTATTTTAGAATCAGGAGGCACATGCACAGGTTTATTACATGAGTATATTGCATGATGCTGAGGTTTAGGGCAAGAGTGATCCCATCAATTGTGAGCACAGTACCCAATAGATTTTTAACCCTCACTCCCCTCCCTCCCTCTGCCCACCTTCTAGTAGCCTCAGTGTCTATTGTTGCATCTTTATGTCCAAGAGTACCAATGTTGAGTTCTCACTGATAGGAGAGAACATACGGTATTTGGTTTTCTGTTCCTGTGCTAATTTGCCTAGGATAATGGCCTCTGGCTGCATCCATGTTGCTGCAAAGGATATGATTTCATTCTTTTTAAAAATTGAAAATAGAAATGGACATATTACAGCTTCTGCCCTTTGTGTGCTAGCTTTGCAAACAGGTGGACCCAAACTCAAACACTGGTTTTTGCCATTCGTTAGCTTTATGAGCTTGTACAAGTTACTCAGTCTCACTGAGCCTCAATTTGTCTGGCATTTAATAGATATTCAATAAACTATAACTCTGCATTTCTGTGGTTATTACTGTTTTCATATCAGTCAAAGTTGATTGCAGGAAACAGAAACCTGGTATTTCATGTAGAATGGGATTGAATGCAGTAGATTAGCTGGCTGCAAAATTCCTAGACAGCATGGTAGATCAGCAGTCAGGAGTCTCACTCTGAACGAATTAGTACAGGGACATAAAACTGCAGCTGCTGTAAGCAGAGGTCAGGAAGGCATTGCTGTTGCTGCCACAACTTCTTCTAAACACCTACAAGGCCAAGTCTGACAGCCACCTGAAAATACTCATTTCTGCAGCCATCCTCACCAACAGGAATAGCAGCAAGAAGATGACCTTTGTCTTAACTTTAGTGACATCCAAATCTCATTCAAGTGCATCTAATTGTCAGAACATCATTTACATCTAGAACCCTAGCTGCAAAGGAGTCAGGAAAGTAGATTTTCAACCCTCAAGCCCCTGTGGCACAGTAAGACACATTGAAAAAGGTGGAAATGGATGCTGAGTGATAATTGACAATATCCAACACATTACTCCTGGCTGCCATCTCTACCACCAATAGAATGTGGCCTTAGTACCACTGCCACAGCCATGGGGATGGTCTGGCACAGAGTTTGTGGCAATTTTCATCCCCATAAGGTAAGTAATGTGGGTTTCTGGTACTGCAGCCTATAACAATTTACAGACATTTTCTTTGTTTGAAATTAGGCCACGTGGGATCAGATGCGTAACCTTTTCTGTTGAACATCCTAATGTGAACAACAGAGTCTATCAGCCCTGGGTAGAGAGTCACATTCAGAATTGAAACAAACACATGTGATCAGACTGGAACAGTTTTATGAATAATAAAGACATTTCTGATTAAATAAATTGCTCAGTGCTCAAATCACCATTCAAACAGGAAATTGACTCTTACATCTGTTCTTTATAATAAGCATATGGAAACACACCCTATGAACTTCCCATCATCCACTCCAAGAATACATGATGTCAAATGGGTGGATTACAGATACATCAGAACCACAAATGATTCAAACTACTATTTTATTCTCTTCTCTGAGTGTCCAAAGAACTAAGAAACCCATGAGTGTCCTTTTACCTGTATGCTCATTGTTTGCTCTCTCTGCTCCTTGATTAGCATGAAAAACAATCGATCAATGATAGGCAGCCAGAGAGGAAAAAACACAGTAGATACTAAGGTGGGGAAAGATGAAGAATATGTGTTCATGGTATACAGACAAACTAAAGAGGCATAAACAGATGAAGTGAAACTTTTGAGTTCAAAAAAACAAATTGACAGGAGCAGTATCATGGAAGTCTAACTCATCAGAGATGCAAAAGAGGTTGCATCATCAGAGATGCAAAAGAGGTTGAACTTTTTCTTACAATAGATTCATACAAAACCATTTACAGAGTAAACACTCCTCCAACATTTGTATGTCGACAAACATCTAATTGTAGTTTGCTACACAAAGCCATACAAAATAAGCATTCATTTAAAATACTATTAACTTAATTATGGTAATAGATTCAATGTGTAAACCTAGAAAATTATGGGCTGGTGATATTAGGTTGTTCGATTTTAAAATAATATGTTGATTATTAATAGCAACACAGTCCTAGTAATAACCAGATCATGACAGTGGAATGGTAAATACACATGAAGTATTCAGAAAAAAAAATTCACAGATGCTTCTATTATGGCAAATAAGAGTTGTCATGGTTAAAACAGCCCTACCTCTCTCAAAATGAATTAATCAAAACACTTATCCTGAATGGCATTTTCTAGTTCTGGGAATAAATTTGTTACTTCTCACTTGTCACACTAATGAAGTCCCACTGTAAGATTTAAGAGCAACAGCTCATCTGGCATTGTTATTTATATCTCCACTGGAAAGTAGCTGTTTCCTTACTTGTAGTACCGTAAGGTCCAGTTTTGAGAATACAGCAAATTGAGTTAAAGAGTGACTCTTGTTGTTGTCTCATTATTTTTTCCCTTTAAATATAATTTTGAAAAAAAAAATTAGTCCTTTTTATTTCAATGGATTCATACTTGCCCAAATGAGAGAAGAATAAATTACACAAGTGCAACGTCCATGTGTAAAAAAAATCAATGAGATACATATGTGTTATAAACCACACAGTAAATTGAAAGGAAGGTGGGTGGTTAAGTCACTCTAGTCTTCACAATCTATAACTCAGTTAAACAACGAAAGGCAAAGTTGTAGCTGCCTCTGTAGGAAGTAAGTAGGTAGGTATAACATGGGGAGATGAACAGATACAAGGAAGGAAGGAAGGAAGGAAGGAGGGAAGGAAGGAAGAAAGAAGGGAAGGAAAGAAGGATGGAAGGGAGGAAGAGAGTAGAAAAGGAAGGAAAGAATTAGGGAAAGAGAGAAGGAAGAAGGAAGGGAGCAGGGGAGGAGGAAGGAGAAAGGAAAGTAGGCAGGCAAGACAAACAAATAATCGTGTTGTTTTTACATTAGACTATTACTAAGACAGACCCCATTCTAAGATGCTGGTTATTCCCATGAAACCTCATGCCCATCAGCGTGTTCCACTGGACTAATGAATATGAAGTGTATGTTCATCTATTGATCTGAATTAAGTCCTACGACCAGAATTTAGTGTCATTAATGATCTCTTTAATGAATGCAGGCAGAAACCATTATCAAATGATGATTTTTTTTTTTCATCTTGGAAAGATTATTTTAAATCCAAACACATTCTTCCAACTCTGTTTTAACCACCAAGAGATATATTTTACAAGATAGAAAATCCCTTATGATAGAGCTCTTTCCTACATCCCATTCTTCCTCTGGCCCTCAAAGTTTCAGATACACTGATCATTTCTTATTTTATATCTGGAAATTCCACTGTAAGGTATTTCCTGGTCCTGTCTCTTTTTCTGTACTTTTTACCACTTTGGGACAGCTTTTGATTTTGTATATATCACAATGTTTTGTGTTTAACTGAGTTGTAATTTCATTGCATTTCTCTGCCCATGTAACTGACCCCCTTCACCACTAAACTTGTGAGCTCCTCAGGGGTAGGCACATATTTTATATTTTGTTTGCATTACTAAAGCATAGCATATGGCTTTATACAGAGTATGTGCTCAGTAAATGTTTACAATAAACTGAATTGACACAGTCATTTATTTTTCATTTGACCATTTTAAAAGACAGTCTTCAGAATAAGCCAAGACTCTTTTTATTTATTTTATTTTTATTTTATTTTATTTTATTTTTGAGTTGGAGTTTCGCTCAAACTCAGTCAAGGTCAAATTTCATTTTGTTGCCCAGGCTGGAGTGCAATGGCACAATCTCGGCTCAGTGCAACCTCCACCTCGCAGGCTCAAGTGATTCTCCTGCCTCAGCCTCCCTAGTAGCTGGGATTACAGGCACCTGCCACCACACCCAGCTAACTTTTTGTATTTTTAGTAGAGATGGGGTTTCACTATGTTGGCCAGGCTGGTCTCGAACTCCTAACCTCAGGCAATCCACCCGCCTCAGCCTCCCAAAGTGCTGGAATTACAGGCGTAAGCCACTGTGCCCGGCTGACTCTTTTTAAAATCCTCATGTCCAGATCACCCTCTAGACAAATGAAATCAAAATGTCTGCAGGTAAGAGCTGGACATCAGTATTTTTCAGAGCTCTCCAAGCGTTTCCAAGGTGTAACAAAATCTGGAAACCAGTGCCCTACAGCATTTTCCAGCCACTCTTGGTGCTTTGTGTCAGCAGAGTAGAAGGGACATTCCACCTGCCCAAGGCCTGTCCCTCCAGATATGCACCAAATGTGGAAAAAAGTAGTGTAATGGTTCAAGAAAGAGGAATTTAACATTCCTTCTCCCCACCTCCAGTTCCTACCAAATGCTTCACTCCTGGGCTTTGGACAATATTTTCATTTATTTTCCCACAATGGCTTTTAAAATATATCTCTGGGGGGTTAAAACAGAGTTGGAAGAATGTGTTTGGATTTAAAATAATCTTTCCAAGATGGAAAAAAAAAAAATCATCATTTGATAATGGTTTCTGCCTGAGTTCATTAAAGAGATCACTGTGACGCTAAATTCTAATCCTACGACTTAATTCAGATCAATAGCTGAATATACACTTCCTATTCATTAGTCCAGAGGAACACGCAGATGGGCATGTTTTACTGAAGTGTCTCATCAGAACATATTTAAGGAGCTGAAAGAGACGGTGCTGTCCTTCTACGAGAAGCTGGCAGTATCCCTCTCCCCTCCCGCCTATGGATGAAGACGTCTTCGCTAGTATGTCCCTCACATTTGGTTAGTCTGGGACCCTTAATACAGCGAATCAGAGTTTGGCTTAAAGTACAGTTGTATAAAATAAACTAATTTTTTGTTATGTATTCAGAAAGGCAGACCTTCCTATAAATAGTCCTTTATGTGGAATTTGCAATCCTATCTACAATGATCTGTTGAGCAGATGCCTCCGTATGCAACAGAGGAAGCTAACCTGGGGGTAAACTTAAAGTTCTGTTGGAATAGATTTTGTGGTCCCTTCTTTAAACTCCCTGCCCCAGTTTGGATCTTCCAGCTCAGTTGGAGGTTTCACACCAAGGCTGAGAAAAAAATCTGTAAGAGAAAAAAACAAATTGCATTCTGCCCCTGAGGTGAGAACTTAGTGAGGGTAATTCACAAAGAGCTAGGAAAAGACCACCCTCTCCCTTGCATTTTGTGCATGGCCAAAGGGCACTACATCTACATTTGCTGTTGATAATTTTCGTGAACATTAAACTCACATGCAGAATTTATTCTCCATTCCCCATTAGGAGAGTTATGCAACCTGAATCCTTAATGGACTTAATCAGCAGGATAACATGACATTTCTCCCATCCTGTGCTAAGTACGAGGCAGAATACAAAGACATATGAGAGACATCTCTGCCCTTGAGGATTTTATAATCTAGTTGGAGAGAGGAGAGGGTCACAAAAAGTACTATAATGTATGACATGTCTAGTAAAGGGACTGCTCAAGTCAAGGCTCATTTGTTTGCAAGGAAGAGAAACACTCAAAATTGCTCAAGTTCAGATGCAGCACATTTTTGTAGAAAGCCCAAGGAAAGTTAAACTACCAGCTTCCTAGAAAGGCAAATGCAGAGAGCACAGAAGTCTTGTCTTATCTCTGGCAGTATCATCTTGCCTGCTTTATTTATCCTCTCTTGTCTGGCTTCCTCTGCATCTGCTCTGAAGATCACTATATGTCAAACTTTCTAGAAGATACCTCACATAAACTAACTCAGTTAATTTTACACTTGAAAATATCTTAAAGAAGCAGATACTACTATCTCTTCTATCATCATCATCAAAAGCAGGACCAGAAGCATTATGGGCTGGACACTGTGCTAAGTGACTTCCTTATGTTATCTAGCCTTATCACAGGCCTGGGAAGAAAGAGAATGAGAAGGGAAAAAAATGAAAGGGCAGAGAGCAGGAGATTTTACAGAAGAAAATGTTTGACCGTTCCCACATTACTAAATCACTTCAAAGCCTTCGTTCCTCTGGGTCCTGTGTAGACATGGTTCTTTCGATTTTGCGATTTAGGAAAACGTCTTCTGCTCCACCCATATCTGCATGTATAGATCATTTTCTCTTTCACTTCCTGGTAGCTGAGCCCAAATTTACTCTTAAGTCTCTTACAAAGGAAACATATTGGATGGGGTTGAACTAAATCTGAAAATCCTCAAAATATCCAAAATTCAACAAGCGTTCACCTGAAAGTATATTTTCCACATGTAATGCACTGTGATGGATGTTGATACTCTTATTTCTACATAAGAACATATACAGCAAAAAGAAGTGAATGTTATTTGGCTGAAAGATGTGGAAAGAGTACTGATTAAATGTCAGGAGAGGTTATTTGAATGGAAGGTTCATTTGAACCATTTCTATAAAGCTTCAGTAGAATTTTTATAAGATAAGAAAAGACTTAAATGGAAGAATCAAACAGGCATCTTTCATAATCTGTTGGGAAGGCATAAAGAGTTGGTTAAGCAGAGAATGATGGAGTGGGAGAGAGACGCCCTCTCTCTGATTTGGGGTCAATCTACATCAAAACAGTCCCTTCAGCAAAGCTAAAATGGCTAAAATTAACAAGATCTGATATTACTAGTAGATGTGGAACAACTGAAATTCTCATACACTGCTGGCAAGAGTGTAAATTTGTAAAAACAGTATAGAAAATAGTTAAAGCTAACAGAAGCATATCCTGCGACTCAGCAATTCTACTGCTAGGAATGTAACTCAACAGAAATGTGAACATATTTCACCCAATATACAAGAGTATGAATACAAGAGTATTCATTCTAGCCCTATTCATTATAGCTCAAACTGGGAATGACCCAAATGTCCATTAGTAGTAGAATGAATAATTAAAATGCAGTATATTTACATAATGTGATACTATACTGCACTGAAAATGAATGAAGTACAACTGCATGTAACAACATGGATGACTTTCACAACCATAGTGTTAAGTCAAAGAAACCAATACACACCATATGATTGCATTTACATAAAGTTCCAAAACAGGCAAAAATAATCCACTGACTGCCTGAGACCCTGTTGCTGAAGATGTCACATGCAGGGCTCTGGTCTTCATTCCAGCTGAACCCAGACTTTCAGTCATCCCCACCAAGGTGCCAGACCTGGGAATGAAGTTGTCTTGCTCCTTCTAGACCAGCCCATCTGCCAGCTGAATGGCACTGAGTGTTGTTTGTCTATGTCTTGTATAATAGGCTTCCCCAGCCAAGCCTGTCAAAGTTTCTAACAGACAAAATCATGGACTGCAACAAAATGGTGGTTGTGTTAAGCCACTAGGTCTTGGGTAGTCTATTATGTACCTGTAACTGAAACACCTCTCAATCTACCAGGGTTGAAACCTCCTTGTTTTCTCACACTCATCCTGTTCCCTCCATACAATTAGAGAAGAGCTGCCTGTAGTTAAGAACATGAGCAATAGAGCCAGACATCCTGGGTTCAGAGTCCCACTTAGCAGATTGCTAGCAATACGGCCTCAGCTAATTATTCAAGAGCTCTAAATCTGTTTGCTCATATGAAAATGTGGACAAACGCTGACCTATTTATTTAGTTGATGTGAGGCTTGAAAGTATATGTAAATAAAGGTCTAGTATTTAAAGAATTAGGAAATTAAAGAATTGTATTTTTTGATTAATGCTTAGTGTTTTGAAAGTACACAATACATAAAACCCATTAATCAATCAGCCCTGTAGGTTATTTCCTTACCATCTCCCTCCCATATAGATACTTCTTTCCATTTCTGCACCACTACCTAGTTAAATGACTCAGGATAAGTTTCTGCATTGACCTTCAAATTCTTCTTCCCAACTTCTGCTCTTTCCTTGGCATGACATGTCTCACAGTGTTACTAAAACTGACTTTGCAAAAATTCTAACAGTGAGAAAATTATGGCAGCTCAAGTCTGATTTAACCCCCCATCTTGCCTTTCCCTTAATCATTCCTGGTCTTAGGCTAAGCTAACTTTAGTTTATAGTTTACATGGTAATAGGCTTTCCCCAAAACTCAACCACCTTTGTAAAGTTAATGAAAATGCCATCAGGCTAGGGAAAGGGGAGGAACCTGAATTCTGCTAAGGCATAGACTGGTCACAAGCTCTGTCCTACAGATAACATCTCTATTGTAGACTGGCGTGTTGAGGTATCTTTCCAGGTTTTTTGCAGGTCTGATACCCATGGCTCCACCTGGCCCCCACCAACCTTGCTGTTGCTTCTGTGGCCCCACCCAGAAGCAGGTCAGCTCAAAAGGACAGCTTCAACCCACTATGATTTCATCTCTGCCCCAGCCAATCAGCAGCAAGCACCCATTTTAGCCACACCCACCCCCTTCCCCAAACTGCCTTTGAAAAACCCCTGACCTACAAGCCTTCCAGGAGATTGATTTGAGTAGTAACTTGGTCTCCTGTATGGCATGGCCAGCCTCACGTCAATTAAACTCTTTCTTTACCGCAATGCTGTGGTCTTTATTTGTGCAGTGGGGCAGGAAGAACTGGTTGGGTGGTCACATTACCATACTAATCTTCCTAAAACAAAACAAACAAAACTGAAAACTCAGCATATTTAAGGCCTTCTAGAGGATGATCCCTGCTTTTTTTTTTTTTTTTTGTAATCTTTTCTGTTATCTCTTCCCTGCTAGTACCGCAGGTTTCCATTTAAAAGAATGACTCTGCTTCCCTGAACATGATCCAAATCACTGTTCACAAACTTGTAACTGTCCTAAATGCCTTTTCACACATCTCTAGCTGTTGAAATCCTATTTACCCCAAAAGAGTTTTTCAAATCTCAGCCTATCAACTAACACTTTGCTAATTCTGTGTTTCCTTGTTTCTCTGTTAGCATCTCTCTCTCTTCTTCTCTCTTTCATGACTCTCCCTCATGCTTTAAAATTCCACAGCAATAAATCTAAATCTCCTTTGTGACAATGGCCTCAACTATCCACATATTACAGTCATTTGCAGTTTTTTTTTTTTGGGGGGGGGGGTATGGAGTCTTGTTCTGTTGCCCAGGCTGGAGTGCAGTGGCACAATCTCGGCTCACTGCAACCTCCATCTCCTGGGTTCAAGACATTCTCCTACCTCAGCCTCCTGAGTAGCTGGGACTACAGGCATGCACCACTACGCCTGGCTAATTTTTGTATTTTTAGTAGAAACAGGGTTTCACCATGTTGGCCAAGCTGGTCTAAAACTCCTGACCTTAAGTGATCTGCCCGCCTCAGCATCCCAAAGTACTGGCATTACAGGCATAAGCCAGCACACCCAGCCCATTTGCAGTTTTCTAAATCTCCATAACATAATATAAACCTTTTAGCTCTAGCTTAACGCTTTGCACCTAGTGGACATTTAATAAATATTTGTTGAATTGTACCAAAAGGCTAGAATGAGCTGAATTTACTGGTAAAAGAGGCAGGACCTTGTCAAGAGTTTGCATGTCAAACAAAATTTCTGTGTGTCTAATCCATTTTGAAAACTATTTGCATCTCAACTGATGAGAAATGAATTCTATTTTTAAAAACCTCTAAGAAAAGACATTTTACTGCTTCTTTCAGTAACACATCCCAGTGTGTAATAAGCTCTAATGTCAGAATAATCTCATTTCTTTCTAACCTAAATCCTTCATGTTGCAGACTGAGCTATTTCTTCTGGATTTTTCCAAGTGAAGATAAAGAAATGATGCAGTGTTCACTTAGAAATGTCTGCCAATTTTCACTTGGCTATTAAGTTTTCCTTCCTTCATCTGTATGGTTAATGCAGGTGCAGAATATTATCACTATCACCACACAACCTCACTCACTGGACTAAGGTGACTCACCCAAGAGCAGATGCCTGACCCAAGTTGGGCTAATAAATCTTTTCCCCAGGATTTTCTGTTCCCTGGGATCATAAAAAGAGTTTGAGATATGTCTTTTTCTTTTTTTTTTTTTTTTATGTGGCCAAGGATATATGATACAAATTTCAAAAGCTATCATCTGCCATGCTCAAAGTGGTAGGGAGAAGGGCAGACTGGAAGGAGAGAGAAGAAAGTTTGCATGTATTGCTGGAAAGGGAATCCAGACAGAATCCAGGACCCTTGTTCCAATCATTCCCAAGACCCATGTGCAGCCTGGGTTTTCTAATTCCTTGCTGTTAAAGTCTTTTGTTGGAGTTCAAGAGCCGCAAAGATACATTGTTAGACTTACTAGTTCTTGTATTTCTGTCGTTTGCAACTAAAATACCTTTTGCTAACCCACTCTCTATCTCACCTGTGTTTTAATCAATCAACCAGCAAGTATTTACTCTTTCTATCATAATGGACATAAATGGTAGAAAAATGAAGGCAAGCCATTTCTTACCTTTTTTATTTTCCAAGATAAATTAACTCAGTCTCCTTTACTGTTATAGAAATAGCCTTCCATGTCTTTACCCATTGCCACTGACCTTTCCATAGCCATCTTCATCTTTTCTTAGTTCCCTAGAGCCGGACCCAGCATGCAGCAGGTATCTGAATATCACAGAGCGTGTCACATTAATGGTCTTCCACAGTCCACATGTCCTGGGCTTACCTGTGAACCCCTTAGCTACGGGGCTTCCTTGTTTTATAGTCACCTGTGGTCTTCTCTACACTTGGATGCTTCTCTTTAGGAAAGAACATTTGTCATTTTCCTCCTTCATTATCCGTTTTTGGCTTTGGACAAAATAGTGTAAGCCAATGTATAAAAGGTTCATTTCTTAGATTCAGCTACTGCTAACAGGAGGCTTTTGCTGACATTCCATATATTTAAATAGAAGGAAAAAGGGGTTTTATTTTATCCCTCACAAACTGCTACATATTGCAGTTAAAGTAAAAAAACCACAAACTGCTAGATATAGAAAGAACTATACCAAAAGACTTCTAGAAATAATCATAAGATAATAAAAATTACTTGTATCAATGAGACATAAGAACTAAATAATAGTGTGTAGGCTCCTGGGCTCTGTAGGGTTAGATTTTATATAGCTGTTATGTTTGGAAGAAAATAAGACTTAACCAGTGGTGCCCAATATTTAAAATGAAAGCCTATTATATAATATTGTCCTATGCCAGAAATCAGCAAACTTTCTCTGTAAAGGGTCAGAGAGAAAATGTTGTAGGCTTTGGAGAATGTTGTTTCCACCATAAGAACTCAACTCTGTCATTGTTTGCTACTATTTGTCAGAAAGCAGCTGGAGACATTACATTTTAAAAATGGGCATGGCTGTGTTCCAATAAAACTTTACTTATAAAAACAGTCAGTGGGCCTAATTCAGTCTGTGGGCCATAGCTTTCCAACCCCAGTCTGTACGTAATATCTTATATAGCATAGTTTTACTCACCATATGAAATGATGCCTAAAATGATGGGTGACGATAGGTTCTCTTGAAGTCCAGGGATTTATCTCCTGTGATGGTTAATATTAAGTGTCAAATTGATTGAATTGCAGGATGCAAGTATTATTTCTGGGTGTGCCTGTGAGGGTGTTGCTAGAGGAGTTTAATATTTGAGTCAGTGGACTGGGAGAGGAAGACCCACCTTCAATGTGGGTGGGCACCATCCAATCGGCTGCCAGCATGGCTAGAAAAGGCAGGCAGAAGGTGAAACGAGCAGGCTTGCTGAGTCTTCTGGTTCTCACCTTTCTCCTCTGCTGGATGCTTCCTGCCCTCAAACATCAGACTCCAGGTTCTTTGGCTTTTGGACCCTTGGACTTATACCACTGGTTTGCCAGGGGCTCTCAAGCCTTTGGCCACAGGCTGAAGGCTGCACTGTTGGCGTCCCTACTTTTGAGGTTTTGAGACTCAGACAGATCCATGACTGGCTTCCTTGTTCCTCAGCTTCCAGATGGCCTAGCGTGGGACTTTACCTTGTGATCGAGTGAGTCAATTCTCCTTAATAAACTCCCTTCATATATACATGTATCCATTAGTTTTGTCTGTCTAGAGAACCCTGACTAATACAACTCCTTTAACATAATTTTCATATAGTATTATTGAATACTACACATTATGTGTATATATCTATATATTTATCTAGAGATAGACAGTAGATAGATGATAGACACATAGATCGATAGATAGATAGGCAGGCAGATAGATGATAGATAGGCAGATAGATGATAGATAGATAGATAGATAGATAGATAGATAGATAGATAGATAGACAGACAGACAGACAGGCAGATAACTTGCTAAACTTAGTTAAGCAAGATTTCTGAGTTGTGGTTTTACTGGACAAGAAGCTTGGGAATGGCAAAGCCCATAGCATCCTCGTATCTGTGAATCTAGCTCCTAGCATAGGTCCTGGATCATATAGCAGGATCTGTGCCTCTGAGAATGAATTTGTTCATGGCTTCCAGCTCCTCTCCCCATCCCCACTTTATAAACCTCCTCTCAGTCATCCATTTTCTTCTCACTAACAATGTGTTGAGCCCCAGCTAAGGCATTCCCAGAAAAGAAGTTACAGTCATTAACATACTCATTTATCAAATATTTGATGAGCATATAAGTTAGCACTGTCATGACAGAAATTGGACATACTTGGTGAATATGTTTTATTAAAATTATCTCTGCCTATGATGTAACAAATTTAGTGATTGCAATCTGGCTTTTGTGTATAGTTTATATTAGATTGACTTCTAGTTATTTAAAAATAATTAGAAACAGTTTTGCTTCCAGACAGGTGCAAGTCATATGAAAACATGCACACACATCCCCAAAACTTCTCTTCCTACTGACATGGAATCTACTTCATTCATGGTCCTTGGGTTACTCATAGTCCTAAAAAGTATTCTCTGCTAGAATTTGACACCAAGACTGAAATGTAATATTTTTCCAGAATTAACACATTGATATCACTACAGTAGTTCCCTTATCTGTGAGGGATATGTTCCACGATCCCCAGTGGATATCTGAAGCTAGGGATAGTACTGAACTCTTCATACACCATGCTTATTTCCATACATATTATTTATGTATGGGAATACATACTTATTCCCATACATATATACCTACAATAAGGTTTAATTTATATAAATTAGGCACAGTAAGAGATTAACAACAATTAATAATAAAATAGAACAATTATAACAATACACTGTAAGAAAAGTTATGCGAATGTGGTCCCTCTCTCTCAAAATACTGTGCTCACCCTTCTTCCTGTGATGTGCCAATGTGAGGAGATGAAGTGAGGTGGATGACATACGCCTTGTGACATAAATGGGAAATTCCAGAAATAAACATGTCATAAGCTTTAAATTGCACACTGTTCTGAGTAGTGTGATGAAATCTCAGGCCATCCTGCACCCCAAGACGTCAAGATGTGAATCGTCCCAGTGTCCAGCATATCCACACTTTAGATGCTACCAGCCCTGTTAGTCATTCAGGGGCTGTCTTGGTTATCAGAGCCACTGTCATGGTATCGTGGTGCTTGTGTTCAAGTCACCGTTATTTTACCTCATCATGGCTCCAAAGTGCCAGAGTAGTAATGCAATTTTTTGGACTCAACTTGACTGCAAGCAACTGAAACCGCGAAAAGAAAAACCACAAATAAGGGGGCACTGCTGGATTTTATGGAAAAAGTCCACAAATATCTCACATTTAAGAGATTGTTTCCTTGGAGAATGTCTTCTCCAACTTATTTGGAGAGAACTTGTTTCTCAATAATGGCAACGAGTTTGAAGTCATTTCATCAGAACAACAAGACTATGCACCATTAGCCAAACTCAAAGCACCAAAGAGTATATTCTCAGGCACTTTCAGAATGAAACAACTGTTCCATTCAAGACGGATGACAGCAATGCCTCGCCCCACCCCTTGGTCTTTCCCTCTTCAGTGTGCACCCACCTGAGCCACCACTACCAGCCCCGGCACTGCCTTCTCACTGCACAGCCCACCCACAGTTAGTGCATATCTATCTTTACCTCCCAAATCTAAATCGATTCTTGATCTGTTTTTGAACAAATGTATCTGAAAATGGCATGAAGCTCTTGGGGCATCACTACAAAACCCAACTCAAGCCTGAGGTATCCATACAGACTTGAAGTGTCTAAACTACCCCTACACATTAAAGTATAATCTGCGTGGCTTGGTGGGGTATGTGCATCTTCTGGGGGATAATATTATTTCCTTCTCTCATTTTTACTTAATCAATCCGAGGGGAGGGTGGAAGTCGTCTGTATTGGAGCTGTGAGTCCAAAACAGCACTACTTTAAAGACAAATTCCAAAGACGTTAGGTACATGAAAGGACCAGAACTCACATTTATAATACCTTCCTCCAGATGCAAATTATTCTCTTTCAACTTTAAATAAGTTACTATAGTATTACATCTGGAGAGAAATTAATTGTGTACCCCTTTTATATATTTTCTGCAATGATATTCCCAAACTGTTTAGAGGAAGTTTATATATATATATATATATATATATTTTTTTTTTTTTTTTTTTTTTTTTTTTTTTTGAGACGGAGTCTCGCTGTGTCTCCCAGGCTGGAGTGCAGTGGTGCGATCTCGGCTCACTGCAAGCTCCGCCTCCCGGGTTCATGCCATTCTCCCGCCTCAGCCTCCCAAGTAGCTGAGACTACAGGCGCCCCCCACCACAGTTTTTATATTTTTAAATAAATAATTCTTAATACATTTTGGGGAGAACACATTCTTACAGTCTGCACGTCCTGAGCAAAGTTTTCCGGAAGAATTGATGAGTTCTGAGAAAACCCTTGAGGCCAGTCAAGCTGAAAAGCTTTGTGCTATGGCTAGTTAGGAACTTAGGAATCTTAACTTATTTGAGGCCAACATGCAATGCTGCCATTGTTCCAAGCAGGTGGGAAGAAATAATTTGAAATGGGGAGAAGAGACTTAGAATGAACAAATGCACATGACTCAATGAGAGCAAAGGGCAATGTGTTAAACTGTTCTACCCCAATCACGTGAATGCAGCCTAAAAGTTCAGCCCAACATCTACCTTGACTTTTAGAAGAGCATGAACAAAGTGACATCCCCAGGTATCCTCAGGAACTGCTTGTGACCCAGAACATTCCCTTCTGGGCCAGATGATGTTCCCCCCACCCCCCACCCCAGGCCCCCAGTTATCGCTGAGGAGTCCACAGCACCTTTTTTTCTGTGACCTTTTCTAAAGTCAAACCAATACCAACCATGTTTTCCCAGAATCCTGAAACTCATTTACTGCTTGATAACACATTTTCAGTTATTATTTCTACTCCTTATAGCACTGCCTTAGTTATGTGTGAGTTTGCCCTCACTTTAAAGATGTCATCTAACTGACAATGATGTAAACAAACAAACAAACAAACCAAAAAAACAGCTTGGTGACTTTAACAGTTTTTAGTCCACTTGGGTGGGTGATGATGACAGGGGCACCTCCGAGAAGGTGGGTCCTCTCTGGAGTCTCTGGAAGTATCTCTAGGAACTATCACGTAAATTTAAATTTAGAAATAAATTATATGAAAAGTCTAAGTGCTTCTTCCACCTTCAACGAATTAATAACATATTAATAATAAGCAGTAGTCATTGCACATTGCACAGGTGTCTTTTTCATAGCTAACATATTGTTATCTCCGTTTATCCTATTACTGTCTGAGGTAGGAGCCATTACAATTCAGTCTGCAGACCAGGAGGCGAGGTGCAAGAGAGGTTAACTAACAAGATGTTGTCCTTGGCCCTTTTTTTTCCCTCCAATGATGTAAATATCCAGCCTGGGTTTTTCTCTCTTGTGCTCCAGAAGCAAAGTGATCATCCCTTCTTTGATGCCCCCAGGCCCTGAGACTCATTATAACAAATCCCAACACAAACACATTCAGGAAAAAAACCTCATTCTCTTCCACCCCACACTCATTCGTTCCTTCTTAACTCAGTGAATGGTACATAACCCACTTAGTTTCACAAGCTTGGAAACTGGGCCATATCCAAAGCACTGCCCTGACTTGTCCCCCATCTCCATGCAGTCACATATCTTCTGAGTGTCCTTCTGTTCTGGAGAACGGCTTGGATTCAGCCTCGCCATCATTTAATCATTTCTTAGATCACAACGGCAGTCTCCTACTAGCCTCCCTGCCTCTGCCTCAGCTATCTGGAATGAAAATTTGTTTAGACCACCCCCTGCTTAAGATGATTGATGGGGAGTAACCCTATTGACAGGGCCAAAGCAGCATCACAGGATGTCCCGTTTCCCCTCCCCACCTCTCAATTGATTGACTTTCTGGACCTCCTATACTCTATTGTCCCAGCCCCGCAATGTCCCAGAAACTAAAGGAGAACACTGTGGAGGAGACAGGCAAGAAGAAGCAGGAAATGCAGGAGAAAGAAGGTACTCTCCCTGAGAGAGTGGAGAAGGCAAAGCTAAAGGCCAAATATCCAAGCCTAGGACAAAGGCCTGGGGGCCCAGCTTCCTTATGAAGGGACTCCGGAAAGGAAAAAAGTACTTTGACTCAGGAGACTACAACATGGCCAAAGCCAAGTAAGAGAATAAGCAGCTGCCAAGTGCACAACCAGACAAGAACCTGATGACTGGTGACCACATCCCCACCACACAGGATCTGCCCCCAGAAAATCCTCACTCATCACCAGCAAGCCAGCAGGTGGCCAAGTTGAATGATCCTGCCCAGGGCTCTGCCAGATCCTGAGATGCTGAACCTCTGGGTCTGAAATCGCCATTGCAAAATTGTAGCTGAGACAATGAAAGAGATCTGACTGAACCAACTCCATCTTGCCTCTAACCTCCAAGCAGTCTTTGTTCATTACTGGGTGTAGGCTGAACTAACTTTGGGAATAACGTAGTTTATAGTTTATAGTTTCAAACAAAGACCACAGCAGCCCTTTCCCAAAACAAACTTCCTTCTTGCCTGGGGACTGGAATGCCTTTGTAGGACTAACAGATTAGCCACAAGATTAGAAATTATGGTTTAGGAGTCATGAAGCCTGAGGCTACAAGATTCTGACCCTCCCTAAACTTCTCCTAAGATCAGTGCTTGAGATAGTTTGCTTGGTGGATCAGCTGGCACCACTCAGATTGATAAGCTGGATCATGTGATCTTGTGGCTCACCCTGGAACTGACTGACTCAGTGCAAGAGGACAGCTTCAGTTCCCTATGGTTTCATCTCCAATCAACCAATCAGCACTCTTGACTCACTGGCCTTCCTTCACCCACCAAATTATCCTTAAAATCTCTGATCCTGGAACGCTTGGGGAAAAGTGATTTGAATAATAAAACTCCTGTCTCCGCACAGCCGGCTCTGAGAATTTTACTCTTTCTCTGTTGCAAGTCCCCTGTCTTGATAAATCAGCTCTGTCTAGGCAGAAGGTAAGGTGAACTCGTTGGGCAGTTACAGGTCCTGTGCTGGCTTCCGCCCCTCCCATCTTTTGCAGCCAGGGGTCAGGAGGTGGCTTGGGCATGGGTTAGAGAGGCAGAATCCCCTGCCCATCAGTGTCCCAGCACATGGAGTCCCTAGGGCTAAGCACCAAGACCTCGAACATTTTTTGTTTTACCTTTTTTCCAAATAACTGTTGGGAGAAATCTCAATGAAATCTTGGGGGTAGGGTTGGGAGGGTGGGGTGAGAGATTTGGAGGAATATGAATCAGAGCTTGGAGTTGATAAAAACATTCCTGATGGTCCTCCTTCTTAACCACGAGGCTAGTGTGGGATAAACATGAGAGGAGGAAGTGGAGTCGACTAGAGATGAGATCTAGTTCAGCTTTGCAGATAACTGCCTTGTTTCCATGTGGCTGGAGACCCGGTGTGAGATGAAAGAAACTCAATCTGCATAGACAGATGCAAACAGCTCCACTGGTTCTGCAGAGTTAGCTGAGCACACAATGTTAATTGTTCAGTTTAGAAAACATACTGTCCTTGAAATAGATTTTCTGTTGGGAGAAGGGCAGTGAGTTGTGGGGAAAGGAACCATGAGTGTGGGGAGCCCCAAGAGCCCAAAGGACTTTTTCAGTGTTTGAAATAAACCCCACCGGAAAAAAACAAAAAAAAAAAGAAGATTAATGATGGCCTTCTAGAGACATCAGAGAACTAATCTGAATCTCTTACCACATCTAAGAACACCCATCTCGATCTGTGCCCATCCTACCTGCCCTGTTTCACTCATCCTCCCTTCTATACCCTCATGTTCCGTTAAGTGTTGCTTGTTTTTCATGCCTGCATCAATTGTTCTTTGTTCCTAAAACCCTGTCCCCACCCTTCAATATTCAGTCAGCTATCATTATTTCTAGACAGCCCTCCCCAAACTTCCTCTCCGCCCCCACCTTTCCTACCTAACACAACCAGCACAGAAGACCACTGTTGCACTACACAGCCTGAAGCTATTCTGTTTCCGAACAAGAGACCAAAAGCCATGTCTCCTATTTCTGTAACCCCAGGGCTTATCACAGTGCCTGGCACATAGTTGATATGCCTATACCTACTATTTATGAAATGAATGAATGATGAAAAAGATAGAATTCTCTGGCCATGAATATATGGGATGTGTATACTTTGCCTTTTCCCCCAAACTGAAAACTTATGTTCACCTGTCTGTATAAACACATTCATATTTATCAGTTCAACTGAACCTCTACTTTTGTTTTGAAACATAGGGTAACCATTTTCTTTCCAGCTATTAGCCATTGTTGGATCAGTTTTCAATCTAAGTTTTGTGACGGGATGTAATTCATAAACTTTATTGGCCTGACACAATTTTTAAAAATTACTATAAATCCTCCTTGGCTATCCTGGAAAAACTTTAACTGTGCTCCCCAAGCCCCAAATCAAATTTTTTCCCCATCCTTCCTGATCTCAACATGAATGATCTAATCATGTCTGTTGTGTCCCTGTGCTGTCGAACCACATTTGAATTATGCACACTAGACCAACTGACTCTCAGCATAGATTAGTAGGAAACAACAGATAAACACAGTAGAAAAACTACAGGGAAAAAGAGCACAAAGCCTGGTAACTTGAAAAACAACAACAACAACAACAACAAAAACAAAAACAGTACAGCAGAGATTATTCTGCAAAACAGGAACAGGATCTTGAGATGTGGTAAATGGAACATTAGTCTCGAACCCAGAAACATCCCTGGAGAAGTCACTGTTCTACCACAGCTAAGGAGATGGATACTAACAAATTGTGTTTGAGATCTGAAGTGCCCAGCCTGAACAGATGGAAAAGCATTAGCAGTCAGGGAGAAGGGAGTTAGGAAATTGAACCCCATATGGGTACACCACTCTAGTAGCCATGTGTAACATGAGAGGCTCCATAAACCTGAATCACTGCAAATGACTGAAGCAAAGAATTTCAGGATTTTCAGTGACAAAGTCCAGAATACCATATGGGCCTATCAACACTAGTTAGAACTGGGAGAGGAATTTTACTAGCATGAGGGATAGTAGAGAAGACTGTATAGAGGCAAGAGAGGAAATCCAATTTGAGATGGAATTAAAGTTAGAACCAGGCAATTCAGGGTGAAGAACAATCCAAGCCAGCATCTAGAGGTATGGAAGGGCAGACAGAGCAGTCATGTCCTAGGGAGTTTACCAGAGCAACAGGCCTGTTCAGGTGAGAAACGGAGTTCTTAGGTTAACACTAATGAGCTACCAGGTGAAGGTCCAAGAGTAGGTTTCAGCCCAAATGTAAAGGAACTCTTCTTTGAACTTCTTCTTTGATACAACCCCACGTTATCATAAAGAATGGGGAGCTGGCTGGGCACGGTGGCTCACGCCTATAATCCTAGCACTCTGGGAGGCCAAGGAGGGTGGATCACCTGAGGTCAGGAGTTCGAGACCAGCCTGGCCAACATAGCAAAACCCTGTCTCTATTAAAAATACAAAAATTAGCTGGGCATCGTGGTACGTGCCTGTAATCCCAGCTACCACGGAGGCTGAGGCAGAAGAATCGCTTGAACCCAGGAGACTGAGGTTGCAGTGAGCCAATATCGCACCACTGCACTCCAGCCTGGGTGACGCAGCGAGACTCTGTCTCAAAAAAAATAAATAAATAAAATAAATAAGTAAATACAGAATGGGGAATTTATGGAGTGGGAGACAAACTCCACCCACCAGGGGTGTACACCAAGGAGGCTGCCCTCACTTTTACTCATAACCGATACCAGCTTTCCACTTTGGCCTACAGTCTGCCTGGAGCCAACAACTTGTTTATTCCATTTAGTAACCAAATTTGTTTTCAGTCACTCCTGGTTTACAATAGTCTCTCCTGGGAGTTTCATTCAAATTAATATATTACTATACTTTTACACTGCAGTTCAAAATGTGCATCTCAGGCTCCCTCATGCTTCTCACAGGTGCCTCACTGCCTTCTTCTCTGGGTCCCATTTCTAATTTTGCACCTGTCATCTGGCAGTGGCAGGGAGGGATAAATGTCTGTTTTTTGTGTGTGAGGGCTTCAAAGTGGAATTGGGAAAGAACAGGACACTCCTCAGTCCAACGCAGGCCCCTGGACCATGGTGGGTGTGGTAGTGTGTGGGCTGTGGTCACTTCTTGGCTGGCCTCTTCTGCTCATACCTTCACTGGTCTGGGTTCCTGTGCTGCTAGTGTCGAGTGCTGGCTCAATCACAGATGATCTCTGGATGCTATCTAGAAATCTCCATGGGCGTCCCCACAGGAGTCCCTCCCTCAGCTCTGATGAAGGTGTCCTCCCTCTCACCCTGAGGCATTGAGAGGACAACATACCTTTTGTGACCACTACTCCAGATTTTTCCTGAATGAAAAACTAGAAATTCCCACCTTATCAACTCGACCCTATGAAAACCTGGAAATGGTTTTTCACCTGTGAAAATTCTTATTTCACATCTAGGTTAACAGTGTGCAGAAGTTTCTCTTTCTCCTCACATGGAGAGGGGGTGAATTCACTCAGGTTGCGGATGCGACCTTAGACTCTTTCTTCAAAAGCTCCTCCGTCCTGGTCAGCATTTCAATATTCTGATGACACGAGCATGCCTGTGTTTTCAGTAGAACTTGGTGTAGATTGGGTGCTGTTGTCTCCTCAGAACCCTGAGGCCTTCACCTTGGCTACACTTTCGGGATGGAGGAAGGTCAGCAGCAAATAAGGAATTCAGGAAAGGCATGTTTAGGGGCCATTCCCCATACACTGCATACACCACAAACGGGATCAGAAAGCATCTCAGCAAAGCAGAGACAACGTTACCTAAGAGGAACAGGGAATGTGCTAAAAAGAGACGTATGCACAATTTTATTTTTAAAGCAAGAAGTAAGAATTATCTGGCAGAAATATAAAAAGTTTTTTTTTTCTCTTGAATAGAGACATGAATATATTAGTTTGACAGAGATCTTAGAAACTTAATAAAAAAGTTATCACCCATTATTCTGCATGTTATCAAAACCAAGAGTATCTGAGTCCTCGTTCCTTAAGATACAACAGTCTCCTCGAGCTTTGCAATTCTTTATGTCTACTGTCTTTACTTGGATTTTCAGTCCCTTGACAATCCATTTTGTATACAATACTTTTTTTATTGTAATGGGGCATGTGGTATATTTAGCGATAGGTAGTGATTCCAATTTAAGATAAAATTCAGACGTATGTGACCTGAGTTGACAATCAGAAGAAGAGATACCTTGAACACGTGGCTTGGAGCACACCTTCACAGGTGATGCCATTCTGGGGAGCTGGCATGCTTCCCTTTACTCCAATTATAAAATGAATTGCAATTCCAGGATTTTCCAAATGTGGAAAGAAATATGGGTTTTAGAAGCTGGGAAATACAGCAAGCAATGGGAGTAACCAGGGGAACTGGTTATGGGAGAAAATTATCAAGAAAGGTGTAATACTTATTTTCACTTGTATGAATAACAAATGGATAATAGAATAGATAATAGACAAGAAGAGAATCATCTAAATCTACCATTTGTTGCGTGTTTCCTATTTGTTTGGCATGATGTTAGGTGCAACAGAATATGGAAATAATTAAGGTAACTAAGGTGACTTTTCAAGATCACACAGCAGGAATGAACTGACTTAAACTGGTTTTCCTGTGGACAACTGAAAAGCAGCAAGTTACACCTGTGAGTCTGGGTTATTGCCGTAATCCTACTTTAGAAAGAAGTTTTACCCCTTCGTCCCATCCCTCATTGACACCACCTGCTCCCATAGGTCTAAGGTGCAGTCAAAAATAGTAAGTGGCTCTATAGAACCATGATAGCAGCAGGTCAGCAATCCTTGCCATTTGGATTGTCAGTCTGTATGCCTCTGTATTCAGCCAACTTATCAATTTTAAGATAACATGGTCAGATTTTCCACCCTTCTACATTCTTTTCAACAGGGTCGCTAAGAGGCAAATTACACTGTGTGAAGGCAGCCTTAGATTGGGTGGAACCACAAATATTTCCAAGTCAAAAAAGACTGGATTCGAATCCCAGCCAAGTGGCCTTATGCCAGATTAACTTCTGGAAGCTTCCATCCTCTTATCAGTGGAATAGGTCATTATAAATAGCTTTCATGGTTATTGTAAAGCTTTAATGGGATGATATCTTAAAATTCTTAACGTGGTGATTGATACAAAGAAAAAACACCATATGCTAATACAGGGGGGAACAACCTTCTTGTTTCAATTAGAATGATTTTAGAGTTCATAGGGAGAGAAAAAATGAAGGTTTGATGTTTAAGCATTATACTGCTATCCACCTTTTTCAAGGCAGGAAGGACAGGCACCGAATTAAGTTTGAAGTAAGGTGATTTCTGTAGTATTATACAGACATGCCAAAATATAATGCTGCCATGCTCACATGCCAATAAAGACCCAAATCAGGAGAGAACAAGCTGTCATAATAAGTAGACAAAGACGTTGGTCATGTTAGCAAATCTGGAAAGATCTGAGCGGATGCAGAACTACAAAGCCATTATTTTTTGACTGCCTATCACCATGAAGAGTTCAGCAGGGTCACTGTGTCTGTCATTTTAATATAGCCAACTAGCCAGGGCACTGTCACACTAATAAAGTAGGTGCAGCTTAATTCTCTTAACATATTCATTTTAACCTGATAGAGTTATAGAGATGCAGCTGAATATTTTTCTCTCTTTTTGCCATAGGGAAAATGATTTCTTCATCCACTTATTAAATGACAGTCTCTTGGCTCCCGTGTCCAGGCTGAAATGTGTGATCATGCTGTCCTTCCACTGCGAGGCTGCTTTTCAGGCAGCCTGTCAGTCTGTCTATCCTGTTTTATTAGTAAGCGATGGGAAAATGCACTAGACACACTTCTCTCAAAAGAAGCAGTCCTATTTTCTACAGCTGGAAGCCTAAGATGTTTAACAGAAATGTGTAAAATTTTCTCTTCTCTGCATTCATCCTTTCTGTCCGGAGGCACACTCTACAGACCATTTTAAAAACGACTACAGGAAAACAACAGAGCCATCGTTTCTATTCATTCTCTCTTACAATATTGCAACTTCTGTGATTCTAATTCCACTGCCCCTGATGAATAGCTAAAGCTTTGGTGGCAGCAGAGCATTTCTTCTGCAGAACGTGGAGGTCTGCGGTCTCATTTATTTTGCTACGTGTCCTATGAATATGTTTTTTAAAAAATGTTACTCCTGAAAGAGCTTCATTGCAAAAGAAATTTCTAGCCTAGTCTCAGGCTTAATCAATCGCCCATGATTTTGCAGGCCTTAATGGGAGAAGACAGAGATAATGTAATGTGCATTATGCAAAGTTAGCTAAAAGTGAGGATGTGGAACAGCATCAGGGACCATTATCTCCCAGAAGAGTCGACGCAATAGAGGCAGACAATTAGATTAGAACATTTTTCTAACCAGGCCAGAAGGAAAGTCTTGGGGACAAGATAATGTTCAGATTTGGGCAACAGCCAAGAGGTAACGACCACGAGCCGGCGTGGCATGGCAGACTCTTGCTATAGCTGTATTGGCTGTACTCTAGAATTTGAAATAAGACGAACTCCTCCTGGAATTAAAGCAATGGGTTTCATTTCCTAAGGTAGCAAATGAACCCATAGTGTGCTGTGGCTTCGATATCTGCTTCGTTCTCAAAAACTGTATGAAAATCGACTCCACCAGTCGGTCACCATTACGTTAGCTCCTTGTGGGCCGTACTGCAACACGCGTGTTGCCGGGTGGTGGTGGGAGGATGGAGAACTAGGGCATAAATACAAGAAAAAAGCCCTGGCCTCATTAAAAGGTGCTTTGTTATATAGACATACACACAAATGCGTGTTGATCTAGGATGCCCAATTCCCACTGCATGCCCAGCTCCCAGGAATTTGCTCAGAGCCTTATAGACATCATCTAGTAATGGTTTAAATTGCTAGATTTAGATTTCTGCCTACAATAGATGTGTAAATAAAATTGTTTAGAAGCAATTATGGAGTCGTATTTCAACAAGAACAAACGAATACAGCACAACCTTAGCTTGTAAGTGCTGAGGGTGTCATAGTGAGGGAATAATCAGAGTCACTGGCAATGAATTACAAGAGAACATCAGAGGGATGTTAGCTGGCATATTCATTCCCATGGGACTGTGACCAGCACCTACTCTACTAAGATACCTATACGGTCCTTCATGCACACCAACTGGAAGTAGAAGAATAGACTAGGCACCCGGTAGGTGCTTGGCAAGCATGCAGGATGTTTATTAACAACCTTGGTGAGAAAACCATAGGTATAAAAAATGGCCAGAGCATATATGCCAAGTTAGCACGTGAGTGAATGATGTGCAGAGGAGGCTGGATGCCAATGGACACAGCTTGGTGGCAGAATCAGAGGGCAGGCTTCTAATCGTGACTGCCATTGTGTTATCTTTGGGCATTTTTGCAGGGAGGTGGGTAACTTCTTTGAGACTCAGTTATTTCACCTGTAAAATGAAGCATTGCTATCTACCGTAAGGTTTGTTACAAGGACTAAATAAGGCACAATTCACATCATGTGCAGTGTCTGCACATACAGCAGGCTCTCCATGAATGAGCAGTGTGCTCTTAGCTGTACAGACTGACATGAGTCTCTTAGGATTGCAAAATAGCAACCATGATTCATGGCTATTGGCAGACTGAGAGGACACAGTGGACTTTGCTCACTGGGGGCAAAATAAATAAATAAATAAATAAATAAGCTTTTTGGTTAAAAGACATAAAAAGAAAAGCACAAGATGAAGTGAGTCAGTGAAAGTCCCAGTCATCTGAATAGCCTGAAATGAGAGAGAGCATCTGATTCTCTTCTGCCTTCTCTATGAGGCCACAGCCAGGCCAGAAACGCAATTATTTTTACTGGTCCAGTGGTTTTTCACTGCCAACACCAATTCAGAGGTTGAAGAACAGGCTGCAGTGGAGGTGAGGAGATATTTCTGGTCAACTCCAAATCCAAAGCACGTGGTAAATGCAGAGAATACTGAGAGCTGCAGGCAGGATGCCTACACGAGATGCCTGTAGTAGGTTGAATGGTGGTCTCCCAAAATACGTCCAGCTGGAACCTGTGACTGCAGCCATGTTTGGAAAAAGGGCCTTTGCAAATGTTATTATGCTAAGATAGATCATCCTGGATGCATCTCTGGGTGGATCCAAGACCCAATGGTAAGTGCCCCTGTAAGAGAAAGAAAAGGAGAAGAAACAGAGGAGAGAGCCATGTGAAGTCTAAGGCGGAGATGGGAGTTATGCAGCCACAAGTCCAGGAACACCCAGGGTTGCCGACGGCCATCAAAAGCTAGGAGAGAAGCAAGGAATGAACTCTCCCTCAGAGCCTCTGCAAGCAATCAACCCTGCCAACACCTTGATTCCAGACTTTTGGCCTCCTAAACTGACAGAATACATTTCTGTTATTTTAAGCCTTGCAGTTTGTGGTGCTCTAGGAAACTAAGATTGTGTCCAGGAAGGGAAGAAATAAAGTGGCAATGGTTGTGGGAGAAGTAGATGGGTAACATACTGAAGTTGCCCAGCAAACAGAAGTTCAATCTACCCACTTCATGTTTGAAATATGAGCTAGGGAGCAGTTTACGTTAAGTGAAATTCTTAAAGTAATTTTGCAATGTATTTGTCCTGTGCTTCAGCTATTTCCAGGAGTGCTAGCAAAAGGGAGACAGAAGAAGAAATATTACACACAGCAATATTCAATGCAATTCATTGCCTGGGATAAGCTATAGAAGAATGCACAGACTATGATGCTATAGAAGGAAGTAATAGCACGTTCTGGGACTTTCTGCCTGTGAATTGAGTATCTATGGTCAATCTGTATCTCCTGAGAGGGCTGGTAAGGGACTGAGGGCCATTATATACATTTGTGGTGGCTGAAATGATATAATTTACACTACAGCTGCCTAACCCCTGCTGATCCTTTAATAAAGCATTGAGAAATCAGAAATTCCATAAAGCAATATGATCAAACCAATGACAACAGTAGCAGTTAAGAGTTGCAGGTCTCAATACCTCCCATCGTTCCTTTGCATTCCATCATGACACAGTCCTCCGGCATTCTTGAGAGCTTGCATGTGGTGGTACAAATCACCTTCCACTCACATGGGCAGGATTTTACAAATGTTCATGGGGACAGTTTGGATACTGAATTCTCTGTATTCCAAATTAACTCAGAGAAGCATATGGATGGCTGTATTGAGCTGCCTCTGGGCATCTCGGGCTGATGGTGTGTTCCAGTTTAGTCAAATATATTTCCAATATTGCTGTGAGCTAATGGAGAGGAATCATATGCATTTGAAATTTTTGGCAAGACGAACAGGAGCTTGTTTCTCAGTTCTAAAACAATGAATGCACCGTATGCCTTGTTTTCTCCAACTCTCATTTCAGAAAACAAAGATACCATTCATAAGATTCCCAAGTTCTTCCTCCTCTCACCTTCCCTATCCACTGTCTCTCTTTCTTTCCCTCTGTTCAAGACAGGGTAACCTAAAGGGAGTGTAATTAATGAGCTCCATCCCAGAGCACTTGGGGGTGGGTGGGTCACTGGAGCCAGAAAGCAAAGTGGAATTTTCAAGGGGAGGATTTCAGATCATTTGTTAAGTCTGCCTTTCTGCTTCTGGAGGAATAGAGCAGGTGAAAGAACAGCAGGATGTAGCTGGGAGATCATCCCACAAGGACTGGGTAGAGGCAGAAACAAAAAGAAGAGCCCAGAATGGGCTGCAGCAGGCACATAAGGGGAGAGAAATTATAAATTAAAACCATTTAGGGGGCCAGCAAAAGATAAAAGCAGAAATAAAATATAACATAAAAAAGCAACGATTCCAAGAGAAGTAGCAGATCAGGTAAAGGAGAAAGAAAATAAAAAGAAATTGAAGAAAAGAAACTTAAAAGAACACAAGCAAAGGTATCTAAAGTTAAACAGGATTTCAAAAAGCCTAAGACAGCAGCAAGAGAAGGAAGTGAAGACCAGCAGAAGAAGCAAGTGTCCTAGCATCAATTATGCAAAAGGCCTAAGGTTTTTTAACTGAGTAGCCTAGTAGGGAGGAGTTGAATCAGCTGGCTGTAAGACAAATCACTCAAAAGTCAATGACTTAAATGTGTCAGTTCTTGCCTCTGTGGGTCACTTAGTGGTTGGTTGATCTGGGTTAGGCTTGTCTGGGAAACTGCTTCAATCTGAGGTCCAGCTGGGCTTGGCTCCTTGATGCTGGTTGGTCTAGGTCTTTGCACGCATGCTCTTCCTAGAACAAGGGTGAGGAAATAACAGCTACCCAGAGAAAGGTCTTTCATTGGCCATGGTGAGGCATAAGAGATAAAGGCATTTAAAGCCTGTGTTTACATTATGTCTGCTGACATTCCATTGACCAAGTTGTGTCCTGTGGCCAAGCACAAGGCTTAATGGTGCAAGAAAACGCTCTTCCCACGGAGGTGACAGGGAGAGAGTGCACATTTGAAAAATATAATCACAGAGGTAAAAGAGGGAGAAGATACAGGACATTATCACAAATTTGTGACAATAATGCACATATAACCAAGACACAAGTTTATATATTGCAATCTACAAAGTTAAAGAATATCATGCCCTGTAACCAGTATGTGAAGCAGAGAATTCCTTATATTCCTCTTCCCTCAGTAGCTGTGCTAGGAGAAGAATCATGTGGCTGTATTGAGATGGGTTAAGCCATGGCTAAGTCGTACCAAAATATCAATTGCACTATTTTTTTCCCCAACTCTTATGACATTTCTTGAATTCCATCTCCGGATATTGATTTTAGTTAGCAAACATAATACCATCTGAATTAATGTATCACACAGAATTACAATGAGTTTGGCTTATAGAAACATCTTTATTGCAGTCAGGTGTGGTGACTCACACCTGTAATCCCAGCACTTTGGGAGGCCGAAGTGTGTAGATCACCTGAGGTCAGGAGTTCGAGACCAGCCTGATCAACAGGGTGAAACCCCGTCTCTAATACAAATACAAAAATTATCTGGGCGTGGTGGTGAGCACCTGCAATCCCAGCTACTCAGGAGGCCAAGGTGGGAGAATCGCTTGATCCTGGGAGGCAGAGGTTGCAGTGAGCCAAGATAGTGCCATTGCACTCCAGCCTGGGAGACAGAGCGAGACTTCGTCTCAAAAAATAAATAGATAAATAAACAAACAAACATCTTTATTGACCTAATGCATGAGATTTTTAAGATTGCAAAATAAGCTATTTAGAGTACCATTAAGAGCAGAATAGATGCAGGATGAAATGGCCAATGGCTGAAAAGTATCAAACTCTTGGGTCTCTCTGAATAGGAAAGAACTGAGCATCTCTGCAGTTTCCCAAGCAAATCTAATTAGGGGAAATTAATATAATCAAATTAACAATGTTTCTCATGAATACGCCAAATTATACAACTCAAAATAAAATGTGTCAGAAGGCAATGGGGATATCTGGGCCCCAGTTTCAACTTAGCTACAAATTCACATTTAGCCTCTGACATGTTATTTCAGTTTCTTGTAGTTTAGTTTCCCATTGCTTTTGTTTTGTTGGTAGCAATTAGGTCTTGCTATGTTGCTTAGGCTGATCGTGAACTCCTGGCCTCAAGCAATTGTCCCCCTTTGGCCTCCCAAAGTGCTGGGATAACAGGCATGAGCCACCATGCCCAGTCTTAATTTCCCAATTTTTTTTTTTTTTTTTTTTTTTTTGAGATGGAGTTTCACTCTCGTTGCCTAGGCTGGAGTGCAATGGTGCGATCTTGGCTAACCGCAACCTCCGCCTCCCGCGTTCAAGCGATTCTCCTGCCTCAGCCTCCTGAGTAGTTGGGATTAAAGGCATGCGCCACCACGCCCAGCTAATTTTGTATTTTTAGTAGAGACAGGGTTTCTCCATGTTGGTCAGGCTGGTCTTGAACTTCTGACCTCAGGTGATTAGCCTGCCTCGGCCTCCCAAAGTGCTGGGATTACAGGCATTAGCCACTGCGCCTGGCCAGTTACCCAGTTTTTGAAATAAAGTCATTCCACTAGTTAATCTATAAGTTTCCTTCTGGATTAAGCATTTGCAAAGTTTTTATTGAGCATGTACTTGTGGCTTCATGCTAGGACTGGTGAGATGAAGTTGTCATGGCACTGTTCTCAACAGTAAAATTAGTGGGTGGGGACACAAATACCATATGATTTAATGTGGCAAGTGTTGCAAAGAGAAATCTTCAGGAGGCCTTGGAGGGTTAGAGAGGTAAAAAGCCCAGAACCACAGGAAGGCTGAAACCTGTGTTTCGTCCTGAAAAACGAACACCAACTAATCAACTTACGAAGAAAAAAACAGCATCTCAGGTGGAGGCAGAAGCAAGCCAGGAGGAGAGGCAGGAAACAGCCTGACGTGTGTGAGAACTTAGAAGCCTAGCGTCTGAATCAGGGATGGTTAGATTTGCCTAGAGAAGTCGACGCGATAGTGGAGCCATCCAAATCCTTATATGTTCTGCTAAAGAGGCAACTGAGACACTGAAAAATTGAAGTGAAAAAGTATCAAGGTGAATCTGCCTTTTTTAGATGGCTCATACAGGTGGAGAATAGATTTGGAGGGTATGAGACTAGAGGCAGAGAAACTAAGCCAGAAGCATTTGCAATAGAGCAAATGAGACATTACAAAAATCCAAACAAAGGCATTAAAAGTAGAGAAGGGGAGAGACAGGTTGACAAGTATCTGGGAAGTAAAATTAAGGGAGTATGTAATCAGTTCACTGTGTTATATGCTGAATCGATGTGACAGTGGAACATCTGTGAAGAGATACCAGCAAGCATCGTGATTTACCTGTAATTTAGAAACAGAAATATAAGATACCTTGAATGACACAAGGAAGGTCTGACATGGTATAAGAAATAGGGAATGTTTTTAGCAGACATAATGGAAAGTGAGTTTCAGGAAGCTCTAGACAACAATGTCCATGTCATAAAATATGGACTAAGACATACCTATTTCTTATACACAAAACTCATTAGAACTACTGCTTCTAAATTAGAACCAAGTTTTCACCAGATTTTTCCAAATAGGTATTTTCAAACTTATACATGTTATGTGAGCTCACGTGATTACAGAGTTCATGTTCTTAGCTAGCAGGTAATTGTTAGTTTGTTTATTTTGTTTATTCTATTTGGTTTTGCTTTTTGGGCCCAACATTGATTTACTCCAAAAGAAAAATCAGGCTTGAGAACCAACCCTGATACACACACACACACACACACACACACACACACACACACAAACACACACACTTACATCCTGTTTTTTCTAACTGAAGTTATCTGAAATAGTCTATGCCCCACAAAAGAAAGAGAATCAATACCCTCTTTTCATTTTGCATCTGTCTCTGGCAACTGTGGGAAATCATGAAAAAAAAATCTATATTACAAAGAGTGATGTCCCAAGACAAGAGAGTCAAGAGTGCTCAGAGAGAGGAAGACTCATGACTTTCCATCCAGGCACATTTTCTCCTCATACAAAGGGAATAAAAGAGATCAAGTCATGGACTACACATAAGTTGCCTTGCAGGTAGATGAAAAAAGAAGAAAGTGAAAAGATTTAAGAGACCTGGTAAGGGTCTGAAAAGTCATATTAGTGTGAGGAAAAAATCATTCGACATATGCTTTTTAGTTTCAAAGAACAAAAATCACTTAAAGGAACATATGGGAATTAAAAAAAAAATGCCTTTTGCCAGTAAAACTCCATCCATGGTGTATCTGTTTATAGCTGTTTCCAAAAGGCCAGATTTGGGTGAGAAATTGTAAAGGGTCACTACTTAAAAATTAACATGAACGGTTAAAGGCAAAGAAGGGCGGATACTTTTGAAATGTGTTATGAAATTATTTCACCATAATTGTTGAGATTTATAACAGAAATATGCAAATCTAAGATAACTAGTTATTAAGGAGTTATTAATGTCCCTATAGAACAGACTTTGCTGTGTCATAAAGACTTCAGAAACCCCAGAAGAACCAGGAACCCCAAATCGTATTTCACCAAGAATGTTCTCATATGTTGGCGGCATGTATCTGCCTCCCTCAGAACATTGTGGCATTCTTGGGAAGTTAATGATGACTCTGAGGGGTGGTGTACAAATTCTGTGGTATCACTTAATGGAGATGGATGACAATTTGTGGCCTACAACTCAGCACGTCCCATTTGGTCCTCTTGTCCATTGGTGCTTTACTTTTGGATAGGAGAGCTCTGTGCGTCTCAAATCTGGCCCTGCTATAGAATTGCCTGTGGCGCTTTTTACAAATAAAGCTGTTCAGGCTCCATTCCCAGAAATTGTTTCAGTGCTTGAGCACAGGCATTCTTAAAAAAAAAAAAAAAAGGCAAATAAAAAAACTGAATTGGTAATTTTGTTGCACAGCCAGGGTTAAAAGTCAGGGCGAGAAAAGATGCAAAGAAGGAGGATGGAGAAAAGAAGGGAACCAAATAAGCTCATTTGATCAATCCTTCCTCCTCTGCACTGAGTTTGTGGATGCCAAAACTCTGTGCAACTCTCTAGTTTGGGCCATTTCCACTTTCTATACTCATGCCTTAATAGTAGCCCATGTGGTATATATACTTCCACAGTGGATCTAAGGTGCCTCACCTTGTCAATCTAGTAGAAGCAGTGGGATGCAGAAAGCTAGCTTATAAACAGGACATCAATTCTGGACTCTACTGGAGTTAGGAATCAGACACCAAGCTTGGAAATAACAAGGAATAGAGGATGACCACTAATTTTCAATAGTGATGAGTTATTCCAAAGTACAATTCCAGAACACATATTGTTCAATACATTTTTTTAAACAATTAAAGACACTCCAGGAAAACATTCCTGTGCAAACCTTTGATCTTTGATGTCCTCTAAAAGTCTGCAGGTTGAACATCTTTGTTGGCTTCTCATTTGAGAGGCTTGGTGAAATTCTCTTCTGTTTTCCTTTTATGCTAACTAGTGTAGTGATTTTTCGTGCAATACTGGATAAAATGGATTTCACAAATGGTAAAAGGTGAAAAAGCCTATGGCTCCTGCATCTATTATGAAATATTTAACTGCCTTTAGTGTAAGTTTCATTCCTTCCTCTTTCCTCCATCCAGATTGCAATTTATATATGAATTCTATGAATACATTTGTGGTTATTTCCCTTGGATCTTTTTTTTTTTTTTTTTTTTTTTTTTTTTTGGAGACATCTCATTCTGTCACCCAGGCTAGAGTGAAGTGGCACAATCTCTGGCTCACTGCAACCCCCACCTCCCTGGTTGAAGCGATTCTCCTGCCTCAGCTTCCCGAGTAGATGGTACTATAGGTGTGCACCACCACACCTGGCTAATTTTTTAAAAAAATATTTTTAGTAGAGATGGGGTTTCACCATGTTGACCAGGCTGGTCTCAAACTCCTGACCTCAAAGGATCCACCTGCCTTGGCCTCCCAAAGTGCTGGGATTACAAGCATGAGCCACCACACCAGCCTGTTTCTTGTAGATCTTGATTTGATATTCTGGATATGAATGAAAGAAAATTAATGAGTGTTTCAAAGTCTAAATAAGGAAGCTCCACAGATAATATTAACATTTCTTTGATCTAGTCATATTTATTATTGTGTTTCAATTAGAAGTGGCTGTAGGCTCTGAAAGACACACTATAAATAAAGCCTCCCCCTCATACATCCTCACTCACACCCACACTTACACCAATGCAATTTTTAGACAGAAACACAAGCAAGAAATAGGATAGATTTTTTTTAAGAAAATGGGCATTGGTTAAATTTTCTGGTACATATTAAAAAAAAATCTATAAGAACTCCCAAAGGGTGGCCATTAATAGAGACCTCATTCCACTGCAGGAAGTAAAATGGCAGAGTTACCAACAATCATTAGGTAGTTGAAGGAAATATCTTATGTATATGTCTACTTTCCCAGTAGTCTCACTTCTGCCCTCATTACACAGGTATTTTTATCCTAGACTCCTCTTCTCTTATCAAACTCATTCTCCACTACCCTCTCCTCAAGAGGCTTCTGTTTTCTGGATAAAACTGTGAACAACTTGTACGATGCTTTTGGAAGGAAAGAGTATTATTTAGCACATTCTTCATAGATCCTGGGCTAATAAAGAAACTCACTAGGTCTGTGTGTTAAGTCAATAGTATAAAACAAAATGAAGTAGCTACTGAAGTTTGGGTTCTCCAGAAAGCAGACTCTGAAATGAAGATTTGCATGCAGAAAGATAATGAGGAAGTGCTCTTGAGATCAACACCCTTAGAAGGGAAGGGAGGGAAGTGAAACTGGGCAGAGGATTGAAGTCAAAGTGTGACAGTCTCAAAGGAGACAGAACTCAACTTGATGAAAGTCTGAAATAAGCATGACCTTTCAGAGCTGTGCTGAGTTGAAGCTAACGGGCCAGACCTTTGTTCTCGTGGGTTGATTGGTCATCAGATGTGGGCCACCTAGAATGGGGATACAACCTTGGGCTTTCTTTAGCTAAGTCAGTCCCTATAGAGGCTGGTAGCTCCAGCTTAACACTCCCACCATGGCAGGAGGCTGGGTTCCACATTCTTCAGTGAGGGATCTAGACAGTGTATCCTGGCATCCATCACATTATTTTTAGTGATTCAGTAATGATTGAAGAATTCAAACAGTTCAAGTTCTTTTTTTTTTTTTTTTTTTTTGAGACCAAGTCTCGCTCTGTCGCCCAGACTGGAGTGCAGTGGCACAATCTTGGCTCATTGGAGCCTCCACCTCCTGGATTCAAGCAATTCTCCTGCTTCAGCCTCCCGAGTAGCTGGGATTACAGGTGCGTGCCACCACGTCCAGCTAAGTTTTTGTATTTTTAGTAGAGACGGGGTTTCACCCTGTTGGCCAGGGATGGTCTCGATCTCCTGACCTCGTGATCCACCCGCCTCGGCCTCCCAAAGTGCTGGGATTACAGGTGTGAGCCACCACGCCCAGCCTCAAGTTCACTTTTAAACAAATTTACCTGGTTCACCATGTTAAACTTGAATTAAAAGCATAAATGAGTCATGCTTGAGGGTCAGAATATTTGTTGCTTTATTATTGTTACCTGGAGAGTCAGAGTCAATAAACTAATAGTAAGGTGATCGTCAATCACTGGATAGCAGGCCTTGAAGAACTCTCATCCAGGGATGGGTGAGTATCAATATCCAATAAACAACTATTAAATCATACCTTTCATTATCATCTCTATAAGCACAAAGTATGATTTTTTTTTTTTTTTTTGCATGAAGATGGAAACTTAAATTTTCTTTTTTGTTCATTTTAGCCAAGGTTCACTAAAAGAGTATATGCCATTTGGGATGGTTGAATGGGTGCACACATTTAAGTGGAGGTGTTTTGAACTGTTCAGGCTTTCTGCAGAAGGAAAGAAAGAAATGCAGCCTTTACAAGAAACATCTACAGAGGAACTCCTGAGAGGTGTGAAAAGATGAGCCCTACACCACTTGGACAGTTCCATAGACAGCTCCTTTGCCAATAAGAGGGGCTGACAAATGGAACCCCAGTGAGGCTGAGAGAGTCAGTAGTGAGAATGCTCAACAGAAGGTAACAAATAACGGATCCCGAATTGAGTTACCTTCCTGTGTTGCATTCCTCATTTACATTTTAAATGTTATTAATGTATGTTTCTGGTTGGTTCTTACGGTTAACTATTCTTATTAATGAGGGGTTGCCTGGCTAATTTGCTATGTGATGGAGTGTCACGTAGAGGACTTCTGAAACAACATTTAGAACGAATTCATTACCAGAAGGATATTCAGTTGTAAGAACTGGACTCTGTATTTCCCTTCTAGTTGCAACATAAAAGATGGTCAAAATGTCAAGGTTTTTCTAGCAATAATATATCTATTTTTGAGCTCCCGTGTTTATCCGTAAGCTCTCCTCTGCCACTGCATTTTTTTTTCTGCAGATATCAGCATATTCTCCACAAACCTGCTGATTGCTCACATTAGCTTACAGTGTTCAGCTCAAGTGCTCATCAAGCAGTGCTTGTCTCTTCTGAGCTTCTGATTTTTTAAAACGCCGTTACCTTCCTCCCCAGGCTTTTTGCTAAAGGTTTTTTTTTGTAAGACATTTATTCAGTATATTGGACATCACACAACTATTTTGTCATTTGGTTAGATTTCCTAAAGCTCTCTGGGAAGTCACTTGCCACTTTGTCATCAAAAGAGATAGAGAAAGAAGAAGGGGAGGGTGGGGAGATATGAAGGGCTTTTCTTCCTGGGTTTTACAAGTAACTTTTTTGATGAAAATTGTAAGAAAATGATTAAAAGAGAACTGATAATGAGCAATACAAAATTAAGATCAAATGGCCTTTTCTTATATCTTGTTAGCTGGAACAACAAAAACAACAGCAAAAATGAATGAATTAAAAAGGAGGTAAAGACAGGTTGCCAGAACTTGGAAGATGCAAATGTGGAATGAGTGCTGAAACCAGTAAAAACGAACTTCTGGAACCTGTCCCAGGGGTCTTGGTGCCCAGCAGCATGTCACCTAGAGAGAGAGGCCTGCCTCGCTCCAGTGGCTTAGTATGTACTGGCCTGAGGAGTGTGGAGAATTGCCAAGTCCCCAAGAATAACGGCTATTAACCACTTGCACTGCTTCCAGGTGAGGGGAAGGGTGCACCACTGAGGGCTGCATATTGAGCTCTGATTTGCCGCTTTTCCTTGTCCACTCTTTCTTCCTCTTTTCTTATCATCTTTGAGATCTTTCTCCAATTGTGTGCCCATCCTAGAGTTGGCAGCCAAAGGAAATGACAGAGGGATTTAAAGGGTCTGGATATTTAGAGGGGGTTCTGGAAAAGGATTTCATGGAGAAGGCATCTGAACTGATTAATTGGCGTTCTGTTGTGGTTCTAATAACCCTGGCTAAGCTTGAATTCATCAGGGATTCAGGTCCTCTGGAGTTGTGTGTTACCTTAGAAAGTAACGTTCATGCATTTGTGTGTTTGTATGTGAAAACTGAATACCAACAGAAAAATTTTAAAATGTAGACATATTGGTTCCTACATCATTGCTATGTAGTGACATTTGTAAGGACTTTAATGGTGTTGCATGCTAATTCCCCTTCATTAGCTTATTTGGTTCTCATTAGGAGTTTAATATTAGCAATTTACAGGTGATGAGAACTCAGGGAGGTGAAGTGGCTTGTCCAAGACGACACGGCTGGAAGTTTTCCAGCTTGGCAGAAAAGTTACTCAAGAACAATTATTTGTGTTTGACCACTGTTTCGTGTAAAGGGCAGCGGTAAAAGGATCACAGGCCTGAATATCTGGGATGGTTTCAATTTAAACTTTTTTTTTTTTTTTTTTTTTTTTTTTTTGAGATAGAGTCTTGCTCTGTTGCCAGGCTGGAGTGCAGTGGCGCGATCTCGGCTCGCTGCAACCTCTGCTTCCCGAGTTCAAGTGATTCCCCTGCCTCAGCCTCCCACGTGGCTGGGACTATAGGCATGCTCCACTATGTCCAGCTAATTTTTAAGTTTTTTTTTTTTTGTATTTTAGTAGAGACGGGGTTTCACCATGTTGGCCAGGGATGGTCTCGATCTCCTGACCTCGTGATCTGCCTGCCTCGGCCTCCCAAAGTGCTGGGATTACAGGTGTGAGCCACCGTGCCTGGCCTCAATTTAAACACTTTAAACTGTTCTCTTGACTGGTATCAGACAATGTATGCCAGACGTTGATGTGGAGACTAGGATCATTGCAGATATTGATGGCTCCAGCACTGGGCATTTTTAAAGAAATAATGGTATACATGTGATCCCATTATGCAGAAGAGGGAGAGGATTTGCTTAGGGCTGCCAGTTACAATTCAGGACACCCAGTGAAATTGGAATTTCAGGTAAACAATGACTGATTTTGTAGTATGAATTTCCATGTGATATTTAGGACATGCTTATACGTAAACACAGAGTGTCCTGTATTTTTATTGGATGGCAAGGTTGATCTGGAAACCCTAGTAAAGGATATTAACTTCAACCTTTGTTTCAGTGAGCATGGGAAATAATTTTTGTCAGGCCCTAAGGTGATAGGAAGGGCACCCACTTTGAGCTTATCTTCCCTCTAGTGCCCTGACCCAACCCCTATTCTTCTGCCCAGTTCACATTGCAAAATGTACATTGCAGATAACTGACTAGTCTTTAGAATCCTGGGATCTCACCTTCTAGGTCTTATTAGCACCACACTCTGACAGCAGTTACCAGACTGGCAAGATCAGAAGCACAGACTGGTGGGTTGGCAGGATAACCTCAGTCGGACATCCGAGGGTATTACACCTACATGCAACAGACACAACTCGTGGGATGGAACAAAGCAACTGGATTTTGGTCTCCCACCATCCCCTGAAGAAAAGTGCTTAGAGAAAGGCATTCTTCCCTGCTTCTTAAAAAAGTTCTGAGCAGTCCATAACTTTACTGGTCATGCTTAGGAAATGAAATGTCTTAAAGATACTTTAAGTCACTAGATACAGTATTTCACAAAATTTAGAATGTTGATTACTATATAATAATTGAAACTTCAAACATGTTTTGAAGTTGAAGCCTTTCCCCTTTGCCAGTTTGTGCTTTTCGTAGGTGCAAAGCTGGGGAAGTGGGATGTGGTCATCCTTCCTCCTTGACCTCAACTCTTTTATTTTTTTGAGACAGAGTCTCACACTGTTGCTCAGGCTGGAGTGCAGTGGTGCAGTCTTGGCTCACTGCAACCTCCGCCTCCCAGATTCAAGCAATTCTCCTGCCTCAGCCTCCCGAGCAGCTGGGATTACAGGCACTCGCCACCATGCCTGGCTAATTTTTGTATTTTTAGTGGAGATGGGTTTTTGCCATGTTGGCCAGGCTGTTCTCAAACTCCTGACCTCAGGTGATCCACCTGCCTCAGCCTCCCAGAGTGCTGGGACTACAGGCGTGAGTCACCTCACCCGGCTAACCTCAACTCTTCTCCTATTAACTTTTGTTCTACTGCCTTCTGGGTTAAAAAGAAGGGAGGGAGCAGAGGGCAGAGAACAGAAAAGATGGCTTTGTTTTCTTGGGCCAAGCTGATCTTTGAAGTTAATTAGTTTTTATGAAGCATTTCTGTTGATTCTTCAAAGGCCTCGACCCCATGCCGTCATCAGATACTGCCCACCTCTGGTAGCCTTCTACAGGTGATATGTCCGCTCTATTTCCTCATCTCTCTTTCACTTGACCAAGGAATCAGGCACTACCTTTAGATTCTAACTGCTAAGGCCTGTTTACACTTCTGGATAGCCTCACTGGACAGAATCCAAGACAGTCCTGCACCAGCATTTTTCCAACTTTCTGGTCTGTGTGTACCACTCTTGTATCCTTTGCCCCAATAAATCCGATCCTAACAGAGCAATGACCCACCCTTTGCTCCACTGTAAAAGCTGATAAACCATTTCTAATCTCTTACGTTTTTCATGTGGAGACACACATCAGGCCAATATATTCCCTAACTTCAAGGAACATTTTTGACTTTCTTGGAAGGGCTTTACTGAGGCTTTTCTCACTAGGCTTAAGATGAGAAGCAAACACTTTCTCCACCTCTGCTCCTTGTGGGAGAAGAATGAGATTCACCATGTACCAGCACCTCTATTCAAAGTTTGTCCTCAAAACAAACAAATAAAAACATAAAAACAACTTTCCACAACGCTTTCCAACTAACAGTATGGGGAAGGGGTTTGAGTTCCTTAAGGGATCATACCTTTCCTTTTAAAAAGTTTTGTAGGATGATCTCCATGGAATACAGCAGGCATTGTCTTATGCCTGAGCCAAAATCAAGAGCCACATTTCAACATCCTGTTATGCTGGGAAAATATGTACTCCATTGAGAGAATATGCATATTCAGAATCTGCAATGTGTCTGTGGACCTTAAGCCTGTGTTAGGACTCTCCAGGGGTCTAGGAATATCTGACCAGGACAAGGCTGTGTGTTTTTACATTTCTAATAAAGAGGAGTGCTCTGGCCTCATGATTCCTCCCACGTAATGTATGGGTTCTTTTGGATGTAGAATGCACATATAATGAACCAAACCACTTAAAAGCCCTTTGGAAGTACACTGCAAATCACTGCAAGAGCCTGAAGGGCTAAGAGAGTCATTTCCAGTCATGGCTTTCAAGAGTCCTTATAATTTAAATTAGCTCTCAGAGCATTCTGGATTTCCTAAATAATACGTGTTATAAATGATTTGTTATGGAGAAAGTTGACCAAGTCCAGCACATTTTAATCAATGAGTCAATATGCCTCTACGGAATGACCATGGACCTCTGAGTACCTTCTCAAGGAGGCTGCCAAGTGCCACGACTTTAACCAGCTAACATGTGGAATGATGTACTTCATTCCCTCATTGTTCACTGGCCCCAGTAGAGTCTGCAAAATAAAAGCATTACAACACCCACCATGAAAAGGCATTCCAAGTAGCCACTCTTCTGTTGAGCTCTTTGCTCAGTCATCTTCAACACAGGGCTTGGGCCTGGCCATCAACAGGAGCTCTCGGTAGAGTTGACCGAGCCACAAACCAACAAGATACCAAAACATTTAGGCAATTTTGACTACCTTTTCTTGTTCTTCTTCGTTTAGATTATTTTGGAATTGGTAAAAAGTAGGGGTTAATGTCAGGAAGTTCTGAGTACATGTATCATGGTTCTTCAGCTTTGTATGTATGACATCTGAGTTTCATTTTTTTCATCAAGGAATTAGAATAGTAATAGTTTCTATCTCACAGGTAGTTGGCAGAACTAAGTAACATAATATATGTAAATAGTACAGAAAAATGCTTACTATATGCTAAATGCTAAATATGGGTTTTTAACTATTAAATTAGGCTATTACATCGGCATAGCTCAAGTCTTTCATTCTGAGTGACTTATAACCACTGCCTCTATTAGTGTGCCAAGTTACAGTTTACAAAGCATTTACACACATCACAGTCTAACCACCAACAGATTATTACTGTTTACATTTTAGTGTATTTTCTCCAACTCTAACTTCTATTTGTATATATGTGTAATTTTTAAAGAATTACATTCATACTAAAGTCACAGTTATGCCTCTTATTTTTAAAATAATGTTATAATTAAAATATTCATCATATCATTAAATATATTTCAAAACAAGTTCTTGATAGCTGCATTTTCCTTCCTGTGGAAGTACCAGTCTTAATTTAACTATTCCTCAGGTTGAACATTTAGATTAAGTATTTTTTGTATCATAAATAATGTTGCAATGAATAAACTTAAATGATTCCCTGTCCAAATTTTTCTCAGTTTTTCCTTAGGACACACCTAGAAGAGAGAATGGACATTCTTAAGGCTCATGATACATTGCTAATTACTTTTTTATTTTTTTGAGACAGAGTCTCACTCTGTCACCCAGGCTGGAGTGCAGTGGCACGATCTCAGCTCACTGCAAGCTCCGCCTCCCGGGTTTACGCCATTCTCCTGCCTCAGCCTCCCTAGTAGCTGGGACTGCAGGCGCCCACCACCATACCCAGCTAATTTTTTGTATTTTTAGTAGAGATGGGGTTTTACTGTGTTAGCCAGGATGGTCTCGATCTCCTGACCTCATGATCTCTCTGCGTTGGCCTCCCAAAGTGCTGGGATTACAGGCTTGAGCCACCATGCCCAGCTGTTAATTACTTTTTAGAAAGTTTATTCCAGTGCTATAAATTTTTTGTAGGAGGATTCCTAAATTTATTTCTTCAACTAATTGCAAGATCCAAGTTTTTAACTGTGAACTATACATAACATAAATTTACCATCTTAACCATTTTTAGTGCACAGTTCAGTAGTATGTACAGTCACATTGTTGTACAATGGACCTCCAGAAATTTTTCATCTTTCAAAACTAAAACTCTGTACCCCTTAACAATAACGTCTCATTTCTCTCTTCCCCAAGCTCCTAAAGAGAAAATATAAAAATAAAAACTAAGAAATGCAGAAGATAGTGCAGAGTAAGAATTGGATTTGTGTCAAGCTCATAAAGCAATGCCGGGAACAGTAAAGACAATGGAGTAACGTTTGGAAACACGAAACAAAGAAAACATTAAGAAATCAACAGAGGTAACCATAACAGAATAGGAAAAAGAAGGACTTTTTAGTGACATTATTATCTAATGTAGAGAAAAATAAACTGGAGCACTTCCTGGTATCATCTGTAGAGGTGAATTCTTGGTGAATTAAAGAACTAATGTAAAAGTAAAATTATACATTTAAAAGAAGAAAAGGCATGAAAACTTCTTTGGCACTTAGATGTGAGAAAGAACATCTTACACATTTAAAAGAACAAATCAGTACGTTAAACATTTATTAATTTGATTACATTAAAGTTAGGAGTTAACATTCCATAAACGATACCATGGGAAAAAAGTCAACAGAGAGATAAGAGTCATTAGTCTCACAGAAACAGAAATTAAAATAGCAGTGAGAACTGAGTAATGCCTAGTGTTGGTGGGAATGTGGTGATGTGGGCCATGGAAACCCGTACATGTTATGAATGGGAATGAGGCTTGGTGCAGCCTCTCTGGAGGGCAGCCCAGCAACCCTACCCAAGGTGTACATCGAAGACATTCTTCCACAGGTCTGCAAGGAACATATACAAGAATGTTGTTTGTAGTAGTGGGATCTGGAGCCAATTGAAGTGCCTGTCATGGAGTAATGGCTAAGTCAGATTCCACACTATGGAATTCCATGGAGCACAGAGATCCAGCAAAACAAATAGGCCTTTGAAACATCATGCTAAGCAAAGTAAAGGGGGGGGGGGGAAGGAAAGGAGAAAAAGAGAGAGAAGGATAAGATCTAGTACAACCATATCTGTGTAAATTATAGCTATAGTCACAAAATATGGGTGGGCCTTATTGCATGTAGAGATGGGGGCAGCCTGTCTTCAATGTCCACACTCTTGATTATTCCAAACCACCATGCTGAAATCTCTTCCCAGGGATGGCAGCACTGACCACAGAAGAACACACAGATAGATATGCATCCTGTGTCACCACAGGCCACAGCAGTAGCATGGTGTGGCCACTGCTTCTTCTGTTTACCAACCCATACCTCACCAAAGACCTCGTACACGGGGCGAGGGAGGGCCAGCCATACACAGCATCAGGAGGTGGCTTCCTCCAGCCTTTTTGAAAGATGCCAGATGCCTCTTACGGTGTGTGGTACAAACAAGCTGACATGATATGAAATATTCTAGACGTGGGCATGCTGATCCATTGCTCCGAATAAAAGTCTGCTCTCAGAAAAAAATGAAATAAAGGAGCAGAGAAATAGCTATTCAGATGAAAGCAAAATACTGACACAATGCCAATTTCAACTTAAGAAAATAGACCACCTCTTGAAGGGTGAAATTTCTATACCCACAAGCATTATTCCAACAAAATGTGCACAGATCTGAAGCATGTGGTCTTAATAAACCTTATTCCATAGTCCTTAGATTACTATTAAAATAGGGTTAACACGGGGACTATTGAAGTAATTATAAGGAAAAATAATAATGTCTGCCTTTGTTATGAAGGTAGTTTACAATTTGCAATAAATGCCATTGTGCCAATATTTTCACTAGGAGACCAGGCACCAGAGAATTTGAGATACAAATCAAATTTTGCAAGTGGAAAAAGAAAATGGCAGTAGCTCATGTTATCAGTACTTCTCCTTAATAACAAGGGTAAACACCAGAGTCTCATCCTAAGAAAGGGAAGATTAAGCCAGAGCTTCTTATCAATCTGCCATGAGAGACTCAAGGTGTCAGAATTAAGTCCTGTGGGTCACAGCATGAGATGAGGATAATGTGCAAAGACAGCCCAGGCATCAATATTCCAAAAAGCAACTCGATAATTGCTTCATATCACATCCAACACGCAATGATAAAGAATGTCAGAGTAATTACTCCTAGGATACCAGGGACCGCCACACTGCAATTATCATCGCAGCCCGGGTTGGTTTGTGTGTGTTGTGTGTCTCTCTTGCTGCTGCTATATTACCTCCATGAAGATATGTCACTCAGATTGGTAGATTTAGCTCTTGGGGGCATAAGGGTTCCTTCTGAACTACTGAGATTGAAGTGTACCAATTTAACATTTGCTTCTTACTGGAAAAAGCTCGAACCCATTTGACAAAGGCTGACAAGAAGAGAAAGCTTTGAAAAATGAACCTAGGCCTGTAAGTATACTTTAGATGTTTTCACCACTCTCCAGTTATTCCAGCTTATTTTATACCTGAGATTGCAAATAATGAAGACAACTGAGACAAATACTCTAAATAAAGAAAGTCTTCAGCTTTGCTATGGGAATAGAAATAAAATTTAAAGGAATTAGGGAGTTTTCATTTACTTTGTTCTCTTGCTTGTATACTTTTCTAGGGGGGGAATCACACCACCTGTAGAAATCATTACTGAGAGCTTCTGCAAGAGTTAGACAGTGGAAAGTAAGGCAAGGACGAATCTTTTATGACTATGAGCTTTAAATTAGCATCTCCTGGCCAGTCTGAGAAGTCAAGAGCAAACATAATCAGAGCTTGCAGCATGTGACAGTCCATATGTTGCAGGTCTTCCTGCCTAATTTCAGACTAAGGGGCCAACCCTGCCTCTACTATCAAGGTCAGCAGAAACATGCAGCTCTTCGCAACGCTCTTCTCTTATCCGAAATAGACACAGATGGCTGTCAACAAAATCGCTGACCCATCTCTGCAACTCTTGGCTCTGTCTTAACAATAGAAGTGATTATTTATTGAGCAGTGACTATGTGCCAGGCATTGAAATACTTGCCATGTATTTACACATATTATCTCATTTAGCTCTCAGCTACCCCATGAGGTCTTATTATTATCCCCATTTTATAGGTCAGGACACTAAAACATTGAAAACTTTAGAAACTGGACAAGGTTTCATAGCCGCTGAGAAGCAAATGCCAGGTTTTAAACCTCAGAAGTCAGACTTGAGAGGTCTTACCCTTGACCGAGATGGTAGAAGAGCCTCCTATATCAACTACAATGAATTGATCAACAGGTGACAATTGATAATCAATTGACAAAAATCTGGCCATCTTTCAAATATTCACTGTTTTATAACTCATAGCCTGAGCATGTTGCACCCAAATCACTTTGGTCCAGATTTACAATTCACGTTATCATTTTTTGAAAAAAGAAAGGGGCCGGAGTGGGAGGAAGTCAGGTTTCACAGTGCCTGCAGACAAATGGAAGCTTAGTTTAATTTCCTGTCATACAGATAATTAGCCACCAAATAGGTCCCTAAAGTAATTAAAAACATAACAAACCTAATGAAACAAGGTCTGCATTCCGGTTAAAGACGAAAAAATAAAAGTCATAAATCACTAGCAAATCATGAATTTCTTCAACAGGTGAACTGTAATTGTCTTTTTTTTTTTTTTTCCTACTGATTTTCCTCAGAATTAGGAGTTAAACTGTAAGTTGGCTGTGAATGAGCTCAGCATCATTGTAAGCAGCAATGCATCTATGATTACCTCTTCCTGGGAGAGAGGGGGCAGTGACAGGCCCTGGAGGCGGAGGAATTAGGTGTCATATCAGGTTCCCGGCATGTTGGTGCTGACCAGTTACCAGATGAGCAGAGGGAATACCTGTGAGGTATCTGGAGCAGCTGGAAAGCCAGTATTCCCTGGACAGAGGAGCCTCATTGCCCATCCACATTTTCTTGAGGTAAGGGAGAAACCTCAGGAATGGGAGAACCCAAGGCTCACGCTATCACTTTTCCAGCTCTTGCTCAGAACTGGCCATACAATTTCCCAAGATGGTGACCACATTCTCTCTGTCTGAGGCCCAGGGATAGAATACCAGAAAGGTAGCACTCAAATTCCCTGACCTACTAGTTCAGACGACAAAGACCATCAATCCTCCTCTACCTGGCTGGTCTCAACTGAACAAATTAGTCAATTTCCTGTAAAAGACAATAGTAAGGAATCTTTTCCTTCCTTTCCTTCCTTCCTTCCTTCCTTCCTTCCTTCCTTCCTTCCTTCCTTCCTTCCTTCCTTCCTTCCTTTCCTTTCCTTCCTTCCTTCCTTTTTTCTTTCTCTCTTTCTCCTTCCTTCCTTCCTTCCATCTTTCTCTCTTTCTTTTTCTTTCTTTTCTTCTTTCTTTCTTTCTTTCTTTCTTTCTTTCTTTCTTTCTTTCTTTCTTTCTTTCTTTCTTTCTTCTCTCTCTCTCTCTCTCTCTCTCTCTCTCTCTCCTTCCTTTCTCCCCTCCCCTCCCCTCCCTTCCCTTCTTTTCACTTCCCTCCCCTCCCCTCCCCTCCCTTCCCTTCTTTTCACTTCCCTCCCCTCCCCTCCCCTCCCCCCCTCCCCTCCCCTCCCCTCCCTTCCCTTCCCTTCCCTTCCCTTCCCTTCCCTTCCCTTCCCTTCCCTTCCCTTCCCTTCCCTTCCCCCCCTCCCCTCCCCTCCCCAAAGTGCTGGGATTATAGGCATGAGCCACTGTGCCCGGCCACGAATCTTTTCTTAAAATCAATTCTATCATCTCAGTTGCTAACTAGAAATTCATGTTGACTGCACCAGAAAAGAAAGACTGAAATGAAATAATGATGAACAGAAAGTATACATATGATAAAAGAAATGGCCAGCAAACTACCTAGTGAGGCAGGAAGCTCCATGTGTAGAAATAGCTCCAAGTAGGGACTTAAAGGCTGGGTCCGAATTCCAGCTGAGCCATTCACTGCTGTGCAACCATAAGAAAGATATCTAATCTCTCTGGGCCTTTGTTTCTTCAGCTTTAAACTGGAGATATGAACTCTTGCCTCACAGATTTTTATGAAGACTAAACAAGTCAACACCTATGGAAATGTCTAGCATGCTACCTGGCATATAGTGAGTTCTCCACAACACTAGGTGTAAACAAATCCAAAGCAGTGCTGAAAGTAACAATATTAATAACAAAAATTTCCACAGCTTTCATATTCCATCCTTTATCAACAATTAAAATGATAATTTTATAATATACTAAGTATTTTTATATATTGAAGGCTATTTCTGGGTTTTCTACTGTCTATTCATGATCTCATATCACAGTGATTAAATAATTATGACTTTATATTATGTTTGAGTAATTGTTGATGTTAGTCCTTTCTCATTACTCTTATAGATTTTTTTCTAGCTAACCTTGCTATTTTACTTTTCCTTGTATACTCTAGAAACCACAAATTTAGGTCAAAAATTTATGTGGGGATTACAAATAAATGAGCTATCAAGCCATGAAAAGACATGGAGAAAATTAAAATGCATATTGACTAAATGGAACAAGCCAGTCTGAACAGACTAAGTGGTTCCAACTATATGACATTCTGGAAAAGGCAAAACTATGGAGATGGTAAAAAGATTAGTGGTTGCCAGGGATTGCTGAAAGGGAGAGATGAGTAGGCAGAGCACAGAGGATTTTTAGGGCAGTAAAACTACTGTGTGTGATACAATAGGATACATGTCATTAGACGTTTGTCCAACCCATAGAACATACAGCACCAAGACTGCACCCTAATGTAAACTGTGGACTATGCGTGATAATGACGTGTCAATGCAGGTTCATCAGTTGTAACAAATGTACCACTCTGGTGGAAATATTGATAATGAGAGAAGCTGTGCTTGTGTGGGAGGAGGGAGTATATGAGAAATCTCTTTCACTCGATTTTGATGTGAGAATAAAACTGCCCTAAAAGGTTTTTATTATTAATAAAATTTTGTAAAATTTATGTTGGTATTTGATATGGTTTGGCTGTGTCCCCATTCAAACCTCAATTTGAATTGTATCTCCCAGAATTCCCACATGTTGTGGGAGGGACCCAGGGGTAGGTAATTGAATCTTAGGGGCCAGTCTTTCCTGTGCTATTCTCGTGATAGTGAATAAGTCTCAGGAGATCTGATGGTTTTATCAGGGGTTTCCGCTTTTGCTTCCTCCTCATTTTCTCTTGCTGCCACCATGTAAGAAGTGCCTTTTGCCTCTTGCCATGATTTTGAGGCCTCCCCAGTCATGGGGAGCTGTAAGTCCAATTAAACCTCTTTTTCTTCCCAGTCTCAGGTATGCCTTTATCAGCAGTGGGAAAACGGACTAATATGGTAAATTGGAACCAGTAGAGTGGGGCGTTGCTGAAAAGATAACCGAAAATGTGGAAGCGACTTTGGAACTGGGTAACAGGCAGAGGTTGGGAGAGTTTGGAGGGCTCAGAAGAAGACAGAAAAATGTGGGAAAGTTTGGAACCTCCTAGAGATTTGTTGAATGGCTTTGACAAAAATGCTGATAGTGATATGAACAATAAGATAAAGGCTGAGGTGGTCTCAGATGGAGATGAGGAACTTGTTGGAAACTGGAGCAAAGGTGACTTTTGTTATGTTTCAGCAAAGAGACTGGTGGCATTTTGCCTTTGCCCTAGAAATTTGTGGAACTTTGAACTTGAGAAAGATGATTTAGTGTATCTGGCAGAAGAAATTTCTAAGCAAAAAAGCATTAAAGAGGTGACTTGGGTACTGTTAAAAACATTCCATTTTAAAAGGTAAACAGAGCATAAATGTTTGGAAAATTTGCAGCCTAATGATATGGTAGAAAAGAAAACCCCATTTTGTTTGAGGAGAAATTCAAGTCAGTTGTAGAAATTTGCGTAAGTAGCAAGCAGCCTAAAGTTAATCCCCAAGACCATTGGGAAAATGTCTCCAGGCCATGCCAGAGACCTTCACAGCAGCCCCTCCCATCACAGGCTCGGAGGCCCAGGAGGAAAAAGTGGTTTTGTGGGCCGGGCCCAGGGTCCCCATTCTGTGTACAGTCTAGGGATTTGGTGCTCTGTGTCCCAGCCACTCTAGCCATGGCTGAAAGGGGCCAATATACAGCTCTGGCTGTGGCTTCAGAGTGTAAAAGCCCCAAGCCTTGGCAGCTTCCACATGGTGTTTAGTCTGTGGGTGCACAGAAGTCAAGAATTGAGGTTTGGGCACCTCTGCCTAGATTTCAGAAGGAGTATGGAAATGCCTGGATATCCAGACAGAAGTTTGCTGCAGGGGCAGGGCCCACATGGAGAACCTCTGCTTAGGAGAACCTCTGCTAAGGAAAACGTGGAGTTGGAGACCCCACACAGAGTTTCTACTGGGGTACTGCCTAGTGGAGCTTTGATAAGAGAGTCACCATCCTCCAGACCCCAGAATGGTAGATCCACTGACAGTTTGCACTATGTGCTTGGAAAAGCCGCAGACACTCAACACCAGCCTGCAAAAGCCAGGAGGGAGACTGTACCCAGAAAAGTCACAGAGGCAGAGCTGCCCAAGACCATGAGACCCCACTCTTGCATCAGCGTGACCTGGATGTGAGACCTGGAGTCACAGGAGATCATTTTGGATCTTTAAAATGTTACTGCCCCGCTGGATTTCAGACTTGCATGGGCCCTGTAACCCCTTTATTTTGGCCAATTTCTGCCATTTGGAATGGCGGTATTTACCCAATAACTGTATGCCCATTGCATCTAGGAAGTAATTAGCTTGCTTTTGATTTTACAGGCTCATAGGCAGAAGGGACTTGCCTTATCTCAGATGAGACTTTGGACTGTGGACTTTTGGGTTAAAGCTGAAATGAGTTAAGATTTTGGGGGACTGTTGGTTTTGAAGGCATGATTGGTTTTGAAATGTGAAATGTGAAGATTTGGAGGGGCCAGGGGCAGAATTATATGGTTTGACTGTGTCCCCATTCAAATCTCAACTTGAATTGTATCTCCCAGAATTCCCACGTGTTGTGGGAGGGACCCAAGCAGAGGCAATTGAATCATGGGGTCTGGTCTTTCCCATGGTATTCTCGTGATAGTGAATAAGTCTCACAAGATCTGATGGGTTTATCAGGGGTTTCCACTTTTGCTTCCTCCTCATTTTCTCTTGCCATCACCTTGTAAGAAGTGCCTTTCACCTCCTGCTATGATTCTGAGGCCTCCTCAGCCATGTGGAAATGTAAGTCCAATTAAACTTTTTCTTCACAGTCTCAGGTATGTTTTTATCAATAGTGTTAAAATGGACTAATATAGTATTTTATTGGAATCATACTTAGTTTATTTTTTATTTAAAGGAAAGCAACATGTATGAAGTTGAGTCTTGCCACTCAAGAACATTGTCTCTTTCATTGGTTCAAGTCTTTCTTTGTAAACTTCAGGATATTTTTGAGATTTTTTATGTAGCTCTCACAAATTTTTAAAATATGCTTTATCTTTGGTATATGAAATATTTTTTAAAGTGGGGCTTCTGTTTGCACTATATATTCTCTTTGTTTATTGCTTGTACAGAAAATTTACTGATATTTTCACATTAATATTGTATACCGCCATGTTATTGAACATTTCTATTGTACAAACAGTTTTTTTTTTTCATTTGCTTCTCCTGGGCTTTCTTTCTCTATATTATTCATAAAGAATACCTTCAGAATAATGATAAATTAGGTAGACATAATAAGCATCTTTGTTGTATTCCTTCTGTGCAAATGTTCCAGTGTTTCCCTGGTCAGCGTGAGGCTGGCTTTTATATTGAGATCAGGGTGTTTTATCATGTTAAGAAAGAATCCATCTATTGTTTTATATGCTCTGACTTTTAAACCAGGTAAATAAATTACCTAATCAAAACCAATAGATACAATTTTAAAAGAAAAATCAATTAATGCTTTATCTCAGAGGCAAACACCAGGCTTCATGTTTCAAGAGATTATGGTGAACACAGGCTCACACCAGCAGTTCTCAGTGTGGTCCCTGGGCCAGCAGTATTAGCATCACTTGGGAACCTGCTAGAAATGCAAATCCTAAGGCCCCACACCAGACCTACTGTATCAGAGTCGCTGGGGGTGAAGTGACCCAGTAATGTGTGGCCTTAACAAGTCCTCCAGTGGATTTCAACATGTGTTAATGTTTGGGAACCATGGGCTTAGCTGGATTAACAAATCAAATAGATGATGAACAAGGGCATTTTAGGGTATCAGTAGGGAAAAGCCATAACTGATATTCAATTAACAACCATATGGGGCACAGCTGGAGGGTGGCTACGAGAGTGCTAAGAGTTTTCATCTGTTACAAACTTTGTCCTTCCCCAATCAGAAAGATACTCCAGCTCTTTACTTGTATTGGATGCGTAATCCCAAATTCTCACTTTGGTTAATAGTAAAGGAAAGGCGTTGCAGCACCATGAGGTTTCTGTTGATAGTGTGACATGTTTTGGTAATGGGTTCTCCCAGAAGCAGACCCTGAGATAAAAATCCAGGACTAGTAGTTTATTTTTGAGGTAGTCCCAGGAAGTGCCAATTAAAAGAAAATATGAGGCAGTGAAATAGGGAAAAGAAGGCAACCAACAAAGTGTCTGCTATTAAGACAGATGATTCAGGGGGCAACTGGAGCTTAATCCTACTGGAAAGCTCTTGGAAAAGGTGCAACTCCAGGCCACAGAATGATCCCATCCCTGGGGGAGAGAGCTATCTTCAGAGAGTCACTGGATGAGTGATGCTCCTAGGGGAGTTAATTCCTGAGCACTGTGGGCTTCAAGGCTTTCTGTACTTAGTAAAAAGAACGCCCCAGGCCGGGCGCGGTGGCTCGCGCCTATAATCCCAGCACTTTGGGAGGCTGAGGTGGGTGGATCACGAGGTCAGGAGCTTGAGACCAGCCTGGCCAGCATGGTGAAATCCTGTCTCTACTAAAAATACAAAAAATTGTCTGGCCACGATGCTGCGTGCCTGTAATCCCAGCTACTCAGGAGGCTGAGGCAGAGAATTGCTTGGACCCAGGAGGCAGAGGTTGCAGTGAGCTGGTATCGCACCACTGCACTCCAGCCTGGGTGACAGAGCGAGACTCACCTAAAAAAAAAAAAAAAAAAAAAAAAAAAAAATCCTCCAGCACAGATAGTGGTGGCTGGACGTCAGATGGAGCAGACGGAGAGACCAAAGTGGGTAGGGGGCCCACTGACCCACTGACCATGTCTGTTGCAACTACTGTGTCACTAGAAGTTGGACCATAACAGTCTAGTTCCTAGACTGGCACATCAGTGTCATTATGTGTATCTGATTAGCCAGCTGCACCCTGGAAAGACTGGTGCCAACCAGCCCATCTGTTGGAGAAATCCATAAAGATGGCTATTCCTTTCTGTCAAGCTAGAGGACTATGAAGGTTATAGTCACCGGCATGGACAGGTCAGGGGGAGACGGGACATTGTAGGGAAAAATAGGGGTGAGGAGGAAAGTGGAAGTAGACACAGAAGATAATAATGTCATGATTTTACAAGCAGCCAGCCCCATGCTCCTGGAGCATTGCTGGGAAGCTGCTGTGACCCACGGGAAGGTGGTAACCACCCCCGGCATGGGTCCCAGTGCCCTCTGTGGGTACACCACCCAAAGAAGGGAACATGAAGAAACGTGTGTGTCTGATGTGACCCTGTTCATTAATGGCTGAACAGGGATTTGAAAACAACAATAGGACCCTTTCACTGATTTAAATTCCTTTTACTTTTATTTGCTTAGGGTTTTTCTTTAAAGATTCACTTCATGCCGGGCGCGGTGGCTCACGCCTGTAATCCCAGCACTTTGGGAGGCCGAGGCGGGCGGATCACAAGGTCAGGAGATCGAGACCACAGTGAAACCCCGTCTCTATTAAAAATACAAAAAAAAATTAGCCGGGCACGGTGGCGGGTGCCTGTAGTCCCAGCTACTCAGGAGGCTGAGGCAGGAGAATGGCGTGAACCCGAGAAGCGGAGCTTGCAGTGAGCCGAGATCGTGCCACTGCACTCAGCCTGGGCGACAGAGCAAGACTCCTGTCTCAAAAAAAAAAAAAAAAAATTCACTTCATTTATTTATTTTTTTTTTCAGTTTCATTGTCAACTGTAATATCAGTGGAATCACTGGTTTGAGATTACATCTAATTTTTTTTTCCCCAAAACACATGAAAATAAATGCTTAATTATTTCTAAAAGCTATTCCATTTTATCTCAGATAACTCAAGTGTTAAGCTGGCAATATTTTCCTTTCCCAGCTCTATAATTTGCTTTCTTTCTATGACGCCAAAAATCTACACAATAAACCAGAGGTTTTTCAACTTTTGCTTCTGTAAGAATAGACTGTAGAACTTTTAAAAAATACATGTAAACCTGACCCCCACTCCCTGAAATTGTTTTAGAAGTCTCCAGTGAGATCCAGGGGGCTGCATTTTTAACAGGTATCCTGGCTAAATTTAATGAAGTTGCAGGGGACACTTAGAAGAATATTTCTATGGGGTAAAATCTTTGGAGTCATTTGGAAGACTCTTTAGGGTTATACCCAGATAGAAAATTACTCCTAACTTTTAAAGTTTAATTAGTTATTTTAAATCCAGAGTGGCAGAGCAAATGTCTTCCACAAGGTGTGTTGGAGGGGAGAGCGTGATCACAAAATACCCACGGCAGGCTGGGTGTTGTGGCTCAGCCCTGTCATCCTAGCACTTTGGGAGGCCAAGGCACTTGGCCTTGAGGTCTGGAGTTTGAGACCAGCCTGGCCAACATGGTGAAACCCTGTCTCTACCAGAATATATAAAAAGCCGGGCGTGGTGGCACATGCCTGTGATCCCACTTACTCGGGAGGCTGAGGCAGGAAAATCGCTTGAGATCACACCACGCACTCTAGCTTGGGTGACAGAGCGAAAGTCCATCTCAAAAAACAAACAAAAAAACAAACAAAACCCCATGGCATGAAGGATGCAAACGGAGGACTTCTTGGAGCCCTAGGGTTCTCAGGAATGTGCCACTGGGAAGAGCACAGAGGCTTCTCTGCAAGAAAACAGAAAGCCTCGGGAGGATTACATAGGAAATTACAAGCTACATGGGTTCCTGCTCCAAACACAGCCACTCTGCAGAAAATGAAGCGGGATTGCTTTCCCCAATGTCTCCACTGACGAATCTTGCGATGATGCTAAAAGGCTGGATGAATATCGAGACTTCAGGGACATTAGCTTTGATACATAATCTGCTGATTAAATGTGTTCCCTGTATTTCCTCCATTTTTCACATTTCTTTATGTAGTCTTTTGTTAAGAGGACTTCTTAGCTAAGAACTTGTAGGGATAACTGAGAAGGAAAGAGACCACAGAACTAGTTCCAGAGGGAGGCAAGGTGCATAGGCCATTGAAGGTAGAGCAAGCCTTGAATTAGGAAGGGGATAGCACTGGTACTCTTCTGGGTTTGGAAAGGATAAATGCATTGAGAGATGTTTTTGAATAGCATTGACACAAATCGGTAGACCACATCGCACTTTTTTTTTTTTCTCTTCTCCTCTCTCTTCAAGAAATCACATTTTTGCCTTAACATCCTATCAACTCAGCTGGTGAATTTTCTGCAATTGCAGGGGAAGTCAGGTGAGAGCTGAGGCCGTTTTCAATTGTCAGAACTCCAGGAGATATTTTCTACTAAGTAAGGAATATCTCTCAACCCCAACAGAACTTGATTATAATAGTTTAGTACTAAACACAGTGTCAGAACAGATATTTCGCCTGTGGATGTGAAGAGGTGAAGAACTTGAACCACAGTTTGCAAACCTCAGTGATGTCTCAAGGTCTGCAGGACACATCTTTTCTCCCAATTCCTTCTCCACACTGCAGCAAGATAGGAAGGCTGCTGCCTATATGAACAGAATGCCAGTGGATTCTTCAGGTGACAGCATGGCATTTGCCTTCAAAAGACATACGAGAAGTAGAATTCTAGCAGGTAGACTACATGAGTCATGCGGAGGGACCTTCCACCAAATCATCTTTCCACCACGTGACTAATTGCACATTTCTTGCCAAGGATATGTAAGCTTATATATGTCTATATAATCTGCTTTTTTAGAAACAAGCACTCTCAGTTACAGATATACAACCAAATTGAGGTTTTTCCTAGTTGTGAGGTCAAGGAAAATGCCAAGAGCTTGGAAGGCGAAGTATATGCACACCAGGCACTCGTGACATGCCTCCCAGGGTCTAGCTGAGTACAGTCATGGACCAAGCTCTAGGTGAATTCCTAGGTGATTATCTGATTCGCTGGTTAACTGACTAAGTCAAGGTAAAGAAAGAAAGATAGAATCAGTGACGAATCATGATGCCAACTCAAATCAGGGATTTATTTTGAATGGAAAAAAACTATTAAAAGACTAAAACCAGGGGTCTTAGTTAATTCGTCCAATAAATATATATTCACCCTTCTACACTCTGCTTTGTGGGGTGGGGCTAAGACCTGGCATTCTTGATTGGTGAGCGGCTCCTGCCCTAGGAGGTGCTGGAGGGAACAGGCAAGACTCCCATGAGCCTCCTCCAGTCTCCTTTCTCCACCCTGGCGGTGGCAGAACCTCTTTTTTTTTGCACAGTCCCCTCCCCTCCCCCCTCCTCCCCTCTCCTCCCCTCTCCTCCCCTCCCCTTCCATTCCCTTTTTTGAGACTGAGTCTGCCTGTGTCGCCCAGGCTGGAGTGCAGTGGCATGATCTCTGCTCACTGCAACCCCGACCTCCTGGGTTCAAGCGATTCTTGTGCCTCAGCCTCTCGAGTAGCTGGGACTGCAGGTCCACACCATCACGCCTAGGTAATGTTTGTGTTTTTAGTAGAGACGGGGTTTCCTCATGTCGCCCAGGCTGGTCTTAAACTCCTACGCTCAAGCAATCCACCTGCCTTGGCCTCTCAGAGTGCTGGGATTATAGGTGTGAGCTACTGCGCCCAGCCAGCGGTTTATTTCATTTTGTTGGTTTTCCAATACTCACATAACAAATTCCATAGTCCCCAGCTCAGCAACTGCAGACCCAGCAACAGCCAGTGCACCCTTCTTCGAGGACCAGATCTCAGCCCCACAGGCCCCTCCTGTGACCTCAAATACACAAGCTCCCTCCTCAGAGGCCACAATTTCAGCTCCTCAGGGACACTTCTCTGAAATTCTACATTTAAGTCATTTAGATTTATTCCCTCAAGCTGGTGGCTCTTTCCTGCAGTTACTGCCTCCATAATGCCTTAGAGACCTATTTTCACGCCTTTCAGTTACCTGGTTAACGCATTCATCATATAAGGATATATAATTCTACATATCCCTTTCAGTTACCCAGCTAACGTTCTTTTTGTGAAGTTCTCCATATTGAAATAACTGGAGGTCACAGAGGCATAGAGAGAAAAAAAGTTTCAACAAGAGAGGTCAAATTTAAAAAGACCAAATAATTGACAGTCATTAGATGTAGCAAGAAGGAGGGCTTGGGTGACAAGCAGTAGACATCTGTGTACTGATGATGGAGTTGGGAACCCATCAACAGAGACAGTGAAAAGTGGTTGGATTACAAATATATTCTTGTCAGGTCTTGGAAACCAGTGTCTTATAATATGGTGTTTCCACCCTCTGAACTGAAGAAGAAGCCTCAGGGTGTCTCTGGCGTCCCCCTTCCTCATCTCTCTCAATCCTCTATCTCTCCCAAAGCACAGGATGGAATTGTTCTCTGAAGTTCCTTTATCTGCCTAAAGTCCAGACCTGCCAAAGAAGAAAACAATCATGTCTGGTCCCTTCCCTAAGTTTGTATTGATTGAACTCATGTTGCAGGAAGAAAAAACAGGCTTTGTCTGTTCTGCAGGCCCAACCATTGTCTGTTCTGCAGGCCCCACAGACTTTATCTTATGCCATTGTATATTCTTCAAGTTCACTGAATTCCCCTCAAAATCATTTACTAATCCCAAATCATCTAAAATTCTCCTTCCCCTTTCCCCTAAGAAGAAGAGCACGTAACAATGTGTTCAACATGGTGTGATAGGGTAATCACTCTGGTTCTCCCCAGGAATGTTAGCCAATGTGAATGCCTTTTCTCCTATTCATCTGCCTTTTGTCAGTTGATTTTCAGCAAACCTTCAGAGGGTAAAGAGGAAGTTTTCCCTTGGCCATTGCATTTTGGAGACTGAGTTTATAAGAAAACTTATAAGATTGTGCATGTAATGACTCCAGTGTTCTCAGCCCGAGGAAACAGTAGATGGAGGTGTCACTTATAAAGAAGACTGATGGGTTTGGAAACCCAGTGGACTAGACTGAGGAGAGAAGGGGAGGGGAGCAAATGGAGACCATTAACATAGCCAATTCCCTGAGGACTTTTGCAGTAAATGAAGCCACAGTTACGGCATGTAGACTAATGCGGGCACACAGATGATCCCAGGGAGATGAAGTGTGGGAGTGGGAGTGGGGTTCTTAAATAATGCTAAGGGCAGATAAGATCCCAGACACCAGGGAAGGATTTGGCTCTTAATAGAGCCAGGAGAATGACTCCAAATCGTCATGGGAAGGAGGCAGAAGGTGTGACTTCAGATGCAGGTAGATTGGCAAATTTGGTGATGGGAAAATAAGGCAATTCTTTTCTTATTTTATCTATTTTCAAGACTTAAGAAAATCATGGTCGCAGAGCCTTCGAAACCATTTACACTGCAAAACAACTATTGTCACCCATTGCATTACCAAAATACTTTGGATCAAAAAATACTTTTGATTCCCAGTGACCACAGAAATCAATATGCAGGGTGTTCAAGTGATAAAAATTATCTTCTCAACATGGAGACTAAAGACATAGGACTCTCACATTCCAGAAGTGATGCAAATACTCATAATTACCACCATAAATTTGCTGAGTACTAAAAATAATTCTGTGTTTTCCTGTAGGATTTGCAAGCTAATAATAAGCAATTTCCAGCTGTGTGCTGTGACAGCAAAAGAGAGGGTCTAACATCCTTATAATTATATTTTCCATATCCGTATTCACATTAGGAAATACCGATTATGACCCATCTGCTTAAACTAGTTTTTAATTGTTAACATCTCTACACTAGGTGACTTTTATGACATCTGACTATACTGTATGCACTGCACTTCAAAAGGAGAATTATCAAATATTTTACCTCTTAGGCTTTTTAAGTACACATGTATGATTGTGAGACAAAAGGACTAGCAACAGTGAGAACTGAAATTTTTCTACAAAGGAAATTCCACAAACACATCCTGAGGGCTCCCCTCAGTTTGGCAGTTAAAGCTGCACCAAACAGCAAGCTTCACCATAGGAAATGCTGTGCCTAGCTCACTTCATTCTGCTCAACAAAATGAGTGTGATTGTTGGAGAACAAGTAAATTAAATACCTATTTCTTGGGTCTATTTTCTCAAACTTCAAATGTTCTTCTGAGCACTTGAAATGTCACTACTCAAAGAAAGGTCATGAATTGATTGTTGCTTTTTGGAAGTATTATGAGAAAAGAATTACTCTTTGGGACAATTTGATAAGCTGAGCTTGCTACTCGGTATGGCCAAACCTCTTCAGGGTTTCTGAGGCTCCCAATAACTCATTTCAAAGCAGCAGCTCTGCTCTGTTCCAGACAGGCAAGATGAGGCTGGTGATGCCACAGCTGCACCCCTAATATTTCCTCCCAAGAGAAAACCAGAGAAAGCAAAACAAGTATCTGCTTCCAACTTAAATAGGGAATGTTGTCTTGAAAATATGAGGGAGAAGAGTTTAGCAAGACCAATTCAAAATATATGTAGTGTTTGACTTGAATCAATATTATTTTCAACTCAATTTTCCTTAAATTTAATTTTAAAAAACAGTTCAAATTGCTAACAATGATTAGTATTACCCATATTGCTATATCTATCTGTTTATCTGTCTATCTTCTATGTTACTATATGCCAGGTGCCTTATTACCACAAATAAGATTAATGTTATCCTGTTTTGTATTTTTTCAGTTTTAGCTTTTCACTGAAACATAAAGTACATAAAGATGCATAGTCATAAGTAATGAAATCACAGCTCAACGGATTTTCTGAAACTGCATACAACTAAGTAGCCAGCACATATTTAGGAAAATAATATTATCAACACCCTAAGAGCCCCTTGTTCCCCTTTCTAGCCACTGCCCTCTTGAAGATAACTTCCATTCTGACTTCTCACGGCTTAGATTCATTTTTTTGTTGTTATATTGTACATAAATGGAATCTCTCTGTGCACAGTCTCTGGCATATGGCATTTAGTTTGGTTTTAACTATAACTGAAAGCTGCTACCATTTACTGAGCTCTTGCCAGGCAATGTGCAAGGCCCCATAACTGCATCATTACCACATTCAATCCTCACAACCACCTCATGAGTAGGCACAATTATTATCTTCCTTAAGCAGGTGAAGACATTTCAAGCTTATGTTAATATGTTCTAAACCACCCAGCAATAAACGCTGGAGGCAGGATTCATGCTTTGTTTATCTGACTCCAAAGTACACGTCTCACCCATGCAGAATATCACAAATGTAAACAAGGCCAAGTGGCCCTGAATCATCAGAACTCGTCAGGGTCTGAAAACACTGTGACTCAAATATCATGTCTATTTACCTGTGATCATGCACCCAACCTATCACGGCAACTCAGACTTTACAGATTAATATGAACAGTGGCCACTCTCCTGGCAGTGTAACTTGGTGTCAGACAAACTGCAAAAACATACAAAGTTATAGGAGCATGTGGTTCAAGCATATTAACTGAAAGTAAAACACACTGGCCCAAAAATAGTCATCAGAGACAGAGTCTACGTTGCTCATTGCTTCACTCCCCAATATATTACCTTTGCTAATATCTAAAGGTAACTGAACTTATATTCAGTGATAATTTAAATGTTATTCACTTGCAGTGAAGGATGGTTCATAATCAACAGTGAAAAGGAAATGATAAAATGAATAATAGCAATCCACCCTATGAGATTCTAAATAGCCATGGGGAAACACAAAGGGAAACACATGTACTCTTTTTTTTTTTTTTTTTTTTTTTTTTGAGACGGAGTCTTGCTCTGTCCCCCAGGCTGGAGTGCAGTGGCGCGATCTCGGCTCACTGCAAGCTCCGCCTCCCGGGTTTACGCCATTCTCCTGCCTCAGCCTCCCGAGTAGCTGGGACTACAGGCGCCCGCCACCTCGCCCGGCTAGTTTTTTTTGTGTTTTTAGTAGAGACAGGGTTTCACCGTGTTAGCCAGGATGGTCTCGATCTCCTGACCTTGTGATCCACCCGCCTCGGCCTCCCAAAGTGCTGGGATTACAGGCTTGAGCCACCGCACCCGGCCACATGTACTCTTATGAAAAGATGTTACAGAATAGTATTGCAGTTATAAGCCAATTTATGAATATGACTACATGTGTTTATCTATGGCAGGAAATCTAGAGGGGAACACATGCCCGCATAAATACGTACTCACGCAGGGAGAAGAAAGACAAGAGTGGGAAAAGATGTTTACCAAGATGTTACAAATAGTGGTTTTTCCAATGATTTATACCCAAATATGGCCAAAAAGGGTTAATTAGAGAGGCTTGTGCTGGAAGAATATTTTATGACCAAAAAGGATTAATTAGAGAAGCTCGTACTGGCAGAATATTTAATGATAAACAGGAGTTATTAACGTTTTTTAGCTGTGATCATGTCATTATAGTTATGTTTTTTAAAACATTACCTTTTAGAGGTACATATGCACTGGGATTATGAATGAAATCATATGATGTCTTGGATTTGCTTGAAAATAATCAGTACAGGGTGGGGTTGGGGTAGAGATGAACTATGAATAGATGTGAGTCGATAATTGGTAGAGCTGGCAATAGGTGCATTGACTGCATTGTACTATTTTCTCTGCCTTGGTATACATTTGAAAGTTTCCATTATACAAAGTTAAAAAAAAAAAAAAAAGAGTGATTGCTTCTGAAGACAAAGGAGTAGGGTGTTTTCGATGTTCTTTTGCCTGATTGTATTTTCATGCTTTTCTCTATGGAATATATTTTGCATTCGTAATATGACATACTAAATAAAAGACTAAGGAAGTTCTCAACAAAGCCCATTTTGCAATTCAAACTCACCTTTCTTACACAAGCAAGTGTATTAAGTGTTTCCCTTCACTTAATGGAGACACCAGAATACCACTGAAATCACAGGAAGTTTTCCAACTGCTGTTATGCATAAAACAATGTAAGTTGATTGATTTTCTTCCAAAGCACCACCTACTTCACTGTTATCAGTGTTACTAAAACGTGGTACAGAACTTCCCAATCAAAAGATAACTTGGGGAAATTATTGAGTGTGGATTAACTGGGAAAAAATAAATATTTTCTTAGAGAACTAGAATTTTGAGAAACTCAAAAGGGTATTTTTGCATTTCAGAGCCCATCTGCCAGCTGCTCCTAATTCAGCTCTGGGTATTTCTTTTCCACTCTATCTTGGGATTTGTTTTATTCACAGGGGAAGATTCAGAGTGAGCCTCACCCAAAGGTCAAAATTCCCGTGCTCAGCAGCGTAAGCGACTCAACCTCTGGGAAGAGAAAAAAAAAAAAACCATTTGTGCAGAAAACAAAGTTAGTCAGTCTGGTGAAACACTGCAATTTTTGACCAGAAAAATATCCTTCCTAATATGGACAGAAAAACCTTGGCCTTTTGCAGTCAAAAAATGAAATGACTGTAGCATGATGGAGATGCAGAAATAGAGGAAGGTGAAATGGAATGTTTGTAGCTGATAAATGAAGAATGAAAAATGTATCCTCATTACTGCCTCAAAACTCAAAATATAAAGCTCCATCAGGAGTTCCCAGAACTTAGGGGTTTGCTAAGAATGTGACTACAGAGGGTATTAACAGGTGCTTTTGGGGGGTGATGCGATTGTTCTGAATCCCTTGTAAGGTGGTGGTTACATTAATCTACATGTGTCAAAATTCATGTAATCATTCACAGAAAAAGAAAGAAAGAAGAGAAAAGAAGTGAATTTTAGTGCATACAAATTAAAAAAAGTAGGAAACAATTTAAAGGTTTAAAATATTCTGAACCTCATGGTTGTTACTTGTATGGCAGGTGCTTAAGAATTTTTATGTGAATCAATAAGTTGAATGAATAGATGGATGAAACCATAAGTGAACAAAATTATTATTTTAAAAGTAAAGATATATAAAGCAGTTCCAAGATGGCCGAATAGGAACAGCTCCAGGCTATAGCTCCCAGCATGAGTGACATGGAAGATGGGTGATTTTTGCATTTCCAACTGAGGTACCGGGTTCATCTCACTGGGGCATGTCAGACAGTGGGTGCAGGACAGTGGGTGCAGCCCATGGAGCAAGAGCCGAAGCAGGATGAGGCATTGCCTCACCCAGGGAGCACAAGGGGTAAGGGAATTCTCTTTCCTAGACAAGGGAAACCATGACACACAGCACCCGGAAAACTGGGTCACTCCCACCCTAATACTGCACTTTTCCAAGGGTCTTAGCAAATGGCAAACCAGGAGATTATATCCTGTGCCTGACTCAGAGGGTCCCACGCCCATGGGACCTCCCTCATTGCTAGCACAGCACTCTGAGATCTAACTGCAGGGTGGCAACCAGGCTGGGGGAGGGGTGCCCACCATTGCTGAGGCTTGAGTAGGTAAACAAAGTGGCCAGGAAGCTCAAACTGGGTGGAGCCCACCGCAGCTCAAGGAGGCCTGCCTAACTCTGTAGACTTCACCTCTGGGGACAGGGCACAGCCAAACAAAAGGCAGCAGAAACCTCTGCAGGTTTAAATGTCCCTGTCTGACAGCTTTGAAGAGAGTAGTGGTTCTCCCAGCAGGGAGTTTGAGATCTGAGAACGGACAGACTGCCTCCTCAAGTGGGTCCCTGACCCCTGAGTACCCTAATTGGGAGGCACCCCCGGTAGGGGCAGACTGACACCTCACACAGCCGGGTAACCTGATGAGATGAAGCTTCCAGAGGAACAATCAGGCAGCAACATTTGCTGTTCAGCAATATTCACTCTTCTGCAGCCTCCGCTGCTGATACCCAGACAAACAGGGTCTGGAGTGGACCTCCAGCAAACTCCAACAGACCTGCAGCTGAGGGTCCTGACTGTTAGAAGGAAAACTAACAAACAGAAAGGACATCCACACCAAAACCCCATCTGTACATCACCATCATCAAAGACCAAAGGTAGATAAAACCACAAAGATGGGGAAAAAACAGAGCAGAAAAGCTGAAAATTCTAAAAAGCAGAGTGCCTCTCCCCGTCCAAAGGAATGCAGCTCCTCACCAGCAACAGAACAAACCTGGACGGAGAATGACTTTGACGAGTTGAGAGAAGAAGGCTTCAGACGATCAAACTTCTCCGAGCTAAAGGAGGAAGTTTGAACCCATCGCAAAGACGCTAAAAACCTTGCAAAAAGATTAGACGAATGGATAACTGGAATAACAAATGTAGAGAAGTCCTTAAATGACCTGAAATGAAATGAGCTGAAAATCATGGCATGAGAACTACATGACAAATGCACAAGCTTCAGTAACTGATTCGATCAACTGGAAGAAAGGGTATCAGTGATTGAAGATCAAATTAATGAAATGAAGTGAGAAGTTTAGAGAAAAAAAGAGTAAACATAAATGAACAAAGCCTCCAAGAAATATGGGACTATATGAAAAGACCAAATGTACATCTGATTGGTGTACCTGAAAGTGACAGGGAGAATGGAAGCAAGTTGGAAAACACTCTGCAGGATATCATCCAGGAGAACTTCCCTAACCTAGCAAGGCAGGCCAACATTCAAATTCAGGAAATACAGAGAACACCACAAAGAAACTCCTCCAGAAGAGCAACTCCAAGACATGTAATTGATAGATTCACCAAAGTTGAAATGAAGGAAAAAATGTTAAGGGCAGCCAGAGAGAAAGGTCGGGTTACCCACAAAGGGAAGCCCATCAGACTAACAGCAGATCTCTCGGCAGAAACTCTCCAAGCCAGAAGAGAGTGGGGGCCAATATTCAACGTTCTTAAAGAAAAGAATTTTCAACCCAGAATTTCACAGCCAGCCAAACTAAGCTTAATAAGTGAAGGAGAAATAAAATCCTTTACAGACAAGGAAATGCTGAGAGATTTTGTCACCACCAGGCCTGACTTACAAGAGACCCTGAAGGAAGCACTAAACATGGAAAGGAACAACCGCTACCAGTCATTGCACAAACATGCCAAAATGTAAAGGCCATCGATGTTAGGAAGAAATTGCATCAACTAACGAGCAAAATAACATCACAATGACAGGATCAAGTTCACATATAACATATTAACCTTAAATGTAATGGGCTAAATGCTCCAATTAAAAGACACAGACTGGCAAATTGATAAAGAGTCAAGAACCATCAGTTTGCTATATTCAGGAGACCTATCCCACGTGCAAAGACACATATAGGCTCAAAATAAAGGGATGGAGGAAGATCTACCAAGCAAATGGAAAACAAAAAAAGGCAGGGGTTGCAATCCTAGTCTCTGATAAAACAGACTTTAAACCAACAAAGATCAAAAGAGACAAAGAAGGCCATTACATAATGGTAAAGGGATCAATTCAACAAGAAGAGCTAACTCTCCTAAATATATATGCACCCAATACAGGAGCACTCAGATTCATAAAGCAAGTCCTTAGAGACTTACAAAGAGACTTAGACTCCCATACAATAATAATGGGAGACTTTAACACCCCACTGTCAACATTAGACAGATCGACGAGACAGAAAGTTAACAAGGATATCCACGAATTGAACTCAGGTCTGCACCAAGCAGACCTAATAGACATCCACAGAACTCTCCACCCCAAATCAACAGAATATACATTCTTCTCAGCACCACATCGCACTTATTCCAAAATTGACCACATAGTTGGAAGTAAAGCACTCCTCAGCAAATGTAAAAGAACAGAAATTATAACAAACTGTCTCTCAGACCACAGTGCAATCAAACTAGAACTCAGGACTAAGAAACTCACTCAAAACTGCTAAACTACATGGAAACTGAACAACCTGCTCCTGAATGACTACTGGGTACATAATGAAATGAAGGCAGAAATAAAGATGTTCTTTGAAACCAATGAGAACAAAGATACAACATACCAGAATCTCTGGGACACATTTAAAGCAGTGTGTAGAGGGAAATTTATAGCACTAAATGCTCACAAGAGAAAGCAGGAAAGATCTAAAATTGACACCCTAACATCACAATTAAAAGAACTAGAGAAGCAAGAGCAAACACAAGCAAAAGCTAGCACAAGGCAAGAAGTAACTAAGATCAGGGCAGAACTGAAGAGATAGAGACAAAAAACCCTTCAAAAAATCAATGAATCCAGGAGCTGGTTTTTTGAAAAGATCAACAAAATTGATTGACCGCTAGCAAGACTCATAAAGAAAAGAGAGAAGAATCAAATAGATGCAATAAGAAATGATAAAGGGGATATCACCACCGACCCCACAGAAATACAAACTACCATCAGAGAATACTATAAACACCTCTATGCAAATAAACTAGAAAATGTAGAAGAAATGGATAAATTCCTGTACACATACACCCTCCCAAGACTAAACCAGGAAGAAGTTGAATCCCTGAAGAGACAAAAAACAGGCTGTGAAATTGAGGCAATAATTAATACCCTACTAATCAAAAAAAGTCCAGGACCAGATGGATTCACAGCCGAATTCTACCAGAAATACAAGGAGGAGTTGGTACCATTCCTTCTGAAACGATGCCAATCAATAGAAAAAGAGGGAATCCTCCCTAACTCATTTTATGAGGCCAACATCATCCTGATACCAAAGCCTGGCAGAGACACAACAAAAAAAAGAGAATTTTAGACCAACGTCCCTGATGAACATCAATGCAAAAATCCCCAATAAAATACTGGCAAACTGAATCCAGCAACACATCAAAAAGCTTATCCACCATGATCAAGTGGGCTTCATCCCTGGGATGCAAGGCTGGTTCAACATATGCAAATCAATAAACATAATCCATCATGTAAACAGAACCAAAGAAAAAACCACATGACTATCTCAATAGATGCAGAAAAGGCCTTTGACAAAATTCAACAGCCCTTCATGCTAAAAACTCTCAATAAATTCGGTATTGACGGAACATATCTCAAAATAATAAGAGCTATTTATGACAAACCCACAGCTAATATGATACAGAACGGGCAAAAACTGGAAAAATTCCCTTTGAAAACTGGCACAAGACACGGATGCCCTCTCTCACCACTCCTATTCAACATAGTGTTCGAAGTTTTGGCCAGGGCAATCAGGCAGGTGAAAGAAATAAAGGGTATTCAGTTAGGAAAAGAGGAAGTCAAATTGTCCCTGTTTGCAGATGACATGATTGTATATTTAGAAAACCCCATCGTCTCAGCCCAAAATCTCCTTAAGCTGATAAGCAACTTCAGCAGTCTCAGGATACAAAATCAATGTGCAAAAATCACAAGCATTCTTATACACCAGTAACAGACAAACAGAGAGCCAAATCATGAGTGAACTTCCATTCACAATTGCTTCAAAGAGAATAAAATACCTAGGAATCCAGCTTACAAGGGATGTAAAGGACCTCTTCAAGGAGAACTACAAACCACTGCTCAGTGAAATAAAAGAGGACACAAACAAATGGAAGAACATTCCATGCTCATGGATAGGAAGAATCAATATCGTGAAAATGGCCAGATTGCCCAAGGTAATTTATAGATTCAATGCCACCCCGTTAAGCTACCAATGACTTTCTTCACAGGATTGGAAAAATCTACTTTAAAGTTCATATGGAACCAAAGAAGAGCCCACATTGCCGAGACGATCCTAAGCCAAAAGAACAAAGCTGGAGGCATCACGCGACCTGACTTCAAACTATACTACTGAACTATACAAACTATACTTCAAATAAGGCTACAGTAACCAAAACAGCATGGTACTGATACAAAAACAGAGATATAGACCAGTGGAACAGAACAGAGCCCTCAGAAATAATACCACACATCTATAACCATCTGATGTTTGACAAACCTGACAGAAACAAGAAATGGGGAAAGGATTCCCTATTAAATAAATGGTGCTGGGAAAACTGGCTAGCCATATGTAGAAAGCTGAAACTGGATCCCTTTCTTACACCTTATACAGAAGTTAATTCAAGACGGATTAGAGACTTAAATATTAGACCTAAAACCATCAAATCCCTAGAATAAAACCTAGGCAATGTCATTCAGGACATAGTTATGGGCAAGGACTTCATGTCTAAAACACCAAAAGCAATGACAACAAAAGTCAAAATTGACAAATGGGATCTAATTAAACTAAAGAGCTTCCGCACAGCAAAAGAAACTACCATCAGGGTGAACAGGCAACCTATAGAATGGGAGAAAATTTTTGCAATCTACTCATCTGACAAAGGGCTAATATCCAGAACCTACAAAGAACTCAAACAAATTTACAAGAAAAAAACAACCCCATCAAAAAGTGGGTAAAGGATATGAACAGACGGTTCTCAAAAGAAGACATTTATGCAGCCAACAGACACATGAAAAAAATGCTCATCATCACTGGCCATCAGAGAAATGCAAATCAAAACCACAATGAGATACCGTCTCACACCAGTTAGAATGGCGATCATTAAAAAGTCAGGAAACAACAAGTGCTGGAGAGGATGTGGAGAAATAGGAACACTTTTACACTGTTGGTGGGACTGTAAACTAGTTCAACCATTGTGGAAAACAGTGTGGCGATTCCTCAAGGATCTAGAACTAGAAATACCATTTGACCCAGCCATCCCATTACTAGGTATATATCGAAAGGATTATAAATCATGCTGCTATAAAGACACATGAACACGTATGTTTACTGCAGCACTATTCACAATAGCAAAGACTTGGAATCAACCCAAATGTCCATCAGTGACAGACTGGATTAAGAAAATGTGGCACATATACACCATGGAATACTATGCAGCCATAAAAAAGGATGAGCTCATGTCCTTTGTAGGTACACGGATGCAGCTGGAAACCGTCATTCTGAGCAAACTATTGCAAGAACAGAAAACCAAACACCGCATGTTCTCACTCATAGGTGGAAATTGAACAATGAGATCACTTGGACACAGGAAAGGGAACATCACACACTGGGGCCTGTTGTGGGGTGGGGGGAAGGGGGAGGGATAGCATTAGGAGATATACCTAATGTAATGACGAGTTAATGGGTGCAGCACACCAACATGGCACATGTATACATATGTAACAAATCTGCACGTTGTGCACATGTACTGTAGAACTTAAAGTATAATTAAAAAAACATATATTTTCCAAGTCAAAAAAAGAGTAAAGATAGGGTAAATGATTGAAATGTATTTTAAAATATATAAAGTAAAAAAGCTGAAGCCAATTTATGTTCTAAGAAGTCAACAATAATGGTAGCTTTGGGGAGGAGGGAGTCATGGCTGGAAGGATACAGGGGGACTGTCGAGAGGCTTAGACATTCCAGTTTTTGCTATGGGTGCTGGTTACATGGATGTGCCCAGTCTGTGAAAATTTATGCAGCCCTATTCTTATATGTTCTTTTCTCAGGGCATGATGTGCTTCCATGAAATGTTTAAAAAATTATTAAAATCATTTCAAAGTCTACCCTATCTTTAAAAAAACATTACAAATGCCTTTCATAAATCAGTGCTATAGAAAAGTTGCCTCTTCTGATGACCCAGTAGGTTTCCCTACTCCAGCTCCACTCCAACCAGAACTAAGTAATCCATCATTTCTCCTTTCTGCCTTCATTGCCCCAGGCTCTGAGTAAGATCTCTGGCTTAGCCCTAGGTCCTTACTAGAGCTGGTATTCATTCATCCATGGTATTCTTTTATTCATGGTATTCATTCATTGATGGTATTCATTCATTCTGTTGGTATATGTTTGCCTTCCCTCACCCACAACTTTTTTTTTTTTTGAGACAGAGTCTCACTCTGTTGCCCAGGCTGGAGTACAATGGCGCGATCTCTACTCATTGCAAGTTCCACGCCCCAGGTTCATGCCATTCTCCTGCCTCAGCCTCCCGACAACTTTTAACTTTCTATTTTAATGATGTTATAATACATGTGCCTTGTGTTATCAGACAGCTTCAAATGCATTTTGGAAGCAGAGTCCAAATCACAAGCGCAAAATAAGAAAGTGGATCCTTATTTAAGAGCTTTGGAAGCAAACCTTGCAAGAAAAAAATATATCAAAACAAAAACAGCTTTTCTATTAAAACGAAATGCTGCTGATCACTTGTTCCTCAAGGCAGCAGAATTTGATTGCTCACTGGGAGAGAATGGCTACCTTTCTTTTCTATATGTGTAACAGAGATGGTAAAACTAACTTTGAGCTTATATCTATGGAGGCTGAAAAACATGATATAGGTACCTACATACAAAGAGAAAGAAAGTCAAAAGTGAACTTCTAGATAGGAGAGGAACATTCATACCTTGGAGCTCAGTAATAAAATAAATAACAGCTGAGTCTAATTTCATACATGACCTTGTTAAATTAGAAGAAAATGAAGTGACTAGCAAAAGAATCTGAAACAAATGCAGCCATTTGCTCATGCCTGATAACTGGATTTTCCAGTTATGAAATTCATTTCATCTTCAGATTTCAAGCATACTGAAAATGGACCCTTGAAGGCTGAAGCCACACCTCAATACAATGAAAAATGGGGGTTTTGGTGGGAAGAAAAACAAAAACTATTAGAATTGATGCAATGAAGTCCAAGCCCTGTACGATTTGGATTGCCCTGAAGCTGAAATGATAGAAATTTAAACCAGGAGATTCCCAATTGCCAGAGTTAAAAATCTTCTAAAACATTCCTGTGCCTTCATGGTGTGTTACTTTCTTCTCCTCAGACCGAGCAAAACACCACTAGTGCAAACACATTCTTCATTCAAATATTAAGAAATTTAATCTTCAAATTCAGGTACAATAGATGTTTATGAAAAGAAGTCAACTAAATATAACCCTATCTTATAAGATGAGAGGAAGAAAGAGAAGGAATGTGTGTCTCTGGAATGTATTGCAAACTCTAGGTGATTTCAGAGTTGTTCTTGGAATTATGTTTTTAATGAAAATAATGAAGATCTGATGTTTCTCTCACTGTGTTTTATCACCAGAATTCAGTATGGCTTTCTGGGGTTTAAAAAAAAAAAATCATTATGACATGCCAAGTATGCAGGATTGGCTCAAAGTTGGTGGATACTACCTGGTGCCTGCACGTGCTTGGAATTTTATGAAATAGCACATTTTTTTTTTTTTTTTTTTTAGTCAATCATGCTCAGAGATTAGTGGTAAGAGTAGTATTGCCAAAAGCACCTGCAGAAAAAGTGTACTTATTAATTATCCCCTCATGCTGGACCAATTTCTAAGGTTTGTAATTATTGGAAATGTCACACACAAAATCACACTGCGCTGAGTCTTTTGGATTGGTTGACATTCAAGAGAAACACGAGCGGATATTCCAAAAATTTTTAAACATTACTTGAAGAATCAGGTGGGAGGGTGAAATTGTCACAGATGTGTGTCAATACAATGTTATGAAGGCATGATTGCTGTTTGGCTGCACCATTCCAAGTGCTAGAGTTCCCTAAGGCAGGAGAGGAATAAGGGGGTGTGTGGCAGGGAGAGTATCAGGAAAACAGGGAGGGAGATTCAGAAGGGGGAGGCTCACGAGGGGGTTGCTTGATGAAGGCCTAAGGAACTAAAAGGTAGGAGCGTGGCTTAGGCAGAACATTTAACACATTTCAGGTTTACCCAGCAGATAAGGCTTCTTCAATAGAATTGTTTATCTGGCTGAACTTTACAACTTCTCTACACTTCTACCGAACAACTGCTTATAAGAGAGTCCTTGGCCTCTCTTATCCTAGGCTGTCTTCTTCTTTCTATGCCTTGATTAGAGAACTAAGGAAAGAAAATTCGAGAAAATCCTTTGCTGATTTTCCTATGAAATATTCGTAACAGAACATAGTAATTCGAAATCTGTGCATGTACTCCTATAAAAACCTGATGCTGGGCCTTCTTACCATGAACTTGCTTTTATTCTCAGGGGAAAAAGCAAAACGATAGAAACTAGAGTTTATTTTCACTAAGAAAAATACTATTGTGTTTTGGCATGTGAAGGCATATTATGCTGCTATTAAAAAACGATGTTCATTTGGTTTAAAACGACATGGGAAAACACCATAGTTTATGGCTTAGTGAAATAGAAAATGAGTGAGACTGGAATGAACTATGCCAACCCACTGCAGTTATTTTGGTGTTAGGATGGTGGGGTATTTCTTTATGTGCCTTGCAGTATTCTGATTTTCCAAATTTTCTGCAATTAGCCTTCTTTGTTATTTAATAATATTGTTTTGAAAAGTACCCTTGTGGTTTTCATTCTGGCACTTTTCAATTTATTGGTAATGTGAATATTATTGGTTCTATTTTGTAATAAGGTAATGTGGATAAGATGTCTCTATAATTTGAATTTTTCTGTAGTTAAAAATTGATTTACTTGCATTTATAGGGTCCCTCAGATGAAGTTTCCTCCTGGGGCTACATCTTTCTCAGGCTTTGCATGTCACTTTGATAATTTGCTGACTAAAAACATACACTCCATCAATTTCAGTAAGTTGGCAGTGAATTTCTTTAGCAGAATTGCTTTTCACATTCAAATATAAAATAAGTGTGGGTTCTCATGCATTCATGCGAAATACTTATTTTAAACTAAAAGCATATAAAATCATAGTACAGATAATATAATTTAAAGTTACATCAAAATCACCGTACTGTTAGTATAAGCAAACCAAATAAACTAATTTATAAGGAAATATTTTCAGACTCAGCTCTTCTGAGAAATTAGCTAAATTAACCAGTAGTTACTATCAGAGTGAATCAACCCTAGACAAATTACAATGAATGTCACTGAAGTTTGTTTTTTCTTTTCATATTCTGCTTTTCAGAAATTAACTTTGAAAATTACATATTCGAAATGGTTACTTTTAAAGATTATTTTACCTCGCACAAGTATATTACTAAAGGAATTACTTTAAGAACGGGTTTCATTGCAAATTTGAGAATTAAACAAAGAAATTCTCTTGGTGGCTAATGGATTTATGATTTACAATAGTGAACACTGATTTATATGAGGGCTTGGCAAGTATTTATGCTGTCATTTCCAGGAAACATACCCTTCCTCTTACCTGAGAAATTTGAGTGAATATATACAATGCTTTCACTCAATATTTGTACAGTGAAAAGCTCCCTTTCCTTTTGATTAAACTGAAAAGAGTTTAAGTTTTGTGAAAGGGGTGTTCACCAAGATACATAATGGGTTCTTTTTTAAATACGGTGAAGAAAACATTTCTCAAAGTTTGTCCTTTGATTCCAGGGGATGTTAATAGCTGCTCATGCAAACAAACAAAAAACTGGTCAAAATAAGTTTGGGAAAAAACTGTGGTCAAAATAAGTTTGGTAAATGTGATATTAGTGTTAAACACTTTTTTAAAATTACAGGACTTGCCAGAAAATTTAATGACAATGTTTATTTTTAATTTTCAAGAGAAAAGTAAAGCATCATATTTCCCCCAATCTGTCTGACCAAGTAATCCTTGCAGATTAGTTCTCTAAGAATATACGTTGGAAAACACTATGTTTCCAAGTTCAAATAACACAAGTCCCATCTCCCATCCTCATCTGACCAGTGTTACTCTGTATATTTCATGTGATCATTCGGGGCCCTCTCAAACAAATGCCTTCCATCATTTGCTACAGATATAGAGCCACAATAAGCAAAATTTAATTTTTCACCAGTATGAGGATCTAAATATCTAAATATCTGGTTTAATTCTTCTTTTTAAACTTAAAAATATTAAAATATAAAGTTTATAACTAAGATAAAACTAGATATTTGTAATACAATTAGTAGGGTGTATTTTCCTAACAAAGTAACATTTCCAAAAAAAAAAGAAAAAACAAGGAAACTGCAAACATTTTCAAGAGGAACACATCTATATACTGAGATACACCTGTAAAATGAGCCAAAGAAAAGGAATAAAGTCTGGGGGAAGATATTTGGAAAGTAATCATTTCTGTCTCAACCTCTCTGACTTATATACATCCAAATAGAAATCCAGAGATTATAACCATTTTTCCTTTCAAGGACATCCAAACTGTTTCCAGCTATCTGCAGGCTTCCAGATGTACAAATAGCACCATGTTAAAAATAAAATAGTGGCTTCAGTAAAAAGTATTTCTGTATTGACCTACAATTGTAGATTAAAATATACCTTAAGAGTTAAATTTCTTCAGCAGAGTTTTAACTACTAGAGGATTCTGAAGATAGTATCCCAAGTCAGCGGGTACAAGAAAAGATGATAATAGTTGGTAGAAATAAAAACATATTAAGGTTGAATAATTGAAATACTGAGGTAATTAGCTATTTCCCCCTTTAGTGCTTTAGTGGATATGTGTTGATCTCCTACTACCTTTTTTTCCCCTTTTCTTTCCTTTTTTTGGTCTGTGCGTCTGGCAACAACCTCTACTTTTTGGCTTGATCTATTAAACCACTCACCACATCACAAGCCACAGCTATTGCTTCAGGGCCGGGCATGTGACCTAAATTGGTCCAATTAGAGTGAATCTCAGGATTTTTGAGGACGCAAGGAAGGATTCTAATACTTCTTTTGCTAAACTTGAACCTGAGAATTTCTAAAGCGAGGGCCAACAGGTAGTGGCTCAACATAAAGCCAGGATGGAGAACAACAGAATAGTGAAAGAAAAGGTGTGGGTGCCAATGCAGGGTTTGAGTGCTGAATCCACCAATGCAGGGTTTGAGTGCTGAATCCACCAATGCAGGGTTTGAGTGCTGAATCCACCAATGCAGGGTTTGAGTGCTGAATCCACCAATGCAGGGTTTGAGTGCTGAATCCACCAATGCGGGGTTTGAGTGCTGAATCCACCAATGCGGGGTATGAGTGCGGAATCCACCAATGGGGAGTTTGAGTGCAGAATCCACCAATGGGGAGTATGAGTGCTGAATCCACCAATGCAGGGTTTGAGTGCTGAATCCACCAATGGGGAGTTTGAGTGTGGAATCCACCAATGGGGAGTTTGAGTGCAGAATCCACCAATGGGGAGTATGAGTGCTGAATCCACCAATGCAGGGTTTGAGTGCTGAATCCACCAATGGGGAGTTTGAGTGCGGAATCCACCAATGGGGAGTTTGAGTGCAGAATCCACCAATGGGGAGTATGAGTGCTGAATCCACCAATGCAGGGTTTGAGTGCTGAATCCACCAATGCAGGGTTTGAGTGCTGAATCCACCAATGCGGGGTTTGAGTGCTGAATCCACCAATGCGGGGTTTGAGTGCTGAATCCACCAAAGCGGGGTTTGAGTGCTGAATCCACCAATTCGGGGTTTGAGTGCTGAATCCACCAATGCGGGGTTTGAGTGCTGAATCCACCAAAGCAGGGATTGAGTGCTGAATCCACCAATTCAGGGTTTGAGTGATGAATCCAGTTGTAGCTGGAGCCAGTCCTTCCCCTGGACTTCTAATTGCTAGAGCCAATCAATTTCTTTTCTTGCTTGAGCTGGTTTGAGTTGGGTTCTCAGCCGTTTAAAAGATGTACATAAGAGTTGTAGTCATTCTGTTCTCTGCCCCCCAGCAAGATTGATCCCCAAACCTATAAATCTGTGACAGTGTACATATTAGAGAAGTTTTCTCAGATTGGTCAAAACTATTTCAAAGTGCAAACATTCTAATAGCTACATGAAGAAATGCTCAACATTGCTAACCATCAAGAAAATGATGATTAATATCTCATTAAAACCACAATGAGATGTTACCTCGCATTTGCTGGAATGGCTATTATAGAAAAGATGAAAGGCAACAAGTGTTGGCGAGGCTGTAGAGAAAAGGAAACTCTTGCACACCATCTGTGGAAATGTACATTAACACAGCCATTACGGAAAACAATAGGAATTGTTTCATATATTATATGAATTTCAATATGAGTTGAAAACATATGTACATTTTTTGAGGTTCCTCAAAAAGAAAATGACCATATAATCCAGCAATCCCATTCCCAAGTATATATCCAAAGGAAATGAAATTAGTATGTCAAAGAGATATCTGCAGTCTCATATTTATTGCAGTATCATTCACTATACCCAAGATATGGAATCAACCTAAGTGCCCATCAACAGATGAATGAATAAAGAAAATGTGGTGCATATACACAGTGGAATACTATTCAGCCATAGAAGAAGGAAATCCTGTCATTTGCAGTAGAATGAACATGTCTAACACCGCATGTCAGCACAGTTGCTTACTCAGTGACCCAGACTAACAAATGGCCTACATCTTTGTGAAGCTACCACCTCAAAATATAGCTGAAACTGGAGGATGTAATGTTAAGCAAAATAAGCCAGGCACAGAAGAAACAAATACTGCATGATCTCACTTCTTATATGCAGATTTAAAAAAGCTGATCTCATCGCAGCAAAGCATAGAATGGTGGTTACCAGGGACTTGGGTGGCTGGGAAACAGGGACTGGAGAGGTGACCAAAGAATACAAAATTTCAGTTGGATAGAAAGCATAAGTTAAACACCTATTATACAACATGGTGTCTATAGTTAATAACAATAGATTGTATTCTTAAAAAATGCTAAAGAATGAGTTATGTGTTCTTACCACAAAAGTGATAATACCTATATTAATTAGTTGGATTTAGTCCTTCCATAGCATTTATATATAACTCAAAATATCATGTTACACATGATATATACAATTTTATCTGTGAATTAAAAAATAAAATAATTTAAGAAATAAAAGTGAACATTTTTCCAAGAAAACAAAGATTCACAAAACCCCCAAAATGCAAACTTTTCTACATAGCCCCCATATACCATGGAAGCTTATACTTCTGATCAACCAGTGTAAAACTGAGGAATAGAACCATTCAGAGCAGGAGTTAATCAGAAGACCCTCCCTCATCCTTCTCTACAATTTCTTGGTTGAGATATGATTTCAGAATTATTGAGGGAAGTCATGTTCTGGTCAAGGCCTTCAGTAAGATTTTTGTCTCCTTTCTCATGACCAGGCTGTGGTCATGACATGGCAGGGAAAGAGGAACAGTAGCCCTGGATGAGGAGGCCCCTTAAACTTTGGGATTCTAAAATGCTGGTGTTCCCAAGTTCCAACTTGTATTTACAAGACTTAAGCTAGAAGAGTCTTCTGATAACTCTCAGATCATACCTGCAGAGACTGATCTTGGCGTCTAGGAAAGACTGGGGCTAAAACCATCTATAGCTGCTTATTAACGGGAGCCCCAAGTCTGAATTTGACAGTCAGGAAAACATCATGGTAGGAGCACATATCTCCTGTGAGATATATATCTTATGTATGACCTTGCATTTCCCAGCCTCTCTCGCAGTTCATTTGGAACTACATGACTAGCTCTGATCACAGGGCCATAAGCATGAGTAATATACATCACTTCTGAATAAAACTGATGTGCCCCTGCTACTGCTCTCTTCGTAAGCTATGAAGTCCCTAGAGGCCATATTTTGAGGGTGGCAGCATCACAAAGAAATAAGCCATTTGTTAGTGTAGGTCACTGAGCAGCCAACGGTGTTGACACACACTGTTAGACATAGAGTCAGGGCAAGGGATAAAGTCTCTGTGTGTTTAGTCATTGAGCATTCCATGTTAGCTTGTTATGTGGCACCGCCTAGCCTACACTGACCAATGCATCAACATAAAAAGGAAAACAATGTGTTGTATACAGGTGTGTTCTCTATCCTGAAGGCCTGGACCCCAGAAATCTCCGTTTTACCAGGAAAGAAACACAAACGATGAGAGGTCTGAGATTTTCTTGAAACTCTCAATAGAACTTTTGAAGTCCACGGACATCTTTGCCATGATAGAGAAATGGTAGGATAGGAGATAGCAAGTCCACAGGAAACACAGAGCTTTTCCTATGTAGAAATTTAGAGCCAGAACCCCAGGCCTTGTGGCTCATAACCAACTAAAGTCAACAGAAAACCTGTTGAAGCACATTAATATATTTTTGGATTCTCCTTCAGAATTCACAAACTGATAACATACAGACATATTTAGCTGGCACAGTCTTTCTTAATTTGAAGTAAATTTGCCAATATTTAAGATTCAGGACACTTTACCAACAAAAAATCTGAATTTCCAGCTTCTTCTTAAAGGCAAGAAGAAGTGATAACTCTGAGCCCACATTCTGACCTGGTACCATTCACTGGAGCAGAGAAACAGCTGCCCTCTTTAAGGAGGCTGCGTTTTCTCTTTCACTATGGTACCCAGTGCGAGTTTCACTCATGTGCTACCACCTGGCCCTTGTAGGTATTTGAGTGACTGGCTTTTAAACAGACTCTCTAGGATATAATCCTCCAATACTGAAAACTTCCTAGGCAGTTTTGGCAGCCACGTTAGGGCGTTTAAGTTGTCGCTGGAGTACCCTGTAATGCACTACAGAAGTGATCATTAAAAGGTACCCAGGAGTCTGGAAAGGGTGAAGGCACATGAACAACGTTCCTGATTTACTCCCAGGGAGTGGTTTATATACTGTGATAATCTGGGAGTTATCTGCATTCTCTGTTATTCCCAAGTGTTGGCAGCGCGTCCCGGCATCTCAAATGCTGAGCGACATGGTGGCCACATTCGTGGCTTTATCCCAGCCTCCTGGAGCACATTTGCCTGACATGAACACTCAGATATCTACATCAGCTGAGTGGATTATATGCAGTGGCAAACTAGATGACCAGATTCTCTTTCCCTTCATGAATGAAAGAGAACAATATTTTTATATAATTTATAAAATAATAAAGGCTTGACTAACTAAATTGTACTTATTCATGGGAAAGTTCAAAATATTTACTTTAACTATTAATATATAAATCAAACCCAACTTATTTTAACTACAGCCAGTGTATTTAAATAATTTTCTGAAAAAAAAAAAACCCCACAATAGTTATTTAAAACAGAGGAGGATAAAATACCTAAAATGTTTTTCTTTCAGTCGTAAATCTGCTTGTAAAATACAAAAAAATTGAAAAAAAAGATTTGGCTTTTCCACTTTCTCACTTCTGAATTTTCATTTGTTTTTCTCAATATGAGAATCATTTGAGATATAGGGTATACTTAGGTTTGCTGATCAGATAAGTGTAAGCAGACAGACATGGTAAGAATTATGAAAGGAAACAGTGTAACTGTGGTCAATTACTGCATAACGGGAAAAGAACTGCTTGGTACCTGCAGACAAACAGGGGAGGGCTTTGAGATAAGTTTCAGAGTGATGTTTATTCACACAAATGATGCACAAAGGATTAACTGAAGGGTGTTTTCTTGACCTAAGCAATAAGATGGAAATGATGACAGGGCAAACTACTGGGAATGCCAAGAGCTATTCTTCATCTTTTTTTAATGGCAAGAAATACAAAGGTAGAATGGAGTTAGAAGGAAGGTATGAGACTAGAAAAAGTCCTGAACACAGAGGTCCCAGTCATAGAGTAAGCACAATCAATTTCAATTTCAAACTGGGAATTGTTCTCCTGTTTTTTGGAGACAAAGTCTCTCTCTCTTGCCCAGGTTGGAGTACAGTGGCACAATCTTGGTTCACTGCAACCTCCTCCTCCCGGATTTAAGCTATTCTCATGCCTCAGCCTCCCGAGTAGCTGGGATGACAGGTGCACACCACCACACCCGGCTAATTTTTATTTTTGTATTTTAGTAGAGACGGTGGGGGGTGGGTTTCGCCATGTTGGCCAAGCTGGTCTTGAACTCCTGGCCTCAATCAATCCGCCGGCTGTGGCCTCCCAAAGTGCTTGGATTACAGGTGTGAGCCACCACGCCCAGCCTCTGGGGATTGTATTTCTAATGGGGTTTCACTAATGAGTAAATAGATATCAACTCCATATATTATTTTTAAGAACAAGCTTGGATGTGGTAACAGCTTTTTAAATTAATGATTTTTTTTTCTCTACTTTTACTGTGGCCATAAGCAGATGTCCAATTTTTTCACAGAACTGTAGTGCTGAAAGAAGCTCAGAGACCACGTGCCTGAGTCGTTTTATTTCACAGATAAGGCAAATGAGGTCACAGGGCTAAGAAATGGCAGGAAAAGGATTAGTACTCTGATTCCTAACTGTAAACCCAGCATGGCTTGGTAAAGTAGACCAGGTTTTCTCCTTACAGCACTACTAAAAGAAAAACAGGCTGAGTGCGATGGCTCACGCCTGTAGGAGGGTCACTTGAGGCCAGCCTGGGCAATACAGCAAGACCTCGTCTGTAAAATATTAAAATTAAAAAATTAGCCAGATGGGAGGCTGAGGCAGGAGGATTGCATGAGCCCAGGAATTTGAGGCTGCAGTGAGCTACGATAGTGCTGCTGCACTCTAGCCTGTGTAACAGAGTGAGACCTTGTCTCTAAACAAAACAAAACAAAAAGAATACAAGTAGGGGCGGAGCAAGATGGCCGAATAGGAACAGCTCCAGTCTCCAACTCCCAGCGCGAGCGACACAGAAGACCGGTGATTTCTGCATTTTCAACTGAGGTACTGGGTTCATCTCACTGGGGAGTGCCGGACGATCGGTGCTGGTCAGCTGCTGCAGCCCGACCAGCGAGAGCTGAAGCAGGGCGAGGCATTGCCTCACCTGGGAAGCGCAAGGGGGAAGGGAATCCCTTTTCCTAGCCAGGGGAACTGAGACACACAACACCTGGAAAATCGGGTAACTCCCACCCCAATACTGCGCTTTAAGCCAACAGGCACACCAGGAGATCATATCCCACACCTGGCCGGGAGGGTCCCACACCCACGGAGCCTCCCTCATTGCTAGCACAGCAGTCTGTGATCTACCGGCAAGGCAGCAGCGAGGCTGGGGGAGGGGCGCCCGCCATTGCTGAGGCTTAAGTAGGTAAACAAAGCTGCTGAGAAGCTCGAAGTGGGTGGAGCTCACAGCAGCTCAAGGAAACCTGCCTGTCTCTGTAGACTCCACCTCTGGGGACAGGGCAATAACAAACATAGCCGAAACCTCTGCAGACGCAAACGACTCTGTCTGACAGCTTTGAAGAGAGCAGTGGATCTCCCAACACGGAGGTTGAGATCTGAGAAGGGACAGACTTCCTGCTCAAGTGGGTCCCTGACCCCTGAGTAGCCTAACTGGGAGACATCCCCCACTAGGGGCAGTCTGACACCCCACACCTCACAGGGTGTAGTACACCCCTGAGAGGAAGCTTCCAAAGCAAGAATCAGACAGGTACACTCGCTGTTCAGAAATATTCTATCTTCTGCAGCCTCTGCTGCTGATACCCAGGCAAACAGGGTCTGGAGTGGACCTCAAGTAATCTCCAACAGACCTACAGCTGAGGGTCCTGACTGTTAGAAGGAAAACTATCAAACAGGAAGGACACCTACACCAAAACCCCATCAGTACATCACCATCATCAAAGACCAGAGGCAGATAAAACCACAAAGATGGGGAAAAAGCAGGGCAGAAAAGCTGGAAATTCCAAAAATAAGAGTGCATCTCCCCCGGCAAAGGAGCGCAGCTCATCGCCAGCAACGGATCAAAGCTGGACGGAGAATGACTTTGACGAGATGAGAGAAGAAGGCTTCAGTCCATCAAATTTCTCAGAGCTAAAGGAGGAATTACGTACCCAGCGCAAAGAAACTAAAAATCTTGAAAAAAAAGTGGAAGAATTGATGGCTAGAGTAATTAATGCAGAGAAGGTCATAAACGAAATGAAAGAGATGAAAACCATGACACGAGAAATACGTGACAAATGCACAAGCTTCAGTAACCGACTCGATCAACTGGAAGAAAGAGTATCTGCGATTGAGGATCAAATGAATGAAATGAAGCGAGAAGAGAAACCAAAAGAAAAAAGAAGAAAAAGAAATGAACAAAGCCTGCAAGAAGTATGGGATTATGTAAAAAGACCAAATCTACGTCTGATTGGGGTGCCTGAAAGTGAGGGGGAAAATGGAACCAAGTTGGAAAACACTCTTCAGGATATCATCCAGGAGAACTTCCCCAACCTAGTAGGGCAGGCCAACATTCAAATCCAGGAAATACAGAGAACGCCACAAAGATACTCCTCGAGAAGAGCAACTCCAAGACACATAATTGCCAGATTCACCAAAGTTGAAATGAAGGAAAAAATCTTAAGGGCAGCCAGAGAGAAAGGTCGGGTTACCCACAAAGGGAAGCCCATAAGACTAACAGCAGATCTCTCAGCAGAAACTCTCCAAGCCAGAAGAGAGTGGGGGCCAATATTCAACATTCTTAAAGAAAAGAATTTTAAACCCAGAATTTCATATCCAGCCAAACTAAGTTTCATAAGTGAAGGAGAAATAAAATCCTTTACAGATAAGCAAATGCTTAGAGATTTTGTCACCACTAGGCCTGCCTTACAAGAGACCCTGAAGGAAGCACTAAACATGGAAAGGAACAACTGGTACCAGCCATTGCAAAAACATGCCAAAATGTAAAGACCATCGAGGCTAGGAAGAAACTGCATCAACTAACGAGCAAAATAACCAGTTAATATCATAATGGCAGGATCAAGTTCACACATAACAATCTTAACCTTAAATGTAAATGGACTAAATGCTCCAATTAAAAGACACAGACTGGCAAACTGGATAAAGAGTCAAGACCCATCAGTCTGCTGTATTCAGGAGACCCATCTCACACGCAGAGACATACATAGGCTCAAAATAAAGGGATGGAGGAAGATTTACCAAGCAAATGGAGAACAAAAAAAAGCGGGGGTTGCAATACTAGTCTCTGATAAAACAGACTTTAAACCATCAAAGATCAAAAGAGACAAAGAAGGCCATTACATAATGGTAAAGGGATCAATTCAACAGGAAGAGCTAACTATCCTAAATATATATGCACCCAATACAGGAGCACCCAGATTCATCAAGCAAGTCCTTAGAGACTTACAAAGAGACTTAGACTCCCATACAATAATAATGGGAGACTTCAACACTCCACTGTCAACATTAGACAGATCAACGAGACAGAAAGTTAACAAGGATATCCAGGAATTGAACTCATCTCTGCAGCAAGCAGACCTAATAGACATCTATAGAACTCTCCACCCCAAATCAACAGAATATACATTCTTCTCAGCACCACATCGTACTTACTCCAAAATCGACCACGTAATTGGAAGTAAAGCACTCCTCAGCAAATGTACAAGAACAGAAATTATAACAAACTGTCTCTCAGACCACAGTGCAATCAAACTAGAACTCAGGACTAAGAAACTCAATCAAAACCGCTCAACTACATGGAAACTGAACAACCTGCTCCTGAATGACTACTGGGTACATAACGAAATGAAGGCAGAAATAAAGATGTTCTTTGAAACCAATGAGAACAAAGATACAACATACCAGAATCTCTGGGACACATTTAAAGCAGTGTGTAGAGGGAAATTTATAGCACTAAATGCCCACAAGAGAAAGCAGGAAAGATCTAAAATTGACACTCTAACATCACAATTAAAAGAACTAGAGAAGCAAGAGCAAACACATTCGAAAGCTAGCAGAAGGCTAGAAATAACTAAGATCAGAGCAGAACTGAAGGAGATAGAGACACAAAAAACTCTCCAAAAAATCAATGAATCCAGGAGTTGGTTTTTTGAAAAGATCAACAAAATTGACAGACCACTAGCAAGACTAATAAAGAAGAAAAGAGAGAGGAATCAAATCGACGCAATTAAAAATGATAAAGGGGATATCACCACCGACCCCACAGAAATACAAACTACCATCAGAGAATACTATAAACACCTCTACGCAAATAAACTGGAAAATCTAGAAGAAATGGATAATTTCCTGGACACTTACACTCTTCCAAGACTAAACCAGGAAGAAGTTGAATCCCTGAATAGACCAATAGCAGGCTCTGAAATTGAGGCAATAATTAATAGCCTACCAACCAAAAAAAGTCCAGGACCAGATGGATTCACAGCTGAATTCTACCAGAGGTACAAGGAGGAGTTGGTACCATTCCTTCTGAAACTATTCCAATCAATAGAAAAAGAGGGAATCCTCCCTAACTCATTTTATGAGGCCAACATCATCCTGATACCAAAGCCTGGCAGAGACACAACTAAAAAAGAGAATTTTAGACCAATATCCCTGATGAACATCGATGCAAAAATCCTCAATAAAATACTGGCAAACCGGATTCAGCAACACATCAAAAAGCTTATCCACCATGATCAAGTGGGCTTCATCCCTGGGATGCAAGGCTGGTTCAACATTCGCAAATCAATAAACATAATCCAGCATATAAACAGAACCAAAGACAAGAACCACATGATTATCTCAATTGATGCAGAAAAGGCTTTTGACAAAATTCAACAGCCCTTCATGCTAAAAACGCTCAATAAATTCGGTATTGATGGAACGTACCTCAAAATAATAACAGCTATTTATGACAAACCCACAGCCAATATCATACTGAATGGGCAAAAACTGGAAAAATTCCCTTTGAAAACTGGCACAAGACAGGGATGCCCTCTCTCACCACTCCTATTCAACATAGTATTGGAAGTTCTGGCTAGGGCAATTAGGCAAGAGAAAGAAATCAAGGGTATTCAGTTAGGAAAAGAAGAAGTCAAACTGTCCCTGTTTGCAGATGACATGATTGTATATTTAGAAAACCCCATTGTCTCAGCCCAAAATCTCCTTAAGCTGATAAGCAACTTCAGCAAAGTCTCAGGATACAAAATTAATGTGCAAAAATCACAAGCATTCTTATACACCAGTAACAGACAAACAGAGAGCCAAATCAGGAATGAACTTCCATTCACAATTGCTTCAAAGAGAATCAAATACCTAGGAATCCAACTTACAAGGGATGTAAAGGACCTCTTCAAGGAGAACTACAAACCACTGCTCAGTGAAATCAAAGAGGACACAAACAAATGGAAGAACATACCATGCTCATGGATAGGAAGAATCAATATCGTGAAAATGGCCATATTGCCCAAGGTAATTTATAGATTCAATGCCATCCCCATCAAGCTACCAATGAGTTTCTTCACAGAATTGGAAAAAACTGCTTTAAAGTTCATATGGAACCAAAAAAGAGCCCGCATCTCCAAGACAATCCTAAGTCAAAAGAACAAAGCTGGAGGCATCACGCTACCTGACTTCAAACTATACTACAAGGCTACAGTAACCAAAACAGCATGGTACTGGTACCAAAACAGAGATATAGACCAATGGAACAGAACAGAGCCCTCAGAAATAATACCACACATCTACAGCCATCTGATCTTTGACAAACCTGAGAGAAACAAGAAATGGGGAAAGGATTCCCTATTTAATAAATGGTGCTGGGAAAATTGGCTAGCCATAAGTAGAAAGCTGAAACTGGATCCTTTCCTTACTCCTTATACAAAAATTAATTCAAGATGGATTAGAGACTTAAATGTTAGACCTAATACCATAAAAATCCTAGAGGAAAACCTAGGTAGTACCATTCAGGACATAGGCATGGGCAAAGACTTCATGTCTAAAACACCAAAAGCAACGGCAGCAAAAGCCAAAATTGACAAATGGGATCTCATTAAATTAAAGAGCTTCTGCACAGCAAAAGAAACTACCACCAGAGTGAACAGGCAACCTACAGAATGGGAGAAAATTTTTGCAATCTACTCATCTGACAAAGGGCTAATATCCAGAACCTACAAGGAACTCAAACAAATTTACAAGAAAAAAACAAACAACCCCATCAAAAAGTGGGCAAAGGATATGAACAGACATTTCTCAAAAGAAGACATTCATACAGCCAACAGACACATGAAAAAATGCTCATCATCACTGGCCATCAGAGAAATGCAAATCAAAACCACAATGAGATACCATCTCACACCAGTTAGAATGGCGATCATTAAAAAGTCAGGAGACAACAGGTGCTGGAGAGGATGTGGAGAAATAGGAACACTTTTACACTGTTGGTGGGATTGTAAACTAGTTCAACCATTATGGAAAACAGTATGGCGATTCCTCAAGGATCTAGAACTAGATGTACCATATGACCCAGCCATCCCATTACTGGGTATATACCCAAAGGATTATAAATTATGCTGCTATAAAGACACATGCACACGTATGTTTATTGCAGCACTCTTCACAATAGCAAAGACTTGGAATCAACCCAAATGTCCATCAGTGACAGATTGGATTAAGAAAATGTGGCACATATACACCATGGAATACTATGCAGCCATCAAAAAGGATGAGTTTGCATCCTTTGTAGGGACATGGATGCAGCTGGAAACCATCATTCTTAGCAAACTATCACAAGAACAGAAAACCAAACACCGCATGTTCTCACTCATAGGTGGGAACTGAACAATGAGATCACATGGACTCAGGAAGGGGAACATCACACACCGGGGCCTATCATGGGGAGGGGGGAGGGGGGTGGGATTGCATTGGGAGTTATACCTGATGTAAACGATGAGTTGATGGGTGCAGCACAGCAACATGGCACAAGTATACATATGTAACAAACCTGCACGTTATGCACATGTACCCTACAACTTAAAGTATAATAAAAAAAAAAAAAAAAAAAAAAAAAAAAAAAGAATACAAGTAGTACCCATGATTTGTTGCTCAGCTGACAAGTCTAATTTTTATATCTCAAGAAACTACATACACAAGTATCTTACAGTTTGAAAGCATCTCACACTATTTGGTATTTTATTTAATATGCTAAAATAATTGTTTCAGTGAATGCACCTACTCACTCATCATTTCAGAAACTCCAAACAAATATGTAGATAAGAAAATTCTGTGAAGTAATCACCATATAGCCATGAAGTTTGCAGAAAATCATTTATGGTTACAGCCACGTTTATAAATAAATGTGCATATTCAACCTAAAAGCAACTTTAGACTGCTTGCGCGTTTACCTCTTTAGCTACTCAGAGATCTCTAGGGATTTATTTTCAGATGAACATTTGCATTTGAAATGCTTCCTGTTGGTAATCTGTAAGATGCAAGTTAGCTACCAGAAAAGCAGAAGCACAACAGAGTTCGGTGAGCAGTGACACAGCGGTCAGTTAACAGCTCTTGGTGGCAGGCTTGCTGGGGTAGCTAGTCCGTATTGTCTTTTAAAATACTACATTTTTAAAAGCAGCTTCATGATATCCCAGAGCTAACTGGAGATGGCAATTAAATGCAATGGATCCGGTACATTACCAGGAAAACTGGCAAAATGCAAAGGTGAATTGTGGATTTAACAACAGTATTTTGCTCACTATAATTTCCTAGCATGGTAATTTATCTGGGGTCATGTAAAAAAATATTCTTGTACCTAGGAAATACTCAATTATTTAAAAGTAAAGTGGCAAGACGTGCATAACTTATTGCCATTGTTCAAGGGAAAAAAATATATATATATAAAATGACAAAAAGCATATGGGAAAAATGTTCAAAATATTGACAACTGGTAACTCTGGTAAACATATTACCAGACTTTTCTCCACCATTCTTGCAACTTTTCTGTAAGATTGTGATTACATTAAAATAAAAAGAAGAAAAAGCACTTTCATGAAACCATTTTATTTTCACCTCAAATCATGATTTTGCAGGCATTCCTTATGTGTTAGTCTTGTTCTATTTTCCACATTTGTTGACATGGTACCTACAATTGCCTGCTAACATGCTTTTAAACCCAGCTGTAAAATGTGCTATAAGTAATGTCAGAGGTACAATAAAAAAGATTGAAAATGGGTAGTAGCATGAAAATACATTTTCAACTTATAAATGAAAGTGGAAGAGCAGAGAAATCAGAGTTTTTATGCAGACATGAGCATACAATCTTTTTCATCATGCAAAAATTCTTTATATTTTCCTCAGCATATAACCAAAAAGTGACCTGCAGGCATTTTGCTGTCAAAAAGATATCAGTGTTATGTTGTGTAGCATAGACAGATAGTGACAAAAATGAGCGAAGGTTCTTAGATGCACTATCTGAAAGTCAGGCTGGTTGGGGGCTGGATTTTAATATACTTACCCCAGTTATCTTCACTTTCACAGTAACAGTGATGGCAACTGACAGTGTAATTATCTTTCAAGGACTGAACTGGTCTAAGAAATATTCTTCTAGCGTGTCACACACTGTTGATATTAAACTGGCGACATGAGAAACCATCTGGAAAAAATCTGGGCATAAGGAAGTTTAGGGGATCTAATCCAAGCTGGGTTTTGGCTGATTTACTTCAGTTCACTCAAATCTCGTTTAATAATATGAAATAACACACATGGAAAAAGGAAAGAAAAATGCTATCCTTTGTTCCAGCGCTGATTAAATGGAATCATATGCATGGAAAATAGTTTAAGGATTCCTTCATCCTTATCCTGCTTTCATTGATCACTTTGTTTCCTCTGCTAGTAAGATAAACAATGTGCTATATCCCTGTCTTTCAAACTACTTTTTAAAAGGTTTTAATAGTCAAGTATTTCCAGCAAAGAGTTAGAAGTATACAATAAAATATATAATTTTATTTCTTTGATCACTCTATACCACACTCTGTTAACTCGTTTATTCTGCTAAGAAAATGTATTGTTCTTTTAAATTTAAAAAAGAGAGATTTTTCTCTGCTGTCTGCTAAAGTGCAATATATTTTTAACAGTTTTAGTGCCAAAATAATTTATAGTCTTTCTTTTAAGATGGTTTACTATGTATTCTTTCTCATTATTCTCAATGTTTGCAAGTCTCACATGAAACCTGAATGCAAGCACGAAGAGCAGAGATGTTTAGAGAAAGGCTTTCTGAGGCCATAAAGGCACCAGGAAGTAGGCATATTCAGCCCTACTGGACTAGATATTAAGGGCATGGACCAGGTATAAAATACAGAGAAAAAGAGGCTTTAGGAGGAAGGTTAGGTAGTCTTTGATAAGAAGGAGAATGGGACAGGAGAAGGGGGTTGCAAGCCAGACTAGTATCTCTCAGTTTTCTCCATCTTCTCTGATAGACATTGATATCAAGATATGAGAAGCAAATCTTTCTAGTTCTTTGTTACCACCCAGTCCACAAGTGATACTGCTCCTAAGGGCATCAACACTGCATCCTCATCAATGAATAAGCATTTGTGCGTGGCTGCATGCACACACATATTTGGAAGACCCGATTTGTCTGCCAGCCATAGCATCGGGAATAAAGGGGAAGCTGTTGGTTTTCTTTTCTAATTTCTTAGACCTATATAACTTTGTATTCTGCTCAAACTGTACATTTCTACCCAAACATGACATGCACCATAAGATGTTCCCAGGCTCCCTCTGTCACTGGGTCTCCCTAGATCCATCCAAATGCAACTATTTCCTTTCTAAGGACCATCCCCAAATTGCCCAAATTCATCTGACCCATCTTATTTGACTCAACACAATTCAAAGGTCTTATTTTCATTTCTGCCATGGAAATCATTTCCGTTAGAGAACACATAGATAAAATGCCAATTGGACATCAGTCTTACTCTGGAGCTATTTTGTTTAAGTGGTCCTTCATTAAAGCATGCCTTAAATAATCATCCCAATGATTAAAGACTTCAGAAAGTTTGCTGCTGCTGCTGCTTAAAACATTTAGAATAAATCACCTTTATGTACAGAAAGTAAAGTGAACTCCAACAAGCCTGTAACACACACACACCTGCACACACACACACACACATTACCTTCCAATATTCATTCCCTTTTTGTCATGCATCTATAATATCACAGAATGGGATATTTTGGAATCTCTATGTTTGGATTTGGTTAGAAAATATTAGGAGACCTGGAAAGCTTAAGTGCTCCTAATCATAGCTGCTGGCAAGAAATGTGGTGGAAAATGGGACTTTTCATACTAATTAACTCTGTATTCACACATGGGTTTCATTTTCCACATCACATACTTATACGAAGGCCCCACATCACAAAAGGGTTAGGATTCCATCAGAGACAAAGACAGCTGTCAAATCCTCACGTAGTGTCTCCAAGATGGACAGAGCTAGAAATACACCAAAAACTAAGGCTGGTGGGGGATGAGGGTGGGGCAGTAAGCCACTGTCCCAGTGGAAATAAGTATGGAAATATAAGAATTAAATTTTAAATTCTTCACAAGAATAAGTTGTTGTCTATACTCAAAAGAAATGTTCTATATGCAAAACTTTATTATGATCATCTTGTTTCCAATGGTAAGAGAGAGGCTGCTTCCTTCCAGAAATAAGTCAGGCCTGATTTTTGTGCTGATTCAACATAATCTTGATGAACAAAGCAGCAAAGACTTCTCTGCCAGGAAAGTACATGCATAATTGTTGAGATCTACTAAATAGTCTCTTGTTCAACACAGGGTGTCAAGCAGAGATGTTGCAGTAGCTGAGATAAAACAGCAGTGTGCTCTGTTCTTATTTTAATTCCCTTGGCACCCCCCAGGGTTCACATGGCTATGGAAGAAAAAGCAGCAGCTTTTCACCCCAGTATAGCTTGTCTAATGATAATTACTGATAAATAACTTAGCATAAAATAACAAAAGCCAAAGGTACTGCTTAAAAAATCTACCCAAACCATTTTGCTCCTTCTCATTTCATCTCTGTCATTCATTCATCTTTTTAAAAAATTTGATTTTCACAAAGGATAAAGGACAATACCCTACTGAAGGCAGATGAGGCCCCAAACATACTGGTTTTAGGTAGCACAGACAGAACAGTATTAAATTTTAGCCTAGTACTACCAAGCAACATAGAGAATCTCCAAGAACATCAAAACAAGTAACCACTCTACCCAGCCAGGTTCGGCCCAAAATGTGAAACTTAGCTGTTAAGTAGTCAAAATGACAACATCACTGCAAATTGCCAGCAAAATTCCAAAAGCTGAACTAATCTACAGATCCTGAAGAAAAGATTTTCTCTTATCTTTCTGGTTCACTTTGCATATGCTGTTGGAAAGCGAGAAAGCTAATTGCATAATTCATGCGTATTCCAATAAAATGCGTAATGAGAGCAAGCCCAAATTACCAACACTTTGAAGGATAAGGATGTTGAGGCAAAGGAGGTGAAGGCTGTAAAAAGACCATGAATGATGTCATTGAGTTGCGTTCTCTTACAGTATTCACTGCCTCCATGTCAGGAAGTATGAACTTCCGATGTTCCCTGACTGCACCAAGAGTATCACAGCGTCTGTCTTAATGCCACATCCTCTTGGGATCTTGAAAATTTCTCCTTTGTTTGGGCAAATAATTTAAGTAAGAGTTCTTTTGTGGCCTTTTAGATCTAGCCATCTGGAAACGAGTTGACTTTGATCATTTAGTTTATTCATCCCCTTTACTCAACCCATTCCCCTTCTGTTTTAGACATAAACCAGACCACCTAAAGCAAAATGATGTGTCCAAGAATGAAAAAAAAAAATTTGACATATCCAGAAAGACCATAATCAGTCTTTTTTTTTTTTTTTTTGAGACTGAGTCTTGCTCTGTGGCCCAGGCTGGAGTGCAGTGGTGCAGTCTAGTCCTGCTGCAATCTCTGCCTTCAGGATTCAAGTGATTCTCTTGCCTCAGCCTCCCGAGTCACTGGGATTACAGGCATGCACCACCATGACTGGCTAATTTTGTATTTTTAGTAGAGATGAGGTTTCACCTTGTTGGCCAGGCAGGTCTCAAACCCCTGACTTCAAGTTATCTTGCCTGCCTCAGCCTCCCATATGCTGACATTATAGGCATCAGTCACTGAACTCAGCCCATGATCAGTCTTGACTTATTTCCAGGTTATTTTTCAATGACAAAAAAACGCCAGCATCTAGCACTAGCATTACATCTTTTCTTTTGAATAATTGTTTTATCATCTTATCATAGTCAGATAATATACTATAATTTTACAAAGTAATTTTTATTCTTCTTATTTTACAAATGAGTGACCTGAGTATTAGAGAGATTAAGAAACTCACCTAAATTTCCTCATTTCCTCATAGGGTTAACTGGTAGAGCTGGGAGTCAAATTTGGGTCTCCTAATTTTACTCCAACACAACGTCTGTCACTTTCACAATTCTTCAGCCAGCCACAAATAGGCGAACAGGCATAAAATGATAGGAAAACATGGTTGTCTTTTTAAACTAGAAGAGACCTCCATAGTCATATTTTTTTTTGGTCAAAATCTTGAGATTTGAGGCAGAAAGTGACATGGATTATGGCTGTGGTGTCTTTAATTTTGATGAGCTAAATAAAAAGTATTGCAGTTTGAGAACAATAAACCATCATATCTCTCTAACTTCCAAACCATGGATCAATTAAAAATACATGCAAGAGTCAGAGATGAAAACATCAGCCTTCTTATTTGGAAGACTGTATTGCAAAATGTAGCTTGACCACAAGGTCAGAAGTCTTTCTATCCATTGACCCCATGTTTATAACTTGGACCTATAGGTTGTTGAGAATTGGGTTTTCAGGACAGACAGGCAGAGAATTTCATAGAAAATTCCATCTGACTCACCCCTTATTGACCACCGTGAGCCCAAGACTGTACATGCACAGTGATGCTTAGTGCACTGATTTTGCTCAGCAGAGGAACATGGACCAGTGGATGTCAGGCTCTTACCATTCAACCAGTCATCTCTTCCCATGAGAGAAGTCAGAGAACAATGGAGAGAATTCAACTGTTTGTCCTCAGTTCTTCCAAGAGTTGACAGAAGTTCTCATTTTATGGGGTGGCAAGAATATGGGAAATGGGTGAGGAGATGGAGCAAGTGCAAATCTACTTTGGTCTTAAATAAGATTGTGATTTCAATATTTAAGCTAAAAAATAACAATGATTCTATTTTACTCAATTAACGTTTGTTTGATGCATTTAGTGATCCTACTCCAGAGATTGATTTAATCATGACTATTATTTATTTAATATTTTATTTGCTATTGTTATCTAATAGTTCTAGGCTCTTACCTTCATCCACATGTGATAGTCAGCCTGAGAATCTTTAATGCATTATACAAAAAGGAAAATGTGATCCTAATAGCATAACTAAATGGTTCAGTCATAGCTTTGCAATAATTCAACAAAATGTTTAATTTTGATAGTCACTTAAACTAACCCTTTCTTTATAAGAAATATATATACACATATCAAAGAAATGATACTATCAGGGCTTCAGTAATTTTTTAATGTAGGAAGGGATTTCAGACACAGAATTAGAATTCACGGGGCTGCCTGAAGTTTTCTTTACTAACCAACACTTCTTGAGCTCAGTCAATGGGATGAAGAGTTATGTTATCAAAGGAATATAAATTTTCAGATTCTGGTGAGGCCCCTAAAAGATAAGGGAAAAGGGGAAAAATAATAACACACTGGTTTCACATGAAACATATAAAACCACGTTTCAATGTAGCAAAAATGAGCCCCTTCACCAAGATATGGGTTGAGGGAACCCCAGCACCTTTGGCAAGTGTTTTAGAGGCTGTTTTCTGCAGACCAGCGTGGGACAAAGCATTAGGTTGGTGCAAAGTAATTGTGCTTTTTACCATTGAAAGTAATAGCAAAACATGCTATTACTTTTTCACCAACCTAATAGAAATGCCGGAGGATTTCAGTGCAGGAGGGAAGGTGCTGGGGTGGCTGAGGCCACAGATTGAAAGTTAGGCAGCTGAGGCAGAGTGGTCCTGAAGACAGCACAGTAGGCAAGAAGTCAGCAGGATAATCAGAATGGAATGACCACTGAGGTCTTTGGCAGTGGCAAAGTGCTCATAGTCTGGCTAGGGCCAAAGTACATGGGCAGCCCAAGATGGGCTTGATTGCTTTGTGCCAGGATCTAATGAATTTCCACTGACACAATAGTAGAGAAACCCTGAGTGTCTTACCTGATTTCTGACTCTTGTCATCTTTTTATATCTTAGTTATGCTTACCACATAGAATTGGGTAGAGATTGATTGAGATTTGAGTAGAGCATATTACAGTGCCTAACATGTAGTAGGCACACATTAGATTATCACTGTGTGAGTTTGTCCCAGTTGAAAGTGTTTTCTGAGTGGTCGTTCATATGAGGGGGAAGTTGATGACTCCTACACAACATGGCTGGGGATGAACAAAGAGCAAAATGTACCGGGTTGCCCGACAGTGGTAATCTGCTGGAGCTCAGTAAGACAAACAAATAGCTCAGAGACCAGGGGATACTCTAACAGCTGCACCAAATTAAGCCCAATTCCCCCTTCTGTACTCTCTGTGTTCCATCATGAGTTCAGAAAGATAAAATCTGAGACCAATTCAGTGTGCTCTCTATAGTAAACATGCTTGACCATAACTTGGGCTAAAGTTTCTATTGGCCCTTTTGCTTATGTCCTAGAATGTCTGACTTGCCTCTAGGGTCTCAGGCAACCATAGATTTTTAAAGCTCTCTTTTGGAGATGACCCAAGGGGCCAATGGTAAGCTTGCTAAGTCTGTGTGTCAGGGGAAAAACTAAAAGATTTTGCTTACATTTCTTGTCTTCGGTGTGTGTGTTTGCTGTTTCTTCTTGTTTTTAAAACCAAGTGAGGTACCCTTTTTATTTTTTTCTCTCTCTGCTTCTAAAGTATAGATATTCTTCTACATGTTGTACCTAAGTAATAGAATCAGGAACTGTAAACTACCTAATCAAAGAATTAAGAGAAAGATGTAGGGGTCCTAACCCATATCTTGTTGTCCTAGCCTGTATTTTATAGCCTGGGATGAATTTTACTAAACAGAATTGTTCCTAAGGAAAACATTTCTTTTTTTAAAGGAATCTCCAAATTTGCCTACTTAAAACGGAGCGCCCCACTGAATGTGACTTTTTGAAGGAAGAAATGCAGAGAAGTGAATTTTACTGCAATGATGAATCAGCAAAATTATTTGCATATGAATTTTATGTTGCTGCCAATTCCTCTTTAATTATGATTGTATGACTCATTAATCCATGGCTGTATGACTGATTGGAGTTCTCCCTACTTGCAATGGTCAAGCTAATATGGGTCTTAGCTAGATAAAATTGAAATTCATGGAAAACTTCCCAAACAGTAAATAAAGTTGGAAACTGGCTCTAAGGGCAAGAGTTCTTCCCTTTTTCCTAATACACATCAATCTCACACTGAAGTCTGGATCCAAGTTAACTGTAGCAAATGACCACCAATCAAGAGAGAGATAAGTCAGAACACAGTTAGGGTCCATTGGCTAGAGAGGAATCCCACAATGTACTGAGTTTATACTCACATTTGTTCTTAATAAGAAAACTGTAATCACACAAAAACAGAAACAGAGACGGTGATTCTTTTTGGTAATATCTCCCAAATGCTTTTCTTATTTTCTAAAACATGAATACTAAGCATACAGGGAGTGTGAACTACATTGTAACATGTAAGAGCTAAAATTCAAATGGGTCTCTTCCAACATTTTTATCATTGAAGAACTTCATTACTATAAATAATGCATGCCATTTAACCAAAACTATTTTAGAAAGTAGTATATCATTGCTGGTTACCAACAACTGGCCACCATGAATATCCAGAGGTTATTTTATCATTGGATAAACAGCTTCAGTTTAAGCAAAGATTTTGGGAAAAAATAAACCAGATGTCTTAGTATAAATCAAGAGATCCATGATTCTTTGAGTAAACACAGTGCCCCAAATCCATCATTTATATTGGTGTAACCAGCATTCCAGAAACACATATCATAAATGAACGAGCCTCTCACACAACCCTGTACTCAGAGAAGCCAGAAGGTTTAATCCCCAAATAGATTAAACTAGACAGATGGGTAAAACTGTTTACAGTGTTCCCAGAATGGCTGTTTTTGTGACATGCCTCAAAGAGGACACAGATGCATATGACCCATTTTAATTTTCCTTCTCTAAGCCTCTCTGCTTTACTGAGCCAAGCACGGTTCAGAAGCAGGTCTGAATAAGTCAGGAATGCATGAGTTCCAAAGAGTCCCATTTGGGACCTGCGAGAAATAAAGATCAGGCAATGAATCCTGAGTAAGCTATCCCCAAACCAAATAAACATGTTCTTCATTTGGAGATTATGCCACGCTATAAATGTCACACATACTTTCAATCCCAGTTAATTTATAGTTCTTTAGTTCTTTCCTTTTCTTTTCCTTCCTTCCTTCCTTCCTTCCTTCCTTCCTTCCTTCCTTCCTTCCTTCCTTCCTTCCTTCCTTCCTTCCTTCCTTCCTTCCTTCCTTCCTTTCTTTCTTTCTTTCTTTCTTTCTTTCTTTCTTTCTTTCTTTCTTTCTTTCTTTCTTTCTTTCTTTCTCTTTCTTTCTTTTTGAGATTGAGTCTCTCTCTGTCACCCAGGCTGGAGTGCAGTGGCACGATCTTGGCTCATTGCAACCTCCACCTCCCAGGTTCAAGCAATTCTCCTGCTTCAGCCTCCCGAGTAGCTGGGACTACAGAGATGGGGTTTCACTGTGAGATACACTGGTTATTTCTAATGTCATTTTTTAGATAAGTGAGATAAGCTCAGAGTATCTTTCAAAATTCGTTGTCCCAACTATCAACCCCTTACCTATTCCTCTAGACTTTCAGTGATATGTTTTGCACTAGCAGAGGGCAGAACCCATCCATCACTCCCCATGATCAACAGTTACAGTATGTGCCTCTTTTATTTTCCTGGAAAATGCTAGATGTATGGCTTTAAAAGTGTCTTAAACTGTATTGATAAAACCGTAAACTAGTTGCAAGAAGAAAGCACTCAAATGAAAATGTCGAGTTCAAATGATAGTATACAAGCAGGACAATTTTCAAATCCCATTATGACTCTCCATATCTCTATTCCAAAAGAGGGACTGGAATTGGTCGTTATTCTGATTTGGAAATAGACATCAGAGAATACGAGGGCTTCTCTACCACAGGGCTGCAGGTGGCTCTTGTGTAAGCTTCCACCCCTGGCCATCTCTCACTCCCTCCTCACCCACCCACTAGGTTCCCCTTCACACATTCCCTTCTTCCCCCATTAATAGACACATTCATACCCCTTTACACTCTGTCTTAAGAGATTTGCTATATCCTAAGGTATAAAATCAAGAACAACTCAAATTCCACTGATATAAATGTAGCTTCTGCATTTTACTTGCAATGCTGCAATAAGCAGGAGTTTCTCTCAAAGATTTGTATGGTTTGAAATGAATAAAAGATAAGGCTATGAACGTAGCACAGGGTTCAGAAGATTAGTATGCATGTAGCTGTTTATTCCTTCCAAGGCTAAACAGCTAAAGTCATTTCCTTCCAAACAAAGGTCTTTTAGGACATTTTTATTCAGTGCTCAGAATTTAAACTCACGCCCTCTTTAAATGGCCCAGCTTGCTACTTCAGCTCCATTTAACCTTTATACCCTTCTTCACATTTCCAAAAGAAGAAATTTAAAAATAACAAACTGCACCTAAAGGGCTATAATCTAATCTATTTCATTAAATCATTCCAACAAACAATAGTCCTAAACATACAAGTTATATAACTGTGTTTTGTTTAAGAAAATGAATATTATATTGTTTGATTTTTCTTTTTCTTTTTTATTTTTGCCAAGTAGGATTACCATGATGTATAGGTTCTAAAGCTAAAAATATGAAATTTATATGATGGAAAAGTTAACATATCAAGTTTTTATCTAAGTTGAAGTCCATTCAGATTTACAAGGCTATAAATTATCTAGCTATATTCAAGTGACATATTGTGGATTTATCTTTTTGATAAATAAACAGTCCTTTGTGGGCAAAGAGAAATGTAATACAAAACAACTTTGCCAAAACTGTCTTCCTTCTTTAAGCATTATCCTGGAGCAAATTCCTCTCTCTTCACCTTCACCATTAGATTTACTCTTCCTCCTATAGCCCCAGACTTAGCTGTGCTGATCAGAACTGTGGGCAACATTAGCACTGTCTCTCTCTATGCCATTTCTCATACCAAATAAGTACTAAGCCTCATCTATTCTAACTCCTATATCTCTTTCCAGTCCAGCCATGCCTCCACATCTCCATTGCCATTCTCGCCATTATTTCTCATGTGGATTACAACATAGCCCTCTCCCTTATTTTCCTGATCCCGGTTTTGCTGGCTTTGATCCATTCTTCCTAGTGTCTGCACAATGGCCATGTGAAACTGCTAAACTGAATCTGTCCTAATACCTAAAACTTCTCTGCTTCTTGTCTGCTACTACTCTTCGGATAAAGTCTCCAGGCCTAAACAGTATGCAAGGGCCTACAAGTCCTGATTCTTTTCCGTGCCTCTATCTGCTTTATTCTGTAGGACATTGATCTTTTTTTGCAATTCTTTGAATATAAACTCATTCTTGAATGTGCTTCTTTTACTCAGTAAAAACTTACAAAATACTCATTGTGGCCGGGCACGTCTACAAAATACCCAGCATGCCTGTAATCTTGGCAATTTGGGAGGCTGAGGCAGGTGGATCGCTTGAGCTCGGGAGTTCAGAACTGCCCTGGGTAACATGGTGGAACCCCAACTCTACTAACAATTACAAAAATTAGCCGGGCATGATGGTGTGTGCCTGTAGTCCCAGCTACTTGGGAGGCTGAGGTGGGAGATCGCTTGAGCCTCAGAGGCAGAGGTTGCAGTGAGCTATCACCACCACTGCACTCCAGCCTGGGTGACAGAGTGAGACTCTATCTCAAACAAATAAACGAACAAATACCCATTGTGTGCCAGGTTTTGTGCTAGATGTTGAGAAACAGGGATGAGCACAGTCTTTCTGACCCTATGTATTCCTGCAGTAATGGGACTTCCTCTTGCATAGCATGCCCCAGTCTGTATTATAATTGATATGATTTGTCCATATCACCATTAGAATCTAAGCTCTATGATGGAGAGGGATGGGCTATATTTATTTTGTTGACTCTTGTGTTCTCAGTCCCTAGCAGAAAGCCTGGCACCTGGTAGGGGTTCCAGAAATTGTTGAGTAAATTACTATGTTATTTATAATATAAATTTACCAGTTGCCTGTTAATAGATCTAAAAAGTATAATTTCCTGTGCACCTCTCCCCAGCAGAGTAAATTTCCAACAACATATAATAACTCTTTCTTCGGAATTTTTTAGTCTTTGTAATTGTTTTACTTTGAGTTCCCTCAAAAGCAGACCCTGAGACAAAGTCTTGGATTCAGTTAGTTTATTTGGGATGATCCCAGGAAGAACACGGGAGGTGATAGGAAAGGCAATTGAGAAGGGAGAAATCCAGTAAGAGGCATTTTAACGAGTGTGAAACCAATGTAGGCAACTGAGGCTCAGATTTTTTCTGAGGACTCATATAGGACATTCTTAAAACTGTGCCAGCAAGGGACTGAGATACCAGATTATTTATTCAGTGAATCCTCTCCCATACTGGTTAAGGGATGTCCTTGGAGGCATTACATTTTTGTCACTTCTAGGCTACTATTCACCAGAACTGAGTAAAACTACCATGACACTGTAGAAGTCTCCAGGAAAGGAGTGGGAGATGGAGGTATTTGACATGGAAGCTCTCTGTGTTTTCTGGGAACTGTCCATGAAGGCTTCAGGTAAACTCAGCTGGGCCAAGGAAAACAGAGCAGGCATCCTTATCAACTGCCATGCACGCCTTCGCATACAGCATTAACAACAACAACAACAACAACAAAACCAAAAACAAAACACCCCAAAACCTAACATCCTGAGTGACTACCACTTTGTTTCTAGTATTCCAAGACTTTGTCTCAGGGTCTGCTTTTGAGAGAACTCAAAGTAAAAACAATTACAAAGACTAAAAAATTCCGGAGAAAGTGTTATTATACGTTGTTGGAAATTCACTTAATAGCAGATTGGAATATTGTAGAATAATGAGAGTTTTTCAAGAAATGAGGATTCTCTGAGGACCAGATCTAGTTTGGTGATGACTTAAAGGGCCATGGATAGGAAAAGTTCATTTAAAGATTTCAGAATGGTCAAGAAAACTAAAGAAAGACTGTGAGTATCTACCCACATTTACAAGCTGTCAATAAACAACCTGAAGAATACACCAAAGGCCCAGATGCTACTTCTGACAAGGCAGTGATAATTCCTCTGTCTTCCAAGAAAGAGAAGAACTTCTAGAAAACTATGAGGAGGGGAGGAAAACACGTGTTCCCACTCCATATACTTACCCAACTTCCCTCGCTCTAATTAATTCACAAAGCATACCTTTTTATAAAACAGGCTTAATCATGGATTTCCTTGGAGAAAAAAAAGTATGCATATAAAAATCTGAGGAAGATTTTCTCCTTATATGAAAGTAATAAGTGCTTATATAATTATCATAAATAAAAAGGAACAATAATCTGTTTACACAGAAATAAAATTTTCTTTTCTTTTTTGAGACAGGGTCTCACTCTGCCTGCCAGGCTGGAGTGGAGGGATGCTAGTTGGGCTCACTGCAGCCTTGACCTCCCCAGGCTCAACTAACCCTCCTGTCTCAGCCTCCTAAGTAGCTGGCACACACCATCACATCCAGCTAAATTTTTATTTTTTGTAGAGACAGGGTTTTGCCATGTTGTCCAGGCTGGTCTCTAACTCCTGATGCACCCACCTTGGCCTCCCAAAGCGTTGGGATTACAGGCATGAGCCGCTACAGCCAGCCTGAAAATATTCTGCTACATGAAACAACGTTATGTGAGTAGAAATGTAAGGCATGCGTCTGTAAAACTTAAGAATAAAAATACCAACATACACAAAACATGCACACATGTTTTAGTACATGTTTTTTCTCTTCAGTCCATTCTGAAAGTCCACTAAAGTTACGGTAAAATAATGATAAATAAATACATAAAAGCCCACAAAGAGAATGAAAAATGAGGTGACAAAAGACAAGAGATGTAGAGTTTTATTTTGTTTGTTTTGTTTTCAGTATGAAATACGAGATAACAGATAGTAAGGAAGAAGAACTGAAATAGAAGAGCCTGCCGAGAAGTAGTCAGAATGGGTTGACTGTTGCCAGAGAACTCTATAGAGGATTCAGAAGTGGAGATACCCAGTAGCCCTAAACAAAGGGGCAAGGCTTGGGGCTGAAAACAGGGGGATCTGTTGAAAGCCCATAAATGGAGCAGCTGAACCTCCATAGCCCTCCCTGGCCTCACATTGCCTACCTCCTTCCCTGCACCCACATGGAATGGGGACATAGGACATTTCATTATCTCTAACACTTTCTTTTAAGTGAATCAGAATTATTTTCTTTATTCTTAGGAGGTTTTCTGCAGGCATGCAGGACAAAACAGCTTCATTTTTAACCCATTCCAAATTTTAACTTCAGTATTGAGATAACAGAAAAATCAAGCTGCCCTGGCTGTCACGTCAAGATTCTGACTCTTAATAGCTATGGAGCTCTGAGACTGTTTTCTCATCCTTACAATGCAAATAATATTATGAGAAACTTGCTGGGGTTGTTGAGAGGAATAAAGGAGAAAATCTATGTACAATCATTTAGCACAGTGTCCGTTGTGCTACCCTGGCAGGGAACAGGATTAGAAGGTCATCAATTTGCAGCCGTCAATATAATGGTTGACTCAGGTGAGACTCATCAGTGGATGTGAAAACCACAGTATGAAAACTGTTTGGGGAGCTGCATTTTTGCACAGTGTCAGAGTGTCACTTCTTGTTTGCTCATAAACTATTAAAGTGAAAAACTATGGAATAAAAAAGTGATACAATAAAACTATGGAGGACACCACCCTGGTCATGGAGTCAAGCTTTTAATTACAAATAATGGGACTGACGATAAATATCTCCGCATGTGATATACTGGAAAGGAATAATATCATCTATAAATATTCCCACCCCAAATTTATAATCTGAATTTAATCAGAAAGAAATAATAAGGTACATGCTGATTTGAATAGTAAATATTTATTATTTTAAATATCTATTTAAATATTTATTATTTTAAATAACACAGTGGGTATGAATTCTTTAAAAATGTTAATTTTACCAAACAACACTTCAAAATAGATGGAGAAACTTTTCTAGATTACAGGATGATAAAGAGATCTGACAAGTAAATGTGATGCATTAGATACTGTATTAATAAAGATACTCTATTAACAAAAACAAAACCAGAAAACATCATTGGGTCAACTGGGGAAATCTGAATATAAACGGAATGTTAGACATATTACTATATTAATGCCAATTTTCTTGAGTATGATACTGCTCTTGTGCTTATATAAGAAAATATCATTTTTCTTAGGGTATATATGTTGCATTTGGAATGAAGCAGCAATGTCACAAACTTAATGCTTAATGTTCAGATAGCTCTGCCAAAAAAAAAAAAAAAGAAAGAAAGAAAAAGTTGATATGCACATAGATAGAAAATGCACAGACAATACTTGGTTTGAGTTAACATGTTCAGGGAATATGCTAAGTAGTAATTTAGGAAGATGCAAGAGGAAGCTGCTTCCATTATAGGACATGACGACTGGGACTGGGGCAGATAAGAAAAGTGAGCTCCTTTTAGGACAATCTGGAGAATTGTGACTGCAATATCAAGACTTCTCTTCCCTCCCTAGAGGTAAGACTTAAGGGTCAAAATAAAACCTTTGTCTGCGTTGAATTATACATTATCCAAAGACTAACAGAAGGCCTCACAAAGTATCCAATCTTTAAGAGATGTATACATTTGGAATATGACACAATATGAGAACCTAAACTAGGAGTACGTAGATTGATGTGGATGACCTACAAAATCTTCTGTTTTTCTTCTATTGGCCTCCAAACTCATGCAGCTAAGATATTCTCCCCATATTGGCATAAAACATATGATCCTTTAAGGAAAATATATTGACATACAGCCATAGTTTCTAAACCCATTTCTACCTCAATCTCTAGCAGCAAAGCTTGCAAGACAAACTATAATTTAAAACAGGTGAAAACTAGAAGAAGCATTAGCCCATTTCTAAAAAACAAAACGATAGGCTTTCCTTTGAAGTGCTCAGTAACTTAGTCATATGTTTTTTTTATTTCTGCTATTATTGCTGCATAACAAATTAACCCAAAACTTAGCAGTGGAAAAAACTATTTTACTATCTTACAATTTTGAGGGTGACGGATTCAGGATCCAGTTGTAGCCTGAAGGGCTTGGCTGGGCAGTTCTTGCCTGGGGTTTCTCATGAGGATGAAGTAAGAAGTCAGCTGGAGCTGAAATCCTTTGAGGTTTGACTGATCTGGTTGTCCAAGATGGCTCACATCCCCGATTGAGAGTTGATGCTGGCTACTATTGGCTGGGAGCTCAACTGGACGGTTGGGAAAAGAGCCTATCTCTTCTCCTGCATGGTGGTCTCAGAGTAGTATAACATTTTACATAGTGGCTGGCTTCCCCCAAGGAATGTAACTCATGAGAGCCAAGGAGAGTATGGCCTTTACTGACCTAGCTTGGAATTTCATAGCCCTACTTCTGTTTAATTCTATTAGTAAAAAGCACATCACTGGCTGGGCATGGTGGCTCACACCTGCAATCCCAGCACTTTGGGAGGCCAAGGTGGGTGGATCGTGAGGTCAGGAGTTCAAGACCAGCCTAGCCAAGACACTAAACCTCCATCTCTACTAAAAATACAAACATTAGCCAGGGGTGGTGGCAGGTGCCTGTAATCCCAGCTACTCGGGAAGCTGAGGCAGAAGAATCGCTTGAACCCTTGGGGTGGAGGTTGCAGTGAGCCGAGATCATGCCACTGTATTCTAGCCTGGGGTAACGGACTGAGATTCCATCTCAAAGAAAAAAAAAAGAAAAAATGAAAAAAGCACATCACTAAGTTGGCCCCGATTCAAGGGAAAGGAACACAGACTCCTCCTCTCAAAGGGAGGCGTGTTAGAGAATTTATGATATGTTTTAAAATCACTATGTTTTAACTGTGGTTGCGATCACATTATGCATTATTCCTTAGTTTTCTCAGTCAGGGAAATGACGAGGATACAGAACCAGACTGAGATAAGTAGTAAGATAATGGGAGGTAATATGAGAGGTATTATTCTACTTATTTAAAAATGTAAAGGCAACAACTGGGCTAGTCTTCCAGTTACAACATATGGCTTTAACTGTGGCATTTCAAACCCTTAATCAGAACTCTGAAAAAGAAGGTCTTTCCTAGATAAATCAGAAAAGGCTAGATTAACTTCATAAAATCAGACAACAAAGTAAAGGTAAGTTCCAAGACTGTTTCCAAAAGAAATATTAAATGACCAGATAGATGGACAGATGGATGGTGGATGGATGAATGGATGGAGGAAGGGAGGGGGATAGGGATGGATAAGTAAATGGATATAGATAGATGGCAATGAGAGAAGGGTTATTTGGATGAATCCAAAGGATAGTATATGGTGACTCCCCAACTATGACCGGAGTTGCAAACATCTTTTATAGGGTGCATATACTAAAACCACAGTTCATTGAGACACAATTATTAGAGAGGGTAAAACCAGGGCAAAGAGTGGGTTCTGAGATGAAGATCGCTTAATAGGCATGAGGAAGCAAGGAAGATTTACAAAGGTGAAACTTCACTGGATCAACACAGGAATCCATCTGTCTTGGCCAGCTGCTCGGTCCTGCTACAGAGTCAGTAGCATCATGTCCGCTCACAGCAGGAGACAAATCATCCTCTGAAAATGGGAATCAAAAAATTTGGCAGAGGAGAGAGACTAAATGCTCTATTCCATCTTACAAATTTGCGATCACATTACGCATTATTCCTTAGTTTTCTCAGTCAGGGAAATGATGAGGATACAGAACCAGACTGAGATAAGTAGTAAGATAATGGGAGGTAATATGAGAGGTATTATTCTACTTATTTAAAAATGTAAAGGCAACAACTGGGCTAGTCTTCCAGTTACAACATATGGCTTAGAGACATGATCCCTCATCAGGAAAATGGAATAGAACTTGTCATCATGGACAGATTGTTAGGGGAAAAAATGATGGCGATAGGCACATTATGATATAAGAACAGCTAGTACCGCTACATTTGGAGTGCGCCAAAAGCTGTGGTAGCATTTGTTTTGCTCCCTGGATTGGTTCCATCTGTCTAGTACTGCTGAGACTATTTTGACAGTGGAAATTTGTGAGATGAGGCAACCTCCACCACATACTGACATTTATGAGTCAGAATATCCATGATGGAAGGAGGAAGAATCTGAGATATTGGTTTGAGGTAACTGAAACTGAAACATAGTGAAGGCCACACTAATGGGCTTTAAGTAGACCTTGGGTGGTGGAGACTTTGATATCAACTGCTGGGGTTTGAAATTGGGGCAGGTGATCTCTCTTTGGTTTTGATTCAACAGCAAGCTGTCAAGAGAGCTGACAGGTGCGATAATTGTTAGCTCTCTGGCTTGCTAATTAAAGGAGATGGGAAGTAATAGGGACATTCATTTTGTTCACTCACCAGAATCTCCTTTGGAAAAGGGGATTCCTTTTGAATCCTAAAAGAGATCAATTCACTGCTTGACATGCACCCAAGTGAGTATGAAAAATATGCCTTCGGGCTGAGTGATATATGAATCAGATGTCAAGCGTCACGTGGTAAAATAGTGACATTACCTTTTAATTGCTCTGGGAGATAGAGGAGTCATCTAAAGCTTGAGTGTAGCAACCTCTAAAGAGCTGGCATCAAAAGAAATCATGTTTCAAAACACGAGGGAACAAAAGGGAAGATCAAAAGCTCCTCTGTGTCCCTCACCTTTGCATTGATGTGCTTTGAGTGTCCATTTCAATATCTCTAACACTTTCTTTTAAGTGAATCTGAATTATTTTCTTTATTCTTAGGAGGTTTTCTGCAGGCATGCTGGATAGAACAACTTCATTTTTAACCCATTCCAAATTTTAACTTCAGTATTGAGAGACCTTGAAATCAAGCTGCCCCGGCTGTCACATCAAGATTCTGACTCTTAATAGCTATGGAGCTCTGAGACTGTTTTCTCAACCTTACAATGCAAATAATATTATGAGAAACTTGCTGGGGTTGTTGAAAGGAATAAAGGAGAAAATCCATGTACAATCATTTAGCACACTGTCTGCAGAAGTTCAACAAGTGTTAGCTATCATGTGAACTCATGGTCAGAGTCTCTTCTCTTTTGAGATGGAGTTTCACTCTTGTTGCCCAGGCTGGAGTGCAATGGCGTGATCTCGGCTCACTGCTACCTCCGCCTCCCAGGTTCAAGCAATTCTCCTGCCTTAGCCTCCCAAGTAGCTAGGGTTGCAGGCATGCCCCACCACGCTTGGCTAATTCTGTATTTTTAGTAGAGACAGGGTTTCACCATGTTGGTCAGGCTGGTCTTGAACTCCTGACCTCAGGTGATCCACCCGCCTTGTCCTCCCAAAGTGCTGGGATGACAGGCATGAGCCATCGTGCCCAGCTGTTTCTTCTTTCCATTACGAATTCTGTTCAAATACGTGTGGTCAAAGACTAGATGGAGATAATGTCAATATGTCATATTCTGTCCACTCCCCACATCATGGTGCTGCGTGTCTTACACCCTGCCCTCCATCTCATAACCTTCAAATGGAAGGCATTCTTTTGCCATAGGCTTGATTTCTGGTGAATACTTCCAGGTATACTTTTTCTAGAAAATATGGCAAAGCTAGGGATTAAATAGAGGGTTAAAAAAATGGGAAATGCATGTCTAAGCAGAGCTGGAAACTCTCTAATCCTTGAGTCCAAAGCACTAACCTCTGGTCACAAACATTTCAGAAAAGACAGTGAAACAAGGTTTATTTCCACTACTACATATGGCCAAAGAGAAGACAAAAAGAAAAATTGGGAATTTTAAAGGTGCTCCTATGATTCTGAAGAGGCCCGTTTTTCATTCTCACAATGCAACAGACTCACTCCAAGATTTCTGAGTGTGCAGTATCTGTTTTCTGTGGGCTGCTGCCAACAGATGGCTTATTTTGAGTGGAGAGAAATATCATTAAGGAACAAAGAGAAATTAGGACTAAATAGGAAATTAAATATGTTCTTGGGATTACAACCGATGATCAAGAAGTTGCAAACCAGTGATTTGCAGCTTAGTATTTTGCCTGCAGCCAATACCCACTGTTTTAAAGAAACCTTCACATTAAGAAGACTGTTCTCACACCATGCAATTTATTTGTCTTTCTGTCTTGCCAGTGCCTCTGCCAAACATCATAATTTGCTCAGAATTCTGAATTGCAAGATGAACAAATAATATTCATTTCCTCCATGGAGAAAACATCCTTTGATTGAATTGTCTACTTCCATCCCAGTCACTGCAGTATGTGCTACATGTCAGGGATGTGAAATGGAGTTCAGCCTTCTTGAAAGCAGAGTATAAATTAGCTTCTAAATGAAAACATTTAGCAGGAAAACATTTTCAAATGACAGCCAAACTCTATCAGCTCCTAAAGTACTCAGGGCCCCTCTGAGGAATGTGGCCTGGAAATGAGGGCACACAAGCCCAGACTGTGACCCCACCACTGCTCAGTGGGTTCAAGAATTTCCCCGAAGAACTGAAGGGCTAGAAGTCAGAAGGTAAAAGCAAGATACATTTTCTCTAAAAATCAGCCATCATGGTTGACTTCCAGACAGCTGTTCTTTACCTAATAATAATTAAATAAAATTAAATAAAATACAAAGACAATAGCAACTAAATAAAACATTGCTCTGCCCTCAGTTACATTAGAAAGGTTGGCATGCATGCAGAAGGCAGTTAAGTTCTAGAAGAGCATGCTTGGACACCCAGAGCTTATCAAACCCTCCAGCACTGTATGGATGTAGCCATGACCAAATTCACATTGAAATTCTTGGACACAAGTCTGACTCTCTTCGCAGGTGAGTAACATGCCAGGAAATCTAATCATGAATGGCCTCTCTGTTGCTGCAAACGAATTAGTCTTGCACAAGTCTCCATGGCATAATTCAGAGCATGCACTGAAAATTCTAATCAACTCTCCTCATCCTAGCTGTTCAATAGGTAAGAACCTATTCAAAACAATTGGGAAAAATTCTTGCTACTGTCAGGGTCTATATTCTTAAAATAAGCATCCAGGTTATTTTTTAAAACTCAGACTGTAGCTATACGAGAATCACTGAACCTTTCTTCTGTGCTATTATTATTAACGCCATAGCCAGGCACTAAAGCAAATGATACGACTTCAGGGAAAGAATCAATATTAGGGCAAAAGTCTGTTTCCCAGAGTCTAGACGCTATGAGGTGATGGCCCCTTGGCTATCAGTTACTCTAAAGCTGAGGTAGATCACATGATGCTCCCTCTTCTTCCCCAACTCTGTATCTGCATCCTTTCCCTCAGGGACTTTACGGTACTTCCCCCCAGTGTGGAGAGTCACCTCCCCTGCCCCTTGATGCTGCGCTCAGCCATGTGACTTGCTTTGGCCAATGAGATGCTAGCAGATGTGATGTAAGCAGAATCTAGCAAAGCATTTGGGTGATTGGACTTGCTCTATCTTATACCTCTACCATGAGAAGAACATGTCCAGGCAGGCTGGCTTGTCCCAGGGAATGGATAAAAGACAGGTGAAACAAATCTATTTGGCCTGGCCAGACCTAGCCTCAGTCAGTCAATGACCAGCTGACTTCCAGACATGCTGAGGCTAGCCACGCCATTTGGCCTGAACTATAGTCTCATAGATTCACATGCCAAAAAGTGCCTACTGTGTTTAGCCACATAATTTGCAAGTGCTTATTGTTTTTAAGCCACTGCTTGAAATTGTGACAATGGAAGACTAAGAATTTTTTTTTTAAAGAGGAGGTTTACCTCATTGCTTGGAAGGATACCATTTCTAAAAGTTTCTATTCTCTGTAGCAGAACATCTCACCATTCTGCTGTCATGACTTGAAAATTTAAAAATGACATTACTGGCATTAGGACTCCATGCTTTTAATGGTTGTGGCACTGAAACCTTGATCACCTGTGTGTGGCACCATTAAAATAACAATAACTAAAGTTTATTGAGGGCCTATTCTATTATGTATCAAAAGCCTTTTGCAGTATACAACTGTATCCTTAATATTCACTACAACCTTATTGTCCATTCCTCTTGAACAGATGAGGAACCTGACACTTAGAAAAGTTAAGTAACATGCTCAGGGACACACTACTGATACATTTGAACCTGGATTTAATGGACTCAAACCAAAACTTAAACTCCTATGCTACACTTCCCATAATCATTCTAAAACTGCAAAGGATTTTAGTAGCAAAAGTTTTATACAAAACGTTCTAGGAAGCTCCAGAAAAGGGTAAACATTGTAGTCAGTTCTCAAGAGATTAAAAAAAATGTTAAATCTATGCATGGCCGTTTTTATCATAGTTTGCTGTGGGACAGGGATAGCAACTCAGAAGTCTGGGCTGTAAATGACCTCTTCATTTCCCGGGTCCTCACCCTCTGCCAGTGGGATAGGCTCAGAAGGAAGAGTCATCTGCTCCGGTTTGACAAGTTGTGCTGCATAGGACATGAACAAGGATGATGTCACATGAACTCCAATCTCAAGTCCTAGGCCCACAAATAGAGTTGGTATTATTCACCAAAGAATGATTAAGTTCCCAGCCAGGGAATGGCAAAGGTCAAAATCCCTGTTTTTAAAGAAATCACTTGGCTGTTTGATGAAACTTAAAATAGTAAATATTGTGAGAACCAATCCTTCTTCAGAAATTGTGTTAAGGAACAGGTTTCAGAGAAGTCAAAAAGCAGTCAAATGTTTGAAATAGTGGAGTTCAGACAGTACATTTTTATTCTGTCCTTTCAATCTTCTTTTAAGACTCTATCTTTGAAGGCCACTGAAGCCTTACTTCCTTCCAAGGCCCCTCCCAGATCACAGGAGCACCCACATTTGCCCCTCTCCATTTGCAATATCGGTGGCGATTATGGTCATCTCCCGCTGGTCCAACTTTCTGGAATGGTTTCTTAATAGATCCATGAAGTGCATAGGAACCTCAGATCTCTAGTATAGTTATGATGATAATTTTGACAACCACATCTACTATTGTGAACTTCTTTATGTGCCTTAATCTCTATACAATCACTGTGCTCACGATAACCCTAAAAGGTAATGTTATTACAATTTCCACATTATAAAGAAGAAGTTGAGCTTGAGAAAGCTCCTGACTCACTCAGGGTCACAGCCAGAGAGCTGGCTGAGCTGGGATCTGAAGATGTCGATCCGACTCCAACGATCTTAGCTTTTGACTATCTCCATAGAAGGCACTATCTGATATGCTTTTTTTCTTGTATAACCCCAAGATGCCTGTCACATTTAGAGGCACAGAGAAGGCTGTCACCTGCATGCATTATATAGGTCACAATCACAAGGGTTTCTTTCCAACTGTTACTGGATGCCTCTGCCTAATAGTAGTGCCCCTACCACTGGAAGAATAGACTTGGCACCCAAATTAGACTTATTTAGTGGCATCATTTGTGCTTCTTAGCAACCATAACATTCCCATGAGGTGTAGTGGGGAAGGAAGAGCATTCTATGAACGCCTACATGCTCCATGGAATTATGGGCTATTGAGATTCTTTTCAAAGCTTGTGTCCCAAACATTCACATAACAGTCATTCAGCAACTGGATGTATTTAGCATCTACCATATATAAGGTCCTATGTATGTTGGGCAATAAGGAGTTATGCATACGAAAAACAAATGTTTTCACAGAAATGTTTTCGTTAGAAACAGAAAATCTATTAAAAATAATATGTCAAGAAATTAGGCAAAACCTCAATATCAAACCAGATGCTGCTTTGGGGCATACGGAGATGTGTCACTTATATTATAGAATCAACATTTTCTAAAGAAAACTCAAAGACCCACCTCTTTTAACCACGTTTGGGCTGCTTGCTCATTAATCACAACTCATCACACGAATACCAAGCTGTTGAAATTCATCTGGGAAGAGTCTCTTATTTTTTCTACTTGTCTCTTTCCTTTTGATTTTTAAAATTTCCAGGCAATATCTAAATTTCTATTCCTCTGCTAATACAATGTAAATACTTTTTAAATTCAAAAAAGACAAATAAAAAAGATTATAGTAGGCAGTGTACCCAAAGCCTCTCTTTTTTGAGACACTGGTTTCTATGTTCTAGAATTGTAAATACAGTCCCAGAAATATTTGCTATTTGCATGAACCCTTAGTACCTCAAACTCAGCATAACCAATGATGCGTTAATAATTTCCTCCCACAAACACTGGTTTATCTTTGTGTATTCCCTGCTTCCATGAGTAGTACCCTGTTGTGGATTGAATTGTATCTCTAAAAATCCCTACCTTGAAGACCTAAACCACAGTACCTCAGAATGTGACCTGATTTGCAAATAGGGTCTCACCACTGATGTAATTACTTAAGATGAGGTCACGATGCAGTAAGGTGGGCCTCTAGTCCAATATGAATGGCATCTCCAGAAAGGGAGAAATTTGGATACAGATGTGCACACAGGGAGAACTCCCAGTGAAGATGAAGGTAGGAGATTGGGTTGATGTTTCTAGAATGAAGGGATACCAAAAACTGTCAGCAAACTGCCAGAAGTCAGGAGAAAGCGATGGAATGGACTCTATTCTCACAGCCCTCAGAAAGAAGGAACCCTGCCAATACCTTGAGTTTAGACTTCCAGCCTCTAGCACTGTGAGGCAATGTGTTTCTATTGTTTAAGCTGCTCAGTTTGTGCACTTTGTTACAGAAGCCTTACACACTCCATCAACTCAACTGACCCGGGACTTTCCCTTATCCTTCATTCCCAGCATCCACGTTTGAGATTTGTCTTATGTGGTTCCCTCCCTTCCACATTCAGTCTTGTCCTTGGTTCAGTGTTCAGTATTCTCATTTGAATCGCTACAAGAGTCTCTCCCTTGGCCACCCTTCCTTCTCTTCTGATTCCTTGCTTCACCATCCAAACTATCCTCCACACGATGGCCGGGGTCAGCTTTCTAAATGGCAAATCTGGCCATGTCATTCCTTTAGTAAAAATCCTCGCACACTGTAGGATACATATCCTAATGAATTTGGAAATCTTAACTCTGTAGATTGCCATGTAAGGCCAGTCATGGTTTGCTCCTGACCAGTTATGCAACCCACCATCCTACTCCCCCACATACAAGCAATATTTAAGTTCATGCACCCAGCCATGCTCAGCTATTCGTCATCATCTGAGCACTCATGCTCTCTGTCATCCCTATACCTTTACCTACTCTTCTCTATGCCCAACATGTGGAATTCCCCTTTAGCTATAACTTGGTCATCACTTTATCTCCCTACCTAAGTATAGAGAGTACTGTCCATCAAGTACCTTTTTTTTTTTTTTTTTTGTGAGACCAAGTCTCGCTCTGTCGCCCAGGCTGGAGTGCAGTGGCGCGATCTCGGCTCACTGCAAGCTCCGCCTCCCGGGTTCACGCCATTCTCCCGCCTCAGCCTCCCGAGTAGCTGGGACTACAGGCGCCCGCCACCACGCCCAGATAATTTTTTGCATTTTTGGTAGAGACGGGGTTTCACCATGTTAGCCAGGATGGTCTCGATCTCCTGACCTCGTGATCCACCTGCCTCAGCCTCCCAAAGTCCTGGGATTACAGGCGTGAGCCACCGTGCCCGGCTCAAGTACCTTCTAAGTAATTATTTACTGAGTGAATGTGTGAAGTCAAAATTTTTTCTTGTTAAAATATGGCTGTCAATACAATGGATAAGTAGAGGGGAAAAAAGAAACCTCAGTTTAACCAATCAGCCAGTGAAAATATCTCCACTCAAACCTTATTTTAATGAATTCTACTTCAGTATTGAAATAACACCTTATTGAACAAAAAACAAATGCAATTGCTGGAATAGACACGGAAAAAACAATACTGGCATTGGTGTGTTTCAATATCGCTGCATTCTTGGCCCGTTTCATGTGATATTAAATAGCTGGCAAGGCAAGGTGTTCTTAGATAATTCTGCGTTCATTTGTGGTGCTGAAGCACACCTGTGTCCTCCTACCGTCAGCTTAAGCCCCACATGCTCCTTCTTGTCATTGATTTGAATCTCTCTCATTTTAGAGAAAGCATTTGGCTCACACAATATACCATGGATTTATCTGGTTAGAGTTTTATGCTGCCCCTACATCTCTTGAGATTTTGAAGCTTGCTGCAAAAGACATTTATCACTGTATTTGTTGGTTATATACATTCTTAAGCATTGCCTGAAATGGACAAGTGCAAGAGTTTTGCACTCAAAAAAAAAAAGATGAAAAAATAGAGTAAAATGTTCTATTATGTATTTTAAGTGACTATATTTTTATATAATTCATATATATTTATAATTTATACTTCATGTGATATAAACATATTATTTATTATGTATGCCCATACAGTTACAATTGCATGCCCTAAAATATATTTCATATAATTATAATCAGCTCAAAAAAAGCAGTAGGGTAGCAAATATCATTTAATCCATTGCTATCCAACAAGAGTGCTATATTATTTATATTCCTATTTATAAATATTCTGATTTTCTCTATATTCAAACTACAGTATTGATAAATGTATTTCTTCAGCATTTCTTTACAAAAAATCAATTGTTTTTACTCACTTCCTTTCAAAATATGCACATTGTAAAGGTCAAAAGGACAGCATTTTAAAAACTAAACTTCTATATTTTAAATGTGGCTTGCTCTCTTCTCAGTCTCTGCTTCTCAGTATCTAACATTTGAAAGCCCCTGGAAGATTTGCACTGAACAATGATGCTTCATTTCAAAAACTGTGATTGAACCAGTTGATTCATCTGGAAATCTGATGAGCATCTCAAACTCCACATGTTCAACTTGAGCCCTCTACCTTTTGTTCTGACTTGCTACTCTTCCTGAAGTTCTAAAAAGGGGTTAATAGAATTACCCTCTATTTGGTCATTGAGCAAGAAATCTTAGATTCCTTTTGAAGCCCATCTTCTACATCTCAAATTGTTTAGTGGGTCCTATTGATTCTACCCCAGACCCCTTTAAAATCTATCTCTTCCTTTTCATTTTCCAAATAGAGTCCTTTATTGTCTCAGCACCCAGCACAGTATCTGACATGCACATTGTAGACACTCAATAAATGTTCAGCAAATGGGTGAATGGATGATAAAATTGATAGTTTAGGTAGTTTTGTTTGCTTGTTTGTTTTTTCTTTTTCCTTCCTGGACAACTGCAATAGTTCCCTATAAGAAGTCTCTATTATTAATCATTCCACTCTCCAGTTTGACCTCCAAACTTACAAGAGTTATTTTTCTAAAACATATCCAACTGTATTATTCCCTGCTCAGAAAATTTGATAGCTATTATCGCCCACAATACACCAGGCTGGCACTCTAATAAGTGCTAGGGATACAATGATGAAAAAATTATGGCCTCTATGTTGGGAGACAGGCATTAATCAAATAATTACTCTAAGGCAAAACTCTAAGATGCTTTGAAAGCATATGACTGGGGTCGTGATCTACCATGGGAGCCAGAGGCAGGCTCTCCAGAATGAGATTTCTAAGAGTTGTGAGAAGAAGGATAAGTGGGGCCTGGCACAGTGGCTCATGCCTGTAATCCCAGCACTTTGGGAGGCCAAGGTGGGCAGATCACTTGAGGTCAGGAGTTTGAGACCAGCCTGGCCAACATGGTGAAACCCTGTCTCTATTAAAAATACAAAAATTAGCCAGGCATGATAGTATGCACCTGTAGTCCCTGCTATTAGGGAGACTGAGGCACAAGAATTGTTTGAACCTGGGAGGTGGAAGTTGCAATAAGCTGAGATGGTGTCACTGCACCCCAGCCTGGCAACAGAGGGAGATTCCCTCTCAAAAAAAAAAAAAAAAAGAAAGAAAGAAATTATGAAATGATGAGTGGGATTTCCCAGGCAAAGTGAAAGATCATCCCTGGTGATTAATCAACATGTGCAAAATGATGAGTGGAAAGGAGCTTGGGGCTGTATTAGTCCATTTTCATGCTGCTGATAAAGACATACCCAAGACTGGGTAATTTATAAAGTAAAAGAGATTTAATGGACTCACAATTCCACATGGCTGGGGAGGCTTCACAACCATGATGGAAGGCAAAAGGTTGAGAGCTATGCAAAAAGGGGTTTAATCTTATAAAACCATCAGATCTCATGAGACTTATTCACTACCACAAGAATAGTATGATGGAAACCACCTCCAGGATTCAATTATGTCCGATTGGGTCCCTCCCACAATATGTGAGAATTATGGGAGCTGTAATTCAAGATGAGATCTGGGTGGGGACATGGCCAAACCATATCAGGGGCCTTTGAGTATCTCAAAGGAAGGTAGTCAGTTCAGAACTCAGAGGGCAAGGGGTAAACAGCATGCACTGAGGTTGCAGGAATAAGCAGTAGTGAGATTATTCATCCTTTGCTGACTACACAAAGAAAACTTCATTTAAGCATTATAAACAAGAGGAGACAAGATCACTTCCGCTGGTTTCTTTTTATCAAATTTTATAAAAATACTAAAAAGAGAAAGGTATATCTTAGGATGGAAAGGATCATATTAAAGCTCAGAACCACCAGAAATGCACACAAGAGCAGTATGAGAAATTATTATTCAGAAGTTGTTGGAGTATGAATAAAAGATGAATTTCATTCCATCAACAAATCTTTAGATGGGCATAACCCAGTGCTTGGTGACTTCACTTTTGTTTCTTAATCCATATGAATAATGGGATTTTCAACATGCCAAAATGGTCATTGCATTCTTTATAACATCCTATTCTGCAAGCCAAAGATAGCAGTACAATTAATACATGTGATAAATGCAAGAGCACCTAGCTTTGTTCCTACTTTTTAATCAACACTGAGGCCTTTTAACATGCAGCTTCCTTATTTCTTGAATGCTTCTGAAGCTGTCCAATCCCCAGGGCCCTTAGAATAATGGAATCCACTTTCCTTTGTTTTAGGAGTTGAGGAACGATTGAGGCCCCCGGTCTCTTCATTTGTGCCAAGAAGACAACCCATGTGGAGGTGATAAAAAGAATTTCACCATCCCTATTCAGAGGTCTTCCAGGAAAGAACAAAACCGGGGTGACATGTCTTTATCAACAACTGCCAGCTCGAAAACTGTTCTGTCTTGGGCAAATATATTAATGTGTGTGCTTGCTGAGGCTGCTTAGTGGATTTGAGCCTCTGGAAATCAGAAGTGCTGATGAAGGGGAACAGTATCACGTAGAAGGCTGGCAAAACCGCATGGACCCTGCTGCCTGTTGCAGTTTTATTGTTCTTATAATTGCAACAATAAATAAAATGCCATGACCTTGAGGTGTCCACTGTGACACCTCAAATTACTGCTTCGATTTCAGCCCAGCCACTCCTACCCTTCTGGGAACATTCTTTCATGTCTTATATTGTGAAGCAGCACACCTATGCTTCCCAGAAAAATTTCCAGATGTTTATCGATAGGTACTGTTTAAGGATGATTTTCTATTTTTCAGGTTGCCAGTTTATTTCTCATCCATAATTATCCAGTATGAACTTGTTTGGAATGCTTAGATGAACACTCATTACGAAAATAGACACAGGAAGATGGAAACCCAGAGGCAGGAGACGTGGGATTGGAAAGTGTTCTATCAGGAAATGGCAGTACCACCTGCCTTGGTTGTTCACTTCCATAACCATCCATTGTGGCTCACTCTCTTCTGTTTAAGGATTCTTTGTGATGCAGTCAAGGCAGAGACTGAATTGCGAAGGTCTCAGTATAATAATCTGGGAATTATCCTATTCTCTGAAATCGTCCTTTAATATCATAGTGCAACATGGTAGTTCCCAGTCACCTGGAGAATTTGCTAAAACCGAAATTGCTGACCTTGTCCTCAGGATTTCTGATACAGCAAGTTTAGGGTGGAGCCTGAGAATCTGCATTTCTAACAAATTCCCAGGTGATACTGATGCTACTGGTCTAGGGACCACATTTTGAGAACCACTGCTGTAAGAATGAAAGGCTTTACATTGTCCCTGGGAACTACCAGAAACGCGTATTATATATAATATTTGGCCAGATGTGTTGGCTCATGCCTGTAATCCCAGCACTTTGGGAGACAGAGGTGGGAGGACTGCTTAAAAAAGGAGTTCAGAACCAATCTGGGCAACATAGCATGACTCCATCTCTACAAAATTTTTAAAAAATTAGCTGAGCACAGTGGCTCTTGCCCGTAGTCCCAGTTACTTGGTAGGCTGAGGCAGAAGGATCGCTTGAATCCAGGAGTTGGAAGCTGCAATGAGTCATGACTATGCCACTGTACTTCAGCCTGGGTGACAGAGTGAGACCCCGTCTCAAAAAAGATATGTGTGTGTGTGTGTGTGTGTGTGTGTGTGTGTGTGTGTGTGTAGTCATAGAAATATTTGATTTTATAAATCCGGTCAAAGAATTTAGATTTTCTAATCCTAATTAGAAATTTAATTTAGAGTTGAATTCAGAAGTTGAATTTAGTTAGAGTTGGCAAGAATGTAGAGTAGAACTTAAGAGTTGGCAAGGTGCTTAAAGCCTAAGCAGTTAGCAATGACACTGAGGATCTGACAAACTCAGAACTCCAGGGCCTTTGCTTTGTTTACTCCACACTACCTTGCAGCCAGGTCTGGCATCAAATCCACATGAATTGCTAAAAATTATACTATTGGTTATAACATTTGTATATTGGGGGTTGAACTGTTTATGTGATTGAAACTGATGAAACATATCTATCAACCTGCACATCTACCATCCTATTACATGCTTTAGAGACTCCTTTTGATTATGAAAACTTCTAAGTAAGAAAAAAAAAGCATAAATTACTTTTGTTCAGTCAAGAAAGAGCCTGTAAGGGAGGGAGAATGAATGTATTTATAAAGAAAAGCTTTTCTCAGGAGAAAAACATGGTGCTATTTTAAAACCAACCAATGGAACTGGGTCAATGTGGATATTTTAAAATAAATAATTCATTACTTTATTTAACATAATAGGCTTTATATTCAATTTTAATCATGTTTTACTTTCTTCTAGCAATTAATTTGCACATAGAGACATAACTCTAGCTATACATTTTTCAATGACATTAAAGAAACTTAATTTGAATTACTATGTTCAGAAGGATGTGTGTCTACATGCAGCAAACACAATCACATATAGTCCTGAAGGTTTGTGTCTCTTTTCAGGGAGGGTTTCAAAGTTGTTGAGGTCATGTTTATTCCATCAGCATAGTATAATGCATCATGCATATAGATTTTCTGGCTTGACAGACCTGAGTTTGAATCCTGCCCATTATTCTGTAACCTTTGGCAAATCAATAAAATGCTTTTTACTCTCAGCGTTATCATCTGTACAGTTGGAAAAAAAATATCTTGGCTATGGTGTCATAGCCAAGAAGTGGCATGGTAAGGATTTAGCCCCACTGTGATTTCCATCAGCTCCTCCCCAGCTCCCTGGCTCTCCTATCAAGGTACCACATTTAGACAACCGAAGCAGAAATAAAGAACTTGAAATGCAGATGTAGCTTCCAGACAAGTCTCCCACTCCGCCCCACCTCCCAGGCACATCTCAGACAAGTTCCCTCCCTCCTCCATCCCAGGACCACACTATGACTTTCAGTCCTTTTATAGCAGGAATTCTGGGGCTGGGCCAGCCCATAGGGTGCCTATGATACAACATCAGCTATGCCTGCAAAGTACCTACAAGATGCTTCCTTTTCTTCCCTAAGTTACTTTGCCCATACCAGTCATCTAGTGCACTGGGACTGAGTTTCTTCTTAGAGAGAGAGAGAGAGAGAGAGAGAGAGAGAGAGAGAGAAAGAAAGAAAGAAAGAAAGAGAGAGAGAAAGTTGGATAGATGATCTCTAAGGGTTTTTTTGTTGTCTAAAATAACTCCAAAGTATTACAGCTACACTTAGAGTACCCCATAATACAAATAGGAAAAATTACATGTTCCTAAAGCATATGTTTATAAATTATGGTAGAAAGTGTCTGTCTTACGTAGCATTGTCCTAATGCCTAAAATTATCATGATCTATGTACCCTTCTTTTTACCTTCTGCAATTCTCTTAAAAAGGTTGCTCTACAATTGGACCACCAAAATTGTTCTTCCCAAGGAAAATACCACTTTATTCTGTCATTAAACTTTTAGAATAAGCCTTAAAATCGTTAGGGAGGAATGCTGACTTTATTTAAAGGGCACATCCAGCATCTTAATGCGAATATTACTGAGAGATTTCCTTTGGATTTAATTTTGAATTATTGCTTTGCATGACTAACATCATTACACCTATTAAGATGAAAACTAAATCCATCTGAATAAAGAAGAACGAAGACATAGAAACGGTGCAGTTTAAAAAACAAGCAAACACAGATTAACTAAACAAGTACAGGTCTCATGAGTGCCATGGATACATAATTATTGTCCAGGAACTTGAAGCTGAAATCATGGCTACTCTAACCTCAGGTCTGGAAATGACCTCAGATATCAATCTTTCAAACCCTTTAACTGACAGATGAGAACCAGAATCCTAGGAGACTAAGATACTTGCTCATGCCAGAGAGCTCATAAGGACAACACTAGGACGGGGAGTAAGATTTCCTAAGACCCAGGTCAGTGTTTTTCAGAGAACAGAGGCTGATTCTGGAGGGAAATAAATTTAGTATGAGGTAGTGTGTTTGTGGTATTCTGTGTTTTTTAGGTGTGCTTTTTTTTGTTTATTTTGTTTTGTTTGACTTGTTTGTTCTTATAATTTAGTTTATATAATTTGCATACTTAGAGAAAAAATTATAACCAATGAGTAAAAATAAAATAAAGAAATATGGTTGAGTAACTTAAAATACCTCACTTTTCTATCTTCCTCAGTGACAGGGCCAAGTTTGTTGATTGGTTTGCTTCCAATGTTTCAGATAGGTAGCTAAAACTTGCAAAATATTTTGTCTAAATCATGATTCTGGCATAAAATAAAAAGACAAAAAAAGTACATGAAACAAAACCCTAGCTGACCAAACATTTTACATATCGCATTCTGCTAGGGTTGAGAGATTTAGCAAAGCAAAATACGGAACATTCACTTAAATCTGAATTTCAGATGAACGATGAATAATTATTTTAGTGTAAGTATGTCCTATGCAATATTTAGGACGTATTTATATTACAGTAATTATTCATTGTACATCTGAATTCAAATCTAACTAAGCATCCTACAGCTTATCTGGCAACCCTAGATCTTCCCATTTAAAAATGTTTAATTAAAATGTCACTTACCGGTAAGTTAAAATTAACTTACTACACATACTAAGTTCTTACCATGCAGGACTAAATTCACTCCAGTCTATTACAAAAAGAAAAAAGGCATTCAGTGCTCAGTACATGTTAGTTATAGTGATTTATTTGCAAGGAACACAATAAAAGAGTAATTTGCAAAAGACAAACAAATTTTATTTATATATTCATGAACTGTGTAACACAAGACAAATCAACCACAAAAACAATAGACTCCCTATTATGGAATGCAATTATTCGATCTTTGGTATGTAACCAATGTTCATTTAGATATTTCTTTAGTGAATAATTATTTCACTAAATTTTATTCTTCTGGCAGATAGAAAGATAAAGCAGATTTAAAAAGAAAGGAGAAAAATAAAAGAGAACGAGTCATAACAAAAATGATTGCACTGGATTCTCCTGATTTCCAGGGCCTGGGCCTATGAGTATTTCTCCAATCTAGAGTTTACTGTGATTATTCAAAAATATAACAGTGTATCAATACAATATCAATAATGTGGTACAGAAATAAAAGTGTGTTTATGCTACTTTGTATGTTTTTATTCTATTTCAGTACTTCATATATTCATAGAGCAAATAAGTTTTTATTTTCCTACAATATAACAGCCATTAAATCTTAGAGGTGACACAGGTGTTTACTGTTCTATGTTTGGAATTTTTCTGTGTTTGAAGATTTTTATAATAATAAGCTGGAGGAGAAGGAAAAATATTAATAAAGAGAAAATTAACATAAATAATTATACATGTTTATTTTATTTTATTTTTATGTTTATTTTATTAAATTATATTTTGTAAAAATAATTACACAGAAATATACAATCTTAAAATAATTTTCAGAATAGTAAAATATAATGGGATTTAGAATATGTCATTCTAGCCTTTTCATTCAAAATATTAAAATTATTTTCCTATTTATATCTGGTCATTGTCAACAAATACATTTATCAATTTCATTTTAACATCTCTTGCCTGTTTTTGAATAAATGACAGCAGCACTTGCTCTAGTCTTAATTATTAATATTTAAAATTAATAGTTTTAACTCATCGATGAACAACTCCTGCAATTTGTAAAAAAAAAGCAAAGTTATTGTTTTCAACTTAAAGAAGTCACCTGTGACAATCAAAACGTACAAAGATTTTGTTTCATTAAAAAGTATCTAAGGATAAAGAATAAACCAATGAGTTGTGTCAACTAAATATTTTCTTCAATAAATATACATCTGATAGCCAACCTGGCTAATCTTGTCAGGTGTATATTCATTGGAACTTCCATTCCATAGACTGCTACATAACCAGAAAAATGAAACATATATATATGTACATGGAAAGTAAAAATGTTCATAATATCTTAATTAAAAAAACAGCTTGTAAAAACATATACACTGTTTATGTTGCTCAATAATCATGCCACTGAAATCTTAGTACTATGGCATTAAATCTAAAGAAACCCTTGAATACTGACCCACGTTCACAGTACCATAGTATAGGAATTAATTTGTAAAATGATTGCTTAATCTTTAACCAAAAGCTTTTGGTCTTCTTCATCAAATGGACCTCAACTGTCCTCGTGGGATGTTTCTATTTCTCCACTTTCATATCTGCTAAGGTTGGTAGAGGGAGAGCAGCTAATTCTACATATGGCCAAAGAAGGGTTAAAATATGGCGACTAACAGGTAACGAATAAAACTTTTTAGGCCTAATTAAATCAGGTTTATTGTCAGTCACTTCCACTTAATTTTTTCTCTGTTTCAAATATAAGCTTTATTTACTGTCTTATTTTCATGTCTTTGCTGATAAATGTCCCATGTCCTCACTTGAATTTCTTCTACCTGTTGACCTCTATCACCTGTTGAACATCTGTTGATGTCTGTCACCTCTCTGAATACACGCTATGGCCCCTATTCTGTGCCCACTCTCCCACACTGTTTTGCCCACCTCCCATTGTATGTTCCCTTTTTTTCTCCCAACTTCTAAAGTTAACTTTAATTTGTTAAATGTCAACGTAATCAGTCAAAGGGACGGGGGGAGTCAGTCAAGTTAGGAGTTTTAATTCTACTATGTCAAACATCTGATTCGTTTGATTTAGGTTTTGAAAGGTTAGACAATATATACATAAGTATTACAGTTTAAAGATATACTTTGAGACAATTTTTTTCAATTCACTTAAAATCACGAACATGGCTTTACATTTTTTTTTTGCTTGTATTTACAGTTGTTTGAGTTCTTTGTTGTCTAAAAGAAATCTCTCTCCTCCATTTGGTTATTTCCTTCGCTTCTGAAGGAAGATCTTTACATATACATTTAATTTAATAGTAATTCTTTAACAAATAGTTAAAGAATATCTAATGCGGCCCACAAATATATATAGCATAGGTTCAATGTAAAAAAATTGGAAAAATATGAAGGAGCAAAATAATGAAAATTACAAATCTTGTAATCTTCCAGAAATAAATATGTTCACACACACGCACACACACACACACACACACACACACACACACGCATCCCACAGAGCACATATTTAGAAGAAAAATGCTACACAGGACTGCTTCTTTCTCCTTTTATCTCAAACTGAGAAAGAAAACTGTCTACTTCCAGCTCTTCTCCTTTTGGCTGAGAACAATGATCAAGAATGGGAGAGTAGCAAGGTGGAGGAGCCTGAATCTGATTAATCACGTGGAGCAGTGGCATCCTACTACTGACTCAGACCTCCCGATTTGAGAATGTTACATCGGAGAGAAATAAACTTCCATCTTCTTTAAGATATATTAATAGTTATTTTAGTAGTCTCTTTGTTAGGGCAGTAATTCTATCTAATACATTACCCAAATGGTCAAAACTGATGGTAAGTATTCTAAGAATTCAGAGAAGAGAGAATGCTCTATTGGTAGCAGTCATATTATAGACCTCAGAGGAATGGTAACTCAAACAAGGTAAAAGTAATACAAGTTTTGGGTTCAAGATGGCAGCTAAGCTCAGGCATTTGCTTCCTCTTCTTCAAAAAGCTACATTAAAGTAGTGGCAAAGGAACCAAAAAGGAAAAAAAAAAAATTCACTGCAAATGAGCAAATGAGAGACTTTAATTTCTGGATGACAAAATGCAAATAGAAATGTGTGGTCAGGAGATGAGACAGAAAGAGCCATAGTCCAGGAGATAAGCCAGAGAGCCACAGGAGAGATGGTAGCCAGCCTTCTTGGCAGGGATCCCAAGGATTCTGTGCTCCACATCACGGTTTCCTAACTTCAGCATTTGGAGCCAGATAATCCTTTGTGATAAGAGACAGTCCTGTGCATTGTAGGAAGCCAATAGCACTGCTTATCCCTTCAATCCTCATGATAAAAAAGTGTCCAGGCCAGGCGCAGTGGCTCACGCCTGTAATCCCAGCACTTTGGGAGGCTGAGGCAGGTCAGGAGTTCAAGACCAGCCTGACCAATATTGTGAAACCCCATCTCTACTAAAAATACAAAAATTGGCTGGGCGTGGTGGCACACGCGTGTAGTCCTAGCTACTCAGGAGGCTGAGGCAGCAGAATTGCTTGAGTCCGGGAGGTGGAGGTTACAGTGAGTCAACATCATGCCACTGCACTCCAGCCTGGGCAACAGAGCAAGACTATAGCTCAAAAAAAAAAAAAAAAAGTGTCCAAACATTGCCAAATACCTCTGGAGGGCTAAGTCGCCCCAGGTTGAGAACCATTGCTCTACATTAGTCTTTCTACAAATATTTATTGAACACTAACTGTGTGCCAGGCACTATTCTAGGTACTGGAGATATAAAAGCAGATAAAATCATCAAAAATCCTTGTCTTTATAATACTTGCTTTCTACTGGAAACTTGATAGGCAACAAACCAGCTAAATGAGCAAAGGATATAGTTTGTCAAGTGTTGATAAGTGCTATGGAGAGAATGGAGAAAAAGACAGAAGGCACTGAAGGGGAGAAGAAAAAGGGATTTAGAAAATATGAGAATCTAGAGCAGCTGTGCCAGCTGCCTTGCAAATCCCTTTCCTGGCCTCACGTGCACTAAACATCAGTGTTTGTATTTTGCCTTTTGGAGAAACACTGGAGACATATTTACTAAATCCTGTGAATGGACTCCAAGGAAGAAATGCAGACACCAGTAGTGGACCTCAGATCATTCTGAAGCCTTACGCTGATGATAAGATGGCCAATGGGCAGTCCCTGAGGATTTGCAGGGTAGTTATGATATAGGGAGAAAAATGGCTGCAACAAATCAGGAATCTGGGGAGAGGTCTGACTTTGGGTGGCAGCAGGAGAAACAGAATTACCTGAATCCACTGGTTATTAAATAGTTAGTGTATAAATCTCTCATGTTATTAACTCGTTTTCTCCATCAAACATTCAACAAGGATGCTTTATAAAGCCATGTGAAAAGAAATGTCCTTTCAGATAATTTCTTATTTCAGAAGATTACATTATATTGCTGAGTAGAACAGATAGTTGAATACTATTAAATAAGCTTTAGTAATATTATTGTAGGAAAAAATGAGTAAGGAGCCTTTTGCTTGAATAAAACCTTTACTCAAAATTCACACTTAAGACACATGGAAACCAAAACAGTAAGAAATATTTACTGATATCTGGTGGGCTCATTTCATTTTCTCTGGGGAACACATGCCATCACGGGTACAGTCCTTAACAGCTTGATGCTATGAGCTCAGGCAAGGGGAGGGAAAGCTGAGATAGTGAGCTTACTTCCCCTTACTTAAAGGTTTTATTTTACATAATATTTTGGCATTCACCCACCACAACTGTTACCAAAATAAGATGGTCATATCTTTCTCATTTCCAATACGTAGTGAGATACTTGCTAGCAAAATTCTGAAACAAAACATAAATGAATTGTGCCTATGAAATATTGATTATCTGCGGACTGCCCATCTTTCCTTGACTAAACAGTCATTATCTTCTATTTGGTATCTAGGAAGGTCACTTTTAGGAAAGGAGAAGGGCATTTCCTTTTAATGCCCAGATCAACCAAGCCATCCTTGCCAAAAAAAGAAGTGTCAACTACCACAGGCGGAGCCCCCACACACCCAATATGGTTCTACTCATTTCTAACTATGTGTTGCTGGCTAAATCAAGTTAGTAGATCCAGTTTCTGCATCCTCATATATAATAGGCTGAAAACAGTCAACCCACCTTTTCTCAGTAAAAAGTCAAATCAGAATCATTGCTGTTCTATAAACATATCCTGTCTACTCATTCTTGCTACTTGGCTCATACCAGGATTCAGTCTCCTTTTTCTCTCTTCTCCAATGTTAATGACTTCCCTTCTCCTCTCACCTATTCATATCTTTGTGTCAATTTTCCCCACTTTTCCCATAAAGCCTTGCCTCATCAGTTTAGCCCCAAATATTCTTATCTTTCTTCAACTCTCTAGAGGATTTATGTTATACCTGAACTATTTTTGATGATGCCTAATTATATATCATTCCATCACTGTCATCTAATTGTTTCAAAAGATCAGATATTTGGGGTCCAGCTAGCTTATTTTGTCTAATTTAGAGCCAGGGAATGAGGGATACAGTTTGTTTGGTGTCTACCACAGCATCTGATATATTTTTTAAAGACTCTCACTAGATGGACCTGAAGGACAGACATTCTAAGGACCATCCTCAAAACCACAGTCCTTGCCTTTGTGGAGCTTATAGTAATGCCATACATTCTTCCTTTTCTGAAATAAAGAAAAATCTATTTTCCCTTTTTGAAAACTTAAAGAAAAACATCTTTTTATTTTATTAGTCCATTGTTTTACTTCTAACCATCAGTATTAATTTGTCCCAAGAATATTCGGCTTTTTACATTGGATGTGATGCTCACCCATGGCAACCAGTAGATGTCCAAGAGGGACCTCTGAAGACTCCTGAATACGCTATAAGGAGTATCCAGCTGTCTGCATCACTGTGTGAGCAAAGGATATTTAAGTTTATATAAAAAGAGGTTAAATAGTCATAACACCAAAAAGGATGATAAAGGATAATTAGCCTATCCAAAACACCTTTTAATGTGACCTCAGAATCACACACAGTTTCACTACTAACTGTGAATGTTTTCACACAAAGTTTAACGAGTTACTGTGGATGTTAACAAAAACTCTTTAACGCTGGATGCATGAGAAAGTCCTAGTTGAGTTGCCCTTATTCATGTTGATAGCTCTGCATTCAATTGCTTTGGGTTTATTACTGTGAAAGGAACAGGGACCGTGTGGTTCTGAATCTCACCATGGCACGTTATAAGCCAACACATGATGGAAATTACTTTTTTTGAGCTGTGCCATTTTTCTTGTTGGGAATGATATTTTGCCTACACTGGACACTATTGTAAAGGAAAATTATCCTACCCAGGGCTTAACTTTATCCAACAGTTGTGGCTGCCCACTCTGCCAGGAACTCTGTAGGGCACCAAAGAAAAAATGGCAAGCACATGATCCCTTTCCTTGGGGCTCGTAGTGGGATTCTAGTGGAGAGTAAGCATTCACTTCCCAACAAATATAACATTGAAATGGCAATAAATAGTGTGAAGGAGAAGTGCAAGAGGTAACAACAGTTCCTTTTTTCCTTGGTGACCAAACACCATCTCCAAACACATCTTTATGAGCCAATAGTAAGGCACCTGGAAATGGCCGAATGCTGAGATATTTTTGGACTAATGGAGAGACCTAAGCAAAGCAAACAAGCTTAAGCCACCGGGGCAATTGCAGTAACTGTTGGCCAATACCAGGAAGAGCCAATATCAGAAAGAACACTTAGTCATAAGATAGCCTGGGCTGCCAAAGCCTAAGAATCTAGAGTTGGACTTGGACTGTTCAGAAGAACCTCAGTGACAATAGAAACGTTCTACTTTGCTCTGTCCAATATGGTAGCCACCAGCCACATGTGGCTTTTGAGTCCTTGAAATGTGGTTGGTGAAAGTGGGTAATTGAACTTTTAATTTTATTTAGCTTTAATTAAAATAGCTACATGTAGCTAGCGCTCAAGGAACTGTATAGTGCAGAGAGATAAGAGTGTACAAGCCTATACGTAGGCACTACACAGAAAATATGTCCCTCTATTATACAATTCCCCAGTCCTGGGATTTCCCATAGGTGATAGCTCCTTTTCCTCCTAACAGGAAGATCAAGAAACTGAAGCCTTTTGTAGGTGACTCATCATTCACCCAGAACAGAAATTACACAGAAATGACAGCCCATTATCTATATCTGGCCCATGGATGTGTTTGGGTTAGTTTGTACTATTTATAAACACTTAAAATTAATTCTCAACATTTCTAACAAAAATGTTTTAATCTCAATGCTTGACTTCTCCAGAAAAATTAAACTATAAGGCGACCCTGGCTAATCCTTCATGGCAACAAGTGTCTGCAGCTGCGTCCAAAGGACACTAGCAATTTAGTGGAGTCTCTGCCCAGCCTGCTTCACTCATTCACGTGGCCTGCCTTGGCCCCTGAAAGGGCTGGAGTTTGAGACCCCCTCACAAATCTACCCCAAGCAGAAGCATCAAATCTGAGAGGATGGCACCACTTGTCACTTTGCCTTGGTGGCCCTCACTTTTAGTACTCAACAGAGAGAGCAAGGACCTCAGTGTAAACACTTCCTATTCAAGGCAGAATCTCTTCAATGTTCTTCAAAAGCAAACATGAGTGTGCACACAGACAAAGGATTTCCAAGTTACTGCATCAGGATGAGTGTGAGCCCAGGCGAGGTATACAGAAGTGACATTTACTACCTTGAGCATGGAACTTAGCTGTGGCGCAGTTCCTAAATCTGAAAATTAAAGACAAGATAACACCTAGGTCATGAGGCTGGTGTGACATGAAGGACCTGGAGTAGGGCCTGGCACATCACAAGATAGAGAATATGATAGCTACACAAGCTCAGAACATGATAGCTACTATTATTCTCGACTTCAGATTGTCCATCGATCATGGAAACCGCCTCTCTATGGAGAAAGAATGAAGACAAACATTTCCCACAGTATGAAACAGAGACACGGGCAGGTTTTCACTCCCCAGGCTGTTCTATACCACAGCAGAAATCTGAGTGTGCCTGTATATGTTAAATGACCAGTCCCGGGAAAACAGTTATTAGTGACTCATCAAAATCTCTCCGTTTCACTAAGGACTGCAACACAGCCTGAGATGGGTTTTGGAGCAACACAGACACACATACCATGTGCGCGCAGCTTCTTTTCCTACTGGTGCACAGAAAACCCAGTGAGAGAATAACTCTCCCTGCACAAAAGAAGACATCAGTCAGATCTTCCCCAAATCAGTTGTCTGACCCAGACTAGGCCCTTTCAATAGCATTCTTTAGCCACTGACCTTAACTACAAATTCAGATTACAGCATAAAATCTTTAAAACTGTAATGGCTCTAAAAATGCAGCTTGTCTTCACAGATTTACATTTTGAAAAGTACATTGTGTTTGAACTCAACCCAAATTATCTGCCACGACTCATGTGATGAAACACACGGCAACGTCCTTCCCTCAGCAAAAAATCTTTCTTTTCTCTGAATAAATTTAGCTTTTAAATCATATGGAGTCAGGCAATTCTTGTAGAATCTCTTTAAAGGGTGCTTAAGGCTGAGCCAGAGACTGCCATAGATGGCTGCTTTTGGTGCCCCTCTCACCCAAATGAGCCAGTTTCTGGGTGATAAGAACACCAGCCCCTCTAGCTGCCTGCTTATGCATTTCCCCAATTTAAATGGTCATTGTCTAAATGGTTGGATTTTTATCATCAATAATTTTGCTTTTGCTGGAGTTGTAATGAGATAGATGGACTACCCAAGAGGTGGCAGAGGTTGAATTCGTGTCATATTATCATTTTCACTTTTAGAAAGTTTCATAAAACTCTCTGTCCCCTAGATCCAAAAGGCAGTTTATGTATATCTACCAGAAACCCTTGCCATGCCCACTGCTGTCTCCAGCCAGCCAGTAGGTAGCACCAGTTACCTGCTAAAGGCTATCCAAGTCTACAACAATGTTCAGTTCTGATTTATTTTTCCAATCCCACTAATTTTCTGATACAATTTGCCTATATACTTATGGTGCTGGGCTGGCAGTCAAATTAAACAAGGCAAGAGAAGACCATCCCTAATTTCACAAAGTTTATAATTTGTCCTCAGGAAAAATACAATCCTACTTTAAAGGGCTACTCTCAACACAGTAATACACACTTTTCATTGAAATTCTTCAAACGTTCATAATATCTATTGTATGTATATACACATACACATATCTTTGCTAATGAGAACACCATTGCAACTAATAACTGTAGCAGGGGTTTAATAGTGATTCGGTGTGATTTAGTATCAGCTAAGATTTGTAGAGCACTACACGAGTACATTTCTCTATTTTTCCCTATGTACTTTTCAAAAGATACCTATGAGGCAGACAGGACAAATAGTAGAAAAGCACTTTATTTTGAGCCTCCGTATGATCCAGGCATGGTAATAGGGCTACCTCTTTTACAGCACCAGGACTAGAGAGAGGTGAAGGAGGCTCGTGGGGTGCAGAATGTAAGGGCTATGCAAGGACAGAGTTTGCAGCTGAGACCTGCCTCCTTAAACTATGCATCCCAAGCACCTTGATTACCTCACCCTAGTCCTGACCCTGCATATGAATATTATCACCAGCCTTGTGAGTTATACATTATCTTCCCCATTTCAAAGATGGGCAAACTAATACTTAGAGATCTTCAGCAACTGAAGTCCAAAGACTTTTGGTTAATACACCTGCTGACTCCATTCTGGTGTTATTTCTACCACTGACGGGCCTGTGGCCTGAAGACAGCGCCAATTAAAGCACATTTATAAGCTGCATATGAACTGACTCGGCTCCTTCAACTTTCACTAAAATCTACTGTAAATAGTACTCCAAAGAAAATCCCCAATTATTCTTTGTTATCACTATTTGCAAATTGAAAATGCTGTTTATTTTGAACAGTGTTAGCTTCTTTAAAATACTGCAATTAGCATATCCCAATTATAAATAGAGTTGGGTTTTTACCATCAATAATCTCACTTTTTCTGAGATGAAATGAGGTGAATGGACTACCCAAGAGGAGGCAGAAAGTGAATGTGTGTCATACTGTTATTTTCATTTTTACACAGTTTCATAAAACTCTCTGTCTCTCAGATCCAAAGGCAGTTTATGAATATCCACCAGAAACTCTTATCATGTCGTTTCTTTAGTATTCTTCAAAATAAAATACTCAATTAATACTTATCCAGCTTCGAAGTCACTAGAAACACAAAAGCTGCAAGCTTAAAACAACTTCATTGTAAAGGGCTGTTTTATTTCTTCCCAGTAGCTTTAAATCTACTCACAGCAGTCCCAGATAGAATTTATGGGAATACAATAATATGCCAATTAGCCAGAGTCAACCAGTTCCTAATTCTACATCTCTAGAATGTCTTTATTATTAATGGAAATCCCTGCCATGCTCAGTGAGAAATGAGAAGGCAAACCGAAAAGAAAACCAACCCACTCTTAATTATAATTATAATTGCTCTCGTAGATGCACGATTCCTCACCTCAAGCTTCAAGTTCATGGATCAAACCCAGCCCAGTTGTCTGCTGGGGGAAGCTGATGATACAATTAGGGCAAGTCACCCAGGAGAAAACCCACAGGCCTATCCACAAAGCACACAGCCAGGAAACACGTCTAATTATATATTTGTTCTTGCTGTCCCTTCCCTGTGGTTTAAACACCCACTTGCCATTAGATGTATCTGACGACAAACAGAATGAAAGGCTGGCTGAAGTTGAGGGCTGCAGCTCCACCATGAACTCTCGTGAGATCTATGTGCAGCCCACGGCAAGTTTTCAAACTCCTTATCAAGAAGTAGTGGGAAGATGAATGTGTGGATGTTGTTAAGGCACAGGCCAGGGATTCTGTCAGAGAAACTGAAGTGAAGGAACTTGATCAGAGAATATCTAAACCCCATCTGCTGTTTCACACACGTGTATAGTCTCTTCAGTGTGCAGCATATCAGGGGCCCGTCTGACCCTCAGTAGTGCCACAGAGAGACCTGGCATACCCTACAGCCAATGGAACCTTGCAGTTCCTCTGTTCATTCCACCCTCAGCTTTACACAAGACTAATTGTCATGGCAGTTGGGGGTCTTTGTTACTAGAGGGTATCTTGAAGCTCTAGGCTCCTCTTAAGCTTTAAACATAGGGGTGACAACTGTGTTAATGTGCCCTGGTTTTCAATGTCATGCTGGCATCGCTATAGTCATCAACCCCAGGGTGAAAGGGATGGATGGCCTGCTCTCACAGGTATCACTGCGTTCGTTTTGGTTCACTGGTGCTTTGACTCGCTCTAGAAAGTGTGGTTCCCCCATGTTGGGGAAGGTCTCCAGGCCATACCCACTCCCTGTGGGTATTTTCCCTAATCTAGACACTCCAAAAAATTATAAGACAGGTTATTCTTCTGACATCCATGTGGAACTTTATTCAGTCCTTTCCCAGTATGGGTTTCAAACATAAAGGCTTCATGATATCATCAAAAGGTAACCTACATTAACTGAAAAAAAAAAAAAAAAAAAAAAAAAAAAAAAGATTACTTCTATCCAAAAAGTCATTTAAAGAAACATTTACCTATTTTCATCACTAATCATTTTTCTATTATAAGTTTTCATTTTTCTGTGTTAAGTTTTTCTCAGTCCTTATTTTATTTGTTGGAATTGATTACAATGTTTCTTTTTATTCTCTCCACTTCCCCTAACTCCAACAGAAGAGATTCCTCTGCATTGCATGGAATTCTAGACTTCTCATCTTTGCCACAAAAGCCTTTGCAGGTCAGCCTTTGACAATCAGCTATAGAGGTTCAGATTATGGGACTGTTGGGGAGAGCAATCTCGTTTTGCTCTGCATTCCCACATTCATTAATCCCTGACTCCAAGAATGGCTTTCTCCAACCTAGTGCAAACCAGAGAGTGGACATAGTGAGATAAGGCTTCTCTAGGTACCAGATTCTTACCTCATTCTTCCAGTCCATCTTAACTGCTGTCCAAACTGAGGTCACTTCGTGCTTTACTCATTTTAGGAGTAAGACTCCATCTCTTTTATTTCCTAACTGTAGCCAGCAGTTAATTTAAATACAAGTCTTATTTATCTTACAGATTCTCCTTAAATTGCCTCAATTGTATTTCTTAGCAAACTATAATTCTTATCAACTGGTTTCATGTAAAAAGTTTCTTTAAAAATTGTTTTATGGAAATTCTCACACTCATTAAAAAATGGCAGTGTATTTCAAACAAGACTATCTGCCTCAGTTTCCTCATTTATAAGAAAAACAGAGATAACAGCCTGGTGTGGTGGCTCACGCCTGTAATCCCAGTACTTTGGGAGGCCACGGAGGGCAGATCACTAGGTCAGGAGATCGAGACCATCCTGGCTAACACGGCGAAACACTGTCTCTACTAAAAACTCCAAAAAAAAAAAAAGAGAAAAAAAATTATCCGGGCGAGGTGGCGGGCACTTGTAGTCCTAGCTACTCGGGAGGCTGAGGCAGGAGAATGGCGTGAACCCAGGAAGCGGAGCTTGCAGTGAGTGGAGATCACACCACTGCACTCCAGCCTGGGCGACAGAGCAAGACTCCATCTCAAAAAAAAAAAAACCAAATAAATAAAAAGAAAAGAAAAACAGAGCTAACAGTTTCTACTTTATAGTGTCCTGGTGAGAATTCACACTTAGCACAATGTCCAGCACATAGAAAATAGTAAATGTTAACTCTTACTGAACACAAACACTTAGCGAAACACTGATCTTTTGATAGTTTCTCAATAAATCGTAGTTTTTATAGTTTCTTAATTAGTCACAGACTGGAAAAGAATGAAAGTGAGACTTTTTGTTGTTGTTGTTGTTTGCAGAGACGGGGTCTCACAATGTTACCCAGGCTATTCTTGAACTGTTGGCCTCAAGCAATCCTTCTGCCTCAGCCTCCCAGTGTTGGGATTACAGGTGTGAGCCACTGCACGTGGCTGAAAGCCTTTCTGATAGGATGTTATTAGGCCACTTGGGAATGTCTTTCTTCCTCCCTCTTTCTTCCCATCTTCCCACCTGTTCTTTCTCTTCTTCCCCTTCTTTCTTCTTCCCTCTTCTTCTCTTTACTTTTAAATAAAATATGCTGGTGGTTGAAGGGAAAGCAAAAAGAGATGGGGGCCCATAAAATTTAGGTCCAAAAAGAAGCACTCACTGGAAAATAATTTGGTCTCCGCTTAAAAGTACACAATTGCCAACACTGAGCCAAAAGAAATTTATGGTATTTTCCCAGTGGTTGGTATTTAATTAGCAATCTGCTATTGTCAATTGGCTCTGCTGCTACAAAATAAATCATTCACAAGCTATTTTGAAGACTTGTCCTGTTGCCACCACCATTTCATCAATCTTCTCATCAGCTTTGTCACTACAGATCTCAGTGATTTCTCACCTTTTCAGGAGCTCTGCATGAATCTGACCTCCAGAAGTATTTGACCGCTATCATCTCAGCTATTAAATGTCAGATTCAGACATCTCAAACTGTGTGTCAAGACACTACATTCTGGCAACAATGAACCCATTACCTTTTTTCTCCCTCATAAGGCAGGCTCTTTGGGCACCCAAAATTGTATGCTGCAAGTTCTCTCAGGAGTCTAGTTTTATTGCAGATGCCTTTGAAAAGAATGTCTGTTGCCAGCTCTATTCATTTCCAGACTTTTGATGGTCTGTGCCTGCACATTATGCAAATCATGTCTGCTCATCTTTACTGGGTGAAAGAGGCAGCAGGGTTGGGCAATAAGAAATGGCTCGGCAACCTGCTCCATTAGCATTTTCTAGGTTTATCTGTTAAGACTACAAGTTCTTCAAACTATATTCTCTACTCTTATCAAAGAGAGTCATATGAGCCTGTTTTGTTTCTGCTGAGGGGCCGGGAAAGAGCGGGACGGCCAAGGGACCCTGCGCACAAGGGGCCCATTGCTGTCAGACTTTGCAGTAAATGCTCCTGGGTTCAGGCTTCTTGTCACCTCCGCAACTTTGTCGCCGATTGCTGTCTGGCATACCCCTTTCTCTACTCCCCCTCCCATTCACTCGTTTATTACTTTTTGCTCAGTGAACATTTATTAAGCCCCTACTACCTTCCAGGCATTGTTCAATGCTCTGGAAATATGCAAGAGAACAAGCCATTTGAAGTCCTTGCTATCATATAGGTGCCACTCTAGTAAGACGATAGTCGATAAACCAACACATATACACTATTCCAGTAGCGATGAATGGTACACAAAAATCAAATGGGGAAGTGAGGGAGAGTGAAAGGAGGGCAGGTCTACTTTGTGTGGGGGTTCAGGAAAAGGTCTTTGCGAAGAGGTGCTAAGAGATAAGACCTGAATAAAAGAAGCCAGTTGAGTAGAGAGCTTTAGGAAGAGCCTTCTAAGTGGGGGAATCTGCAAATGTGGTGGTGGCCTACAGCATGAGGGTGATGGGTGGAGTCAGAGGCCAAGGAGGCTGGAGGGTAGGAACAAGGGAGAAACGGTATGTGGTGGCCACAGGGACTTTTTGGTAACATGGACCTCTTCAGTAGTTGAGCAGAACTTATGAATCCTTCCTAGAATATGGTTTTTAAATAAATAAAAGTACAAAAGATTACAAAAGAAACTTTTTTTTGAGACAACATTGACAAGGAAACGATGTGTTATGTGGTTAGGATGCATACTACTTATGATAAATTAAAAATAAATAAATAAATAAATTAATTAATTAATTAATTAAAAAAAAAAGGATGCATACTACTTATGAACACATTAAAACAAGATCTTACGGTGGGTCTACCATAATCTGAAGTCAAGATGAGCATAATTAGTGTTTTGAGATCTCTGCAACAACTGTTATGTGATAGGAAATATCTGTGATTTCTACTGATTACAAAGTCACAAAAACTGCTGATACCACTGTGATTTGGAGCTACAGTCATGATGGGAGGAGGTACTAAATTTTAACTAGAGGTTAGTGAAAATAACTGTAAACTGTGTCCCAAATTTACAAACTCTCTGAGACCTCTTGAGTCTGTGGACCGAGGATCAGGTGTTCTTGGTCTTGTGGTAGGACAGGCATTTGGATTTCACTCCCAAAGGAAAGAAGACCCAGGAAAAACATTCAGGCTACACTCTACCTTCTGTTCAAACCAGAATGCACCCGGAGTCTTCCTTGACTCTGTCCTCTGCCCAGCACCCGCACTGCCCTGGGCACCCTTTATCCTAGCACTTTCCACAGTATCCTGTGATCACTACCTGTTTGTATTTTCTCCATCAGACTGTAAGCTTTCTTAGGACAGGAATTGCATATCAACTGCTTTTGTATAAACAGTGTACAATGCCTGGGACGTGCCAGCTACTCAGTGAGTATTTGCTAAATAAATAAAGACTGAGAGGCTTTTAAAAGAATTACACATGAAATCTAAGCTGCCAACATTTTTTTGAAGGGCATATTTTCCTTTCAGAAACAAGTTACATGTGGAAATACATGAGAATTAAAAAACAGTATCATCAGAACTGGAAATGAAAACATTGACATCTTTGACAGTGTTGATAATGTTGAGTGGATTAAAAAAAGAGAGAAAAATTAAAAGTAGATTAACTGAAAAAAAGGATAATGCAGTTACCTAAAGACTGAGGTTGTCTGGTGTTTCAAATCACACAAGCCTTTGCAGGAAAACAGAAAGCAAAGCAGGCAAAGTGGGTAAGCCGTGTGCCCATCAGCTATAGATCTACAGATCACAAGCTTAGGCTTGGGGGGTGAGTTTCCTGAAGTCTTGACTTTCTCCAATTTGTCCTTAGGATAAGTTTCTCATTTTAGACAACAGTCTAAAGCTGCCTAACTCCAGCACACTGCCATCTGTCCAAGATAAAGGAAAGAGCAGGGTAGAATTTTCTCCAAGCCTGGGCCACGTCCAGAGTGTCGCTGGATCTCTGCACACTATGGCTGGTTTTCAGTCCCTTTTTCCTCATTTGAGGATAGGAACAGAGTTCAAGGCTTGAATCTTAATCTGTATGAGACACATGCACTGGCTTTATACATGCACAACTCCATCAGTTAAGAAACAATGTAAAATGTTCGTTTATTCAACGCATTTTTGTCAAAGCTTTTTATGTGCCAGCCTCCTTGGATTAAAAAAACAAAACAAAAACAATGCATGGGTGAATTTATACAATCACAGTCCCTGAGTCAGTGGGAAAGCTAACAGGTAAAAAATCTACAACCACAGTAAAAGACAATGATATTTAGAAGGGAAGTTTTCCTAAGGCTGAGGAAAAATTCAGCAAAGATGCAATATTTGAGCAGAGATAACAGGAGTAAGTAGTGATTTTAATCTGTAAGCTCAAGAACCATGTGTTTGCAACAAAGGCACCACTGATCACTGAGAAATTAGTCACTATTAGGGTCTACCTACTCTCAGGGAGATTTTGAAATTTCCGGGGCTTGTTAATCATTTGATCATGTTTGACTAATGAACTAATGCAAATATCCATGGCTTAGAAATGCTGATACCACAAATGACTATTCAGCTCTAGTTCTAATCCCATGAAGCCTTAAGAGCTTATAAGAGCAGCAGGCTGGATAATAAAAGGTCCTATTTGTGAATTACTTCATTCAACTTGCGATGAGTATGGTTCTGGCATTGTGCTAAAGGCAAAACAATAAAAGTTGACCAAACCATGGACCTGCCATCTTGGTTTCACAAATAAGTTACCAAGCAACTCTTTCTAAGTTGTATGAGCTACAGCATGGAGGGTGCCATGGGATATTGCTAGAAGAAATCTGAATTCGACTGTAGTGAGATTTGTAAGCATTGAAAGGAGATCTCTGACATGGTAGTTTACTTTTATCATTAAGGGCAAATACAATGCTTTTGATGATTGTAGTTATGAACTTGGAATTCTGAATTAAAAACTCAACTGCCATTTATTTGCTGTATGATCTTTAAAGTCTAAGTTCTCTCATCTCATCAAAAAAGGGGACTAATTATGACTATAACATAGGATCTTTGTGATAATTAAATTATTTAATTCAAGTAACATACTCAGACAAAGAAAGCATTCAATACTTCAACACCTGTGACTATTTTTCATTTACATAGAGTCATGTATCACTTAATGATGGAATACTTTCTGAGAAATGTGGCATTAGGCAATTTCATTATTTTTTGAACATCATAGAGTGTACTTACACAAACCTGGTGCTACAGAATACTACACACCTATGTTATATGACATAGACTATTGCTCCTAAGTTACAAGCATGTTACTTTTCTGAATGTTGTAAGTAGTTGTAACATGATGATAAGTATTTGTGTGTCTAAACATATCTGAACATGGAAAAGATACAGTAAAAGTACAGTAGAAAAGATTAAAAAATGGTACACCTACATAGGACATCCACCATGAATGGAGTTTGCAGGACTGGGAGTTGCTCTGGGAAAGCCAGTGGGTGAGTGGTGAGTACATGGAAGGCCTGGGACATTACTGTACATGGTTGTGGACTTTATGCACACTGTACATGTAGGCAACCCTACATTTATTTGAAAATTTTGTTTCTTTAATATAAATTAACTTTAACTTACTGTGTTTTTTTATTTTTTAAACTTTTGACTCTTGTAATAACACAGTTTAAAATAGAAACACATTTTATAGCTGCACAAAAATATTTTCTTTCTTTATATCCTTATTCTGTAAATTTTTTCTATTTTTAACATTTTAAATTTGTTCATTGACTTTTAAAACTTTTTTTTTAACAAAAAGTAAGACACAAAACTCATTAGCCTAGGCCCACATCAGTTCAGAATCATCAGAGTATCACTAGGTGATAAGAATGTTTCTACTTCATTATAATCTTATGAGACCACCATTTTATATGTGTTCTGTTGTGACAAAAAATGTCATTATGTGGCACATGACTGTATTTTTAGTTAGTGAAAGACCAAGCTCAAGTTGATTTGCTTTTGAAATCCAGTTACCCTGGGCTATTAGTGGTAGGTCAAAAAGTTTACTTTTATTTGTAACGAAGCAAGATGTCACATTATTTTAAATCCTCAAAATGAGGTCTCTTGAATTCAGTATGGAAATGTATGAAAAACAGTACAACGTAGGCTTTGAGTATATCAATCTATCCCTTGTCACTGTCTCACACACATATGCATGTGCACACATGCAAGCACACACATACACACAGCCTCTGGTACATATATTGAAGATATTTCATGTTTCACTTAGTTCAAGGCTCTAAGCTGCTGAGTAAACCAACAGCTTTTAAGAGTTTCACAGGTAAAGTAATAATGCATGTGTGGAAGGAGGCTCGGGGGCAATTTAAATCCCATTCCTGCTGCAACAATTTCATGGAATTCCTTTAATTACACATTTCACAAGTCTAATAATACATTTCAGAGAATACATTTATCACCACCTCTAAAGAAAACCATTACCCGCTGTACTTAGAAAACAGGGGATTTATTTTCTTTTTCCTTTGCCTCCTGAATAGAACGTGACTATTTGGGGGTTCATTTGCTGCTGGCAAATGGCCATTTCCTGCCTCTAGACAAAAACGCTTAAAAGAACTTATAAAAAACAGTTGAAATCCTCTGTAGACATCTAATAACTTATAAAGAAAAGAACGTTTGATGAGTTAGTGCAAATGAATCAGGGACATATGGATCCTATTTCCCTTGAGTTTAAATTTGTAGAGAGAAGAACTTAGAAAAATGAACTTTGTAGATGTCACTGAACCCAAGGGAAAAACATATGAGATAATTACTCAACTTAATACATTCCTAAGCTGCCCTGTGCTTAGCTGAAGCACACCCAGGTCATGTGTAGCTCCATTTGCACTGTCAAATGCACACCCCATCAGGCTCTAATTGTTTTCAGAGTAAAATTTTGAACAGCAGAAAATATTAAGGTAGGTAGTGTTCTCAGCAATGAATTTTAATATAGAGGTTCATTCCCTAATTCCTTAAAGAAATTTAATTGCACCAGTGGTGGGGGCTCCTAGAAGCTCTGTGGGTGGCACATATCTCCACATCCAGGGTCTGATTCACATGAGGGTGGTGTAAACAGGCTCCAGTAAAGGACAACGGGGTACCAACCAGAAAATCATCTCCTGCGGCCATGCTTAATGGCACCTTCATGTCCAGGGAGAATTAATTTGCTTCACATGACTGAGTACTTCATTCTCAAAAGCTGTTTCAGGAACCAATATAATTACATAAGATCCATGAGATAGCCCTGTTGGCTTTATTTTCAAATCTGCCGAAGATAAGTACTCAGAGAAGAATTCAGTTGTATATGTTAATGATTTTTGCTAACTTATTACATGCATCTCTTGCATGGAGGCATCAAAGGCAATATCCAGAGACAATGATTACTATCAACCGGATATTGGGAATATACTAAAATGCTTTCTAAAAGATGGCAAACGGCCTCTACTATGTACAGTGTGCCACAAAAGCTGTCTAGCAACTCCCGTGGATATTTAATGTGAGTTGAGTTACATTATGTGTAAACTTCATCAAATTCACTTATTGGTCAACTCATGTCAAGTGCTTGTGAGTAGAAAGTAAGCTGTGGCCGCCCCAGGACTAGCTAGACAATACAGCCCCAACCCTAGGCTCCTAATCCCTTGTTAGAAGGCCAGTCGTAAACTGGTTGAGAGGAGAGATTTACTCTCACAGTTCTCACTTAATATAGCATTTTCCTCACTGAAGCACTGAAAAGAACGAATGTAAGTTTTTACTGCAGTATGTCCTAGCCATAAAAGATTGTTGAGAGCAACTGGTCTAATCTTTCTCAACCAGTAGCTGGAGAAATTTTCAAAATATAGGCCACTATCCTCTCAGATACTCTGATACAGTACATTTAGGGTATGCCCCAGTATCTGATTTAAGTATTTTTCCCAAGTGATTTTCACCTTATCTTACAGGTGAAGAATAGGTCCAGAATGATTGTCACATCTCCAAGAATCTTCTTGTCTCACTAATAAGCTAAGCAACCCCTTGGTCATTAGGGGAGTACTTCAGTAGGTAACAGGGCAGAAGAAGCAGCCCAGACTAAGGGAAATCTGCTGGTTAGAAACAGGCAACATTTATGTTGCAAAATATATACAGCTGAGTTATTCTTATGCAATGTTCAAACTCTAATCTCAGCACATAAAGTGAAAATTTCACATGAGTAAAATTATTCTTTAAAATTCTTCAGAAAGGCCCTATGTTGTAAACTGACACATCACATCTCAATAAGTCCAGGAAATCCAGTTTTGTCTCCAGCTTTAGGGGAGATTGCTGGGCCTTTTTTTAAAGACCCCATGAGCAAAAGGTGAAGTTTTGGGCTTATATTGAGAAGCAGTGTCAGAGAAACAACAACAACTAAAAGTCTTTATGTACTAGCATCACATCAATGCAGAAAGAAGCTAAGGAACATGTGAGAATTCATATGTCTTCTAATTGGACCAATTAGAAGAAAAGTGAATTCATGTGTCTTATTTCAGTCAATGGTTTACTATGAAACTTAAATGATATCATTTAATTTTTTTTTCTTCTTATATCTTCTTTTAAAGAGTCAACATGACAGAGGCTATATGTGTGCATAGCTCCTTCCCGCCACTGGCCATCACTTGCCCTGGTGCCCAGCAGCTCACATGCTAGGTGGCTGCAACCCTTGCTGTGGAATCGAGTCTAAGGCCAGTATTTCAGGATCCAACTGGGGTTTCACTTCCTTCCCTGAGGCCCTCAACCTGGAATCACAGATGTGAATCTGACCAGGTTTTAGTAACTTCTATTCAACACAAGTTTAGTTAATAGTAGATCCCCCAATATTCTTCTCTTCTCTGCTTCTTGCAGATGAATAGTCTCCTCACTAAAAGGTTGGGGCTTTCTGCCACATACTTCGAAGGAGTTCATAAATAGAAATGTAGACAACATAATCTGATTGCAGGAGAGCACGTTAGCTAGCCCTTCTGTCATGGGGCCCACTGTTACAGCCTCCAATGGTGCATGGCCAGAGGCTCACACTCTTGGGATGTTTCTTCTAGTATGTTTTGTGTTGAGCCATGAAATTGGAGAAGCAAGTGCTTTGCCAGACCTATTTAGTTTTCTTACCCTAGTGAGTAGCAATGGCATCATCAAATGAGTCTAGTGTTTCCAGAGGAACCACCTCTTTGCCTACATGTGATTAGAGAAACAATGAGATGGTTTCAGGTCTGGTCACAGCTTCTATCTGAAACAGTACCCTGGCTGAAAACATCACCCATTAACAAGCAAATCATTTAATTCCACTAGAATGGGAAAGTGCCTTTTTGTTTTTCCTGAGTTGAGCTAGATGACAGCGTCAAAACTGTTAATTTTCCCTTCAATCAGGGCAGCATACGAGTCCAAGTCCATCAAGGTAAAGGACAAGGAAAAGGTTTCTTTTTGCTTCCTACCTAGCAGGGATGGAGGTGCATGCTTCTAGCTGCAGAAAACAGTTGTTAGAATGTCCTTCAATAGGACCTCCCAGTGTTGTTTTTATCCCCGTGTCTGATGTAGATACAACCACATGCTCAGAGGTTTATTTTCTATTTATAAAAATGTCACATCATTTGGATAATCAGCACATTTAATTTCATAAGGAGCGTTAAAAGTTGGCTATTTTGAAACCACCATGTAATCCAGATCATTTACAGAAAATCAACATGGCGGCCTCTCCTCCTACACTAAATGGGTCAAGGTTGTTAATATCAACTCTAAAGATACACCCATATGGGGGTTGGTAATCATCTTAAAGGCATACAGACAGCACATGCAAATGTTGCTTGATCTTTGGTATGCCACCGGAGGAGCCTGGAGAATCATGGAGTGTAAGGCTTCCTATAGATTTGATTGTGCTATGAAGACACGGGCAAAGGCATGGGCAGGATGCATCAGTGTGCCTGCTCCAGAGGACAGACATCAATGGCACAGAATCTTGAAGGTAGAAGAGACAAGCTCACCCTCCCTATTTTTACAGATGAAGAAATGGAGTCCAGAGAGCTGGAGTTAATTGTTTAAAGCTATGTAAGAATGTGGAAGAATCTGGTTAGAACACCAAACTTCCTCTTTGGAGTGAGGGTACACAGTGGTGGTTATAACTGCACCCTACCTCTTACCACCCTACTTCCAGGAGCCACAGTTCCCATTCTTGCTGCATGGAAGAGGAGCTGAGCTTCTGTTACATAGTGGGCTCCTGAGTACATTCCTGCAGGCTTGGAACTTCTAAGCCAGACTTTGCAAAGGGATCCATTCTTTTTCAAATATACCAATCCCAACCCTAGGAACATCCCGGCCAAGCCATCTGAGCAAACTGCATTCTCTCTCCTTTTTTTAAATACCTGTACCCCGAAGTTTGATTTTAAAGAGTTTCTATTTCACCTGTCTCATGATATTTCTTAGTCTCTCCTCAGCACTGGCTTCTGTTAATGTGTGTTTCCTACCTCCAGGTTGCAGGAAAGAAGGAGGAAAATACAGCCATCAGAAAATTAATTAATTAGTTAATTACTGTCTTTTGCTGTTCCTCTAGTATGAAGGGAATATTGAAAGACTGATTTTATAAAAAGCACTCTAACTAATTTTACTATTTAGGACAGTGACTCTCAAATATTTTTCCAGCCAACACATTTGAAGGATGTAAAATATTCTCATCATAAATAGTGGTTCAATATAGCAGAGGTTCTCTGAAAGTGGTAGAATAAACTATTTAAAGCATATACTTTTGAAAAAAAAAATCCTTCAAATGATTCTCAACCTTCCCTTTTCTCTAGTTAAAAATTATTTTTGAGTTGTAAAAACTTAAAATGGGTAGCCATTGCATTTTGCTAAAATATACTGCTTTTTGCTTCAGTTTTGGTTCCTCACTTGAACCAACAGAATGGGCTCTATGACTCTTGCCAACTGCCCCCAAATCTGGGACATCTTTAAATTATCTTCTTAAAGAAGAACCTTCCAAAATGGTAGGGAACATGGTAGCTGTGCTCCACATCCCTCAGCTTCACCACCATTTTTTATTCCTGACTCCAGGTGGCAAAGAAATCCCATGGGAAAACCCTAACCAACCTATTTGGGTACTACTCTCATATATGGCTAAACCTGGGTAAGGTGCCCAACCCTAGACAGGTCACAGAAGCAAGGTTATAGTAGAACACGAAAGTGCCTTATTAGTTGACTTTTAAAATTCCCTTTAACTGTCATATCTGGGAAATTAAAGATTTAAAAATAACTACCTTGAAGAGAGTTTTGTGAAGACAGAATGTGTCTTTGGGCCATGCCTCTGCCACGGGACACATCAGGGGTCAGATAAATATTGATTTCCCTTCCCTCTTTCTTCCCTCTTTAACTCCTTCATGTACCTATTCTACATGTGCTAGAACTCTTTCTAGAAGGTCTAGACCTAGTGGTAGTATATATGAATTACCCTCCATGCCTATTTAAACAAAATCCCAACCCCCTCAAACCACTCAACCCCAACAGAGTATTTTTCTAGGTTCTCTCTGCAATCCCATGCACTCCATTCTGTTTATCTAGACACAACGTGGCATAATGGACATAGTACTATGTTCAGGAGGGCTGGCTGAGAAGGATGTATATTGATTATATGCAAGTGCAGAAGACAGCAAGCCACCCTAATCTACATGGGACTGTAGGTTGGTGTCCCTAGAGCACCCCAAGGCCTTGATTGCCTGATACCCCTTACTGGGAGGAAACAAAACAAAACATTTGTTGGACTTTAATGAGCCCCCCACCAGAGTAAGAATGGGGGACAGGGCATTTGGGCAAGCTCAGCTCAATGCTTAGAAGTGTGTAATTAGAGCCCTCCCCATTGCTGGCTGACTGGTAATAGGCTCACTAACTGAAACAGCAAAATGCATATTTTTCCATGTACTATGCTTCCTACTGACCACAACAGGGCTATGGAGCATGAAAGCAACCCTTGATGTTGTCTTGGGGCTTTAGCTTCTGGCTCCAAAACCTCACTGTGCCAACTGCAAGAGATGCTAAAGCAGGTTGAAGCTGGAAGTGTTGGTGGATCTGTCCACCTGGCAAACTCTTGTGTGCGGCAGTGTATGGTGACACCAAGCACTGGAACGCCCCCATCAGAAGGGGAGAAGCTTCCTTGGGGCTTAGCTTTTATTCTAACAATGGAACAATAATTGCTTGTCACAAATCCCAACAATGACAGCCTCAGAGTGATAAGGGATTGTCTGGGTGGGGGGCGAAAAGAAAGAAAGAAAAAGAAAAAAGAAAAGAAAAGAAGAGAAAAGAAAGAAAAGAAAAGAGAAAAGGAAGGAAAAGAAAAGGAAAGAAAAGAAAAGAAAAAAATAAAAAGGAAGGAGGAAAGGAAGGAAGGAGAGAGAGAAAGACAGGAAGGAAGGAAGGAAGGAAAAAGAAAAAGAAAGAAAGAAAGAAAGAAAAGAAAAGAAAAGAAAGAAAAGAAAAGAGAAAAGAAAAGGAAGGAAGAAACGCAGAGAAAGAAAAGAAAAACGGAAGAAGGAATTGAGAGAAGCAGGAAGGGAGGGAGGAAGGAAAAAAGAGGGAGGGAGACAGAAGGAAAGGAGGGAAGAAAGGAGAGAGAGAGAGAGAAAGAGAAGAGTAGGGAGAGAGGGAGAGAAAAATAAAGAGGTAGAGAGAAAATGTAAAATGTTAGTGAGTCATCAGGGTTCTTGAAGAGCAAATGTAACACAGCGTATCTACAAAGTCTGGGAATAATTGTCCTCAGTGCTGTCACAGCCTATGAGTGTCATGGCTCCACCTGAACGTCATGTTTGGGCTAGTCAAAGGATATGTTTTTATGGCAGCATATTAGGATGATGATGATTATTACCATAACCACATTACTGCACAGGATGTGACCATTTCAATGTTGCAATTTGTTTTTTCAAGTGCACAAATTTTAACACTAAATTCCACCAAAAACTAAGGCCATAATACTCAGATGATGTTTGTGGACATATAAAGGCATTCTTGAGAGACAGCACGGAGCATTTCATTGGCTCTTTCCAGGTCTCTGAATGTTAACCACACCCCTGCATGGCATAGATTTGGAGGATGGCACGTTATGCTTTTTGCATAAGTGTAAATAATAGTCCACAGGAATTTGGAGCTTGTTTTGAAATATATAATTTTCCCATCATAAATGTAAGCATCATTTCATGTTTCGTTTAAACCCCCTTTTTAAGAATCACAAAGATCCTAAGGCATTTCATGTCAGAGACATAAGGCAGGCCCCACACTGGGGTTTTTTTGGTGATCCATAATGTGATGCTGAAATAAAAGTGGCAAACAATTTTTAACACCGCATATGCTCAAAGACCTCTGCCAAGAAGGGGGAAAAAATAGTCTTGGCACCAGAAGTTAAAGTGCAACAGTTTCTTTGTGATCAGTAATGAGGAACCAAGTGGCTGTGCCCTCGACCTTGTCAAATCAGCATGAGAGCAGCATCTGAACCACTCAGGAGGCTGGACGTACATTTCTACAGTGGATTCCTAATTCTGTTTTCTGGGGTAGAGAAATATGTTCAGCTTCTTCAGCAGTTTGTGAATTATGTGCCTGAATATTGGAAGGCAAGGGAAGGTGACAAGGCTAACTGCCTCCACGCAGTAGAGACCAACGTCTCTACTTCCAAAGGACATCAAGGATGAACTCAAAGCTTCTTTTGTCTCTGGCTATCAGCAGCTTACCGTGAGGCCTAGACCACACTGGGTAAGGTCTGGGGGCCTTGGCTGGTATGAAATTGCAGAGTTGGACATCTGTCTCACAGCGATGCTGCCACATATACACAGCATCTCAGGATCCCCTGCCACATCTGTAAGCTTGCTACTTTAAGTGACAAACAGCAATACCACAGGTGTTGTGTTTCCCTCAGAAGGCACAGAGTAAACTATTTAAATGACAAGTAGATGATATTTAACATTTTGAACAACAATCTGTTTGTGCTAAAGGCATAGTTTTAAAAAATTATGTCAGGCAAAGACCCAAACCCTGCATGCGAGGAGAGAAAAGTACCACCTTCCTCCTACATAAAAGAAAACCCATTTGGGTTTTGAAAATACAGAGCTGGGGTTTTTTCCTTGCCAGTGATTTCCAGGTCTAGCCAGGTGACCTAGCCAAGGGCCTTCAAAGATGAACCAAACACTTCTCCAGTGAATTGTCCCCAGCCTAGAACAATGGGATCTGTCTGGGGAGGAGAGCAGTATAGATAGGAGGGAGAATATTAGGGAATTCCCTTGGAGTAGTTCAGCGGGAAGGAGTCCATCCTCAACAGCCCACAGAGATGATGCTGGGGCCGGGCTTCAGGGGAACCATGGGCTCCCCTTTGGATAGCTGCAGGTGACCACAGCTTTACTTAGAGCCTCCTAGAATGCTGAACTTCTGTCCATCTATCTGCTTCTTTATAATTGATGGTAGGAGGAGAAGGGTTCAGGTTTCCTTCATGACACAACTAATCCTTGATGAGCACTTTAGGGTTCCACATTTAAAAGTTCCTGGGAAATCCACTGATCTTCCAGCTCAGAATCTTCATCTTAGAAGCCGTATCCCCTGACTAGCAGGACTTTCTGGGAAACCAGACAAATGGTGCTAGGTGCTGTAGGATGCTTGCTCCATTGAGGTATCTGAAATATTGAATATGACTGCCATAACTTGCAAATATCTCACACTATCAGGACATTTGTGGCTCTGAAGAGTGAAACGCATCCTGTTCTACTTTTCTGTGGAAAAAAATGGCAAATATGTACACTGTCCCAGAGACCAATAGCCAAATGCCATATGAGTCCCTGGGGTAGAACAATAGAACGAGTACTGTAAAAACATTTCTTAGGCTAACTTTCAGATATGAGCAGGGGGTCTCAGAGCTGCAGAGTGGGGAAATCCCTATTCCACAAAGAATTATATTTTTAGATTGCATGAAAAATAAGGAATGCGTGAAATTGCATTTGATAACACAGAGAAGCCACCCCAGCTTAGAAATCTAGGCCACATTTCCACTGCTCATTTCCATAACAGTCTCTTATTTTGCTCACCTATTTCTGTAATAAAGTTACTACTTGAGAAAAATGGTGCACTTAGAGAAAGGGTATCATGCTACCTGCTGTCAATTTTTACTGCCAACTCTGATATTCTTTTCTTTTGGTTTTCTGAACTCAGAAGTTCTTAATAATTAATTTAGCTGAAAATGCCAGTGGGTAATCTTCAGACCCTGTCTGTCTTATGTTTGATCCCTGGGCTTCTCTGCCACCTTACCTCTTCAGTCATGATTTTCATTTCTCTGTATTCCTCTTCTGTGTTGTGAGATAATTCATCAATCGGATCTTCTCATAGCAATAATTCAGTTCTCAGTAGTGAATATTCTATTTTGTTTTTTTCTTAAATTTTTCAACTCAAGAGTCATTATGTTTTTCAATTCTAAGTCATTTTTGTGCCTCAGTTACAGACTTTTGAGAATTCTCCTTCTTCTTCTTTTTCTTTTCTTTTTTTCTTTTTTTGTTGTTGAAGTGCTGCTTTAGCTCTTCTGCTAGAATTGCCATTGTTTGAGCCACTACGCTGTGTGTGCAGCAGGGTTCCTTCCCCAGGGTTTCTGAGTCCTCTTAAATGTATGCTGTGCCCTCGCAGTTCAGACTTTGGGAAAATTAAACAAGTGGATGGTGGGCAACAGAATATGATTTTCTTCCTCCTGACCACTGGGACTCCAGTCAGACCTCTCTGGGTGTGGAAGCATCCAGCCACACCAGCTGGTGGTGATTTATGAAATTAAACATAAGCAAATCAACTACTGTGTTGGAAAAGAAAAAGTGCACATTCCTGATGGTTTAGAAATCAGAGAGTAAGTTAATAGTGAAATGTAAAAGCTCATCAATTATATGACAGCATCGATTATTAATGGGGAATGACAGCCACAGACCATGAAATTTGTGAATGTTGAATAATAAACTCAGCTGAATAAGAAAAGTATGACCACTGATGGGAGACTCACATTACATAGATTCCTCCTTTTTGTGTTTTGAAGGAAAATTTTTGGGGAACCCAACCAGCTAAGAGCTTCAGAAAATGCAACCTTATCCATCGAACCCAGGCCTTGCCCCAGGTAGGGCTGATTGACCCATGAATGGACACACACAGTCACAATGGGGCCACATGTAAGCAGGTGAATGAGAATAAAAGATAACATGCAAAATGATAATAATAATGAAACAGAGACACGGGAGAGAGAGACATAGAGATGGAGTGGGAGAGAATGAAAATGAGCTACCTAGGTTCTCATTGGTTTTATAGTTTGGGATTCTATCATTCATGAGACTCGTCTCTAGTTCTGGCCCTTGGATTTCAAGACTTTTTTTTAAATGTAGTTCACTGATACAACACATTCTCCTTTTGACCATAGTCCTTTTTCTTGCAAGCAATCTCAAACTGAGGCCAAACCCAAGTTAAAGTTATGGTAATCTGATCAATTTCACCAGGTCTTTCTTTCCTACTTCTTTCCTGAGCTTTAGGCTCCAATAACCAATTGTCTACATGAAATCTTCATTAGATATCTAAAATCATTTCAGACCTTAACTATCTGTAGCATGGCAACACAATTCTTGTCTTCTTTGTATTTTTCATATAAACATGCTCTTATACCAATATTCTTCATCTCAGTAAATGCACCAAAACTTACTCAGCAGCTCAGGCCAAAAATTTAGTTGTCATCCTTGATTCTTCTCTTTTTGCCATAGAGCACATCTGATTTACCTTTATAATAGACACTACTAATTTTTGTCAATATTCAGTTTGCTCTATTCTGAACATACAAAAAGGCTACATTTCCTTGTCTCCTGGAACTTAGTCCCTGGGTGCCTTTTTCTGGACAATGAAATGTGAGCAAAAGTTATATGCATCATTCCTTTGTAGAAACATTTCTACAAGGGAATTGATTATCTATCTTTTCTTGCCATGTGATAGATGATACTTCCCACGGTAGAGTTATCTGTCAGCCTGGGTTTGTAAGTCAGGTCTCTCTGCTGACTCAAGATGTACCAACAGTGTGAGCAAGAAACACACCTTTGCTGTTTGTGATACCAAGATTTGGGGGTAGTTTGTAACTGCAGCATAAGCTACCCCATCCTAACAGAAAACAATCCTCTAGTCCTATTGGCGGCATCATCAAAGTGTACCCCCAACTTGATGCTTGTTACCTCCTTTTCTACCACCGCTGTATTCCAGAGCACGCTCACCTCCTGCCTGGATTTACTGCAGCATCCTCTTAATTGATCTGCCATTTCTTACTCTGGTATCTTATAAATATCAGATATTCTTTTTGGAAGAGCAGCCAGGCTTGTTTTTTAAAGGTGAATTATCTGTGTTAGTCTCCTGCCCAAAACGCTTCAACAACTACCCACTAGAATAAAACTCAAAGTCTCTCTATGAACCACAAGACCCCATAATCTGACTCTGTCTATTTCTCCAAACTTGTCTCCTGCCATTCTTTCATCTCTCTGCTTCAACCACATTGGGTCTCACCATTGCTAGTAAGCAGTAAGCTCATTCTGTCTTCCAGGCTTTTCTCCTGTGGTTCTCTCTGTGTGGAATGTTTTACCTCAAGACTTCTGTCTGGCTTGGCTTCCTCCTTCCCATTGTACAAATTTGTATTCCAAGATTATGTCCTCAGCACAATCTCTACCTAAAAACACATTCTCCAATTGCCCTGTTTTATTTTGTAAAGCACTCTTTGAACTTTCCTGTTTCTTTATTTTGTATTTGCTTAATTTATGTTAAGCAAACAATTTTTTTTTTTCTAGACTACCAATATGACAAAGCAAGGATTTTGTTTTTCAGTGCTCTGTCCCTGGAATATAAAAAAGTATCTGGTGCTTAGGGGGATTCAATAAATATTTATCAAATGAGTGAATTGATGAATAAGTAGCTTAAACAATCAGAACATCAAAATAATACTGCAATGAAGACAAAACAATTAGAAGCAATACTCTTTTATAAGTCCTTAACCTAGTCTGTTTGTTTGTTTTAACAGAGCAAAAAATAAATCAAAATACTGCTAATCAATTTATTTAGCTTTTATCTATGACCTACCAATTAGAATTCATTTATTTAGAAAAACCTGATGTGCTCAAATTGACTTGCTTAAATTAGCATATTGAAACTCAAGGTCTTTTTAAAAAGGGAATCAGCGCAGGATATGTTTAAAGTTGCAATAGTAATAACTGAGTTTCTCAGTCCAAATTATCTATATTTTCTACAATGGACCCAAGAAATTAGCAGAAAAATAAAAGGATCTGAAAGCAAAAGAATAGACTCAAAGACAGGGTAGGCAAGTGAATTAAGCAGAAAACACTAGATTAGAAAATTTCTATGGAAAATAACTTTCTGTATAATTTAGCTAGAGAGAATCAATGAGTAGAATTTGTCGATGAGCTGTACATGTGACCAACATATTTATTCTTCATCACCACATCCTCAATGATATGAGTTTATGCATTTGTCCATCACATGCCAAGATGACGCATGAAAACTTCCTCCAGTGGGGCATATCCTTGGATTACTATTCTAGTAGAAATGATGGATATGCACTGATACACTTGCTCGGTTATCAACTTTCACTCATGCAACACTTTTGCAAAGCAGTTAATCCAGGTGTGGAACATTTACTATGACCAAGCGATATATTGAAGATAACTGGCTTTTAAAGGAACTGAGTTTCTCTTTCTGGCCTCCATGGCATTCCAATAAGGAATGTCCAGTGTGAGTTATGAGAACTGGGTCAGTCTCTTGGTTCTGTGACTTTCCAATCTTGAGTATGTCATTTAACCTTTTGAGGGAGAATGCGGATGAAGATAACATATACCTACCCTAGACATTTCATAAGGTTCTTGTGAAAAGAAAATAACACATGTCAAAGACATGTTTTGTAAGCTGGATATTTTAGCTATTTGTTTTTCTTCTGCTTCTTTGAGGTAATTTGAGATATCCTTTAAATTGAAGTCACCACATTTATACATTTCAAAGTAAGAGGAAAATAAAGGGCAAGCAGCAAAATGGATAGGTTTGGCCATGTGGTCAAGAAATGCTGAAATTACAATAATTAGAAAATGACACTGCTGTTTCTTCAAACACACAAAAGTACTAAGTGCTCTTTCATTTGAAAATCCCATCACCTGTTTCCATATCTAATTATTTCCAAATAATTCATCTCCTACCCAAGGAAAAAAGCTAAATTCATGGTCCACCATAAAATGAAACACAATTTTTATAGCCCTTATGGAACTGAGGAGAAAAACAAAATCAGAAGAAAAATGCGTAAGATTGTGCATTGTCTGAAACCTCCTAGCTGTTACAATATGTAAATCAACAAATCTCTGAAATTTAAAGCTCCATGGTCTCTAGTTATTTTGTTGCTTTGTTTACTTGAGTAATTCCCCCGTTCATCACTAAACATATTGCAAAGATCTTATTAAGTAAGCAGAATAGGAGACATGATGAATACTCCGATGAAGGCATTTAGTTTCATAAGAAATACTGCTCATAACGATTTTGTGATCAATTACACAAGCCCACTTCAATCTCACACTCAGACGTGACTTTAGGGAAGTGATTAGTTATAAATCCAAATAACACAGACACCAAACAATTACTGTACACCGGGAACCTCAAGTCAACAAAGATAACTTAGCTCTAAGGAAAATAGCACAGGAAAACTCGTTATTCTTAATGAAATCCATCCTGTTCTCTTTTTCACACATATAACCCATACTATCCACAGATGGAAAAAAAATTAGATGGCTAAATGAATCTGCTCAATTCACCAAATAGATCAATAGAGTTACTGCATTCCATCAATTACAGAAAAATATTTAATGTAACCCTCATGTAACCCAAGTGACGAATGGTCAGCTAGGTTTGGCTCATTGACTAGGTTTAGTTGATATTTATAACATTTATGTGCTTCTTTGGGGGGAACTGAGCATCAGATTACATTATCCTGAATGTTCACTGATTATGCCGTTCCTCCTACCTCATGGTGATTCTTGGCAAGCCATTCCTTAATGGTGCTGAGGGCAATGACTGCAGCAGGCTCATTCGGAAAGCCTAGATGAAGAGCAGAAAAAAACAAATGAACAACGAAAGATGAAGGCAATAGAGAGGTTAATCACGCTACGACACTGGAGTTTTCTCATTTAAGCAATATTCAATTCAGTCAATAAGTACAGGCCTCAGTAAGATGTACATGGATATAAAGCCTGTGATCCTACACACAGGCATTAAGGGGGCTGGTCCTACACCAGTACAGAGTTTAAAAATAATTTAATTGTGTCTCTAATCTTATAACAATGTCAATTAAAAACATATTTATATATGCTTAATAGATTACGATGTACTTTCGTATTGTTTTCTTGTAAGAAGTGGTCAGATTAAAGTTTATTATCCTCAGCTTAAAACAAAAAGTACATGTGTCTCAGAGAAAACATATAGTTAGCCCAGGGTCAGTTCTGCCCATCACAAGGCCAGCAGCACTCCACCAATGGACCATACCACAGAAACCTACTGTCAGAATTCAAAGAGGGTATTTCCTGTTTCACTTGGGGCCATCAGAGGTGATGCTTGTAATTGAGACAGCATGAGCTAATCAGGTCTTGTTGTACAGGTTTGGTTTTAGAAGGGAAGCAAGAATGACAGTCTTATGCTTTGTCCCAGGGGGCAGGAGCGTACATACTCAGAGTCTCCAAAACACATTCAGAATGTCACCTTAGCTGATCTAAACCAAACATATTCCTGGACCCACAGAACCATCAAACATTCTGCCAATAGTGATGGTATGTGAAGGAATAATCCTATCAATTTATATACTTATGGAGCAGGAAGAAGAAGAGATAGGAGTAACTATGCTACTGAAACTACTCTCTTTGAGCTCACCACTGGCTTCCTAATCACCGAATCCCATCACCTTTCAATTTATCTTCAAGCTAAATTGTTAGATGTGTTTACTGTTCGATGTGTTTGACTAGTTTTTTATGTTTTATTCTCCTCTCACATATTTTAATTTTTTTAACTTTCTTACTTATTGTTTGAAAGTTTACAATTCAGTGGTTTGTACCATGTTTGTGAAGTCTTGCCATCATCACTAATTCCAGAATATTTTTATCATCCCATAACAAAACTCTGCACCCATTAATGGTCACTCCCCAATCTGTCACCCAAAGCCCCGGTAACCATCAATCTACTTCTGTCTTTATGAGTGTGTGGCTTCTCCTCCTGAATTTTTCAACCCTGTCTTCTTCCACGTCTTCTTCTTCCTGTTTGACCAATTCTTTCCTGGCTTCTTTCTAGCAACATTCATTAAATGTGTGCCATTCCCAGCATCCTAAACTCAGCCCTCTTTTTTTCTTTATATGGCTTGTCTATGAAGATATTTTCTTGTCCAGAGTCCTCTGGGATATTGTCCATACAGATGCAGAAAGACAGAGATGTTGCAGAAATGGAGAGGGCCAAGACTTAAAAGACCCAGTTTTATTGGAGGGCAAATATGTATTCCAGTAGTTCAGACTGATAGTTCAGGTCTCAGTAGGTCTTCAGAAAAAAATGAGTGAGAGGACAGGTAAAGGACAGATATTGTCTCCATTTCCAAGAATATGTGTTGCTTTGCTGATTAGGTTTCTACAGGCTTTGCTAGAGAGTGCATTACGAAAGGGGACAAAACAAATCAGAGCCAAGCTTCATTTTTCTTAGAGGCAATGGCTGTGATATAGAAAATGTGCATAAGTTCTTGAACCTTTGTAATGTCTATCACATTTGGGATTGTGCATTTGTTATGAATTGTTTAATCCTATTCGTTTTCTTTAAATGAAGGCATCAAAATGTAAAACCTTTAAATTTTCTTTAAAGTTAAAAAGTATTACTGAACCCCACAAAAGTAGCTATGTCATACTTTTATTGAGTCCCTGTCCTCTAAAAGCCCAAAGTCTAGGGGAGGAAATAGACAAGTAAAGAGGCAAACAAAATGCAGCATAACAAGTGTATTAGGGGTATGTGGACACAGATAAAGAGGACTAAGCAAGAAAGAAGTGTGAGGTTTGTAGGAAATAATAGAATATTTGAGGAAGAGAGCTGTAACATGGGGAACCAAGGAGACATTATCCTCAGAAATAAGCTGTGAGTCCCAAGGAATCAATGGGAAAGGTTAGGAAAAATGAAGTAGAGAGGAAAGCAGGATGAGAGTACGGGTGAGCTGCAAAGAAGGAAGGAGGTGGTCAGGTGCGGTGGCTCACGCCTGTAACTCCAGCCCATTGAAAGCCTGAGGTGGGAGGATCATGAGGTCAGGAGTTCAAGACCAGCTTGGCCAAGATGGTGAAACCCCATCTCTACTAAAAATATAAAAATTAGCTGAACGTGGTGGCGAGCACCTGTAATCCCAGCTACTTGGGAGGCTGAGGCAGGGAATTGCTTGAACTTGGGAGGCAGAGGTTGCAGTGAGCTGAGTTTGTACCACTGCACTCCAGCCTGGGCACAGAGCAAGACTCTATCTCAAAAAAAAAAAAAAAAAAGGAGAAGGAGGCCAGGATGGGCATTTGCTGTTAGGGGATTAACCATAGAAGGCCTTTTCTGTCCATCTCTGCCCTGAATTTAACACCTACATTTATAATCGCCTGGATACTTCCCTTTGATATGCTTTAGCACCAGAAATGCAACACATGCTCCTACCTAAAACAAATGTCGCCCCTGGCTTTGTGGTTTCTGTCTATGGCTTTACCTCTCTCCTAGTTACCGCCATGTTTGACTGCCTTCCCTGCTGGTAACCAAGTCCTAAAGGCATTTTCCCTCTGAACTATTTTCCACCTCGCCTTCTTTTCCTCCCCTTCCCACTGATTTCTTTCAAGGTCTGATCAGCCCTGACCCAGACAACTGTAGCTGACAACTGTGCTGCTTTGGTCTTCCTTCCCTTCTCCAATCTATCCTGCAAGCCACTTTCAAGTGATTCTTCCTACAGCATAGTTAGCATTACACCTCATACACAAAACAGAGGCAGCCTTTGTTGACTCTCCAACACAGAATAAACACGGGCACCTCAGCTTAGTGTTACACATTCCAATGACCCCACGGGGCCTTTCTAGATTTATGTCTCAGTTTTCTCTTATTTATTCTCATCTCATAAAATTCTTCTCCACATTTAGGTATGTTGAATAAGTATTTAAGTCATAAAATTATAGGGCTATATAAAACTAATAAATACTGCAACCACACACAGTTGCAATGACCATCAGCATTAACATTCACCTTTAGAAGACATAATTCCCCACAGAGAAATTATACAAGTTGTCATAGAACCATGGCAACTATGGTCAGTTCTCAATAATTTGTGACCTCCTGGTCACTCATATTCATCAAAGCATCTGGCACTAAGTTACGATTTTCATCTTAACCTCAAGGTTTGCTCTAACCCTGTGTGATTTCAACATCCACAAGAGTGACCCACCCTGCGCCTAGCCAATCCATTGACCCGTTCGTCTTCCACAACAACCTCCTCCATGAATCGTGCCCTGGACCTTGATGCAGCATTCCCGATTCAAAGTTACTAATTTAAGCAGAGCTCTCTCAAAACCTGCTTTCTCATTGTTTGTTTGTTTGCTCAGTTACTTTCCAAGGAATACTCTTTCACAAGCATTTGAAGCCAACTCTAGCTTCAAGTCACTCCCCAAGTTAATGGCAACATTTCTCCCATGCATAAGCTGGCCCTTTGTTGTCTCTCTAGTCTCCTCTCGTGTTGCTTTGCTCTTTGTCTTCTCCACTCCAACGACACTGGCCTTCTTTCTGATCTTTGAAAGTGGTATTTTTATTTTGCCTTCCTGTCATAAAGCCTTGCTCATGCTCTTTCCCCTTTCTGAAATGACATTTATCCTCCCTTTTTCCTAGTGTATTTCCATTTTATTTGTCCTCTGCTCAGTGGTCACTTCTTCAGGAAAGGCTTCTCTGACATTGATGACTCCCTATGTTGTGTTTTCATAACACCATGTACCTTTACCTCACAGACCCATCACAGTTGCAGTTCTACATTTACTTATGTAAATATGTGATTAATAACCTTAATAGAGTGAAAACCCTGGCAGGTGGAAAACACATCTGTTTTTGCTTATCACTGGATACCTGAAACATTGCCAGCACATACAGAATGATCAATAACTAGGTGTTGAATGACTGACTGGATTACAGACTTGTGGATCTTTGTACATATTGACAACAGGAAAAGGCTCACTGCTGGGAGCACAGGGAGTGTTTAACCTTAGAGTATGGGGAGGAGGAAGGGATGCTGAGAAGGTACTCAACAGATAGTTATATTCAGAATATCCCTTTTCATTCCTAGGGGAAAATATCGAGATTTATGAGAAAATCTAGTTCCTGATAGGAAGATGTATTGTGATTAATTAAAGGGGGAGAAAAATATCAAGATGAATATCCCTGAAAGTATGCCTGCTTTCGTCGGACATGGATATAGAAGATAAAGCATGATGTTCAGGGTAAACAGCAAGACAATTCTTTCCCCACTTAACTGCAAGACCTCCGGGGTTACAAATAAGACCAATGAACGGACAAAGACAGATTTTAGCCTAGGGATGGACTCCCAAGAGAGAAAGGACTTCCTCAGAACATCACAACATATTCTGGTCACCAGAGGACTTTTGTTCACAAAAGTAGAATGGCCACCCAGAGGGGAGGCTACAGACAAGCTTCAGATGAATCACTGAATTAGATGATATGGGAAATCTCTTCCAAGTATGAGGGTCAATGAGGCTGAACAAGCCATGAATAATTTGGGGTCAGGCATGCAGGGAGTTGCATGTGTGTGTATCCAGGTGCGCACAGATTCTGTGCCTCTACTGGAATTCCAAAGCTTAGTTTCCTACTCATTAGGATAGATTCATAAAATTAACTTTTGTTGTAAATGTGAAAGTTGACTTATACAATAAATAAATGATTTTTTCTTATTTACTTTGTATTGAAAGTGCTTACAAATATTTTACATACTGTACACACACACACACACACACACACACACACACACACACACACACACACCATTATGCAGCTCAAGGTATAAGATACTTCTAATACTACCCAGAAAGCTGCCTTGTCCTGGGTCAATGCCCAGTCTTCAAAATAACCACTATTCTGACTTCTATGATCAAAGGTTAGTTTTGTCTGTTTTTACACTTCACATATATAACATTATATAGTGTGTGTTCTTTTTTGTCTATGTTTTGTTCAAAATTATGCCTGCCTGATTTACCCACGGCGTTACATATAACAGTAGCTCATTTCATTGTAGTGTTGCGTTCCATTGTATGGATATTCCACAATCTGTTTATCCAGTCTAGTGTTGATGAATAACTAGACTGTTCCGAGTATGAGACTAACATGAATAAAGGTGCCACGAACATTCTCATACATGTCTTGGTGGACATAAGCATGTTTCTGGTGAGTATATATCCAGGAGGAAGGACTGCTGGACCTCATGTTATGCTTGATTCTGGGAGATTCTGCCAGTTTTCCAAAGCAGCTGTGCCAATAACACTCCCACCAGAAGTATATGAAAGTTTAAAATAATGTGTTTTAATAATCTCTGCTGATTTATTTATTTAACATGTTGAGATGTACTTTCTAATTATATTCTCTTGACCACATTTCAAGCTATTAAAGATAGCTTTAGGCTATTCAATACTTTTTATAACTAGAAGCTGAGACAAGTTTTATGATTTGCCTGTGTTCTCACTGCAAAGCAGTGATGTTCCTAAGCCAAGAAAGGACAAATTCTGTCAACAGACCATCAAGACAATTTAAATAAAAGACACAGAAGTGAAACAACAAGTTGAATTTACAGTAGTTTTCATCCATAGCACATCAAATAACTCATTAGGTGGACATTTTCCTTTCACTTGGTTATTAAGCTGACATTTCTTTTCATCAAATTTCACTACAGAAGGATACAGCAATAAAGACTCATTGAAGATTCTACCCCACCTCTAAACTGTACGTTTGTTGGAATTGTTGAAAACCCAGAAGCCAATACAGCTACAGTGAATCTGGTTTTCACTTTGTTGTGGACAATTTTCCTCTCTATTTACTTTTTATTTTTTACTGTTATTGATATTTCCCTATTATCTTTAACTTTGTCCAAAGGCTCCCATGTAGAAACTAATTTTGTTCACCTGATATAAAATTCATCATGTTTACTAGAATTCTAGCATATTCTGCTAAAATAAAGATAGACATGACTTACTCTACCAGTAAAACTGTCCTTTTTAGAGTCAGAAGCAACAGATTAGCTTTTGTTTTAAACTTTAAAATGAAAGTCTATTTGGGGGTGGGTGTGCCAAAGATGGCTGAATAGGAACAGCTACAGCCTCCAGCTCCCAGCGTGAGAGACACAGAAGACGGGTGATTTCTGCATTTTCAACTGAGGTACCGGGTTCATCTCACTGGGTCATGTCGGACAGTTGGTGCTGGTCAGCGTGTGCAGCCTGATCAGCGAGAGCTGAAGCAGGGTGAGGCATCGCCTTACCTGGGAAGCGCAAGGGGGAAGGGAATTCCTTTTCCTACCTAAAGGAAACTGAGACACACAACACCTGGAAAATCGGGTAACTCCCACCCTAATACTGTGCTTTACCAAGGGTCTTAGCAAAGGGCACACCAGGAGATTATATCCCACACCTGGCCCAGAGGGTCCCACGCCCACAGAGCCTCCCTCATTGCTAGCACAGCAGTCTGAGATCTAACTGCAAGGTGGCAGAGAGGCGGGGGAGGGGCACCTGCCATTGCTGAGGCTTCAGTAGGTAAACAAAGCTGCCAGGAAGCTCGAATTGGGTGTAGTCCACCACAGCTCAAGGAGGCCGGCCTGCCTCTGTAGACTCCTCCTCTGGGGACAGGGCATAGCTAAACAAAAAGCAGCAGAAAACCTGGCAGAGGTAAATGCCCCTTTCTGACAGTTTTGAAGAGAGCAGTGGATCTCCCAGCATGGAGGATGAGATCTGAAAATGGACAGACTGCCTGTTCAAGTGGGTCCCTGGCCCCTGAGTAGCCTAACTGGGAGACATACCCCACTAGGTGCAGACCGACACCTCATACCTCACATAGCAGGGTACACTCCTGAGATGAAGCTTCCAGAGCAAGAATCAGACATCAATACTTACTGTTCAGCAATATTCTATCTTCTGCAGCCTCTGTTGCTGATACCCAGGCAAACAGGGTCTGGAGTGGACCTCCAGCAAACTCCAACAGACCTACAGCTGAGGGTCCTGACTGTTAGAAGGAAAACTAACGAACAGAAAGGACACTCACACCAAAACTCCATCAGTATGTCACCATCATCAAAGACTAAAGGCAGATAAAACCACAAAGATGGGGAAAAAGCAGAGCAGAAAAGCTGGAAATTCAAAAAATCAGAGCGCATCTCCCCCTCCAAAGGAGCGCAGCTCATCGCCAGCAACAAAGCTGGACAGAGAATGACTTTGACAAGTTGAGAGAAGGCTTCAGTCGATCAAACTTCTCAGAGCTAAAGGAGGAACTACCTAACCAGTGCAAAGAAACTAAAAACCTTGAAAAAAGAATGGATGAATGGATAACTAGAATAATCAATGCAGAGAAGACCTTAAAAGAACTGATAGAGATGAAAACCATAACACAAGAACTACATACAGGACATATGCACAAGCTTCAGTAACTGACTCGATCAACTGGAAGAAAGAGTATCAGCGATTGAAGATCAAATGAATGAAATGAAGTGAGAAGTGTAGAGAAAAAAGAGTACAAAGAAATGAACAAAGCCTCCAAGAAGTATGGGATTATGTGAAAAGACCAAATCTACGTCTGATTGGATTGCCTGAAAGTGATGGGGAAAATGGAACCAAGTTGGAAAGCACTCTGCAGGATATCATCCAGGAGAACTTCCCCAACCTAGTAAGGCAGGCCAACATTCAAATTCAGGAAATACAGAGAACACCACAAATATATTCCTCAAGAAGAGCAACTCCAAGACACATAATTGTCACATTCACCAAAGTTGAAATGAAGGAAAAAATGTTAAGGGCAGCCAGAGAGAAAGGACGGGTTACACACAAAGGGAAGCCCATCAGACTAACAGCAGATCTCTCAGCAGAGACTCTCCAAGTCAGAAGGGAGTGGGGGCCAATATTCAACATTCTTAAAGAAAGAATTTTCAACCCAGAATTTCATATCCAGCCAAACTATGTTTCATAAGTGAAGGAGAAATAAAGTCCTTTACGGACAAGGAAATGCTGAGAGATTTTTTTTACCACCAGACCTGCCCTACAAGAGATCCTGAAGGAAGCACTCAACATGGAAAGGAACAACAGGTACCAGCCATTGCAAAAACATGTCAAAATGTAAAGTCAACTGATGTTAGGAAGAAACTGCATCAACTAGCGAGCAAAATAACCAGCTAATATCATAAGGACAGGATCAAGTTCACACATAACAATATTAACCTTAAATGTAAATGGACTAAATGGTCCAATTAAAAGATACAGACTGGCAAATTGGATAAAGAGTCAAGACCCATCAGTTTGTTGTATTCAGGAGGCACATCTCACATGCAGAGACACATATAGGCTCAAAATAAAGGGATGGAGGAAGATCTAGCAAGCAAATGGAAAAAAAAAAAAAGCAGGGGTTGCAATCCTAGTCTCTGATAAAACAGACTTTAAACCAACAAAGATCAAAAGAGACAAAGAAGGCCATTACATAATGGTAAAGGGATCAATTCATCAGGAAGAGCTAACTATCCTAAATATATATGCACCCAATACAGGAGCACTCAGATTGATAAGGCAAGTCCTTAGAGACTTACAAAGAGACTTAGACTCCCATACAATAATAATGGGAAACTTTAACACCCCACTGTCAACATTAGACAGATCGACGAGACAGAAAGTTAACAAGGATATCCAGGAATTGAACTCAACTCTGCACCAAGCAGACCTAATAGACATCTACAGAACTCTCCACCCCAAATCAACAGAATATACATTCTTCTCAGCACCACATTGCACTTATTCCAAAACTGACCACATAGTTGGAAGTAAAGCACTCCTCAGCCAATGTAAAAGAACAGAAATTATAACAAACTGTCTCTCAGATCACAGTGCAATCAAACTAGAACTCAGGATTAAGAAACTCAATCAAAACCGCTCAACTACATGGAAACTGAACAACCTGCTCCTGAAAGACTACTGGGTACATAACGAAATGAAGGCAGAAATAAAGATGGTCTTTGAAGCCAACGAGAACAAAGATACAACATACCAGAATCTCTGGGACACATTTAAAGCAGTGTGTAGAGGGAAATTTATAGCACTAAATGCCCACAAGAGAAAGCAGGAAAGATCTAAAATTGACACCCTAACATCACAATTAAAAGAACTAGAGAAGCAAGAGCAAACACATGCAAAAGCTAGCAGAAGGCAAGAAATAACTAAGATCAGGGCAGAACTGAAGGAGATAGAGACACAAAAAACCCTCCAAAAAATCAATGAATCCAGGAGCTGGTTTTTTGAAAAGATCAACAAAATTGATAGACCGCTAGCAAGACTCATAAAGAAAAAAAGAGAGAAGAATCAAATAGATGCAATAAGAAATGATAAAAGGGATATCACCACCAACTCCACAGAAATACAAACTACCATCAGAGAATACTATAAACACCTCTATGCAAATAAACTAGAAAATGTAGAAGAATGGATAATTTCCCGGACACTTACACTTTCCCAAGACTAAACCAGGAAGAAATTGAATCTCTGAATAGACCAATAGCAGGCTCTGAAATTGAGGCAATAATTAATAGCCTACTAATCAAAAAAAGTCCAGGATCAGAAGGAGTCACAGCTGAATTCTACCAGAGGTACAAGGAGGAGGTGGTACCATTCCTTCTGAAACTATTCCAATCAATAGAAAAAGAGGGAATCCTCCCTAACTCATTTTACGAGGCCAACATCATCCTGATACCAAAGCCTGGCAGAGACACAACAAAAAGAGAGAATTTTAGACCAATATCCCTGATGAACACCAATGCAAAAATCCTCAATAAAATATTGGCAAACAGAATCCAGGAGCACATCAAAAAGTTTATCCACCATGATCAAGTGGGCTTCATCCCTGGGATGCAAGGCTGGTTCAACATATGCAAATCAATAAACGTAATCCAGCATATAAACAGAATCAAAGACAAAACCATATGATTATCTCAATAGATGCAGAAAAGGCCTTTGACAAAATTCAGCAGCCCTTCATGCTGAAAACTCTCAATAAATTCGGTATTGATGGAACGTATCTCAAAATCATAAGAGCTATTTATGACAAACCCACAGCTAATATCATACGGAATGGGCAAAAACTGGAAAAATTCCCTTTGAAAACTGGCACAAGACAGGGATGCCCTCTCTCACCACTCCTATTCAACATAGTGTTGGAAGTTCTGGCTAGGGCAATCAGGCAAGAGAAAGAAATTAAGGATATTCAGTTAGGAAAAGAAGTCAAATTGTTCCTGTTTGCAGATGACATGATTGTATATTTAGAAAACCCCATCGTCTCAGCCCAAAATCTCCTTAAGCTGATAAGCAACTTCAGCAAAGTCTCAGGACACAAAATCAATGTGCAAAAATCACAAGCACTCTTATACACCAGTAACAGACAAACAGAGAGCCAAATCATGAATGAACTCCCATTCCCAATAGCTTCAAAGAGAATAAAATACCTAGGAATCCAACTTACAAGGGATGTAAAGGACCTCTTCAAGGAGAACTACAAACCACTGCTCAGTGAAATAAAAGAGGTCACAAACAAATGGAAGAACATACCATGCTCATGGATAGGAAGAATCAATATTGTGAAAATGGCCATACTGCCCAAGGTAATTTATAGATTCAATGCCATCCCCATTAAGCTACCAATGACTTTCTTCACAGAATTGGAAAAAACTGCTTTAAAGTTCATATGGAACCAAAAAAGACTCTGCATTGCCAAGACAATCCTAAGCCAAAAGAACAAAGCTGGAGGCATCACGTGACCTGACTTCAAACTACACTACAAGGCTACAGTAACCAAAACAGCATGGTACTGGTACCAAAACAGACATATAGACCAATGGAACAGAACAGAGCCCTCAGAAATAATACCACACATCTACAGCCATCTGATCTTTGACAAACCTGACAAAAACAAGAAATGGGGAAGGATTCCCTATTTAATAAATGGTGCTGGGAAAATTGGCTAGCCATAAGTAGAAAGCTGAAAACAGATCCTTTCCTTACTCCTTATATGAAAATTAATTCAAGATGGATTAGAGACTTAAATACTAGACCTAAAACCATAAAAACCCTAGAAGAAAACCTAGGTAATACCATTCAGGACAGAGGCATGGGCAAGGACTTCATGTTTAAAACACCAAAAGCAATGACAACAAAAGCCAAAATTGACAAATGGGATCTCATTAAACTAAAGAGCTTCTGCACAGCAAAAGAAACTACCATCAGAGTGAACAGGCAACCTACAGAATGGGAGAAAATTTCTGCAATCTACTCATCTGACAAAGGGCTAATATCCAGAACCTATAAAGAACTGAATCAAATTTACAAGAAAAAAAAAAAAAAAAACCCATCAAAAAGTGGGCAAAGGATATAAACACTTCTCAAAAGAAGACATTCATACAGCCAACAGACACATGAAAAAATGTTCATCATCACTCGCCATTAGAGAAATGCAAATCAAAACCACAATGAGATACCATCTCACACCAGTTAGAATGGCAATCATTAAAAAATCAGGAAACAACAGGTGCTGGAGAGGATGTGGAAAAATAGGAACACTTTTACACTGTTGGTGGGACTGTAAACTAGTTCAGCCATTGTGGAAAACAGTATGGCGATTCCTCAAGGATCTAGAACTAGAAATACCATTTGACCCAGCCATCCCACTACTGAGGATATACCCAAAGGATTATAAGTCATGCTGCTATAAAGACACATGCACATGTATGTTTATTGCAGCACTATTCACAAGAGCAAAGACTTGCAATCAACCCAAATGTCCATCAGTGACAGACTGGATTAAGAAAATGTGGCACATATACACCATGGAATACTATGCAGCCATAAAAAAGGATGAGTTCGTGTCCTTTGCAGGGACATGGATGCAGCTGGAAACCATCATTCTCAGCAAACTATCGCAAGAACAGAAAACCAAATACTGCATATTCTCACCCACAGGTGGGAATTGAACAATGAGATCACTTGGACACAGAAAGGGGATCATCACACACCAGGTCCTATTGTGGTGGGGGAGAGGGGAGGGATAGCATTAGGAGATACACCTAATGTAAATGATGAGTTAATGGGTGCAGCACACCAACATGGCACATGTATACATATTTAACAAACCTGCACGTTGTGCACATGTACCCTAGAACTTAAAGTATAATAATAAAAAAAAAAATTAATGAGCTTCCCCCAAAAAATAAAGAAAAAAAAAAAAAGAAAGTCTATTTGGGGCTATAGATTACCATATCATAGAGAGGCATATGGTGATACTTTAAATCAATAATTTCAAAGAGGTTCTTATTACCCCCCAAAAAATTAAAATAAAATTGAATATAATTTTGGTATAATAATAATTTGGTATATTTAAGCCAGGCTTTAACACCTTAACCCCATGCACCATTCGGAGTCTGCCCAGGGCTTCCCTCAACATCCCCTTCTAGACCTATTGCCAGGTCTCACCTCAGTTTTAACTTCCTTTCTTGCAGGTTGTAAGAAGACAGCGCTCTAGAGACCAATGTCCAGGAAAAACTCACAAATCTAAAAACTATTCTTTATGTACTCAGTCATTTTATTTTCAGCTGAACAATGTATTTTGTGGTGGTTTTTACCTCAAAGGGGTTTCATCCATACCCTCACTCTGCCTAGTCAAGCACGGGGCCCAAAGCTGTGATAACATACTAGCAATTTTATGAAAACATAAATCCCTGTGTAGACTGCATATTATTTAGAAAGTAGTTGCTATACTAACCAGCCTTCCAACTGACTAAAAGCTCCAAATTGGTACTGTATTGTTATAAATATCCAGAATATCCAGAAGTTAGGAGCAGTAGTTTAAAAAAATCAAACTCCCTTGAACTCTGTACATGAAATTCACATCCACTTTTGAGCTCTCTATTCCTGCCAACTCTTTAATGAGGAAAGCATGAGCCATGTTATTTTTATTCACATGCATACCCTCAAAATAAAAATATTGTGAAGTTACCAAACATGAGACTTTCAGCATTGATAGAAACCCATGATTGTCCTGAGTGAGAAGGATGTATCACTGGGCTGATCGATATGTGGACATCAGTTGAACGGGGATTGTCAACATCGACTATCAATGCAAAATTACACTTTGCTTGATAATTTCAGAGAACACAGTCATAATATTTTTCCATCTTAGCACACAAGTTCTGTTGTGAGGATCACAGGAAACGAAACAGTATACTTTTCAAGCTCGGGTGAAAAGAAATACAAATGTGAGATTAATTGTGTGTTGTTATTTTAATTTCTCTGGAACACACACATGCACACCCTACCATGGATGGGGAAGAGAGACTGGAGGGTATAGATGGAGGGTGTGATGGGAAGTATTGGGCAATACATTGTTTTTTGTTTTTGTTTTTTTTTTTAAATCTCAAAACAGCTTTTGTCAACCTCTTCCCCCTTGGCCTCCTTCCAACCCATAAAAGCAATTCTGATAGCACGATGAAATCAAATTACTTGAGAGAAATGAGCTGAAGGAGTCTCACTGTTAAGCAATTGCTAGACCAGCCACTCAGACCATTCTGGCTAAAGGCTGAGTTTCACAAAAGATAAAACAGGTGAAGTAATAAGAGTGACACTGGCCCCTATTACTGCAGTGAGCATGGCAGCAGAATGCTAAAAAGGTATCACTGGCTTCACCCAGGAGCATAAAGGGGCACCTAGTAGGCAAGGGTGAGGGGTCCACAGTCTGTTGTTAAGAGAGTGGAGTTGCAGATGTTTTGTGATCTGGCTTTGTTATATGAGTATATACACATAACATGGCATACTCATAAGTTGGGTAACAAGAGCAGATGCTGACGATGCACCGCATGTATCTTCTTGGCATGTGCTATTTCCTTGCAAGCTGCTTTGACTTAAACCTTTTACCTGAGGGCTCCTTCTGGTGCCAGCCCCTTTTACCCGAGGGCTCCTTCTGGTGGCCAGAGCTCACTTTGCCACATGTAGGGCAGGTCTAAAGGGCCAGGGAACAAGCTCCCCCCTAAAATGTTCTTCAACCAATGATTACTGAGAGTTGTTGGGTTAATACCTCAGCTCCCTCACCCCTCAGGGGATAATGCTGAGGTGTGTGCTTTATAGCTTCCCAGAGCTGCTCAGTGAGTTCACACTCCACTTGCCCAAAGTGGCAAATTCCTTGATAATGCATTCTTTATTTGCTTCTTTTCTTTGTCTGTCTCTCTTTCCAAAAGTCACCTCCAAATTAACAACTTACACACAAACCCCTGCCTTTAAATCTGCTTTTTGGGGGTAGTCGAACCATGACAGCAGTCAAAATGAATTGATGAATCTGAGACAATGAGGTGTCATGTCTCATCTTGTGATCACCCTTTCTCCACTGTATTTTAGTTGTAACCTCTAGCACATGCACTGTAGAGAAATGTTCTATAAAATAGCTAATTAACTGGGGAGAAGGAGTTGGGGAGCTCACTGGCTGTTAGCACGAAGGTAACATAATATTTCACTTTGGGGAGTATAGAGGTCATCTAGTCCAGGCACATAATGGCATCCAAACCTGGCCCACTAGACAATACAGCAATCTTGAAATACTAATAAACTGCTGCTAGTGCTGCTGCTGTTAGCATTTATTGAGCAATTATTATGTATAAATCACTCTACTTAGTAGCATTTATCTGTGTTATTTCATTTAATTTTCATAAGAATACAATGGAAAGTAGAAGAGAAAAGAAAAAGGAAGGTGAGTTGCTCTGTAAATGAACAGTAATGGACTGTAATTGGACTTTATTGTATTGAGGGAAAGAGGAAAAAATAATTTGTTGGGAGAAAAGTTGAGTGTTGGGACAGAAGTTTAGGCAGGGCTTGCATACCTGCTAGATATGCTGGCTCCTTGCTTCCATCACTCTCATTATCTCAAGTAGCCATATGTTTCTCATTCACTTGATACACTGTTTCAACCCCCACATCCTCACCACCTGTTTCTTTGGCTTCGGGAGCTCGGGGCCTTCACAGCCTCCACACTCACGATGGCCCCCTGGTCCCACTTTCTCTCTCAAACTTTTTCTCATTCCTTTGACTCTGCCGGACTTTATCGCCCCCCACAACCTGGTGTTGGGTCTGATCACCCCAACATAATTAATTTGGATTTATATTGAAAACTCCCAAGACCAGGTGCAGTGGTTCATTCCTGTAATCTTAGCATTTGGGGATGTTTTGGCAGGAGGATCAATTGAGCCAAGGAGTTCTAGATGAACCCTGGCAACACAGAGAGATCTTATCTCTACAAAATTAAAAAATAAAAATCACCCAGGCACATGCCTGCAGTCCCAGCTACTCAGGAGGCTGAGATGGGAGAACTGCTTGAAACTAGGAATTAGAGGCTGTGCTCCAGCCTGGGTGACAGAGTGAAACCCTGTTGAAAGAAAGGAGAAGGAAAGAAGGAAAGAAAGAGAGAGAGAAAGAGGAGAAGGAAGGAAGGGAAAGAAAGACAGAAAGAGAGGGAGGGAAGGGGAGCAAGGAAGGAAGGAAGGAAGGAAGGAAGGAAGGAAGGAAGGAAGGAAGGAAGGAAGGAAGGAAGGAAATGCCAAGAGGTGTGCAAAGTATGCTGTGACTTTGTCATGCAGCTTTAGTAGACTCAATATAACCCAGTAAGGCAGTCTGGACTCGCATCTGCTTGAAGAGAAAGTAATGTTATGCTGTGGTGGGCATAGGTGGGAGCCTAGACTATTCTTAGAAGCCAAACCACCTCTGGCTTCCACATAAAATAAATCAAACCTTGAAAATTCCCTTCAAAATGTATATAATCTTTTCCATTTTACAGAAGAGGAAAAGTGGCTCATGGAGGACTCAAGCAAGGGACAGGACCCAGTATACCAGCCCACACCTCCTCCACACCCTAGCCTGGGGCCTGGAACCTGGCATGTTGTTGGTCCTCAGAATGGATGGAACATACCAGAAAGCCTCTATGTCAGAGACTCCAGTCTGGATGTTACACGGTTTCAAACCCCAGAGAAAGAAAATCAGATTGGAGGCCCCTATGGGCAGGGAGCTGTTTCAGAGCACCAAACATATGGCCTCTGGCATAAGACACTCCAAGAGGACCCATGGGATCAGATGTGCTACCCTCTTTCTCAGGTGACAGCACCCATTCTACCATTTAATGTCTTCATTGCAGAGTGTGGGTGGGGCCCAAGGAATCTCTTGAGAATGTAGAAAAGCTGGCAGTTCTGATGGTTCAATTACACTTGAACATTTAGGTACTCTGGACATGACTGGAGCGTGTGAATTTGTGGCCCACTGGCTCACTATAGAACTTCCGTGATATTGCTTCTTTCCCCATGGTCCTGTCTTACCCCTTCCTTTATTTTATTCAACTTAGCACTGATGTCCCTAGCAGGGCCTCTAGAATTAGTCATAATATCAAAAGGGAGAAGGGAAATTCTGTACTTCTTCTCATCTTAATCTCTTCACATCCATTCTTTCATTTCACTTGACATTATGTGTGCCAAAGCAAATGATACTCCATAAATTCTACTATATTTCGCGTTGGTCTTGAGACACGTTGGTCTTCTTTCATTTACTTAAAAAACTGTGAAACATGAAGTTTTCCTTTCAAGTTTTGTTTCCTCTGCTCTGCAAAACAGGTATAAATGAACTGCGTTTTTATAGGACACAAGGTTACAATCTATGCAAGCTTCATCAGCTCCTCAAACTTATGAGCTCCAGCGTCTATTTCAGAGGGTATTTTTGAAATCATCTTTTGCCTAAGGAATTATAATAATGACTGGAGAAATGGCTCGTGAAACAAATTCTATTCTATGCAAGCTGTTCCTGCTACCCCTGGATAAGTCTTCTGAGAAAGGAGATGAAAGATCTCATAGAATCACCTGGAATAGGGTTTTTAGAAATTCTTTTTCAAAAGAACATTTTCCCTACAGGGGTAATCAAAGGAGTTCATTGAGGACATCACATTTGAATAGAAAAGGCTTATACTGGGATCTACTGAGAGATGAAAATGCAGTTTCTGCTTATTGAACGGGTGGCATTCAATGGTGCGTAGTCCTGGTAGCTGGTGATCTTTCCAAACATAAAGCACACCATGTCACATCCACGCTAGGAGCCCCCTAGTGGCTTCCTCTGCACTTATGGGCAAAATCTAAACTCCTCACCTTGGATTGCAGGGGTCTTTTGCTGCTCTTACCACTACCTGAAATGATGTCTGTTTTGTTTGCTTGGTTATTGTGTGTCCACCCTACTGGAATTTAAGCTCAATGAGACAGAGCTCTGTCTGTCTTATTTTCCTTTCCACCTTCAGGCTCAAAGCAAAATAGGTGCTCAACAAGGTGTCATGCCACATTTGGGAACATGAGAAATACCTGGCTACTCCTGTGTCCTAGGAGGCTGCCTAGCATCCTGCAGTGATTGTGCGGCACCTGAGACCTATGAGAATAAGCCCTCTTATTGGAGGGCAGGACACAAACTTCTGTGCTTCTCTCTGGAGTCTCTGCTGGTCTAGACACTCCACGCACATGACCCTAGTCAACTTAAAAACACAACCTATGAGAATGACAGCGAGGTCCCCTTGGCTTGGGGTTTTGACAAAGGCCTCTGTCCTAGGATCCCTAGACTAGGATAGACTGCAGGACCTCTTTCAGGGACATAGCACCAGACAGGGTCTCTTAGCTTTGTTACTGACTCCCAGGATGTAAACCACTTCTGTCCCAAAGAGCTTTCATACTCTCACAGGCACAGACAGGTGCATGATTCTCCAGAGGGAGGCATGCTAAACACATCAGCACTGCCTCAGCAGCATTCACCCTTATTATCTTAGTAGAAGAAAGAAAGATAGCCCTCAAATCCCCTGACTATTGACTTTTGCTCTTCAGTGATAGCCAAGCCCCCTGAAGGCGTGAGTTTGTAAACTGCCCTCAGAATTCCAGGAATTCCTCTGTAAAACTTCTCAGTGTCCAGTTCCCCTAAGGTGAACATTTGGCATGGAGAATCTTTCCTTTTCATGTTTGAATCCTAAGAGAGACTTTGGCCGTGACACTCTATTCTGAGTTCTGTCTGACTTCATCTGCTGGTAGCCTAAATAGGGGTGGTCCAATGGGTTTGGATAGAATATACAATGGCAGCCACACCTTTGCTGATTGAGACAGAGATCAAAGCAATTTTAAGGACTAAGCTTATGATTAAAAATAATACATAATTTGATATGATTTTGTGATTAAAATTACATTATATGATGTAATCAAAATATGCTGGAGGATATCATCCTAAAACTCATTTTCAAAGACATTCCAAAAGATATCAAGTGAGGCATTCCTAAAATTCCAGTGTTGAGTCAGAGGACATAGCTTCAAGTTTGACATGAGCAGTAACACCAGTAGACTCTTGTGATGCCTTTTTTAGATCACTTTCTGAGTGTGCTGGATTAGATAAGCGTTCCCAATTCTTTGCTTATCTTTGCTATCTGAATTTGCAGAGCCTGCCACCCTGGGTGGAGCACATTTCCCTGCCCCATCGATGTTGAGGTTGCCCATCTGACTTGCTTTAGTAAGTGGTATGTGAGCAGATATGAAGTTTTAAAAAGTGTTTGCTGGTATGGAAAGAGAATGTCCCAGATAACTACTGGCCTTTCAGACAGGTACCTGAAATGAAAAAGAAGGAAAAGACCTGTGCCCAGCAGAAGCTGAGACTCCAGCTTGGTTAGGCCAAGCCCAGTCTTGATCAGTTAAACGACAGCCAACCCTCAGTCTTGCAAACAAGACAATACATGCTATTTGCTGTCAGCTACTTGGTTTTAGAGGTTGTTTGTAATGCAGAAAAATATGACTGATACATTGAGTGAGAACTAATACTGCTGGTGAACACACAATGTTTCAGAAATCCCTCTGAGGATATATAACATTTGAAGATGGTTTTTATTCCTATCTAGGTCTTCGCCACCTTTGGAATCTGGCTTCAATTACTGACTATCTGTCCAAGGTAAAAATATTCTCTGCATAATAAATCCTGCATACCAATTTGATGAATTCAAAGAGATATGAGAACTGGTTCAAGAGAAACCCTGGTTTTAGAGTCAGACCTACCAGGCATTGAATCCTTTCCCTGAAAAGTGCAATCAGTGAGCAAAACAGGGCTCTATTCCTCAACGTCTTCACCGGTAACATATAAGAGGGGATAAGTCATTCTCTCTTGTTGTGAAGACAAAATTGCACAAGTCACATGCATTTTGCTCCCCTACAGGTCTTCTTGTTAGCTCTCCTTCCCTAAATTTATCTTATTTGCTTAATAGGGAGAGAAAGCTGAAAGATGTAAGAAAACCTAAAGGCACAGGAATGCTGTTGTGCACAGTAGGCCTGGAAACCCAGGTGGGAGCTCCATGCTCTTCAATGTGCCACAGAGTGACGACTGGAAGTATAGGTGGGCTCAATTTTCAAGATCAAGTATGGTTTCACTATGCCCTCTCTGCCCCTGGAACTTGACATTACCTACCTTTTTTTTTTCAGAATCTCTTCCTAATGCCAGAAAATATAATTTTTGGTAAGAGGAACAGATAGTAGATGAACAGATTTTAACAAAACTGTCTTGTTTATAGCTAAACCTCTGAAGAAATTATAAAATATATGTCATTGTCTATAATATCAACCCCCAAAAGAAACTTGTTAAACTCCCCAAATGGCTATACAGTGGATTTCACCACATCCTCATAATATGAATACGTTTCTTTAAGTCATCTAAAATGAATTTAGAATGACCTGAGTAATCGACTGTGATTCATGCAATAATTGCATACACAATCTTTTACTATTCTACCTAAAACATCCCTTTGGCTGGTTTCGGATCTCTGTTTTACCCAAGCATAAGTTACTGCTCCTGAAAATGCCTAGAGAGATGTAATTGCAAGTGATGCATATACCATTTCCCTCAAACAGACAGAACCTGGCTCATTCTCTTAACCACAGCAAGGCACTTGGGGTATAGTGAGTGTTTGACGAATGATAGGAGAACGAAGAGACCAAATAAGCCACAGAATTTTAAAGGAGGAAAACTGCATTTTAACATGCAAATTTCCCACAGCAAGCATCATTGTTCGTCTTAGTAATGAATGACAGTATTTCACAAATGATGAGCTCTGGACTAAGTTTGTGGTAGAATAATGAAACCCCAGAAAAGGCACATTTCTCATCAAAAATCAATTTGTTTTCCTGCTTGAGCTGTAGTAAGCAGAGACAAGATAGCTTGGAGTTGTAATGTGCCAAGAAAACCTGCTGGGGCAAGAAAAGAAGTTCAGGATGTGCTCATAGTAGAAATAACTATCCATTTAAACACAAATGTTAGAAATTTACTTTGATCGACCTCTTTGGGAAGGTGGAGCTTTTGTGTCTATTGAAGGTATTCCTCAGGGAAAAATCAAATCGATGTTTGCTCAGTATTTCACTTATGAACACCTGACATTTTTCTTCTTACAAAGTAACACGCCTTCATTTTTGTCCCTAGGCTCAAAGAAAATGAAGAGTCAGGAGGATGACAAAATGAGAGCCAGCACATGATCTTTTTCTTACTTTCCTAGACATCCTAGATGGTGAGAATAACAATATATAGGTGGTTCAACATATAAGGAGTTTGGAAGATGTCACTCTGTCCTAACACGTGTGCTAACACACGAACAGCTAAACCAACTAAAAGAAAGCAACAACTTTATTTAGATCCATCGAAGAAGTGAAGTCACAGAGCAAACTGCTGTCCCCAAAATTGGAGAGACAGACAGGTGGGTACAGAGAATCACAACTTATCTGAGCAGAAACCTCCTAGCAGAAAAATCCGCAGGAACGAGTACTGGAGTAGAAAAGCCTAAACTCTAACTGATGGATTGCTGGAGACTCCGTGTGGACAGGTCTGAATGACAGAAACTCCAGGGGGATCCTTTCATCTGGGGCTATCATGCTTTTGTGAGTTTTATCTCCAGGAGCTGGACCAGGTTCTCACAATGAATATTAGAGAAAAATCCCCTCATGCTTCCAGAAGTGGGAAGGGAAAAAAGAGGAAACATCTTGAAACATGCCACAGCATTCTGTTTGTCGTAACAAGGCCTGCCTTCAAGAGAAAATATTTCACCTGAGCCTAAACTATTGGGGTTCTATCAGATCCTAACCAACCTGGGAAAGGGAAATACTCAACTCCCTCCCACTCTAGCCTTCCATATAGAAGAAAGGAAATGCCCAATTTCAGTTTACTCTAGCCCTTTTGCCCCACCTAAAAGAGGTGGAGGACCTAAGAAACACTTGAGATGTTCACAGTTCAGAGGTACAGGGCTGCTGAAAGACTGAGACCTAATCACATAACTATATAATACTTCTCCTCCCCTGACATCTAACCACCACATGACTAAAGCTTTATTTATTGTAGTTCCTTTTTCTCTTCTATGTAGTACATTACGTTTGGCTGTCAAGAAAAACCTGTAAGACTTACTAAAAGAAAAAAGCAAAAGTTTGAAGAGACAGATCAAGCCTCAGAATCAGATATGGCAGGAATATTGAAATTATCAGACCAGGAACTTAACAGCATCACAATAGAGGCCCTAGATAAAGCAATAAGACAAGAAAAATAAAATAAATTAAAAGGCATACTGATGGGAAAGAAAGAAGTAAAATTGTCTTTATCCATAGATGACATGATTGTCTATGTAGGAAATCCAGGTTTGACTAAAAATCCCAGAGAAAATAAGCAATTATAGCAAGACTGCAAGATACAAGGTTAATATACAAAAGTCAAACATTTTCCTATTTACCAACAATAAACTAGTAGATTTTGAAATTAAAAACAAAATACCATGTATATTAGCCCCTCTGAAAATGAAATACTTAGGTATAAATCTAACAAAATATGTAAAAGATCTATATGAGGACAACTCCAAAACTGATAAATCAAAGAAGAATTAAATAAATAAAGAGATAGTCTATGTGCATGGATAGAAATACTCAATATTGTCAAGATGTCAGTTCTTCCCAACTTTTCAGTTGGAAAGAAGAATCTATATTTTCAATGCAATCTCAACCCAGATTTCAGCAAGTTATTTTGTGGCTATAAACAAACTGACTCTAAAGTTTATGTGGAGAGAGAAAAGCCCCAGAATAGCCAACACAATACTGGAGAAGAACAGTCAGAGAACTGACACTACCTGACTTCAAGACTTACCATAAAGTTTCAGTAATCAAGACAGTGTGGTATTGACAAAAGGATGGACAAATAGATCAATGGAAAATAATACAGAGTCCACAAATAGATTCTCATAAATATAGTCAACTAAATTTATCAAAGAAGCAAAGGCACTACAATGAAGCAAGTCTTTTCAACAAACCGGGCTGGAACAGCTGGACACTCACATGCAAGAAATGGATCAAGACGTGGATTTTACACACTTCACAAAAAAATCATTCAAAGTTAATAGTAGTCCTAAATTTAAAACAAGGAACTATAAAACTCCCAGAGGATAACAGGATAAAACCTAGGCGACTTTGGATATAGTGGTGACATTTTAGATACGACACCACATACATGCTTTATGAAAAAAATGATAAGCTAAATTTCAGTAAAATTAAAAAAAAATCTGCTCTGTGAAAGTCAATGTCAAGAGAATGAGAAGGCAAGTTGCAGACTGAGATAAAATATTTGCAAAAGACGTATCTGATAAAGGATTTTTATCCTAAATATACAAGGAACTCTTAAAACTAATAAATAAATGAACAGCCCAATTAAAAACTGGCAAAAGACTTCAACAAACACCCCACCAAAGAAGATATACAGATGGCAAATAGACATATGAAAAGATGCTCAACATCATATGGCATAAGAGAAATGCAAATTAAAACAACAAAGAGATACCATTACACGTCTATTAGAATGGCCAAGATCCAAAACATTGTCAATACCAAATGCTGGTGAGGATGTGGAACAACAGGGACTCTTATTCATTGCCAGTGGGGATACAAAATGTTACAGCCCTTTAGAAGACAGTTTGTCAGTTTCTTACAAAACTCACTATACTTTTATTACACTACCCAGCAATCTCACACCTTGGTATTCGCACAAAAGAATTTGCCCCCTTCGAAGGGTTAGAGACAGTAGATCAAGGACTTCAATGTATTTTCTTAAGCTTTACAATCCCTATGCCAAGACCAGCAATGACGGAGAGTTTCTGTTGCTGCACATCCTCATCAACGATTGGTATTGTCGGTATTTTGGATTTTGGCCATCTAATAGGTGTGTAAGGGTATCTTTCTGTTGTTTTAATTTATATTTACCTTATGACATATGATGTTGAGCGTTTTTTCATATGCTTATTTGCCATCTGTGTATCTTCTTTGATGTGGTATCTGTCAAATCTTTATTATACCATCATTATTAGTAGAAAACCTTGAAAATTTAAAGAAACTGGGAATTTGTTCTTTAGGAGTAAAAAGGAAATAAACGAGATCTTGGCTTTTACTTCAACTAGGTTTAAGAGAGAAAGTCTGGGATGGAACAGACAGTGGCAATTTCAAGAGAACAGAGAAGAGGGCAGTGGAATCATCTATATGGCCTCAAGTAAGGGAGGAAATCCGAGCCTCGATAGGCCTGTGTGGGTATGACGATTCATTCCTTGCTACTTCCCTCCATACCTCCAAAATAAATAATGATTCCCAAATCGCCCTAGTGCTGTTCTAACAATCCCATAAAGACTTCTGTAGAAAAAGAAAAAAAAAGAAGAAATTCAAGATGTCACAATGGTTTGGTGGCCACTAATATTATATATCAGTGAGCTGATTTACCTTTCCACAAGGGCAGAAGCCAGCCCTGTCTTAGAATTTATTTCTACATAGTCACCTTCTCTCTTAACTCCAGGCAATTCCTTCAGCACCTGTGTAACTTGCTTATACCCAAATTAAACTACAGACATTTGTATGCTGTCTTGTAAATATTAGTTTTTTTAAAAGGTTTTTATTTTCTATGACTTTAGCTATACAACAAAAGCATGAGAGTAGGCTCTCTGACTTTTCTTTTCTTTTGCAACCATAATATTTATTTATGTAATGCACTTCTTTTGGTTAACACTGCATTTAAGCAGTACCATTCATATTTGAGATTATTTCTATTGTGTACATGTGTAGATAAACATATATATCATATACATAGAAATATACATACGATATATACTATATAGTAGAATATAAATACAATGTGACAACATTTACATTATCCTAGCTTTTATCACCCAGATTGAAAGGGAATTTGGCCAGCCTCTGCCTCATGTTTAGAAAGCACATCAGTCATTCAGTCATTTCCAGAGTGATGGATACTGAACCAAGGTATTCAGACACCTTCCTGGTTTGCTTCCATAGACAAAGATCCTCTCTCTGCTGGTATGTACTGACATGTGCAGATGGACTCAGATCATAATGTTATCTTACATGGCATCTTCTATTTTTGTTTCTCTCACAAATAAAGTTTTGAATAACATGCTAGCAAAATGAGAACTATGGCATTCCAATGTATCAACTTAAGCATGGTATGATTAACTATTAAATATGTGTGGTCCTTCATGTTTGAAGAATGCTATGGTTAGGGAAAGTAAAGTGTAACCATCGGGGTCTGGGTAGAAAATAGGATTTCCTTAGATGTTTTACATGCAAAAATTTGATAAAGGGACCATGCATGAAGACACAGTCATGGTTAAAATACAGGCAAGATATGTGGAGACACTCAGAGGTGTTAGCAGAAGAAAGCAGTGAGCACCCTAGGGGAAGTGTGGGGGAATAATGTAACCACAGCCTAGCAAGACAGAGTAGGAGCTGGGAAGTATAGGCTGCCCAGCTAACCATAGTCATAGAGGGACAATGTCATTCCAGAAAGATGGTATCAACACAGGGGTGGGAAGGATAGACAGGTGGGGAAAAAAGGGAGTGGCATGGATAAATGAAGGATTGGGAAATGTGGAGTTAGAGATAGGTAAGAACTATACCAATCACTTTCCCCCAATGTCTCATCCTCCTGGTAACCTGATTCCTTCCCTCCCCTATGACCTGAAGCCAACCAGAGGCTAGCCAGCAAGAACTTGGGCAGGCATCCACAGGGCAGGACAGTGAAGAGAAGGCAGTGGAGAAGGCGGGCAGATGGAGAGTAGGCGGCAAACAAGGGAATTGTGCTATTATAAAACACAACCCTCATAAAAGCTAATTCACCAGATTATCACTTCTAAACTGTTAATTACTTTAGACCTAGCTCCTAAAATAGAGGCACACATAGAAATGGCACAGAATCCCAGGTTCTGTCAGGGAGGCAACCAGAATTGGTTAAAAGTGACTATGGTTATGATGCAGAGACCCCAAAACTAGAGTGAAGAGGTAAGAAGTGGCATGCCCCAGCTCATTCCAACATTTGGCCAATTTTAAGGGGGGTTTAGAGTCTCTTAATTAGGAGACACATTAGTTTTTAATAGAGTTGGGCCAACATTTCTGTACTTGAATCTCATGTGTTTCACAAGCTCATCATTCACTCTCCATGAATATGCACTAGACAGAGATTTCCTTGAGGCTGGTAACAATAAGGACTTTATATCATTAGCAAAATTCTGGATCTACTGTGGCTTAATCACATTCTTCTCTACACTAAAATCTCTATTAGGTCCTGCTGATTTTTCCACAAGATTAATTTTCATATCATACTTTACATTTATTGTCATTTTCAAATATTTTAGCCACAAAATGATCCTTAAAACATATCTCTGCATATTCATGCATATATGTGTTTTTATATTTATACAAAGAATACATACATTTTGAGAGTCATTGGGTGTCGATGAATTTACTCAAACACCATTAAAGAGCATCAAAAATTTGTTTGGCACGTTCAAATCTGAAGAAGCAGCTGGTGTGAAAAATAAAGGCCATGCGGCAGGTTTCTCTTAACGAAGAGGCACTCAGCCTTTATCGTAAATATATTTTAAAGGCTAATGTACTTGGTAGAGCTCACAAGTACAGTCAGAATACAAAACACATCTCCAATCAGCAGTGCTTCACTTACTGAAGTTAATTGCTAAAAATAATAATAATGCCAAGGGTTAAGAGAGAGAATCTAGTACTTAACAAGTGCCCCCAGAAAGCTAAGTCAGATTAGATACCTAGCAAAGGGAAGGCCATGCTGGTGTTCCTCACATTTTCCTGTCTAGATCCTTGTCAAGAGAAAACCATCCTTCAGATGTCAAGAAGGATTTGTGAGCATTAGTCTAATTTTCCTTTCAGGATAAGGAAGCAAATAACTTTCATGAAGGAAGTCTTTAGTGCTTTACCAATATGCTCAATTTTCTGCCAGATGCATGAAATGGCTGTTTGACATCAGCACTGCCTGCACTGTTCATCTCTTTTTGTATTGATTTATCTGCTAACCTTGACGAGCCAGTCTTAGATTGCAGATTGGTCACGCAGCAGGACAGAACCATTTTGCTTGGTGACAACTTGCATTTGTGATTGGCAGCCACCCTGCAACCAAACTGCCTAGCATCTCCAAAGTATCTTGAATCTTTCCAAGGAATAGCAATTTTTCCTTCTCTGCACAATCTTAATTTAAGAATTAGGGAAGGCATCACTGTAAAACAGCCAACTCCCTTATTTACTGTAACAATCACAGGCTGTCACATTCTGCCACCCAATCATTCAGGAAATGTTTTTCCCAGATTTGGGTGCTGTGCTTGGGGCTCCAGGAAATGGGAGAGAACTTCTAGGCTCAAAAAAACTTAATCAAGGGGGAAGAAGAAACAGACACACACACACACACACACACACACACACACACTCACACACACACACACAGAGTCATGCATGCAACCATGCATACACATACTTACACACGGTGGCAGGTAATGCCAGTGCACCCATATTCCCTTGATCCATCCCACATGTCACATGCATCATCAGTAGACAAGTTGTAGACAAGCCTATGGCATCCTATTTTATATAGATCTGTCTTTCTGAGAACTTTCTCTGGCCCCTAGAGGGGACAGGAGGGTGCTCGGCTTGAACAAGCCAGAACTGATAGAAAGCTGCCACCTCTGGGAATAATCCTTACCCAGTAAGTGATGAGAATTGGTGGGCAAGTACCTCAGCCTCCTTGACCCTCACTGGCACAGCTATGAAGCCTGGTCCTTATGGTTTCTCAGAAAAATGAACCCCTGTATTGGTTTCTTACTGCTGCGGTAACAACCCCCCATAAACTCAGTGACTTAGAACAATACAAATGCATTATCTTACAGTTCTGCAGGCCAACATTCTGAAATAAATTTTACTGAGCAAAAATCATGATTAGGGCAGGACTGCATTCCTACTGGAGGCACTGGAGCAAATCCATGCCCTTGTGTTCTCCAGCTTTCAGAGGCCACATGCATTCCTTGGCTCGTGGCTTTTTCCTCACATCACTGCGACATCTGATTCCACTGTCACATCTCCTTCCCTCCCTCTGCTTCTGCTGTAATGGTGCATTGTCTTCTCTGACTCTGACCCTCCTGCCTTCCTCATATAAGGACCATTGTGATCATACTGGGCCCATGGGGATCATCCAGAATCCTCCCATCCCAATATCTTGAACTTCATCAACATCTGCAAAGTCTCTTTTGCCATGCAAGGAAACATATTCATAGGTTGTGTGAACTAGGATGTGGACCTCTTTTTGAGGCCATAGTTTAGGTTACCACAGTCTCCAACAAAAATGAACTCTTGTTGCCAGAGCAATAACCCATTTGTTAATGTACCCTTCCTTGGCTTTACTCCCCTCCTCTCTCCCTCCTTTCTCCCCATCCTACTGTTTATGAGATTGCCTCTCAGATGTCTTTTATCCAACTTTTGATCTCAAATTTTAAAACTCTCACGTACTCATCAAATTTTAAAAATAATATAACAGGTATCCAAAGACAGAATCTCATTTAAAAAAAAACTCATTGAAAATATTATTTAAAAGTCTGATTAAAAAAATAATACACCAGGCTGGGCATGGAGGTTCACGGCTGTAAAATAGGTGTAGGAGGATGTTCCTACAGTGTTCCAATGAAGCACTGCTGATTGGAGATGTGTTTCGTATTCTGACTGTACTTGCAAGCTCTACCAAGTACATTAGCCTTCAAAATATATTTACGATAAAGGCTGAGTGCCTCTTCCTTAAGAGGCCACCTGGCTTCCTTGAGGCCAGGTGTTCAAGGCCAGCCTGGGCAATATAGTGATGTCCCATGTATACAAAAGAAGTTCGCCTGGTATGGTGGTACATGCCTGTAGTCCCAGCTACTTGGCAGGCTGAGGCAGGAGGATCACTTGAGCCCAGAAGTTCAAGGCTGCAGTTTGCTCTGATTGTGCCACTGTATTCCAGCATGGGTGACAGAGTGAGGCCCTGTCTCAAAAACAAAAACTAAAAATAGAGAAAAGGAACAGAAAAGGGGAGCAAAAACAGTATAGAAATTCAGATACAGCGGAGATCAGTCCAAGTGGAAATCTAGAAGGTGTCATAGAGAAGAAAGGATTTCAGTCAGACTTCAAAGAATGGGCATATTGTTGATAGTCTAATGAGTAGTTCGAGATTTTTCCTCTTTCTCAAAAATATGTATCAGAGCCAGTTTCTGACAAACCAAAAGAAATACCATCATCTTGAAATCAAACATTTATCAAAAATTTTTCAAGTTCCCAAGTAGAGACATATGACCCAGATTTTCAAACACCTGAAGACCTTCCATTTTATCTGCAGGATTCCAAAGCCAGAGCAATGCTTTACAGGGATATCTTGCTGGTTTTTCTTCTCTGTTATTGAAGTAGAATGCAACAATCAAATTGAATGAATAGTTATTGTGTCTCAAATACAACTCTACCAGCTCAGGGAAACACCAGAATAAGGATGTAAAAATTCCACTGCGCTCACGCAATTGACAGACTTACTGGGGAAGCAAAACCACAACACAGTCTTAAAATTGGAAAACCAAGCCTGTATGTTTGTTTTGTTTTGTTTTTAGGAGAGGCCACATCATTAATACTTTTTGATGTCACGGGGCAAATCCTATGCAGAAAGAAAACTTGACTATCAATGACTTTGAGCAGCACAGTGATTCAGAAGATTCCGACTTTATGAAGGCTTAGGAATACCTCACTCTCCTTATTTCACTTTCATTTTCCTTTTGCGTGTGCGAAAGAGTGATATATCACAAAAGCCTATGTCTAAAATGAATCTAAAAGTGCTCTTTTGATAAATATAAAATACAAATTTTAAGGGGTGATAAGGCATTGTATCATATTTCATGTATTCTAAAGGTATACAAAATTACAGCAGCATCTTACAGTTGCTAGAATTTAGGATTCAAAAAAGTATAACATTGTGAAGTGACAAATCAGTCAAAAATCTAGATAACTTATCTTTTATTAAAACTTAATAAAGGATGTATTTGGCCTCAAATATTTTGCTTCACTCTCAAGGCCGAGTGACATAAATTTAATGGAAGAATAGGGGTGGCCCCATCTCCTCCCTTTCTTTGTTCTCCTATGGTATCATTTTTTTGCAATATATTTCCCTTATAGAAGGCTGCAAAGAGCATTTTCTTCTCCCCAAATAATTTTAGAGGGTTTGATGAACCTGAAAAGCTAGAAGTAGAAAGTCAGGCTAAGAATAGTGGGATTAAATGTTTTCTACCATCAGAATTACCTTTCAAATGGTAGGAGACATTCTGGGCAAGCCTGCAGTAGCCACAGTGCACTCTTCTCTGAGGATTACATGGCTATCTGGAAGAGGACTTATTCCTGTCCTTGTTACAAGTGACTGCACACGCTGACACTAACGGGGCATGGGGCTTCCCCTTGGCATGTGTGTGGCAGGCAGCCAGGGCTGTTCGGCCAGCATGATGGATGGCTGCTGGGTGTGGCTGCTGCAGTGTGGGGAAGTTTGCTGAGGGAATACATTGATGGCTGTAGATGCTGAGAAACGTAGTTCTGTTTTTGCCCTCCATACTGCATTAAATGATCTCCCATCTGAATGCGATTTTCCTGGAAACTCTCATGCAGTTGCCATGGAAAAGAATTTGTCCCCACCTTTCATTCCTACCTAAAAGAAAGCTTGCCACATCTTTAATGCCAGCAGAAAAAGTTTCACCAGCATGGCTTTCAAACTTTCTTGCAGATTCATCATCCATCTAAAGGAACAGAGAGGTACCTTGTAGTGGTGGGATGGTGGGGTGTGGAGGAGATATTACTATACAGTCCTACCTTGGTGTCCGAAGGGAATTGGTTCCAGGACTCCCCACAGACACTGAAACCACAGATGCTCAAGTCTCTGATAAAAATGGAATAGTATTTGCATACAACCTATGCGCATCTTCTTAAATATTTAAAATAGGCCCTAGATTACTTATACTACCTAATAAAATGTAAATGTCATGTTAACAGTTGCCATATTGTATTCTTTATTTGCGTTATTTTTTAATTGCTGTTTTGTTATTTATTTTTTTTCTTAATATTTTCAATCAGCAGTTGTTTGAATCTGTAGACGTGGATCCCCCAGATACGGAGAGTTGACTGTAGGGGCGAGGGAGAAGCGATCCTGCCTCCAAGTACAACGGTGATTCCTACCCAATGTGGGGAGACATATGCCTACAGGACAAGGCCTCCACGCTGGTTAGGCTAAGTCAGGGAGTGGATAGGGCTGACATCCAGCCAGGTCAGCTGCCAAGGTCTGTGTTCAAGTTCAAGGGTGACAACCTCCCCACCTTGACCCCAAGAACGAACTACTTTCTCTTGCACAAAAGCAATTAGACTGCCAAGCCATGCACCTATAGGGTTGCCTCTGTTCCCAAAGGGTGATTTTGCTCTAATTTGTATGAAGTTACTGTGTATACTGGCAGGCACCCTGGAACTGAGTGACTTTTCTCATTGCTCATTTTTAATCTGTGCTTCATGAAAATCAGCCAGCTACTGATATTGATGGGAGTACATTAGGCATTCTGAAGCAGGAGAAAACAAAGAGAGCTGAGAACCACCAAATTAGAGGTTGGGAGAAGATCTGCACTACAGAGTGTGAGAGGCTTTCTTGTCCATTATCTTTTGCTCACAGTATCCCAGCTCAGATGTCAAGGCTGGGCAAGGCGGGTAGTTGGGACAACATGAAGCCTCGCTCATTAAGTGAAATTTCATCCTAAGGGATAATAAAAACAAACCAATAAAAGATAAACAACAACAAATGTAGAATGAATACATAGAAATACAAGTTGGAAAGCTAAAGCATAAATCAACCATGAAGTTGCTAGTTATAAATGATTTAGGATAAAATGCTGTTATTAATAGCTAATATATATCAAGCTCTTACAATGAGATATTTACTCTGTTAAGAGTTTTCAACTGCCTTATTTCATTTAAGTTCTCCCAGTGATACTATTTCAGGTTAGATGTAATGAATTCTCCTTCCTATTTTATAAAGAAACAAACTGAGGTCCGCAATGGCATGAGTTTGCCTAGACTTGCACAGCTAATAGGGACTTGAGCCAGGATTCAAATCTAGGCAGTTTGAACTCCAAAACCACACTCTGGAACATGCAGACACATTTCTATGTTGGAAAACAAAAGATCTTAAGATAATTTTGCTTCTTTTAGCTGATAGAAAACTGACCCTTTGAGGAGTATGCTATTTAAAAACATGCAAATCTGATTAGTAAACCCACGTGGGTATCACTTGTGAAGAGAAATGCAAACTGGGACTAGAGAAAGGAAATAAGTCAGGGAGCTGTTAAGAGCAGGATAGATACTAGCAGAATTGGAAACTAAGGGAATTGGAAAGTCACTGTAGCACAACCAATAGCTATTATTTTTTAAAATGCATGCAAGGGTAGAATTCCCTCAAGCTTAGAAAACAGTAAATTTAATACTCAGCTCAGAAAATGGGACCAGGGATGGCTGTCCTCACTACAAACAGTTGAAATGCAATGTTGGAATGCTGTTTTCTATTGTCTTGGGGGGATGTCTTCAGGCAAAAGTTACTCCCTGATAGATGGTAAATGGGTCAGACATTGACCCAGTCTAATTTTATTCTTCTCTGATTTCTGGTGGACAGATTTTAAAACTGACAGAGGATTCATGGTAGATATTTGCCTCCTATAATTCCAGCCTTTTCACTGTGCAAATATTTTTGAATGCCTACTCTGTACCCTAGTCTGTACACATTCTTCAGCATCCCATACTCTACCTAGAGAGACCAAAATCAACATCTATTGAATGGTGATTTTGGGCCAAACACACTGTTAGGGACCATGCCATATATTGTTTCTAATCTTCCCAATACACCTGAAGGCCAGGCCTTATTATTTTAGTTACTTAGATGAGTAATATGAAGCTCAGAGATGTGAAATAACTAGTTTAACACCACACAGCTGGTAAGTGATAAAGATGAGTCAATCTGGGTGGAGGGGCTCAAAAGTTCATTCTTGCTATTGTTTTCTATTGGGATTAAGACAATAAATTAGAAGAATGAGAAAAAGTTGTTTTAGGAGTTCAGGGGCAAGCAAAATTCTTACCAGATTAGGGATAAAAAGCAGAGAATATAAGACCAGAAAAACTTCCTGGAAGAAATGTATTTATGGCAAACCCCAGAGGATAATGGGATTTACACATGAAATAGAAGACAAGATTCTGTAGAGGTAGTGTGAGCATAGGTACCGGGCCCGAAAAGCATAAAACATGGACTTTACTGCATCAAGTTCAGTTACGGGAAAGAACATTGGGACATAAGGTAAGAAACAAGTTAATAAAACAGATACTGAAATCATAGGACATAGAATAAACTTGGATGATAGCAAGAGGGGAAAAGGTGAGAAATATTCAACAGTTGTGGAGAGAAAAAATACTGGAAAATAGTTGGCAACAAACTACATGTGGGAACAAGGTGAAAGAAATGGTTATGAGTAACTGGGGATTTAAGGCTTGAATAATGGTGTCATTAATAGAAAAAAACAGGAAGAGAAAGAAAAATAAGATGCAGACTTAGTATTAGACTAAGTAAATCTGAAGCCAGTGAAACAAACGAAGGAGATGTCCAAAGTGAACTGACTTGAAAAGTCAAAGTTAGAGAAGGGTATAGTCTTCCAAGCCTGCAGTTGAGTAAGACACATTACTTAAAGGAAAGAGTAAGGAGAGACAAGATGGAAATAAAGGAAGAAGATTAACTAGGAAAGAGCATCTGGGAAAGATGTGGGCAGATAAGTGAAAAGAGAACCAAGAAAACATAGAAACGTCAACAGAAAGCCTTTTTCAAAAAAGAAGAGATGGTGTTGAAGCACTCAAAGCTACAGAAAACTCAAGACAAATGAGCACCCAGAATACAGAAGTTGGCTCTTTTCCTTGGAGGTTGTTGGTATATACTTTGAGGAAATGGTTTGGGACCAGGAAGGAGGAAGGTGCCACATTGAAAATGGTTTGGGATCATTGTGGGGAGATGGTAAAAACAGTAAATGTAGTCTCTTTGTTCAAGGAGTTTTAGGAAAGGTAGAAGATAAGCTTGTTCAGGATCTTAGAGTCAAGAAAAGCAGTTTTTTGCTTGTTTGTTTTTAAGTAAGAGGACAGATTTGTTTGCTGTGGAAGAAAAATATTTAGTTTGGAAGGGGGAATGAAAAGGGATCAGAAAGAGGAGGATAATTGATAGATCATCAATCTGAAGAAAGAGGTAGAAGAGTTGGAATCCACATCAAAGGCAGAGGAGCTGACTGTAAGGAAGATTGGGAGATAATTCCTTCTTTTAGACAGAAAAGAAGGAGAAGGAAATGGATGAAGATACAAAAAAATGTAGTGGAAGAGAGGAAGGAACTGGAAAGTCCCATGTTACAGGTTCATTTATCTCATTTAAGAAAGAAACTAAGTAATATACAGAGTGTACTTGGCAGAAGTTCAGGTCAGCAGTGGAGGCTTTATTAGGACCTGAAAACCCACAGGTGTGGGAATCAAACAGACATGAAATATAAAGTTTTTTTGAGTTCTGTGTAAGTTACCATCTCAGCCCCAGAGTTAACATGAAGAAAACGGGAATAACACTACCTAAAAGGTTGAGGTTTGAATATATGCAATCACATCAAATTCTTAGCACAATAGGTGTTATAATGAGTACTCTTTTCCTACTTGCCATTCCTTGAGTGGAGCAGGGAACACTGGGATTGAATGCAGGGAAGGATATAGTAGGCAAGTGATTAGAGATGAACCCTAGGAGTACTGATAAGTGGTAAGGGCCCAGCTGAGAAGCAATAGAAGTTCAAGTGTGGAAGAAGAGCATGTGTGATGGGAAAATACAGCTGGCCTGTCATCCCTATGCTGATAGTTTTGGAAGAGAATTGGACAATGTGAGTAGCAGTATTTCCCCAAGAATGAGAACTAAGTGACTAATAAAGAAAGAAGGGGGCCGGGCATGGTGGCTCACACCTGTAATCCCAGCACTTTGGGCAGATCACGAGGTCAGGAGATTGAGACCATCCTGGCTAACACAGTGAGACCCCGTCTCTACCGAAAATAAAAAAAATTAGCTGGGCGTGGTGGTGGGCGCCTGTAGTCCCAGCTACTCGGGAGGCTGAGGCAGGAGAACGGTGTAAACCCAGGAGGCGGAGCTTGCAGTGAGCCAAGATCATACCACTGCACTCCAGCCTGGGCGACAGAGCCAGACTCCGTCTCAAAAAAAAAAAAAAAAAAAAAAAAAAAAAAAAAAAAAAAAAAAAAAAAAAAAAACCAAAAAAGAAAGAAGGGAAAGGACAAAAAACAAAGAGGAGAAAGGGACACATATAAGACCATTGTTGATATAATCAACCATGGGATCCAAGATGGATGAAGGAGGTAGGAACAAAAAAAGAGAAAACTTTTTATAAGCCCAATAACAGGGATGAGTTGGGAGACCAGGAAGCATGCCAGGGAACAGAGCATTAGCAAAGCCAAGGACTAAGAGAAGCCAAAGAAGGAAGTGAGGGAGGACAAGAGATCAAAGGTGGCAGAGAGGAGGAGTTTTATGTTCAGAACCACAGTGATGCAGAAGCTGTAGGTGAGGCAAGGTCTGGGATGGCAGCTGAAATAGAGGCAGAAGAATACAGGAACTGCTATATCAGGATGCAATATCCCCAGAAACAACGGCAGAGAAGAATAGGAAAGAAGATGGCCAGTGTCCTGCCACTGAGAAACAGCCCTGGACCACCACAGATGGAGGCAGCGAGGGTGGAAAGGGAGAGAACCATGAGGCTTGTGGACACAAGCCAAGATGGGATTGGTGGTATCTGTGCAGCATAAGAAAGTGGCCCAGAAGTGCAAGGGATGCCCTGGTTCTTCCTCTGCACTCCGCAGGTGGCAGGGAGATGACACACAAAGGAGTAGCTTCCCCCTCCATCCCCTGTTGAAGGTTAGGAGGAGATGGTACCTCAGGGGAAAGCCAGGCTTCAGTTTTATAGTGACAAGGTGAAACAAACATCCAAGAAGCTGAGAAGAAGGGAAGTTTATTCAAAGTTGTACAGAAAGGGCTGGGCACAGTGGCTCACACCTGTAATCCCAGCACTTTGGGAAGCATAGGAGGGCAGATCACGAGGTCAGGAGATCGAGACCATCCTGGTTAACACGGTGAAACCCCGTGTCTACTAAAAATACTGGGCGTGGTGGCACGCGCCTGTAATCTCAGCTGCCCAGGAGGCTGAGGCAGGAGAATCGCTTGAACCCAGGAGGCGGAGGTTGCAGTGAGCCAACATTGCACCATTATACTCCAACCTAAGCGACAGAGCAAGACTCTGTCTCAAAAACAAAACAAACAAACAAACAAAAATTGTACAGAAAGATAGACTTACTTCCGAGAAATGTGGGAAAACTAGGGAATTGTCAAGTTGACAACTAAGTTGTTTTCAACTAATTTTTTGATGAGACCTAGAGCAAATTCCTTAACTTACCTGTGCCTCTAGATAGTGGAAATAATGAAGAGACCTCATATCATCGTTCTGAGGGTAAAATCAGTTAAAAAAAGAAAGCCTTTAGAATAGGGCCTGGTATGGAGTCGGTGCTTGGTACATTACTGTTAGGAGTAATATTGGGATGGGGTGTCTGGAGCCATTTGCATAAACCCCCTTCATCCCTTCTCTCTACTGTGTTCTCCATCTCGAATGTATCCTGTTGTCCCCGGGACATGCTCTTTGGATGGCTCCTTACATTCCCACTGGCATCGCCCAGGCCCAAGGCCCCTTTCTTGTGGACTGGATTCCTGCTCAGTTGGTCTCCTTGCTTCCATTTCTCTCCCCCTCCCCTGCTTCCAACCCCTTTTGTACCCAGCTGCCAGGCATGACCCTGCCTAATGACACACACACTGGGGCCCTGCTTCCCATAAGCTCCATCATCTCTGTGGACCCCAGGCCCTCCATAGCTTGACATCGATCTCACTACCCACCTGTATTTCACAACTCCCCAACATGGGCTTTCAGTGCAGCCACATCCCAGGCCTCCATGTGAACCCTGTTTGTTCCAGTTTCCATGCCCTCACCTGTGCTATTTCACTACCTTCCCAGGCCTCTATGTGTACCCTGTTTGCTCCAGTTTCCATGCCCTGACCTGTGCTATTCCACTACCTTCTTTTCTTCCTGCAAATGAATTCTACCTCTCATTTCAGATCATCCCCACTTCCCACCTCCTATCTTCTGCTCATCTCTGACTATGCCAACCAACAGATTTTCCCATCAATCCTTTTTTGTGCATATTATATACATTTCCTAGCCAGCAGTAATCTCTTATAGGGTCAGGACCATGTCTTACTTTTTCTTCTTTTTAATTCCCCACAGAATGTATGCCAGTGTTGAATGCATAGTTGTCAATCAGTGGTTGTCAGCAATTGGCTTTAGTGTTCACCACATGAGCTCCTACATATCTTCTGTAGTCTAGTGAGCTCAGTGAAAATGATATGAACTGCATAGAAATGTGTTTCAAAAATATCCCCCCTTCCATTCTTGGAGGTCTTGCAAAATGACAGAAATTCCATTATTATGGGTTTATCCTTTGGGTCTTGAATATTTTTCCATCTTCTAATACTTCTAAGAGAGTGAAAATGTCCCCAAGGCAGGGAGAATGTCTTATTGCATGACAGAGTGATACTTTGCATGGAGATTGAGATGGCTGACAGGGAGGAAGACTAGGGAAGATGGCTTAGAGCATGGCCTTTTGATATAGGAGATCTATCTGAGGAGAAAGGATGCAAGAACAGCAGGAGATGGGTAATAGAAAAAATAAAAGGAAGCACACAAAAGGCAAAGTGTATGGAATAAACTCACCTTATTGACACAAAGATAGTGATTCCATGTCCAGACAACCTTTTAAGGTCTGCTCTGTGACTGCACAGTCACTGAGCTTCTCTCTTTGTCTACAAGCTGTTTTGTTGCTGTTGTTTTGTTTTGTTTTTTTGTTTTGAGCCAAACTGTTTTCATAGATAATGTCATAATACATCCTAAGTAATTTGAAGCAAGGTGCAAATCACTAGTCAACTGTGAAATCATCAGAGCATGAGGAATGGAACAGGAACAACACGAAGATACTGGTTTCATTTGTAGTTAAGACACCAACAAGGCTAAACACCAATTTCTTCCCACTGACTTAAATCAATAGCTTCTTTCTCTCTTTCTTTTTTTTTTAATTGAATAGAAGTATGGAGGAAATATCCTCTTAACATGTTCAATACTTCCTCAGCACAAGTACTTTTGAAAGGGGTCCTGCATCTAATTTTGTTAGTTGATGTGGATCCTGCATTTAATTATGTTCTGACACTGGCCATTAGTCCTTATTCAAATTCAATGCAGCGGCAGACATATTCATTACCGACAAAAGACATTTATACTCTAGTGGGAGGAAAACATAAAATTTGCCATCTAAAGAGTAAAGGTCTATCCAGAAAGTAAAAAGAGAGAACCTGGACTCTGCTTTCTGACATATAGCCACCTTACCCGCATCATGGTAGACGCTTGGAAATCAGATTGCCATTTCTAGACATTTCTTGAATAGTAGCATACGATCTTAACATCACAGAAACTTTAGTTTCAGTAAGAACTTCACGCAAATTAGAATGCAGTCTGCTGTTCTCAGAGGACACCCTCTCCTTCGCCACTACACACTCAGGAAGAAACAAGAGTACCTGGCACTTGGTAGCAGAAAATGAACATTTGTGGACCGAATAAACAAAGTTCTACTTTTCACATTTTTTTTACCATGCCTACACCAAGTTGAATCAATAAATATTTGATTTATTCTTCTGCTGCAAAATTCATTAACCACATGGCTGCACCTTCCTAAAAGATTATATACTGTGGCCAGTTTCTTCACAATAAAATATAAAGAAAAGGAGATCTCTCTTATGAGAGAGAGGAGAGACAGAGAATATTTGGAATGAGAGAGAGAGAGAAAAAATAACCTCCTGAATCCCAATTTTCTCATTTGTAAAATGGGGAGTGCAATGTTTCTCCTGGAGAGGTAGGAAAGATGAACTGAGATAATATATGCATTGCACCTGTCTAACACAGACAGAGCTGTGCCCCAACCTCACTCTCCACCTTGCCCGGCTCCCCTTCAGGAATATGGTTTGAGTGGCTAAATGCTGGTTTCTCATTTTCACGTTAAAAGTCAAAAACTATTCTAAAGTTATGATGTATCATGGTAGATACATCTTCTCAAAAACAAAATAAAAAAATACCATTTATACTTTAAATATCCCAGAAAAGTAGGCTTCATTCTTCCTATAAAGGCACTTCATTCTAAGGTGTTTAGAAATTTCCACCAGCTGACCTTCAGACAGAGATTTGAGCACAAGTAATTTATTTGGAGGATAATGCAAACAAATATATTTGAAGGACAAAGCAGTTACCACTGTGGACAGCTGGGGCTAAAGTCCACTGGGAAACTTTGGGAAATGGTATAGAACACACACTTCGGAGTTATCTTGTCTGAGGAGCAAAGGAGGTGCGTACTTATCCACTAGTTCCATCACTCATGGATCTAGGGCAGCTGGGATGTAGTGGGTGTTAATTCCTTGGCATTCTAGATTTGCCTGGTCTTCAGCAGAGCAGGTTCCAGCAGCCAGAGAATACCTTCATAGAGCAACACACTTTCTCCTGAGTGGATGTCAGGCTGCATGGACGTGGTGAGTGCAGACAGGAGGACCATAGGCAGGACAGCAACAATATCTGCGGCAATGCCCAACTTCAGCACCCACTGCATTTACAATAAATAGCTGCAAATTATGATTGCATCTATAAAGACTTGCTGGGCCTCTAAGGAATGTTCCTCCTCAGGAGTTAAAAAAAAAATCAATTTTTATAGGCTCTAGGGAAACCTTAAAAGAGTCTTTAAGAGCTTCTCTAGCCATGAAATATCCTCTTTCAGAGGACAAAAATAATTTTGGAGGGCTGCTTACAGAGTAGCAACTGTCACATAATGAGTTCAAATAAATAAAATTCACTTTGTAATTATAATACAGTCTTTTTTCTTCTTAGTGTCTCTCCAAGCCCTTGTTTTACAGGTTTTCACAGGAAGTATGCCAGAGAGAAATCAGACTGGAATTGTCATAATATAGAAAACAATAGAGGGAAGGAATAGCAAAGAATGATGAGACCACTGGTTCCAGTGACATGCCCATAGGCCATATCACAGTGTGAGGAGCTTGATAATTCTGGGCATTTTGTTAGATTCTGATCCAGTTCATAAAAATGCCACCGTTCACTTGTCAGACTCGAAGTGAATCACACCATCCTGTGTTCTTTTACCGACCTTTGCCCCATACCAACAGCTGTGTGCAGGTGAGATTGTCAACATAGTACTTGAATAAATGAGTGAATTAATTACTTTAATTGAATGAATTAATATATCCTCGGGGCTAAAATAATTTGGAAGTCTGCCTAATCTGTGTATTATAACAATGCCAGGCAATGAGCTAAATAGTTCAAAGCATTTATGGTTATGGAATGAATGAATATGAATGAACGAATGAATGAAAGAATAGCACACAAATGCGTTGACCTTTGCAGAATGCCCAGCCATCACTTTTTCTGAGCAATAAAGTCTTGGCTCAAACTTAAAGTAGCTCCCCGCCACCACTGTCACTCCATAATGTCCTTCTCTATTACATAACTCTGTTTCATTTCCTTTACAGTACACAGAACTTAACAAAATTATGTCACTTACTTATTTTCCCTTCACTAGGGTGAAAACTCTGCGGCAGCTGGAGCCATGTGTTACTTGCTCATCACTGTGTCCACGGAGCTGAGGACCCTGTCTGATACCTTAAGTGTGGGCTCAGTAAATATGGATGGTATGAATAAGAGGTGTGGCCATGGAAGTCACCTTCCTTCACAGGGTACGAAAGAAGAGATGCCAGCAAAGGTAAGGTGGGCACATGGGAGCACTTGTGGGTACAGTGGTGGAGGTTAGATCTTCATGCAAGGTCTTTGGATGTTGATGAAATGACCATCACTCTTGTGGATCCCCAGCCACATGTCTACCCCTTCCTCCCCGACCTGCAGGTGTGCCCTGTTTTCTCATGCCTCACAAGCTTAGAGAAGAATTGAAGCTCATCACCCCGCCTGATTGTAGACTATGGACAGCCCTGAGCCAGCGCTGCCCTCAAGGAATCTAGGAAATGTGTATTCATCTGTTTTAAAGTAATGAGGAGAAAATTCTGCCTACTCTGCAAAATCCATCCTGGGATTGCCAAGCATTCGTCTCATAGCCTGGGCCAGAACCTTGCTGAAGCCAGGACACTGGAAAGCTCTCAACATGGACAGAGCTGTGCCCCAACCTCACTCTCCACCTTGCCCGGCTCCCCTTCAGGAATATGACTTGAGTGGCTAAATGCTGGTTTTTCATTTTCATGTTAAGAGTCAAAAACTATTCTAAAGTTATGATGTATCATGGTAGATACATCTTTTTAAAAACAAAATAAAAACATAGCATTTGTACTTTAAATATCCCAGAAAAGTAGGCCTCATTCTTCTTATAAGGTGTTTAGAAATTACACCTTCATTCTAAGGGGTTTAGAAATTCCTACATACAAATGTGGCAAATCTCATTCACCTTAGTTATCTTTATTTATGACTCTACCTATGTAGAGTATTAAAAAAGTGATGTAACCTCCAAAAAATAGGGAGAGTATCAAGTAAAGAAAAAGATACAAGCTAGCTTTCACTGGTGAATATGCTGAGGGTAGAAAGAGAGTCAAAAAATCAAATCAGGTCTCCCTCCATGGGAGGTAAGTGCCTCATAGGAATGTGAGTCCTGCCCAGTGTTTATGGCCCATTTGCCAGGAGCCATTCACAGTTCAAGGCACTGGAGATACAAGGATGACTAAGACATGTATCCTAACCTCAAAAAGCCCAAGCGAAAAATAGACTTTTCAGGCAGAGCAATAATGAAGGTAGAAACAAAGCTGATCTAGAGACAGAGCAATTAATTTCCAGGGATGGCTAAGAAGGTGCTATATTAAGATGAAGTTCTGAAAGACAATTACCATCTGAACAGGTACATAAGGGTTAGATGATGTGATTATGCTTAATTTTTTCAGTACAGTCAGAGTGGGATAAAGCTAAAGCAAGAGTTTTAGAAGGGACTGGGAGATTCCAGGAATGGTTAACATACAAATTAAACATATCACTAGAATTTTTTTTCTCTAAAGATATTTCAAAAATCAGTGAGGAAGAAGGTTGGCTAGTTCATAGGGCAAGTGACTTAAATTATTAGGGAAATGAATTTCTATAAAAAATGATATTGGACAGACAGCAAAGTCATCCACATACTTTTCCCCATATCCCCACTCCCTCCCATTTCTGAGTAAATGGTCTCAGGGAATGACTTGTCTTTTGTGAAAAGAACAGCCAGTCAGACGGGCCAAGTATGGTGGCTCATGCCTGTAATCTCAGCACGTTGGGAGGCTGAAGCAGGAGGATCATTTGAGCCCAGGAGCTCAAGACTAGCCTGGGCAACACAGGGAGAACCCCATCTCTACCAAAAAAGTAAAAATTAGCCAGGCATGGTGGTGCATGCGGATTGCTTGAGTCTGGGAGCTCCAGGTTGCAGTGAGTCGTGATTGTGCCACTACACTCCAGCTTGGGTGACACGGTGAGACCTTGTTTCTGGAAAAAAACAAACAAACAAAAACTACAAGCTATGTGAGATGGCTGCACCATGAGTGAGTATCAGCTGATGGGTAGCAAACGTCCTTCATCGAATGGCTAAAATCATAGAAGGGACCAAGATACTTCAATCATCAATTTGTCTTGAGAGAAAAATAGAGGTTTTCCTCAAGCTGTAGGATCAAGAACAAGGTGCTTAACAGCAGGGTAAGTTTGAAATAAAATATTCAGTAAATGTAACCTGTTTTTAAATGTGCTTATTTTAAAATAAACTTTATATTTTACAGTAGTTTTTAAAGTTTTTTGTTTGTTTTTTGAGATGGAGTCTTACTCTGTTGCCCAGGCTGGAGTGCAGTGGCGCAATTGTGGCTCACTGCAACCTCTGCCTCCCGGGTTCACATGATTCTCCTGCTTCAGCTTCTCAAGTAGCTGAGATTATAGGACTGCACCATCACACCCAGCTAATTTTGTATTTTTGGTAGAGAGGGGGTTTTGCCATGTTTGCCAGGCTGGTCTTGAACTCCTGACCTCAAGTGATCTGCCCACCTCAGCCTCCCAAAATGCTGGGATTACAGGTGTGAGCCACCACACCTGGCCTAAAAGTATATTTTAACTGACTTCTTAGATTAATCCTTTGTTATATCTAGAAATTAGTAGTCATCTCCATTATCCTTTGCTGGAGTCAAGTGGTCCACATAGTCTAAGTCAGGTAAGGCAAATGTTTGGCTCTTCCCACCCATTACTTCCTCCTCCTCTGGCAAACATCACTAATTGATAACAGTACTCTTTGCTCTGAACCCAAATGAGCTCTCGGAATCCTTTTCAACACACCTCTTCAGGCGGTCATTCCTCCTATTGGCACTGACATATGGAATGTAGTGTACTGGCCATCTCTAGTTATGCCAAAGCTTCCCAACCCATTAACCATGCTCTCCTAGGGGAGCACTGGGTTAGTTCAAGAGTTTTGAGAATCCCTATGTATAACAAGACTAGCTTTTATCATGAATAGCATGTTTCATGCATACATCTGTTACTACTTTACAAATGTATACATTAGTTGTAGTTAATAAAATGCAAATAACTTTTTAAACGTTACCAAATTTCATAGTTGCCTTTTTATTACTATAGAATATTGGCTTGTGAATTTGATATTAGGGGAAAAATCCCTTTTATTGGATAAGTTTAAGAACCTCTGGTTGTCAGTCATAATCAGCATGGTCTATTAATGTCAACCACATGAGAACTTGTCCAAGTGGCAATTATAGCACCCACAAGGCAGACATCAATCTCTTTGTATAAATGCAGAGTTGTGACACAAATATATTACAAAGGGGAAGTTTATTCATTCAGTAAATATTTCTCTCCTTTTTTTTTTTTTTTACCAAATCTGAAGCTAAATCAAAAGCACTAGGCTTTCAAATCAACAAATAAACCAAGGTGTCAACAAACCAAAATATCACTTGCATATTTAAGAATACTCAGTTATAATATCTATTTGCCTCTTTGTCCAAATATAATATTAATAGAATTTGCCTTTCTTATCTTTCAAGAATTTTTTAGAATTATAAAAGCAGGAAGTCATGACGTGCTTTGGAAAGTAAACATGTTATACAAATGTAAGGGGCTCTCATCACTTTTAATTACATGTTATTTGCAATTAATGTATAGTAAAAAATGCAGTTTGAAATATATTCCTTAGGTTACATCAGTTTCTGGTGGTCTCTACTTTACAGACAAGAGCAAACACAATGAAAGCACACATTATTACTAGCTATCCCAACGGCACAGGCAAAATATCTATGAATGTGTACACTGTCCATGTGAAAGTCATGCCTTCACATTTCACAAGCATTCTCCCCAATCATTTTCCTAGAGTAAATTTGCACTTCATGTAAATGGTTTTTAAGGGGAAACTTTGTAGAATATTCCCAAAATTGGCAAGAAGGGAATTCTATCTGGAAACTAGATTTCATGTAGCTCTTCACAGACATATCATTTTCACCTAGCGGGACTCCAACATGATTTGGGTGGAATCTATAATTTCACTTTGTTCATAAAGGAAAAAAAAAATACCACCAGTTGAGAGTATGTTTAATAAAAGATGTAAATGAGGCTAAATGACCTAATACTAAAGAAAAAAATCTTATTTTTACACAGTAAGTTTACACAAAGAAGTCTACAGTTTGGTTGTTTTTACATAGAAAAGGCTGCATTTACACCTTGAATGCATAAACAAAATGTATAGTAATTCAGGAATAATCTTAAGGTTGCTATTTAAAGCCACCAAGTTTCTGGGTGGCTTGTCATGTGGCAAAGTAACTGCAAGAGTTCATTTTATTCAATATTTTCTGAGGACCAACTGAGTGCAAGTGCTAGAATGTTGACAATGAGGAGTTTTGCAAAAGAACTAATAATGAGAATAATTAATATTACATTTAAGTTTCATGAAATGATCATACAATTTGTCTAAAGTAGGTATTGTTATCCTTGTATTAAAATAAACCAAAGGGCTAAAGGAGAGTTAACTAACTTGTCCACTGTACTCCAGCTTGTATGTAAAGACCCATTCTAAATACTTCTATGTTCTTGTTAAGTGCTTATTAATGACACAGACCAGTTTCTTGCCTTCCTGGAGAGGACAGTCTAGTAGGGAAGAAAAATGTAACATATAACCCTAATATTAAACAGAATGTGTTAAGACTCAGATAAACATAGTTTATTGACACATACAGTAGGGAGAATTTATTTCTGGCAGGGTAGAAAGAGACAACTTCAATCAAATAGCTAGACAATGTTACTTTAACACATTCTCCTAAAGTAAATGAATACTTTCGTAAAATAAATAAATATCCAAGGAGAGCATCCTTGGAACACTTTTAACATGAATTCTTACCAAAAACTATGCTATAGAGCCAGGCATGGTGGCATGTGCCTGCAGTCCCAGCTACTCTGGAGGCTGAGGTGGGAGGCTCACTTGAGCCCAGGAGTCTAAGATTGCAGTGAGCTATGGTCATGCTCATAGCCCACTGCAATCCAGCCAGGGCAACACAGTAAGACTATACACACACACACACACACACACACACACACACACACACACACATATATATATATGGAGGGAGAGATAATTAAAGGGAAACTATTTATAATGAAGAAAAGTGGACTCACTCATCTCCACATCTACCCTCACTTCTCCATCACACTTAGGTTTTCTCTAGAGTGTGCAGAACTCATTCTGAAAATTGTTGATTTCATAGAAAAGATCACCAATCATACACAAATGTCTATGAGGCCATAGGAATTTGATAGAATTGGGAGTTCCTTCTTTTCAGGGCTATATCAGTCAGGTCAAGAAAGGCAAACAGAAACCACCACAGTTATTTTAAAAGAAAATGTAATAGAAGGAATTGGTTACATGGGTTTTGAAGGACTGAAAGGCATAAAGGGAGCCTTGAGCTAACAGGCAGTCAAAGCAGGAAGCAGCTACCACCCTAAGGGCTGGTGGAACAAAGGGAAGAAGTTTTGATCATTGCAACCTAGAGGAGTGTCCCCCACACAGTAGAAACCCAGACCATTGTGGAAGGAGCACTGTTCAGTTGGCATTGGAGGCTCTAGAACTTGAAAGAGCTCCCTCCGGAGCTGGGAGCAAGACCTCTGTGGAAAGGGTGCTGCCTGCTGGTGCTAATATTTCTGAGGAGAAGCTCAAGCCTGGTTCTCAGGTGCTACAGGGGTTGGAGGGTGGAAGCTGGAACCAGGTGGAAGCTGGAACCAACTGCCATTGCCAGGGTGAAGGATGTTGCCAAGCAGTCCTGGTGGAGACAGGAAGTAAACAGGAAATAATAGAAACACCGCAAAGAGATGTGTCATCTGCACCTCCTTCTCCTGAAAAGTTTCTGGGGTCTTGTTTTATCCATTTTGACATCACTCTTGGGTTCAAACGGGAGTAGAATGGCTTCAAGTAACTACAAACCTTCGTTCTCCTGGGTTCAGTTTCAGCAGAAACAATAGTGGTGTCTTTTTCCAGGAGCCACCCAAAACATCACTTTAGCGGAATGAATGTGCCCATCTCTGAATCAATCTCTGTAGCTAGAAGTGTAGAATCAACCAGTTGACCAGATTTCTGTCATAGGCATGTTCCTGGATCTGTTACTATGGCCAGTTTTGGGTCACAAACTACATCTTTGTGGCTAGAGATAGAAACTCATAAGAACCACTTGGACTGAGGGTGGAGAAGGGTGGCCCCCCAAAGAAAATTTGGTGCAATAATGTGACAAAAGGAAAAAGACAAGGCCAAACGCTGAGAAATGGAAACAAATATCTACCACAAGGATTGTCCTTGTATCCTAATCATAATCTCAGTTCTCAGTACTCCCATTAGCTCTCAGGAGAGAAAAGCTGTTTAGAAAAAGAGCAAGAAGTCTTTTGAACTCAGAAGACCCCTACTAACTTCATACTTCACTTCCCATTCCCCTCGCCCAGCTTCTTCCATCATTCTTAGAAACTTAGCAGGCAGCCGTAATTCTTTAGTCAGTTCAAAAAATCAAGACTGAAACCTTCTTGGATAATTATTAGTTAATGATCAGGATGGAGAGCATTTAGCTTCCTGGAAAGATCAAGGAAGCTTCTATAAAAGGATAGTAGGGGGGAAAAGGCTGCCATTAATACGGCAGGTATTAAGAAGCTGCTTCAGATGTTAAATAGGCAGCAGAGAGTTCTGCTAAATTTCTTCACCTTGGATAATTACATCCTAACACCAAATGAGCATCTATAACACTTCAGTCCTCTAATGGGGAGAGTGGGGAGGGGGCAGGAGATAGGAGAGACTTGGGCAAATAGCAGCAATAATGCATAGATAGTAATGAAGACGAGGCTGCAGCTAAAAGAGATTTTATTCTCTCTCTACAAATTTTTATCATTGAAAAATGTTTAAAAAGGCAAATTTCCTAGCTTTAAATATTAGTAACGTTTCTGAGATATTATGCCCTCAAGAAATGTTTCCATGCTGATTTCCTCAGACCTCCAAGTGGCCTTCTGATAATATTTCAACTTCCATCCTTTCAATCAAACAGACACTGGCAGCTCTAGAAACTCCCTGAAATGTCTGTATCAGGCTCACAACTGCAACTTTCACTTGTCCTTCAAAATGCCAAGTGGACCTTGGACGTCTGCCGAAAGCCTAAGAACTCTCCACTGCTCACACAGTACGCACCACTGAGGGGTTAAAATTATAAAGTCCAGGTGCAGGTGAAGGGGTACTTCTCTGCATTTGCCCAATGCTGTCCTCCTCCATCCATCCTGGCCCAAATCTGCCAGGTCCAGAAGAGCCATTGTATACAATGAGACAGAAACTCCGCGAATACCCATGGAACTTGAGAAGAACTAAACGAATGTCACCAATGACAATCTCAGGTCAAATTGAGTGGACACCTACTGAATAAATGGCACAATCTTTTTTTAAAACAAAACAAAACAAAGAAACAAAACAAAAACAAAAAACAGTTCATTGCCTTTATCTGTCCCAAAGAATCTTATAATCTTTATAAGATTAGGGCTGTTCTCTGATTCAGTGCTAAATTTGTCAATAAGAATATTGGTATTTAACTCCAGCTTTTCAATTCTAAACCCATGTTTTTATCACTGATGATGATGATTATATTTCAGCAGCTTCATGAAAGCAAAGTTAACTTCCCTGGGGAATCCAAATATCGTCCTGAGTTTGACCATAAAAATGAGGCTGTGATCTCACGATTATAGGGAACTTCCTATGGAGAAAAAGGTGGAGTCCATTTCCTTTTTATGAGTTGGTTCCTATGTGATTTGTGTGAGTGGAGCAGTCATCCATGATCTGCAAGGCAATGGTATACGAAAATACGTGCATGCCTTATTATCCAAAACCTCTTTGGAAATGCTCAGAACAGTTTGAAACCAGGCACTATACAGCATAATTCACATTTATAGCCCAAATTTCCTTTTACTGGAGGAAATAATTAGAAAAATGTAACTGGAAATTGGGGGTTTAGAAAAACAGAACTAAATAATACCTACAATGTACTATGAAAGGGTTCCTTATGAATCAGATGTGGCCTTAGGTACTTAGACTTGTTTTTTTTTTTTGTTTTTGTTTGTTTGTTTGTTTTGTTTTCATTTAAGGTGCAGAAAGAACAACCTGTTAGGTTACATTATGTTATCTCCATTTTATGGATGAAGGGAAACCAGTTTATGGAGATGAAATCATTAGAGCAAGAGATAAGATGCGAGTCCCAGTCTAAGCAACTCTAAAAGATTGAATCATTGTAGGACACCAGGCATCTCCTAGGGACCTAAGATTTAGTTAAGCTCCAACTAGAGCATTATGTCTTCAAATAGGTAAATAACTCAGAGCATTAGCCATAAGACAGGGAAGTAACTAAAGAGGGAGATTTACACAACTAAAAGCAGAGGAATTTGGTAACAAATTCTGCCAACAACATGAAAAGAGTCGAGTTATATTCTGACTTGCAGTCATTATAGACAGTACTGGAATAAAGCTCAGATAAAACTGCATTTCCAAGAAGTGAATGAGTCTCGTTCTCTGGGCAGGCAAATCCAGTTGCCTTATATTTCCACCTGGGATATTTCGGTTACTCTGTAACTCTTGGACCCAATCACATGAAATAAACTGGTAACATTGTGAGATTATGCCTGATTATGCACCTAACTCTCAGAAAGAATAAGGAGATGATGGCCAATTTGGTATGGTCAATTTGAACAGCGAAAGGTTTTATGGACTTCCAGATCTATCATTACACAATTTTAGCTCCTCAAAATAGAAACATCTAAGATGCAGAATTGTCAAGGCAGGAAATCCTTATCAAATTCTAAATCTTCTAATAATGTCAAAAGTTAACAGAAGAAATAATTTGAGCACTAGAATTTCAGAATATATATAGTAAATACAAGACAACCATAATAATTTTAGTTAATTCTTACATCCAGCTCAAGGGATATTCAAAAGTCAAACGCTTTTTTTTTTTTTTTTTTTTAAAAAAAGGAAGAAAGGAAAGAAAAATGAATAGCATTCCCTTTTCATAGCTTCAGTCTTTGCAGGTGCTAGCCTGTCTGGGCCAAGATCACACAAAATGAAGTGAGGTGAGGTCAACTGCCCATAAAAAGTGAGACCTGAAAATAAAATGATAAAGCCCACGAAGGGACAGCCAAACTTCACTTTCACCAGCTCAGAAGATCGCAGCCCTGGCTGGACGTTAGAATATGCCGGGAGACAATACAAATCCTATGTCTAGGTCACAACAAGGAACAATTACACTGTACCTCAGAATTTCGAGGGGTAAGACCCAGGCATTGATATTTTTTAAGCTCTCCAGATGATTCCAAAGGGAAGCTGAGATTGAAAACTACTGTTCTAGGGAAAATGAGGGAAAGAGAAGCCAATGTCACAACTTCCCCTGCAGCTGCTTCTAGGTTGCATGAAAGCCAGCTGAATTTGGCAGTGAGAATTAACAGCCTTTCCTGAAGACTCAATTCACACCAGAAGCACTTAATTCTATATACCAGGTGCAAAGACCATCTCCTTGCCTTCAGGGAGCTTGTGTGCAGGTGCATGGTGTGATTCCTAATCATAAATAATTGTGCCTGAATGCAGTGTGGGCAGTCACTCTTGTCTATCCAAATAGCCAACAGCAAAGGGACTACAAAGAAGAATCATTAATGGGTGTGATGATCAGCAGAAGAGAACTCCAGACTGCTTGCATGGAAGAGATAGCATCTGGGGAAAGATTCTTCCAGGGGAAGGAACTGTGTATGCAAAGGCGCAGAGAAACTGAAGCAAAGGACATGTTTTAGGAAGAGTCAGTCATTCTAGAGGCTGGGGCATGGATGATGTCGGGAGAGTTGGTCAGGTAGTTCAAAGAGATTCTTTTCTCTTTCGGGCACTCAAACAGTTCTGTGACTACTAGTATTCGCCTTTAGGGTTCCAGTTGTCCCAAGAATTACTGTCAGGACACCACAATTCTCATTAACATGCAGAGTTCCTTAAAAGGAAATGGTTAAAAGCCCACTTTAGCAGAGAGGTCCTGCTGCAAGAAACTTGATGAGGTCAACAGAGTTATCCCTCAGGCTTGTCTAGGTCTCTATTAAGCTTATAAAAAAGAGATTTCACAAAGGAGAAACCTCATTTTTATTTTATAGATTTATGAAGACAGCCAGTCTGACTGGAGAAAATGTCAATCAATTCCCATCTTTAAAAAATGAGCTGAAATGAGAGGTCCGTCAGCATCTAGAAGGTTGTAATCCATGTAGGAAAACTGAGCACAGAGGTTACAATAGAGAGAAAAATGGATAATGGAAGTGAATCTGCCATAAAAACTTCAGTAATTAATTCTTCTTCGAAATCATCAAATTTCACAACTATAATTTCACAGTCTTCCCATTATGAAAAGACTTCGACAGGCCTGACAGTTATTTGCTCAAAGCCATATGATATTTCACAAGCAGAATGCTTAAATATAAAAACCATCAGTACGTTGGGTAAGGATTGCATTGTAGGTTTTATAGTAAGTGTAGTAACCCAAGGGTATGTACATAAATCACACATCTAAAGGCCCCTGACGTTTTCATTTATTACTTGTTGAATGTTCTGGGTTGCTCAGATGCAAGAGACACTTGTATTCCTGCCTCTGATGACCTATATCCAATAAAACAGTGACAACTCATTAATCAGTCTCTAAAGTAACTGGATAACCTGCCACTAACTGGAATTTCCATGAAATCAGATGACACAGAGGTAGGACCAATATGCACACTCATTATCTAAATCACGGCTGATATAGTTGGTTAAAAAGGAGTGCTGAGTCTTCCACTGTTTTTCTGTGAAATGGGCTCATTGGTGACTGGAGAGATACTTCTCTACTGCCTGCAAGCACAGTGTCTTTGAAGATTCACAGGAAGAAGGTCTCCAAACATTGGTAGGATGTAATTCTTGCTGTTGGCTAAGTGGGTGAAATCTGAAGTTGGGATGCCTTGGTCCAATCACTGTTCTGGCACTTGTGGTCTCTGTGTGACCATAAGCCAGCTTTCCTCATCAATGAGAGTAAATGCTTATCATACAGATGGTCTTGGACAGTAAAGGGGTTAATACACACCAAACATCTAACACAGTGCAAGGCAAAGGGCACAATGTAGTGCTTAATAAGTATCCACCATCACTGCTAATTAATCAACTCCTCTCCAAGCTAGGTCACCTCCACAGTTCAAAGTGTATCTTTTGCAGTGCTGGAAACTTGGCCTGGAATGTTAGGCTGTGTCTCATGAAATTGGAGAAGGAAACCTTAAGAATATGTATCATAAATATGTGTGATGGGTAAATGAGACCTAAACAGAAAGAAGACCTTCATATCAATTCATCAAGTTTCCTAACTCAGAAACATCTAGACAAATGTTGCAGTCCTGAAACTAAGTTGTATAATAAGTGTCTGTCTGTGTGTGTGTGTGTGTGTGTGTGTGTGTGTGTGTGTGTGTGTGTTTGAATATGTCGAATGAGAGGGATATAGCATTTGTTAGGGGAACATGAGAGGGGAAGGCAGCGTTAGGGCAGGATGTAAGGCAGGGAAAGAAAGATTCTGATAATTTGAAAAGAATAGTGCAGCAAGATGCTTATAACCTATAGCAAAGAATGATTTAAAAACTGCTAATAATGCTCTGTTCTTATTAAAGATACAGCTGAACAAACACACAATAGTTAAAGCACACAAAAATGATTCAAAGGCTTTGGTCATAACTGTGTGTCAATTGAAAACCTATTACAATTGCCTCCTCTAAAGCTCACAACTTCTATTGACAATTGGCTAGGGACACACCTTCCCAACCGTTTAGCTTTCTCCATAAACCCAATATTCATTTTCACAGTAGAGTAACGATCTGGTGCATAAAGCCCGGATTGTGTGGGAGACACAGGCCAATGTGAAAAAGCCCATGGCTTTGGGTCTAATGTCCACATTCCAGCACGAGTCTCACAGCTGCCTGGAGACCTCCCACTCTGGGGGCTACAAGCTTCTCTTGCCACGAGATAACTAGAAGTACTGGCATAGACCCTAGAAAAGGAGAATTCTTCAGACCAGACACTTGCTGGGTAGGCTTTGGTGAACATGCATGGCGCTTTTTAGGACAGGAGGATATCTCTCTGGGAGGCATTCTTTATCCCAGAGAAGGACTATTTTCAGACACCTCTGAAGTCAGACGGTGTCCTTGTCTCACCTTGGCCCCTTCCTAAGTTACTTATGTCACCTCTCAGGGTCTTGGATTTGTCATTTGTACGACAGGGAAAATGATACTGACCTATCAAGATTGTTGTGAGAGTTACAAATAACACATAAGGTTTCAGGCACAATTAGAGGTTTCCAGGACATAGTAACTAATGTTGTTGACTAAAAGGTAGGCTTCAATTCAGTCAGCGTACAAGCATTTTAACCTGAACTGGATCATGATGTAAACATAATTTTAAAAACAAATCAAAATAATGGAATATTAGGAATGATTAAATTGCATTTCCTGGTAAAATCACATTTGAATAGGAGGTTGGAGGGGTTAGGGAGGAACAGAGAAGTTAAAATCAGAAATCTATGATCCAATGAGCGCTGGAATCTTTAGACTGCTGGAGCAGGTTGAGAAAGTCATTATATATCTTTCTCAGGGAGAGACAGAGAGAAAGGGGAAAACAGCAATTCAGTACATCCCTTCAGCTGTATTCTTTTTATTCCCACAAAAACAAACCAGTCATCAGAAGAACACCAAATTACGTGCCTCTGAATAAAGATTAAATAGCAGGTCCTGATGCTGTGTTCATGGTCTGGCTTCTACAAGACTTTGGACAAGTCACTGACACACTCAGTTTAGTTCTGGGAAATACTTCACTTTCATTGGGACCTCAAATCCTCTCCATTATTTTTATTGACAAAATCTCTAGTCCTAAATATATAGGGAGAAAAGTGCCTTTCAGAGTTACTATCAGAGATGAGAAACATTTTTAAATGTGGCTTTAAAGTTTATGAAAGCCAACATTTTAATTATACTTCCTTATACTCAGTTGTCTAGGAGAGGTGAAATGGAACACGTGGAGAAACGCATGCTATTCACTTATACAGTCTGAACAATAATATCTTCTCCGGGAATTAGAATCTTCCTCCACCTACCACAAGCCCCTGGCCCCGAGTTTTGTGAAAACCAGATGGCAGAGCCGTGAATGCCACTGCCCACAGTTATAAGGAGTAGAGGTAAACTTGATTTGAACAGAGGCGGCGTTATTATTCTTGCTTGATGTGATTCAGTTAAATATCACATCTTGAAGATTGCAGAGGAGATGGGAGAGAAAAGAGACTCTTCCACTTCGGATCTAACATCACAGGGGCATTTTGTTACACAGCTTTTACAAAGAACAAGGCTTTGTCTTTTAAAAAAGAGCAAGTGTTTCAAAATATGATTTTCTCTATGTTCTACTGGTAGGCAGGGAAACAAACTTGTCTATCGTTTTTTGGGTCGCCTTTCAGTATTATCCCACTTTTTATTGGCAGCATCTACCTCTCCGGATCTTCCTGCCATCTTCTAATTTGCTATAGGCTGTGACACACCTGTTAAAATTATGCCTAAAATAAGAGTGAGGGCCTGAGACTCTTTTCTGTGACTAAGGCTTATAGACTTTACTACAGAGATGGGGCAAATATATAAATAACATTTTTAAGTTATTTTCAGATTCTTGGTTATATGTTGAACAAAGAAGCTTGCCCAATAAATGAACTCTAAACAGTGGATGGAAAGGGCTGGATTTCTCCCTACCTGCCTGATGGCTGACAGACAACAGGTGAGCAGTAAGCGCACAGACAGACACTCCATTACAGCCTGCAGCAGACCTCAACCCACTGTCAAACCTGAGATCATCACCTCAGGCCATGGTGTCCTCACCAGTCTTCTATGCCACTATGCCACTATCTAGCATCTCTGTCTCACCAGGATGAGGCGCTTCCCCTTTCTCTGAAGCACTGATTGTTCAGATACCCAGTGGGCCCCAAGGAAGGCCTTATTGGATCCACCAAGTCCTGAGACGCAGAGCGAGCAGTCTGTTTATGGGTAGTGGTAGTGACAGGAAAACCACAGCGTCCCCTTGTTCAGTCTAATGGGGTGAGTTGAAAGATTCGGCTGTCAGATCAGCGTGAGGCCTCATTTTTCTTTCCTGCCGTGTAGGGTGCCCCTCGCTGCAGCCAACATTTGATTGTGATTAATTTGTCAGGGATGGCTGTACAATGGAAATGGAGAAATGGATTGCCAATTACCGCTAGTCTTCTCTCAGACTGCTTGGCAAACGAGGGCCTTTCTGCAGGTCGGACAGCTCCAGAGCACACTGGATTTAGCCTCAGAGGGAGAGAACCCATTCTTGAGTATATTTCAAAGATGAAGAAAGCGTCAAAGGTGACTCCTTTTTTTTTTTTTTTAATTTACCACCCTTCAGGAGATCTGCTGATGTGTGTCTTGGATCCTTGGCAAGCACCATAGGCGGGAATGTTGCTCTGAAGTTTGCTTTTTTTTCTGTCAGTTTAAAACGCTTTGTACTTCTGATGGAAGTCTTAACAGTGCAAATGAAAGGTGTGAAAGAGTTCCTTCCATCCTTCACACTGAAAAAACCTGAAGGGAAGCATTCCTCTGGCTCCCACTGAGATGTTCAGAACACGCTAATCACGGGCAAATGGAAAATGCATCGAGGCATCCCATCTTTCTTCCTCTGACTTCCAAAAGACAATACAAAATTTCACATTGATAGCTATCGCAAAATAACTTGTGTTACTTATCCCCTCCTAGAAGATATGACCTTTTTAAAATTTTAACAATGTCCCAAAGGAATAGATTCATAAATGAGAAAAATGTCTGTAGCTATCTTTAGCTTGTCAAGCCCAGTACATCCCAGAATCAGACTTGCTTCCAAATGTGAGTGAGATGGACACAATTCCATTTTGTACTTGTAGAAAGTCATTGACAAACTGACAATGGTAGGTTTAATTCTGAGAAATGCCATTGCACATCAGAAACACCTGTGGTACAACTGTCACAGGGCTTCACTATTAATTTATTCTCATGTTATATGACTTGCTCATTTGTGGGGTGGGAATGGGTGGAACAGGTCTGGTTTTAGTCAGTGGGAGAAAACTCATTGTTGCTGTTTTGTAAGAAATAGATGAAACAATGAACACAATTATTCCATAGAAAGAAGGTGAAAAAAGAAAGTCGTAAAGTCCTAAAATCTGCCTGGAGGCTATATTAAAACTGTTTGACATATAGAAACAGACACACCACATTCTCTCACACTCACACACAAAAAAACACACACAAAATAGGTAACACTTTTTTTATTGTATATAATACATGTGTACATATAAACCTTTAAAACTATAACATATATCTCTATAAATAAAAGGTAATAAAAATTATAATTATTGAGTCCAAAGAAATTTATAAAAATAGGTATTTTTGGGAAATAAAGGGGCAGTGATTAATTATATGTTTCTTTAAAGTTATGTATATTCCTAAAAGCTTTTTTAAGTATTTTATGTTTTTCTTCAAACCAGTATACATAGGTATGAGCATGTATTTATAATTTTTTATAATATATATAAAATTTCTCATTTAGTAGTTTAGGTATATACTTCACTGTATGTATGTGTATACACACAGACAAGCAAATATACTATATATAATATACAATGTATATAATGTATAAGTATGCTTGAAAAGACATACAATATTATATATGTGATATCTATGTATACATGTATATGTGTTTATATATGCACATATCCATAAATAAATGGTTTAATATCTGTTGTATGTGTGTGCTTATTTTATTTTATTTTTATATGTTTATTTATTTTTTGAGATGGAGTCTCACTATGTCACCCAGGCTGGAGTGCAGTGGTGCCATCTTTGTTCTCACTGAAACTTCTGCCTCCCAGGTTTAAGCGATTCTCCTGCCTCAGCCTCCTGAGTAGCTGAGACTATAGACATATGCCACCATGACCAGATAATTTTTGTATTTCTAGTAGAGATGGGTTTTCACCATGTTGGCCAGGCTGGTCTCAAACTCCTGATCTCAGGTGATCCACCCACCTTGGACTCCCAAAGTGCTGGGATTACAGGTGTGAGCCACCATGTCCAGCCTCTGTTCATGTTTAAAATGTTACTAGATCACTAGAAGAAACCGGTGTTAATTTTAAAGAATAACCTTGAGGCCGGGCGCGGTGGCTCACGCCTGTAATCCCAGAACTTTGGGAGGCTGGGGCGAGCGGATCACGAGGTCAGGAGATCGAGACCATCCTAGCGAACACAATGAAACCCTGTCTCTACTGAAAATACAAAAAAATTAGCCGGGCATGGTGGCGGGAACCTGTAGTCCCAGCTTCTAGGGAGGCTGAGGCAGGAGAATGGCGTGAACCCGGGAGGCGGTGGAGCTTGCAGTGAGTTGGAAAACATGAAAATAAAGACTGAAAATTTGGTTATATTTACAGGCTTATATATGAAGTGGATTTTTTTTTTTTTGGAAAATGCATGAGAAGCTCAACAGTGGCTGCCTCTTAAAAGGGAGACTGACATTTTTAATTGGGAAGATATTTTTACCATTTGATCACTTTTTATACTGCTTTACTGTTTTTTAGCATGTGTATATCTTACTTTAATGATTAAAAGCACTCCGTTTAAAAAATGCCCCTCAAGCTCCTCTTATCCTTGTTAATGTCAGTGCTATATAAGTGTTCAGATGTTCTAGTCACATGTTATTGTTGTTGTTGCTATTTTTAATAGGAGCCCTCTCAAGGATGGCTGGTGATCATGAACTCTCTGATCAATTATTAGCCAAGGCTAAGCGAGGGATAGGTGTGATTCATTTCAATGCCATGGGTATTTATTCAGTATGTCCCGTGGAACAGGCGCCATATTAGACAGTGAGGGGACAGGGATGCCACATGGTCCACAGTTTTCTCGTGACTAGACACTAATGAGCTGCCATTTTGGGGATGGGAATAAAAAAATCAATTAGTACCTCAAAGACTTTATTTTTTATTGATAAATCCTGATGTATAAATGACCTCAGTGATCATTACACAGTTCGATTATCTGCTCTGAGTCATTCAAAGTCTTAGGGATGGTTCCCTAAGAGAAAAGATGACCATTTGCAGAACTGTCAGCCTAGAATGACTGTAAGGATAACCAATGCAAACATCAAAATCCTGGCTCTTTATAGTAAGATAAAACACTTATTTGGTTGTATGTCCTATAAGAAAAGAAGATAAATGTATCCCTAGAATTAAAAATAAGAACTCTAACTTACATGTTGTTCATGTTCAAAACTGTGTGTTCCCATTTCATTATTTGAAATTTATAAGCCATATTCTCACAAGATAATACTGTGCATTATAATTTTGTTGTCAGGACAAGCCCAAAAGTGATTTAATTTATAATGAAGATAGACCATAGTGCTTCTTTTTTTTTTTTTTACAGGAACATGTATGCATTCATTGAACAAGATTTTACTGACTCTCTACCATTTGTCAAACACTGTGCTGGGAACAGGGGACATAAGGGTGAGGAAAACCAGAAACTGACATTGATAAAATAATCACCCCAATAAATATCAAGCTTTGATTGTAATGAGGGCTATGATGGAGAGCCATGTAACACCATGAAAGCTAGTAATAAGGAAGTTTGATCTGCTCAGGGAGGCCAGGGAAAGCATCTCTCCAGGGGCCTTGCTTGTTAACTACCATTAACCAGCTGAAGATGGGCAGTAAGAGTTCTGCAGGCTGAGAATGCCAACAGCAGAGAAAATGCCTGGTAGAACAGACTGAAAGAGAGTCAGGCACAAGATAAGACCACTCTAGGGCTTGAAAGTCATGCTGGTAGTCTTCATCCTAAGAAAAATGTGCTCAGAATTTTGGATTGGGCTTCTAGAATCTCATCTCCACTCCTAGGGAAATCTCCTGCCTTCTACCTTCCAAGCAAAAGGAATGCAAATTCCATCACTCGACATTACTAATGGTGAATTCCATAGCCTGTAACATTGTATTCCAAGAAAAGGGGGAGGCAGAGATGGGATGGGGATTAGAAGAGTGTAGGTTCCAGGGTGGGGAACTGAAGGAAAAATGTCATGGCTTCTTACAAAGATAAATACTTGGGTTTTACACAGGCCTGAACCAGTCTCTATTCACCTCTTCGGTATCTTCTAATAGCATGAGAAACAGGGCCACTATCTCTTACCATGAGTCACTCCCCGGTTAGATTTCTTTCCTGCTTCACCCCGCTGCAGAACACAAAACAGCTTCATTGATTTTACCCCATGTTTCCAGTGTCCTAAGCAAGCACAGCATTTCCTGGAGTTTCCTAAGGATGGCTACTGCTAGAGACAAGATAAGATAATACACTGGGATAGAAAAGGTCAAGGTCAGTTTGTCCAGCATGGCAGTTCGATTGGACACCGGACTTCACTACTGGAAAGAAAGCTGGGTGGAGATTGTGGCAAGCCTCGGGTAGGAAGTGAGGCGGGGGCTGGAGAAGTGGCCATGGCAGCCTTGGGACTGGAGAGCCCGGTAGGAAAATAAGGGAACCCCATCTTCCCACTTACCTAGTTGCTTTTAGCAGCTCTAACACTGTGGCCCCTTTGAGATAGGCACTGACTCACTTGAGATAGAACATGTGAAGTGGAAGGAGTTGGTAGTGTGAAGAGGAGGCAAAGAACATGAAGTGGAAACAGCAGGAAAGCAAAGGCACAGAGGAATCTGCAGGCCCCAGCTCCTCTGCTAGCCAGGCTCTGCCTGCCCGGGAATGGGTGCCCTGCCATAGCTTGCAGCCGGCTTGCTTTAGCTTCTTGGCATGTCTGTCGTTGCTCATCTCCTTCACTACCTTCCCATGGTCACCACAATTACTATTTCTTACCCCTTCCTATGGCTGGACAGGTAGTTTGGAGTGAGGCCTGTTGGGATAAGAACTGCACTGGGATACTTCCTACACAACACACACACACACACACACACACACACACACTCCACTCTTAGGTCCCAGTACTGCCACTGCCTTTAACATGTGCAGAAATATCTTTAAAAAACCTTTCAAGTCAAGTATTTTTACATTTCCTGGACCCTCGATGCATATCACTGTTTTATCCTGGCCATGAGGCACATTTTCATTGTTTTATGAAGGATGGAAAAAGCTGATGAGACCTCCTTTCCTTGTATAAACATGGGCAAACAGCAACTGTGCACTTCTATCTTTTTCACTAAGGATGAGAAGATAAAATATTTGCAAAGTTGAAAAAAAAAATCGAAAGGCCATAATTTAGGATGCTAACCTTTCCCTACAGCAGTGCTGGCAGATCTTTCCAGCTTGCTAAGGGATTCAGAATTTGCGGAAGCTTGGACCCCCTGAGCCGCTGGTGATCACTTTCACAGGTTCCTGTAATTATATGCGAGGGCTGGCATTTGCAAGGTTGGTCGAATGCCTGGCTTTTCAAACTGGGGGTGTTGGCAGTGTGCCAGAGGCACCATAAACCATGGGATGTGCGCCTTCCTGAGGGTTCATGTACAAGATTTATTGGGGGAGGGCCATAAAATTACTTAATTAGTGAGTCATGTTAAGCATTTTGTTTTAAGAAGGAGGTTGCAAAATGCCTGTGCTTTGGAATATAACGTTTTATTTCAACAACAACGAAAATCCTCCCTTGCACAGGCTATCTATGCCTTGGTACCCCGAGGATACAGATGCATCACATTTAACTATAAAGGAGCTTTCATGATAAAGAGGAAGAATGATATGATGTATAGAAGGATGGATGTGCAGGTATTTTCTATATTAACTCAGTCTTCAGAAGTCACTGATGATGAACCCAATGGCTGAAGGTGGGGTAGTTCATATAAACAGGATTTGGCTAGAAGAAGCAGCTTGGGTGGAAGAAGACAGACAGGAGAGTATGGGGACCTAGAGAAAGTATGGCCATCATGACATTTATTGACACAAATCTTTGGGACTCTACTCAGTTCTGGAAGAGCCTCAATTCAAATCCTTTCTTTTCTTTTAAAAGCAGAAGGTATATATTAATGCTGTTCCCATCTAACATATGAGGAAGCTTGGAATTACAGTTAAAAGAAGAGGTCAGCAAGGGGACCATCCTGGGTTTCATGTTTATCCGATTCCCAGACCTCTCCCCTTGCTATTTCACCCTATTAGCCGGACAGGGCATTGGTCTCGGCTCTGACATGAACTAGTTGGATGTTGCTAGGCAAGTCACTCAGCAACTCTGGGTCTCATTTTTTCCAGCCAGGAAAATAAGGATCTAGGACAAGTAGGATTTCCAAAATGCCTTTCAGCTCCAAGAGCCTATGATCTTAAAAATGAAAAACTGTGCAAGCTTTCTGGGTATTTTGGGAAACAAAACGCAAAAATCGGACTTTTCCCCTCTGTAAGCTAAGTGGCAGGGTAACTGTTATCTACTGCCCTGGGTGCCCTGGGTTAGAAGGAAGCATTTAAAATCTATGTACAGAGAAACATGATTTGTGTTTGTCCGTAAGAATCCGCTGTCTTACAACACATAACTTCACATTTCAGACCACAGATAACTACAGTCACTCTCTCTCTCATGGAAAGCTTGTATTTATTTACAGTCAAAACAAAATGTTTCCTTTTTATTCTTAGGACTTAGTTAAATTTTAGGGAGCTTGGAAGTGCTTAAGCAAGTTGACTATTTTTTAAACAATTGGCTACAGTGGTTATGTAGAAAGCGTGGTGTGATAATGTTACAAACAGGCTTCATTTCCAGAGAGCTGAACTCACAGGCTATACCACAGGACCCAGAGGTGACTGAGATGAGGCACCTGGATTTCATAAAAGCAGCAAATTCAAGCAAACAGAAAGCAAGGTGGCTCTCATCATAAGGGACCACTGGCTGGTTTCATTCAGAACAAAAGTAAAGCCTTCTTCAAATAGTGAAGTATTTGTTCAATAGTGTAGACAGAGTCCTAGAATGTAAGTGATAGCAGTGAACAAAATAATCAAAGTCCCTGCCCTAAAAGAACTCAGGATCTACTAGCAGGACAATAATGACAGCAGCAGTTACAAGAATAATGTTACTATTAAAAATAATAGTAATAATAATTGTTAAATGTTTATATTTATACATCTGACACTATGATAAGCATTTTAATGCATTATTCAATTTAATCTTTGCAACAACCCCATGGTATAGGCATTATTACCTATATTATCCTCATTATTAACCTCATTTTACAATTATTAACCTCATATTACAAAACCTCAATAATTATACCACTATTAACCTCATTTTAGAATTGAGGTTATTAAGGCCTAGGAAGATTAAGCAATTTGCATGAGGCCACACAGCCAATAAGAGACTCAGAATTTGAACCTAAATCTATGGGAGCCTGAAGTCCATGCCCAAAGCCACTTTGATACATGCTTTCCTTCCACGACGTTCTCTGGTACTCTAAGAGAACTCTGAGGTGATGTGTACAGACTGATTATACGCAGAGATACAGACCATGTTTCAAGAAACCTACATCACTGCATAGGCCAGCAGGACACCAGAGCCATCAAGCAAAAGTAGCTTTGGAGAGGCCTGAGAGGAACTGGGGGAGCAAAAAATGGAAACAGCAAGGAAGACTAAAAATTAACTACAGAACACCACTGTGTTACATTTATATTGTGTATATTTAGCTATGTAATTATGCTTGAATTAACTGCATCTAAACATCGTTCATAACAGCCAAAAAGTAGAAAGAGCCCAAATATCCTGAATGAACAGACAAAATGTGGAACATCAATACAAAGGAACACTAAATAAAAAGAAATTAATTATGGATGCAGCAACATGGATGAACTTTGAAAATATTATGCTACATGAAGGAAGCTAGTCACAAAAGATCACATAGTTTATGATTCCATTTACATGAAATACCCAAAATAGGCAAATCTATAGAGACCAAGTGTAGATTAGCAGTCGCTTAAGGCTGAGGGAGAGGGGACAGAGTGACAGCTAATGTGGGATTTCTTTTGGGCATGATGAACATAGATTATGATGATGGTTGTGTACCTCTGTGAAACCGCTTTAAAAATTAACCATATATAAAAGATTAGGCTCTATTTTTATTAACTGACTCTCCTGTTACCCTCTTAAAATCTAAATGAAATCATTCCTTAAAGTAAGCAAAAAAATGGAAACCAGGGTGTCATAGACTCAGTAATTATTGAATCCAGAGTGTGGTTTCCAGAGTAGACAGAACAGGCCAGTAGCTTCCTTACATTGGGGAGCTATTTATGTATGTTTTAGCCGCAAAACAGATATTTATTAAGATTTACTCTGCATCCTACTCTGAGCTAGGTGCTGGAATATAACAGTGACAGAACTTAGAGCCCAGTTTCATAAGCTAAGTCACAATGATCAGAATGGAAATCTCAAGTAAAGGGAAAGTGCATTTTACCAAAAATGCAATTGCTTAAGAAGATCTAGGAATGTTTTGGTAAAACTGGATTCATTTAGAACATTTAGAAATGAAGTCAGGTCAATAAAGTACAAAGTGAAGTAATTTCATGTCGATTTTGTTAATTTCAGTTCAATTTGCAGTCACTTGTAGGAAACTCTCCCTGTTGTTCGTGGCTGAAATGGGAAACAGGTATGAACTATTATCTTCAGCTCTAAAGATTCTAAGGAGACTTCCTTTGACTATCCAGGAGATTTAGATTCATACTCATATTATCATTTTCTCTCTCTTTCTCTGTAATGTTTCCACTCAACTCTGATCAAACTCTGCCCTAAACTCACATTTCCCCAGAGTTCCTAGGTACACAGGATGTTAATCCATATCTGTTCAGGACTCCTGGTATGTTTATGGATGACTGTGGCCTCAGAGCCTCAGGGTATTGCAGAAACAAATTGCAATTGATCCCTCCAAGGATTTCTATGGAAATGGGCCAGAATTAGAATGTAACAAATGATGCAATTATGTATTCACTCTCAATGTATTGATTTTAGTTTGCACTGATGTACCTGAAAATTTTGCAAGGAGTTTTGGTTCCGAAAACTGTAAACAATTGAGGTAAGGTCTAAATATCTAAATATAGTGTCTGACAACTAATGATAGATCACTGTCCTTATGCCTTAAAAATTTCATACTTTCAAATTTGTAAGCACTCGGTATTATAAAGACATTTTAATAAAGTATATGCCATCAAAATTACCAACTATTCTTGCAAGGCAAGCACCCATTATGGGTAGCCGACACTGCCCCTAAACTAAATTATCTGCGAGCGACCTGTGTGATTTAATTTGTTTTTCTTTTCTCCTTGGGTGGTAAATATCTAGAAGTCCATCAAAATGTGATATTCCCTTCTTTCCATGTAATAGAATTGCAGTCAGATGTGTAGATCCCAAGATGGACTAAATTTTCCAACATCCTTTGTAGACGCTGCTCACAAGAGCAATTTCTCTTAAATGGAAGGTGAGTGGAAGTGATGAATGCTACTTTGGGTAGACGGACCATTAGATAGAAGGTATGCTTGCCATATACACATCTTTTGCCAGCGCCAGGGTGAGTAAGCAAATGAGAGCAATACCTTCGGGAAGGCATTGACACCTCGGTAGATTCCTGGCTCCTTGAATGACAGAGTGGAACAAATCCTCCACAAGCAGAATGCATCCTGTTAGTAGAGTGGTAAATAAACATTTGTATTCAATAAGCCAGTCTATTTCGGAGTCTTTTTGTTACAACAGTTTAACCTTACCCTAACTAATACAGTCTTGTTCACATACGTTTCACAATACATTTTTAAAATAGTATCATTGACCAAAAAGGATTTGACATAAAAGTCATTGTCCTAAGGAGCGAAACACACTTGACTTCTCTAAGAACTGTCAAATTATTTTTGAAGTCCTTTTTGAAGAGAGCTATGTTTATTTACGCTCACCCTTTAGATACAAGTATGTATAAGGAGCAAGAAAAAGGAATGTCATTCAAGACTAGATGAGAAAAACAAGCAAGGACATAGAAATTATTTCAGTGATCAAAGTAAAAGTGTGGCCGGTTCTTCAACACTCCAAAACAGTTCTTTAGAAAGGAATTTTTAACAGTGCTCCTATTGTACAAGGTACCTGATAGATATTCCCAGAGTTACCGCTCAATGGATTGGCTCTGCAATTTCCTAGCTTAGTTTTTCTTTTCCTTAAAAGGCTTAATGTTTTAATGTTTTGTCTATTCAGAAAATCATTTTTTAAAAATTATAGCATAACAATAAGCGATACATCTGAGGAAAGGGTGGGTGGGAATTCACTGATGCCTTCCAGGCTTCAATCACATTTTTACCTTGAAACAACTACAAGGGAGTGCACCTCCAAACCCCAGAAACAGTCAGACCGTTGTGATCTTTATTACTTTTTGAATCACCTAATTCTTCTTAATTTTTGCTTTCTTTTATAATTATTTATTTTTATATAGTTAGAGGGCCCACATACAAGTTTCTTCCATGCACATATTGCACAGTGAAACACTTAATCTTTTCATTAAGTTCCCAAATTGTTCATCTGGAACAGAACATCAGGAAGACTGACACTGGTTTCTCACTGCAGCTGCATTCCAGAAAAACTAAGTTTCCAGGATTTTCATCTCTTTTGTCAGGTCCCCTAGGGGAATCCTGACTTTGGGTTTCGCTGCCATTTTTATGTACACTGACCTAGCATATTTTGTAGTTGGTCACTTGAGATTATTTTCCAGAGTGAAGTTAGTCCTTTGGGTTCTTAGTTTGATGTCATTTTAATATTAAAGACCTGGGCAGGGTATGGAAAGCATGAGAGGAGTCTGTACCATATATTCTGGGATGTATGTATCAGTGTTTATGTGCATGAGAATGTTAGCTAAACTTCCCTATCCAAATGATAAGCACTCAGGGTTAGAAACCATTGAATAGCCAGAATTTTGCTGTCTGTCAAGTTCTCTCTCCACTGTCTCATAAGTGTTAGCTCATAAAATGATATTCAAATGGGCTATGATGGAGAAGGGCTTGGCCCCACCACTGCATTTTCCCAAGGGAAGTAAGTTACACTGATTCTAATGTTACTTTGCTTTGCCAAGAATGATAACATTTCTTATAGCGGGAATACTTTGACAAGACAAAAAACTTAGGCTGCCAGAGCAGAGATTTTATGACAGTGAAGAGAGTCATCATTAGACCATCTGAGAGGAAGTTTTTAAAGCAAATGGAAATATCAAAGGGAAGAGAAAAAAGCCAAAGGCAGGAGGAGAACCCTTAGGGGGATAATAGGAAGGGGTGCATATTTTTGTCAGTTTTGCTCTGGTTCCCAATGCATTACATAAGATAACTCTTCCTTCCTCTGTAAATATGCACAGCAATGATTGTCACACCTTCTCAAATCTGTCAGCATTTAACGCTGATGAAGAGCATGCCCTTGGCATTGCCATTGGAGAATGCCCTAACTTTTTTGCAAGTCATGTCTGTGAATATAGACAGATGTACTGATAAATATATTTGCCAAGTAGATATAAGGTTAACAAAACATTGCGCTGGGCTCCTTTTTACCAGTTAGAAGCAGAGCAAACTTGAATGCAAATGAGGGATTCAATTAGAAAGTTGCAGCCTGCCAGCATTTGGAGGATAGCAGAGAGAGATCAGGTGATCTGATAGAAACAGGCACTCCACGTTGATAGCAAAACTATTTTGGATAAACACGAGAGCTGCTTCAGCTAAGCTATGCTGCACTTCAATTTTTCCTCAGATTTACAGCCAGTAACTCAATGTCTGAAATTCCTTCCTCTCTACATATGCCACGTCGTACCTGGAAAGCAAACTTCAAAGTTTTTCTTGTTCTCCAGGGAAAATATTTTCCAAATTTTTAAGTACTCACAGAATACTTTTCAGCCAAGACTTGATTTCTGTTAACTATATTGACTCTCATAAAATTGACTAAAATCATTTTTGCCATTCACTTCTCAGTAAAAATTCCATTGCTATGTATCATGTCTAGCCTCTTTTGTTAAACTTATTAGCATTGGAGTGTCCAAATCGGGCTCAAAGGGCAGAAAGCACGCATGAGATCTGAAATGTCCATCAGGGAGGTTCAGATCTGTTTAGAGACTGCTTTAGAGGCCAATTCAAAATTTTAACAGGAATCTAGGGATTTCAAGCCCTGAAAGCCTCATCTGGATCTATTTTTCCAAAAGTAGCACAGGGCTTTCTTTGGTATTTGACCAAACGAGGCTTTTCATCCTGAGTGTAAGCAAGTGGTCTGGTGCCCTGTGGAACCATCCTGGCAACATCACGTTGGAGCAGCAACAGTGCTCACTGAATGTCAGAGTGGAAAAGTCTGGTTCCTCTTCCAGGGGAACTTCAAAGGAGGCAGCGCCTCCTCTCATCCTGTCTCCTCCTTAAATCAGGTTAATCACATTGAGGATATTCCTCAGGCTGTGTCTTGCAAAAGGCTCAATTGATGGTTTGTGGCTATAGGGCTGCGGAATGGGAGAAGGCTAGGAGAGCTTCTGCCAGGGTCCTGAGCACCCCCAAAGTACTGGCTCCTGGCCAGGTCCCCCAGACACACTGTGAGTGTGATGCTGAGGTCCGAGTTTGCAGGAAATGGGTATGCCCACTCTTGAAATTATCCTGTTATAAAATCATCTCAGTGATTAAATAACCAAATCCATTTGAAAGGTAGCTCTGCCATCCTCAAAATTTTGTTATAGCAGAACTAGGATTATAGTGAATTTATGGGGCATAAATTTAAAAGTGAAGGTAACTCCAAAGCAAACAGGTGTCTGAGCAATTGCAGCTACTGGAGAGAGGGGCTGGGTCTGGTGTACATTGGGAGAAGTCAGAACAGGGCCTCCTGGATGGCCAGCTGACCTGTATGTTCGTGAGTGACCATTGTTCCATGGGCTGTAACAAACCACAAAGGGGTTCAGCTGTAATAAACCACAAAGGGGTTCTATTTTAACTGAAGTAAAATGCTGTATTTAGTTTGGCTCTCTAACTGAATAAGTTTTTGAGTTTCCATTTTACCTTGACAGGGTAGACACTGCCATACCTACAAATAGCATTTCCAGTTTGAGAATGCCTTTTAAAAACACATTGGTTTTTCCTAGAATAGAGATGTTTGTCCATTAAGAAAATACCAACCGGGTAGCTTTCTTTACCTGTTATTTTGCCAATCAAGAATTCTGTTTTCTACATCTTCAGTTAGGCAACAATTTGGGTTACAATCATTACTGCTGTCATGAACCAAAGATTTGCTGAGCTTCTCCTATAGACACAGTGCTTTGCTAGGCAATGGGTGTGCAAAGAATATGCAGAAGTGAATTCCTGCTCTTTAAATTCCAAACCGGCTGTGAGCCCAGAATATATAAACAGAAATCGATGGAGCAATATGAGGAAGCAATTGATAATCATCCTGACACAAATGCTAAAGAATTTCAGAAAGCATAATGACCACCAAGGGTTGGCATACTCAAGGAAGACTTCCTGCAGATCAAGTTTCAGCCTGTTAAACAAATTTACATGAGAAAAACAACCCCATTAAAACGTGGGCAAAGGACATGAACAGACCCTTCTCAAAAGAAGACATACATGTGGCCAACAAGCTGATGTAAAAAAACTCAATGCATTTATCATTAGACAAATGAAAATCAAAACCACAGTGAGATACCATTTCATATCAGTCAGAATGGCTATTCTTAAAAAGTCAAAAAATAACAGATGCTGGCAAGGTTGCCAAGAAAAGGCAACACTTATACACCATTGGTGGGAGTGTGAATTATTAGTTCAATCACTATGGAAAGCAGTATGGCAATTCCTTAAAGAGCTGAAAGCAGAACTATCATGTGACCCAGCAATTCTATTTAGTGGGTATATATCCAGAAGAATATAAATCATTCTTTTTTTTTTTTTTTTTTTAAAGATGGAGTTTAATTTTTCTTTCCCAGGCTGGAGTGCAATGGTAACCTCTTGGCTCACTGTAACCTCTGCCTCCCAGGTTCAAGCAATCCTCCTGCCTTGGCCTTCTGAGTAGCTGGGATTATAGGCGCCTACTACTGTGGCTAATTTTTGTCGGAATATAAAACGTTCTACTATACAGACACATGCATGTGACTATTCATTGCAGCACTATTCACAAAAGCAAAGACATGGAATCAACATAAATGCCCATCAGTGACAGAGTGGATAAAGGAAATGTGGTACATATACACCATGGAATACCATGCAGCCATAAAAAAATGAATGAGATCATGTCTTTTGCAGGAATATGGATGGAGCTGAAAGTTATTATCCTTAGCAAACTAACATAGGAACAGGAAACCAAATACCGTATGTTCTCACTTATAAGTGGAAGCCACATAATGAGAAGTCATGAACACAAAGAAGGGAACAACAGATTCTGGGGTGTACTTGAGGGGAAGGAGGGGAGCAGAAAAAGGTAATGGGCACTGGGCTTAATACCTGGGTGATTAAATAATCTGTACAACAAACCCTTGTGTCACAGGTTTACCTGTGTAACAAACCTTCACATGTACCCCTGAACCTAAAATAAAACTTTAAAAAAATGTTTCAGTCTCCTTAAATGTGCTTGGCATGTTTCTGTTTGGGGCGTGAGATAAACAACACTGGTGGTGATGTTATGTGTGAATTTGGTGTGTGTGCCTTGGGGAAGAGGTGTTAAGGAGTAAGTTTCAGGAAGGGACCCAAGATTGGACCTCATTGTGCAATGGCAAGTTCTTACATTTATCAGATCATGTACATGTGGGTCACAGAAGATATAACCATGATGGATGGGCACCAAGAAATTTTTCAAACTATATTCTGAAGAAAACACTAGTCCAGAGAAAGGTTGAGTATATAATAGTTTCTATCATCAAGTAACTTTAAGAACTGCTGCAAATTAAATCCTCCTTTTAAAGATGCAAAGGCAAAGGTATATATAAATTTCTTAGCACACTAATTTACATCCTTAGCACACCAATTTCCCTCCCTCTCACACATTTTGAAAGCACTAGTTTATGGAGATATAGAAAGTGCCCATTGTTCAGGCTAGGAAGAGTGAATATCAATCTGCAAGCCATAGAATATGATCAAAGGCTCCTGGGAATATGGGAAACATGCACCAAGTGATATTTTAGAAAAAAAAAATCTAGTGAGATTTGGAATATGGAACAAGAAAGAAAAAGAGTGTAACCAGGAAATGACTCTAAAAACCTTATCTACCTCATTCTAGTGTGACTTACAAAAATGTTGGGAGTTGTGTTTGCTTTGTAAAATTTTTCTTTTCAGCTATGGACCACTTTCTTTAAATAAAATATTATCTCAAACCCTAAAAAAAAAGAGATGAAATAAAACTTATCTGGTTAATGGAGAAGGAGGAGGAGGGCTCCAAATAAGATAAAGAAAACTCGTCTGTAATATACAGATCCTGGGAAAGAAGCAAGGACTAAGAAAGCTTTAACTTCACCAGCGACATATGAAATAATTTTGAAGTTGCATAATGCTGAATGGTCTATAAACCATAAATGATACGGTTTGGCTCAGTGTCCCCACCCAAATCTCCTCTTGTAGCTCCCATAATTCCCGCATATTGTGGGAGGGACTAAGTGGGAAATGATCGAATCATGTGAGTGGGTCTTTCCCGTGCTACCGTGGTGATAGTGAATGTGTTTCATGAGATCTGATGGTTTTGAAAACGGGAGTTTCTCTGCACAAGCTCTCTTTTTGCTTGTTGCCATCCATGTAAGACATGACTTGCTCTTCCTTGCCTTCCGCCATGATTGTGAGGCCTCCCCAGGGTTGTGGAACTCTGAGTCCAATTAAACTCTTTCTTTTGTGAATTGCCCAGTCTCGGGTATTTCTTTATCAGCAGCATGACAGTGGACTAATGCAGGACATATGAAGTAATTTTCAAGTTGCATAATGCTGAATGGTCTATAAACCACAGAGATGTAGCCATCTAAAGTTACTGAAACAGGATGTTATGAAGCTAAAAGGAAAGCTAGGTTTCAACCCCAGTGGGACTAACCAAAACCAATATGGCACGCAACCTTTATGTATATCAGTCTCATTTTTAAATTTACCAAAAAACAGAGGGGAAAGAGTCAAGTAGCCAGGACTTAAGAAGTGTTTTCTATGACCTAGCATTGTGAAAATGACTAAACTTCCCTGGTGACAGCCCTCCAAGCCAGCTAACGTGACTCACTCTACTAATGCCATGCCCAGCAATCTTTGCTATTTCCCTCCCATTTGCCACAATGGTGTACTGAACCAGTTATTATATTTTGAACCACGTTTCTCTCTCTAGGGTGAAATCCCTATTCTTCACAGATTAAAATGGAACATGATCCACTCTAGATTTTAGTTAGTTCTTACTGTCCACTCTGGAGACTCTTTTTTTGATATTTAAAAAGTTCATTTTATTAATAATCAAGAAAACACAAATTTAAACCACAATGGGATAAAATTTCACACTCCATAAATTGGCAACAATTTTAGAGACTGGCAATATCAGACACTGGGGAGGACAGGGAACATGGTGATCTTCAAACGGAGTGGGTAGAGTGGGTAGGAGTATAAATTGATTCAATCACTTTAGAAAACAGTTTGGTGTTTCACAATACAGTTAACCATATCCATATAATATGACCTAGCAATTCTTTTGTGTGTGTGTTTAAATTATTACATTGTGTGTTAACAAATTTTAAGTGAATTGTTAATGAAGTATAGGTAGATAAATATCATATCATAGATCTCATGAGATTCTTGACTGTTTTTAAGTTATGGCTACTGTATTGGAAAATGTGTTTTCTTCTGCTTTTTTTGTATTATAGTGATTAAATAAAATGCCTTTTTAAACTTTTTTTAAATTTTATTTTTATTTCAATATTTTTGGGGGTACATGTGGTTTTTGGTTACATGCATAAATTCTTTAGTGGTAATGTCTGAGATATTGGTATACCCGTCCCCTAAGCAGTGTACACTGCACCCAATAGACATTTTACATCCCTCACACCCCTCCAACCCTTCACCCTCAAGTCCCCAAAGTCCATGATATCATTCTTATCCCTTTGCATCCTCATAGCTTAGTTCTAACATATAAGTGAGATCATGGAATACTTGGCTTCCCATTCCTAAGTTACTTCACTTAGAATAATGGCCTCCAGCTCCATCCAAATTGCTGCAAAAGACATTATTTCATTCCTTTTCATGGCTGAGTAGTATTCCATGGGGTATATCCATACCACATTTTCTTTATCTACTCATTGGTTGATGGGTATTTAGGTTGGTTCCACATCTTTGCAATTGTGAATTGTGCTGCTATAAACATGCATGTGACAGTGTCTTTTTCATACAATGACTTTTGTCCCTCTGGGTAAATACTCAGTAGTGGGATTGCTGGATCGAATGGTAGTTCTATTTTGAGCTCTTTAAGAAATCTCCATACTGTTTTTCATAATGGTTGCACTAATTTACACTCCCATCAGCAGTGTAAATGTGTTCCCTTTTCACCCCATCCACCCCAACATCTATTGTTTTTTGACTTTTTAATTATGGCCATTCTTGCAGGAGTAAGGTGGTATCTCATTGTGGTTTGAACTTGTATTTCCCTGATAATTAGTGATGCTGAGCATTTTTTCATATGTTTGTTGGCTATTTCTATATCTTCTTTTGAGAATTTTCTATTTATGTCCTTTGCCCACTTTCTGATAGGATTTTTTTTTTTTCTTGCTGATATGTTTGAGTTCTGTAGAGATTCTGGGTATTAGTCCTTGGTCAGATGCATAGTTTGCAAATATTTTCTCTCACTCTGGGGACTGTCTGCTTGCTGATTATTTCTTTTGCTGTTCAGAAGCTTTTTAGTTAATTTAGGTCCCAATTATTTATTTTTGTTTTTGTTGCATCTGCTTTTGAGGTCTTAGTCATTAATTCTTTGCCTAAGCCAATGTCTAAAAGAGTTTTTTTGATGTTATCTTCCAGAATTTTTATGGTTTCAGGTCTTACATTTAAGTGTTTGATCCATCTTGCGTTGATTTTTGTGTGAAATGAGAAATGAGGGTCCAGTTTCATTCTACTTGTGGCTTCCTGGGTTTCCCAGCACCATTCATTGAATAGGATATCCTTTCCCCAATTTATGTTTTTGTATGCTTTGTTGAAGATCAGTTTGCTGTAAATATTTGGCTTTATATCTGGGTTCTTTATTCTGTTCCATTGGTCTATGTGCCTACTTTATAGGAGTACCATGCTGTTTTGTTAATTATAGACCTGTAGTATAATTTGAAGTTGAGTAATGTCATGCCTCGAGATTTTTTTTTTTTTTTTTTTTTTGGCTTAATTTTACTTTGACTATGCAGGCTCTTTTTTTGTTCCATATGAATTTTAGGCTTTTTTTCCTAGTTCTGTGAAGAATGATGATGGTATTTTGGTGGGAATCTGTAGGCAGTATGGTCATTTTCACAATACTGATTCTACCCATCCATGAGCATGGGATATATTTCCATTTGTTTGTGTTATCTGTGAGTTCTTTCAGCGGTGTTTCATAGTTTTCTTTGTAGAGATCTTTCACCTCCTTGGTTAAGTATAATTCTAAATATTTTATCTTTTTTTTTTTTTTGGCAGCTCTTGTGAAAGGGATTGTGTTCTTGATTTGATTCTCAACTTGGTTATTGTTGTTTATACCAGTGCTACTGATTTCTGTACATTGATTTGGTATCCTGAGACTTTACTGAATTAGTTTATTGGGTTGAGGAACTTTTTGTGTGAGCTTTAAGTTTTCTAAGTAAATAATCATATTATAGAGAACAGCAACAGTCTAACTTCCTGCTTTTCTCACTTGTATGCCTTTTATTTCTTTCTCTCATCTGATTGCTCTGGCTAAAATTTCCAGTGCTATGTTGAATATAAGTGGTGAAAATGGGCATTCTTGTCTTGTTCCATTTCTCAAGGGGAATGCTTTTAACTTTTCCCCATTCAGGATGATGTTGGTTGTCGGTTTGTCATATATGGCTTTTATTACTTTAATGTAAGTCCTTTCTATGCCTATTTTGTTGAGGGTTTTTATTATAAAGGATGCTGGATTTTATCAACTGCTTTTTCTGCATCTATTGACATGATCATATTGGAGCCTCTATTTTATGGTCCTTTCCTATCTTCCTTTACTTTTCTGTTTTCCTTTCCCACCACTCCCCTATTTATAGTATACCATATATATTACATCAATTCCCTTTTTGAGGCTCTTTACACATTACCATAAGATTCTCAGAAGCAAAACATACTTCAACTCTCTGACAAGGTAATAAACATAGAAAATGATGTACATAGTATTGGTGTAGGCAGTTGGGTTTTTGTTTGTTTTTTTGGCAAGGAAAATCAAGACTGCAATGAAAGAACATTCTTATAATAAAGACCATTTCTGCAATGAAGTTTGGTTTGACTAACGCGAAATAGAGTTAGGGTATTTGCCAGGCATAACTTTGTACATAATACTTCCTTTAAGCAAATATTTAAGGTTTGTTATTGGGCATCTGTAAGGCAGAAAGAATGGCCATGATGGGGATAATTGTGCAGATGGTCTAGTTTAGCCCCCTCCAGCCCAGTGCTCATCCTGTTCCCAAAAAGACAGGCTGTAGGGGAATCTGGAGAGGAAGAAGGCACACCTTAAATTTTTAAATAGTGTGACAAAATTCTTTCTCACTTAATTTGGTTCAGGCCTACATTTCCCATTTTATTTTGCTCAAGATCTTCAAAAGAAATGCCAGATTCAGAAAAAAAAGTAAAGCTCCTACATTTGACATCAATCTAGGTAGTCCTTCCCTGTAATAATGAATTTAAAATATATACCTATATATTAGATTTATACATATTTTATGCTTCAGCTGACAGCTTCCATGTGAGAAGTTTGAGTTCAGAAAGAATGTAATCTATTTTACTTGGATCAGAAAATCCTTAACATTATAAAACAGACTTATTAATGGTCTGAAAACAATTATAAAAAACGTTCTTGCAGGTAGGTGGAAGAATATTTAGAGAGATTTAGGCTAGTGAAAACAAGTGATTAAAAAACATTTTGCTTCCCTCTGTAAGTGAAGCATTCACTACTTAAACCAATCCATCACTATGCAGAAAAAAATTGGCAGTTTATTAAAATTCTTCATATTTAGTAAAAGTCACTCTTTGGGCTTTTTAAAATTTGAAAACACAGATATATGCATATGTGTGCATTTTAATTTTTCTTTTATTTTGTAAATAGCAACAATTTAATGATGCTGCTAAACTCTATGTACATTATGCTTTCTACTGAGAATAAATTTGATTTCATTAAAGAAATATTAGAGGTCAATCCTACTAGAACCAAATTTTTTGTTTAACAAAAAACGTCAAGCCACGATGTATCAAATAATTTCATGTGATACCCAATACAACAAAATTCAAGAACACAAAAGAATCTGAATAGCCTCATGACATTCTTTAATGGGATTTGACCAGCATTTTTTGTCTATTTAAATCCCAGCAAAATATATTCATCAGAGAACCTCTTATTTTTTCACTTAATCTCTGCATTTAACAGCAAAATAAAGAAACACAAACATCATCAAAAGCTGTATCACTTACCATAAATGCCTGTTGAGATGCAGGGAAATGCCTGTGAATAAACCACAAAAATAACAATAAATATTAAAGAAACAAATCTACTCAACATCATCTATCTCAACATCTATTTTGCTTGATAATGGGATGCCCTCTACTTACATATTCAGAGCTAGGAGTTGGAGTAGGGGACACTGGAAATGGGGATATTTGATTAGCTAGTAACTGTTCCCTATCAGCAGTTATATCAGCTCACAAGAACCAACTGCTAAGTTTTCAGGAATCTTGTGAAGCAACTGTTAAACAGCTATTATTAAGAAATTAAATTATATAAACCTACAATGAAATAAATGATATCAAAACACAGATAACCAATAGTCAGAACTCATCCCTTTCTAATTACTTTGCACATCTGACTATTACCTATGCTCTTGAGATTACGTATGTCTGTCGTATGTGTACAGTGAAATACTACACAAGTCTCTCTTCCCACCTCCATGGTACATGATGTCACATCAGTTGCTTAAAATCTGAAAACATCAATTTACATTCATGACCCATATTGTGAGACAGTTAAAATCACAGACTGGCTATGGATAAACATTTTAGGTAAAATTCAACAAAAGCATTCTGTGAAAATCAATCAACTATTTAGAATGTATAATAAAGAGTATTACATATATTATTATTATAATATGTAAATTGTGTGCTACATGTTCTTTATGTCAGTAAAATTTAAAAGAAGCTTATATAAAACATACCCCTTTTTTGACAGCCAGTCTTTAAACATTTTCCAGCACACTACTGCTTATGCCATATTTTGCTTTGCAGTGTTTAAAGAATTTGATTGAAAAAAATGAATTGACAAACGTAAATGTACATTTCACTCTAAATTAGGTTTTCTAGCTATAGAAAGTGGTCTGGGTGTGGCAACTTACTCTGCCAATGGATTTCTGTGTAAATTCAACCAAATTGTTTTACTCTTTCTGGTCTGTATTTTTCAACTGTAAAATGGAGATAATGCCCACCATACAGAAATGTCTTCTGGACTGTCGGTGGGAATGTAAATTAGTACAACCTCTACAGAAAACAGTATGGAGATTTCTCAAAGAACTAAAGATAGAACTACCATTCCATCCAACAATCTCACTGCTCAGTATCTACTCAAAGGAAAAGAAATTATTATTTTTTTAAAAACCTCTATTCCTACATTTATCACAGTGCTATTCACAATAGTAACAATATGGAGGCAACCTAAGGTCCATCAGTGGAGAACTGGATAAAGAAAAAGATGGTAGATGGACTACTACTCAGCCACAAAAAAGAATAAAATCATGTGTTTTGTAGCAATATAGATGGAACTAGAGACCATTACTTTAAGTGAAACAACTCAGTCACAGAAAGACAAATACCGCATGTTCTCATTTTTAGTGGGAGCTAAGAAATGAATACACACGGACATAGAGAGTGGAATAATGCATTGAAGACTCAGAAAGGTGGAAGGGGGCAAGGGGTGAGAAACTACCTGAAGGGTACAGTGTATGTACACTGTTAGAGTGATGGTTACACTAAAAGCCTAGTTTTCACCATTACACAGTATATTCATGTAACAAAAGTACACTTGTACCCCCTAAATCTATAAAACAAAAAGTGAAAAAAAGAAATGTGCTGTTGGAATTAATGACAGAATTTTTTTTTAAGTTACTGGCACTATGATAGAATCTAAAAACTGCAGCTGCTATGGACCATAATAACTAACATTACTATTGAGGTCAATAATAATAAAATATCTAAGTCCTTTTTGTTCATATCTTTTGGCTAAATGTATACTGCCTTTTATTTCTATTAACGCTATTACATAGCCTAAGTTTGTTTATTCCCAACTGTATGTCTGTAAAACGATATATGCTTTTTTCTGTTCCTGTGGAAGCCTTTACTATTAATAGTAAATTCTACTGTTTATAAAGAGAAAGTAGAACAGTTTCTGGAACATAGTAGCTGCTCTTTTTAAATTAAATTTATGAGTCAATGCTTTGATTCCGAGGGTTCTTGAGGTGCCAATAACATCTGAAGAATGTTCTTGACTGACTTAATCATTCAGTGATACAGATCATGAAGCAACAGTGTAACGCAAAGTCTCTTTACGGGCATTCACCAAGACTACCAATAGGCATTACTCTGAAAATCAACTGCAAGCTTACTGTATATTTGTTACGATTAGAAAGGACTCAGAGTTCAGGAATAGTCTACTTAAAAATTCAAATTAGAGACGATTAAGAGTCATCCCTATATTTGTGCCATGCCAGCCATGTTCCATTGTACCTTTTAAGTGGGATAAAAGTGAGTTTACAGCTTGAGCCCCGGGAATTCCATGGGAGCAAACTAAACATGTGAGCATCATATATCTCATGTCTGGAGAGAAAAAGAAATGTTTGAGAACTGCTGTATTGAGCCATCAAGGTGTAGGGAAGGTAAGATTTTACCTCTACCTTCTTAGAGTTTTTCAGTTGTGGCTGATAATTAAATTGACACAAGACAGATTAACAGGAAAAAAAAAACATACACATTTATTTAATTCAAGTTTTATGTGGCATTGGAGGCTTCGTAAGAAAATGATGACTCAAAGATGCAGTTAAACACTTACATACTAAATTGGGCAAAGAGTAGTAGATTATGAAGATGTGACAAGGTAAAGGGGCTTGGGCTAGGGTAGTTAATTGGGTGAAGTAAGAAGAAAGACAAGAGTTAGTTTAACAAGGTGTATTTGGACAGATTTCCAGTGGCCTCAACTTCCCATCCTTGATGATAAGAATTACACTTTTCTGCTCGTACAGGGAGGATATCTTTCACGTGGAAATTTTTATCTCCTCCTTTTAAAAAGGACTGCAAGAGTGTTCTTTGGCACCTGCCCTTTTTTTAAGTGCCTTTGACTCAAAATAGTCAATGTGCCAGAGGGGCATATTTTGGGTTGTATATTCTGAACTCTTTCAAAGGGAAAGTCAGAAGATAGCAAAATGCTTTCAACAAGATGACCCACTTTAACTCACATCTTGGTGTCCTTCCAGTTTATAATGTGGGGCAGTTTACTGAACTACTCTGAGTGCTGTTTTTTTCTTTAGTAAATGGAAACTCTGAGGCCTGCCTCAAAGGGTTTGTAGGAGGAGTAAGAGAAATAAAGAACATGAGCATTGTGTCTGAGAAGTAGTAATACCTTGATTAGTGATGACTCCTGGCGTGGAAGCTGTGATGTCCACCAGGTTCTGTTGCTCCAGAGCAGGGCTTCACAACCTCAGCTCTATTGATATTTTGGACCAGATAATTCTTTGTTATTGGAGGCTATGTGCATTATGGGAAGTTTAGCAGCACCCCTGGATGCTACCAGCTAGATATCAGTAGCATCTCTCCAGTTGTGTTCATCAGAAATATTTCTAGACATTGTCAAATGCCCCCAGGGGAAAAAAATCATCTCTGGTTGAGAATCACTGACCTGGAATCTAGGACCTAGAACCCAGCAGACAGCCTTCAACTATCAACCTTTTCAAGGACTGCCTCAGCTATAAAAAGCCACCTCACCCAGAATCATGTCCCTGCCCAGGACAGTTCACACCAACAACTGATCAACGAAGTGGTACAAGGCCTGGCCACCTTGGCTCATCAGTACAACACTGAAGGGTCCTTCTAGTTTCAGAGTTCCTTACTCAGTCAGTAGAGTCCATCACTGGACCTACATCCAGCTCACCTTCTCCCTCAGTCCACTGCTGCTTCCTCTCTCTCTTTCCCAGGTATTGATTTAAGGGCACTCCTTAATAAACATCTAGCATCCTAAACTCTCTCTTAGAGTCTGTTTCCTGGGAACTGATCTGGGCTAACTCCCTTTTGCTTCCCTCTTAGATCCAGCTATGTGTATCTTTCTTCCATCAGATCTAGCAGAAGAAAAACATACTGCGCAGTTAGTGACAAGTTTCATTTGCCTTAGCTCTTAGTTCTATCTTGGAATCAATCATGCAACTTAGTAATTGAGTCTGAATGTATCAACTGCCTTGTCTGTTTTAACAAGGATAAATAGTTTCATCTGGAAATGACATAGTTGCCTTGAATGTGAAAGCAAATGGTAGGGTAATGGAGGATGACTTTGGTAATATTATTGCATTAATTCAAACAAAAAGGCAATGGTATAGCAGAGATGGAAATAGAGTATTATGGGAAAAAATTCATTTGATGTAAAATAACTTCGCACAGAATTCATCGAAACTAAGCCTACTCCATTAATCATTTTTTATTACTCAAGAGAGAGAGACAGACAGACAGAGACAGGGAGAGAGAGATTGAGAAAGAGCAAGTGAACAAGCAAACTAATGACTTTTGCACACATAATCTGTGTTCTTTGCCATAATAAACTTCTGATGGGGCCATCAGAAGTGAGTAGCATGAGATTTCTTTATTTCAAAGCTGCATTTAATATAACCACCTTCCATGTACATACTATCTCATGGAGGAATGATAAATTGTACCAAAACCCATGCCAGGTGTGCACATAACTCAGCAATCACCTCTAGAATTTGGAGAATGACATTAGCAACCCCATTTGTGAGGCTCCAGATTCTCCTTCCAGCAAACTTCAGGAGCAATATGTCTCCGTGCTAATCAGGCCTGAGCACCCAGCCATCAGAAATTCTAGGGAGACAAAAATAAAATCATCTGAGGCCGAGGCAGACAAATCGTTTTAGAGCAGGAGTTAGAGACCAGCCTGGGCAACATGGTGAAACCCTGCCTCTACTAAAAATATAAAAAATTAGCCAGGCATGGTGGCACATGCCTGTAGTCCAGGCTACTCAGGAGGCTGAGGTGGCAGAATCACCTGAGCCCAGGATGCTGAGGCTGCAGTGAGCCATGATTGCACCACTACACTCCAGCCTGGGCCACAGGAGTGAGACCCTGTCTTAAAAGAAAAATGACTTAGAGTGGAGAATTCTTTCTCATATGAAATTATAGATTGGGTCACCAAGTGGGAAATACTTTTATAGCCCAACATGTTGGCATCAAGCAGAGTTGAAAAAAACATTGAAATCCTTAAAGCTGTAGACTCTGTCCCAGTCCCTTGAAAGTCTGTCTTCATTTCCTCCCTTTCTGTCTAAGTAATTTAAGGGTAAGGAAGGAAACGCTCCTCAGCCTTCTCTCTCTTGACCCTAACAGTGTCTCCAAACATACACAACAAACCCTAAGCCATCATCCCTACCACTTGCTTTTCTCTGAGCCTTGATTCTCAGTTTAAGCATTTCTGCAAATGGGAATTTCTTTCTCTCTTACTTATCCATTGTCATCCCATCCACTCTTACACAGCAGTCTTACAGTCTGGGTAGAAAGGACTCCACCTTCAACTCCATGGGAAGGGGCCGACGGACCTAAATAAGCAGCACACCTTCCTCTCCATAGCCACAAGAATAGAAAGACGAAGAGTTTATTGACCACCATTGACCTGTTGGTGTAAATTAACTGTAAAGTACTCTTAACCTCTGGAATTTTTCAATTGCTTAGCCAACACATTCCTTACTGTTTAGTCAGTTTTAGTTAGATTTCCCATTATTTGCAAGCAAAATCATGCTACCAGATATACCTTCCATTTAAGTGTTTTTAATTATATATCACATTTCACTGACTCAGGCAAGCTGTCAATTGTAAGAAACACCATTATTTTGTGTTACTTTGTGGACCACTAAGAAGAGAAAGCGCCATCAGTTAAAACATAACGCAAGCTTTCTTACCATTTAGGATTTTCATTGCATACTTATTGAGGTTCCTATTGTTGATTTATATAGATAATTTTTAAGTACACCTTCCTCTAGAGCATGGATAAAAAGGAGATAAATTGGTTGTTTCCTAAAACTTCCTCACATTCAGGATCCGGTACTTATGAATCACTTTTCAACTCAGAGTCATAGATAGGAGTTTTCCATAGTTTTATCCTCATAGCCTCAAGAATGATGGTGTTGCTTCAGTCCTTAATGAGTGAGCCACTGTTGGCTCTGCACTTTTCTTCCAAACCACTAACACCTTCTCTGAAAGTTTTGTGGGTAGCTCTTTATTTTTTCATGCCAGAGCTGTCAACAAAGGGTTTCAGACAACAGCCAGGACACATACCTCCTTCTCAGGTACCCCCTAATTGGTTGGTTAGCTGAAAGTCAAGGGGTTGCAGTTGTCCAGCCAATCCTCCAGAAATGACAACCAAATGTGCATGTGTACAGGAAGAGAAACTTCATCACAACCATGTGTGATTGTAAAACACCCCAAGTATAAGAGTTATCCTAGTTTCAAATAAATTAGAATATGAGGACATGTGCATCTTAGAAACAATGAAATTCAGAATATCATTCTTTTCCTTCTTTTTCTTTTCTCAGAGACAGGGTCTCATGCTGTTGCCCAGGCTGGAGTACAGTGGTGCAATCCTAGCATACTGCAGCCTCAAAGTCTAGCGCTCAAGCCATCCTCCCTCCTCAGCCTCCTAAGTAGCTGGGACTACAGGCATTCACCACCATATCTGGTTAATTTGTTTTTATTTTTTGTAGAGATGAGGTCTCACTATGTTTCCAAGGCTAGAGTCAAACTCCTGGGTTCAACTGATCCTCCTGCCTTGGCCTCCCAAAGTGCCAGGATTCCAGGCATGAGCCACTGTTCTTGGCTCTACTCTTTTCTTTACATGTTGGTTATCAGCATAGTGGTTTGTGCCATCATGCCCTTAATTGGGATGCGGTATACTTCAGTACTTTCAAACCATGGTATGCCTAACTCTAGGAGTATGAAAGATATTTTGAGGTGGTAAACAGATAGCCATTACCCATTTAAACGTGATATTTATATTTTTCCCAAGTCTTCATCCCTTCTTCTATACATACCCTTTACCATATAATTTTGCACTTCCTCTGCAATAGGCTGAATGTTTGTGTCCCCTACAAGATTCATGCGATGAAGCTCTGGTCCCACTGTGATGGTGCTTGGAGGTGGGGCCTTTGGGAGGTGATTAGGTCATGAGGGTCGAGACCTCATGAGTGGGATTAGTGCCACTAGAGGACATTAGAGGCCAGAGAGCTACCTAGCTCTTCTTTCCACCACGTCAGAATATAAGGATAAGTTGGCTGTCTGCAACTTGAGCCCTGAAAGAGGGCCCTCACCATAACCTGACTATGCTGGCACCCTGATCTTAGATTCCCAGCCTCCAGAACTGCAAGAAATAACTATTTGTTGTTCAATCACAGTCTATAGTAATTTGTTATGCATCCTGAACCAAGTAAGACACTCCACGAGGGGAGTTGTATGAATGCAATGTTGTGTCCATCCCCTAAATCCATACACTGAAACCTAATTCACAATATGATGGCATTAGGAGGTGGAGCCTTGGGAGGTAATTAGGGGATGAGTGAATGGGATCAGTGCCCTTAGAAGAAGAAACATGAGGGCGAGGATCTCTTTCTCCACCATTTGAGGCCACAGAAAAGAGGACAGCAGTCTACACACCAAGAAAAGAGCTATTGGCAGACACCAAACCTGCTAGCACCTTGATCTTAGACTTCCCAGCCTCCAGAACTGTGAGAAATATAAGTTGTTGAAGCCACTCAGACTATGGTATTTGTTATAGCAGCCTGAGCTGACTAAGACAGAGGGGATACATTTTTCTTCATCCCACTGATGATAGACTTGAGCATGTGACTTGATTTGGCCAATGGGATAATAATGGACATGACATTTAGGTGTAAATCTTTACATTCCTGTCTTTGGAGGAGAACACTGAGAAGACTATATCATGAGAACATGCCTCATGTAGCTACTGGTCCAGGGAGGCTGAGAGACAAGTGGAATAGATGTAGTAAACCCAGCCTTCGATCAGCTGTGCGCCAGCCAACCCATAGCCATGTAAGCAAGAAATGCTTACTATTGCACATTACTGAGTTTTTGAGTGGCTGGTTATATAGCATTACTGTAGCAATGACAATGATATAAATGTGCTAAAACTATAAGTTATTATAATCTATTATAATAAGTGATACTTGTTTTCCACCTATGATAATGATACAAAGTTTCCTTTGAAAATAAAATTGCTTAAAGAGTCAATTAGAATATTAGGTAAACCAGAAGATGGAATGTAAATGACCAAAGTTTGGAAAATACTGATGCAGGAATTAAAGATTTGACATGGAAAGCACGAGCACATGGAGTTGGCGGCTAGCCTAGATAGCATAGTAAGACCCCCATCTCTGCAAAAACTTTAAAAAATTAACCAGGCTTAGTGATGCATCCCTATAGTCCCAGATACTTGAAAGGCTGAGGTGGGAAAACGTTAATAGTTTCAGTTTGAGGCTGAAGTGAGCTGTGATAGTGCCACTGCATTTCAGCCTGGGCAACAGAGTGCCATCCCATCTCTTAAAAAAACACAAGGGTGCGGTGGCTCATGCCTGTAATCCCAGCACTTTGGGAGGCTGAGGCAGGTGGATTGCTTTAACCCAGAAGTTAGAGACCAGCCTGGCCAGCATAGTGAGACCTTGTTTCTACAAAACATACACAAATTAACCAGGTGTGTTGGCATGCACCTGTAGTCCCAGCTATTCTGGAGACTGAGGTGAGAGGATCACCTGAGCCCAGGGAGATTGAGGCTGCAGTGAGCCATAATCCTGCCACTGCACTCCAACGTGGGTGACAGAGTGAGACCCTGTCTCAAAACCAAACCAAAACAAAAAGAATGTGGGTTGCCAGGTTGCATGTTACAGCATGGAAAAGCATGGGAAAAGTGGGGCCAAGCATGACATGGAAAGCACTCACAGCTGGGAGCTGTGTTTTATCCCCTTTCGGAGCCAATGTTATATCCCCTCAGCACCTCTGTATCCCCATCTGTAAAAGGAGCAGAGCTGGCTACATGGCTTATTTGGCTATTAAATTCTGGGATGCTATGAAACAGCCTCTTATTCTTCTCTATAGCTCAAGATAAAGGTGATAGAGAGACAGGCAATTTTATAGTATCCTGAATGCCTCACAGTGTTTGGACATGGGAGGCAGCAGCATTGCAGCAATAATAGTTGTCATTTCTTGAATTACTGAAATGTGCTGAGTACTGGGCTCAGAGCTCTATGTGCATTATCTGATTCATTCCCACGAACAAGCCTGTGATCAAAACCAGATTGCCCGCTTTTTATAAACATGGAGAGGAGAGAAGCTAAGAAAGAAAACTCGTCCAAGGTCACAGAAAGGAATACTACAGGATTTCTTTATCTCGTAGAAAGAGTAATTGATTCTATTTTTTAATTATACAAATAATACATAAATACAAGGCTCAAAATAAGACATTCTCTTACAGCCACATGCTTCCTCTCCTCTAATTCACTGAGAACACCCTCCTTGAGGCCTTCACTGCCAAGAGTAGAGTGAGAATCCTTCTGCTGCATTCATTTACATTTTTTAAGACTAAATAGTGTCATGTCCTCTTCCTCATCTCAACCCTGTAATCACCTCCCATCGTACTTTAATAAAATTCAAAGTCACAACCATGACCTCCAATCCTTGCTTCCTTAGCCCCTCCCTTCCACTTTTCCCCTGCTCTTGAGTTCCAGCCACATTGGTCTCCTTTTGTTCTTCAAATGCACAAAGCATGATTCTGCTCTGGGGCCGCTGGCCTTGCTGTCACCTCTGTCTTGCACACTCCATTTCCCAAATACTCCCTGGTTTTCTCCCTTGTTCCTTTTAGATCTTTGATCAAATGTCACCTCCTCAAAGAGGTCTTCCTAGCCTCCAGCTAAATTACTCTCTATTGCTTAGCCTGCTTTGTATCTCTTGACAACTGCCATCACCACCTGACACACAGTTGTTTGCTTGTTCACTGTCTCCCCAACTTCAATTCCTTCCTTCCTGAGATGCAAACTCCCAGGAAGACCTTTGCTTTGTTTGTTGCTGTATCACCTGCACCTAGAACAGTGTCTGGAACTCAATAAATATCTGTTGAGTGGATAAATGAATAAATGATTAAGCTATAAGATCTATACAAGCATAGCCATATTTTTCTTCTACACAAATTGGAGCTTACATTGGTTTTTATGTTCTGGAACTCGCCTTTTTTCATGTAGAAGGTTTTAGGAGATCATTCAATGTCAGTGTATATTGATCTATCTCATATGTTTCTAATAGCACATTCTAGTCTATGGCATGATTATACTATGTTTATTTAACTACTGCCACATCGATGAATATGTAGGCTGTGTGTAAATTTTGCTGTAACATGCAACCTGGCAACCCACATTCTTTTTGTTTTGGTTTGGTTTTGAGACAGGGTCTCACTCTGTCACCCACGTTGGGGTGCAGTGGTAGGATTATGGCTCACTGCAGCCTCAATCTCCCTGGGCTCAGGTGATCCTCTCACCTCAGCCTCTGGAATAGCTGGGACTACAGGTGCATGCCAACACACCTGGTTAATTTGTGTATGTTTTGTAGAAACAAGGTCTCACTATGCTGGCCAGGCTGGTCTCTAACTTCTGGGTTAAAGCAATCCACCTGCCTCAGCCTCCCAAAGTGCTGGGATTACAGGCATGAGCCACTGCACCCTTGTGTTTTTTTAAGAGATGGGATGGCACTCTATTGCTTAGGCTGAAATGCAGTGGCACTATCACAGCTCACTTCAGCCTCAAACTGAAACTATTAAACGTTTTCCCACCTCAGCCTTCAAGTAGCTGGGACTATAGGGATGCACCACTAAGCCTGGTTAATTTTTTAAAGTTTTTGCAGAGATGAGGGTCTCATTATCTATCTAGGCTAGCTTCCAATTCCTAGCCTCAAGTAATCCTCCTGCCTTGGCCTGCCAAAGTGCTAGGATTCCAGGCATGAACCACCATATCTAGCCTTACAACCAACATTCTAGATGTTTCTACCTAATGTATTCTGGTAGGATCTATTCCCAGAAATAAAATTAACCCACTTAACCATTAGGTTAAAGAAAAAGAACATTTAAAATTTAAAAAATACTACCAAATTGCTCCTCTTAAAGTTTTCTTTCAATATAAAATCTTTTTAATTGTGGAGAATAGTCAATAATTCAGTGTGGTAAAAGGATGCCATCTCCTTCAAAAACTGCATTCAAAAGTGCAAACACTATTACAGTGCCCATCTCACCCACAAGGCTAACTGACCCAAAGGCCAAGGTTATTTGTAGGAGACTGTGAATGAGATCACATAGAAATGGCCAGTGAAGTGTTTGGAGTGCACTGTGTGAGCTCACCGAGGCACTATAATTATAAGTAATAACTTGGTTTCTTTTCGTTTTCTTCGTTATACCTTTGAAAGAGCTGTCATAAAGTCATTTATTGCCAGCTGCTTTCATGTTTATAACCATTCGACTCCATGCAGTATAAAACAAACTATTACATGGCCTTGAATAGTAGCAGCCCTCTTTCAAACTTTTTATTTTCCGAGAAGACAGCTGGATTAGTTTCACCATGAATTTATTAGGATGCAAAATATTGGCACTAGCAAATGGAAGAACTTGATTTTTGCCTGAGCTTGCTTGTGTGACTTGTAGGAATGTTTTACTGTAAATTATACATATGTGAAAAGGAGAACAGGTCTCCATAAACCTGCTGAACCCAAGAGAATGTGCATTCTGTTCTAAAACGTTTACATCTATAAACTCCCTTTATATAGAAGCAAAGGGAAGAAACAAAGATTAAAAACAAAATAAAACAAAATCCCTGCTCATATTAACAGCAAATCACTTGTGCAATATGAAAGCTTCTACCGGAACAAAATGTTCCCCAAATGGTGACCCTTCAATGACCTTAATCACCTCTAATTTTGTAAGTATCCCCTCTCCATCTTCCTTGTAATTAAGGAACACGTATCAGGCACATTCTGCATACCTGGCACTAAGAGGCGGGAAGTGCAGGGGGATGCCCTTAGGTGACTTTGCTGGTGCAGAGCCCGAGGAAAATTGACATAAGAGGCAATCTTTTCAAATCCCCTGAGAAGTAAATTACCCACTCAAGACTGAAAAGCCCACAGATCATGGCTATTGCCAGGCCTAACTGACCCTGATAGGGGGGCCTCCTGGGCTGAAGAAGGGGTTTAAATGACAAGGAGAAGCCTCATGCGCACAGGAATTGGGCACAAGAGCACAGGGCTGATTGCAGGAGCTCTGGAGGACAGATGCATCTGGGAGCATTCCTCGGCATAGCTCTAAGGGACACAGTTGGTGCCTCATCCTTCTCCAAGCCCATGCACCCCTGTCCATGATCTGCCCCCCTCACAGTGACTGCCAGAGGACTGCCCCCTGGAAACTGGAGCTGACTTTTACAGTGCACACAGAGCTTGGGAATCAAATGCTCCTCAGGGGCAGTGCTTTACCAATGACTGATGGGCAAGGAATGGGAGGGTGCAAATTCCTTGCCCTTGCTTTGGTGGGAACAATGTTGAAGGGTGACCTTCACTGTCTGCAGAGCAACCCCGTGGCCTTGGGCAATCACCTGGGATTTGCCCCAATACCCACTCTTCCTTTCACTCTTGCTTCTTCACATCTCACCTGTTGTGTTTCCTGGGACCACTTCATCATAAATCTCTTTCCCCCAAATCCTTATCTCAAAGAGTCTGCTTCTGAGGAAACCAACCTAAGACATTTGATATTGTTATTTCCCTCGGTGTGGCTGGCAGTAGAGCTTTTAAAGTGAAATAAACCTATAGGGTTATTTTGGCAGAACCTCAGAGGAAACAGAGCACTTGGTCGTAACCAGATAGTTTTAGTAAGAAGGAGAAGGAAAAGCAGGTAAATCTTCATAAAGCCACAAGAAGGAAGAAAGGCTCCCCTGAGACCTGGCTTAAAACCCAGGAGGGGCTGCCAAGGACAAACAGCAGGGAAAAGATTCAGCGAGTGGCCCCTTAAGAAGGCAGTGTTCCTTGGGACTCTGTCTCTCATGTGTCCAGTGCCTCTGAAGGGTTTTTAAACAAATCCAAGTGGATGTTATTATGGATTCTTGGTTTTGAGTCAATCCCTGGTTTTCTTAATAAGTTGTACCTTCCAATATCTCTTAATTAGAAAGTTGAAGGTCTGACTTCCAGGAGAAGCATTTAAGAAAATACATTCACAACAACCAACCAATCACAAAGCAACAAACACAGACGGTCTCAGAGAGAAGTAGTTCCCAACCCTTAACAGGCTCAGGTGGTGAGGTTCTAAAGAACCTAGGGGCCAGGTGCTATGGATAGAGCCATCAGCCATTTCTCACCTAACTTGGCCTCAAATCTTCCTCCAGGACTCACTGACAGGCTGCTAATAAACTGAACAGTTGTTAGAGGGGAGAGAGAATACACATTCAACAATATTTACTGGAAGATCATAGAAATGGACAGAATACCCAGGAGCTCCAGCAATCAGGCTCTTCCCCTCTTAAAGCTTAACAAGTAGGAAGAAAGATACCACCTTGTCAATTCTACAGCTTCCAGGATGATTTCACACGGGCTTCACTGTCTTTCATAATAACTAAGTAAGACTGACAGAAGGCATTATTATTATTCTTATCCCCAGACTGGGTGAGTAACCTCCCCAGAGTCATACAGTGGTTAAGGAGAAAAGCTCAGACAGAAGCCCCGATCCTGTGACTCAGAATTCTAAGCACTTTCCACTGCAGAACAGAGTCAGTGAGATCAAGGGAAGAAGGGAAAGAGAATCCATCTTGAGCATCCTCGGTCCTTGAGAAAGAACTGGTTAGAGACGAGAATTCTTTTTCAGCATCCACACTGTGAAAACCCTTCTACGAGCCACCTACCAGATCTTAACGGCCTTAAACATGTCCTCGAACTGAAGATTTAGTGTGACTTTCTCCCAAAAAAGAGAAGAAAACTATCCTCCGCGTTATAGTGTTTCTCAAACTTTAGCTGTATCAGAATCACCTGGAGGGCCCAACGACCAGTCTCCCATCCAGTAGGTCTGCGGTAGAGCCCAAGAATTTGCATTTTAACAACCTCCCAGTTGATATTGCTGTTGCTGGCTCCCAGGACCACACTTTTATTTTCTTTTTTTTTTTTTCTCTTTTCTTCAGACAGGGTTTCACTCTGTCACCCGGGCTGGAGGACAAGGGTGCGATCATGCACCACTGCAACTTACACTGCTGGGGCTCAGGTGATTCTCCCACCTCAGCCTCTCCAGTAGTTGGGAACTATAGGCACAAGCCGGCTCACCCACCTAATATTTATTATTATTATTATTCATAGGGATGAGGTCTTGCTGTGTCGTCCAGGTTGGTCTCAAACTCCTGAGCTCAAGCAATCCTACTGCCTTGGCCTTCCAAAGTGCTGGGATTACAGGCGTGAGCTCCCCATATTTGGCCCAGGACCATGCTTTGTGAACCATTACTCTATCAATTTCTAATCAAAGCTTTTTTTTCCCTTTATTTTTTTGTCCAGCTGCACCAGATAATTGTAGCCCAGACTGCATCCCTCTCATATCCAGCACAATCTCTCTTCCCTGGGATGAGCTAAGGTTCTTTTCTGTGTTTACTAATCTGTCGCAGAACCACATAATTGGAGAAGGAGCAGATTGCTAGTTTACCAACACATATGCAGATTTTATGCCTGCAGATTTTTGACACCTCCGTTTTATCCCTTAAAATGTCATCATGTTCTCTCTACAAATTGGGCAATTCCATTTCATCCCCTGCATGATTTCATGGTGTGAACTTGAAAACATTACATAAATGAAGAGATGGGTTCCCATATGAATATGGCCACTTTTTCTTTTTTTTTTTTTTTTTGAGATGGAGTCTCGCTCTGTTGCCCAGGCTGGAGTGCAGTGGCACGCGATCTCAGCTCACTGCAACCTCCGCCTCCTGGGTGCACACCATTCTCCTGCCTCAGTCTCACGAGTAGCTAGGACTACAGGTGCCCGTCACCATGTCTGGCTAATTTTTTTTGTATTTTTAGTAGAGATGGGGTTTCACCGTGTTAGCCAGGATGGTCTCAACCTCCTGACCTCATGATCTGTCCGCCTCGGCCTCCCAAAGTGCTAGGATTACAGGCGTGAGCCACCTGGCCCAGCCAATACAGCCCCTTTTTAAACTAATTACATGTGTAAACACCTGACTCCATATCATATTTATGAAAGTCAGGTGAGACCCTCTTGGCAGCTGCTGGGGGCCTAAACTCTAGAATGGTTTATGAAGAATGAGGGCTTTAAACAAATGAACTGTGATTATGCAGCTTGATTCAATATGTAAAGGTAATAAATTCTTCTTTCCTTAGTCACAAAGGAAGACATTAGTCAAGGCTAATGCACACTTTATATTTAACAAGGGAATTAATTAGGGGATAATAACCAAAAATGGGGTGTCTAAAGGACACACCCTGTAGAAATGACTAAAATAAAAGAATGCAAGAAAAGAAAAAGAGAAAGAAATTGATTGTAGTCATATTTCCCAAGTCAAAAATTGCTACTCGTGGCCTGAAAATGGCTGTGCTTTGTGGGCCATCAATCACTGTGAAGAGTTTTATCAACTGGAGTCTATTATGGAAATGAGCAAAAAGAACAAGATGGGGAGCAGCCAGTCTGCAAGGAGATATGACAGCTCAGGCCCCAGGAGGTAAGTTATTTCTCCACACTTCTCAGTGTTCACTGCATTAATCCAACCAGCAACCACAATGAGGGGAGCAAGCAGCTGGCCATTCACTAAATGCTCTGTGGGCCAGTGTTGGCTCCCACACTGGGAGATGAGCAAACCATAAAGATGAACAGAATCGGTTTTGCAAAATGTGACAAACCTAAAATTCACTACGGCAGAGTAGAGAGTGAATTTCTTTCTACTCCTAGGGATTTAACCCAGTCCATACACTAGATTGTTATTCTTATTAGAAAGGTCATAAGGTCACTTATTGCATGGATAAATTGATGATGGATGGAAGAAAAGATGGATGGAGGAATGGATGGCTGAATGGATGGAGCAAGTCTTGACTTGAATAATTTTAGCGGCTACTAGTTCTGCTAGACTTTGACTTCATCAAAAGTTTAATTTCACAAAGTGAATAATTTAATTTTTCATCACAATCTTATGATTGCATCTTGATTAAGGACAAACAAAATAAACATTATCCATAGCAGATTGTAACTATATCTCAGATAAAACTTACTGCAGCCAAGTGTTATATTCCTTTAAAGTATGTGGAAGGATTGCTGCCCATCACTTTTCCTCTGCCTCCACTGTTTTTAAATTTTTGGGATTCTCTAAAAGTGGGACACATCCTTCAACATGCAAAATGATAGTTTCATTAGTAGCAAACATCGCTTAATGTAATTGAGGAACCTATTTGAGGACAAGTAAGAAGCCAATGATTAGACAAGACTGGAGATTTATTTCCCACGAGATCCAAACAACTGCCCAAAGTTTCCCCACCCGACAAAATGTGTTCCTCTTGGAACTAACGTATCTTCATGGGATCTCTAGCTCACACTCAGCTGTAAAACCTGTAAATTATTCCTTTGGCCACCCCAGATCACTTTAAACTTTGTTTCAGTGTTTTTCTAGAAGAACAAATATCTAACTCAGAATTGCAACTGCCCCTGTAGTTATTTGTTCTAACTTCCGTATGTGCCATGTATGGCTCCCCTCTCCACCATTTTTGAAGGGGCTCACCCAAGCATCATCTAAACTTCTCCAGGGATAGGGAGTTCCCTGGTTCACAAAGAGCCATGGACCAGTACTTGTCAAAAGTCAATGTGTATCCAATCATATGGTCATATTGCTAAAATGCAAATTCTGATTCTGTTTCTCTGGGGCAGGCTGAAATTATGGTTCTAACAGGGTCCCAGGTGATGCTAATGTTACTGATCTGTGGACATATATAGAAGCAAGTAAACAGAAAATAATTCTACTTCAGGATCTACTTTCATGATATCATTGCACTAATTCCAACCTGGGGAAGGCAGGGAGTAGGGGATTGTTATTTTCACGTACATGGATACCTGAAGTGGCAGATCTTGAAAAGCTACAGAGGTTAAAGATAACCAGGAGGAGACTGGATGATGAAGCCTGTGCTCTACACTTGTATGTTCTAACAATACTGCCCTTTTTAAACACCTAACTCCTCTTATCCTGATAAGTACATGTGTCCTTCTGTTCACATCATCACAGACTCAATTGTTTCCTAGTGGGGCATTGTTCACATCATCACAGACTCAATTGTTTCCTAGTGGGGCATTGTTCACATCATCACAGACTCAGTCGTTAATTTTTTTTTTTTTTTGAGACGAAGTCTTGCTCTGTCGTCCAGACTGGAGTGCAGTGGCATGATCTCGGCTCACTGCAAGCTCCACCTCCCAGGTTCATGCCATTCTCCTGCCTCAGCCTCCCGAGTAGCTGGGACTACAGGCACCCGCCACCACGCCCAGCTAATTTTTTTTGTATTTTTAGTAGAGACAGGATTTCACTGTGTTAGCCAGGATGGTCTCGATCTCCTGACCTCGTGATCCACCCACCTCGGCCTCCCAAAGTGCTGGGATTACAGGCTTGAGCCACGGCGCCCGGCCCTAGTGGGGCATTTTTATCTGTTTCTACCTGTCTATGGCACTTCTACAGCTTAGATTCACAGTCAATATATTCCAAAAATTGGGGCCAGAATAATTATCGAACATAAATGTGCAGACAAGCCACAAGAGGATCTGTTAAAATGAAAATTCTAATTCAGTGAGTCTGGGTTGGGGTCTGAGATTCTGTATTATTAACATGCTCCCAGATGATACCAATACTCACAGTCTTAGGATTACACTCTGAGTAGCAAGAGTTTTAGACTACTGATTCTTCAAACTAAGAACTTTTGCAATTCTGATCCCTCTACTGATGTTGATCCTTATATCAGTAAAGCGTCCTATGCTGCAAATTACAGGAAACTTAACTCCAAGTGGCAGTCAAAGTGAAAGAAATGCATAGTCTTTTATACTTAAAAAAATCCAATGATATATATGACCTCAGGTTAGGCTTGACTCAGCTGCTCAGTGGTGCCTTCAATTCTCTATTAAATGACCATTTGACTTCAGTTACTTGGATGATATAAACCACATGTATGTTAACATATATACATATATAATAGCATGGGCATGCTACCTGGTGAGGAAGTCAATTGGTGAGGTGCTTTTCTTTGTGAGCTAAGACAAAAGCTGAGTATCGTTTCTTGTCAGAATTGCAAGTGGCTCTTCTTAGGTTGAGAGCCATATAGAGTGATTTCTGAGAACTACCTCTAAAGACTATGATTCAGTGATCTGAGAGGCTTCCAAGAATTTAGTCATTATTAGAAGGCATAGATTATTATGAACTTTAAAAAATCCCACAAACATATGAATCTTGTCTCCTTTCTTCAGGTTGAACCATAAATCACCAGATAACTTACACGTTTTTAAAAATCCCACTAAAGATTATTGGAACTCTCAGTAAACATTAAATAACGCTACCCAATCACATATAACTTTCCTCCCTTGTGTAGTTTTTAACTGAGGGGAACTCTTCCTTCCTTCATCCTCCTCTACTATCTCTATCTCCAGTCCTTCCTTGTTATGATTTGGTAAGATGAAGTCATCCTTAATGAGACACATTGAACCATTTTCATAAGATTAGAGCTACTAATCAATAACTTCGGAAGTTACTAAGGGGGAATAAAATACCGGAGTTAATGTTTCCTTTATATATGGTGTATTTCCTTTAGTCTGGTCGCTCCAGTCTTCCATTCAGAATTCTGAAGTGCCTGCAATTTCAACCTTGATTCTCATTTACTTTTGATGTGAAGCAAAACTTGCCCCATCAAAAAAAAGTTTTATATTTTTATAAAGAAATGCCATGACATTTTGCATTTTGCAGTGAATGCACAAGCTTGCAAGATTATGTTGATGTGATGGTGGCTCTGCTATCACATCCAGGAATTGAAAGGGCAGAAGAAAAATGCAAATATTTTTGCTAAATTAAAGCAAAGAAAGATGCTTTTTAAATACTAATGGGTCTTTATTATATTTTTCTTCTCTTGAATGATAATATGCAGTATTTTCTAGTTACTTATAGGAAGACATATTTTTGGAAAATTATTAGCAATGCAGATATGACCATCTTTGGGTACATTTTATTAGAGAGATTTTTAAGTATGTAATGACTCCCTATGATATTTTATGAGCTTTCATAAATGGGTCATTTGTCCAGATAAGAAATTTAGTTATAGAATGAACATAGAGATATATTTAGATCTTAATTACACAGGCCAGACCCACTGGCAAAGTCATTAGACATAGTAATTCCTGAGCTTCCCAGAAGAATGAACTGATCATGAGAGAGCTCATTGGGGCTATTTTTCTGGCTTTAAGCGGCCTGAAATTTTGCCCTACAGTCTCAATAATTTAAATGGTGCCATATTCTCTGCTACAGTTCCAGAGAGCTGTCAGTTTCCAGGTAGAAAACAAAGTCTGGACCTACGGAGTCTCCAACTTTGGAAAATGGATGGTTTATCTGGATAAATTAATCAAAATGGAAATCACTTTAGACAAGGGTTTTCTTTAGCCTGCAATGTGCTGCTGCTTTGTTTAGTTAACCTCTATGCTTTACTGTTTTAGTTACAAGTATTTATAATTGCTTGACAAGAGATGGCATAGTCAAAAGGCAACACATAAGGGTATTCAATATCTCTATTAAACGAGCTGGAAATTCTTCCCTTCTTGATCTTTTTTCTCCCTTATTTTAGCTTTTCTTTTTTTTTTAATAGTGCACATGCAAAATTACATCCCACTGAACTTGCTTACCCTCTGCTCCACAGATCCTCACGTGTCTCATTAACAGAAATAAAATTACAAGGTGTTATAAGGCTCCAACTGCCAGCAACAACTAATATTGTTTACAGCTCTTTTTCCAACAGCACTTGCACCTTTTGGAGAACTAGAGAGAAACTAATTTTGATCAATTTAGCAACTGAACTTTTCAGACATTCTTTGTCACCCACTAGATAGCAAGAATTCTAAACAATGGAGAAGGCAGGGAGGAGAGTAGTGGGTGGTGCTGACAACCTCCAGGCAGCTACAGGTGTGTCAAGAGGTGCAAGACACCCACAGCAAGAGCTAGATCAGAGGCACTTCCATCCAACACCCATTCCCGTGATTCCAAGCAGCACCAAGGATTAAACCATCTGTGCCCGACCTCCTGCAGGCCTTTGGGCACCGATGGATTAATCCTGGGCTTCAGCTTCCTTGAGTAGCAGAGGGGGATTATGGGTTGGAAAATGAAGAATGAGCTTGCAAGAAAACACTGATGTTTCCCAGTAGGTCATATTTTTTTCCCCAGCTCCACGCAGACTCTAAAACTCAGTTGTAGCCAAAGCATAAAATTATCACAATGTATAGGTATAGCATTATGTACTAGCTAAATAATGTGGGGATAATTCCAATACCAATCTTATTAGGCTAAACATTATATGTAAGGGATTCTATAAGACTTGTTCAAATCCATGCAATCATAGTTTTATCTATAGGATAAAGTATAGCTTTCAAGGACAGATGAGAAAATTCAATAAAATCTCTCTTGCAGGATGCAGCCTTTCAAAATTTACCTGAAAAGAGGAATTTGATGAGGGGATAACAAACAGGACTTCCAGCATCTAATTTTTTTTTTTTTTCATTGGCAGACACAATCTGTTCTGGCAAATTCCTAAAGCAAGCCATTTCAGTAAAAGCAGAAATACTGTATGTGAAGAATAATAAAGTTCTCTTTACCAAAACTTCAGATTAACAATAGGAAATTTCAAATTATTGCAAATTATTCAAATTATTTTGACAGGAAAGGTAAATCATGATTTCTAAAGAATTTCTGTCTTGGTAGCTTAAAAATCTCTCTCTCTCTCTCTCTCTCTCTCTCACTCTGTGTGTGTGTGTGTGTGTGTGTGTGTGTGTGTGTGTGTCTGTCTGTCTGTCTCCGTGTGTAAATATATATACTGGTGGCAATTAGTTAACATGTAATACTCTAATCAGGTACTCACCTTCCAAAGATGACTACATCATCCACTATTATTATTGAATAGCATTAAGGTTAGCTAATAAGCAAATGAGATATTAGAAATATGTCTCAATTGGTGAAATGATTGGTGTTCAAGATATGTGGTTGCCTAAAAAGATTGTATGGCACCACTGCTCTTGCACGACAGATAAATCAGAAACTAGAGTCTCTGACAATAAGATCTTGGGAGCCAACTCGAGGTCCAGAGCTCTGTCTGGTCTCATGATCATATGTTGAATGGGTGACTCCATGGCCTGGTTTGCCTAGAGGTTTGGCAATTCAGAATGAACTTTTCCTGCAAGGTGTTTGTTTTCCTGCAAGCATGCTTGCAGATGGAGGAGCATCACTAAGTTTATAGGATAAGACTGGATGACTATTTTGTGGCTACTTGCTCATTGATGCTTTGTGTGTGTGTGTGACAGAATTCAGTCTGAAAATCGCTTGTATTGTAACATAGAGTTTAATATGACAGTGGTGTATCAGTAGAATATTTTCACCTCTATGTATTGTCACCACTACCAGAGGCTAACAATATTTGCCCAATGGACTTGATGACTGTTGATGGAGCTGAAAGTTGTGAGCAGAAACAAAGTAACAAAGGAGGAATAGGTTGCTGAAGAGACTGACTCAAGAGCAGTCATGAGAGATGATATTCATCAAATATACCGAAGGAAGGTAACCCATTAACAACAAAAGACATGATTGGCTTTTTAAATCTAATTACAAAATATACTATCTGCTCAAAAATGAATGCTACGCTATGGTGTATTTCTCTTTGTCAAGATCCATTAGATAGCAGTAAGTACTAGAAAGCTAACTATATAACAGTTCTGGGGTTTGGAGAGTGGTGAAGTAAGGCTCTTATTCAGCTGAAATTGTTTCTCCTATTACATTTATCCATGTCAGTTTGGTAAGAATCATCTATTGCTGTAAAGTGTCTTTATTATTCCCCAATCATGTGTACCTATGCATTCTCAAAAAATCTTGCAGAGAAACTAGAAGGAAAAAGGAATATTTTTTTTAAAGGAAAAGAAACAAAAAGAAACAAGAGGAATAAATCCAGGCCAAGACAGAAAACAGGTAGGCCCAGTGTTGGCAGCCAGTTTAATATCCCAGGTTCCAAGGTTGCACTTGGATTTGTTTACTTAGTTCAACCAGCCAGTTATTATTCTAGCTTAACACATGCTGTTCATGTTTCACCCATGGCCCCTCAAAGCTCACTATTCCTATGTACATCAGTGCCTTCTCATTGCAAGCCACTATGACTCTCTGGCTGTGTATGGGTGATGGAAGAAAGGTGATGGATATCAAGAGAGACAATTCTAGATGTGCTCATGCGGTCCATCAGAAGAATCCCAAGGGGATGGAGCCCTCCTCTAGGAACTTGTTTAATAATGCACCGGTATTAGATCCTGCCATTCTCATGATCACTTCCTCATTTTCCTATCAGTGCCTCCTAGCATCCTCCAAAATCAACTCCATGCATTCGTTTGGTCTCACTATGTGCTTTTGGGGAAATCTCACCTCAGATGAGGTAACTATACTCATATCAGTGCCATATGAAGCAAAAGTTCAAACCATCTTTATCCTCTCACAGATGCAAACAAATAATCTTTTCTCTTATTGTGTCTTTCTGCATTCTATTGCTACACTCTGATTCTCCTGCTTCAAAGAATTATACACTGCAGCATTGTGATGCTTAGAACTTCATATAATCACTATTCAAGAGGAAAAATAAATCGCAAAGTAAAAACCTTCCCTGCAACTTAATATAGAGAAAATAAGGCAAAGAAGTAGAGTAGTAAAATCTTAGGTAAGTTTGATGCTCAATCATTGGAATTTAACCATAAAAATGATGAGGGAGAGGTTTAGGATGTGTATCATCCATCACTTGGCCTCAGGTAGTGGTTATATTATTGCACAAAGCCTCACAGTATGTCCATTTGTACACAGCTGACCTATATCCAACCAGAACTGGCTAGCATAGGAGGTTTCTAATAATAATAATAGTAATTTAATTTTCTTATCGCTTTAAGTATCAGTTGCAGAAAAGGAGAAAATATATTTAAAAAAAGAGGCTTAATGCATTAATATCAGTCTTTTTGGAATTGAAGCAAAAGAATAAATATTTCCTAACTTGATCTGGTGGCAACTAGTTACTGTGAAACCAAAGAGCTTACTTTGAAGCAGAATAGATAGAATGATCCCATTTTCACAAATCAACGTGCTTCACCTCTTAAAAGATTCCCTCCAGATGTCCTTTGCCAGACATACTCAAAGATAAATAGAAACATGACTCTCGGACAAATATTGACAAGTCTCCATACCACAGAGCTCTTTCCTTTCTACAATGCTTTGTGTATTTATATAGAGGCACATTTGCTGTCACTGAAAGATGCCCTCTCTGGAGGCTAAGGGCCAGGGGGATCATCTCTAACATGGTTTTATTCCACTGATCTCAGTGGCTGAATGGAAGACGAAGCTTTCATTGAGTGAGGACTTTGCTCAGATTCACTTCTTCTGGAATCTTCACACACTATGCCCCTTCCTCGTTTAAGATCAAAAGGAAGAAGAGAAGATGTGACTTTGCATGGAACCATAGATAAAAAAGACTTTAAAAGGCAAAGGACTGATATAGAAGCATGCATTTTAATTTTATTCTGACTTGTACAAACCTCCATAAGCAAGCGAATACTACCAAGGCTGTGAGCTGTAATCAGATAAATGCTGTCAAATACTCTAAGGACTTCCACTCTGCACAGCCAGAACCTGTCATGCATTGATGCCAGGAGGTTAAGCAGAGGTTTGTAAAGGACTCTGCAGAAGACAATATTTGTGTCTGAATGTTAGATTCTCCAAGAGGACATTCTGCCTATGGCTTTGCGGCGTCGATTTTTATTTTATTCCCCTTAAAAAACTTCAGGTTTTAAATTCATGAACTCCTCAAAATCTTACATAATGCCTGCACATTACTGCCTTGCAATGCCTAGGTTAATTAAGAAAAAAAATAGCCCAGCAAATTGACATGAGCACACCGAGTTCTGTTTGTTAATAGAATATTTGGAAGTAGGACTGTCCTGAAGCTGATTGCACAGCATGGAGGACACTGGGCTGAGAGATTTTGGGGTGTTGCTGTCAGTGATGAGCTGTGTGACCCTGAAGAAATCACTCCATGTCTCCCTGGTCCTCAGTTGCCTCACATGGAAAATGAAGGGGTTGCATTAGCTCATCTGTAAACTTCTTCCCCAGTCTGATGTTCTGTGATCCTAATAACCACACCTAACCTTTATGGAGCACCTATTATGTGATAGGCAGTATTTCAAAAGTATAAATTTAGTATTTATTTAATTCCCAAAACAAGCTCATCAAATAGGTACTCTTATTATCATTGACCCAATTTTGTGGATGAGGTAACTGAGGCACAGAGAGGCTGGGTGCCCAGTGAATGGTAGTCAGGACGTGGCCAGCGGGTCCACCTCTAGAGCATGTCCTCTTAAGTACCGTGCTAGGCTGCCCTTCTACCCACCTCTAGCCTCCTTAATAGTGTCCTAGGAATAAATGGAACAGTTATAGAGCTTCTCGAGTTGGGATCCCCAAAACCAGACACTGAGACTAGAATTTTGGAAAAAGTATCTTATTTGGGAGACAATTACAGAAAGCACTGTAAAGAAGGAAAGTGAGAGTGTACACTAGTGAATGGGTTACCACTGTGGCTGCTGATGCTCCATCCTGCTGGGGGTGCTCTGAGGAACGGTGCAGAACACAACTTTTTTATTGAGGGGTGATTTAGCAAGGGTGTTTACCCACCAAGTCTCATCCCTAGCTGGCTAACTCTGCATTTCTGGCTCACCTGTAATTGAACTAAGCACAACCTCTCAGCAAGAGAACACCTCCAGGCCGGAGTTGCGCGAAGTCTCCAGCAAGTGAAACAACTGGGTAGTAACACCCTGAGTAGGCTGAAGGGCAAGGGTAAGGTACTGACAGCAGGTGCTGCGCATGGCAAGAGAGTGCAGGAGCCAGGACTCGGAACCAGTCACTTGGTTCCAATTCTCGGTCTCCGAACAGACAAATCACCTATGTTGATCACTGCGTAGGCTCAGAAGTTACTAAGGGGAACCCTTGCTCAATCTTTCTCCAAGGGTCTTTGTGACAACCAGGCTTCTGCCTGGTACAAGGGAAGAATTCTGAACCATTCTCTTGTTTGGTTTAATTCAAGACTTGACACATCACATGATTTATAAGAGGGCCAGGGTACCTAATGAGCTTGATCTGTGCCTTGAGCTAATGACACCTCCCCGTGCTCAGCTGCTATCAATTAGAAATAAACACAAGCTTTGTTTATTCTGGACAATTTATCTGTCTTCTCCACAAATGTTCTATTAGCTGTCAGCCTCATTTTGGAGTTCAACTGCCAGCCTAGTAGAGTTTATATAAATGCAAAATGATACATGTCTGCCATTTATGCTCAAGATGAAGGCATTTTAAATGTATTTTAAGCAAAACTTTTCATCTTCTTTTAATTAAAAAATAAACCCCATTTGGTCTTATTACTCTGTAAGATAACATTTCATCGGTAAAAGACATTCCCCAAGGACTCTAATAAAAAGAACAAATACATGATTATAATATGATTAATCCATATTAAAGATTCTCATATTAAAGAAGGTCACTGAGGCTCATCTGGTAGTGTGCTTAGCTTTGAGCCAGGAGGTCAAGGGTTGTTGCTATTTGACATTTATAGACCTGGCAGCAGAATATGATGAAGTATTCGAGTGAGCAAACTGGACATGACCTAACAGCCCAATAAAACAATGCTGGACACTTTCCCTAAGCACGGCAATCATTTAGTCATCCTAGCCTCCCTTTGCATTGCAGGTGATTCGAATGTAAATGACAACTGCATCAAACTACCTCACTGAGTTCCTGTGAGGATAAGATGATCAAATGATGGCAACTTAGAGGAGGAAGGATGTGGCAGTGAAAGGACCTGTCAAGGTCAGAGGGGACAAATCTCTCCTCTCAGAAGTCCCTAACTGCGTATTCCTTTGGGTAGCTGGGTAGACAGTAGTAGTCACGCACTCAGCTGATCATCGTGTCCTCACTGAGTTCTTACTGCATGACAAACACTGAGAAGTGCTGAAGTTATGTTCGTGAGCAAAAGTGGGCTGAGTACTACTTTTGCCTGCTTTTTTGAAGGTAGCCTACCCTCAACAACTTCAAAATCTGGCAGGAAAAGACAACTGAGTGAAAGAATTACAGCTGTGGGAAACTGGTAAGGGCTGTCACAAAGGAGAATTTCAAGGGAGTAAGAGAACGGACAGTTGGTGATTGAACCTGACCATGAAGGTCGGGGTAGGAAGATTTCTCTGGGACAATGACACATGAGCTAAAATCTGCAAGATGGGAGGAATTAATGAGACAAGAGGAGTAAAGAAACAGGATTCCCACGTAAGGAATACAAATGCAAAGTCCCCGTGGTGGGGAAGGCGACAAGACTGGGACAAAGCTAGAGCTCAGACTCCAAGACAGGCGTGCACAAGTGTGTGACACAAACAGACTTCAGTAGGGATTTCTGCCTTGATCCTACACAGATCCTCATCTGAGAGGAAATCCTGTCGCTCCTGGAGTCTGGGCCACACCTCTGTGCTGGGCCCATTGCAAGTCCCCTCTGTGCCGTATGAGTTCTTTGAGGGTAAAGAGAAGACCTTATTTACTTTGACCTCCTCCAAACTTAGCAACATAACTGGCTCAATCTCCTTTTTCATTGAGATAAAAATCACATAAGATAACATAATATTAATCATTTTAAAGTGTAAAACTCAGTGTGTGTGTGTGTGTGTTTTTGTATCTTCACAAAGTTGTGCAACCATCACCACCACTATTAATTCCATAACAGTTTTATGACTCCAAAAAGAAACCCCATACCCCATTAGCAGTCACTCCTCATTCCCCACTGCCCTTATCCTCTGACAACCACTAATACACATTCTGTGTGTATGGATTTGCCTGTTTTGGACATTTTATATAAATGTAATCATACACTATGTGGTCTTTTGTATCTGGCTTCTTTCTCCTATCATAACATTTTCAAGGTTCACCCATTTTGTAGCACACATCAGTACTTCATTTTTATGACTGAATAATATTCCACTGTATAAATATACTACATTTTGTTGATAGATATTTAGACTGTTGCTACTTTTTGGCTATTTCTTTGTAGAGTTTCTATCTTTTGGAGGTGGATTCTGAACTCTTTATGGATGGAATCATATGATATCCCACAAATGAGAGTCAATGCTACTGAATGGGTTGCACACATGAAGACAGAAATAACCCAGGAGGACAGCAAGTCCTGGAATAGAGAGGAAGGAAGACTGTGGGTTTAAGTGAAAGTCTTTGGTCAGTGAAAGCTAGTGTGCAGAAGTGGGTAGATAACAGGGGAGGTAGTTCAATGGCAAAAACCTCAAAGAGACAGAATTTTATAAGCAGGTGGAGTAGTAACTCTCTGAAACAGCCAGAGACTGTTTTTTAACTTCACCTCTTGGCCCAGAGGTTGGAGTGGGTAAAAATATAAATTGGCATCCACATGTGTGGTCCTACTGTAATTGTCAGTACTACTGTAATTGTACTATGTCCTGTTCCCTGGTATAGTTTCTTAAACATTTAACATCGGTTGGTTTACTAATTACAATTTGCTTTTTAAATGTATTCTTTTTTTATACACAGTAGCATTAAAAACAACTTTGTCAATAAGATTCCCTTAAAATATAACATAAAATACTAAATACACAAGATCTTGAGAAACGAGCAAATAAAAAAATAAGTTAAATGCATTTTACATAAAATCAAAATCTTGTTAACAAATTTCTATCAAGATGTCCCTACTCAGTAAAAAGCAGAAAAACTTGAATTATTCTAAAAGTGAATACAGTGTTTGTAGATATACTAGTCGTATACAGCTCCTCTATATACTCTCAAGCACTATAAAAATGGAAATATTGTATTGTAGCATGGGTTGGATCTCTGTAAATTTCAAAATGGCTATGTACACCAAAATAGGCATCAAATATGAGACATGCCTGTTTGAGTCCCGGAAGTAGATCTTTAATGGATGAAAATTGCTCTTACTCCTCTTGCTCTATTGCTTTATACATTCCTTTGTAGGCACCATTATAGTTAACATGAATGGCTTAAACAAATATGAATTTATTTTTTCCCATAATGGTTGAAGACATAGTTCTACAAATTCATTAATGCCCTGGACTTGCTCTTATTTCTATCTGCCATCCTTAAGATGGGCCTTTCATTGTAATAGTCTCCATCTGCAATCTCATGGGCTAAGTTCCAAACAAGAAGACAAATGAAGGGACAAGAAATTAGGGGAACTGCTCATATTAACAGACAAAAATTTTTATAAAATCTCCAGAAAACTTCCACTTAGACTGCACTGCCCAGAACCATGACACACAATCACACCTAGCAGCAAAGGAGTCTGGAAAATATGTGTTTTTTTCACACCTGGGTACATTTCCATCCCAAATAAAATTGAGATTCCATTGTTAACCAAGAAGTAAAAGTAGGTATTACACAGAAAACTAAGCATGTCTGCTGTAATTGTATAATACAACCTCTCTCTTTCTCCTCCTCCTCCTCCTCCTTCTTCTTCTTCTTCTTTTTTCTTCTTCTTCCTCCTCCTCCTCCTCCTCCTCCTCCTCCTCCTCCTCCTCCTCCTCCTCCTCCTCTTCTTCTTCTTCTTCTTCTTCTTCTTCTTCTTCTTCTTCTTCTTCTTCTTCTTCTTCTTCTCTTTCTTTCTCTCTCTCTCACAAACACACACACACACACCCCTACACACACACTTGGATATGCCAATATATTAAAACTGAATTATAGAAAATATTAGAACAAATACCATTTCTCCTTTTGAATTTATGTACGAGTATTAAAAACCTGTTAAGGTTGGATGTGGTGGCTCATGGCTGTAATCCCAGAACTTTGGGAGGCTGAGGCGGGTGGATCACCTGAGGCCAGGAGTTTGAGACCAGCCTGGCCAACATAGTAAAACCCCGTCTCTACTCAAAATACAAAAAATTAGCTGGGGGTGGTGGCAGGTGCCTGTAATCCCAGCTACTTGGGAGGCTGAGGCAGGAGAATCACTTGAACATAGGAGGTGGAGGCTGCAGTGAGCTGAGATTGTACCATTGCACTCTAGCCTATGCAACAAGAGCAAAACTCCATCTCAAAAAATAAAAATTAAAAAAAAAAACCTGTTAAGAGGAACTCCCTTCAGATTATTAGTTCGCTATTGCTCTTATATTTCTCTCAACATAGTTAAATATCCCCTGCCTGCCATACACAGAAAATTAATCAGAATTTTCAAGGACTGAGATACCTAATTAAAGCAGAAGGCCTTATTTAATCACATCAAATTATGCCCTTTGGAAACAAAAAAGGGTGTACAGCAACAGAGAAGGACATATATGCAGTGTCAAATTAGTTCTATTTTTGCACTTCTTTATTCTTTGCTCTTGCCCCATTTCCTAAATACATCTTCCCAGAAAAACTACCCTGTACTCACTCTTCGGAGCTTCCTTTCTCATGGCGGCTCACATATTCACTCTTTTCCATTTTGGAGCCTTTTGAAATAATCATGAAAAATATTTGATCTCAAAGAGATGAATGGAAACATTTCATATTCAGCCATCCCTATGAATCCCCTGGCCTTTACAGATTTAAGACATTCCCAGAGCATTAGTAGAGAAATTTTTCACAATTTTATTATTTAAAATATTTATAGTTCTCAATTATGCAAGTAATGGGCAATTTAATTGCATTTATTATAGTTCTAATTCTTGCCAGTCAGCATGCTTACTATTTAGGCAGTTATGAAGTAGGATATACACAGCCAGGTTTGTCTTTTAACTTCCCCTTGCTTCTGGAGAACCTTCAACAAGCCAGGTTCCAAGGATAAATATCTATAATGCCGTTTGCACAAGACCACTGACCATTGAAGAGAACTCCAGGAAATGTAACTGATCTCCCTTGAACCATAGCAGCTGTGTGGCTTAGACTACTGCTGAGAACCTGAACTATATTTCTCTTTTCAAGGGAGGTTACCAAGACCTGGAAAATGCCACCAAGGAGTATGAGGTCATGAGCGGTGCAGAGGGGAAGCACAGCTTGGAAAATGTCACAGTAGAACACAGGCAAATCTTCTTGTTTCAAAAAGAATAAATGATATTTAGGAAATTTAAGGTTCTTGACATCCACAAACTTCATACAATCCTTGCTAGTTTCAGACTTGCAGAATGCCCAGCCTCAGTTGTTGATCTGCATCTCAACTATCCATCACTGGGATCATTCCCCCAAGGTCTCCATCTGACTGCCTGGTTACCTTAGTCCAGCTCTGAAATCTACCTGGTGGATCCTATAACTACAACTTCTCTATTGTTTTCTATAGTCAGGCTCAAAGCCCTTGGTTATTCAGGCTCGGTAATTTATTAACAAACATGTATACTATAACCCTATTACTATTCTAAGTAATTTACAATTATTTAATAATTTAATGCTCATAATAGCCCTATGACATAGATACCATTATCATCCCAAATTTTTAAGATGAAAAATACAGAGAGGTTTGACAATTTTCCCAGCACCATCTAGCAGCAAAGTGTGGTTCTGTGATTGTACCCAGGCTTTTTGGCTCCAGGTTTTAACCACTAAACCATCATAGCTCATATTATCGGAATAAGGGCCCTTGTCCTTGGAGGTCATGTTGCCAAACTGTACCGATGAAAAAGTTTCTATGAAAGCCCCTGTGAAAGATAGTTGCTCTGCTCTGGCTTGTATTCCTTCCTTTCTTAAGAACAAGCTGCCCTTCAGATCTATTATCTGAGTTGCCAATGGTGAATCTAATCTCATGTGGCTAGCTTTATGTCTAACAAAGAGGACACAAGTGGATGCTGAGATCTCTAGTTGTGAGTCTTCTGTCATTTCTCTTTCCTCTCTCATGGGGCACAAATGAGAGACCTGCAACTATGCTTCTCCATTTACTTAGTCGGTGCTTCCTGGTAAAACCTGGACACCAACCAGGAGAGTTTTAACACCAAAGCCCTCATGGTTTGATAGGGCATGCTCGAAAATGCCAAAGGCAGATGTGTTAATTTATTGGGAATGGAATAAGAGCAATTACCAAAGGTAGCATCTCAAAATAATGGAGAAAAGACCCAGGGCCAAGGCACCTTGGACTCTCCTTCCATTCAGCCATTAACTGTCCCCAGAAGTCCCTTTATTCCTGTTTTTATCCTAATCCTGCATACCGGGCTTCCCTTACAAAACCAATTTAAATTGAAAAGTATCTATTGACTTCGCATTGGGTAGGAGGCACGGAGGATGCCACAGTGAGCTAGGCAGCCTTCACAATAAAGTGCTCAAACCCAAATGATGACATGAGTTCTAAAAAGACAAAACAAAAATGAAGTGTGTCATGGTACTTCCAGGAGGGTCAGGCAGCTAAGCCATGGGGTCAGTGGATGCTTTCAGAAAGCAACAAGGATCTCTGCTGAGCCACACTAAGGGAGAGGGTGTCCTGGGGCTCAGCATTTTCAGCAGAGCCTTGTTTCTTATGAAGAAGCTAAACTGGGGCAGCTGCCACACTAACTCAGTCTGAGAAAGCTCACCGACTACACTAAGGAAAATCTATTTATATTTTATAGGTTGCTTAAATAGGTTTGTTGTTTCAATTTAGGAGACAAATACAGGATGATTCTAAGCCTTAAGCAGAAAAGCTAAGTGAAGGAAAACCCACTTTCTTCTCAACTTCCTGACTTCTTTTATAGTGACTTTTCTTGGAGAGTAGTAAGTGCGAGTCAGCCAGGGTTGTTCCTGGTCATTGCTGCTGGTCCCTCAACATGGGTGGGTTCCACAGCTGCTAGTCCGCCACAGCAAAGGGGATGTGAAACAATGACCCCTCTCATAGCAGAGAGGCCTGCTTGATGCAGAACTGGATGTTGCTAAGCTCCAACTCAGATTTTCTTTTTTCTCCTGGGAAGATTCCTTGGAGGCCTTTTCAACTTAAGAAGTGCATCTATGCCATAGTGGGATGGTCATTAAATATCCATTTCTCAGTGCAGGAAAAAGCCTATCACAACAAGGCCTAAATCTGGAACCGCATTATATAGTCAACGTTAGTTTTATAAACAACCACTCAGACTACTAACACTCTGTCTTTCACTTAAAATTTTTTATTGTGCCAGAAAGAAAAGAAGAATGCCATCATTTGGGTGGCTCATATCTAGCTATGCTAAAGACTGGATAACAGGAACAAATAAAAGGAGATGACTTCTGAAATTATATATGTTCTAGAGAAATAGTAAAATAACCAAAGAGGAATGTTCAGGAAATGCTCGAGGAAACAGGAGGGAGAGTAGAATAGTATCGCATGCTAGATATACTCTCCACAAACTGAGACTTCTAGGGTTAGCTTCATTTTTCTTTTTGGAAAAACACCACAGAAGTGCAAGCAGCACATCTTGTAGTAAATCAGGGCCTGTCACCTTTTTTTTTTGCAGAGCAGCTACCTTTTATTTCCCTGCAGCTTGACAAAATCACTAGGGTAAAACCATGGTGAGTGTTGATAATGAAACCAAACCTCTGAATTGGAGTGTAGAAGGAGGATGACTGTATTCTATTAGGAACTGTGTCAACAATATGTATTGTCCATCTAATATCCATTTCCTCCTTTTCAGCCTAACTGAACCCTGTCTGCTTGGGGAAGGCAATGGGCCCAGAGCCAGGGGAGATAACAACTCCCATGATACTGGGGTGACCATATGACACAGCGATAATTAATGAAATGAAAGCAGAAGAGATTGGTAGGGACTCTAGATAAACATTGGCTTTTCCTATCAGAAGCAACAGTATGAGGCTGGACACAGTGGCTCACACATGTAAGCACAATAATTTGGGAGGCTGAGGCGAGAAGGATCACTTGAGCCCACAGATTTGAGGCTTTGGTGAGGTATGATTACACCACTGCACAACCTGGGTCAAAGAGTGAGACCCTGTCTCTTAAAAACAAAAAACAAAACAAACAAACAAAGCAACTGTCTAGAACACAGTTGTGATCACTGGAACTGCAGCAGTCATCCTGTCCCCATGAAGCCACAACCAACACAATGAAGACAGCAGAAAGAGAGAAGATATTTAGATCTTTTTTAAACAATGTTGACCAGCCATACCAACCCTGAATAACTTAACTCTGGAACTGTGAGAAAACCATTGTTTACAGGTAAGCCTATTCTTAACTGACATAATAACCTTGTTATTTATGGCCTCATAAGCATGTATCAGGAGAGATGAGCAGTATCTTCTTCCTTCTGCATCACTACCACTAACACCACTACCACTGTACTGTTACACCTACCTGTGCCCATATACCCACCATAGAGAGTAGCCTAATTTAGTCAACAAAGTCTCTTGGTTGGAATGAGAAGACATGGATTCAAATCCCAGCTAAACTACTTAATAACAATGTAATACTGAGCACGTAACCTTTTTGTACCTCAATTTCTTCTATAAAAAATCAAGAGAATGATATGAGTTGACAGTATATTTGCTGAACAACCTCCCCGAAAATTCTATTCCCTTAAAATCTCAATAAATCAAAAAGTAGATAGGAATAGAAATCTCAATAAATAAAAATGTTGGTGGGCAGGGAATAATTAGCAATTTGTTTATTGTTCTTCCTCATGCAGTTTCAAAGTCACCTGATTTTTACTACTACATTGTGGATTTCCGGAATATTCAGCCTTCTTATTGCTTTGAGAATTGAGTACCACTCAGTTACCTGACTCTCTGTATGGGAAACTGACAAGTGCTATCTGTGTTCTGTGTAATACTTCTAGCAACAAGAAGCTATAGTTTTTCTTTGCTCTAAGTTTACTAAATTGACCCATAGAGAAGAGATTTCTCATATTGTTTACATAATATCTCTCTGCACATTTTTTTCAAAGAAAATAATGTCAACAGTGGAGTCGGTGAAGATAACCCTGCTATTTAACTCTATAACCGTCCCGCCCCCCCCATGAGAAACAGTGAAGGAGAAAAATTCCCAACATGATGTACACATTGAAGCTGTGAATTTCCATTGGATTTATGACAGCTGAAACTATCAGATTCTCATATCTCAAGAATATATAAAATTCTTATATCTTCTTTTACTTCTAAGATCCACCTTGATTTTAAAAAGCTATTATGAAAATGTACCCATAGAAAATGCAAGAAGCTAGGCCAGGCACAGTGGCTCACACCTGTAATCCCAACTTTGAGAGGCCAAGGCAGGCAGATCACTTGAGTCCAGGAGATCAAGACCAGCCTGGGCAACTTGGTGAAACCCTGTCTCTCAAAACAAAACAAAACAAAACAAAAATTAGCCAGGTGTGGTGGCACATGCCTGTAGTCCCAGCTACTTGGGAGCTGAGGTGGGAGAATCAGCTGAGCCCTGAAGGTTGAGGGTGCAGTGAGCCGTGATCATGCCACTGCACTCCAGCCTAGGCAACAGAGTGAGACTCTTATCTCAAAATAAAAAAATAAAAAAGAAAAAGAAAAAACAAGAAGCTAAAATAGTATCTACAGTATACATAAGATGTAAGGACATGCCATATGGTGGTATGTTTTGTATAATTGTGGCTATTTTTAATTGAACAATAGATACTGTCACAGTGTTTGCTCTAACCAACTGGAATTTGCTATGGAAAGTAGGACTGCTTGGGTAAAACCTTTCCTTGAGCCATCTGACTGGGAAATTTCTTACATTCTTTATAAAACAGACAGCTATCTTTTGTCTTAACTACGTTTTGCTAGAGCTTTCAACAACCCTATGGGAAATTCAGAGAAAGTATAGTCAGGCGCTGGTATTTAGATGTGAAGTTTTAATGATGGAAGGCACCATTCTGCTCTCCCATTCCATAGAACAACTCGTGTGGGTTTGCTTCATGAAGACTCAACCACCCAGTGAATGAGGGGCAATGAGGTGTTCCCAGTAGGCCCATGATTAAAGATCAGTGGGAGCATAAAAGAGCAAAGTCGCACATGTTATAGTCTTCCACAGACTAATGTCCCAGCGGGAAGGAATCATTTTCTAATGAATTCATGTTCCCTTTATTGCTATGCTGTCAAGAGGCCATGTGGTACTAAGACCAAAACAAACAAACAAAAACAAATAAAATAAACTAAAAACCTCATTAAGAACAGCACTTCCAGCAGTCTGAAGCTACTTTGTCAAATCCAAATGCTCTCTGAGCCCTAGTGTCCTTGTTCTTAAAATAATATTATACAAAGCAATATTTAATTTTCCTTCCTCTTCTAAGATTCTATAATAGAGCTCAGCTATCTCTGATTTAGAGAAGACTTGCTTCTTTATAATTATAGTATTAAGGTTGCTCACCACTTAGGTTCAAATATCATCTCACATGAGAGTTGTGTGACTTGTACCAAGTTATGTAGCCCCTCTTAGCTATGGTTTTCTCATCTGTAAAATGGGGATATTAATAATGGCACCTTACTCACAGAGCTACTAGGGAGCTCAAAGTAAATCTTACCTGGAAGATTTAGGGCAATGACTGCTATGCTAGTGACTCAATTCATGTGGGTTATCTTCATTAGTCACAGGAGGAAATTTATGTTCACTTCTGTGAGATTTAGATGGCATCATGGACTTCCCTGCTCAGAAAGATTTCCTTCAGTCCTCTGCCGGGAATTTTACAAGTAGAGGTAGATGTCTGTGAATTTAAAATATCCTCTTTTAATATGTAAGAACTCCTGAAGGATGAACAAATTAAGCTACTGCCAGTGATTCACTCCTTGATGTACGTTACTTTATTATGTCTTTTGGCTAGTTGAAGATAATGTGCTGAGAGCCAGCAAGTTGTGATAGAAGAGAAATGGGAGAGAATTTATGTCATACCAAGGCACTCTGGATGGCATATCAGAGTGGGCAGCACTAGATCTGAAACAGTGGCAGGAAAAGGAGCAGCAGAGAGATAAAAGGACACCAAAAGTGACTCTGCCGAAGGTCAGCCTTGTTTCCTGAAGCATTAACCTATTGGCATCTTAAGGCAGGAACAAAGTTCTATTCATCTCTGTCCCCTGAAGCTAGCATGGTAATGAAAGCACAGGAGCTAGACAAATATGTTAATTTGGGGGTCAGGAAACAACAGTTCACTTCCTGCTTTTTGTAAATAAAGTTTTATTGGAACACAGCCAGGCTCATTCATTTATGTACTATTATCTGTGGCAGCATTCATGCTCAGCAGTAGATATGAGTAGTCGTGACAGAGCCTGTATGGTCTTCAAAGCCTAAAATATTTAATTTTTTTCTATCTGACCCTTTACAGATAAAGTCTGTCAACCCTTATGTTAATTAAATGTTAAATAAGCAAATGAATGAATTAATATAATTATAGAATTTAAAAAAATTTTTCAAAAAAGGAAAGTAACTAATTTTGTTTTGAGACAAAAAAAATGACAAGAATAGATAACAGAAAGACAAATAAGGTTCGAAACTCACTGTTCCTAAATAATGGACCATATTCAAATGCATTCTCTTTGGCACATACTTCCAATGTTCTGCTTATGTTTGAAACCTATGTTCAAAGCACTCTGAGATTGGTGGATGTGGTAGGGCGTAGACTGTGGCACGGATAATGGTCAGTGGTGAATATTAACAACATCTTTTCCAGTATTTTATTGTGACATCAAATTACAGAGCAAAGAGAATATCTTTCATTTACCCTCTCTCCTTTCTTCATTGCCCATCCAAAGTAGGGAAGGAAGGAAGAATGGTAATTAGTAGCTTCGACGCACCTGGAGGGACAGGCCGCATTTTGTAGACTAAGTGCACCTTTGTTGGGCATTAATAAAGTCTACTCTACTTGAGCCCTATGTCCTTGGAGAGACATGGGTCTGGCATCTGTGTTACAAAATGCTCATTCAGTTTAACCAGACTGTCAAGTTTCTCTCACTGAGCCAGAGAAAACAAACCAGGGATAACAAAGAAGCCATGTTGCCTGCAGGTGCACTGCTGACCCTGTAATTGAGGTGAGTTTAAGCAGTGTTTTCGGATTCAACAGAAACCCAACAAAGTACCAGGGCGGAATACACATGCGCAATGCTCTGTGAATGAGAGTTTGGACTGACTATTAAGACCTGAGCTATTTGTCTCTAAAGCAACCTTAAAGTAAGAAAAGATATTCCTTCAGAACCACTTACACTGGAAAATGGTAGGTGACCTCAAGTGATGGCTGGTTTATTGTGCCTTTTCGTCTGCTTTTCATATTGTCAAGCTTTAATCAGACTGTGCAAGAGGAATAATTTAAGATGTGAAACAGGATCCATTGGGCCCTTTTGTTGACTAATACTGTAAGTATCACAACTCCTGGGGAAAAGATAGAGGCTGGAAGACCACAAAAAGCTGGGAGGTCTACCAGCACTTGGGCAACCAAACAAACAATGGAAGAAAGATGCTATCTTATGGGAGGACTAAGCCACTGTCCTTGCCTCCAAGTTGATGTGAAAAGACCCAAAATTGTAGGCATTTGGTTTCCTTTCTTGTCCTAATAGATGCTTCTAGCTCAAAGAGAGAAAACATTTATTTCAGAAATAATTTCACATTTTTTGGTACCAATGCTATATCACAATTCTATATTACTTTGCTCCACTGTTAGAAGAGTTGATATGATTTGACATTGTCCATCTTGCATTTATTTATTAAATCTTACGTGAATGGCAAAAGGATAGGTATAACACTTCCAACCATAAGCCTCTGGCCAGAAAGCCATCCCAGAAGTTTCCCCTTTGAATCTGTTCTATTCTTTCTCTTCATCAGCATCAGTATCAAGACATTTGTCAGGAACTTGTAATTCAGAGAGTAATATGAAGGGAAGGTCAGAGGCAAGTGTGCATGCATACGTGCATGGGGGGGGGACACACATACACAAGAGGGAGCAGGTGTGAAAATATGACTTGCAGAGAGAATCCTAATAGCAAATGCTCAGAGAGAGAGAGAGCAATGAAGAAGGCAAGCTTACCTTGTTAGAAGGTGGATGGTTCCAAAGGACTTGTGAGTAAGGAATGGTTATGGAAAACCTTATATTCTGAGCTAATAAATTTTTACTTTATGATGTATCTAATAGAAAAGCACAGAAGGATTTGGATTGAAAGCTTATTTGGCCAAGATAGTACATTAAACTAACAGGGGACATTGAAATGAAACTGAACAAGAAAAATCTAGAGACAGGGCCAAAGAAGGAAAAAAGCCTCAACAGTTGGTATGGGGTGAAGGGAGGGCAGAAGCACATAGAGGTGCAAAAATTGAGTGGAAGAGATGGATTGCACAAACAGAATAAAGGAAAAATTTATGCAACTGGGATGGAAAGACAGAAGACTCAAAGATAACTCTGACACTTTCAGCACACGTGACCAGAAGGAAGAATGCTGAAATGTAGCAGAAACAGAAACATCTGGAGAAAGTCACAGGTTTGAGAAAAAGATGTTGAGTTCGATTTTAGAGATGTAGAGTTTACTCTTTGTCCACATCTGTTCCCTTCCAATCACACACTCACTCCAATAAACTTCATGAAATAATGGAAGATGATTAAGCTTATCTTAGTGCTGTAGCACCCAAGATGCTGTGTTGTTAATCTACTGGCTAGAGACCATGCCTCTCTTTCGCTTGATGTCAACGTCAGGGGTCATGGGACTCACCTGTTGCCAGAGAATCAGAAAGGAGAGTTATAGGCCACTCTTAGACTGGGGTCCTGAGTCCAGACGAGAAACGAGAGTGGAGGCGTGAGGACATGGATTGCTAACCTGGCGTTATTGCAGCCACATTGCCACCACCCTTATCCCATGCTTCTCAAACTCTCTTAGCAGCACCGAGAACTGAGGTGAGATAAGGCATGTCCTAGGTAGCATTTTCTTTGAATATAAATGATCAATTTACACTGTACAATTTCTTCTTTGAAAATAGCAGAAACTAATTTTTCTAATAGTATATACTCTAGATGGAAAAAATAAAGAGGGAGGAAAGAAAAGGAAGACAGAGAGGGAGGGAGGAAAGAAGAAAAAACAGGGAGGAAAATAAAAGTATAGGAGGAAGAGAGGAAGAGAGCAAGGGAAAGAGAGAGAGCAAAAAGAAGGGAGAAACAGAAGGAAGGGAGAAGGAAAGCACCAATCCTCAAAACAGAAGTTAGGAACTTACAAAAAATTAGGTAAATCACTTTAATATCTCTGAATCTTCCTGTTGGTAAAGAGGCATGATGGAGCATTATTTCTCATCTAAGAGAGATGCTATGAGGTAAAATGACACCGATTATGCAAAAACAGAAGTAATTGGGAAAAAAAAAGTTGAACAACCTTGAAATGTGAATATTAAAAATATGGAATGATAAAGAGCCAACATAAAAATTAAAATAAATCATATTAAATATGATATTAGTGTCACATTATTGGCTTTTCCTCATGCTAATAGGGAACATATTCAAACACTGAATATTAATATCACCTATTATAAAACCAATCATAATAAAAGGCAATGATGGTGGATAATTAGGTATTAGTGGCCGGGCGCGGTGGCTCAAGTCTGTAATCCCAGCACTTTGGGAGGCCGAGACGGGCAGATCACGAGGTCAGGAGATCGAGACCATCCTGGCTAACACAATGAAACCCCGTCTCCACTAAAAATACAAAAAAATTAGCCGGGCGTGGTGGCGGCGCCTGTAGTCCCAGCTACTCGGGAGGCTGAGGCAGGAGAATGGCGGGAACCCGGGAGGCGGAGCTTGCAGTGAGCCGAGATCGCGCCACTGCACTCCAGCCTGGGCGACAGAGCGAGACTCCGCCTCAAAAAAAAAAAAAAAAAAAAAAATTAGGTATTAGTGAACCCAAGCCATACTGGCAAGAATAATGATCTCCTTTTTCAAAGTATGAGAAGATGTTTTCCTGTAGTTCCTCTATCAGAATCTTCTTGCAATGGTATCTTTAATACCAGCTTTCAAGTTTATAGTTGGCCCTGTGTGTATTATCTGAATTTACCAAATAGTAAAATTAATTAAATAGACCATTAGGAGTATCTCTTTGCTTCACATTTCCATAGTTTTCCCCACTTAAGGAAAAGGAACAAGCAAACAAACAAAACAACAAAGCACCCTTGACCTAGCATACTGAAGTGATGATGTAAAGCAATGTGTGGGAGCTGACTTACGTTAAATAATAGTCTGATAGCCTCTGGGCTTTGTTTTGCTTTGTTCATCACAATAAATTAATATGAAAACTCAATTCTTTTTTCTTACTGATAGGTAAGTTTTACAAATAAAGTGAAGCCCTTCAATGGTGGCCTAAATCAAAACTCTGGAAGTGATGAAAGTCCTTTCACTTTTAATGAACGAGACCCAGACAATTCTACATAGTTTCCAAGAAGAACTTGTACAGGCGAAAAAGAAGCAAAGGAATCAAAGAAAATAAAGAAGAAATGGACATTTGGGGGTTAATGGGAGATCTTAGTGACTTCCCAGAAATCCCAATAAATTCCCTTCTTGTAACTGCTATCCAACCCCATGGCTGGCCGAAATGAGTCCTTACAAACTTCCATAAGACATGGACTGCTTGAGACTTACAGCTGTGGCCAGGAGACCTGCTCTCCTTTGGCAAAGTCAGATTCACCATTAGAGACCTCGTCTATGTTCTACACCGCTCCAAGCACCTGTTCAAGGGCTTAACAAGGCTAACTAAAAATACTAACTTGGCTGTGACATAACAAAATCATGAAATCCCAGAATACAACTTTGTATCTCCAGGATGATTTCTTACACATTTGTTACTGCCATTAAATATTTGGCTTTGTAAAGGGCAGCACACAAAAGCAATTGCACCGATCGAGCAGATGTTTGTGCCAAACTGTCTAGGAGGATTCCTCAGTCCCACTTTTAAAGGTTAGAAGGATCATCCAAACCTCAGAAGCAGGCAGGAGTCTTTGAGCTGCTCCAGCCCTGTATTTGTTGGCTGCATTCTATTTGCTATCATAGCGTTTACCTGACATTAACTCATCTAGCTACCTCTAGCTGTCGTCTTAGGTGCCTCATCCAGCTCTCTCGTTGTTTCTCTGTTTTGATGAAGTGAGGTGCTGTGGGACCCCCTGGGATATTTGGATCCACACACAGACACTGGAGACACTGGTGTCTTCTCCGTCTTCCAAATGAACAATACATCAATGAAATATCATGGATTAGGAAGTGTGCTGATAGAGAGCTCTCACTGCGAGCTTCAATTTTTTTCAGTTCTCTGACTTAAATAAATCTGCTTTGCAAAAAAACCTGAATTTATGTGACCAATCAAATTAGGAGCAGTTACCTTTCTAAATGTCTGCTTATTCAAATAGTTCTTTTCTGGTTGTTTTTTTGTAAGATGTAAAAATTTCCAAATGTATAAATGAGTTGTATTCCTACAGATTTTTTTTTTAATGCTTAGTAAAAGTTGGCACTTTTATCTTCCCCCCAAAATAAAAGCTAAGTTCTTCAGCTTTCTGTAATGGATAGGAATCAAGAGCAGGCCATAGATACCCATTTAATTCATGGAGCGTTGGTGTGGTCTACTTCCACTCTGCGTCTGTGCTTTAATTAAATGGTTACTGAGCACCTATTATGTTCCAAGCACTATTCTAGATTCCGAGGGCTACAAAGTGTCAGTTCTCAAGAGATTTGGATTCTAGTGGTGAGAGAAAAATGAATCAAGGAAACAATAAATATGCAACATTATTCAGATAGTAATAATTGCCCAAGAAAAAAAAAAAGAAACTGGTGAATGTAATGGGGGATGAACTTGGATGGGTGGAGAGAGGGCACTGTATTTCACAGAGGGTTTGGAGAACATCCCATTGATAAGCTGAAATTGACCTGAGTCCTTAATGGCAGAAGGATCAGGAGGAGGGGACTCTGCTGGAATAGTCATCCCTCCTAGCACGAGTGACAGGGACCATCGGTAAGCTCCTTCATCATTATCTTCCAGAGATGACTTGTATATCTGACTTAAGACCCTGAGGGAGTTTGTGAGCTGGGGCTGGAACATTGTTGACCTGATCCTCAGAAACTTCTCTTGAACCCAACCAGTGCTTGTCTCTCTCTCTTTTACCATGAGAACCATTCTTTTATCTTCCCATCAGTCTCTGTCCCATTTCCCACACAGAACCTCAAGGTACCCTGGTCTCTTTACTTTGTGTGTTTAAATATTGTTTATCCATTATTTACCCTGATTTTGCAAAACAAATTAGCACCAGGAACATCTAAGCCAACACTGAACTCCCTACAGTAGACTGGGGAGGAATAGTTATATTATTGACTGATATATATTTTAGAGATAATTAATGGTATTGCTTCATCTTGCCTCAGGGCCAAGGAGAGAACAGAGCACATTCTTAATACCTTAACATCAATTACAAAATTTAAAATGCTCTGAAAACCAAAATTGTTTGTCTTTTAATATAATTCATTGGTGGCAAAGCAAAATCTAAGCTGAAACGAGGCTATTTTACAGCCTTTATCTTAATTAGTAAAAACATTCACACTTTTCTATTAAAAATATTAACATATTTGATTATGGGGTTTCTACAGAACCCCCAGAGGAGTGCTAATGGAAAATATAAACCATATTACTTTTCCAAGGAAAATTCTGGCATCAGGCTTCAATGGTTTCAGATGAGAGACTGTGACCCTAGAGTTAAATTCTTCTTTCTGTAATTGCTCCTAGACCTTCAATTTCACTCTTCCTTCTGCTTCCTTTCTTCCTCTTTCTTCCTTCTTCACTCTTCCTTCTCCTCCTTCATACATAGGATCATCCTGGATCTTCTCATCTTTAAATGATGCCCCCATGGGCACTGCCCCTCTCTCTCTTCTTCAGTAACAGCTATACTTTGATTCACTGTTTATCTGAAATTCAAATTTAACTGGGTACCCTCTTATTTGCTAAATCTGGCAACCCTAGATTCTTGAAAGAGGCAACAGGGTGCCATGTCTCTACTCCCTCAACTTGGCCCACCCTTAACCTTTTAACTCACCGAAATCTGGCTAGTATCCACACCTCCCCTACTTGATAGAACCACCAGTGATACTTTCGTGGCTAAGATCCATGGACGTTTTTCACTCTCCTGACTTTCCTAGATTCTTTGACCCTGTTGGCCACTTCCTCCTTTCTGAAATGTACTCCTCTTGGTCTTCACGTCCTCACTTTCTCCAAGGTCTATTACTAATGAATGGATTTCTTCCTTGGATACCAGCTTTCCTCTGCCTTCTCCTTAAATCTTTTTGATCCTCAGGGACTCATCCTTAATTCTCTCTCACTTTACACAACATTCTTGGGTGATGCTGGCCTATGGTTTTAATAACCAGCAATAATTCCTAAATATTTGACTTTAACTTGACTAGCTGCCTACCAGATTCTCCTGACACTTTCTTATATACATCTTAGACAGACTTAGTGATTCATTTGCTAAACTTTCGTTAACTATCTGGTGCTTGGTAATTACGGTTGCTGATCTAGCAAATAAATGTAGAGGATACCCAATTATATTGGAATTTCAGATAAATAATAGATCATGTTTTCAGTACAAATATACATGAAATATTGCATGAGACATACTTAAAAATAATGTGATTTTTATCTGAAACTCAAATTTAAACGGGCATCTGGTATGTAATATGTCAAACATATCCACTACTGCGATAGGCACTTTCTATTAAGGGCGTAATAAATAATATGGTTTCCTTTCTAAGGTACTCATTGTATTTAAGGGAGATAGATGAGACTAAGGACCTGAAATCCACGTTCCAGACCAAAACATCTTGGTGTCTTTGAATCTCAGTGTTTTTCTCTCTGTTGCTTTCTTTCCCTCTCTCCCTACCTCCCTTCCTCCATGCCTCATTTGCACATACTCCACTGTATGGCAGGAACCTCCACTCTCCCTTTTTAGCCTCCCCTTTCCCTGTTCCATCCAGATTCCCATCTTTATTGGCTTACTCTTACTCTTTCTTAAGATACAACTCAGGTATTATTTCTTCTAAGAAGTCCTTCCAGATCACCCTAGGTTGGGGTAGTTTAGCAAAACCTCCCCTCCACTAACAGTTTAAAACATCCCTGCACTTTGGGAAGCCATGGCAGGAAGATAACTTGAGCCCAGGAGTTCAATACCAGCCTAGGAAACATAGGGAGACCCTGTCTCTAAAAAAAGAAAAAAAAAAGTTAGCTGGACATGGTGGCATGCACCTGTAGTCCCAGTTACTCAGGATGCTGAGGCTAGAGGATCCCAGGAGTTTGAGGCTGGAGTTCATGGCTTCAGTGAGCTATGATTGCCCCACTCACTCCAACCTGGATGACAGAATGAGGCCTGTCTCAAAAAAAAAAAAAAAAAAAGAAAAAGAAAAAGAAAAAAAACTCTGAGTTTTAGTACTTAACACATGATTTTAGTACTGAAAACCTGTCAGTTGCCCCTGCCCATAAGGTCTGAGTGTGGGGTGTCTGGCTGCTGTGTTTTTGTAACTCCAGGACCTGGTGTAGAGGGTGGAACAAAAGAAGAGCTTCCTTTATGGAAGGAAGTGGGGAAAAAAAACAAGAGAAGAAAGATGTAATTGAGAGAGAAGAGAGAGGGAGAAATGAAGAGGGGGAAGAAGGGAAAAGGAATGGAGAAGCGGAGAAAGAGATATGGTGAAAGAGGAAAAGAAGGAAGAAAGAAGAGAGGAGTAAAAGGAGAAAGGATGGAGAATGGAAGGGAAGAGTGCAGACTGCAGAGAGGTAGGAAGAGAGGGAAGAAAGGGAGAGGAATAGAAGCAGAGAGAGAAGGAAGGGAGAAATGGAAGGCAAGGGGAAGGAAGTAGAATATATGATTCAACTTAAGTGACCTTTTCAGAAATAGCAGAAAATCAAGCGACATTAGGTTCTGCTCTATGCTAGCATTAACTTCTCACCTCACAGCCATCAGATTTATTTCTAAATAACCTTTTTATGAGATATGCCTGCATTCTAAGTCTTTCCTAAGTCTGACTGTATTATTTCTGCCAGTTTGGCTTTGTTTTCCTCACACTTACTGTGAATTTTGATTAGTTAGGGAAACGGGCGTTTCTCTCATAATAGTTGAGTTGATTTGCTCCTATCTCACTGTGCTGAACACTTTTTTCTTTTCCTCTAATGATTTTCTCATTTGGAAGGATAGCAGGGGGACAGGGGGAAGAAAAGGATTTGAAAATGAGGTTTTCTGTCAGGGATCACAGAGGAGTCAGCCAGGGATCACAGATTACAGGAACTTTAAAAGAACAGATATTCCAAGGAATAAATTAAACACTTTTCAAACTATTTTGTTCAGCTCTAACTCAATAGTAATTGATTTTCTAATGATTTGGTCAATATGCCTGTGGCACCACTTTTATTGTACAAGGGGAAAAAAATGAATACGGCGTTAGGCCCGCCCCTGGAAGGAACATATTCCGTTACTAACATTCTTATCATTTCAATGACCAAGACACAAAAATTGCAAGGGGTCTGATATTATAATATAATTATTGGCTAAGCTATTACAGTTTCAGTGGAATTTTCATCAGCCCTGGACCCAGCAATTCAAGATTGCTCACTGACTCCAGGGTCCTGAAAATCTCAATAGTACTTTTAGTGACTTCCATTGAAATCATAATGAAATTTCCCAAATGGTCTCTTAAAGTTTTACTGCTAGAAGTGCTTTGACCTTGGAAGGTAACTTACTTTCTCTGGGTCTCAGTTTCTTTATCTTTAAAGTGAAGGAGTTATATAAAATTATTTTTAAACTCCCTCCCAAAGAAAGCCACATGGAGTAGAACGTATGAATACAGAAGAAAACGAGCTAATATATCACTGGTGTAAGTTGAACTATGGTTTAAGATCTTGCAGATATAATATAGCTCAGGGCAAAGGTGGTGAAGTCTATTGCCTTTGCTAATAGCCATGACATGTAATCTATTTTACTTAAAATCACCTCTACTAGGACATCACAGAAGAAAAACAGATGAATTATCACTTCATGGCTGCTTTTCTGATTATACACTGACAGCTGTCATCTCCTTGTGTAAGGTCTTCGCTTCTGGAATCTCAACATCTTAATTGTTGTCATTGTGAGACTGAAACCGAGCAGCTTTTCAAACCCTCAAGTATCAGTTTTCAAAAACCACCAAAGATTCTGACTCTCGTGACCCAGTAACCTTATAGAACAGACCGTCATTTATAAAACAAGTCTTAGAACTGTTATTTTATGCCTAATTAAGGAAAGTTTCTCTTTGGTATTTTCAGGAAAAGAGGCTCCTGAGGATACATGAAAGTTTACTTAAATAAATAATTTTAGGATTAAATAGATTCAGAACGAAGTTGGCTGAATTTACCTTTAGCGCAAGACATAAATTTAAGTAAGAGTGGATTTCTCTTTAATGGAAAGAGACCAAGAATAACTGATGGGAAACTAATAAAGCCATAATAATTCACAGAAAATTAATGGACCTATCTAGGGAGAAGTTAATAATTTATGTCAGTGTGTATATCCATTCTCAAGAGGACACTGAGACAGGTCTCAGGGTAATCCTTCGACACTAATGTCAAGAACACGTAGGGAAATAAACAGTTAAGTATGTCCCCATGGTTTGCTCAAATAATCCAGACCACACTGCATGCAATCATGCCACTCAGTATTCACACAGTTTAAATATGATTGTGCCTCAGGTCTTCTCTGGGACACCATTTTGAAATAAATTCACTTATTTCCTGCTAAAGACAAATGGATATATTATATCTGCAGGAGAATGCTTTCTATGATTTGAGTCCAAAAAATAGTCATTTTGTTGCAGAACTCACTGACTTCCATTCTTTATGAGGTCAAAGTCCCATCTTGCTAAATTTAAAATTATTCAAGACAAATTCTCTGTCTTCAGGGTGCTTGCATGAACTTGAATCTGCCATGTGTAGCTACCATGTTCTCTGCCCTCCTTCTCCATTTCAAATACCGCTTCCCCACCCACTGTGTGCATTTGGAAAGACTCTACCTCAGATATGACTCTCAAGACACCATTGATTACAGAACCTTCACAACAGTCTCTGTAGCTGTTGCATCAACATTTTGTCTCCTCTGTACTTGGATTTAGCAGTTTGATAATTTCCTGTGTGATATTATCACACCTTCATGATGACTTGTCAAGAAACAGAGCCAGATTAAGGAGGGAGGTCTTATTGTGTCTAATTAAAATCCAAAGTGTACGCTGGCAAAGTTTTGGAAGGGCCCTTGACTATTTGCCAAGCTGCAACTAAGAGTGAATGCTAGTTCTCTAAAGTTTATTTTACTGTTAGCATAATCTTTTCAAAGAAAGACACACATGCAGACCAAAATAATTTTATTTTATATTTTAGTTGTAAAACTGTACTGGTTATTATTTGGATGATACTATATAAATACACTATTTTCATAAGTATGTGCCCTGTCTCAGGCATTAATATAGCACCTGGCATATAGTAGGAGCTCAATAAATGTTTATTGGTTACATGAACGGGCAAAGTGAAGAATTAGTGCCTTAGGATATGTAAAGGTTTGCATGATACAACCTTTGTCCTCAAGAAGCCCTCAAACTTAAGAGGTTTCATGTAGTTGATTAGAAATATTTTTAATTCAGCCTCGGCAACATGGTGAGACCCCGACTCTACTAAAAATACAAAAATAATTAGCCAAGGATGGTGGTGCACACCTGTGGTCCCAACTACTCAGGAGGCTGAGGTGGGATGATCGCTTGAACCTGGGGAGTTGGGGAGGTTGCAGTGAGCCAAGATTGCACCACTGCACTCCAGCTTGTGTGACAGAGTGAGACCCTGTCTCAAAAAAGGAGAAATATTTTTAATTCAAAGACATGATTTTCTTAAAATAAAAGGAAATAATATTGGCTCTGCCTTGGACCTTTCCAGAAAAAAAATACAAATAACCAACTGTGTTACCTGAAGGCTATGCACTATGGGTTAATGTCCATTAAGAACCGAGTTGAAGCCACGGTGCTGAGGCCAAGCCAACATGTCATTAAGAAGGTCATAGAGTTCCCAAAGCCTCCATTCCAAATGTGACTAAAAGCATTAAATTTATGGAGTGTTATTAAATGTTCCCATACAGTTTGGAAAAATAAATGTTTTTGACAAAGTAGAAGTACAAACCATTTACCAGATTTCCCATTTCCTAGAAAAAAAATAGCTGAATCGCTCCCTGAGTTAATTAATGGCCACATTTTTAGATCAGAATTTAAGTAGAGAAGTATTAATTTAAAAAATACACTAAAGGGAATGGATTTGGATTATGGAAGCCAATATACTATTGTAACTCCTCTTATGACAAACAGATAAATGACTTGGAAAATGAAATGTTTCTGTCAACATGAAACTTATCAATTGTTTTCAAAAGGGAACACACATCATATTTTGTTTCTGGGAAGTGCACCAGAAAACACAAGCTTTCCTGGAGATCAACGCTGCAAGGCTGCATACAAAGGACTAAAAATGATAGGGACAAGGAAATCCAATTGTTTGATGCTTATATGAAAACCAGCAAATTATGGTCAGCCTCATCCACTATGTCCCTTAATAACCTTAAATCCAAAAAGAACATCATGTTAAAATTAGAACTCTCACTGGGAAGTGAATGTGGTTGTAAACACTCTAAGGTTAGTTCAACCTGTGTTTGAAATTCTACTTCTTAACTCAGGGAACTTGGGCAAGCTTTGACCCACTTGAGTCATGCAACTTCAACTAGAACAGTATCTTCTTCTTTGTGCTGTAAGGATTGAAAATGCAGCATCTGGTTTACTGCAAGTACTCAATGCATCTTAGCCAACTCTGGCAAACTCTGACAGGGATTACAAATTTCTTACTTACCAATTATATCCTTAAACATGTTTGGGGATTTTTCTGGAAAATATATGGGCTAAATATTTCTGAACACAAATGGTTAAATTCTAGTTCTTTTCATATACCTGGTGTTCAAATATCAGCTTATTAAAATTTATTTTATGAATGAGAAGCTTTTTCTTCATCTCATTGAAACTAAGCTCCTGCCTTCTAGAATTTTCAGATTCTTCATTTTAGATGAAGTTTGATCTGTTTTTCTGAAACTGAAGGAAAGGAGCACATGAAAATAAAAATCTAGAGGTCACCTGAAGTCTTCTTTGCTCTTACATATTTGCAGTATATATCTGAATTTATGTTTCTCCTTTCTTCTTTTCCCTCAGTCTGAGAGAATGTTTCAATCCCTTCATTTCTTGGCTAAAGTTCTGTCTCCCTCCTCTAGAAGGGTCTATTCTAATTACTGACCACACATTTCATGTATGTGTAAGTGTCTAACAATTATTCCTCCATGCCACTGATGAGAAATCATATGAATTGGTTTCCCACATGAAAGTGGTTCTTTCTTCAGATTCACCCATTTCTGTCTTTCTCCTAATCATTCAGAATTGAATTTTCTCATTCGTTCTCCTTTTCCTACCAAAAGAGTGTTTATATTAAAAGCAATTTATACATACAGCTTCTCTGAGTCTGCTTCATCAAATGCCAAAGGAAGAACCAATGAGCAATCATTCATTCCTTTCTGCATTTATTCATACAACAAATATTTACTGGGTGTCTCCTATGCGCTGGAGCCCTGCTTTCTTAAATTTTTCAATTTTAAGGGGAAAATAAATACAATTCCTTCATTAAAGAAGCATGATGTGTAGAGTTTAATCATAAGGCAATCATATTTTTGTCTTGTAGTATCTCCTTCAATTTATTGGATGGGAGCTGGGTCTTCCTCTGCTCCTGGGATATCCAGTTTCATTTAATGGTCAAAATGTGAACGTTATAAAAAGTTGAGGAGCCTTTCATTGCCAGTCCTGTTGTAAGTGGAAAGCTGCTGCTAGGGTATGAGGGAGTGGCAAGAAGTCCTTTTTTAATCATTTTTTTTCTCAATTTATACTTCTCCTCCTCCTCCTCAACTTGTGAATCTGCTAACAGACACAAAGAAATGGAGCAGCAAAGTCCTATTGTGATTAGTAGTACTGTCACAACCTGGCAGTACACTTGCCTCTTTCAGTGGTTCAAAGCTGCCCCCTTCTCTTTTTAGCATATTAAAGCTTCTTCAGAGATTCCCCCTTCCCAGTTAGGGACTTGTCACCTGGAATTCCCTTTAGTAATGCCGATGTCACCTTCTTTGGCTCTAGAAATCCAGGAGTCATTTCTAGCTTCTTTATACACATCCATTTTACTCATCTGGGCAGCCTCCTTGTGGAGTATCTAAATTTACCCTGTGCCTAATCTGTCTCACGTGAGGCTCATCTCTGGTCCACAGGAAACACTAACACACACTTTGCCCCAACACCACTTCCCGATGCTGGCAAGTCACTAAAGCCTTTCTTCTTAGAACAGTCAGACAAGGCTATCTCTCACCTTTTAGATTTATTTATTTTTTTTATTTTTTTTTGTTTTTTTGAGGCATGGTCTCCTTCTGTCGCCCAGGCTGGAGTTCAGTGGCGCAATCATGGCTCACTGCAGCCTCAACATCCCTGGCTCAGTCAATCCTCTCACCTCAGCCTCCTGAGTAGATGGGACTACAGATGCTTGCCATCACACTCAGCTAATTTTTGTATTTCTTTTTGTAGAGATGGGACTCAAGTGATCCACCCACCTCTGCCTCCCAAAGTGCTGGGATTACAAGCATAAGCCATCGTGCCTGGCCTAGATTTTTGAAGTGAAGTAAGACACCAATTCACAGTATCCCCTCCCCCAGTTGTGGGGGATATAGTCTGTGCTCTCTCACTGGCCTTAGAAAGTGTCCCTTTCTTAAGGTGAAAAAAGAAGTAACCTGCGCTAGATAGTGGGTCTATCACAGTGCTGTGTTGGTAAATATTTAACAAGGAGCTCTCTAAAAATAATGGATATACACATGTATGAAATTTATTATAAATTTTGCTAATAAAAAGAGGTATAGCACACAACTCATAGTCAATAATAAAATATATAACAGTCTTTATTGAAAATCACACGGCTAATTCTTACAGAAGGAGATTTTTGCCTGTCAACCTTTTGTACCTGTAGACAATCTATAGTTGGAACTGATAAACATGTATAATTCCAATGTGGGTATTGGTCTGCATTTTCACTTACAGTAATGAGTAATATGAAACTGAAACAGTGAAAAAGTATATCAAAAGTTTACTTGCTCTCAATTATGTGACTGAGTTTTTATTATATTAGCTAGTTTTAGAATACTAGAAAAATTATTTGATTTTTGTGCTATTCACAATGTTATAGCTACTGACACAACACTAAGCTTAGTCTGCATTATTAATATTTTCTCAATTACTTTTTTAAGTTGAAATTATTAACAAACAATAAATCAAACCTTAATCTATAGCGTTTGCTAATTTCTTGATGTAAACAGTTCCATCATGGCTAATTTCATGCACAATGTAATGTTACCGAAAACAGAGTTGGGAAGATATGCAGTAAGTAATACATCACTACGTATGTAGTCTTCCTACCAGTTGACTTACGTTACCTCAAGAGCATCGATAATAACAAAACACAACAAGATAATTAAGAAGTGATTAGTTTTGCATATTTATTATCTTTGTTTTAATATAACATAGATTATAACTTTATATCATTCAATTTGTTAAATAATGGAACTCCAATGGCTACCTGAAAAAAAATTTTCCCTAAGTTATCTCCTAATCTTCATTTTTCTGATTCTTTTATTTCCTCTTTGTGGATGAGGAACTTTTACAGTCAACCACATGACTCCCTAGTCCTACTTTGAAAGCTTCTTTCCTCTTGTTCACTTTGTAAAATAATATTTCCCAACTAAAACTTTCATTCTAACATCCTGCTACAAAAATAGATGAATAAGACATCTATCACTCAGATCGTGATAAGCGCTGTGCTGAGGGTTTTTTAAAATGATGGTATGATAAAGAATGACAGATGGGGGTGACTATTTAGAATATGTTGTCAGAGAAGATCTCTCTAAAGACATGTCATTCAAGCTGAGACCTGATTTACAGGAAGAAGCCAATTATGTGAAGGTATAGAGGAGTTTTCAGGAAAAGGGAACAACAGAGGACCCAAGAGGACCCAAGAGACCCAAGATCTCGTTTCCAATGTACTTTGATTATGGTGAATCCTGGAGTAGGAGAAGAAAACAGGAAGTTAAGACAGGTTCACAATATGCAGAGCCTTGTAACTACTATAGGTAGTTTGGACTTTATTCTATGTGTCATGGGATGCTCTTGGAGTGTTTAAAGCATGGGAGTGACATAATCTAATTTACATTCTTAAATGTTCTTCATGTGCTTGTTTAGAGATTGAGTTAGAGGAAGGCAAGAGTGGAATGCTAAGTGACTAGCTAGGATTCTCTTACATAAATTCAATGAAAAGATAATGATAAACTAGGATGCTGATGGTGGAGACAGAGAGGAGTGGACAAATTAGACATATATTTTCCAGGCAAAGATGAAAGCAATTGCAAATGAATTGAATGTGAGTTTTAGGAGAAAAGAAATGAGAATGATGCCCAGGTTTGAAATGTGAGCCATCCAGTGAATGATAGTATCATATAATTTGCTGAAATGTGGACAGCTGTGGACCACCTGTGGTTGGAACAGGTTTCAGTGGGAAAAAAAAAAAAAAAAAACCCTGGATTTTCATATGCCTACATAATGCCAAGACTACGCCAAGTGGAAATGACAAGTTGAGAGTGGCAAATATTAGGTCAAACTATGTGAAACTGACATTTTTGTAGACCAAAAATGATAGAATACTGGTAATTTTATAGAATGTCCTTTAATATGCATTTGAAGCCCAGTGGAAAAGTCAGAGATACATAAAGATGCTATCCACCTCACAAGAAGATGCTATCCGCTTCTTGAAGATTACGTAACCCTTAGGTATTGTGTAATTTATAAACATTATAGCGACTATAGCTTATTTGTAACACATTCATATATAGTCATACTTCTTGATATAACCAATAACAATAACTATTGTAACAATGCGTTACAATAACTATTTGTAATACATTCATACAAAGTAATACCTCTTGATATAACCAATCAGAGAATTGGTTATATAACCAATATGAGAAATCAGCATGTATAAGGGGTTTCCTTTAATGCTTTCCTTTGACTTCCAGGCATGTCTTCACATTTATGAAGACCAATTTAGAATTCACATGCCTCAGTGACAGCTAAGCACCATGAAACGAGAGTCACCATGCAGTCATCTTTGCAGTTTTATAAAATCTGGCATGCGTTGCACTGAATTCTCTTCTCTGAGTACTGGTAGTCTTCCAGTTTATACTCCAGATAATCTCATGCATCATTTAAGGTTGAAAAAAAAATTCTTATGTTTTTACTATTCTGTTTGGGTTTGATTTGCACTAAAGTTTCACATATATAAAAATCATATATACTTTTTAACTGTTAAAGTGATTGTGTGTCATTAATCTTGGTGGTAAATAAGCTATTGACTTAGAAGAACTTTCCTTGTGCAGTTTATTTCTTCTTCCTGAAATAAATTATCCTCTCAAAACAAAGGAAGACTATATAGTAATTTTGATCAATGATATGATAGACTTTATTGGAGCACAAATAAATGCATAACATAACATATAAATGCAAGGTACATTATTATAATTGTCAGTATCTTAACTCCAATACATTCAATCACTCATACATCTCAATTTTTCCTTTAAAGTCTCTCTAGCATGTGCCCCTACCTTTCTCTTCCCCCATCATTCCAGCACAGTATCCTCTCCTCACGCCTGGATTACTGACGCTGCCCTCTAATGGGTCTATCTACTACCCATCTTTCCTTCTTTCTTTCTTCTTTTTCTTATTTTTATTTTTAATTTTATTGCTTCTGGATTTTGAGTTATAGTTAGAAAGGCTTTCTCATACCAAGGTTGAAAACGAATCCCCCTGGCGCCATGCTTTTTTCTAGGACTTTTATGGGTTCCTTTCTTTCTCTCTCTCTCTCTCTCTTCTTTCTTCTTTCTTCTCTCTTCTCTCTTCTCTCTTCTCTTTCTTCTTCTTCTTCTTCTTCTTCTTCTTCTTCTTCTTCTTCTTCTTCTTCTTCTTCCTCTTCCTCTTCCTCTTCTTCTTCTTCTTCTTTTTTCTTATAGTTTAAGTTCTGGGATACATATGCAGAACGTGCAGGTTTGTTATATAGGGGTATACACGTGCCATGGTGGTTTGCTGCACCCATCAACCTGTCATCTAATTAGGTATTTCTCCTAATGCTAACCCTCCCCCAGGCCTCCACCCCCCAACAGGCCCCAGTGTGTGATGTTTCCCTCCCTGTGTCCATGTGTTCTCATTGTTCAACTCCCACTTGTAGGTGAGAACATGCGGTGTTTGGTTTTCTGTTCCTGTGTTAGTTTGCTGAGGATGATTATCCTGCCACTCCAATCTTCCTGTTCTCGTTGTCATCATCAGTGACTAATGACACCACATGCATGGCTCACTACAGACTTCTCTGTAGGTCAGGCATAGAAATAACTGCTTTGCAAAGGCATTCATTCCCATGTATATGAATCAATTACGTGAAAAGCATTTCTCATTCTCTAAGTTTCAGACCAGTAATCAGAGAGCCTCTTTCTTTACCCAGGAGGACAAAGTACTGTATTAGTGAAAATATTCCCAAACTGGAAACATGTTAGACTTTGGGCATTTCTTGTGAATTTTTAAAATGGAATAAACGTTCGAATTCACACAAGGAGTACTTGAGAGCTGAAAGATAAATGAAAAACACTAATTCCTCTGTAATAAAAGTAAGTCATGAGTTTAACGGTTTTCAGATTTCAGTTCTCAATTTTATCCGAGGTTAAATAGCTAAAAATGCAGCAAAATAATCTTTTTTTCTTGTCCTTTTTATTCCTTCTCTTTCCTCTTTTTCTTTTTATCACAGTCTTCCTTTCTTCCCCCTGTGGAGACCAGTGAGTAGCAAAATATAACTGTTTTCTAATAGAAATGAATTTTTCATTGTTCAAATGTAACACATTTAAAGAAATGAACATTAAAAATAAGAATAGAGGCCGGGCCCGGTGGCTCATGTCTGTAATCCCAGCACTTTGGGAGGCCGAAGTGGGCGGATCACGAGGTCAGGAAATCGAGACCATCCTGATTAACACGGTGAAACCCTCTCTACTAAAAATACAAAAAATTAGCCGGGCGTGGTGGCGGGCACCTGTAGTCCCAGCTACTCCGGATGCTGAGGCAGGAGAACGGCGTGAACCCAGGAGGCGGAGCTTGCAGTGAGCCGAGATGGCACCACTGCACTCCAGCCTGGGCGACAGAGTGAGATTCCGTCTCAATAAATAAATAAATAAGAATAGAACATTAAAATAAAAATAGAAGTTGGCATGATATTGTGGGTATATCACTGAGTTGGAAGTCAGATCATTTGAATTTTTGTCTTAGCCTTATGGGTAACTAGTTGTCTGAGTTGAACTAGTTAATTCATTTCTCTAGTTTATGAGTTTCTTCATCTGTAAAATAGGAGTGGTTTCAAAAATCTTATCTAGCATTAACATTTTCTAATCCCCTAATCTCTCACTTTCTGCTAGAAGTAATTTTGTAGTAGCAAATTAGACAATGCTAGTGGCTTAGTGTTTTCTCACAGACCCAGTGGTAAGAGGAAGGTAACAATATGGAATAAGACTGCCTTTACTGAAATTAGTGGCATTATCTATAATACTCACTTTTGGCAATAAGGCATACAAAAATCTGTTTTGATTACTATTTCTTCACTTTTATTTTCCGGCAATAAATACAATTTTAGGCAGCTCTGCACTGACCCAGTGAGTCAATGCAGAGATACTGATGTCTGTCCTTCTTCCCCATCTCAGGATATCCAACCATCTCCTGACCAATTGAAGGGTCCAGCTTCTCTCTGTATCCAACCTGCTTCCTTCTCCTTGCACTGCTGATATTTATATACTTTTCTAGGCTCTTACGCATCCAAAGAGTTATAAAATTATCTAATATTCTGTAACTCTGTCTTCTATTCATCACCTACCAATCCAAAATTGCCACAAATACAAAGTGGAGAATACTGAAGCAAGTATTAATAACAACTATTAACAATATTGCCTGTCTTTTAACCCGCTCCGACAAGTTCTCAAGGATGGCTAGATATGCCTGAATCATTCGGTAAACATGGACCTTATGGCCTCAAAAAAGTTTCCAGTTAAACTAGATAATGCTTAAGGAGCACTGAGATAGCCTTGAGATGAACATATGTCGATGCATTCATTACTGTTGTTGTAGAGGGAGGTAAACAGGCGTTGGAAAAAGACAGACCTGGGTTTGAATAGTGATTAGCTGGATAACCTTGAGAAATTTGCTCACCTCTCTGAAACACAATTTTATTATCTGTAAAAAGGGCCTAAAACTAGCCTCATAGGGTTATGAGAATTAAATTAAATGAGCTAAAATGTATAAAATGCCCAGCACAGTACTCAACACGCAATAAGCACGCAAGTCAGATTTTTTTTTCTTTTAACAAAATAAAGAAACAAATGAAAAGCTCCAGAAAGCTAACTCTGGTCAACTTCTGGTTAACTCAAAGTTCAGAAGAAGTTGAGAGGTATCTGATCCAAGTCTTTAATAGTCATTTTAATAACCTCACAAATTACTGTTTGGCTCAGATTCTGCTTCTGCGATGGGTGAATCTTGGCATACTGAGATTTTTCCCAAGGTTGTTCTTATTCTTGCTTCATAATTAGAAGCTGCCATACCAAATTACTGCACAATTACAGCACCTGAGTCTTTCTTGGAGCACTTTCAATTAAAATACTAGCTGGAATTGGGGAGGCTTAATTTTCTTCACCTTGTTGTTCCAAATCAATAGTGGATTATTTGACCCTATATAGGGATGATAGTTCCAAGTTCCAGGTATCTCACAGGTTTATCTATAATCCACATGACTTTATTATGTCAGTAAGTGTTATGCTATTGAGTAGACCAATAGACTTTAAAATAATGATAAGTTATGAAGCACTTGATAGATGGACTTTCTGAGTTAAATAATTTGGTTGCATCAAGAGGAATGATTTATATAGACAGTTGAAACATTTACTTGAATTATAGAAGCAAAGACTGGCAATACTTTGCAAAATGCAAGAGTACAAAAGTAGAGGCAGGAAATAATGAAAGCTCATCCAATGCCAGCCCATTTTCTGAACAAATAAGCCCCTCTTTTGAGTCGGGAGGCACTAATGCCAAAGCAATCCATCCTTATGATCAGCAAGTGTCTGGTCTTCATTGTGCACTAGTTTAGGGCAAAGCCATGAATTGTATGTGACTAACACCTGCAAGGCAAACAACATAACTTTTAAGGATTTTCCCTTTATTATTACCAGCAAACATGAGTAATCAACATCCTAGCCAGTTCTCTGACTCTTATCTCTGATAGTTATAAATGCAATGATGTATGTACATATGTTTAAGTTTGTGTAACATGGGAGAGTGGGAAGGTTCCGGAAATGAAATTGAAAACATCCCTTTCTTGCTCAGGAAAAGTGGTAGTCTATTCTTTCCGAATAGAGTTTCCAAAGATCTGTTATAGCAACTGTCTGTACAATCTTAAAACATAACTATATAACAGAAGAACACAGAGACTCAGGGTAAGCTGGCACCAAGGAAAGCTGTGTTCTCTTCTTCAAATGAATCTTACGTGGAAGGTAAACATGTAAAGATATAAATAGCATTATTCTGGTTGAAAGTGGGCTTGGTGTAGTTGAAAAATAGAAAAGAGAATTTGGGGACCATGTAAGACTATATATACACACACACACATATAAGTGATTATATATACATATAAGTGATATATATATAATCATATAAGTGATAATAAATATATATAAGTATAATTATATATGTACATATGTCATTAGATATAAGGGATTGTATTATAATCACATAAGTGATTATATATACATATAAATGATATAATCACTTATATGTGTGTATGTGTGTATATATATATATAAAAATGTGTGCATACATATATAGAAATATACACATATTTCCCTCTGAATCTTTTGCAAGATTTTATGTATATCAAGAGTCTTCCATGAGTTTCAAAAATAATGAGAATAAAGAGAATGAGATAAAGGCAACAATGTGCATTTTCCAGAGCTGACAAAAGACATGAATTCTCATATTAGAGGGAAAACAAACAAACAATAAACAAATAAACAAAAGAATAAACACCGAAATAAGAAAAACAAATGAAAATTCAGACATGGCAAAATGAAGTTACAACACATGCATGTCAAAGATGAAAATGTTACAAGCTACAAGGAAAAGTACTGTAAATATTTACAAAAAATGTCAAAATACACATAAATATACAATGTTCATGGATTGGAGGACTCAATTTCAAAAAGTATCAATTATCATCAAATTAATCTATAAATTCAATGGCCTTTCAATAAAAATCCAAAACGTTTCTTCTTGAAATATGCCATAAAAAAGCTGGGTGCAGTGGCTCATGTCTGTAATCCCAGCACTTTGAGAGGCCAAGGTAGGAGGATCACTTGAAGCCAGGAGTCAGAGACCATCCTGGGCAACAAAACGAGACCCCACTGCTACTAAAAATAAAAATACGAACTAAGTGCAATGACACATGCCTGCAGTCCAAGCTACTTAGGAGGCTGAGGCTGGCGGATTGCTGGAGCCCAGGAGTTTCAGAATGCAGTGAGCTATGATGGTGCCACTGCCTTTCAGCCTGGGTGACAGGACAGCACCCTGTCTCTAAAAAGAAAAAGAGAAAAGGAAAAAGGCAAATACTTCTATAATTCACCTAGAAGAGAAAATCTCGAGAATATTTAAATTAGTTTTGAGGATAATAAATAACATACACGGAATTTTGCCCTTCCAGACATCAAGGTTATAAAACTACAGTCACTGAAAGTTTAAATCTGGAGTAGAGTTAAGTCAGTGTAACAAAAAGAGGTCAGAGAAATAGCGTTGTACATTATAGAAACATGGCCCATCAAAGAATTCTGGCCAGGTGAGGTTAATAGGCTAAGTAGGTATAGAAACATTTTAACCTTTTTAGAAGAATCTATAGGACTGATAGGACAATTTTATAAAATTGTGATAGAAAAGGATTTTTTTTTAGGGTCTTCCCCTGTGGCCCACATTGGAGTGCAATGGTGTGATCACAGTTCACTGCACCCTCAATCTCTGGGTCTCAAGCAATCCTCCTGCCTCATCCTCCCAAGCAACTGGGACTATAGGCATGCATCACCACATATGGCTAATTTTTTTTTTTTTTTTTTTTTTTTTTTTTGTAGAGATGGGGTCATGCTTTGTTACCCAGGCTGTTCTCTAACTCCTGGCCTCAAGTGATTTTCCCACCTTCACCTTCCAAAGCACTGGGATTACAGACATGCATTACCACATCCAGCCTGAGAGGGATTTGTGAAGACATGAATGGCAGAAACCATAAAGAAGATCTGTACATTTTTTCCATAATAAAATTTAAAACATAATTTTAAAATCTGTCTCCATGGACAAAGTTAAAACAGCAGCTCCAGACTGGGAATGAATGTGTTTTGGCAACACACATAATTATTATACCAAATACGTAAGGAACTCTTATATTGCAGCTAGAAAAAAGACATTAACCTACTAGGGTAAAAAATGAGCAATGAACATAAAGGCAGTTCACAGAAAGAAAACCAATGGACAGTAAGTGAGAAGGTATCTTACGAGAAATAAGGGAAATGCACTTGAAAGCTCCAGTGGCATGCTATTTTATACTCATTCAATTGTAAAAATTAAAGTCTGAATATACAAGTACCACTGTTGGATGCCAAAAACCCTGAACCCTCACACAATGTTGAGAAGAATGTAAACAGGTACAGCTACTCGGATAATAACTTGGCTTTTATGAATACAATTGGAGATGCACATACTCTGTGAGCCTCAATACACTTTTAGTTACATTCCAGCCTAGTTCAACTCTTAAAAATGTGTGCAAAGATATTCCCTGTCCCGCTACTTGACCTAGTGAGTGAGTGGAAGGTACTTTAGTATTTATCCATAGAGATGAAATGAATTGATTAAATGTGACATATTCATAATATAGAACTGCATCAGGCAATTAAATGAACTAGAAACTATATGTATTAACACAAAAAAATAAAATAAAATGTGATGAAACAAGATGGTTAATGACATTTGTGGTAAAGTATTTATGAAAATTTTCATAAACACTCAATTAATACAATTTGTATTTTAATGGCAGGCTCTACATATGTAGTAAAAGTATAAAAAGAGACAGGAATTATACATACCAAAAAAGAATAGTTGTGTTTGAGAAGAGGACAAGAGAAATATGTCTGGGAGGGTTTTAAAAAAGGGATTTCAATGTTTCCTATTATGTTTTATTTCTTTTATTTACTATTCAATAAATTCATTCTAGGTGCTTTTTAAAAAATATTTATCCATTTCTAAAATTTAATGATAATGCAAGAACCAAAGAAAACTCTTGGCTATCCCCCTAGATTGGCTGCATGTAAAATATGTAGCATTTTCTTACAATTTTAGAGGGTTGCTAACATTATAAAAACTATCCATCCATACTTAGGATTCCCTTGTTAGAGGTTTCACAAACCTCACCCCCGAGGGTCATCTATCAGTTCCTTTTACTATAGCACTGTTGGTGGTCTCTACTCACCACCAGTTTAAGTGATTATTAAACTATTTTCAGCAGAACTTTGTTTCAAAGCAAATCAAAATACAATCTAACACTGTAAAGTAGAGAAAAGTTAACTTATTCTGGATAAAGCAGTTATGAGTAAATTTTTCCAGGTAAATCGGCTTCCCACTTATTCTGGAAATTGTCTCTGAAACCTCTAAGATGATACTAGGGCTACAGGATTTGAAAACCACTATTTTAATATCTTACACTGAAAGGCAAGCTGTGATTAAGAGCCCAGTCAATCATCAAACTATCCTATTCTGCTCAGGCTTCCAACATTAACAAGTTCAACGGTGAAATAAAATGAAGAAAAACAAAGTGCCAGTGTTTTGTTTGTTTTGTTTTGTGTGACTTATGAATATTATAAAAGCAATGAGCAATTTTTAAAGATGACTTAGGCATTGACAATTGAACCAGGTAACCTGTGGATGGAAGGCATCAGCAAACATGTACTGAATGTGTGTGTCTGTATGTACACTATTAATTCTAACAGAAACCTCACTATATTTACAGTTAAAACTTAAGACAATATGGACATATAGGTTTCATTTTCTTTTGCCCCCAGGAAGCTCAGAACCTAACTATAAAAATCAAAATAAATTACATTGAGTCTCTTGGTTAACACCCTACCTTATGCTTTTTTTCCTTCTTTTTTGCCTGTGTTCTGATTTTTCATCTCTATTCATAGTTTTAAAAATCTATGTGGTCTTATTGTAAGCTTCAAATTCCCTTTAGAAAGGGATGTGAGTATAAATAAAGAAGAAGACATCTTATTTTCATTAGATACAAAATTTTCATTCTAGTCTCAGTCTTATACAATAGCTGTTTTATGAGTATCTGTGAATTTGCCATTTACTTCTTCAACCGCATCAACTGTGTTTTTTTGGTGGTACACATTTTTAATGACATTCCAATTTTTATTTTCTGTTGCATAAACTGATGACAACATCGGTCAATAAAATGATATAGAAAATAAAATATAATTGGGCAGTAAGCTTCAGAAGGAGATTTAAAGGTCTTTTACCTCTCAACCAACTCACCACCATAGAAATATCAGTTCTTATTTAAATTAAACATCAGTGTGAAAATGTCAATTGGACTATGTCTTCTTTTTTATAAATGCTAGTTAATGAAGCTCAGACTTATATTTTTCAGAACTAAAAAGTGGATTCCGGTTTTACTTCTCTTGCAAATTTAGAACTAAAGAGTATACAAAAAGCACACATCCCATAAGAGCTCACTAGTGAAGGATGAACACAACTGTAAGCCAATGAATGACTTCAAATAATTATAGTGGCTTCATCCCCAATTTATACCAGGTATTCCATTCTTGGTTTCCGATCTTTCTTAATGGAAAGGTAAACTTACTTAGCCATAGAGTCAGTCATCTAACTTCATTATAAAATTCCAAGGTATATATACTAAATAGTTTCATCTTGGCATGCATTTTCTCTTTTTCTAAAAACCAGATGAGTGATTTTAGGCTGCAATCAGCAAAACAGAGGTCAGAGAGTTTTAGAATTAATTTGCATTTCATTATGAAATGATTCCAGGTGCAAGAATTAAAATGCCTCATTTTGCTTCACAATCTTTATTTAAAATTCCATTTCTATTTTCATTCCTGTAGAAATGACATCCTACACTCATTTATGTTTTGTTTGTTTGAGGAAAAAGAACTCAGTCTACTGGGACCTAATTATCGGAACCTAATTCTAATTACAGTCTTTTAAATCAACGCTGTAGGCTTTCCTCTTCTCCACTTCTTTTTGAAAAAGGCCCATTTATATTGTTCAGAACACTTTCCACGTTAGACACTTCTATTTATAGATACCATCTACCAAGGGTTTTGTAGCTATGTAATCTCAGTTTGCCAAACAACTTCATGCTTATTTGAACTAAGGAATTTCTTTGTAATTTAAACATGCAGGATAAGAGATGCAAATATAAAACATACACTAGACTTTTTTGTTGAGATAAAACATAACATTTTTCCCTGAAATCTTATTTTTGCCAAAAGATATAAAGAGAGCTACTAATAGAGCATGTTGACTATAGATGTTTAAGTAAAATGCACAAAGCTTGATCATTATTATTAAGCGGTCAGAAGTCTGCTGTCAAAACAGTATTTTCCCACTAACCTTTGAACTGGTAAAAAGAATAGGCAATAAATTCAACTAGCAACTTTACAGCACATGTAAAGATAATTACTTTCAATTTTCCATATTATTATTTTTATATCTCATTTTATAACATAGCTATTTGCTGTTGTAAGATAATAAATATTTAGTCCAAAGGCTCTAATTTTTTTCTCACTTAGTATCCGTTCACTTATTAAATATTAATGCTTAATTGTTACTCATCTCTAGTGAGTAAATATGGTATCATCTCAAATACCAAGCAATGAAAACAGAATCTCTCCTATCAGGAACCATTATAATGGCACAATTCATACCAGACATATACCCTATTCACTTATACTAAGATATGCATGACAAACAAGTACTGCAGAATAACAAAGATTAATCATCTCATCAGGCAATGACGTATCCCGCTACTAAAAGGACAGCAGTCCTTCCCATGGTCTAGCCACAAGAAATGTATCAAACACTAATGAACGCACGTAAAGGTATTAACAACTCAGTTTGAAACTAGCAACTGCAGTTTGAGCCTAGACACAAAGACTATATATCTATTTAAAAAAAAAAATGTTTGTGATTGGGCTGGGTGTGGTGGTGGCTCATGCCTGTAATCTCAGCATTTTGGGAGGACAAGGAGGGTGGATCACTTGAGGTCAGGAGTTAGGGACCAGCCTGGCCAACAAGGGGAAACCCCTCTCTACTAAAAATACAAAAACTAGCCGGGCATGGTGGCGCGCTTCTGTAATCCCAGCTACTCCGGAGGCTGAGGCACGATAATCTCATGAACCCGGGAGGCGGAGGTTGCAGTGAGCCAAGATCGTGCCACTGCACTCCAGCCTGGGCAACAAAGCGAGACCCCGTCTCAAAAAAAAAAAAAAAAAGAAAGAAAGAAAAGAAAAAGAAAAAAAGAGTTTGTGATTGGTAGAAGAGAAAATAGATATTCTTTGGTCAACTTTTTGGGCAAACAAAGTTTAGAGGATTTGTTGAGTTATAGTATGTGTTTCTTCTCTCCCTTAAGAAACTTCTTTAAGACAATGGCCTTACAAATTACTTAGAAAAAGCAGAACTACCTGGACGGTCGTTAAAGAACATCAATTGCTGGCTCTGCCTCCGCAGTGTTCTTACTCAGTAGGCGGGGGGCGGGCCTGCGAGTCTGCATTCCCAAGAAGTACCCAAGGGATGCGGATTCTGATGGTCCAGCAACCACATTTTCAGAACCAGTGAGTTTATGAATGCATTTTATAGTTTTATTGGATCTTTTTCTTTTCCATATAACAATTTCATCTCAAGATACTAGTGTTCCCTACAATATATTTTGAGAAATGTGTTTTATGGTCCTCTGGCTGAAAGGAAACCTTAGGTTGAAAAAATACTGTGGAAACAAATGAGGACAAAAGTGCTCCCTTCACTTCTAATAGCAGATTTTAGAAAAACTGCGAGACCTCTAAACTTGAAAAAAATATATAAAATATAGTTTAAAAAGGTATTTACCTTCTCATTGCAATTATGACAAAAAATACTGAAATCGCTTCTAACATATACATGTAGTATTTTTAATGCAGAAGATTAAAAATAACAAATGATATAATTTCTTTGTGGACATAAGGAAATGTCAAATTCCTCAGATCCACAATATATATTGTTTAAATAAAAAACAAAACAAACAAAAATTTGCTTTTATAATTTTATAATCAGGGCTTTCTTAGGAGAAGATAGAATTAGAAAAAAAATTAAAACCCTTCTATACTTAAAATATGCTGAATTTCTTTTTTCTTGGTAGAAATCTTTGAAGTGTACATTGGCTCCTCGGGCTTTGCTGTGAAGGTGTTTGAAAATCTGTTTATCTAAAGATACTTATGTTAGTGAACACCTAGTAGTGCTGCAAATTGATACCACTGAAGAAAATAATATGGTAAAAATAAATAATATTCATAATGCTTTGATTCTCCCAAGAATTTATTACAATTAAATACTTCAAAAGAAAAAAATGAGTAGAAACTGTTTCTGATAAAATCAGTAATTTTGGGGGCCGGGCACGGTGGCTCACGCCTGTAATCCCAGCACTTTGGGAGGCCGAGGCAGTGGATCACGAGGTCAGGAGTTTGAGACCAGCCTGGCCAAGATGGTGAAACCCCGTCTCTACTAAAAATGCAAAAATTAGCCGGGAGTCGTGGCGTGTGCCTGTAGTCCCAGCTACTCAGGAGGCTGTGGCAGGAGAATCACTTGAACCCAAGAGGGGGAGGTTGCAGTGAGCCAAGATCGCGCCACTGCACTCAGCCTTGGCGATAGAGTGAGACTCTGTTTCAAAAAAAAAAAAAAATTCAGTAATTAAAAAAAAAATTTAAACAAGTTAAATGTCTCTAAACAAGGAAACAGTTAATAGATTATAGACATTAAATGGATGGATTAGTGTGTCAAGACAAAACAGGAAAGTTATGAAGGATGTGACAATATGGAAGGCATTAACATAATACTACAACATTCAAAAATAAACCTCAGGCTGGGCACGGTGGCTCATGTCTGTAATCCCAGCACATTAGGAGGTGGAGGCTGGAGGATCGTTTGAGCCCAGGAGTTTGATGCCAGCCTGGGAAACATAGCAAGACACCTTCTCTACAGAAACTAAAAAATTAAAAAAAAAAAAAATTAGCCAGGCATGGTGGCGTGTATCTGAGTCCCAGCTACTTGGGAGGCTGAGGCAGGAGGATTGATTGAGACTAAGAGTTAGAGACTGCAGTGAGCTATGATTGCGAAACCGTACTCCCCAGCCTGAGCAACAGAGTAAGACCCTGTCTATTAAAAAATAATAAGTAGACCTCACAATTACTTCTTTGTTCAGATAACACTACAACAAGAAGGGCTAGAAAGAAAGGACAACAGTTGAATTTTGATACTGAGAATATGGATGATTTTGATTTTTTTTCTTTAAAAAGATGTGTCAATGTTATTTTAACAAATGTGAACATTTTTTAAATGTCTCTATCAAAATGTTAATTCCCCACACACAAAAAAGTGTCACCTTAATTTTCTGACAGATGATATTAATAGCAGAAAGCCCAGAGCATGGTAGAGGCTTCTGGAAGGATACTAGTAGGGGGGAAAATCACTGAGAAAAAGGAGACTGGAAGCTTTCATAACTTAATATTCTTCTGAATGTCTTAAACAAGACCTCAATGGATACATACAGTTGGCCCAAGCTGGAAAATGTTCAAGAGTGGGAAGATGCATACTCTGTTCCAGAGACGGCTGAAATTTTAAAATTAATAATAATCCCTCTGTTTTCTTCTGCCTCCACCTTTGACTGCATGTCAGTCATCATCCTACATTCCTATATCTCTATTACTTGAGCAGTTCCCTCTTGAGTTTAAAGCAAGTAAAGGTTTTTGTCCACTTGAACAATCACTCTGGAGCCTGACATTTCAATTACTTCTCCTTATTTTCCTTCATCTTAGAATAAGCTAAAGGTAAGAGAAATATATTCGACTGTTTTTCTTAGACATAATGTTAGACCATTTTGTCTTCCTTTAACTGCAACCAGGTTAAATTTTTAATTATGTAATCAATTTTCTCTTTTTTAAAGAAATGTAATTTATCAAATCAAAATTAAAAGCTCTTGATATAATTAAAAATCAGCATAAGATTAGTGATCTTGCTGATTACAAACAATATTTTTCTTCCAAAATTTTTTTTTTTTTTTTTTTTGAGACAGAGTCTCACTCTGTCACCCAGGCTGGAGTGCAGTGGCGCGATCTCGGCTCACTGCAACCTCTGCCTCTCGGGTTCAAGCGATTCTCCTGCCTCAGCCTCCCGAGTACCTGGGATTACAGGCGCCCACCACCATGTCCGGCTAATTTTCTGTATTTTTATTAGAGACTGTGTTTCATCGTGTTAGCCAGGATGATCTCAATCTCCACACCTCGTGATCCACCCGCCTCGGTCTCCCAAAGCGCTGGGATTACAGGCGTGAGCCACCGTGCCTGGCCTCTTCCAATATTTTTATTAAAAAGGCTTAGGATTTTGAAGTTTGGATAGAGCGGCTCCAAGTTTGTGGCTTACTAAATGAAGAACAAGCTTTTTTTCTTTCCTTATTTCACCATCTTTACATAGATCTTTCAATATTCAGAAATACAACTATATTCACTATAAAACACTAACTTTAATTTAAAACATCTGCCTTAAACTTCTGACCCCCCCCCCCAAGAATAATTTAAAAGTACAGAACATTTTTCCAGTTATTTAAAAACTGGTGTGTGGTACAATTATAAAGTTGACCTAAAAAGCAAGTCTCAGCATATTCTTAATCAGAGTGAAATGTGGTTCTTTCCAACAAATGCACTGTTGAATTTCTTTCTGCCTTTGACAGTAAAACAGCTGTGAACAAATTAAACTTTGGGATTTTGAACTTTTCTCTCATGACTCACTGTAGACTTCTCTTTTTTCCTGTTCTGCAGCTACTAGAAAGGGATCAAATGTATTTTTGAGGTCACACAACTATATGTCACATTGTCTACACTAGGTTTTAATCTTGAGGGTAATGCTTTCACAACCTCCACTTCATGGAAGGATCCCAGTAGGGGCTTCCTTCATTGGTGAGCATAGAGTGATGGAGGGCCTACTATGTGCTGGCTCTAAGCTATCAATTATCTCATTGGAAAAGGAGATAACGTGCATATATACATGCTTGTAAAGCTCTGATGAAAAGGTAGATTGGAGAGATAATTCACATTACTCACAAATCAGCCATCAATTTGGTATTAAATAAATCTCTAGAAAGTTCTTAATTCCACTTCTGTGAGGATTAAGACTTTGATCTGGTTTATGGAGAGATAATCAATAAGAACTAGAGTAATAGAACCATGGGAAACCATTTCTCCAACATTAGGTGCTTAATAAACTAGACAGTCTGTACACAGGGAAGGACAGAGGGGCATACCTGGTCTATACAAAAAGCCAAAGTACATGTGCTGACAAATACAGGTGAGTTCATAGGAACAATAGGGCAGGAAGCTTCAAAGTGGAGCTACTTTCTAGTAAACTGGACAGATGGCCAATACACATAAGGCCTTTAAAATACACTGCTGCAGTGCATCCAGCGCTTAACTAAGAAGGAAGGGGGATGGAGGAATGCAGCAATAGTAAGAAAGGCTGAAAATCTTTAAAGAATGAGAAGCACAATCATGAAGTTCATGTTGGTTGTTTTATGAAGAATACAAATATTCTTAGTTTAACTCAGTTCTCATGCTTGCATTCTATGCAGTCGTATATTCACATAAAGTTAGGCTCATATCTGGAAATTTAAACCAAATACATATAAATGTATCTATTAAAATTATTTATTAATTACCCAAAGTTTCCAAAAATCACTATAAAGAAAGGAAGAGCGGTTAGCTCATGTAAACAAATCAGACAACAAAAACATAAGCAAAACACAATGAATGGATGTGCTAACTGCTATTCCTTGTAGTCTGCAACATTTGCATCCACTAGCCCCCCACAGATTAATTATATGGGATTGTGAAGCCATTTGCAAAATATAAAGTGCTATAAAAATACTGATAATAATGATAATTCATCTTGCTTTCCATTCCTATAGTATTTATTTATAATACACTAAATTTGAGCTTTAGTTGCTCCCAAATGAGTCTGTGGGTCCATATTTCTTTTTCTACCTCTTGCAGCAATACAATTGAGCATGTTAGGCAGGTCAGCGCTGGAGGGAGGCAACGTTTGCCTGCAGAAGAGTTTATACAGTGCAGGTCAAATGATGCACAGTGCAGCTGGCTTTCCTGATCAATCTCAATGGGCACTGTCTTATTTCTTCCATTTGGTAAAAACTGATGGAGTGAGAAAGACCTCCCAGTTAGTCACTTCTGCCACCAACTCATAGCATCTTTCTATAAAAGCAATATATTGCCATGGTGCCTTTTGAAATGTTTTCTTATGGGCTTTAAATGTCTGTTTTCCACCATGCATAGGTTTACATGATGACATTATTTCACCTTTATTGTTCATCTTGCTTTTTTTACTCTACTCTTGTCTATTTAACAAACTGCTGAATTGGAGACTCCTAGATTTTTTAACAGAATGGTTCTACCTGCACATCATATGATTTTATGTGTCACCACTAAATAAGCAGATGGTCACTTGTCTCCTGCATCTGATTTCTGTGGGAATTCTCAAGGGAGGAAACACCCAGCTTTACAAAGAAAAAGGAGTTGGGAGGTGGCAGCAGAAAACAAACAAACGAAGAAATAACAGGGAGACAGGTAGCTAAATAGAAACCAAATCAATTTAACTGTGTACTACCATGAATTCCTAAAGGGCTTCCTCCCTTCCTCCCTTCCTTCTTTCCTTCCTTCCTTTCCTTCTTTCCCTTCCTGTTCCTCTCCTCCCCTCCCCCACCTTTCCTTTCCTTTCTTCTCTCATGTCAACACTATATCAGATTCCTTAGCTTTAAATATCTTTTTAAAATTTTTTCTTACATATTCAACAATTTATTTGATCACCAGATTAAATTGTTATTTATTATGCAAGAATGGCTAATTTCTAATAATGAATTGAATAATCATATCAACACTATATCAGATTCCATAGCTTTAAATATCTTTTTAAAATTTTTCCTATATATTCAACAATTTATTTGATCACCAGATTAAATGGTTGCTTATTATGCAGGAATGACTAATTTTAAATAATGAATTGAATAATCATATCAACACTACATCAGATTCAACAGCTTTAACTATCTTTTTTAATTTTTTTCCTATACATTCAACAATTTATTTGATCACCAGATTAAATGGTTGTTTATTATGCAAGAATGACTAATTTCTAATAATGAATTGAATATTAAAAATGTTCTTTTTAATAGAACTGATTTACCAGTCAGTGTAATCACCATATTAATAGGCTAAAGAAAAAAAAATTATATCAATCGATGCAGGAAAAGAATTTGACAAAATTCGACATCTATTCATAATATTTTTAAAAAACTCAAAAAATGAAATATAGAGGAGAACTTCTTCAACTTGATACAGCATACCTATAAGAAAAACCCTACAGCTAACTAACATCATGCTTAATGGTGAAAGACTGAATAGTTTTCCCTAAGATTGAAATAAGGTAAGGATGTCAGCTCTCACCACTCATGGCATGTGCAATAAAAAGCATACAGATTAAAAAGAAAGAAATAGGCTTGGCACGGTGGCTCATGCCTGTAATTCCAGTACTTTGGGAGGCCAGGGTGGGTGGATCACCTGAGGTTAGGAGTTCTAGATCAGCCTGGCCAACATGGTGAAACCCCATCTGTACTAAAAATATAAAAATTTGCTGGGCATTGTGGTGTGGGCCTGTAATCCCAGCTACTTGAAAGGCTGAGGCATAAGAATTACTTGAACCCAGGAAGTGAAGGTTGCAATGAGCCCAGATCACACCACTGCTCTCCAGCCTGGGCAATAGAGCGAGACTCCGTCTCAAAAAATTAAAAAAAAAAAAAAAAAAAAGGAAGAAATAAGACTGTCCGTATTTGAGATGAGATGATGGTGTATAGAAAATCCCAAGGAATCTCCAAAATTTCCCTAGGATAAGTGAGTTTAGCCACAAGTCACAAGATACAAGATTAGCAAAAAAATCAATTTTATTTTGCACGCTAAAAATGAACATGTGGACACCAAAAGTTAAAATATAATCTCATTGGGCCAGACGCAGTGGCTCAAGCCTGTAATCCCAGCACTTTGGGAGGCTGAGGCGGGCGGATCACAAGGTCAGGCGTTCGAAACCAGCCTGGCCAACATGGTGAAACCCCGTCTCTATTAAAAATACAAAAATTAGCCAGGTGTGGTGGTGCTTACCTGTAATCCCAGCTATTCAAGAGGCTGAGGCAGGAGAATCACTTGAACCCAGGAGTCAGAGGTTGCAGTGAGCTGAGATCACACCACTGCACTCCAGCCTGGGTGACAGAGTAAGACTCTGTCTCAAAAATAAATAAATAAATAAAATTATATATATATATATATATATATATATATAATAATCTCATTTATGATCATCTCAAAAATGGCATCATTAAGTATAAACTTAATAAAATATATACAGGACTTCTGTGCTGAAAACTATAAAACACTAATGAAAAAATCAAAGAATATCTAAAAAAAAGAAGCAGCATACTGTGCTCATAGATTAAAAGAATCGACATAATGGATATCAATTTCCTCCTAAATGACATAGAAGTTTAATACAATTCCAATAAAAATTCCAGCAAGATTATTTGTAGCTACAGAAAACCTTATTCCAAAATTTCTGTGACGAAGGAACTAGAATAGACAATGATGAAAGAGTAGAATAAAGTGGGAGGAATCACTCTACTTGATTTTAAATCTTATTGTATAGCTACACCAATCAAGACTGTGTGGTATTGGCAGAGGGGCTGACACAAGAGCAATAAATCGGAATAGTGAACCCAAAAGTAGATCCATACATATATGGTACCGATTTCTTGACAGAAGTACAAAAGCAATTCAATAGAGTAAGGATAACCTTTTCAACAAATGTTGCTACAACAATTGGCTATCCATAGGTAAAGTAAATAAATAAATCATCTCAACCTCAACCTCAACTTCACATCCTATACAAAAGTGAATTCAAATAGATTGTAGATTTAAGTATAAAATATAAAGCTATAAAATTTTTAGTAGAAAATATAGAAGAAATGTATCAGGATATAGAACTTGTGAAAAGTTCTTAGACATGACAGCAAAAGCATGATCTGTAAAATAAGAAAATCTATAAATTAAACTTTATCAAAATGTAAAATTTTTTCTCTGTGAAGGACACTATTAAAAGATGAGGAGAAAACACACAGACTGGGAGAAAATATTTGCAAACCATATATATATGACAAAGGTCCGATATCTAGAATCCAAAAAGAACTCTCCAAACTCAACAGTAAAAATATGAACGATCCAATTAGAATATGGGCAAAGGACATAAAGAGGTATCTCACTGAAGAGGATATTTGGATGGTAAATTAAACACATAAAAAAAACCCTGCAACATCACTAGTTATTAGGGAAACACAAATTATGACTACTGAGGAGATAGTACTACATACCTATTAGAACAGCTAGGGGGAAGAACGCTGGCAAGGATGTAGAGAAACTAGACCTTTTATGCATTGCTGAAGGGAATGTAAAATTGTACATGCACTCTGGAAAACTGTTTGGCAGTTTCTTAGAAAATGCACCAGGAACCTATCATATGAACCAGCAATCAAAAGTTAAGACAATTAAAAGTTAAGATAAACTTTTAATTGTATTTATAACATATAGTCAAGCAAATAGAAAAAAATAGAAATATTTGACACTTTAAGAATAGTATAATATAACATAATCTTTCTCATTTAGTGATTTATGTTAGCTCTTATTTCTAACTTGTTTCAGAAGCCATACATTGCATATGTTACAGCAATCACACAGTTGCTGGTTCATAAAGCATTTATCCCAGATAAATGAAAATTTACATCTTCACAAAAACCTGCACATAAATGTTCACAGTAACTTTTATTTGTAATAGTCAAAAAGTGGAAACAACAAAGCTGTCCTTCAATAATTGACTGGTTAAGGATACTATGATATGTCCATACTATGGACTACTACCCTGCAATAAAAGAAACAAACTATTGATACGTGGAATGGCTTGGATGGATCTCTCCGTCATTATACTGAGTGGAGAAAAGCCAAAATTAAAAAAAAATCACAAGCTTTATGATTCCATTCATATATAACATTCTCAAAATGGCCAAATTATAGAGAGGGTAAATTTGTGATTGTCAGGTGTTAGAGATGGTGTGGGTGGGAGTGAGTTTGACTATGAGTGGGTAGCATGAGGTAGGTATTGGTGGTAATGTAATGGTTCTGTGTCTGTGTAGTAGTGGTTACAGGAATCTACCCATGTGATCGAAGGACATGGAACTGTGTAAAAACATTTTACCAATGCCAATTTCCTAGTTTTGGTAAAGTAATCTAGTTATGCAAAATGAATCAGTCAAGGAAACTGGGTGAAGAATACATAGAACCTCTCGCATTTTTGCAACTTCCTGTGAATTTAGTTATTTCAAAATAGAAAGTTTAAAACAATAAAATTCTCTCTTTTAAATAGTGACAAGGGATATAAGTTTTACATGTGCATATATAAAGAGATGATAGATATATACTAAAAGCATATATATGATTTATATGGTCTTTGGATAACTATAACTTGATCTAAAATCTTCAAAGTCTTGAGACCAGGAAATAAATTAATAAATACATATATATACACAATAAGAAATATTTAGATTGCATTTATTTTAAATGATCCTTAAGCTGACTACTTTGGGAGCTACAGATAGTTCTATGGCTGCCAGAATATTATTTAATATAATTGGTTCTCCTTGATGGCCAAGGAAATAAAAAATCTCCCAAATTATCTACCATTCTGAGTAAGCAGTTTCCTCAGTTGAAGGTTCTGATTCATAAGATCAAGTCATCAATGCATGCACAGTGGAATGAATGAATCAGCAATAATAATAAGTAATGAATATAGAAGATGAACAGTTTCTTCTTTATGTAGGCTCAAAGATTGAATTAAATTAAATTCTAAATTTAATGTAATTTAATTAATTCTAAGACCAACTCTATAGTCTTTCTAAGTGAAAAATCAGGTTGGTGGTTGTTGCTAATAAAGCTCTCACCTCCATAGGTCACGAACATAAAATTATTTCATATCCACACCAAGAGAATAGCATTTAGAAGAGGAATAAATGATCCTTAACCTTTGCTATGGGCTAAATGTTTGTGTCACCCCAAAATTCATATATTGAAGCCCTAATCCCCAATGGGAGAATATTGGAGGTGGAGTCTTTGGGAGGTAATTAGGGTTAGATTAAATAATGAGGGTGGCACACTCATGTTGGAATTAATGCCCTTGTTAAAAAAAAAAAAGGAACAAGAACTCTTCTTCTTCACCATCTGGAGGACACAGGGAGAAGTCGACCGTCTGTAGCTCAGTACCAAGAACTAAATCTGCTGACATCTTGATCTTGGACTTCTCAGCCCTCAGAACTGTGAGAAATAAATGTTGTTTAAGTCACCCCGTCTGGAGTATTTTGTTTTAGAAGCCCAAGCTAAGATAACTTTTAAGTAATTAGTGTCTCTTGCAGAAGAATGTATATAATTATACGAACAAAATGATAACTAACTGTTAAGCAATTTCTTTCCTTATTGGCCATTAAATTTGGAAAGATTAACAATATATTTATTGATTGATCAAGTATTAATATGTTATAAAATGTTAAAAACTTAAAAAATATTGATCAAACACTTGCCCAGGAACAGTCAGGATTATTCTAGAGTGTCACTGGAAAACTCGTTTATCAGTCATTCAATAATTGAGATATCTTTACTGATCACTTAAGCTCCCTAAGTCTCCTTCATGTTCAAATTCCTACAACATTTTGTACTTACATCTTTTAATGCATTCTATCTTTGATTAGAGCCATGTAGATATCTACTTATCTCTCCTACCAAATGGTAATCTCTATGCTCAGTAACTTCTCACAGAACTAATATTCTGTTTTGTTCAAAATCATGAAGGTAGAGCACTCATGTTGAATTAGCTGAATGAATACAAGAAAGAATGAATGAACAGTAAGAATGCGCTCACCATTTTTACCTTGATAGGTCAACTTATCTCAACATCAGAAAAATATCATGTTTATTAGAATTACTGATATGTTTATCCAAGTGTTGTATGTATTACATTCTAAGAAATGTAGATACGAAGAAATAAAAGTAGATAATGTATCTTATAAATATATGTACTGGATAAACATGTAATGTGTTTAGGAATTATTAATTATCTGGATATTGGTCATATTTATGTTAATTATTTTTATATTATAAATATTATTAATATCTCATAGACACAAGTGAAGAAAAATGTAAAAATTGTGTATATGCCATAATAGGAACACTGGTTGTTCTAGGTCAAAATTTCAAAAAACAAAAGGAATGCTTTAAATGAAACTTCTATTAAGCCTACCATATTCTTGTTCTCTTGGTTATTTATAAAAAAATGAATTTTAAGACAAATTTTTAACTGTATTTATAGCATATAGTCAAGCAAACAGAAAAAAGAAATAATTGAATTTTAAGGACAGCATCATATAGTATAATCTTTCTCACTTAGTCACAAGTCACATATTTTACGTTAGCTGTTATTTCTAACTTGTTTGTTACAGAAGTCAAAGTCTCACGGCTGAATAATGATAAAACTAGAACTGTTCTAAGACAAATCTACTTTTTCTAACGCTTTGATGAGATTGCTCCATTAAGTAGGTACACATGTGCATCTAGACTAATTGGATAGTCACTGGCTCAGATCTTCCATTCATATAAAGGTTCATATAAAGGATTTTCTAAGTTATCCTTTCCTGACCTATATACAAAAATAGGTTTGTTATATTCTGAATTCAGTTTGTAATTATTTCATGACAGCAAAAATGTCCATAAAATATTCTTCTTCACAGCAACTTAGGTAACCTGTAATAACAGTATTTGGTTACAGGACAAATTATCATTATTTTCCTAGTGAAAATTTTGTATATATGTATTTACAAAAAAAAAAAAACATTTTTTTTGAGACAGTCTTGCTCTTTGGCCCAGGTTGCAGTGCAGTGACGCAATCACAGCTCACTGCAATCTCTGCCTCCCAGGTTCAAGTGATTCTCATGCCTCAGTCTCCTGAGGAGCTGGGATTACAGGTGTACACCATCATGCCCAGCTAATTTTTGTAGTTTTGGTAGAGACAGGGTTTAGCCATGTTGGCCAGGCTGGTCTCAAACTCCTGACCTCAAGTGATTCGCCCACCTCAGCCTTCAAAAGTGTTGGGATTACAAGGCATGAGCCATCGCACCTGGTTATTTTTTAAATTATATGTCATTGTTAATATGCCTGATATTTTTATCAAGAATGAAGTGAAGTTCTATAGACCCTTGATGTATTCAACTTTTATACTGGAGAGATTTGACTTAAAATCCTATAAAATTTTGATACATTATAAATTACTTTTGAGAACATTTATTGAGTCCTTACTATACTTATGCCAGAATCAGTGGTAAAGTCTTTACCTGAATAATTACATCTTATTCTCTCAGCAATACTGTGAAGGAAGCACTACTATTCTCACATTTTTACAAATGAAAAAATTGAGGCACCAAGAGGTTAAGGCTCAAGATCACACAGGTTACAAATGATGAAGATAAGGTTTGAACCCAGTGACTCCTGACATCTGAGCTAAATTCAATTACAATGTAAGCCATGCTCAAAAAAGGAAAAGAAAAAAAAAACAACAACAACAGAGAGTGACGGAAGATAGGAAGTTGAAGCAACAACTAATATCATTTAAGGAGTCATTACAGAAGAAAACTCTGAGCCCAGGAGGGTGAGATCACTAGTGCTTATAAATTACTAGAACTAGAGCTTGGAAAGGTTTGGAACAGTTAGAACCCAGTGTTTTTGTTTGTTTGTTTGTTCGTTTGTTTATTAGATCATAATTCTATTACAGGGGCCTAATGCTTGCGCAAGAATAAAAAATAAATTTTCCTAGTTCTTGAAAGGGACTTGTGGTATAATAGAGAATATAAACGGTATTTGTCCCCAGTTCTTGGCTTGAAACTTTTGAAGCCCTTGGAATTTCCTAAGTAATAGGGTTGTCTTTGTTACTACTAATAATAAAGTCACTCACGCTGCTAGATCATTTCAGGGGGCTGGTCACCAGGAAGGCCAACAACATGATTAAAGAGTCGAAACTTTGGACCAGCCTAATCTCCAAGAAGCGGCAGGGACTAGATACTGAGTTTAATCATGTGGCCAATTATTTAATCAATCTTGTCTATGTAATGAAACCTCAATAAAAATTCTGGACACTAAGGTTCATTGGAGCTTTCCAGGTGGTGTATGCATTGATGTGCTGGGAAGATGCACCTGGATTTTACAAGGAGAAGGCATGGAAGCACTTGGTCCCTCCACCCAAACTTATCCTGTATGTCTCTTCATTTGGCTGTTTCTCATCTGTATTTTTTATAATAAACTGTAATTAAAAGTGTAGCAATTACCTGAGTTGTTCTACCAAATTATCATACGTGAGGGGGTTGTGGGAACCTCGAAATTTATAGTCAGTTGGTTAGAAGGGCAAGCGGCCTTCCTAGGCTCAAGTACAGATAGCAAAGTACAAATGGCATCTGAATTAAAGAGAGTCTTGCGGAGGACTGAGCCTTTAACTTGTGGAGTCTGATGTCAACTCCAGTGGGTTAACATCAAAACTGTATTACAGTACCCCAGTTGGCATCAGATCAGTTGGGCTGAAACAGAACATCAGTCCCAACTATGAAACATCAGGTCACTTAAACTGTCTGTGTCTAAATTTCTCATTTGTGAAATGGAATAAGATTAGTGCTACCCGTTAGGGTGGTTGTGAAACTTGAGTAAATCATGTACCTAAAGTACAAAACTAGTGCACGATTGATAAATTATTACTAGTACGTATTATTCCTATGCAGTTCTATCATGGTACCGATACAACTTTATATTCTCCATTATTTTTCATTTTGTGTCATGAATATAAGCAATTTTTCTTGTTGCTCCTTAATCTTAATAATTCTCATGTAATGGCTGCATAACAATCCATCAATTTGAGCGAAAGTAACTTACTCCACTAGTCCCTTCTGAAAATAAAGTTGCTTCATATTTTTGTATTTAAATTGTATGTCTTTATGCCTAAGACTTTTTCTTCTTGACAGTTTACATTTAAGTTCCTAGGAGTGGGATTACTGGGCCAATAGATATAATTATAATTACAGCTTAAAACATATTGTCGAATTGTTTTCCAAAAGAATAATGTCATATTACAATCTCCAATACTGTATGAGGGTGTATGTTTTTACCACAACCTCTTTAACAAAGGATATTACCAGTATTTCAATGCAATGTATTATTTTAAAATATGTAAAATGGCATATTCTTGCTGTATTAATATGCATTTCTTACATTCCTTTAAATACTTCTGAAGTTAAATTTTTCACTTAGGAAAAAAGAGTCCCCCATTCTAAATTATTTCTGATATTTTTGGTATATTGATATTTTGATATGTGTTTTAGCAATTTAAATATCGATATTAACACATTCTCTTTTGTAGCAATTTTTAAATAACATAAGCCTCATTCAGAATGTCTTCATTAGCACTCTCTTGGTTACAAGAAATGAGAAAACCGTCACACTTGTCCTCAGGTAGAGGGTGTTTGGAAGAGACAGAGGAAAATTATGATAAGGAAACACAGGGAGAAATACTGGGTCTTACAAGGCCTGTAAAGTGATCAATTCTGCACTGCTCTCATCCTGCCAAGCCTCGGCTCTGGTTCTGTTTCTCCCTTCAAGTTGCTTTTATTCTTCACGTTCTGTTTCCACACTCTGCTGCACATGGACCATTATGGCTGCCTTAGTTTGAGCTTCAGCTTCAAGGCCAGACGATTTCCTAATTTAAGCAACCAACACCAACTAACAGAGTCTCTTTTTCTCTGTGCCTATGTTCCAAATCACATTAGACTATTTTCACTGCACTGAAATGTCCTCCACCTGTTTGTACCAGATGTACTGGGGTTCTGAAGCCACATGTTATTTGGGATTAGTCCCTTCTAAGCCTTTGGCAAGTTTCTCCAAGAAAAATCTGTGGAATTGGCCTTAAAAAAAAGTTTGACATGCCTAGTAAAGGGTACAATGAAGAACCTTGATTTTCATTTGTGCTAAAAGTTAGCCAAATAGCCCTGTGTGTGAGCACATTCTCCAAGAAGGTCCTCACTTCTAATACCAACTGTATGTTTGGGAAAAGGGGTCCCCCAAAACACCTTCAGGTTGATAATTTGCTAGTAGGATTCACGGAGCTCACTGAAAGCTACTATCCTCACAGCTATGGCTTTGTAGACGGAAAGGACACTGATCAAACTCAAAACTCAGCCCATTGAAGTGATGCAGAGGGAGGAGCCTGGGAGGATCTTAAACAGGAGGTTTCCACTGTCCTTTCCTGTGGAGTCAGGTTGTGTTACTCTCCCAGAACTGACATGTAACAACACACAGAGGTAGGTAACCGGAAAATTCTCATTCATTTAATACTCACATCCATCTGGGAAAATATTTTTTCTATTATACAAATGAATAAAATAAAGGTTATAAAGGGTAACTAATTTTCACACAATCTAGCTTGCAAATGCCAAAATGGAATTCAAACTCCAGTTTATCTGTCTCTAAAACTAGTTATTTTTCCTCTCTGCTCTCCAGCCTATGGCAACAACCAGCCTTAGAGATTTAGGGGTGTTGCTGTGCCCTCCTGTGTCATAGTGTAACTGTAAAAGCGTCACTTAACCCTAACTTACTACCATCTCCCCCTGTACCACTGCCCCCACCCCCACCCTACAAGGTCAAAAAGTAGAAAAACAGTCCTTGCTTAGACATCAGAAATCACTTCTGTGAACATTTTCCATAATAATATTTACAAGAAGGCAAATACCTAAATCCTACAGGTAAAATTCCTTTCATTATTCTAGATGTTACTCATGTTACAGATGAGGTTTTTAAAATTTATTTTATTTTATTTATTTTTTGCTGTTATTATAAATTTCTGGAATTCAATGCATGGAGAGGATAGGGGAAGAAAAATTAAGTTACCAATTAATTAGTTCAAGGGAGGAATGTAAATAATAATAATCTCAACTATTGTACACATTAATTTTTCCATGATATCAAGAATCGGTAATAAGTCTAACTGGCTTCAATGAAAACCATTTAGAAATTTCTAAAATACCATTTTTTTATCATAATGTAAGAATATATTAACATGTCCATAGGTACCTACAGATTTAAAATGAAGGTTTCTAGAATAATATACAATTAAATATATTTAGTTCACAGTATTTTGATGAATACAAATTCAAATTACTCTGCATAATGCTCAAATCCTAATACGTGATCCCATATGACATCAAGAACTTTCGATTCCCTATCTAAGTAAACACCAATTTGCATTTGTGATTAAAGGTTATGGGAATATTTAATATCAATTTGACTTTCCCCTTTCACTCACCACTTCCTCCCATTTACCTACACCCGGGTGAGAACTAAAAGTTGACTCTATTTATGGAAGTGCATCTGCAATTAAAAAAGAAAATCACAATCGAAAGTAAAAGAAAAACACAGTTAATCATTATTACTTTTTACTTGAGCTTCTTCAGCCCTATTAGCCTATGTAAATGAGGTCTTACAGGGTGCCTGTGAACAACATTATCATTATGATCACTGCAGCCTTATTGAAGACTAGCATCCAAAGCTATAATGACATAAAAACAAATGCCAAAAGCAAGGCGTACCAAGCCTCTGGCAGCCAAAGGTATTCACTCTCTCTTCTCTCAGGTAATTAAATCTCCAAGTTAACCACAGTCGGGTTCACTAGACTTTTCTTTACATGCACTTTTGAACCCAGACTGAAATCTTACACGTTTAGACTCACTTCAAGTTTATGGACAAGGAGGTCCCGGTTTTCTTTCATCTATCAGCAATGAAAACACTGCCTCAGGATGGCAGAGGGTGGGAGTGGCTGTAGGAGAATGGACACTGCCTTATAACATCTCACTCCAGTCAAGATGAGGCCCCCTCAAAGAAACCTCCAGGGGAAGAAAACAGATTCTTAGAAAGTTTCTCTACTTTGATCCTTCCATTCTCCATTCTCCATTCTCCATAATTAAGATCCATTATTGCACCATAATTTTTCTTTTCTTTTTTTTTGAAATGTTGTCTTGCTCTGTTGCCCAGGCTGGAGTGCAATGGCACGATCTCGGCTCACTGCAACCTCCACCTCCCAGGTTCAAGCAATTCTCCTGCCTCAGCCTCCTGAGTAGCTAGGATTACAGGAGCGGCCCCATGCCCAGCTAACTTTTGTATTTTTAGTAGAGATGGGGTTTCACCATGTTGGTCAGGCTGATCCCAAACTCCTGACCTCATGATCCACTCGCCTTGGCCTCCCAAAATCCTGGGATTACAGGCATGAGCCACCGTGCCCGGCCCATAATTTTTCTTAATGTGTGTTCCAAGAAAGATATTGCTAGAACTACAAATTTCAAACTTAATGGGAGAGAAAAAACTGTAAAAGATTAGTGTTCCCACAAAAACACAGTGTTTCAGCTTACCTAGGTAGTAACACATGGCCCACAGATTATACTCCTTATATTAAAGACAAACATAAAAAACTCCAGCAAATGATTTAAAAAGGATACACTTCTAGCAAATACACTGAAAAAAATATTATGATTTTTGGTTCTCTCTTGAGGACGCACTTAATTTGAAAGAGTTGACACAAACATTCCATGAGTTTAAAACATTCTTACAACACAACACACTGAGTGGTTTCTGAAAGCAGTATGAAGGCCAAGTAAAGAAAAAAAATATCTGGGTGCATGCTAAAATTCTCCAGAGCCTAATGCTTCTGTCCTCTGAAGGAAATTAACCCATTAAAGAAATAAAAATGAAAGCATGTCAGTTAACTGATTAGAAAAAGCAGAATTTTTTCTCTGTATTTTAAAGTTAATTTTTTTTTTCCTTAAACTGACACATTGGTCTGTGAACAGGGCACTGAGATTATTTCAGTAACCCAGTAATATTGTTTGGCTGTGACTCCACCCAAAATTATCTTGAATTATAGCTCCCATAATTCCCACATGTAGTGGGAATTCGATTACCTACCTGGTGGGAGGTAATTGAAACATGGGGGCAGATCTTTCCTGTGCTGTTCTCGTGATAGTGAATAAGTCTCATGAGATTTTATAGTTTTATAAAAGGGAGTTTCCCTGCACAAGCTCTCTCTTGCCTCCCACCATCTTAGACGTGATTTTGCTCCTCCTTTGCCTTCCGCCATGATTGTAAGGCCTCCCTAGCCATGTGGAATTGTAAGTCAATTAAACCTCCTTCCCTTATAAATTACCCGGTTTTGAGTACATCTTTATTAGCACCATGAGAACAGAGTAATATACACACTCATATTCTCTAGCAGTTTTTTCCAAAACTGGATTTCTTCTTTTAATAAACATGAAAATTTCATGCTGGAGGTTAAGGAAACAATAACTGCTGCTATAAAAGTTCAAACCTCAAATTTCAGAGGCTTAATACAGTATAAGTTTACCTCTTGCATTATTACAACAATGCTAATGCTAAAATTCAATTGTGTGTGTCGAGGCAGGAGGCAGCACTCCCAGTTGGATGGTTCTTCCCAGGGTCTCAGAACCTTCCTTCTTGTGCACTTGGCCACTTTCAGCACAGAGGTGTAAGTATGCCCTGGGTCTCAGCTCCATTCAAGCCTAATAGGAGAGGAAAAGCATGGTGGACCATGAAGTCAGGTTCTCAAGGCCAGGCCAGGATATGGCAACTATCACTTCCATCCACATGTAATTGGACAGAACACTATCACATAGTGTTATCAAATGTAGAGGTAGATGGAAAGATTGTGTGGCTGGATGCCAAGAAGGAAGACGAAATGGGGTTGGTGAGCACTTTGTAGTCTTTGACATACTTCCAAGGAAAATACTGAGAAGTTCTCATACAGGGTGCCATCTACAAGGTTCACGTCTTGGAATCTATATGTTTTATACTCCTATCAGCCAAAAAATTCAGTCACTTACTTACTCATTCTTTCATTCAACACTTACTTATTGTGTACCCATTATGTGTCAGAAGCAGTTTAAGTTATAAGATATACTCGTGGAAAAAACAGAAATCCCTTTCTGCATGGAGATTGCATTTTAATAAAGAGTGATAAGACAATTTTTCTAAAAGAAGTATATTTTATATTATATTACGTTATAAGTGATTAAGATTGGGAGAAAACAGAGAAGAGAGGCAGGGAATGCCACTACTTGAGGGAATGGGTTACAATTTTAAGTGGAGTGATCATATCTGAAAAGGAAATGATGATGTGTACCATGGGAAAGTGTAGTCAAGCATTCATTACAAGTGGTTTGATTTACATTTTCCCAGTATAAATTTATATGATCCTGAATATGGCTCCTCAAAACATAACCACTTCTCTGGAGTTCTGACACTCACCCTCACACCTGCACCAACCTGATGATTATCCTGTGGCCTATAAAATGAGTACAAAGTGCTTATATTTCTATTTCTAATAAGTAAAAACCAAGATAGATATTTTTCATCAGAAAAAAATACCTTGGAACTCATGTACTCCAATTGAATCCTTTGATATGTGAAGGTACTCAAGTCAAGGGTCATTAAAGATCTTGGGCAATAAGGTTATATAAATGGTAGACTGGGAACAAGAACTCACTTAGGTCCAAAGATTTTTGAGAAATAATTTGAAGTATGTAGAGAGTTGCAAGTTCCAAATTACCTGTAGCCTTGAAAGACCTTTACAATGACTCTGTACAGAGTCACCTGGCATAGAACTGGTCCAATAAAAAGTTGTGAAGGCAGCAAGAAAAGAGCTGGAATGAACTTCTCGGGGTTCTCCTAAACTGAATCTCTGCTTTTCTCTCTAGCACCTGATCATGCACTCAGCTACCCAAGCCAGCTTTGCCACTTGGCTTTGAATGTTAAATTTTTCAGCCCCAGAGATTTCAGACTAAAATATACTCCCATTGGAATCTCCTGACTCAGCACACCACAGGATTCCATCTTTGCTGGACTTCTCTGTGGTTGGTGTCATGGAACTAAAGCTTAGGGCAGTCATCATAAACGGAGAGAATTAACCTCTTAACCTCTGAAGATATAAGCTACCTTGACAGGATTTATATATGTTTCCTATTGCAGCGTTTTCAAAGAAATGATGTCCTTCTGCGAAATATCCTCAAGAAGAAACACCAAATCTCTAAAAAGGCAAAAACAACACATTGTTACCCCATCCTTCCTCCAGGCACATTAAATAACTCACTAACTGTTCCAATTCTTTTCCTATGGCACACACATTCCTTCCCTGGCAACAGCTGGAACAATCTGATTCCCAGGTCCCAGGCCAGCCAGCTCTATCAACGAAGAATGGAAAGAGCCTAGTTCAACTCACTGGACTCAACAACATGTGAACTTTGCTGCTGTTCACTGTATACTTTTGAGAATAAGTTCCTTTGTCTGGAAATCTTCCTCTTTCCTGGTACCCCAATTCTAGTCGCTGGGAAGTTGCCTACATGGGTTTCCAGGGTTCAAAATCCACCCATCACAATTTCTCAAAGATGGTGGTCTTGCCTCCTTCTTAACAGCCTTTCCAGGAACAGGAATTCTGTTCTCAAAACCCAACTTAGTGTTGAAAGATGTTTACCTTTTCGTTCATGCCTGTAATTTCAGCATTTTGGGTGGCTGAGGCTGGAGGATTGCATGAGCCCAGGAGTTTGAGGATGCAGTGAGCAAGTTATGACTGTGTCACAGCACTCCAGCCTGTTTAAAAAAAAAAAAAAAAAAAAAAAAAAAAAAAAGATTTCTACCTTAGGCCAGGCCTCGTGACCTTTGATTATATATGGTATCTTGTGAGACCTCCCAAACAGCTGAAATTCCCTGTTAGGAGTCCTTGAAGATCTAAGTAGTAAACATTTGCATAAGTGGCCACCTGTTGACATCATCTCCAGGAATCTAAGTCTCCCTACTTGATTATGCAACTTCCTATTTGTTATAAGCGAGTGCTCCTACTCACTTGACATAGGAGGAGTCTGGTTTCTGGATGTCTAAACAACCAGAATGGTCCACTGCACTGTCTTCTGAGAAGCAGCTTTTCAAAGGCAGCAGTGTCTAATCTCACAGAGACACGAGGGGGCTGTGGATCAGCCAGGACTGCACCTTCCAGTGCAATGGCCACTAGCTCTGTGCAGCTATTTCAATTTACATTTCAATTAATTAAAGTTAAGTAAAATTTAAAATGTAATTCCTCAGTCGCGTTAGCCACATTTCAAGTTCTCAAAGCCACATATTTCCAGTGGCTACCATATTGGACAGCACAGAGACTATTTCCATTAGCACTGAATATTCTAATGAATAGCACTGATTTACAGCCTGGAAATGAAATGTCAAAGGGCACAGATTTGGCTAGTAGGAGCCAGCCTTGATTCATTCATAAAACTAAGAGAAGTGTGCCCAATATCCACTATGCTAGTCCTATCCCTAATGGAACTAATATTCCAATATTCTTACAGCATGGGCTACTGGATACAGACAATTAAAATCAGAGATCATTGTCTATTTTGTTCACTGATAAATACAAGAACCTAGGACAGTGATTGGCACTTAAGTGAAGCATAGTAAACACATATTAAATGAATGAACACACATGGTTCAGTTAATTATAAGGTGTTACAGCCTAAATATCTATGCCATCCCAAAATTCATATGTTGAAACCCTTCCCCTAATGTGATGGCATTAGAAGATGGGGACTTTGGGCGGTAATTAAGATTAGACAAGGTCCTAAGGACAGAGCTCTCATGAATTAACGTTCTTATAAAAGAGACCCCAGAGAAAGCTCTCCACCCCTCTGTTCTCCACTTTGTGATGATACAAGAAGGGAGCAGTCTGCAACTCAGAAAAGAGCTCTCACCAGAGTTCAATCACACCAGCACCCTAATCTCAGCCTTCCAGCCTCTGGAACTGTGATGAATACATTTCTGTTGTTCATAAGCCACTCAGTTCATGGTAGTTTGTTACAGCAGCCTGACCAACTGAGACATAAGGAGATGATCATAGAGGAATAGGAATAATTTTCTAGGTTCCATTACAGGTCAGATTGAATAACTCACTAACTGTTCCAATTCTTTTTCTATGGCTACTTATTTTCTAGTCACTAATTCTACATCTTGGATCCATTAGCACCAAGAAAGTATGAACAGACAGGGCCATGGTGGATGCAAAACTAGATTAGTGGCATTACAGTTGAATAAAGTGGCACTCACATTCAGAAATCAGTCCTCTATGAGTCTGGTTAGCACAAACAGGTTTTCAAGGCTGATGTTCTCTGGGAGAACATAAAAAATAAATTGTTTCTATACGAAACAAACTGGGCCTCAGAGCTCAGATCAGATTGGTCCCGGTTGCAGCTACATTTAAGCAGTCAAACCCCTGATTGCTCTATTTAACATCTTCTAACAATCGTAGTGTTTGTTTGTCCCTAAGCCTGTAGCACAGAAGAGCTTTTTCTGGCCCTACCAATCACTCAGAACTGTCGGTACAAAAATGAGTCAGGCCTTCTCCCTTCTCCATCCCACACTGTGCTTTCTCAGTTGGGATGGTCCAATCTAACAGAGTATATAGATTGGATAGTATCAAGGAGAAAAGAGCATGGATTAGTAAAATGGTTAGAGAGTAGAGCCTCCAAAGAAGGAGGAAGAGGCTGGTTCTTGGGGAGAAAGATGTGAAATAAAAGGACTGGGAATTATATTTAGGTATTCATCACTGAGGCTGGATCTGCATTTGGAACCTAAAATAGGGAATTTGTACTATTATCTGAATAATTTCGTCTACAAGTGTCTCTTTTGAACTGTGCATACCTCTACAGCTGAAAATTCTGGGGTTTATTTAGATTCCTGCTCCTTTCCCACATTTTTCTATACATAGATAAATAAATAGGAGGAAAATGTAGTTAATCATGTATTCACCTCGATCTATAAAAGTCATATTTAAAGAAGATATGTAGACTGGAAGGGAAGAAGGCACTTTCCATCAAACCCAGTAGACCACAGAAATCAATCCTGGAGTGTAGTAACATGACAGATGTTACAGTTGATCTCTATCACACTCTAAATGCATGGACAGGCAGCTTTATGAATAACTGGTATTCTGGGATCTTTGAATAAAAATCTCAGGTCCTTTTAGGAAGGATGAATGTTTGATTAAAGCTACTTGGTATCTTCTTAGAAATGATCAAAGAATACTCAGATATATAGAAGTACTGAACTGGGAGACGAAATACCTAGTTTCTAGTCTTATCCCTAACACTAACTAGATGGATTATTTACTTCCATTGGTCTCTGTTTTCTTGTATCTGATATTGGAGGTTAAAGACAGGTCAGTGTTTGGTTTCATAAAGAGAGACAGCAGAGGGAGAGAGAAGATATCACTGATTGTCAAAGTATTAGATAAATGGTGCATTCTATTGAAGACTTCTTCTGAATCACTGCCTTACTTATATCTGGACAAACAAGTAAGATAAACATGCCATTCCAACATTTTTATTCAGTAGATCAATTTTTTATCCTTAATCACAGTGACACCATCTTTGAAAAATGTTTGCAGTAGGCACTTTGGTTTCCTTTGGTTAGAAAAGGGTTTAAAGTCCTCCAACAAATGAACACAAAAAAATGTCAAAATCATGTAACAAGAGCATGTACAAACCAAGCAGTATCAGATGTACTTTCAGATTTGTGGTCCTAATTCACCCTGATGTGAGCGGAAGGTCTGGCTGATCTGGAGCCCCGAAAGGAATTCTGACAATATGCCTTTTGCTTTGTACTGTTCATGCTGCAATTCCTAGGTGCATCTGGGTTATCACTGAAGCAATACTTTCTATTTCCAAAGCACTTTATAATCATTAATGATTTACACCTTACAACATCCCTCCAAGGGAGGTCAGTAGCAAAACACGAGGAACACAAATGAAGAAATAACAGCTGGAAGATGTTAAGTGATATGGTGGAAATTGCACAGCAAAAAAGATAGTATCAAAGCAAAGTGCCCTCTGCTCTTCACACAGATAGTCAAGGTGGGTGTGTGATGGAGAATATTTCCATAATAAGGTTACATATATTCCCCTACCACCAATAAAGTTCTACCCCTCCAAAAACTCCCCTCTCCACCTTCACTCTTTTCTTGCTTTCTCCTTAAGCCATTTAATGTTTTAAGTCACATTTTTACTATATTACAGTAATTTAATCCTCTGGTATTTGCAATTCAATCAAGTATCCTTGGTTGTAACCTAATAGAAGTTAATGAAAGACCTTCCCTAACCAGAAAAGATTAGAAATATTTAAACCATATTATTGGCTTGTCCCCATCCCATACATTTTTGTCTATGATTTTAAAGTTTTTATAGATCCACTGATGTCTATTCAAGGATTCCTTCAGACTCAAGTTCCTACTACAGGGATGCTGACCCTAGAGATTCCATTTCTACTGCCACCCAAGTCCTCCAACTAATGAACACAAAAAATGTCAAAATAATGTTGTAATAAGAGCACATACAAGCTGAGTCCTAACTCCAGGAATTGATGGATCCTAGTCTGACATTGGCTGGGACTCTTGGAACCCATAGAGCCCTAAATTAACAATGCCTGCTCTAACTTCCAGAGGTCATTTGTCAGTAGTTATATCTGTGCAACTTGCATTGATCTGCAGAAAACATATGTCTCAGAAGGCTGTATGTTCACCAACATTTTGTAAATTATATGTCATGTTTCTACAGATTTACATTAGAATATAATACATTTTTTACTTTTAGGTTAAAGGCATATCAAAGTATCAATCACCTTTGATGCCTTAATTATATATTTTTTCTCATTATTAGGTTTCTTTCAGAGGTGGGGTCTCGCTTTGTTGCCGAGGCTGAAGTGCAGTGGTGTGATCAAAGCTCACTGCAGCCTCAAACTCCTAGGCTTAAATTATCCTCATGCCTCAGCTTTCCAAATAGGTAAGATTACAAGTGCACACCACCACACCTAGCTAATTTTTTTAAAAAAAATTTTGTAGAGACAGGTTGTTGCCATGTTGTCCAGGCTGGTCTTGAACTCCTGGCCTCAAGCCATTCTCTCTCCTAGGCTTCCCGAATGGCTGGGATTACAGGCATGAGCCACCATGCATAGCCTTAATGCCTTAATTTAAAATGCATCTACTTTTACTTCTTTCATTTTTTTTCTCAGCAAGAATCTCCTAAACACTAGGGAAACCTGAAATAATAGACTTTTAGAGCTGTATGCTTTTACATGTTGAAGAAATATTTTTGTAAAGTGAGTAAGTCCTCAATTCATCTCTAGATTTGTTGCCAATATTTTCCTTAAGATATGTCAAAACCATTATTTAAATCAGAAATATTCTTTAAAAGTGACCTCAGGGCAATACTTTGACCATAGGTAAGCCCAAGTATATAGAATTCTCTGGAGATTTCTTATATATTCTTCTCTTGGTTGCTCCTAAATGCATGCTATCATGGGGTAGTCTTTGGCTTATCAAAACAATGCCATATGTAGGCGATTTATAAGATACTATACTATTATTTTGTTAATAAGTTAATTAATTTTAAAATTATTTAATCTGACATGAATTGATAACGGTGTCTGCATGAATAGGAATGTGTTTAATTATTTTGTGAGCAACAATAAAAAAAAAGTTACCAAAGAGCAAATCACATAATCAAAATGTGAAAACTACGTGTCAATACTTTCTAACCATTTTATGTACTGAAGAAAATATGAATGAGTGTGGATGTGAGGGTTCTGTGCTTTGTGAAATGGGTCCGGTGCAGTGTTTGTCTATGCATCATTACAGAATAAAACAAGTAACACCTCTTCCCGTAATATATGAGATCAGCTATTTATAGAAGAAGGCCAAATACTATAAACTTAAAACCCAAGAATTCATTTCATTCCCAACTCTGTATTCAAAATAATTTTATATTTTTTAGGAGGCCAAGGCAGGAGGATTGCTTGAGCCCAGGAGTTTGAGACCAGCCTGGATAACATAATGAGACCCTATCTTTACAAAAAATTTACCATACATAAATAAATAACTGTATTTTGAAGAAAGACCATGTGAACAGAAGGAGAATACTAAGCATGGAGGGCGGAAAAAAAAATGTGTGTGTGCGCGGGGGTGGAGGGTAGACAGAGAGGCATGATTTGTAGTTTTTATGCAGTGCAATCAGGGAAGAAAGACACTGCATTGAAAGGGTGCTAAAAACCAAAGTCTATGTGTGTTCCATAGTAAGTTGGGGATAGTTTAGTCTGGATGAAAGAGCTCTAGGACATTTGATTGAATTTCAGTATCTCCTGTTCACCAAGTAATTACCTGTTGCTACTTTATCTCTTGCGGGGCTCTGAATCCAGGAAGCCCCAGCAGAGTACTGTCGATCATCAGAATTCAATACAACTATGTGGGTTAAGTCTATTCAAAGGAGAGAGAGTTAAAAAGAAAAATTGACGGCTGGGCGCGGTGGTTCATGCCTGTAATCTCAGCACTTTGCGAGGCCGAACTGGGTGGATCATGAGGTCAGGAATTCAAGACCAGCCTGGCCAAGAAGGTGAAACACATCTCTACTAAAAATACAAAAATTAGCTGGGCGTGGTGGTGGGCAACTGTAATGCCAGCTACTCGGGAGGCTGAGGCAGAGAATTGCTTGAACCCGGGAGGCAGAGGTTGCAGTAAGCCAAATCCTGCCATTGTATTCCAGCCTGGTCACAGAGCGAGACTCCATCCCAAAAAAAAAAAGAAAAGAAAAGAAAAAGAAAAGTTGACAAAGGACAAAAAAGCACATATTGGGGCCTGGTGAAAAATAAAAGAAATAAAACCTAACCTTCAATCCTACCTTTTTTATCAAGATAATGTGAGCCAGAGAGGCCATGCTAGGCTTTCCTACATGACTAATTTCTCTCTGTGGTTCCAGGACTAGGAAATGTTGGTCAATAATCCACTCACCACAACATTATTAAAACTACATTGCAATGGAAAAGGCATTACAGTACATATTCTTTTTTTGGTTTTGAATAATAAAATTAGGCCAAATGATATGTAGCCATACTTTTACCTTCAGCCTTGCCAGCAAAAGTACAATAAATAATCTTTGAATCCAAAAATGAATATTTCCAATTAAATTTTCTAAGTGTTCCATAAACAGAAACTGGTTTAAATAATATCCAATAACAAGCGTAGTATTATAAATTGACTTGGAAACATGAGTTTGACTTGTTCAGAAGCCATCTCAACAAAACAGATCTCTCTTGGGCTATGCAAATTCACTGATGAGCACAAGATAAGTTACTAGAGAAATATTTTTCCAGCAGTGCTCAGGATCCCCAATCATGCTGGGCTTCAAGTGCTAGAAACGATTTAGCAGCCAGTTCTTCCATCTGTCCTACAGTAGGCAAGCAGCCAGTATCCAGAATGATCAACAGCCTCTGGGGCTTATGACTTACCAGTCAATGAGTAATATGCTTTGCTGTTTGGTGCTTTGTCGATTGATGTCTTAGAGTGAAGATTGCCAAAGCTGCAATCCACCTGCCAATACTTTTATTTCTGCCAAATTATTTTAAAAACATAAACTCAACATCAGAATACACCTAACCTATGATAGATAAAATTCTATTAACACTATATACTAAATGCTTTCATAACTGAAAAAGGTTTTCAAAGGTATCTATCGTGTTCCCATCTATCTACCTATTTACACATACACAAATATAGACACACACATTTAAAATACTTATTTTGAGCTTCTAATCACAGTGAATATTCTTTAACTTAAAATGTATTTCTACTTACGGCATATTTGCTAAAGGCCAGCTATAATAGATTAAATGGGTTTATTTGAAGGAGCCAATGAAGCCAGTTGTTGATATTAACAAGTTTCGGTGGCTGCCAAATGAAATGTCCCCAATATACAGAGTGTACCATTCCAAAGTGTATCATCTAAATTGTGAACATTGTGCTTATAAACTGAAAAATTAACATTGTATTTTAAAATGAACCATAATACTTGTGTTTCCAGTCAAGGTTTGAAAACAGGGGTGTGTGCCTACTTACATAATGCACCATTTGGCAGAGTGCTCAAGAACTAAAATTCTAGAGGCTGATCCTCTGTGTTCATAATCCAAGCCCCATCTCGTACTAAAAGATGTTAGGCAAGTAACTTACCCCCCTAGGTCTGTTTCTTCATCTGAATAATGAAGATAATAATAATAATAATACCTCATGGAGTTATTCAGATGATTAAATGAAATCACATAAGGAAAGTTCTTAGAAAAGTTCCTGCCACACATTAAGGCCCAGATAAATGTCAGTGATGCTTCTTAGCACCCTGGTTTAGGTTACCAGTTCTCATCAGCTGCTCTGGGTCTGATTGATACCCAGACCTAAGGAGAAAAAAAAATTCCAGGTTGTTTAGAAAAAGATTATTCGTGGTTCCGCTATGGCAGCAGAGCACTTTGAGGCCTTGGGGAGGGAGCTAGCAGCCAGCCTCAAAAGAATTGACTAGATTCTCTGGGAAGGGAACTTGTCAGCATATGAAGAAAAACATGAGTGAAAAGCTGGATGAGGAGATTTGGATGAATAAAAAATAAGACAGTGTATTTAAGCAATGTCTCATAAATCACTATGGGTAGAATCAAAACCATACTGTAATATTACAGTCTAACCGGGGTTTGTGTTTGTTTAGAGAGAAGAGAAGACAGAGGCAGATACAGAGAAATTAGCATTGCTTGGATAAAGAGTTTAGCTCACCTGAAAAAGAGAGGGTACTGTTAATAAATAGATAAATAAAAATGAAGGCCATCATTTACCTACCCCAAGGCCAACTGCCTATAGTCAAGTAACCAAAACTTAAATCATCCTGATTTCCCTGAAAGGCTAACAAAACATAAACAAAACAAAACATAAGCTTTTTGTCCTTATCAACATGATTCAGTGTAACTAAACCAATACAGCTATTGAGAAATGAGCTTAAACAGCCCTATTGGCCTTAAAAAGTGATAATCAATCATGAAAAAAGATCAAAATCCTTCCTTCTATGTGTTCTACAAGTTGTACTGTAATTGTTGTAATATTGAGACTCATATCATGTTTCCACGTCAAAGTCTCCCAGTTAGTGAACTGTTCTCTCTTTTTTTTTTGACCTATTGTACATTACAACATAGTGACTACAGTTACTAACAATATGTTGTATTCTTGAAAACTGAGAGTAAACTGTAAGTGTTCTCACCATAATAAACATGTGTGGTAATGTATATGTTCCTTAGCTTGATTAACCCATTCTACAATGTAAAGATATTCCAAAACATCATGTTGTAAACAATAAATATATGTAATTTTTATTAGTCAATTAAAACATAAATAAAACCGTTATGCAGACGTTTAAAGAACTAGTTCAACCATTATGGAAAACAGTATGGCGATTCCTCAAGGATCTAGAACTAGATGTACCATATGACCCAGCCATCCCATTACTGGGTATATACCCAAAGGATTATAAATCATGCTGCTATAAAGACACATGCACACACATGTTTATTGCGGCACTATTCACAATAGCAAAGACTTGGAATCAACCCAAATGTCCATCAGTGACAGACTGGATTAAGAAAATGTGGCACATATACACCATGGAATACTATGCAGCCATAAAAAAGGATGAGTTTGTGTCCTTTGTAGGGACATGGATGCAGCTGGAAACCATCATTCTTAGCAAACTATCACAAGAACAGAAAACCAAACACCACATGTTCTCACTCATAGGTGGGAACTGAACAATGAGATCACTTGGACTCAGGAAGGGGAACATCACACACCGGGGCCTATCATGGGGAGGGGGGAGGGGGGAGGGGGGAGGGATTGCATTGGGAGTTATACCTGATGTAAATGACGAGTTGATGGGTGCTGACGAGTTGATGGGTGCAGCACAGCAACATGGCACAAGTATACATATGTAACAAACCTGCAGGTTATGCACATGTACCCTAGAACTTAAAGTATAATTGTTTGGGTGAAGGAAAAGGGACAAGATGGAGGAAGGTGAACAAGATGGAGCAGTCCCTGTTGTTTCCAGGTTCTTCTTCACAGATTTTCCCGCGCCCGGGGAAAGAACCAAATCAACTGAGCATGCGCAGAATGACGTCAAGCCGAGGACACCGAAATTCAAGAAGCCACTCCTACACACACGCCCCGAACTCCTCCCCTTCCAGCTCCCAGGCATAAAAGTCCGCCGCCTGCCGGAGCCGGGGTGACTTCTTCGGCCCCGCATTTGTGGACTGGAGAACATCACCCCAGAGCGCCAGCGCGACTTCCCTGGCCCCCCACACCTGAGGACCAGAGAACTTCGCCAGAGAGTGTGTGCATATTTGCAATAAAAAAACTGACACTTTCTTACGTACTTTGGCCTCATGTTTAATTACTTAGCTCTCCTAAATTAAGTTACATTAAATTAAATTAAATTAAAACAATAATAATAAAAAAAAGAAAGAAAAAAAGAAAAAAAATCTTAAAAGAAAAAGTAAGTAGCTCTAAAACTGTGTAAAAAATGGTTTGATTTACCTTTGCATGCCCCTCTCAAGTAAATGTCAAGAAGTCTTTCCTAGATCAGGTCCCAGCCTTTTGCCCTAGATTCTCTGGGAGCAACTAACCTTTCTCCAGGAAAAAAAAAAAAAAAATCAAAACCAACCAACCAAACAAAACAAAACAAAAACTGTTCTTTTATATGCCAAATAAATTCTTAAAATTCTAACCCGATCTGATGTGATTTTTGAGAATACTCAGCATATTTTGTAAAGCTCTTCAAAGCCATCGATGAATCTTCCACATTATTTAATGGCTTTATGACCTCCTAACTTCAAAACGGTACAACATTGATAAGACTGGTTGAGAGAATAAAGTTCAGGGTCAAAACTGTTATAGATGTTTCAGAAAGATGGAGACAGTGAGAAGACTATGTTGAAGACAAGAGTGGAGAAAAATAGAGCTATATTCAATCATAATTCTCATACTCAAGGAAACAGTTGTGTTTAGCTCCTTAAACTCTCGGGCTAGTCACTAACCCAGGAAAGAACAAGTTCACATACACCCTCCCCACCTCACACACGCAATATCTTGGGAAATCATCAAAGTCAAAAGACCTGTTGAAAATCAACTTGTTTTTTAAAGCAACAGTGCTAGGTTAAAAGGAAAAATGGAATGTTGAAGGACAGGAGAGGGGCACACTGGAAGTGAGGTGCCACTCTGACAACTGTCCCCGCAGGCCACACATGCACTTTTAGAGTCAATCAAAAGGCACAGGGCTAAAGGTTTAATTCTGAAGAAGCAAGACTTTTGAAATGTAACTGAATTCTTCCCAAAACTTCTAAGAAGAAAAATATATAAACACATTGAAGAGGAAGACAGCAACCTAAAAAGAAAGCTTGGCCCCTCAGGAGGGTGATGCAGAAAGAGAAGAGAGGGTACAGGGAAAAGATGGTCAAAGAGATAGCACAGAATTACTCAGTTTCTGTGAAAGGTTTTCAAAGGAAAGCATGTTTACAGTAAACAAAAGATCAATTCCACACCTTTTTTTTTTTTTTTTTTTTGGTTAAAACACACAATTAATTCTAGTTTGTAATTTTCTCTTACTTAAGCCAAAATTGTCTTCTTACTTCTAATCATACCATCAATCCAAAAAATAGTTTATGAAGACTTCACCTACTGAGCTTCATCTAAAGGCACAGTGCTACCTGGGGGGAAAATTACAATGACTTGCAAAACAGGAATCCCTTCCTCTCAAACTCTGTGCTTGAGATTAACATTTTACAAACAGGGCTGCTCAACCAGAGCTCAAGAAATGCAAAAGATAACTGGCCCTTGGGGTTTTTGGCTGGCCTGGGCTTGTCTGAGATGTTAAGAAAATGTATATTTCAACCCTAGGGGTGAAAGGGTGGGGTTCTGTTAGTTGGAGATACTAAAAGTAGACACCCTAAGTGAAGGACAAACTGGGAGAAATGGTCTGGAGGCTAGAAAGTGCAAGGCCTGTTCTAGGAAAAGCAAATAGACCCACTGGGCATGAAGAATGCTGAGGAGAACGGAATGGTATTGAAGACCTGACCAGCTGCACTCACAATTGTACTGTTTGGGTTTGGCATCAACAACCTTTGTGCTGATGACTGATTCGAGAACCTCATTTCAACCTGCTAAATGTGTGTGTGTGTGTGTGTGTGTGTGTGTGTTTCTACATAAGAAATTTAGAGAGGGAAGTCATTTACATATTTCAAGAAAATTATGATGCAGGGTATCTGAAATTAGTCATTATCACAGTCACAAATATCTTTAGAGCAAACTATTTTGTAGGCTGTCTTTGCATTACTAATGTATTTATTATAATATTTACATGCCTAGTAGGACTACAATTTTGATATACAGATTTAAAATCACAGAATTAAAACAAAACAATAGAATGTGTCCCAGCTCAAAGGAACAGCAATAAAAAGAAAAACTACATTAGCAGAATAGAGAACCTACTGGTATTTTAACAGACAGAAAGACAAATAAGACTTTCTACAATGGAGATACAAATCTGATTATATATAATAGATGGGAAAAAAAAACCCAACTTGGAATGACCTAGTAAGAGCATGTCTTTCTCATGTTGCTCTTTGAATTGAGAAATAACAAGAAAAGTGTTTGAAAAACTCAACCTCTCTGGTGAGAGAAGAATGAAGCAAAATACAGATTTATCTAAAAATTATAAAGAGCAAGTCACTAAGCAAACTAAATCCCTGTCACTGTCATGGCCTAGGGTTGTTTTCCAATCAGGGATTGGATGAAGAGACCATCCCCTGGTGCTATTATGAGTTAATTCCTTGAAACTCCAATCTTGATTTTCCCTGCTATAAGAAAACAGTCTAGACTCTGACTGCTGAAGCCTTTCCCAGCTTTAGAAATTTCTAACACAGCCTTCTGTGATGCTTGCCATAAAAGATGGCAACTATAAGAATATGGTTAAAGACACTCTGGCATCCGCTGTGTCTCTGAACTTCATATTATAAGCGATAGCAAGTATCCTTATTGTTTTCATCAGATTGTGTCAGAGTTTTCTCTTATTTTCAGACTAAAGCTGATCATGTTTCTAATCGGGGTTTAAATGTTTAAACGTGAGTTAAGAAAATTACATTTTCTAAGTTTTATTTACTAGCTGTGTAAGTTTAACAAATTGAACGTAATATACATTGCAATAATCTTATATCTATTTGTAAATAAATATAAATATGTATATATGAGACGTTCCATAGTGCCTAGCTCCTCATCCACACTCAGTGAATGTTAATTATCATTAACTCTCAATAACTAACATTTGAATGGCACTTTGTAGTTTTTTAAAAAATCACTTTTCCCCCATTTGATTGTCTCTTCATCCCTGTAAGATTCTGTTGTCCTAGCTGAAAGCTAAACTAAGTGAGAAAATTGATCCAAGAGGATAAATGACTTCCCTGAGCCAAAAAGCTAATTAGAGGTTGAGTCAGAACTACCTTCTCTGGCTCCAAATACCTTGCTGTTTCCACCACACTATGTAGTGTTTTACTATTTTGCCCATTAATAGAGTAAAGAGGTCAAAAATAAAAATCTATGTTGGTGATTCAAAATGCTCTTCTTATTGGCCAATGGAACTCTATGATAGAGGAAAAAAAGAACTTAGAAAGTTATTACAGAAATCTTCACTGGATATTCAATCAAGTGCTGAAGAAATCATGTTTTAAGACCCGTACACAAGAAAGCTAGTTGACATCTTTAAGAAGTCAGCTTTAAAAATAAGAGACCCATATACTAGGAGGCAAATAAGCCTTCAGTTTGTTCATGAGGGAACATGGACAAAGAACTTGTGTCCCTCTGCTTTGGAAAGAGCTTTTCAAAGAGCTGGAGCAGAGAGAATGATAATTGAGGACCTACAATAGCTTTGTAACAACAGAGAATTTTATTTGCTTTTTTTTTTTTTTTTTGAGACGGAGTCTCGATCTGTCGCCCAGGCTGGAGTGCAGTGGCGCGATCTCGGCTCACTGCAAGCTCCGCCTCCCGGGCCAACGCCATTCTCCTGCCTCAGCCTCCCGAGTAGCTGGGACCACAGGCGCCCGCCTCCGCGCCCGGCTAATTTTTTGTATTTTTAGTAGAGACGGGGTTTCACCGTTTTAGCCAGGATGGTCTCGATCTCCTGACCTTGTGATCCACCCGCCTCAGCCTCCCAAAGTGCTGGGATTACAGACGTGAGCCACTGCGCCCGGCCTTTATTTGCATTTTTTTAAGGAAAATAACCAGTCCAGCGATCAACAAGTGAAGTTCAAATCACTGAGATTCGTTACTCCCTTTTTTTGAACACAATTAATAGAATATACTTCATCCAGCAATGATACCTAATGGATACTGAACATCGTGCCACACTCTATATAATACATTAACAAACTGAACCTTCTAATATGCCTTTGAGGAAATTACTGTTGTTTTATCTCCACTGTACAGATGAGGAAACTAAGTCCTAGAGAAGCCCCATAAGTAGACCAAAGCCCTGCATCATCTAAGTGGCAGAGCCAAGATTCAAACCCCAGATGACTTCAGACTCGATGGCTACATGTCTATTTTCCCCCTACCTGAAACTTTTCTTCCAGCGCTGATCTCCTCCAAGCTCTTGAGAAATTTTCTCTCAGTTCTGACCCAGTTCTCCTCCCCTTTCTCTCAATTCTGCATTTCAAAAATCTAAACTAACTACCTGTCAAGGAAACAATTCCCTTTGGAGGAGAAAGGAGGAGATGAAACTGAGCTTAAAAGACTGAATGCTCTTTAGCTGAAAGAGGCAGCAGAAAAGAGGCTAGTGACCCTTTAAAGAATATGATTTTCAAATAAAAGAATGAATCAGAATCACCTGGAGAGTTTACCAAAACAAACTGCTGGGTCCCATACCTGGAGTTTCTCATGCTCTGGGCTTGAAGTGAGGCTGGAAATTTTGTACTTCTAAGAAGGTCAGGTTGACGTAGAAGATGCCAATCTGAGGGCTGCACTCTGGGAACCATTGCTCTAGGTAAACAGCTTTGTGTTCCTACTTGAAGGAACTCTACTTTCATTTCTACCAATTATTCAAGAGTTCTATATTACTCAAGCCTAAAGAGCATCTACCCATTGGGTTTCACTACCTCTCACCACACGTTACAGGTCCCAGACTAAGAGAAGTGGCGCCAAGAGGGAGAAGCTGAGCTTCCTCTTCCTCCTTGCTAAAGGCAGACTTCTGAGTTTCCTGCCAGTAATTTCTCCTCCATTCTAACTTCATGGACAAGTGATCTGAGTTGCTGTGCGAAGAGATCTGTGGTCTCAGCTTCTATCCCCAAGAGAAAAGGACCATGATTCATACAAAGGTCATGGAGGGATGGCTTCTTTACACAAACTGATAGAAGAAACATATATCAAAGCAACTATAAAGGATAGCTGAAAAGCTGACATAAGAAGACCAAAATCAGTAATAACAATATTCACGTCATATATCCTCTCATGAAAGGCTTCTTTTAAAGGGGCTGTAGGAACAACCTCTTTCCTTGGTAAAATGTGACTACTGCACATTTGTATTAGGAATCCCATATTTAAAGCTCGTTTTTATCTAAATCAATTATAAATTAATCACATTAATTCATCACATATATTGTAATTGTAATGCTGGCCTGTGAGGCCCAAATTTAGATCCCTATTTCATACTCTAGGAAAAATTTTACTTGTGCCTAATTTTTAGATTATGAAAATCTTCCTTCTAAGCATATGGAATTATAGATCTAGAGTAAATAAAAGCCTTAGATTGATTAGGCTGAAGCGTTATTTTATTATGTGCACTCTCTCAAATGATTGAACTGGATTTATTCAGCTATGTTAAATAATGCATTACTTTAGCAGCAAATGCATCCTTGCATTTTGCATTAAAATAATATTTAAATATTCTTTTAACCTGGACAAAAATGATATGCCTGCGTAAACAGCACTGGAGAGTTCACTCAATCAGTTCAAACTTTTCCAATTTCCTACACAATACCCATTTCTTTAGTATTTTGAACTTATCCTGATTAAGATCTTTGCTTTTACCTATTAACTATAACCTTAATTTTGTTTTTATCATAGTGAAATAAGACTCCTCTGTGAGCTGCGGAGATATACTTTCAGGTCGATATATACTATTTTCTTTTTAACTACTATTGCAAGAATAACACACTTTAAAAAAATTATGTATAGAGTCAAAAGCAGAGGAAGAGTTGCTTTGTTTTGTCATCTGAAAATTACCCTGGAGAAGTTTTATGTGTGTAGGTATGTGTGTGCATGTTTGCACATATGCATACATGTATGGATATGTATTTGCAATCTGATACTCTCAGAAAGTACAGGAAAAGGTATTCATAAAGCAAGTTCTAGAAAATGACACGAGAAGAGAAATTTTGCAAGAGAAGAGAAGAAAGTCTGGTTGGAAAGATGGTCCCATTTGATACTATTTTGAGTAAATGACCAAATAAAGTTTTATATGGTTTAGAGCTTATGTTTTGAGGACTGGGCATACAGTGTCTAAAGCTCAGTTACTTACTTTCTTTTCTTTTTTAATTTTTAAGATAAAATTTTGTAAAGCATCTCTTTGAAGTTAACTAATTCCTTTAAATTAATACATTTTCACACATAGTATCTTCTAGAAAAAAGTTGATATGCATTATAAATGCATACTCTGATTTATGAAAGAATCACATCAACTTTAGTTGGCATGTGGTTCATTAATAATTCAACCAAGTAGACCTCACCAGGTTCAAAATAACAGAAGTTTAAAAATTAAATATAAAATCTATAACGAACAAATATTACTATGCGTAAAAAGGATTCTTTATATTACAAATCCAATTAATTTTTAACAAGTCGATTTTATCAGTTATTTATACGAGCTTCTGTAAAGTAATGAAAATACACTTGGAAAGTTGTAGAGGAGTAAATCAAATGCATCCCCTGTCCCAAACTTATGAACACATTCACATGTGTTACTGCATCTGGCTTAGATAATTAAATATTAACAACCTTGTCTGGTTTTTCGTATTAAGAAGATGTCACGATTTTCTCTTTTCATAAGGAATCAAAGTTGAAGTAATTTTTGCCTCCGTTTTCAAGGAAAAAAAGAATGACAGCAGTGCATGTAGAGGGTTTTATTAAAGCTACAGGTAAGAGATAGCCAGGGGCAGAAGACACATAAGCCCATCTGAGAAATTACTTCAGGGCAGTAAGAAGCTTGCTGAGAAGAGCAAGTTTACTTTTGGACTCTAAACTTGAGATGCCTTTTGAGCTTCTAAAACCTAGCGATTCCACAATGTCATAGAGGAGGATTTAACAGCCCAGTTTGAATGTTGTCACTTGAATCCATTAGTCAGAAGTGCAAAGGAAGTCTTCCATTCTACCTGTGATATTGACTACCCCACTCCAAACAGGTGGCAGGTTCCCGAATTAGCTTTGGCACTTTTTTTTTTTTTTTCTTGCTATGATCATCTAACATCAGTTTGGGTTACTAGAAATGTAACTTGAAGTAGGAAGCAGTCGTACATTTTTTGTTGCTCTGGAAATGGTCTGCTTATAATCTTCCATCAGCCCTCCTCTACATTTCCAACCACTATTCTACACCTGGACTGGGACTCAGTTCTCCCTCTGATAGGGAGAGGCCCTTCTGCATTTTCCATCTGTTCTCACGGAAGGACCTTCTGAAGTGAGGGCTGCCTGCTGAGCCTAGAGTCTAACAAAGTCTGTCACTTCTGAATACTCAACACCAAGCAGTGCTTGTCAAATTTAGAGCCGTGCCTGACAATCACCTGGAGGGCTTGTTAAAACACGTTGTAGGGGAGGAAAAGATGTGTTTGCCTGGCCCATTGCTCGGTTCATGGTGGAGGCTCCATATAAAGAAGTTATTAAATAAATGCAGATTTATTTAATATAAGTTTTACATGACATAGAAGATTGCATGAGAAAATGAAGACCCAAAGAAACAGATAAGCTTGTGTACTTTTATGCTTAGGTTTGAAGAGTGGACAGTCCTGGAGAAGTATGACTGGACAAAGGAGGTGATAAACTCAGGGAAACTTAGCAAGGCCTGTTTGCTCAGATTCTTCTATGTCCCTGTGTCTTCAGAGATAAGGATGTTTCTTCTGGGTATAGGGAAGGCACCTCTCAAATAAGGGTCTTATGATTTTACAAGGGAGAGGAAAAACCAAGAGTGACCCTCCTACATCTGCTGTTTTCTCCAATGCCAAAGGTGCAGCATCTTGGGGTAGCATGTCCTGAGTCCCATCAATAGATTGCCTTCACAGTTTCTGTTTCAGTAGGTAATAGAGGATAGAGTCCTAAAATTATTTGCATTGCTAACAAGTTTTAGGCCCCCTTTGAGAACCACGAACACAGAAGCTAGACTGACTCTCAAGGAGAAAGATGTGTATTTCTCAGAAATATTGTATTCTCATTTCTTTGATATTACTTTTATTTTTATGTATTTTATTTTTTCTGTGTGAAGAACGGGGTCTTGCTGTGTCGCCCAGGTTGGTCCTGAACTCCTGGGTTCAAACAGTTGTCTCACCTCTGCCTTCCCAAGTGCTGGGATTACAGACATGAGCTACTGCACCTGACTGATACTGTTTTTAAAGGATATGATCATTTCTTTGAAGATGAACTACCTCAGAAAGCATAACCTACCCAAGTGCCAGATGAGCAATGTATTCATGTAGACTGAGATCTCCAGATTCCAAACATCACCCTAAATCACCTACAGATACACCACCCCTACCCTGCACAAGCCCAAAGGGACTTTATCATACACTCTGAACTTGACCTTGGGATCGTCTCTAAGCTTTTTCATTATGGTATCTTCTGGAAAAAACTTAATAAAATAATTTGAAAATGGGGGCTAGAAGAAGGGTAAATACAGAAAAACATAAAGAAAAATATTTCACACAATCGAATAGACTCTGCTAACATCTGTTGCATTTCCTTTTAGATTTTTTCTGTATTTTTTGTTTCCTACTTTTATTTGCATTATTTCAGAAGAATTTTCCAATAATTAACATTGTTTTCAACGGTGTATAGTGTTTTACCTTATAAATACACTATAGTAGTTTAACCATTTCTTTATCTATATGTTTAGATCATTTCTAATTTATCACTATCATATATACATGTATACACACATACTATCATATACTATTATACTTTGGTAAATATTTTTTGGTATTTTTTTCTGAATTTTAGATAATTTTCTTTAAGGAAATTTCTAAGAGTGTAATTGTTATGTCAAAGAATAAGAACACTTTTAAGGGTTTTGATGCATTCAGTAAAACTGTCATAAAATAATAAGTGGCATCTGAGGAATTCAGTTGCATATAATGTGGTGTGTTAATGTAAGATTAAGAAAATGATCAGGGCAAGTCCACTGATATGGCCAGCAGGGAGACCCCCAGGTTTAGCTGTGTGATGCAATTAATTTCTGTCCAGATTGTGGTTTGACACCACCAGGTCATGTTTGGTCACTCTGATTTAAATATTTATGGCGACAATTCTAGGTCTTGTGTCGTAATGAGAACTCCAGACAAGTAGCAATGATGTCAAAAATCTATCTATGTCTATTCTCATTCAACTGCCAGAAGGATCTTTTTGAAAACATAAATCAGAGTGTTTATCTCCTCTGCTGAAAATGCTAAAACTGCTTTGTTTCACTCAGAGTAAAAGTCAAGGTCATTGCATGGACTTACCTGATCAGATCTGGTATTGTGCCTCTGGACTCATCCCCTTCTCTCTCCCTCTGGCCCACAGTGTCCAGCCACACTGGACTCCTGGCTGAGTCTTTGTTGTCACTGTTCTGACTTTCTGGAATGCTCTTGCCACAGGTATCTGCTTGTCAAATTCCCTAATTTCTTTCAAGAATTTATCTAAACTACTACCTTCCTAATGAGGCCTATCTTAACAGACTGCCCCATTAAATACTGTGCACTGGCATCCCCACCTTGGACTTTGGCCCTAATTATTTGACCCTTCTGATCCTTCTCATCTTCATTTTTTAAAAAATATATTCTACTTACCAATTTTAACATACTATATAATTTAGTTATTCGTTATGTTTACTATTTATTTTCTGTAAACTCCACAAGGATAGTGATAACTCTGTTTCATTAGCTGATTTGTGTCAAGTACCTAGACCAGTCCCTGACACATAGTAGAAGCAAAAAACTATTTTAATGAACTTTAGCTATCTCAGGTTGATAGTAAGGGCTGGAGAGAAAATATAACCCAATCATCCATCACATGATAGTGATGGAGTTCAGGACACACTACCCCAAAATATGGCGTGCAGGCATATGAGAGAACAGCAGAAGTAGGGGGCGGTGATATAGTTTGGCTATGTCCCTACCCAAATCTCATCTTGAATTGTAGTTCCTGTAACCCCTGTGTGTTGTGGGAGGGGCCTGGTGGGAGGCAATTTAATCATGGGGACAATTACCCTCATGCTATTCTCATGATAGTGAGTTTTCATGAGATTTGAATGTTTTGTAAGGGGCTTTTTCCTCTTTTGCTTGGCACTTCTCCTTGCTGCCACCATGTGAAGAAGGACGTGTTTGCTTCCCCTTCCACCATGATTGTAAGTTTCCTGAGGCTTCCAGTCATGCCAAACTGTGAGTCAGTTAAATCTCTTTCCTTTATAAATTGTCCAGTGGCAGGTATGTCTTTATTAGTAGCATAAGAATGGACAAATAAGGGGATCAGTCTCACCTTCTCACCTTTGTGAAGTCATCAGACCCTCATGTAAGAGGTGCAATCCCTGTACCCAGAAAAAGGGAATATTCTTATCTCAGAAGACACAAGGACACAGAAAATAACGTGAACAAACAGGCCTTTCTAAGTTTCTCACAGTTTATTATTATTAGGTTAAAACCTTTCTTCCTCCAGTCATACATCACCATGAGTGTCTACTCTTCGTCAAACCCAGCAGAAAAATACAAAAGTTTACCATTTGTTCAGCTCTTCATTTCTCTATGAAGGCTTCTGTGTTATGTAAAATGTATATTAAATAAATTCATGCACATTTCTCTTATTAATCTGTATTTTGTTGTAGGGACCTCAGCCATGAACCTAAGATGAGTGAGGCAAAGATATTTTCAACCCCTACAATAGCCAAAGTCATGTTGTTGTTGTCCCAATATTTTGGGAATTCATTGTATTTCTGATTTGCTTTCCAACAGTTCAACCCATTTCCAGCACCCTGCAATGTGGAATAGTTCCTGCCTTGCCATGTGCTCCTGGATGTCTTCTGATCTTTCTTCTCTAGCCACCTGTGGCTATTTCTGCATATGGTTGGTCTTGGAGATGGGGACACAGGGGAGAGGCATCATCCTTGTGATGCACACAACTCTCTCTTGCTTTTTTTCTTAGAGCCCTGTCCTTGTCTTATCCAAATGTGAGTACAATATTCAGTCCTGGAACCCAACACTTTTCTTCCAAGATAGATGGATGATAGCCAAGATAGATGGAAGCATATACTGTTTACTTTAAAAAATGGTTATAGAGAATTTATCTTTAAGAATATATGGGGACTTGTCAGGAGAAGGGAGTGTATAAGTTGTTAATAAATTTTAAATAATATAAGGTCTTTATATTTTTAAAATTTAAAATTGTGTGAAACAGATAAAACATCTTCTATATTAGCTTATCCAATAGGTACAAAATGTAATGCTTTAGCATTATTTTAGATATATTTTAACATATTTATGAATGCCTGGGGAGGTAGAGGGGACTGTATATAAAGCTGGAAATTTAAATTTATTACAAATTTCAATTTTAAAGGCAACAAGATTGTTATATGAGACTAGCAAAGATAAATTCTCTTATCAAGATGAGTGTTTACGAAGACATTTCCAAAGTGACTAAACTTATAACATTTTTTTTTCCAAAACAACTTTCTCATTTTGTTCTGAAAACGAATGTAAATGTATTTTCAGCATCTCTGAAAATATGAAAACCCGTCCTGATGGCCTACCTCATTGGTCACTTTTGCAATTAAGAAAAGATATTTTCTTTTTTATATACTTGTTCTCTAGAAGCAGATATACAGGAGTCCAAGATGAAGCAGCAAATCAAACAGTTTGGACCTGAAGGTGATGGATATAAAAATGTCACATCAAGAACCCAACTACACTTACTACGAGGAAATGGGGAAGATATTAACTGCCCGGGAAAAAGTTTACTAATGTCTAAGTCATTAAGCAGCTCTTATATGATTGGTGCAAAGCCTGCAACCATCTTCCAAAACATCCAAAACTTTGGGAAGGCCACCATATGTCATGCTAATGGAACCCCTGTTCCCTTGGTACCTGCACTATCTCTGATTAATGGAAGACATGCCATGAATGATACAAGTGATTACACTGCATAAGTTAGGATGCAGACAGGTCATAGCTTGATTAAATTCTGGAACAAACACCCCCTCTCTCCTGGGGCACTGCTGTCCATAGCACAGTAGTCATCTGTTAAATAGTGGCATATGTCACCGTGGAGGTTACCTAGCACTAGCTTAAAATTTAACAGCTGCCTTCCCAGAGCTGCCTGAAAACCTAGACCATCATCTCAAATGTAAAGGAGAACAAAGGCATATGAGAAGGCACACTTTAAAATAAAAAGGAAGGATTTAACATGATGGGGAGCCTCAAATGTTACAAGCCGTGAACAAACACAGATGTGTTTCAAGCCTTAGCTGGGACAAGGTTTTGCAATTTTCATTTTGTAAATATTCTTAACTAAAAATCCATTTCCTTGTACCTCAAAAGGTCATAGACTTTGGCCAAATGTTCAGATTTGCAAGGTACAAACAATGAACCCTGGCAATAGAAGGAAGCAAATACATTCCTAGCTATCCAGAGCTATTGACAACAAGGACAATGGGGTGAAAGACTGTGTGTTATCATACTCTTACATCTTTAAACTTCTATTATCAGGAGGTGAGGATACAGTTAGTGTTCATGGCTAACTACCCTGTCTCTGCCACTACCTCAGAAGAGCCAACATTTTCATCAGTAAGTCCAAATATGAACAATTTGTCCACCTGTGGAAGGAGGCCTTATGAATGCCCTTTTACATAGGAGCAGAAGGAATTCTTTAAAAACAGCTTGAATACTCTTTGCAAGAAAAGTCAAGCTCTGCAAACTTGTAAATATCTAATCCTGATTTTCAGAGTATAATAAGACTTACCTATATTGCCTTCATATTTGGCCTGCCAGGGATTTAGCTAATAGGTTCTTTAATTGTGCTAAAGACCAAAAGCACCTTTTCTACTTCCCTTGTGGTTAATGACTTTGACAGTGGGATTTATTAAAAAATTCCAAGGAAAAAAGGACCTCCTTCGAAGGCAGCAGTCTCTATTTAGGTGTTTTTAATGCCCTGATTAAGGTCAGCTAATGTGATGACACAGAGGGTTAGAGGCTAAGGAGAGTGTTACTTCAATTTCAAGCATTTGTTATCTGGGCCATCAGTTAAACAAGGGAATCTGAGAGCTTAACTGCAAGGTCTAAGGCATCAAAGAGTTGATAGCGTTTTTGGCAAATCACAATACATATAGAGAAAGCTCATACAAAACAGGCATTAGCTGCTGATATATAGAAAAATGAAGAATATTAGGAGTTCACAGCAAAATTACTGAATTGGGTGTTGTATACGGGTTTCAGAGAGAAGATAAGATGTAAGCTTCTTCTCGAGGATAGGGATGAGCTGGTATACTATCAAAGACTGAGCTGAAGGGGAAGAATTCAGGTTACATCTACATCTTTGGCTATAGGTTTCATGAGATCTCAGAATATGTGAAAATTGTACTTGCCTGAAGGAGTAAAAAATCGAACCCTTTTTAAACTGAGAGAGAGAAAGAACTATTTCTCAAGACATATTTCTGTTTTATAGCACATTGCTTGATGTTATTTTAGAGCAATTAAACCAAACTAAAATTAAAAAAAAAACAACAACAGGGTAATTATTTCCTGGAGCATTGGTACAATTCACTATAGAGATATTGTTCTTGGTCACATTGAACAGAAGATGCACAAGCATGAGCATCACAGTAAACAAAACGAAGTTCTGAAATCCTATTCAGGTATTATTTAAAATCAAGTCAAAGGGATGAACTGGAAAGGGCCTCCAACTTGGCTACATGAAGTCTACATGGCAGTCCCTGCTCTACCTGTTCAAGTGTAGCCTGGGGTGAGGGTAAAGGAGGGAGTGTGATGGGATTAGACACTGGGGATACAACTTGGGGACATTGGCAATGACCCAGATGAGAGCATAAACTAGAGTCATAAAAGTTTCCAGTGGAGAAGAAAGGAAAAACAATAAAAATACACAGGAAGTAGAATCAACCAGATTTATTGAATCAATTAGATATAACGCAAGATGATGGAGGGGTGTGGGAAAAGAAAAGCCAAGAGGGACAACTCACAGGTTTATGGCTTGGGCCAGAGGCTAAATGGTGGCGTCATTCACCAAGATAAGAAATATTTGCAAAGAAATAGCAATTGGTGGAGACAAAATTAATTCCATTTTAGACCATTGGATTGAGAGTCCTTATGGGTTTTTTTCTCTATATGTTTTTAAATCCTTACAAAAATGAAGCCTTCATGGAAAGGAAAATCAAATATGTCTAAAACGTTTCTGACCATTTTTACATTGACAGATAAAGTATATTATATGTACTCTTTTGTAAAAGTTGAATATCATATGTTTTTATTTTTCTTTCAGTATTATAGACTTTACTTTTAAGAGTGGAATGCTATTGCAAGCCAATGGTCCTGTCAAATGCAACTGTCAATGATGGCAGGATGGTCAAGAATAACAATTCTCAGCTGCCAAAGAATTTGGCTGTTTGTCAAGAAGAAATAAAGAGGGCAATCTGCCAGTTACTGCCCCCTTGTGCTCAATAAGTGGCAAAGGCAAATTAAGCAATATATCAATGCAGAATGGCAGAATGTCAACATCAACATACAGCATTATTCTAGCTAAAAACTGAACCCTAAGCTCTTATTTCATAGTTGAGGTCACTGGAGACCATGGAACAACTCAGCCACAATCACAGGGCTCATTGGCAGAGAGGCAGGACCGGAATTCAGATCTGACTTTCCAGACAAAATTTCTTCCTTGATACCACAATTCATTTCTTAAAAATATGGATTCCAAATATGGATTCATGGATTCCAAGGTCACATTTCTAATAGGCAGACTTTTTTCACGCTTCTATTATAAAAGGAGAATTCATAACAAAAGGGGAAAAAGGAAGATCCCTGAGGTCTCATACAACTGTGAAACCAATCCACCACTAAATAGAAGACAAATTCAGGGAGAATGTCATTCATACTCTCTACAAATATGTATAAAACCACAGGAAGAAATCATTCATAAAACCTAAGTTACTTTGACCAAAAATACTCACTCCTTTCCATAAGTGAATAATTACCTCAGGTTAAATAGTTGAAGGGGGAAAGAGTACGAATTTTGGTTTTCATCCATTCTTTCACTTAACTACCTTGGCAAAGAGATTTCAATAAAGAACTGGGGTTTCCCCTAAAGTTTGTCTGATTCTGATTTATTTTATCTTATTTTGAGGCTCACATGTTCATGGTCAGCATAAATGATTTTTTATTATTTGTGGCTCCATTTTTGTGAATCACTACTCAGTCCATTACAGAGGAGCATAGTGAGTGCATGGTAAATATCCCCCTCCCACCCAGGCCTTCTCTACTATATACTCAAGGTAGTTCCTATCAGACCCTTGGTATATAAAATTAAAACTCATTTGCCATATTTGATTGAGTTGAATTCACTGGCATTTTTTCTTTTTGTATGTTTAAAAACATATTTCTAAAGTTCCATGAACCACAAAACCATTTGAAAAATAATGAAACTGAGACACCAACAATAGGTTAGAATAAATTTCAACCCCTAAAGTTTAAAGACTGTGTGTAATGGCTGGGTGCAGTGGCTCACGCCTGTAATCCCAGAACTTTGGGAGGCCGAGGAGGGCAGATCACAAGGTCAAGAGATCGAGACCATCCTGGCCAACACGGTGAATCCCTGTCTCTACTAAAAATACAAAAATTAGCTGGGCATGGTGGCGGGCGCCTGTAGTCCCAGTTACTCAGGAGGCTGAGGTAGAAGAATCACTTGAACCCAGGAGGCAGAGGTTGCAGTGAGCCAAGATTGCACAACTGCACTCCAGCCTGGGCAACAGAGCAAGACACTGTCTCAAAAAAAAAAAAAAAAAAAAAAGGAAAAGTGTATCTTTTAATATCACCACACACATACATTATACATGCAAATGGATTCACTTATTCTCTTGCAGGGGAAAAAATAATGTTTTCTCACTATCTTTGCAAAAATTAATGTATATGACAAACACTTTCCAATCTATAACTAATAGAATCAAGGAGGACATCTAATTAGTAATTAGTCTGATTAACATTCCTTGGAGATTAATTTGTTTTACCAGATGGCCTTCATAAAAATAATTCTTAGAGGATTTGTTTTAAAAATCAGCTAACCTAATTACAAGATGTAGGAATAGAGAAATTTTGACAATCATCTCAAGCATAAATTAATGTGTTTAAGTTATAAGTCTTCAAGATATGACTGGGAAATGGAAATGGCAAAAGGGAGTTTATGGGCCTGCTCAGTGAAACTACTGAGCTAAGGACTAGAAATAGTTTATTGAGAGGGCAAAATCAAAACACAAAGACCTTGTCAGATAGAAGCTAAAGGTGAGCAAGCTGTGAAAGAAGGGTACATGCAAGTTAGACACTGGGAAACTAAATTGGACCAAAGTCAAGGGAAGTTCCAAAATACAAAAGAAAAAAAGAACAAGCAGGAACAGAGTCCAGAAAGAGTTCTGCTCACTGTCTGCCTGGCAGCCCTGTCAACTGACTTTGCCATAAGGCCACAACAAGTGCCCTGTCATCAGGACGGCATGCATTTTGAAACACCTTTGCAGAAGCTGCCATGGGACTTATCCACAAAGAAGGGAGTTCATATTTATTAAGTGCTTATCACAAACTGAAAAAGAAGCTTCAGACATGTACAATATCTCAAGAGTTGTTTTTTTCTCACCCAAATTGTTTTTGGTTCTTCCTGAAACATAGTCTACATGTTTCAGCCTCTGCTGTGACTAGGCACGGCAATGACAGTGAGTTACCATCAGTGGAGTTTGGAAAGAAGTGATGTATTCCATTATCCAGTACCATCTCATAGAATCTTTCCATAAGTGACCTACCATGTCTTTCTCTGCTTGCTGTTTGATAGGAGAAGAGTACTACAGGGATCTAAGGAGTGAGTGCCTGATGACCATAGATAATGTCTCCCTACTCATCAATACCCACAATGGACTGCTGCATTAGAAAGAAACACTAGCAATTGAAGCTAGTATTACTTACCCTTCATTAATGCACCTGTTTATCTTATTTAATCCCTACAATAATTTGTTGTGGTGATATTTTTATCTTATCAAATGGATAAAATGAATGAATGAGGAATTTGAATCCAGGTCTGTCAGACTCTGAGAATCTATTTCCTCTCACCAAGAAGTCTGGCAAACAGAATCTGAAGCAAAGAAGACATGTATTGTGTTTAGTTTTGTATAAATTCAGATACATTCAAGAACATGAATTAACCATTCTGAGTGAAAGATTCAATGGCATTTAGTATACTCAAAATTCTGTGCAACTACATGAACATCTGTCTAGTTCCAAAACATTTTTGTCACCCTGAAGGGAATTCCTTACTCAATAAGTAATTATTTCATTAGCTATTTCCCCCTCCTCTAGCCCCTGACAACGTTTTTTCTTTTGTTTTGTTTTGTTTTTTTGAGATGGAGTCTTGCAGTGTTGCCAGGCTGGAGTGCAGTGGCACAATCTTGGCTCATCGCAACCTCCACCTCCCGAGTTTAAGCGATTCTCCTGCCTCAGCATTCCTTCCTCAGATTCCTGGGATTACAGGCATGAGTCACCACGCTCAGCAATTTGTTTTATTTTTAGTAGAGACAGGGTTTCACCATGTTGGCCAGGCTTGTCTCAAACTCCTGACCTCAGGTGATCCACCCACCTCGGTCTCCCAAAATGCTGGGATTACGGCCCCCTGACAATGAAAAAACTAATTTCTATAACTATGGATTTATTAATTCTAGATATTTCATATAATTGAGATCATACAATATGGGACCTATTCTGTCTGGCTTCATTCACTTAGCATAACTTTTTTGGGGTTCACCCACAGTATAGCATGTATCAGTATTTCATTCCTTTTTATGGCTAAAAAATATTCCATTGTATACCACAATTTATTTCTCCATTCATGCCTTTCCACAGTTTGGCTATTGTGCATAGTGCTTCAATGCACATGTATTGATTGAGTACGTGTTGTTCACTCTTTGGGGTATTTACCTAGAAGTGAAAATTCTGGGGACGACATAATTCTACATTTAGCCTTTTAAGGAAATGCCAAACTGTTTCCTACAGAGGCTGTATCATTTTACATTCCCATTAGCATTGCATAAAGGTTCCAATTTCTCCACGTCTTCATCAACATTTGTTATTTTCAGTTTTTGGGTTAATGCCATCCTAGTAGGTGACCTTCTCATTTCTGTAAAAAAGGACAATTGGAATTGTGAGAGGGATTTCATAGAATCTATACATAGCATTGGGTATTTTTGCCATTGTAACAATTTTAAGTCTTCTAATTCATAAATATTAGATGCCTTCTGTTTATTTATAGCTTATTTAATTACTTTCAGCAATGTTTTATTGTTTTAAGTGCACAATTCATTTATCATTTGAATTTATTCCAGGATATTTTATTCCTTTGCTCTTATTCTAAAGAGAAGTATTTTCTTAATTTTCTTTTCAGGTTGTTCATCACTGGTATATAGAAACAACTGACTTGTGTGTATTGATCTTGGGCCCTGCCACTTTGCTGACTTCAGTCAGCAGTTTCCTCTTTTTGTGAATTTTTGGTATTTTTAATATAGAGAATCTGTTATCTGCAATTAGAGATAGTTTTACTTCTTCCTTTCCAATTTTAATGCTCTTTATTTTTTCTTGCCTACAAGCTCTGTCTGGAACTTTCAGTACAATGTTGGGCAGCAGTATTGAAAGCAAACATCCTTGTCTTGTTCTTAATTTTAAAGAGAAAGTTTTCAGCCTTTCACCATTGATCATGGTATTAATCATCAGTTTTTCATAAATGTCCTTTATCAGGTTGAGAAAGTTTCTCCCATTTCTAGTTTTTGAGTGTTTTTCTCATGAAAGGTTTTGGATTGTGTCAAATTCTTTTTCTGCACTGATTAAGATAATCACGATTTTTCCTTTGTTCTATTAATGTGGTGTATTACATTGATTGCTCTTATCTTATTGAATGACTCTGGCATTTCTGTGATAAATCCCATTTAGTCATAATGTATAATCCTTTTAATATGCTGTTAAATTGAGCTTGCTAGTATTTCTTGAGGATTTCTTCATCTATAATCGTAAGGGATTTTGGTCCATAATTTTCTTTTCCAGTGAGGTCTTTGTCTGGCTTTGGTTTCAGGATAAGCTGGTCACATAGAATGAGTTAGAACACGTTCCCTCTTCTATTTTTGGGAAAAGTTTGAGAAGGATTGGTGTTAATTGCTTAAAATGTTGAGTAGATTCACCAGTAAAACCATCCGGTCTCAGGCTTTTCTTTGTTGGGAGGTGCTTAATTACTGGTATAATTTTTTGTTATATAAATCTGTTCAAATTTTGTTTCTTCATGAGTCAGTTTTGCTACCTGGTATGTTTCTAGGGATTTGTCAATTGCATCTGTGTTCTGTAATTTGTTAGCATACAATAGTTCAAATAGTCTCTTATGATCTTTTTGTGGTAGAAGATCTATAGAAATGTCACCATCTTCATTTCTGATTGTAATTAAGTGCAACTTCTATTTTTTTTCTGATTTCAGTTAAGTGCAACTTCTATTTATTTCCTCGTCTTGCTAAAGATTTGTCAATTTTGTTTATCTTTTCAAGGATCTAACTTTAAGTTTTATTAACTGTATCTCTGATGGCTAATTTTATGTATCAGCTTGACTGGTACCAAACATTTGGCCAAACATTTGGCCAAACATTATTCTGGTTGTTTTTGTAACAGTGTCTCTGGATGAGACTGATTAACATTTGAATCAGTAGACTGAGTAAAGCAGGCTGCCCTTCCTCCCTAATGTGTTTGGGCCTCAACCAACCAACTGAAACAACAGTCAGCTGCCTCAACAGTACAAAAAAAAAAGAAATAAAAAGAAACTCTTCTGCTTGACTACCTTGAGCTGAAACGTTGGTATTTTTCTGCCTTTAGACTCAAACTGAAACACTGGCTGTTTTTGAGTCTGAAGACTGCCAGACTCAAAAAGGCTTTGGACTGGAATTTATACCGTCAACCCTTTTGCTTCTCCAGATCTTGGATCTTTTCAGCCTCCATTATCAAGTGAACCAATTCTTTATAATAAATATCTTGATAGAGAGAGAGACAGAGAGAGAGAGAGAGAGAGATTGATTAGATGGACAGATAGACAGAGATATAGATATCTTATTAGCTCTGTTTCACTGGTGAACCCTAATACTAATGTTTCTTCTTGAGTCAGTTTTGCTACTTAGTATATTTCTAGAGACTTGTCATTTTTATTTCCGTTCTGTAATAGTTCAAATATTCTCTTATGATCTTTTTGTTGTAGAAGGTCTATAGAAATATCACCACTTTCAATTAGTCAGGGGAATTAGGCTTACTCTAATGTTTTTCTATCCTCTATTTCATTTATCTCTGTTCTAATAATTATTATTTCCTTTTTAATACAAGCCTTGGGCTTAGTTTGCTTACTATTTTCTACTTTCTTAAAGTGTAAAATTGGATTATTGATTTGAGATCTTTCTTTATTTTTAATCTAGGCATTTATAACTACAAGTCACCCTCTAAGCACTGCTTTTTCTGCATCCCATAAGTTTGCATATGTGTGTTTTTATTTTCATTCATGTGTAGGAATTTTGCAACTTACCATAGTCATTTGTTCTTTGGTCTATTGGTATTTAAGAGTGTGTTATTTAATTTTATTTTTCACATATTTGTGAACTTTCCAGTTTTTGTTGTTGTTGTTGTTATTGGTTTCTAACTTCATGTCATTGTGGTCAGAGAAGATCACTTATATGATTTCAGTCTTTTCAAATTAATTGAAAATTGTTTTTGTGGCCTACCATATGGTGTATTCTGGAAACAGGCCCAGGAGAAATTGAGAAGAATGTGTATTCAGTTGTGGAATGGAGTGTTCAAAATGTCTGTTAGGTCTAATTTGTGAATAGTGTTGTTCAAGTTCTCTATATCCTTCTTGGTCTCCATTTAAGTGCTCTATCCATTACTGAAAGTGGGATATTTAAATCTCTAACAGTTATTTTAGAACTATCTATTTTTCCCTTCAAGTCCATCAGTGTTTGCTTCATATCTTTTGGCTCTGTTGTTTGTTGCCTATATGTTTATAAATACTATGGCTTCTTAAAGAATAGACTCTTTTATTAATATATAATGTCCTTCTTCCTCTATTTTATACCTTTTGAATAAAAGGTCATTTTGTGTGATATTAGTATAGCCACCCTGGCTTTCTTTTGGTTACTACTTGCTTCAATGCAAGTATCTTTATCCGTATTTTTGCTTGAACCCACATTTATCTTTAGATCTAAAGTAATCTCTGGAATCATGTGTTTTTATCTGTCTGACCATTTCTGCCTTTGGAAAAGTTTTTCCATGAACATTCAAAATAATTTCTCATAAGGAGGGTCTTAATTCTGTCATTTTGCTATTTGTTTTCTGTATATGTTATATGTTTTTTGTTTCTTATTTCCTTCATTATTCCTTTCTTTTGGGGTTAACTGACTTTTTTTTTTATTGTATCATTATTACTTCTTCCTTATTTCTTTTTGTGTGTTTTTTAAAGGTATTTTCTTAGTGGTTACTGTGGGAATTATAATTAGTATCCTAAATTTACAGTAATGTATTTTGAATTGATATCAATTTAGATTCAATAGCAGAAAAAAAGACTGTCCAAATGCAGCTTTTGCCCACTTTATGTTGTTATTGTTATAAATTACATCTTTATGTACTGTGAGACCATTAACCATATATTTATACTTTTTATGCATTTGCCTTTTAAATCATATAAGAAATCAAAAGAGGAGTTATAAACTAAAGATACAATAATATTGGCTTTTATATTTACCTACACATTTACCTTCACCAGAGTTCATTATTTCTTCGTATGACTTCAACTTGCTGTCATTTTAGCCTGAAGAATTCTGTTTAATATTTCCTATAGGGCAGGTCTACTATTAACTTCCTCAGTTTTTGTCCATCTGGAAATGTTTTCATTTCTCCATTTATGAGGGATAATTTTGTCAGATATAGAATTCTTGGTTGATAGTTTGTTGTTGTTTCTGTCTTTTCATTTCAGTGCTTTAAATATATTATGTCACTCTCTCTGGCTTCCATGGAAAGAGAAATCTGCTTTTAATCTTGTTGAACATCTGTTGGACACAAGTCACTGCTCCCTTGTTGCTTTTCAGAGTTTATCTTTGTTTGTGGTGTTTAACAGTTTGGTTATAATGTGTCTCACTGTGAGTCTCTTTGTGTTGATCCTTCTCGGGATTCACTGAGCTTCTTATATATGTAGATTTTTACATCATTACCAAATATGGAGAGTTTTGGCCATTATTTATTTGGCTGTTCTTTTGCCTCTTTTTCTCTCTCCTATTTTTCTGTAATTCCCATCATGCACATGATAATATGCTTGAGGTATATATACAAGTCAGTGTATTACATACACATACATATTATAGGTTTTTTAGGCTTTATTCATTTTTCCTCATTCTTATTTCTCTCTGATTTTCAAATAAGATCATTTCAATTGACCCACTTCCAGTTTGTTGATTCTTTCTTCTACCGACTTGAATCTTTTATTGAAATCATCTGGTGAAATTAGCTCTGTGTTAGGGCACTCCTTGATTGCTTAGCTATGCCATTTAAAATTCTGCCTTAACCTTCGCATCCTGCTTGCATTGGCCTAGCAATCAGCCCGCGTTGATAGCTCAAGGTCTTCTCATGTCATTTCTAACAGGTGTCCTGCACTGGGTGTACATGCGGTTTTTAATCTCTCTAGTATATAAAGACACTTTGGAATGACTTAGTTTCCCAGATAAACTATCTTTCCAGTTTTTCCTCCCGGGATTTCAGTTCATTGTTTGCCTCAACTGCAATCTTTTGCCCCAGGTGGCTGGAGGTTGTTCATTGACCCTATAATATTTTCAAGAAATATCCACTGCTTTTTCACCCTGAATGAGTTCAAGTTTAGACAAAACAAAGACAAACAACTTATAGCAGTCCCTCAGGCAAGCCCCAAGATTTGTTTGAATAGATAAAGTCTCGCTTTCTCCCTACAAAATCAGGGACAGGGTCTCACCCTGGGAACGTGGGCTTTAAGAATTCTACCAAGCTGGGCGTGGGAGTATAGAAAGGGCATGTAAAAACACCTTGACGTTTTTATATCATTTTTTAACAATTATTTTATTTTAAGTAAAGATGGGGTCTTGCCATGTTGCTCAGGCTGGTCTCAAACTGCTGACCTTAAGGAATGTTCCCACCTTGGCCTCCCAAAGTGCCGACATTACAGGCATGAGTCACTGTGTTTGTCCACTCATTTTAAAGTTGCCTCTTTTTTTTTTTTTTTTGATTAAACATTCACTTATTTGCTGTAAACATTTGACTATTTTCCAGCATACTGACAAAGTTGATTCTGACACTTTTAACTTGATTTCTTGGTTTCCAAAAGGAACAGGCCATTGAAACTACTTTTTTTCCACCATTTTTGCTGACATCACTCATCATGTAAATTTCGACAGGACAGTGGGTAAAAGTTACTGGTCCTAATGATATTTTACCTTTGTCCTAGATATTCATTATTTTCATGATGAGCTACCCATTATTACCAACTTAACTAATGCATCACAAATATCATCTCATTAGACCCACAAAATAAGTGGAATGAGTGAAAAATATAAGAACACAATTATGGGACAGATTTGCAGAAGAGTTTTAGTCATGAAATACAAAACATTTTTGCAAATTGATATTTTAAAATGTATTAGTCTGCTCATACACATTTTTGGTTGGAAAAAATGCCACACTCAGGAAGTTGAGCTTTAGAGTATCCAACATACATACAGACATTCATTTATCTCTTTCAAAGTCTCCCCATCCACTGCAGCCAGTGGAAGAGGTGGTGGCAGGCAGGAGTATAGTGAGCAACAACACACACCTTATTCCTTGACTTGTTCATGAAGAGAAATGAGAAGAAAATCCCCCAGAGAAGGTGAGAGCACTAAGAGGGATTCTACAAAACAGAGGAGAAACATTCCACACGTTACTCCAGTAAGAAATCAACTTCAGTTATTGCATGTCATTTTTTAAAAGGTAAAATGTCTCCATTCTTTCAATGAAAACTTTTTAAATTTATGCTTTCCAGAATATCAGGTTTTGACTGGCATATTAAGGAGAAAATGATAAAAGCAGATTACAAAATTATTTCTGATCTTAACTGAGAATACATAAAAGTTTTACACACAAATTTCACCATATATGCAAACATAAAAATATATAAATGTGTATAAATACAAACATATGCATATATGCAAATATGTATGCTAAAGGCATAGATAGATGAATACATGCACTAGAGAAAATCAGTAAATTAATATCTTGAATAAATCATTTTCTATTATATGTGTATGTATGTGTGTCTGTATATACAAGTCAGTGTATTACATATACATACTATATATACATATACATACATACAGACAGACATATAATGGAATATAGATACTTTTAGATAATTTAAATAGTAGATGTATATATACCATGAACAATAAGTTTCCTTCCTAAAACACCTCCAAGTCAAATACTGCTATTCCTACTTTCTTGTCTATCCTTACAGCTATGTTTTTATATAAACATAAGCATAAATGAAAAACTACATACACAACATACATTTCCTTTATGTAAACAGAAGCATACTATATACACCATTCTGTATATTGCTTTAAACAATTCTATTACAGGACACTTCCAACGTACACAAAAGTAGAAAAAGCATACATAGTACTAAACCATTCTGTGCCTATCACAAAGCTTCAACAATCACCAAATCATCTGATCTATGAACTTCCGATCTATGAACTTCAGCTTCTCTCCAAGCCCTTAAAACACTGGGTTATTTTGAAGCAAATGCCAGTCATCATATTATTTTATCTATAAATGTGTCTGATTATATCCCTAAAAAAGGACTTTAAAAATCAAAACCAAATAGCACCATCACAACTTAACAAATTAACACTGATTACTAAATGTCAAATATCCAGTGTTCAATCTTCCCAATCTTCTCAAAAGTGTGAGTGTGCATATGTGTTTTTATGACCATGTGAAAGCATGTATATAGGATAAATTCCTGTAAGTAGTTTTAATAAATAGTTCAAAGATAATCTCTCTAGTCTGACACTTTTCCTTTAACATTGTTACATTTTCTACGATGCATGCTTTTCATTTATATGTAGTCACTTTATCTCTCTTTAATTATTTCGTTGTTTACTTAGATTATTTGATGATATTCTCTTTGGCTACTAAAATATTACTTTCCAAAACAATTTTTTGTTAATTTCACTTTGTTTTTGTTTTCAATTTTTATTTTAGATTCAGGGGATACATGTACAGGTTTGTTGCCTGAGTATATTGCATGATGCTGAGGTTTGAGAAACAAATGATCCAATCACCAGGTACTGAGCACAGTACCCAACAGTTAGCTTTTCAACTCTTGTCCCCCTCTTTCCCTCCCCACTCTAGTACTCCCCAATGTCGATTGTGTCATCTTTATGCCTATGAGTACCCAATATTTAGCTCCCACTTGTAAGTGAGAACATGCAGTATTTGGTTTTCTGTAACTGAGTTAATATGCTTAGGATAATCACCTCCAGCCCTATCCATGTTGCTGCAAAAGACATGATTTTGTTCTCTTTTGTGGCTCCATAGTATTCTATGGTATATACGTACCAAATTTTCTTTATCCAATCCACCACTGATGGGCACCCAGGTTGATTTTACGTTTTTACTATCATCAATAGTGCTGTCATGAACATGTGAGTGCCTGTGTCATTTTGGTAGAACTAGTTGTTTTCTTTTGGATATATATCCAGTAATGGAATTGCTGTGTCAAATGAAGTTCTGTAAAACATATTTGAATACCAGCATGTAGTTCTACCAAATGAGAGAATAATGATTTACTTATTTTCCTGTTATTATCTGCAATGGGTTTTTTGTTATTGCTGTTTGTTTTGTTTTTGCTTTTGTTTTGGCTATCAAACATTACTATTCTCTGCACATTCTTACAACTATGCCATTTTCACATCATTAATACTATTGGTTAACCATTATCACATAGTTTTTGTTGTATATCCTAAAATATGCATAAGAAAACAACTTAAAATATAGATTTCATTAACTACCTGGATTTCTTGCAATTTTCTTCTAAGTCTTTACCTACTATTCTATTATCCCCTTTCTGCTCTGAAAATATATTTTTTCTCTTTGGTTTATTGGGCAGTAAAACATACAGAAAGTGAACCAATGCCGGCCACTATTTATTGATCATTCTTTATTAAAATATTCTAATATTTCCCCTGAATGTCTTTGATCACATAAACTACATGTAGGTTCCCTTGGGATATAGTGCAAAATGGGCTAGCCATAGTTGATCTTCCTGTTGGATGAAATTTCCTTAATGTTATCTGAATGCAATGTGAAAGGAAAGTCACTCACCAAGCCCTTTCTCTGCTTGACTGGATTTCACCTTTCCCTTAGCTGAGGACCTCTCTGTTTCTGCAAGATCCTGGAATCACTGAGGATCTAACTCAATTTGTCTAACACAGTTTTGTCCTTTAAGTTCATGCATGCATGTGGTAATATGTATTTTCTCAAGCCTCACTTCCTGAATGCTGATTAACACTTCCTTAAATTGTTGTTGAAGATTCTTTTTGCTTTTCTGAGTTGTGCCATTCTCTTTTTTACTATAGTCATGCCTTCCAGTGAACCATGTTATTTAGATATCAGATATACATTTAGTCATGATTGGCAGCTCTCAAGGAAATGGAATTTGTTTGCGTTGGAGTGAACCCAAATGAGTAGAATTTTGGAGCTTCAAGCAAATCTAATTTGTTGAAAGAAAGCTGATCAGACAGCATGAAATCCGTACCCCAGAGCAAGGCATTTTAGGCTTTCAATGTTGGGCCCCGATTCTAGTTCCAGCCTTATCAGTTGCCATTCTTACCTTTCCACCTGGTAGGGGAAGTAGACGAAAGCATAGTAAAAATAAATAAATAAATAAAATAAAATAATAAAAAGTCACTCTTTCCCAGGCTTTCTCCCAAGCACCTTATAAACATTCCCATTGAATCTTTACAACAACCCTGAGAAATGAGTATTATCTTCATTTTACAGATGAGATAATACAGGGTTAGAAAGATTAAATAAATTAACCTGGCCATACTATGCTAGTAAAACATAGACATTAAATGGAAACCTGCCTTAGTCTTGATTCCAATTCTACACTGTACCTAACTATCCTTGCTGCTTTGAGTAGTCTCCAAATGGCATTAGCTTAAGCCACATTGGACTCTAAACCTTTGTCTGAATACACTATACTTTTATGTACCTCTAAGTACATGCTTAAAATCTTTATTCCCTTCTTATTCTAAGGAACTCCTCTCATTCTTCAATACCTAGCCAAAATATCACTTTCTCTTCGAAGCCTTCTCTTATTTTTGCAGATAGAATAAATTGTTCTTTTCTCCATGGTCCCATAATACTCTATACAGAATATTATAATATTTTACTTGTCTCATGTCTGTTTCTTCCCAAGGCAGATATTCTGTCTTACTTTTTATTGTATTCTACTCTATAGCTTAGTTCTTGATGCCACACAAATACATAATAAGTATTTTTTAAATCAAGTCACCAATTCATTAAGAAGTAAATCAAATAATAAAGTAATTAGTGCTTGCTGGCACTAGAAGAAGGCAAGGCAAATTGCCAGATCTTTAGATGCTTCAGAAGGGCAAATTAAAGGAAGAAATTTCTCTTACTCAGCAACACAAGGTGCTAGGTGCCAATTAAGGTGATGCCAGCATTAGTTTGGTAATCATCAGCTATCAGTGTCTTCCCTAATTAAGTTCTGCCTTTCCGCCTGCTAGAGGGAAGAGAGAATGAAGAGAAGACCTAGAGGAAAAGATAATGGCCACCCCCTTTTCCTTGGAGATGTGTAACTTGACAAAATCAATGAAGCAAATTCTAGAAATTCTGCATTCCTTTTTTTTTTTTCGCATTTAATCTATACAGTTTTTCTCAACTGGTTGTTGAACACACGAGTTTGTATGAAAAAATAACACAAGTTATCTCCTGCAGTTTTCCATCTGTTTGTAAGGCAGGAATGATAACAGCTAAATGTGTAGAGATATGGACCAGTTTTAATGAGTATGCCTGTTACCACATTGTTTTGTATAGGAGAGAGAAGTGACAGGCCCAAAATCCAAAGCGGGAGGTGAAAAGCTGTTCATAAGTTAAAGAACGATTGTTTAGATTAAAACTTTCCAGGCTTTGGGAAAACAGCAAAGCACAAGGAGGCCCAATCAAGCCAGTCTGACCCAAATGATTCAGTGGTTTCCTGAAGGCTTCAATGGAGTTGCTGAGCTCTGAGTAGGGACCATGAAACCAGGGCTGGAGAGAGCACAGGCTATGTGTGCTGTGGAAAGTTAATCCCTGGGGTTAATTTTGTAGCCAAGAAGTGCTGAATGTCTATATTTCTTTTATTTGTCCCCTTGAGAACAATCCTGAAATTCAGTTGGCCTTCTTCCTTGAATCTAAATGTTTGATATTTGGCACGTAAATGGACCTCAACTATACATAAGCCATTAAAACAGTGTAAATTCCAATGTGAATGACCTTCATCTTTAACATTGGAAGTTTGAGTAGTTTTTCACAAAGTAAAATTTCTAATCAAATCTGTTTAAAGAAATAGTATGTTAAGACCTATATCTTTCTTATATATTTACTCTTAATCTCAGTAGTAAATAGTATCCATAATTATACTTTGCAAAGTTAAATATGGCTAATCGAATTTGAATGATGCACTTATCTACATGGTACTGAGGTGACTAAAATTTTTTTTTTTTTTTTTTTTTTTTTTGAGCCGGAGTCTCGCTCTGTCGCCCAGGCTGGAGTGCAGTGGCGTGATCTCGGCTCACTGCAAGCTCTGCCTCCCCGGTTCACACCATTCTCCTGCCTCAGCTTCCCGAGTAGCTGGGATTACAGGTGCCTGCCACCTCACCCGGCTAGTTTTTTTTTTTGTATTTTTTAGTAGAGACGAGATTTCACCATGTTAGCCAGGATGGTCTCAATCTCCTGACCTCGTGATCCACCAGTCTCGGCCTCCCAAAGTGCTGGGATTACAGGCTTGAGCCACCGCGTCCGGCCAAAATTTTTTTATTATTGTTCAGTAAGCTCTTTGTAAGTAAAAGTTTTAAAGCAAGAGTCTCAGCACTCATTTGATAAGCAACATAGAAATAATGTTTCACATAAGAATTATCAATGATTGGTAAAACTATTGGGTAAAAAGTTGGATGACAAACATTATCTCTCCAAAGTATCTCTCCAAAGATATACATTAATTGCAGAAATAAAATAATAGCTTTATAAGAAAGAAATTTGGTAGATACCATCCTAACCATGTCTTGAAACTTATCATTACCTGTAATGAGATAAATAAACATCCATTTCATGCCTCCTGATGTCATACACCAAGAAGGACACAACATTGCTCTGTGATATTCCTTGCAAAAATGCATAACCTGCATCCGACCATGAGAAAAAACTGAACAGATCAAAATGAGGGTTATCCTAAGATCAAAATAGGGACATTCTAGAAAATTACTGGCTTATACACTTCAAAAATGTCAAAGTCACAAAATACAAACAGACTTTTTGTGAGGAACTTTTCCATATTTTAGAAGACTAAAAACAAATGACAACAAAATGTAATACGTTATCTTGTACTGGATCCTAGACCAGAAAAAAAAAGAAAATTATTTTATTTTAAAGGACATTAGTAGGACAACTGGCAAAATTTGAACAAGGTGCATAAACTAGATAAGATTACTATTACTAATGTTAATAATTATACTATAGTTATATAAGAGGTGTCTCTGTTTCTTAATATACAATGAAATATTTAGGGGTAAAGGGCATTATATTCATAACTTATTCCCCAAAAGTTGGGAAATAGAAATAATGATATGACAATGATATTTACTAAACTCAAACACATACGTGTGTGTGTAAGGAGAGAGGAGAGAGAACAACAGAACAAACATGGAACAATGTTAACATTTGAGGATTCTGTGTGGAAGGTAAATGGAAATGGGAATTATTTGCACTATTTTTGAACATTTTCTGTAAGTCTGAAATTATTTCAAAATAAAAATGTCTGTCAGAGACCAAGAAATCCAAGCCTTATCCTCTGGGGGAAACCATGGTCATAACTGGTCCACAGCAAATCTATAGCTTCAGAGTCCAAAGCTTTCCGTACTATAGGCTGTGTTTCTGCAACAAGCATAAGTTTGTTCTCAAGAGATCAGCATAGAGCTTTGGTGCAGAGCTTTGATATAGTTTGAATATTTGCTGTCCAAATCTCATGTTGAAATGTGATCCCCAGTGTTGGAGTGGGGGCCTAGTGGGAAGTGTTTGGGTCATGGGGTGGGGTGCCTTATGAATGAGTTCGTGCCCTTTCCTAGTTGTTTAAAAGAGACCCTGCTTCTCATTGCTCCCCCTCTTACGATGTGACACGCCTGCTCCCCTCTGCTTTCTGCCATAAGTTAAATCTTCCTGTGGCCTCTCCAGAAGCTGAGCAGGTGCTGTTGCCATGCTTGGACATTCTGCAGAACCAAGAGTCAAGTAAACCTCTTTTTAAAATAAATTATCCAGTCTCGGGTACACCTTTATAGCAACACAACATGGTCTAATAAAAGTTTCTAATTTGAAAGCATTATAGCGGGCTCCAAAGTTGTAACAGAAATGAGCTTTTAGTTTGCTGCTCCTACAACCCTGGTTTTAGCAACAGTCTGCCCCTGATTACACTCTTAGCCTAGCACATATGGAAGCCCTTTCTTCTCTTCCTCACTCTGCTCTTAGAGTTTCACTACATGAGGATTCAGGGAAGAAAACAGACCCTGAGAGAGGTCTCCTGTGCCCTCATCAATCAAAGTTAAGAGCATAGCTTCTAGCTTGGGTTTGTGTGTGTCCAAACTCTCCCCTTTTTAATACCTATGATACTTTGGGCAAATTAGTTGCCTATATTTCTGTAAAATGGACATAATAGTACAGTATTTGCCTTTAGGACTACTGGAAGGATTAAATGGGATAATGTATGTAAAGTATTTAGCATGAGCATGGCACATAATAAGTGCTCAGAACATGAGTTATTTTTATGAATAAAAAAGGTAGCTGATATTAAGTCCAGATTCTCATTTATGAAAAAGTAAACTACAGAATAATTCAGTTACAAATAATTCAGAATACAGAATAATTCAGAGGATGTTGCAAGAATACAGAGAGATGACTTTCAAATACCTATCAGTAGTTAACATTTTGGCCAGAAACACTGTGGAGTAATAACTGTTTCACCTCCACCTTCTTCATCAAGAAAACTGATCATTAAATTGGAAAGAGGATTGGAAACAAACTAAATGTCTATCAGCAGGAAACTAGCTAAATACTTTATGATACTCGCCTTCATTGGAATGATAGGAAGCAATTAAGAAGAATGAGGCAGATGAAAATGTCCTGGAATGGAAGGACATCCAATTCACATTGTGAAGTAATGGGGAAAGAACAAATCAAAAGATAGAATTTATAGTATGTTCACAATTTCTTTAAATGCACACAAGGGAAAGAAAAAGATTAGACAATTACATTCAAAACAATTAAGAAATAACTGGGAATGAGATTGAGAGTGGAAAGGGTTCAAATTTTACCTTATATGTTACTGTCTATAGTTGTTTATTTGGTTATTTCAATAGTAAGTATTATCCATACATTCATGACAAGGCTACCACACATACTACTCAAGTCTCTTTATACAGACACGTGTGCGCGCGCACGCGCACACGCACACACGCACACACACAGTTTTATCAATTCAGCATTGTAATAGCTCTGACTGGCCCCTAATGGTATCACAGAAATTGTCAGACCTGGTGGACCCAGTCACTGATAACAGAGGCCCATGTCAGGCTGTCACAGTAACCTGACTGGACTTGTGACTGGGATAGAAGAGAGTGAACCAAAAAAACCCACAGCAAACAATAGCAACAAACAGTACATAAGCATTTATTTGTGTACCTTCTTAACTGTTGCTTAGTTAGCAAAATAAACATGATAAAAATTATGAGATTTCATAACACAATTATAACCAGGTAATTCTGGACTATTGTTTAAAATCGGAATCATTTTGGAAAAAGTGGACAGTGTAAGTGGAACAATGTAAATATGTTCAATAGGTGCACTGTTTCATGGAGAAAATATTTTAAACATGACATCCATGGGGGAAAAAAAACCAAAAAACCAAAAAAACAAAAAGAACTCTTGATAAACTAAAGTTGTGTCATTATAAATTATGAACAGATGAGAACACGAGGCCCAAGGATCAACTGACCAGCCCAGGGTCACACATGGAGCTAGTGCTGTGATTACGGACTCAGATGCCCATAGGTGCCATGCAGGTAATGTTCAAGAGCATGGGATGTAGGTGGAGGCTACAGCTAGGATGAGAGACTGTGCCGGCCCAAGGAAGGCTACAGTTGTTCATCTCCATTGTTAGAAATAAAGCTCAGAGTCATAAGAAAACGAGCACTCAGACGAAGGATTTTTCAGCAAAGCAAATTTACTTCTGTGGAGAGGGGTGCCTCCTGCATGGCCAGTTGCCATGAGGGCACACAGACCAAAGGAGAGTGGAAGTTTTTATTCCTGACACAAATCCTGCCTCTGTGTCCTTTCCCCATTGGCTGGGGTCAGACCTCAGAATCTATGCTAGACCCAATTGGCTAAACATTTAAACTTTTTTTTTTTTTTAGATAAGGCGGGCACGTAAGGGAGAGAGGGGAGAGCAGGAAGGGGTCATCTGCAAAGGAATGTGAGCTGGTGCTGATAACGCCACTGGTGCTGTGGCACGCCTGGGCATGTAGTAAAGGCAGAAAGAAGGAAAGAAGAGGAAATAGATGGGGGGAGGGTACTGGGAATTAAAGAACAAAAGGTTGATCAGGCTGTTTGAAGAGAAACCTTGTCATATCTCACATCCATCCGTATACCATCCAGGAATGCCAATCCACTCTTGCTGATGTTCCTTCTTTCAAGAGAAGCCAGATGCTTATATAAAGGATCCTGACTGGTAAACGTTGGCCAACTTATAAAACATGTGTTCACATACTACTGCATGAGAAGCAAATAAAAGGCAACCATGGAATGGACCAGTCCCATGGCCACCATTGCTACCAGTCCCATGGTCCCATTGCTACCTCTGAGAATCTAAGACAACTGACTCCTTTCTTTCTCCAGATTCAATTTTCCCTAATCTCCAACCCCAGTCATGCATTTATTCCAAAATAAAAATAAATAAATAAATAAAGGAGTACTTACAAGTTACCAGATAAGAAATAGACTGGCAAACACAGAAAAGAAAGAAAATAGAATAAGGAACGAAAAGTAAATTCTGGCCTTCAGGAAGCTCGTGGTGAGGAAAGGCCAAGAAGAATTGTGAAAATGACCTACTCTAATAATAAATATTACTGAATAATTAAATTGGGGGATGCTATAGGAAACTGCTAGAGTAGTTGATTCCTTCTAGCTGAGTAAATGTGGAAGCTCTTAACAGAGTGAGAGGCTCTGAAAATAAATAAAATTCCAACAGGTGGAGAAGGAAGAGGCATCGTAGGCTGTTAAGCCAGAAGAGCAAAAACACTTGTGAGTGATCAGAACAGGTATATTGGTAGAAATGAAAGAGACTGGGGGAATGAAAAAAATAGGGTGCATAAAGGAATTGAGGCAGTGTTCTCCAAGGTCAGTGAGAATGTTACTCTGTAATAGAAGAAACTGAAAAATGGTTCTGAGTGAGTGACATGATTCTGTTGTGGTTTTAGAAGATTTCCCCTGGAATGTAACAAAAAGATTGAAAAAGTGAGAAGCCGGCAGATGAAAAACTGGTTAGTTAGCTGTTTTGATTGTTGTTGATGGAGTGAACTAGAGTAAAAACAATGGAATTAAGAAAGAGAGGATAGTTATAAGAGCCATTGTAAAGGGGATTTATGGAGCTTTGCTAGTGACATGAATGTCTAGGGCAAGGCGGCATGATGACTTTACGATCTCAAGCCCATAGGTCTTGGAGAAAAGGGTGCCTTTAGGAAAACAGGAGCACAGATGGGAATGTTGTGCTCTTGTGAGGCAGAGTTTGCTGCTGGGGTAGGGAGTAAATGGTAACATAAATCTGTGGGGTACAGCAAAGTATTGAAACTGTCAATTCTGCTCTTAAAAGATAAGTCGGCCAGGCACGGTGGCTCACGCCTGTAATCCCAGCACTTTGGGAGGCCAAGGTGGGCGGATCACGAGGTCAGGAGATTGAGACCATCCTGGATAACATAGTGAAACCCCATCTCTACTAAAAATACAAAAAATTATGCGGGCTTGGTGGTGGGCACCTGTAGTCCCAGCTACTCGGGAGGCTGAGGCAGGAGAATGGCATGAACCTGGGAGGCGGAGGTTGCAGTGAGCTGAGAACCCACCAGTGCACTCCAGCCTGGGCAACAGAGTGAGACTCTGTCTCAAAAAAAAAAAAAAAAGATAAGTCAGGATTAGAGGTTCAAATTGGTCTTTTAACAGAATAGATACTATAACATTGAAATTACAGAAGTGATGAGATTGTTCAGAAAGAAACAATGCAAGATGTCAAAAAGAAAAATTAGTTTGACAGAATTTTGCAAAATGCTTACAGACACACATTTAAAGGTATGAAGATGAAGATTAACTAAATAAGGAAAAAGGAATTTAAAGGAATTAACAGCAGCTACTATTTATCAAGCACGTCATTTGTGCCAGGCTTTGGGCAAAGCCTTCGCATAAATATTTTATTTAATCTTCATAATAACTTTGTAAAAGGACTGAAGCTTAGGGAAGATAAGTAACTTGAATAAGGATATAAATAGCAGGTTCACAGAACACAACATCCAAATATGGCTAATAAATATTTGTAAAGATGCTCAACTTTTATAGTAGTTGAGGAAATTCACAAGGTTTGTAAAAAATTAAACAGGAGTATAATGCTTTGAGAAAGAGCTACTCATACACTGCTGGTGGAATGTGAAATGGTACGGTTTTTTAGAAGGCCATCTGGCAACATCTATTAAAATTAAATATACCCACTAAATGTAAATTAAATATACATGTGTCCTTTGATCCAGCCTTCCCCCAACTGGGAATTTATCCCATAAGATGAAATAACTAACCCAGAGTAGAAAATGTCTGAAACAAATGGAATATCTATCAATAGAGGAATGGTTGAATAATTTGTGATACATCCATAATATTTAAGAATTAGTGATTTCTACACCAACTCTTTTGGAAGGATTTCCACACTGAACTGTTAAGTGAGTAAGGCAAAAAGCAGACAAGAGAATAAAATATGATCCCGTTTCTATAGAGCAAAATAAAAGATACACATCTGTGTGTATGCCGTGTGTGTGTGTGTGTGTGTGTGTGTGTGTGTGTGTGTGTCTGTGTATTTTATCTGGTCAGGGTCACATTACTAGCAGTAGTTAGGATTTATGTTCAGATTTGTCTGATTCCTAAGCTCATGCATTTGATCACCAGAAGAGAAAGAAATGAAATATAGTCAACAATGTCAAAGGAATGACCCTCAGAAAGACATTAAATGGAGTGGGAGCTAAGAAACGGCTTCGGGTTTGGCAATGAGGACGCCACATGTGCCCTTTGGGAGACAGGTTTCAGTTGAGCCCTTTGGGAGGGGCCAGATGCTGGGAGCCAAAGAACAAGGCTGTGGTGAGGAAGTAGTGCCAATGAGCACCGACCACATTTCAGAGGTCTGCCAACAAGCAGGTTGTCAGTTTGGCTGGAGAAAGAGGAGCCAGTGTTGAGTTTTCTTGTGTTTGTTATGCTTGTGTGTTTTATACTGGTGGGTTGTTTGGGATTTTGTGTTCTTCTGTCTTGTTGAGTTTAAGACGTCCCTGGCACATCTGAAAGCTAGAGGAAAAATGAGACGCGAGAGAATGACTAAGTTCCAGAACTGATGGAAGGGGCAAGCTGAATAACTGCCTATTGCCCTTTCTCTCCTGGCCCCTCTCTAGGTAGAATCTTTGAAAGACAAATCACTTCTTTAAGAGATATAATTTTAGGGGGGTGCGTTGGGTCATGCCTGTAATCCCGACTCTTTCAGAGGCTGAGGCAGGAGGATTGTTTGAGCCCAGATGTTCAAGAGCAGCCTGGGCACTTCAAGATCCTGGTGTCCACAAAAAACAAACAAACAAACAAACAACAACAACAACAACAACGCCAGCCACTGTCTTACTTCCACCCATTGATAAGTCAGATTCTTAAATACCTGCAGTGACCTGTCTGAAATTCAAGAAACCAAAGGAAATCTCAGCTATCTGAGTAAAGGAAGACACTAGGGGGTTAACATCATTTGGGAACAAGGCAAGTTGGTGACCACGAGCCCAGCTGCTCTTTGAACTGCTTTCTCTGATTCTCTGGACCCATCAACCAGGCCTCATGCTGGCTCACTCTTCTGTCTCATGCCTCCTCTGAGGCCTTCTGACCAGTCCTCCTGGGCAGGCCTGTCAGGTAACTGCTCCCTGGTCCCAATCAACAAAAAGGGATGAGATAAAAAGACTTATATCCTCTTCCTACATTTCCACTGTGCCCTCTGGAATAGCAACAGCTGCCAGGAAACTACATGCCCACCCTCCCAGTGGAAGGAGTGACTCAATGGGCCAGTAAGGCGGGCGAGTGGTCACTAACTTGTACAGCTAGCTGCCACCTTGCTCGCTGGTCTTCCTCTGAAGTTGTTCTTAAGTAGAACACGTTCTCCACTCTGCCAGTGGTGCCACGTGGGGGTAAGCTCACCAAGGTGCAGGCAGGACCCCCCTCAACTCCATAGCAGAAGCCTCTGTTCTCTCCCCTCTCAAGAAACTAGCTAGCTGAGACAGGAGAAATGAAAGGACAAGGAACAGCGCATTCCATCTTGGTCTTCAACGCAGCTTTGCAAGCGAAGAGCTAAAACTATATTTTAATCTTCTTCTGATTCCTGTGTTCACTCTGATCCAGAATTAGCTTGAATGTCTAATACTGACACCAGGTTTGTCATTGATCAGCCTTAACCCTACCCACTTGAGCAACCCAGTTGCTTCACATGTGGTCTGAGCCCCAATGATGAGGCTGTAGCTGCTTCTTGAAGCTCAAGAAAAAAGTGGAATTTAATAAAATTTAAAAGTAAGTCTTATAATCCGGATTATATTAATAGTTTTTGAATGTGCACATGAATCACTCAGCTAGTCTGTTAAAATTCAGAGTCTAGTTCAGTAGGTCTGAGTAGAGCCCAAGCATCTGCATTTCTAGCAAACTCCCAAGTAATGCCAGTGCCATGGACCACACTTTGAATTGAAAGGTTAGAACAGTGGTTCCCAAACTTCCCGGCACTTTGGAATCATCTGGAGTCTTTTAAAAATCCCCAAATCCAGGCCACACTCTGAACCAACAAAATCCCTCTCTGGCAATGAGACATAGGAAACAATTTTGAAACTTCCCAGGTGATTCCAATATGCAGCTAAGTTTGGAATCATGGTTTCAGAACAATGAGCATCTTTGCAAGGCCTAAATATGAATTACAAATACATGGAGGCTTTAGGTAACTAAAACTCTCTATGGAGACAAAAGCAAAGCCAAGGTCTTAAGCTACATTAATAACAGTAAATTTTGTAAGTTAAAAAAAAAAGTCAGTAATTGCCATCATACTCTGGCTGTACCTAAGTATCAAGTTCAGTTTGGACGATGGCTATATTTTAAGAGGGATATTGGTATCATGGACTATGTCAACTGAATACTGAACCATAAAATAAAGCAAGAAGGAGCCATAATAGATGTCTCCAAATAAATCTAAGACCTGTCCAAAGAAAAGCTAGATGTTTCTACTCAAAGCTTCCTCCCTTCTCAGTAGAATGAGGCTTTGAGACTTGCACATTCTAATTTGGATTCTCTCTGGGTAAGTTTTCTCCCTCATTCAAGTAGACCCCAGGTGGGTTCCCATACCCATCCATGTCTGGACTCAGCAGTCAAAGGACCGAATCTCAAACTGGGTCCTGTTACTTTTGCTTTTCCTTATCTTTGCAATTACTTCCTTCTCTTGTGCAGATAGGTATGTGAAATATACATAAAGCATCAGTAGGCATGTGACTGGATTAGGACAGTATTGATTGCCTTGCATGGGTGATAATGCAGATGGCCACAGAAGCATAAATCCTTGTCCAGACAACTTTAAACAAAAATGCATATTTTTTGGCAATGTTAGTTCCTCTGGGAAAATCTGATTTAGAGAGGCCAAAATACATGAAAATACTCTGGGCCTTAAAATGACTTCCTCGGGGTCTGTTCCAACATTTAACACTGTCTGCAAAACCGTAATCTCTCTTTGTTGAATTAGGAAGCATTCACAATCTGTTCATGCTTTGTTTATGCTGTGTTTAAGATTTAATGAAGATTTGTTACTGGTAGCCAGAAACAAGAAAACTTCAATGTTCTCTGCTTAAGAGATTTTAAATGACCCTGTTTTGCTCTTTAAGTAGCTGCATCCCTAGACAATGACTCTTAAAATGGTTTCAAAAATGGAGGTTAGAAATAGCAGTAGAAAGGATGCAAATAAATTAGGTGGAATTTACTAGTTTACACACACACACCCACACATTGTTTACCTGCCTTTGCTTCAGAGGCAACAGTGTTAGAAAAATAACCAGACAGCAAACCCTGGTTAAAATATGATTCCGTTTCTTAATTTATCACTTCCAGTTATTAGCAATATCAAAATAGTAGTCTCATCCATTATTTTGGTGGTGGTATGTGATGGGTTTTGGAGTCAGAACAGAGATTTATGGATCAAAAACTTAAATTCGAATTCTCACCTTTGCCACTTAATAGCTTTGTGAACTGGGGGAAATTGCCTAGTCTTCTGGGCTTCTGCTTTTTTGTCAGTAAAATGAGAATAATAATACGTTGAGGGATTGTAGAAAGATTAAATGAGCTCATATATGAACAGTGTAAAACATAAGACCTGGCATATAGGAGGCACCCGGTAACTGGTAGCCATTTTCATGACTGTGTCCCATAAATACTCTTTTAATATATAAAACAAAGTGTTAAAGGGAATGCAGAATATAACCAACAACCATTGGTGTGACCCCCACCTAAAATGCAAATTTTTAAAAAGTAAGTTACTAAAAATACAAACACACACTAGTTTCAAAATCTTTTAAAGTCATTCTTACATAGCTACATAAACTTGACCAGTGTCTGGAATCTTCTTTTACCCTTAGAGATTGTTTGGTGTTTACATCTCAAAGGTAATCGTGCTGAATGTAAACCTTACTGTTTTTATGCCAGCCAGTCTCCCTCTCTCTTGCTTCCATTTCTCTTCCCAGTCCATCCCACACCACTGTTTCCTCTCCTGGTACCTGTCACAGAGCTCAGAGCAGTATGGACAGCCAGCTGCTGGAATTGTTCTACCTGCCTTTTTCTCCACTCTGGGTGCTTGGAACAGAATAAGGAGTCAACAACCCAAGGCCCAGGGAGATACACTTTACATGCATTATCTCATAATAAGCTTCACACAATCCTTGTTCCAGAGGCTTCATTTGGCTCATTTTACAGAGGAAGAAACCAACTCTGAGAGCTTTTTCAAGAGGAGCCAAAGATCATATCGTTAGTATATAATAAAGCCAGGTGTATCAGGGCTCTCAGATTCCAAAGCCCAGTTCTCAATCTGTGTTCTCAGGTAACCTGATCTAGGTATATCCTTTATCTGGCCCTCACTTGTCAGGAAAAAAATTGATCAGAACTTCTGGCCATCTCTTTGAAGGACAATTTGTTTGGAGAACATCCAGCACAATATTTTTGGTTTTATTCAGCTATTGTGTTCCCTTAATTTGTGGGCAGACTTTCCCAAGTGGAAAAATTATATAAAATAAAATGTTTGAAAAGCATTTCACACTGTGATTGAGTCATTAAAAAGAAGAGTCATTAATAATGCATTGACTTTCATTATACTTTCAGTCACCGGGAGCTGTCAATGGAGAGTTACTATTCTCTTCTGACGAAGTCAAAGTCATACAGGGGTCTCTAACAATGCACACAATTGTTCTAGCACCGTAAAAGTAGGAAATTGTTCTCTTATGGAAAATTCATTTCATGGCTATGGGGCATAGTTAACATTCTGGAAGAGCTGGGGTCTAAGGATGGGATGGGATGGAGAATGAATAGAGAGAATGGAATCTGAAATAAATGAGAAACACCCAGCCAGTTACAGATGGTTTGGTAAACACCTCCCCTGCCCTCTTTGTGTCAGTGCAGCAAAATTCTGTCCCCAAATCATTCCAGGATGGCCCTCTATGCTAGTAAATTCTCTATTGATTTTTGTGATCTTCTTAATTAAAAAGAAAGTTGGAATGTAAATGTGGACAGCTTTTGGATCTTAGGATGCACACCTTTTTCTTCTCTAAAAATACAAGCCCGCTGTAACAATTGGATTCTGAAATTGACTCAGGTATTCTGGGCCCTGAGCCAAAGTCCATATGTGTGTAGCAAAGAACACTCAGCACTTATTTGGGTGAGTGTATCAACAGGCAATAACTCTCCTAGCCCCTGCCTGGAATAGAGTTTACAGACTACTTAGAAGGGCAAAAAGGAACAATCTGCAATGAACATTTTAAGTGATGCAGGGCCCCTCAATAGCAAGAGGCAGCAGAGGACGAAAACAGAAATCATGGATCCTTTTTCCTGTGTAAGCCGCCCAGCACTGGAAACCACAGGGTACCTGACCATGGGGCTTGCAGACCTCCAGGGGACCAGGAAAATGAAGGCCAAACAATTTACTAGGCTGGGAAAACTCCCCCCAACCGAGGCTACCTTCATTCTGGCCTTAATGTTGCTGTTTTCTTCTGTAAGCTTTCAGCATTAAAGCAGCATTTTTTTAAAAAAAACTGAGCTCTGCAGGAATATATGGTGCCAGCACCTCAAATTCATTAAAATTTCATTAACATCCACTTATGGAGTTGACATTTATTTGCTGAAAAGCATTTTCTGATAACACTATAGAAAAAGGCAAATGAGATATTCTTCTTAGGGATCAGAAACAACCAAATTCCTTTCCAGACTGGGTAGATATAGTTTTATTAGGACAGAATGTTATCCTCCAGCAGTCAGGTAGGTGAGAGTGCATGGGCGGCAGGGAAACCCAGTTCAGTGGTGAGCCTAAGGAATACAGTTGTACAGTGCCACTATTTGAATTGTGTAAGTAGGCATGGCAGATCAGCATCTCTGCTTCTGTTTGTTTTCAACTTTTAATATGGAGTGTTTCCAATATAAACAAAATTAGAATGCCATTTATGCCTCTACTCACTTCCCTCTCTCTGTTGTTTTTTGAACCAAATTTGGTCTTCATGTTTGTTTTTGACCACAGAAACATCATATAATTATGAAAAGTAAGCTACAGAAGTATGGAGAATAATTCTGTGTAATACCCTTGTAGTCATCAAACAGAATTAATAAGTGATCATTTTGTCATATTTGCTTCAAGTCGATGTCTTTTAAGTCATATCTTAAATAGATTCTTTTTCTGTCTCTCTCTTTCTATCCCCCCACTCTTCTAATTTTTATGTTGAAAAAGCTGGGTCATTTAATCTGTAGAATTTTCCAGTAGGAATTTTGTTGGCTCTATGGTATAATTTAACATGTTCCTCTCTTCTCTGCATTTCTTAATCAATAGTTATTGTTGCGGGTAGTGGCTAGCTGGGGCTGGTGGTGTAGGCGGTAAAGAAATTTACCAAGACAGTTGTGGGTAACGAAAGGCAAATTTATTAGAGAAAGTATGAAAATATGTTGCAAGGGTGCAACAGGCAGATCAGCAAGAGAGGAGCTGACTGCCAGAAGACAAAGGCTTGCTGGGGATTTTATAGGATGGTGCTCATGCTGGAGAGGGCTACGTGCAGTAGCCCTGATAATGCCAATATGGCACTGAGCTAACTTGCATTTTTCTATTAGCAGAGGGTCTGGTGATAAGTCAGGTGCAGGAAGATTATGAGCTATCTGTACAGGAGGGCTGCATGTCCTGGACCATGAAGACAGACAGACTTGTAGCTTATCTGCTCTTTCTTTATACTTTCCCCTGCTCCCACCAGTCTGACTTCTTTTCCCTTATTAGGACTCCACAGTTATGTCTGGAGGATTGGTAAGATCTAGATTAAACTATTTTTGTGGGGGCGGGTGGCAGTGTGAGTGGTGGCTAAAGTACTGCATAAGACACACTTAAGGTCTGGGGTGTGTGCATGTGTGTGTGTGTGTGTGTGTATGTGTGTGTGTGATGGCAGACATTGATAAGTATTGCATAGATCCTTGAATTAATTAGGTTTGCAAAATGGCATTCTATCTCTGCTATTTCACTTTACACAGAAACTTCCCTCCATCTAGCCTTTGGTTACCAGACCCAGCTCCTCTTTTGCAAAGTCACATCAACACATTCTCTTTTTCATCTCAACAGACTGTGCACTCAGGAAGAAAGGAAAGGCAGAAAGAATTTTGTTTTTCCTTTTTCTGATTTTTGTTATTAGGAACTATATTAGATATGCAAAGTATATTAGTCTATTTTCATATTGATATGAAGAAATACCTGAGACTGGGAGATTTCTAAAGAAAAAGAGGTTTAATGGACTCATGGTTCCACATGGCTGGGGAGGACTCACAATTATAGCAGAAGGCAAAGGAAGAGTAAAGGCATGTCTTACACGGCAGCAGGCAAGAGAGCATGTGCAAGGGAACTGCCCTTTATGAAACCATCAGATCTCATAAAACTTATTCACTATCATGAAAATAGCATGGGAAAATTTGCCCCTATGATTCAATTACCTCCTACTGGGTCCCTCCCACAGCATGACATGTGGGGATTATGGGAGCTATAATTCAAGATGAGATTTGGGTGGGGACACAGCCAAACCATATCACAAAGTTACAAAGATTAATATAATAAGCAATCTGGTGTATGGAAACTTCTCACCATGCTTTTAATTTGCCTTTCCCTGATGCCTAAAGACAGTATTTTTGTTTTATTTTGTTTCTTTGTTTGTTTTTTTAATGGGTTTACAGGCCAGGTAAAGAGATTTTAACTGGCTTCTGGTTTTCTGTCACTAAAGACCAAGAACGTCAATTCCACACAGTTGGAGGAAGGAAGAGACAAAGGTTACATCTGGGCACACAGCTGTAGCTCCTCTTGGCCTTGTGGCAGCCCAAGTGAGCATCGTTAAAAGTGAGAATATAGCCCACAGGAGAATACCATTTATCAGGCAGCATGGCAGGAAAAAATACTGGAGAACCACTGGACTAGAGGTGAAAAGGTGAAGGGGAGAAGTCTCAACATCTGTCAGAGGAAGAGATCTGAGCACCAAGCCACCCTGTTGTCTGAAGAATTACACTTGAGAAAGCTTACACGTACATGTGCTATGTTGGGTTGAGTAAATAATTAAAGAAAAGGGAGGTTTAGAAGACAGAAGGATGTGGCTGAAATAATAAAGGCAGGCATAGCCCCAGGTACCTAATAACTGGGGGTCTGAATGCCAACAGGAATCAGGCAAACAATAAAGATGGTGGCAGTGGGTTTAGTATATTACACCTAGGAAAAGGTGGGAATGAAGTCACCTGGAGACATCCCCTCCCATCAGCTTTATCATCCAATGCTTGGTTAGTGGAAATGCAGGCCCAATGTTTCCAGGACTTCCAACTCTTCAAGAGAAGTTGCAATCTCCAGTTTACATAAAAACTCCTGATTTTTTTTTTTTTTTTTTTTTTTAGACAGAGTTTTCCTCCTGTTGTCTAGGATGGAGTGCAATGGCCTGATCTCGGCTTACTGCAACCTCCACCTCCTGGGTTCAAGCAATTCTCCTGCCTCAGCCTTCCGAAGTAGCTGGGATTACAGGTGCCCATCACAACGCCCAACTAATTTTTTTGTATTTTTAGTTGAGATGGAGTTTCACTATGTTGGCCACGCTGGTCTTGAACTTCTGACCTCAGGTGATCCACCCACCTCGGCCTCCCAAAGTGCTGGGATTACAGGCATGAGCCACTGCGCCTGGCCAAATCTCCTGATTTTTAAAAGCATCCTCCTGTATTTTTTGTAACATTGTGCCATGCAAACAGTACATCTATAGACAGATTTGGCCCTCTTGGCCTCCAGGTTGTTTTCTTTGCATCAGAGGTTTGGTCTCATTCCCTGGGGCCTACAAGGTGTCCTTTAGACAGGGCCCTGGATACCTGCTCCCTATTCCCCTGACCTCACCTCCAGGTATGATCACACTTACTGATTGGGAAATAGTTATTTCCATTTCATGTGCCCTCAGACACAATCATGCAAACTTTTTCTACTTTGAACGTTGACCTAGCAAGCTTCAACTTGTTCTTTTTTTGTTTAGTTGTTTTTGATTGAAGATTTTTTTCCTATATTCAGCAGAAGTGTCCGAAGTGTGGATGTTATATATGGATTGGAACATAAGGTTCCTGTAACTTTAGAAAAAATAGAAAAACTCTATATTTAAGCAGTGCATATAGATATACGAATAACGCAATATTCTAAAACTTAATTCATTCAAAGATATGGCAGTGTGTTATAATACCATACTAATTATAAATCTTGGGTAAAATTGATACTTCTGAAATACCTAAAGCCTTGCATATGACGAATAAATAGAGTCTAGGAATATGTAAGTTACCCATTTTCAAATTTCTAAAGAGATGCCATGTGGCAGGGATTATCAACTTATTCTATGTAGCCCTTAAAGGTGGAATTTTGGCAAGAAATAGCTGAGAAATGGATTAGAGTTAGAAGGAATCTCATAACAGTACTTCTGAAACACAGGAACACACTGCTTCAAGAAGCAGTGAGTTCTGTCACTAAAGAGATTCAAATGACACTACCATGGTATGGAAGCAGCAAATGGTACCTCAGGGACCTCAGTCCATCAAATAATATACAAGTTCCCTTCCAAACCTGATGTTAAGAATTTGATGAGATTAAAATTCATAAACAAGGCAAAGAAAATCTTCCACTAACAGTAATAAAGAAGCAGGAACTGAAAAAAATATATAGTTGAATGGAAGCATTAAATCAAGAAAAAACAGTCATTATATAAATTAGTATAAAGTTTTAAGTAACATCCATTATTTCAGTTACTTTCCATACTTTATAATCATGATGTAGCATTTTTTAATTATAACCAATTGTATAGCTAAAGGCCCCCGGGGCTAAGTGACTAGCCTAAGGTCATAAGGCAGTTAGCATTTTCATCATGAATTAGAAGTCAGCACTTTGACTCTGAGCTAATAATGAGTTTCTTTTATTATGCATTTGAATTGTTATATATTCCAAATCAGGAGTATACTTTGTGATAGGGTTTGGCTATGTCCCCACCCAAATCTCATCTTGCACTGTAGCTCCCATAATCCCCACGGGTTGTTACAAATCAGAAAGCATTGCAAAAGCAATACAGGGTGAGTGATAAGCTAAGAAAAGGATAGGTGCAACAAATATTTACTAAATTCCCACTCCAGACTGGGTCATATATTGTACCTTTATTTATTCTCACAGTAACTGCATGAGTGGCCATTAATATCATCCCTTTTTTTATAGATTTAGAGAAGTTAATTAGCTTGTTTACAGTTATACAATTCCAAAGGATCAGAGTTGGAATTTTTTACCTCTATTGTAAAACTAGCTCAGATTATTTCAATTGAAATATGACAAAAGGCCAGGCATGGTGGCTCACACCTGTAGTCCCAGCTATTCAGGAGGCTGGGATGGGAGGATCACTTGAGCCCAGGAGTTCAAGTTCAGCCTGGGCAACAGAGCAAGACCTCTATCTCTAAAAACAAAAAACAAAGCAACAACAAAAAAAGAGAAGAAAAAGCAAGAGGTAATCTATTTAGACTTACTTAGGAGACCTGGTACTTATTGCAACAATCACAGGGATGTTTTGTACCTTCCTGTGATTCTGTTTCCTTATTTACAACCCAAAGATAGCTTTATTTGGATCACAATGCATTTGTTATTAGTAGTAGTAGTAAAACTAGTCATTTTTAATTCATAGATATTCTACTATGCTCTTATTTTTGGAAACAAAGATGATTTATATGTTACAAACACATGAGATTAGGAACTAATTATTGATATACACCAGGTGCAGCTGTGTCCTCCACAAACTTTTTCCCTTTTTTGGTCATGAAACTGTCATGATTTTTCTTTAAACTAATAATAATAATATTTCATTTCCTGTGCACCTGCAAAAGAAAGTCTAACCATTTGTTAAAAATAAATTTGAATTTATTTTTAATTTGTTTAAATGAATCTATGTTGTTAATGTCTTATAGGTACAGGGCAAAATTCAGATGAGACTTTCATTAGAAGATGAAAGAAAACACAATTATTTAAAAGAATTGGGAATGTAATTCGTATTTTTCTTTGTCAATTTAAAATACTCTGCCAAGCCACCATTCTGTCAATGGATAATATCTGCTGTTTATTGTGGGCCTACTGTGTCTCTGGCTTTCTGCTAGATGATTTAGGTATATGAGGAATATTATCTTTATGTCTCATAGGACAGCAGCAAAGGTCACCCAGCTGATCCATCTAAATCCCAAAAGACTTGACAGATGAGAAACAATGAGAACCCCCAGTGATGGCCTAGATGGGTTTTTCACATCAGACTCTTTATGGAGCAACTAAACATTTAACTTAATTTGTCTTTAAATCAGAAATTCTGAAAATGGAAGTGAAAAGGCTAGCTGATAGAATTTGCCAGCATTACTGATTCCCAGGGAGCAGAATTCACAAATTTGCAGCACAATGCTCATTTATTAATTTGGCTGCCTGGAACAGCCTTTCTTTTTCTTTTTGTTTCAGCAATTGCTTCTTTCTCCTACTGCCCTGTCTTCTCAGCAGCATCCAAAGCACCCTACACTTAGCCTATCATTTCATGTTTTCATTGTATTGCAAATATATTTTATGTGTCTGTCTCTACAATTAGGCTCTGTAGGAATAGCATGTTATTTTCTTCAGCATCTGCCCCAGCACCTAGGAATTAAAATGAATGAGTGGATGAATGGATGGCCACCTGGATGGGTGCATTGCAAAATGATTTCAGGGCCCCAAACTACTCAAATAACAACTCCTTCCTTTGCCCAGAGAGGCTGGAAAAAAGTTAAATGTGACAACTGAGTAGAAGAGATCTGGATTTGTAATGCTGGCTTGTATCTTACTGATATTTTCTCCAATAAATGAACCTGTTGTGATTTCACTGCTTGGTGGAGTTCTTAACAGCCTTTCAATACCTTTGTTTTAATGGCTCAAAAGAAGTTGTTACAGTGTTTGCAATGAATGCAAATTATGGATCCATAATCCTAAGTGTCTCATAAAGAATCTCACTAAACAGTTATTGTACCTATACAATAGCATCTCTTATGAAATCCCAGTGAATCAGCTTTAAACAAAACCATTGTCGCCCAAGTCTGCAGTGTGAAATTTTATGAGAAACTCAACTGGCTTTTACTCCCCTACCAATCAACACTCTGCATAATGGGGAAAAAGCCAGAATATAGAAAATGAGGCTGGTAAAGACTGGCACTTTGAGATAAATAATGCTTATTTTAGCTAGATAGCAAAGCTATTTTGTTTAATTTCTTCTGTCCAATACGTACTTCGTATGGGGAGAAAATTACATCCTCATGGAATCAACAGCAACCAAAGAGATTATTTTTAAATATGTTACGTATATTTTAAAATAATACCTTACCCTCATTTTATGTTTCAAAGCTTACAAAATCCTTTTAAATTTGTATTATTTCATTTCATCCTCATAATAGTCTTGTGATTCTGGCTTCTTGTTATTGTTGTCATGTTATGTATGAGTAAACAGATTCAGAAAATACCTGGCTCAGGGAATGTTAGTGCCTCCTCCCAATAGCTCAGACTGGAAAACCAGAAAGTCTTGTATCTTCCCTACCATAGCTGTTTGACATCAAATGTGTTACTCTTTGTGAAATTGCTTTCATAGTTGTCTCCTTTTCTACCTCCATTGTCATTGCCTTACATTTTGCCTCACACAGTACCCAGTACACAGCAGGTACTCAATGAATATTTGTTGAGTGAGTGAGCCAGCAAGTCCTCTGAGGCTGTGGAGGTTACTCTTTCAAATGATCCTCTCCATGCCCATAAAAGTGCTCTTTTTAGTGTACACATTTGATGTATATGATTCCTCTGATCAGTATCACCAATCTCACAGAAAGAAAAAATAATAAAATTTCATTTGATCACATGAAGGGCTTTCCAAGATCTGCCTCTGATGGCCTGTTTAGCTCCATCTCCTGCCACTTCCTTGTTCTTCATGGTTGTTTCATCCTGAAGTGGAAACCACTCTAGCCCTGATGTGCACCAGGTTCTCATAGAGGAAATCAAACACCAGTTTAAGTTTGTTCTTTGAAGGTTTCCCTGACTCTAACAAGCAAACCCATCAGATCCTTCCCTTAACATATCATTGACTTTGAATACTTTATCTCATTGCATTATATATGTTGCTTACCTATTTCCCTCTGAAATTTAAATTCCTAGAAACTCGCTCTCCCTTTCTAAATCGTTGTGTCACTACCAGCACAATGCTTGAAGGAGGACTAAACATTTTAAATAATTTTTAAAAGTTAGTTAGAAAAAATGAGTGAATGAATGCCAAGCAGTGGATCCATGCCACCTGACTGCTCGACATTTCCTTCTTCAGATAACCACTCTTTTCCACTTCATATTCACTCTTTTTAGACCATGTGATTAGCATTCGTCCCATGGATGAGGCGGGCAGGCACAGGCTCAGGCCTGGACAATCAAAGCATGATGTTCTCTCTTCCTAGCTTCATGGATGAGCTCTAAGGTGAACAGTTGGACCAACCAGACCCTTGATGTGGATATTGGTCAACAGTGTCAGAAACAGTCTTTGTATTAGTCAGGGTTCTCTGGAGAAACAGAACCAATAGGATGGATAGGAGATAGATAGATAGATAGATAGATAGATAGATAGATAGATAGATAGATAGATTTTTAAGAGGAATTGTCCCACATGATTATGGAGGCTTAAAAGTCCCACAATAAGCTTTCTGCAAGCTGGAGAACCAGGGAAGCCAGTAGCATGACTCAGTACAAATCCAAAGGCCTGAGAATCAGGCAGACTGCCGGTGCAAGTTCCAGAGTCCGAAGACTAGAGAACCCAGAGTTCTAATATGCAAGGACAGGAGAAAATGGGATCCTGGTTCCAGAAGATAAAAAGAGAGCAAATTCACCTTTCTTCTGTCTTTCTGTTTTATCCAAGCCTTCAACCAATTAGATGCTGAGTGTCCACACTTAATGAGGGTGGATCTTTCTTACTCAATCTACTGATTCAAATGCTAGTCTCTCCTGGAGACCCCCCTCACAGATATACCTAGAAATAATGTTTTACCAATTAGTTGGGTATTCCTTAGTCCAGTCAATTTGACACCCAAAATTAGCCATTGCAGTCTTCTTCTGGGATCTCCAGGCATCAAGGTCAATGACTGGAACTGCCGTTCTGCTCACCATGGAGACAGCCTGCCTGAAAATGAAGCTTGCACTGAGGAGAGGAAAGCAAAGCAGAGGCATGGAGAAAGCCTGGTACAGATGGCCCTGTTGAGGTGACTTGTTCTTGAGAGCTGTGCCAGAAATCTTCAAAATTTCAACTACATGAACCAACGTAGTGTCTTCTCCTTTTCTAAAGCTACTTTGCACTGGATTTCAGCCACTTGCAACAGAAAAAGCCTTGACTAATACAGTGGTCAATATCAAAATTAATTAACAAAATAAGCAAAATCAAATCAGGTTACCCAACTCTATAAGAAGTGTCCTTTCCGCCCTATATCACTATCTCTCTATTTTAACAACAGGCTGGAATGAAAATATTAAGAAGGCAGAGTGTTCCTGATCTTTTATTTCCCTACAATGAAATCTTGAGTGACCTTGCTGAACATTTTAAAAGGTTCAAAGAAAAGCAGATGGAAGATTAGTAGTGTAAAATGGCAAATACCAATAGCTCCTTAATCATAAAAGCATCATTGCAAACTTTATAATAAAATGCATTTAATAAGACAGAATCAATAACAGTGCATACTTTAATTGTTCAAAACTTAGGCGAGAATGAGGACCTGTTTAGCTATTGCAAGAGTGAGCAAGTAAGACAAAGAAATAAACCCAGAAGCCCCCTTTATTCTCTAGGGTGACTTCCCATCTCAGCTTTCTGCTTCCACTGCAGACTTCCCTGTCTATCACTAGCAGAGAGTGAATGGGAATTTATGTCCATCATAAAATGCTGTCCAATAGGTAGTTTTATAAGATTTATACACATACATTAAGTCTCTCTGTCCTTTGCCATGTACCTCCAATAAACCTCATGGTTCTCCCTCGTCATTTCATGCCAAATGAAAAGTGGTAATATTACCAGATTTGTAGTTAATTATCATGAAATATGACTCCTAATGATTTAACATCTTTGTTAAGAAGTCATGGTAACATGCAGTACAACGCTGAAAAACATCATTAAAGCTATCATTTATCCATGACATTTACATTTTGCTCACAGTCAAACAAAAGTTAATTGACAAAGCACATGTATACAATATTTATTGAGAAAATAGCTCTCTTTCTTGCTGCCAGTTAGTTTAGCGTATTAAAATTTTATTTATAGGATCTAACTTTTCTTATTCTTTTAATGACCTTGAAAGTGAATTATGTTTCCTTCCCCTTACATTGAATTTATGGGAAAGTAACCCTCCCTTGACAAAGGAGCTCTAAGCTGATACAAGAGAATTGCTTCACATTTCATTTCTCTGATGAGCAAACATGTTGTAGGAATATGGCATGGAACCGTACAAAGCTTGACTAGGGAAATGCAGTGTAAGTTCTCTTTTTTCTCTAAATAACAAGTGCTTTTAGGGAGAGTTCACTGTAGTTCTCTCTTCTCTAATATGTATCTCCAACCCATGCCTACCCCTCAAAATATTTCTGTGTTCTTCAAATTTACCAAGAAAAATATAATAGCAGCACTAGCTTCTGAGGGATGTGAAATACTGCAGATTCAGTAGTCTGGGCCATCAGAATCCAGATCTAAGAAATTTTACTCCATCTGATGTCTACTTAGATGATTCGATCTGATGAACTTTGTCTTCTTGGCTAGAAATAAATGTGCTATTTACTAAATGGCAACCTTACTTCACCCCACTATATAAAACAGAACCCACTTCTCTCTCTCCAGCCTACTCACCCTGTGTTATATCTTCATAACCCTCGTCTCCATCTGGCATATAAAACATATCTTATCTTTATACCTTTGTTTATTCTCTGTTCTCCTCTCCGCCTCCAATGAGAATGTAAGTTCCCCGAGGGCAGGCTCTCTGTCTTTGTGTATGTTTCCAGACTTTAGAAGAGAGTATTCAATAAATATTTTCAGACTAAATACATGATATGATAAACCTGGAGAATCATGTTGTTAGTTCTCAAGGACTTCCTTATTCAAGAAGCATGGTTTAGGGTCAAACCATATTTATAAATTAATTTCATGGTAATTTCATTCTATACCCAAGCTTCTCAAAGATATTTCAAGATCCAACACATTACTCACTGATTTTATTAAATTTTCTTTTTCTTTTCAATCCATAACACTTACATGATCTCTTCTCAAAAACCCTACAAAATTTCTCTTCTTTGCCTTCCTCAACTCTGATGAATTTCTTACCTCCATCTGTTTCCCCACCCCTTTCTCTCTCAGCATTTTAAAATATAGTTGAATTTTACATTTTTTTTCCAAGCAAGAAAGACTCCTTCCTTTACGCAGGTGAAAGGGGTGGAGATGGGGTAGTAATTGGGCTGGAAATTACAGGATAGTCTTTGGAAGAATGAAAAAATAATTTATGATACTTTTTGATTAATCATTTAGAATTGCCACATATGTACAAATAAATGCAACCCCCCCCCCCCCAAAAAATGGAAAACTACACCTTAAAGCACTTTAAAAATAAAGAGTCAGAGAAACCTAGCTTTCATAGTAGGAGCTTTTGTTTTTCTAAACAGAATATATTGACAAATTCAAAACATCATAATGCATGACCACTGCCATACATTGAAATGCAAGTTATTTGATATTAATAAGGATATTTATTCTTTGGCTACATACCTAAAACCAGTACAGGTTCTAGCTCATGATGTGTTAATGAGGTGAAACATGTACCCTCCCATGAGTTTTAGAGAAATGGCAACAGCATAATTAAAATCTATAATTAATAACAGACCAGCAAAATTCAACAATGAGATTGAAAACTTCATATTGAAGTACAGTTTTCAAAAATTTAAATACATTGCTGTCATACGAATATAAATTGCATGTGTCCAAGATTGATTTAACTCTCTGATGGAACTAGCATGATGATAAACTAGTTCAAAGGAAATCTGAGCCACTGAGTATGCATTGGCTTTAAGGAAATGTGGAAGTAGATAGCTAAGATAGATACAAAACTAGCTTTTGCTCTAATGAACAATTAAACAATAACCTTTGAGGTTATCTTTCTACCAGACAAACTTCACTTACATTTCTATTAGACAAAATTATTTGTATCACTCTTAATTTCCTGCAATCCAGTCTTTACCTTTAGAAGAATATGAAATATCTAAACCCAAGGAAACTAGTAAAATAGCTACCCAGAAAATGAAATTATCATTGGGCAGGCCTGTTAACTAATACTCCAGTGTGACAGTGAAAGAACATGTAGTCATTCTTTTAACTATTTCCAAGTTTTGTAGTATTATTTTCTTAACATTAGCCACAAAAATAGAAGAAATGGACCAAACCCGCTGCCATCAGCAAACCAGTGTTAAAATATGACAGACTATAAACTATATTATAATTTCATTAAGATATCATTATCAATGTAACTATTATTTAAATATCAACAAAATAACTATAGTTTATTAAGCATTGTCTTTGTGCCATTTATGTTTGTATATAAAAACCATAGGTATAGTTCTTCCCATTTGACAGATGATGAAAATGGCAGTCATGGGGCTTAACCTATGCAAGGTTATACAGCCAGTGGTAGAATTATTAACTCACTTTTCACTTATCTCCTTGCTTTATTGCATCAGAGTAACCACTGGGCTACCTACAGCATACATTTCATAGACAACTCAGCAAAATTTTCTCAGCAAAATGAAGGGGCCAGAACTCTGATAATCCCTAGTCAGGTAATGTAGCCAAAGACAAAATTTCATCCCAGATCTGAAAATACAGAAGGGAAAAGATGACACTATCAAAGACTGCAAATATCACAGAAAGAGAGAAAAATAGATTTCATGTATTTTCCTCACAGATGAACACATTTTTACCTATGGAAACTCCCCACCTCCCCAACACAAAAAATTTAAACCTCACCTGAATTGATGTGATCAGTCCATTAGCTATAAAACTATTAATTTAAGAAGACTACAAGAACAAAGGGAATTTATTCAATGACAATACAGGAATACAATGAGCTGACTCTAAATGGAGAGACAAGATATTTAATCCCTAAATCTAGAAGAGGTAATTTGGCAGGAAAACAATCTGATTTGTTCAATAAATAAACAGCAATCGCAGTAATGGTACAGGGAGGGAGGCTGAGAATGAGACAGAAAGCACAGAGGGAAACTTATAGATTTAAAAAGGCACAAGATATCTTGATTCAAACAAACTATGTAAAAAAGGTACAATCAAAAAATGAATAATAACTGTTATATCAAGGAAAAGAAATTTAATATTAATTTTTCAGTGCTATATTTGTATTGTTTTTTAACTATTCTGTATTTTAGAAATATATATATGGTGATATTTACAGGTCAAATGATATACTGAGAATTGCTTCAGAATAATCCAGGGACCAGGAAAATAAGGGAGAGGGTACAGATAAAGCCATTTAGGAAACGAGATGATCATTGTTGAAGCTATATAATGGGTATATGGGAGTTTATTATCCTATTACTTCTACTTGTGCATATAGTTGGCATTTTCCATGATAAAATGTTGGAAGAGAACTCACTGGGTTGTATACAGACAAACAAGTAAAGCAATGAAATAATTTTTATAATTTTTTTTGATATGTATTTTTTCTTTTTTTTTTGTTTGCTGTTGTTGTTGTTTGTTTCGAGACAGAGTTTCGCTCTTGTTGCCCAGGCTGGAGTGTAATGGCATAAACTTGGCTCACTGCAACCTTTGCTTCCCAGGTTCAAGCGACTCCCCTGCCTCAGCCTCCCGAGTAGCTGGGATTACAGGCGTCTGCCACCACGCCCAGCTAATGTTTTGTATTTTTAGTAGAGATGGGGTTTCATCATGTTGGCCAGGGTGGTCTTGAACTCCTGACCTCAGGTGGTCCACCCACCTTGGCCTCTCAAAGTGCAGGGATTACAGGTGTGAGCTACTGTGCCTGGCCTTATACGTATTTTTCTAAAAGAGGCAGCTAGAGCCTTTTCTATTCCATAAAGAATATCTGTTAACTTAAAGTTTTAACTCAGTTTTACCAAACTCATTCTTTGTCACAAGTGGCTAGAGAGGCAACCCTAAAATTACTTCAAGTTCAAGATTAATTAGGGTCTGTGGTTGATATGGTTTGGCTCTGTGTCCCCACCCAAATCTCATATCAAATGTAATCCTCATAATCCCAATGTGTCAAGAGCAGGACCAGGTGGAGATAGTTGGATCATATGGGCAGTTCCTCTATTCTGTTCTTGTGATAGTCAGTGAGTTCTCACGAGATCTGATGATTTTATAAGTGTCTGGCATTTCTCCTGCTCGCACTCATTTCGTCCACTGCCCTGTGAAGAAGATGTCTGCTTCTTCTTTGCCTTCTGCCATGATTGTAAGTTTGCTGAGGCCTCCCAGCAATGCAGAACTGTGAGTCAATTAAACCTCTTTCCTTTATAAATTACCCAGTTTTGGGTATTTCTTCATAGTGGCGTGAGAAAGGACTGATACAGAAATTGGTACTGGGAGTGGTGCACTGCTAATAAAGATACCCAAAAATGTGGAAGCAACTTTAGAACTGGGTAACAGGCAGAGGTTGGAATAGTTTGGAGGGCTCAGAAGAAGACAGGAAGATGTGGGAAAGTTTGAAACTTCCTAGAGACTTGTTGAATGGGTTTTGACCAAAATGCTGATAGTGATATGGACAATGAAGTCCAAGCTGAGGTGGTCTCAGATGGAAATGAGTAACTTATTGGAAACTGGAATAAAGGTGATTCTTGCTATGCTTTAGCAAAGAGACTGGCAGCATTTTGCCCTTGCCCTAGAGATCTCTGGAATTTTGATCTTGAGAGAAATGAATTAGGAAATCTGAGGGAAGAAATTTCTAACCAGCAAAGCATTCAAGATATGATTTGGGTGCTTTTAAAAAGCATTCATTTTTATGCATTCACAAAGATATGATTTGGAATTGGAACTTACATTTAAAGGGAAGCAGAGCATAAAAGTTTGAAAAATTTGCAGCCTGACAATGCGATAAAAAAGAGAAACTTATTTTCTGAAAAGAAATTCAAGTTGGCTGCAGAAATTTGCATAAGTAATGAGGAGCCAAATGTTAATCAACAAGACAATGGGGAAAATGTCTCCAGAACATGTCAGAGGTTGTCACAGCAGCCCCTCCCATCACAAGCACAGAGGCCTAGGAGGAAAAAATGGTTTCATGGGCCAGGCCTAGGGCCTTGCTGCTTTGTGCAGTCTTTGGAATTGGTGCCTTGAGTCCCAGCCATGGCTAAAAGGTGCCAATGTACAGCTCAGGCCATTGCTTCAGAGGGTGCAAGCCCCAAGCCTTGGTTGGCAGCTTACATGTGGTGTTGGGCCTTGACAACAAGTCAAGAATTGAGGTTTGGGAACTCTGCCTAGATTTCACAGGGTGTATGGAAATGCCTGGATGTCCAGGCAGAAGTCTGCTGCAGGGGTGCAGCCCTCATGGAGAGCCTCTATTAGGGCAGCATGGAAGGGAAATGTGGGGTTAAGAGTCCCCACTGGGGCACTGCCTAATAGAGCTGTGAGAAGAGGACCACCATTCTCCAGACCCCAGAATGGTAGATCCACTGACAGTTTGCACTGTGGGCCTGGAGAAGCCACAGACACTCAATGCCAGCCCATGAAAGCAGCCAGGAGGGAGGCTGTACTCTGCAAAGGCATAGGGCTGTAGCTGCCCAAGGCCTTGGGAGCCCACCTCTTGCATCATTGTGATTTGGATGTGAGACATGGAGTTAAAGGAGATAATTTTGGAATTTTAAAGTTTAATGAGGGCTCTATTGGATTTCAGACTTGCATAGAGCCTGTATCCCCTTTGTTTTGGCCAATTTCTCCCATTTGGAATGGGAGCATTTATCCATTGCCTGTACCCACATTGTATCTAGGAAGTAACTAACTTGCTTTTGATTTTACAGGCTCATAGGCAGAAGGGACTTGCCTTGACTCAGATGAGACTTTAAACTGTGGACTTTTGAGTTAATGCTGAAATTAGTTAAGACTTTGGGGGACTGTTGGGAAGATATGATTGGTTTTGAAATGTGAAAAGGCATGAGATTCCACCAGGGGCAGAATGATATGTTTTGGCTCTTTGTCCCCACCCAAATCTCACCTCAAGTTGTAATACCTATAATCCCTACATGTCAAGGGTGGGACCAAGTGGAGGTAATTGGATCATGGTGGCAGTTCCCCCATGCTGTTCTTGTGATAGTGAGTGAGTTCTCACAAGATCTGATGGTTTTATATGCATCTGGTATTTCTCTTGCTTGCACTCACTTCGTCCTGCCACCCTGTGAAGAAAGTGCCTACTTCTCCCTTGCCTTCTGCCATGATTGTAAGTTTCCTGAGGCCTCCCTAGCAATGCAAAACTGTGAGTCAATCAAACCTCTTTCCTTTATCAATTACCTAGCATTAGGTATTGCTTTATAGCAGCATGGGAACGGACTAATACAGAGGCCATACCACCCTAAATGTGCCCAATCTCATCTTATCTTGGAAGGTAAGCAAGGTCTGCCCTGGTTAGTACTTGCATGGGAGATATTTAGGAAAACTCTGAATGGGATATATTTGAAAACAAGGTCCAAGGTAAGAAGTCTTATAGTAAAAGTGTTTTGGAATAAGCATCGGTAGTTAACCTGGCTGAATTTTATGCCTAATGAAGACAAAGGAAATAACTTGTGCTAAGTGTTCTACCATTAAAATTATCCTAATGTGAAAGGAGCCCAGCTGGTACATATAGCAGCCTTAGATTTCTCTTCAGAAAGACACACCAATGTCCATAATTCCACATTGGCAACTCTGATCCCTTGGCTTCTGTAGCAAAAATATGGACTCTTCATTTTGCAAAAAGATTTGTGGTTTTAAAAATTACAGAAAAAGGAAAATAAGTTAAAAATCATGTATAGTTCCAAATGCTTAACTGAGATGTCTGCAGAATAAATATATGATATTTACTCTGTAACTATTGCCCCAACATTTAATTTTTAAATTATATAAAATAAAAAATAAAAGTTTGCATTCTTGTTTTCTTTTCACCTCTCCATTCACACATTTAAATGGCTCTGTTTTATGTTTGCTGTACCAAGCAGTGCTGAAGCAAATATTCTTACCCAATCATCTTTATGCATTTGTGCTGTTATATCCCTAAGGCAGCATTGTTAAACTCCTTATTATAAAATTTAGAAAATAAAGTAATAATCATTTAAATGATGTAGTTAACACTGACACATTTTATTAAACTGAGTTAGTTTTACAAATATAATTCAGATTTCTGGGCTTTGAAAACTTGCCTCCCTGCTTCTTTCATTTCAACAAATATTTATGGAGTGTTTTCTCTGCTAGGCACTGTGCAGCATCATCAAAAGATGAAAGGTGAAGTCCTTGACCTCAAGGCTTGTGAATTGTACTTAGGTCCTTAGATGTAATTATCAAAAGAAAATTTTATTATCCTCATGTTGATCCTAAGCCTAGAATTTGTCAATTTTTTTGCACTGGATTACATAAGATGATACCTAAAAAGCCCTTAGCATAGGGTCTGCCACACGGTAGGTGCTCAAAAGATGTTACCGTTTACCATTATCATCATCTTCATGAATACCACCATCATTATGAATTACTATTTGTAGATAGAACTAATTCTAAACTACCCCAATATAAGAAGGTTCTCAGGAAATTGAAATGAATAAATCCCAGTAGAAGTATTATCATGGTTGTGAATTGCTATATGAACTCATATTTTACATTTTTGTATCAATTTCTCACCAACTTGTTCAAGTTTGTTCAAGTTATTACATTCGAAAAACACTGCTGTGTTGTGTTCTTGGAGTCCGGTATTGCATTACTAATCGATGTGTGGACAACGAATTGCACTTTGGTGCTTAGATCTGCATTCTTTGAAATCAAGCTGCAGCCCTAACTTCTCAGCCTGGGTATGACTGAGAGTCCATTTTAGCAGTCATGGCTTCTGTAGAAAGCAGCCAGGCCAAGCAGCCCAGCTTTCCTGCAAATCCCTGGTGTTCTCCGAGATGCCTCTCCAAAGGTCATGTGGGTAATTGTAAAGAAGGCAGCAATGAGGGTTCAAAATGCCACAACCTTTTTGTTCATGTGTGTCTCCCAGGACTATTTAGAAGTTTCCTACACCCTGCAAGAAGCCCCATATGTAAGCCATTAACAACATAGAAGAAAATATATTTTAAAGTTGCTCATAACTCGTACCTTCAAGTTTCCACTAACTATCTATTGTGGGATTTAAACAAAAAACTTAATTTCTTTTTTATTACCATTGAAGAAACAGAACCCTACTTCAGTACAGATATTGCCTATTTTGAATGCACTTCAAGTGCACAGAAATGGAATAGCCAGACTGCAAGGCGAAAGCAGGGCATGCGGAGCAACCATTTCACATTCAGGAAAAGTTTACAAAACACTGTGACACATGCAAAACAAGGTCAGAGGTAAGGACTCTCACACTATGTGTTTTGGAATCAAAATCACTACTTCATTTGACTGAACTTAAGTGTAAAGAAGACCAACAAGATAACTGATGCAAAGTGTTCTTCTGCTATTACAGTACTGCTATTGAAGACAGAAATGAGTTGATAGACTTGGTATGGAGAGTAAGTGAAATCACACGTGTTTATAGAACACCATCCCTCCCCAGAGAGTTAATAACACATAATCATGATGTCAACATCATGGGATTGTCAGGGAGGTAGTAGGTGAGATAATGGACTGCTGTTGCTACCTGTTTTATCATGTGTACATTGACTTCTATTACCATTTCAGTAGCTCTTGGAAGACACCTGAGACCAGGATAAGTTAAGCCAAGTTCTCAATGACTCAGGGCTAGTGAAAAGCAGGACTGGGAGGGATCTAGACTCAGCATCCTGCTCAAGTCTTTCCACATACCCTCATTCGGCTACTGCATCCTGTTCACTTTTCTATCTGATCTGTCAAGACAGGAAACAGTCATTTGCCTCTCCATATCAAGTAAGAACCTGTCCTCCCCTGAAGTTGGGTTGGGTGTGTCATTTAGTCTTATTTTCATAATGAGGATTCCACTCCCTTTACTCCTTCCTTATGACCTATCCCTAAGTCTGCCACAGTCCCTTTCTGGGTATGATTCAGGGGCAAAAGCCTTTATCCTTCAGAACTCCATAGCTCAGAACATAATATATGCATTGTTAGGCATCACAAAGGCAGAGTATGTTTTATAACTGTAACATCACTGCAGTATTTCAATATACCTTGCTATCACTGGGACCCTGAGGTCTTTTATTCTGTTGTACATATATATTTGTCACCATTCTCAGAATTTTATTAGTATAGTTTATTTTTTTCTTCCTGAATGCTCATATTAAAAACTATACTGTTTATTTTCTTCCAAGTTCTCTAATTCATCACCACAGAAGGACCTTAACAAATTAGAAAAGCGAACAGAAATCCCACTGCTTCGGAGATTCTCATCACTGGGTCTGCAACTCACCTCCCCACACACACCTCTTTTCTCCTCCTTTCTTCTTCCTTTCATCCTTCCTTTTTCTGAGGCTTAGAAAATTTAAGTAACATACCCCAAATTACCCAGCTAGACAGTCTAATATAAGTTATATTCCATCATGTTATACTAGACTGCTTCTCATCTGATTGTCTAGGGACTAAATCCTCTATCAAAAGTGTTGTCTGTGGACCAGCAGCATCAGAATCACCAGAGAGCTTGTTAGAAATGCGAGACCTCAGGCCCCAGCCTAGAACTTCTGAACCAGAGTCTGCATTTTCACAAGATCACAGGTGATTCCAAACATTAAGTTTGAGAAACACTGGTATAGGTCATAGGAACCTATTTAAGAAATATTCAATCTTTCTTGCTACCCAGAAGAACTCTGTCAGTTCACCCATCCCCTACATTACTCAAGGTTAAAACCTCATTCATCAGCACCAATCCTTCAATCAGAGAGATTTTATTTATTTTGCTGGTAAATGGATCGAGGCGGGTCGGCATTTGATCAAGTTTTTCACAATGAGACATCAGAGAGGTCTGCTGAGGACCTTGGGAAAAGGATTTCTTGCTTTTTATAATGAGCCATATAGGAAGAAACTGTATGTCTTCTACCAGTAGATATTATGGTATCTTAAGATGATAGGAACTGTGGCAGTCATCTTGCAACCATGATGGGATGGTTGCCAGGGGCAAATCTAACTGGTTGAAAATAGCAGGGAAGAAATATGGAAGTTGTCAAAGCCACCCCATCTCAAGATTCCTTGCTCTTTGAGATAACAAATTTTGCTTAACGTTTAAGCTAGCTGAGTTGGGAGGTTACTTGCAGCCAAAGGCATTCACACTGATACCAATTATATTTTTCTTCTGGTAATAAATGTGTTACAAGAAGCAATATCAGCATGTCTGTTAAAGCCAAGATAAATTACACCAATCACTGAGTGCATTGAAAGACTATTAGTTTGTCCAGATTAGCAATTTATAAATTAGACTTTAAAATTCCTTTGTCTCTTCTGGCAAAGTTTTGTCTTCCATCACCTCTTCTCTTCCACATCTTTCTCCCTTTATTCTCATCTGCTATCTTTTTTTTTCAGTGAACTATTTTGAAATATATATACTTTAATGCTTTTTAGATAATTATATTTGATTTATACTGAAAATACACCATAGAGAGTAGGTGACAGACCAGGAAGAGTGAAACTGAGAAGTTGAGAGAAGAAAGGGCCCCATATTTCGGTGCAATTACTTGTTAGTTTTTGTGTAGCCTCCTGATAACTTTATGATAAGACTTACTCATCTCTGTTTTTCAATCTTGGTCATTTGGAAACATAATTAATATTTTGTAAAAGTTTTCAAATAACTGGTGAAAATTAGTTCTTAGCAAAGGTGATCAATGATATTTTTAATTGACTTTTTATATCACATATATGATATTCTATTAAGAAAAGTTTTGTAACACCCACCTCCTCAATTTCTGATCCCATATTTATTAATGACCTAAATGTAACATGGTTCTCAGGATGCCCTGCTTTCACCTTGCATTCTCACTATAAGTTTCTGTGCATTTGAAGTGCATTTTAAAAATCAATATCCATGTTAAAATTGGGTTCTGTTTCCTTCAATGATAGTGAAGGGAGTTTAAAGTGTTTCCATATTTCCCACTGGAGATTTGTGAGCCACACATGGCCTGCTGGGAGCTCAGGAACCTTCAATGCTAAGAGACAGGCCTGAGCCTCGAGGTCTAACACAAGTCACCTCTGCCAGATAGAGCTTTGTGCCCTAAATATCACTTCCTCTCTTTATAAATCGCTCTATATGGACCCAAACCAAGTCAGGGATTTCAAACTTCCTTGAAAGTCTGTGCTTGCACTCCACCTAGAACTTACAGTCTTGAATGAAATGATCCACTTATTCAACAGAGGAGCATCTATCACCACCAAGTTGCATTTTGATCTAAAGTCTTCACATGCAGTAAATCTGATGACCAGTCTACTTTGAGTCTACAACTATATGTTTACTGGGTGCATAGCAAGATTTGCTAGATGCCATGGATATCCATTGCCATATTTCAGCCACAGGGCTCTTCTCAAAAGCAAATCTGATAATGTTAATACTAATTACCCACCTCCTTAAAATCTTCAAAGGACTCCCCATTGTTCTTAGGATGAAAACTATGGCTACAAGGTGCTGCATGTTGTAAATCAGAATTTCTCAGCTTTGACCATATGTTAAAATGACCTGGGAAGTTGCTTTTTTGTTTGTTAGTTTGCTTTTGTTGTTGTTGTTGTTGTTGTTGTGTATGTGTGCGTATGTGGTTTAGTTTGGTTTTTAAATAAAATATGGCAATGCCGTGGAGCCATCCCATGCCAACTAAATCAGAATGTCTAGGAGTGGGTCTGGGCATAGTTAACTTGTTACAAGTTCCCTATGGGATCTTCTAGCCTAATTCTTCACCCTTCAGCACCTCCCCCACCACAGCCACCCCAGTCTCCTTTTTCAATTATTGAATACCCTGGGCTGCTTCTTGTCTAAGGACCTTGTCCCACACTGCCTAGAATATGCCTCACGCCTTGCCATCCCACTCCTATAGGCCCCCTTATACCGCCAGACCTCATCTCCAGTGGTATTTCTTCCAGGAAGCCTTTCCTCAACCTTCCAGGATAGGTCAGAGGCCCCTTAAAAACTCAGAACATTCTGAATTTGTCCTTTGTTTCAGTTATCACAATGTGCCATTAAAATATTTTATTTCTGTGATTATTTGATTAGTGTTCATCTTTCTCAGTCCATGAGCTCAGTGAAGTCAGGGACAGTGTCTGCTTTACTTATTTTACCTCAGCACAAAGGAGAGCACCTAACACATGGTAGGCGTTGAATACCTACCTACTGAATCAATGAAACTCAATCAGTTCTGCTTACAGCACAACTTAAGGGAAATGTGGAAGAATGTTAGAATAGTTGAGTCCTTCCTACCACAGGACGTTAGTCTACTGTCCCATTGGTAGTACCACTGACATTAGTTGAGGATGAAATAGATGTGAGGTGAAAGACAGGAGTATCCAACAATGTTATTGTTTCTAGAGTAAGAACCAGGAGAAAGACTAACATCACTTTAGCAGAACAGGCTCTAACATTTCTCAGAACCTGTCTGTTGAAATGAAGAACAACATGCTCCAGCACAATCGGGTATTGAGCCACAGGAGTCTAACTGTAATGAGTTCAAAACACAGCCTCAGTCAGGCCAGACTCTTTCATCAAATAAATGGAACTTTTATTTGCAACCGAGCTCTCATCCTATTACAAATAGATCCTGATGGCTGTGTTCCAGTCTTATCTTTGTTTCCTAACATACAATACAACCCTTTTCTGATCCTGTTCACATTAGTTCTTTAAATGATAAACACCTTTCCCCATGTCTTCTTATTCTTACTAGTCATGAGGCAATGCTGCTTCATTAAACTCTTAGAACTATCTTAGCTCACCTCACCCTGAATAGAAGGATAAGGACCATGTAGACATCATTACAATAATAGCTACTGTTGTTTAGTGCTTATTTGCTAACAACCACTGTGATAAGTGCTTGGTATGTATTATCTTCAATCCTGACAACCTGGCCAGGTAGGTATTAGTATTTCCAGTTCACAGATAAAGAAACCAAAGCTCAGGGTAATGAAATACATTGTCCACAGTTGTGGACAGGTGGGGAAACAGAATTGGAGCATACTTTTTGTCAGAGTCTATGATTTGAATTTCCCCACCATTCACCATACACTATGTCCTGAAAGCACAACACCCAAATTGCCAGAGTCAATAATTGTATCCAGACACCCTAAGTACAGAGGGGAATTCAGTCACCTTAGCTACCCATACGGTCCCTTCCATCTCTAGGCCTTCAGAAGAAAACTGCCTTTTCCTCACCCTGAGATCTTTTATGTCTGGTCAGCTGTTTCCTTAAAAAGCCAAACTCATCTTCTTTGTTAGCTTTCATTTTCTTTGCAATTCATTGTAGAGAAAACATTCGCTTGGGTAGGTATATATATATGAAGGGGAGTTTAGTAAGTATTAAACATGATCACAAGGTCCCGCAATAGGCTGTCTACAAGCTGAGGAGCAAGGAGAGCCAGTCTGAGTTTCCAAACTGAAAAACGTGGAGTCCAATGTTTGAGGGCAGGAAGCATCCAGCACAGGAGAAAGATGTAGGCTCGTAGTCTTGGCCAGTCTCTCCTTTTTACCTTTTTTCTGCCGTTTTATATTCGCTGGCAGCTGATTAGATTGTGCCCATCAGATTAAGGGTGGATCTGCCTTCTCCAGCCCACTGACTCAAATGTTAATCTCTTTTGGCAACACCCTCATAGACACACCAGGATCAATACCTTGTATCCTTCAATCCAAACAAGTTGACACTCAGTATTAACCATCCCAGTAGGGAAGTTTAATTTTTAGAATCTCAGACAATACAGTGAATTGCCTTTAAGAGATGTCATGGTCAAGGGAACAGCATGAGCAAATGTAAAAACTTCCCACCAAAAGCACCAGGACAAGTCAAGACTAATTAGGATTAGGACAGTGGGAGCCAACAGAAAGGGGAATTGGATGGGAAGGTTGATTGGCAACTGTAGACTATTCCATATAAAATAGACTTTACCTAATGTATTATAAAATTGTTTTACTCCCCAAATTGGAAAAAATTAATTCCCCTCACTATAACCTTGAAATGATCACTCCCTACTTTTCAGCTTGCATACTGTATTGAGAAGTTATTTCTTCATTCTATGCCTTCAGGACCATGAATTCCTATTATCCACATAATAAATGTAAATGATGCATGTGTACAGTGCTGAAGAAAAAGGAAAGAACGGCCCTTAACAATAATCTTGGTGTCAGACATATTTCTGTATGTTAAGTGCTTCACAAGTTGACTATTATAAATAGCAAAAAAGACAGTTCCGAAAACAGTTTACTTATAATTGATTTGTGACAGAGAAACATTGACCTTATAAATCAGAATATTTGCCCTACATGTATCTTTTGAATAACTTCCAAGGAAATAGCCTCTTACAAAATAAAATTCTAACTATGATTTGAGTAGATGAGTCCAATATTCTGTTTGATATACACCAGGAGGAACATGAGGAGGACTTTGGGAAACTTTCCAATATTTTTGTGAAAAATATTTTAATGAATACAAAGAATCATAAAATGCTAATACATTGGGATGGCACTAAAGCCTCAAAATAGAAGTTTATTTTGAACCCACAGTTTTATGCATCTGTACACAATTTTCAAATTTCCCTTTTTTAGCAAATAATTATTTTCCTGATTAACTAATTAGACATTTTAGCAGACTTAAAGAATACAAAGGTTAAATACGTAACTGTTTAATGGTTACCATTACTGAAAAAAAATTGTGTTAATAGGGTTGAGTTCTCAAGCATGTGTTTCATTTTTTTTTTCTAAAAATATAATTCTGTGTTAGGCAATGCTTTATTATAAATGTTAGGAGTGGGTGAAGTGGGAACAGATCCCAGCTCTCCACTTTGAAATCTAGAACTTTACAGATGGAAATGAAGTATTTCCACATAACTGTTTCCCTCTTAACAAGAGCCTGTTTATTAATCATGTCCTAGTAAAGCACGGTGCCTTAACTATTCCTGGATGGGCTCACCCATGCTGGGCTATCATTGGTCTTAGGGTAGGGAAATCAGCTTGTCAGCTACCATAGATGAATAGGGAAGAGTAAGGCAGAGAGAACATCTCGTTCTGTAGAAATGTAGGGTTCACCTACCTTTCACATTCATATTCATTCATTCACCAAAGTACTCCTTCTTTTAACAAATATTTATTGAGCCCATAGTACATGTCAGGAAAAGAGCTATGCACATTATATGTATTATTGTTTATTCAACATCTAACAAATGCTTCTTGTGCTCCTACCATATGCCTGTGCTGTTTTGGAAACTGGTAAATAAGATAGACATGACTTTTGAGCTCACAAATCTTCTGTTTTTAGAAAGAGGTTGTCTGCTATGGTCTGAATGTTTGTGTCTCCACAAAATTCATTGAAACTTAATCACCAACTTGATGGTATTAGGAGGTAGGGCCTCTGGAAGGTAATTAGGTCATGAGAGTGGAGCCTCTATGAATGGGGTTAGCGCTGTTCTAAAGAGGCCCCAGACAGCTGCCTTACCCCTTCTACCATTTGAGGACATGGCAAGAGGATGCCTTCTATGAGCAAGGGACTGTACCCTCACCAGAAACCAAATCTGCTAGTGCTTTGATCTTGGAATTCCCAACCTCCAGAACTGTGAGAAATTTGGGTTGTATATAAGCCATCCAGTTTATAGTATTCTGTTATAGCAGCCAGAACAAATTAAGGCAGAGATTGGTCATTTGGGGTCTAGATTTTGTGGGGCCTGAAGCTTACACAGTTTTGGAGATCCAATTTACTGAAAAGAAGAAACAATTACAAAAACCAGTCTATGCCATTATAATGAGTTGTAAGACACGGTAGTGAAAGAATTTATAGGACACAGAGGTAGAACGGAAAAGGATGTGCTTAAATCTGGTGGTGAGAAGAAATCAGAAAAAATAACTGCACAGAGGAGGCATGCTCTGAGTAAGGTTTTGAAGAATGAAAAGGAGTTTTCCATATCAGGAAGGCACAAGGCTCAACATGGAGGCAAGACTGCAGAGTGTGTTTGGGGTACTATAAATATTCTGATTTTCTAGTACATAAAAATCAAGCAGGAGAGGCACCAAAGACAGAACTGATGACAGGCAGCTAAGAAGCTCTAATACCATTCCAAAAATTTCTATTTTTGCCCAAAAGGTATTTTTTATTTTATCTTTAGGTTATTGTATTGTAAAATTGACTTTTGTCCTTTGTTGTACGGTTTTATGAATTTTAACACACAAATAGGTTCATGTAACCACTACTACCATCAGGATGCAGAACAGTTCCATAACCTCAAAAAACTCCCTTTACACTCACATCCCCCCCTAACACCTAACCCCTGGCAATCACTCATCTGTTCTCCATCACTATATTTCTGTCTTTTTGTTAATATTGTATCAATGGCTTCATAGAATACGAGACTGGCTTCTTTCATTCTGCATAATACCTTCAAAATGCATACAAGTAGTTGCATGTATCAAAAGTTGGCTTTTTTAATTGCTGTGCAGTATTCCATCACATGGATGTCCAACTACTGTTGGAAGCCATTTGGGTTTTTTCTGGCTTGAGGCAATTATAAACAAAGCTACTGAAAACATTTGTGTACAGCAAAAAAGAAAAAAAAAAAAAAAAAAGACAGGCTGTGTCAGTGTGAGACCCTGAAGCTGGAGCTTCATTAACTTCAAGAGGAATCTGCCTCTGGAGTTCTACTGATGATCCAGTTCATAGTCCCCATTGGTGTCTCCCAACTCGGGGGTTGCCAACCATTGGAAATTTACCTCTTGGGGACTTAAAAGTTTAAGTATTGTAGAGTCTTTTAATAAATGCAAATTCTCCTAAATGAGACCAGAGCTTAAGGTGTTATTATCCTACAGGGGGCCTAATAGGTGCCAAATAAATATTGAATTAATTAATTAATTAAAGAGGTAAATGGAAGCCTCATTAGTGATGCCGAGAGTAGAAATGTGAAGAGAGAGGGAGTTTCAGGGACACTAAGTGAACACAAAAAATATAGAGAAGTCAGGTGCACAGAAAGTATGAATTGTCTTCTTCAGAAATCCCTTTAGGATCTGCCTGCCCAAGATGACAAGGTCACATCAAGGTCCTCAGTAATTATAATGACAGCTGCTCCAGAAAATCCTAAAAGACAGGAAGGTGGCCCCTAAGCACATAAACAAATCTCCACCAGGGACAATTTGCAGAAGAGATGATAATCTTTTCACTGATTATTCACTGTTGACTATCATCTTACTCAACAATTCCCCTGATGGCAAAGCAGTATTTATCAGTAGTTAGCCGTTTTCCTTCAAAATGTATTTAGCTTCTATTTTTCAGTTAGGGACAAGACATAATCAGCCGCAAGGGAGCCATGGCAAGATGGGGGGTCAGTGAGGTGGAGGGACAGCTAAGGAATGGGTGGACAGAAGGCCAAGAGAGGGACAGCAAAGGAATGGGATCCAAGAGAGGATGACACAAGGTCAAGTACTAAGGGAAAGCCGTATTCAAGTTCAAGAAGAGAAAGTTCGTCCAAGCCCCGTTGGGCAGACCAGCCTGGCCATGCATGCTTAACCACATTGTCTGCATGAGGAAGAGTCATGGGAAGTCTCTCTCTTGAGGGTTACAATACTGAACATCTTTTAACCAGAATTCCGTGTGTGTCCCACAGAGAATTGTGAAGGCAGTGATTTATAATCCAATGAAATCATTTAACAATATATAATAAGCTCTCATCTGAACCACATGTTCAGTCAACAGGATTTGAAATGAATTTTGCTGAAAATTGTGCCAGCTATTCAGAAGAGGCTGTGGCTCTGAAGTGTTAAGGGAGCTAATTCAGATGGCATTCCTGTTTTGAGAAGACAAATTGCAGAAAGAAAAAAGTTATCAACTTTTTTATGGTTGGCTGCTTCATGTTCCCCAAAGTCTGGGGAGAAGACTGTTTTTTTCCCATGGGGAGTTCATGGGTGGAGATTCCAGCCCTGACTCTGAAGGAAGTAAGGTCAATCATGCATTTACTTGTTCATTAGTTAACTCATTTATTTGTTCATTAGTTAACTCATTTATTTTTTCATAACTCTTCAGAGTCCATGATTCTTATAGTCTGATCTCTGTACTCACACAAATAAACACAGTTCAAAGCCAGTAAGGGAAAAGGGAAGGGAATTTCAATTTATTTATTTATTTATTTTTTGAGATGAGTCTCGCTCTGTCACCTAGGTTGGAGTGCAGTCGTGCAATCTCAGCTCACTGCAACCTTCGCCTTTCGGGTTCAAGCAATCTTCTGCCTCAGATTCCTGAGTAGCTAGGATTACAGGTGCCCACCACCACACCTGGCTAATTTTTTTTTTTTTTTGTATTTTTAGTAGAGACGGGTTTCACCATCTTAGCCAGGCTGGTCTTGAACTCCTGACCTCGTGATCCACCCACCTCGGCCTCCCAAAGTGCTGGGATTACAGGCATGAGCCACTGCGCTGACCCTCAATCTATTTTTAAATAAAACTTTAATCTGAAAGAATTCTAATTCATAAATGATGCTTCTCGGATATTAAGATCCTAAGTCTCAACAGTCAACTTGTGTTCCATTTCTTCTTTTCTCTGCTTCAATTTCTGAAATCCTGCACTGATCTTGAACACCTGTTCTCGAACCAAACAAATCAAATTAAAAGAAACTAAAACTCTCCCTTCTCTCTTGTCAAACCTCAGCTTCTTCCTCTCTCCTCTCTTGAATGTATGTTATTCTGACTTCCCTCACTAACTTTTCACACTCATCTGCCACCTACTGATGTTGTTAGGACTTTCTTCTCAGTTCAGCTAAAAACTGGGTTCTTGTCACATGATCAGGAAAGATTAGGCTCGTGGACACACAGAAGGGTGAGAAAAACAGAATTTATTGGGCCAAAAAGAAAGAGAAAAGAAAAACTTCTCAGCAAAGCGAGAAGGACCCCTGTTCACAGGCCCCCATCTCACTGATTGAATTCCAGATTCACCCAGGAACCGGAGAGGCCAGGCTCCTCCCCACCTCTGCAATTGGCAGGAACTTCCCAAGGCCCCGTCCCATCCTCCCAGTGCGCAGGCCAGTCGGAAGTTCTCTGGGGAGCGATTTTTACTTGGCTGTCTGTGATACCAGTCTTTTTTTTTTTTTTTTTTTCCTGCCTCGTTTTCAAATCTGAGTAAGAAAAGCCTAGAAATCTGTTGAGATGAGGAGAGTGACAGGATAGTGGTCCCTACCTGGGGATTGAGTCAGAGGCTGGGGCATGCTTAGTGAATGTCTGACGCCATCCCATGTTCATTCCATACGTTGGACAAAAGTTTTGAGCTGTTATTTTGTGCCAGCTTGCGTGCCAGGCTCTGGGGACACAAAGGTAGACAAGGCACTGTCTCTACCCTCCAGAAATTGAGCAATCTGGTGCAGTAGGCAGAGAAGCAGACAGCAAATTATAATGGCCTGTGAGAAACACCCTTCCAGATTTGAGCGGAGACCTCTGGGGGACCCTCCCCCTGGGGTGGGGAGGTAAGCGCTGGTGAGACAGGAAAGTCTCCTGGAGAGAGGTGACCTCGGAAGCAAAGTTATTAGGGGTTGGCCAAGTTGGAGTGGGGATGCAGAGGAAAGGAGGATGGAATGACTGCTTTGCAGGTAGATTTTTAGGGGATCATGAAGGAGGTAGAGGTTTTCACTGCAGGTCTTGCATGCTCTTGTCCTTACAGCTGTTCCTTCCTGCCCATCCCCTCGTGCACGTGGCTTTAGCCCCTAGTTGTTTCTCTCCACTCCTACTAATAAATCCAGATTGTTCACACAATGGCCGCTAAGCCACAGGAACAATTTCTCTTAAACGCCTTCTCATGTGCCCCGCGCCCCTGCCCTCTAGAATACAGGCTCAGGCAAAGGGCATCTGGATGAATGTCTTGCATAAAAACGGAAGCAGAGTACCCTATTTAGGTAACCGTGAGTAGTTCTGTGTGGCTCAACCCAAAAGTACAGGATGGGGACAAAAGTGGTGGAGACAGGGGGAGGTAACCAAGAGACATACAATTCATGGGAGGTCTTGAAAGTCATCTTTAGGATTTGGACTTTGTCCTGGGGGTGATGGGGATTCACTGAAGTGTGTTAAGCAAGAGAGTGGCATGGAATTGAGATATGGAACATTTATGGTTCAGAGAATGGTTTAGAGAGAAAGAAAAGTGGAAGCAAGAAGAACATTGAGGCGATAACTGCAGCTGACCAGGTGAGAGAAGAGGCTCTGAGGAGTCTAATTATACCTACTTAGCAGGAGTCACATCCTTTCTCCTTTAACTGTGTAATCCTTTGCCTGACTACACTGCAAAATGATTTTGTATCATTAGCACAATGAAGGTCACATGGTTGGTAGTCAACAAAAGTTCATTGTCTTGAATTGAACTGTTTTGGAAGCAACCAAGACCCAGGCTTATCTTAGTGAGGGACAGTGCAGGAAGGTACTGTCCTCAAAAACTGAAGAAAACTTTTATCTTTTCACTTCCCATTGCTATGATTTAAAAAAAAATAAAAATGATTATAGCTGCAAAACTTCACACGAACATGTAGTATTGTGTTTATTAAAGTTTGCAATTCTGGCTTATTAATTTTTAAGTTTATTAAGAGACATTTGTAAAGAAAAATGATCCACATTCTCCAATTCTGCCACCATCTGGGCAATCAATGTAAATATTTACAAGCAAAGTCTTAATGTAAAGATTGGGGTTTTGAAGTATTTTGAAACCTGATCATATTGCCCGTCAGAATTGCCTGTGGTTTCCCTTCATTGTGTTCTCTAACAAAGCCTTTGAACATGCATGTAACACACTGAGGGAATGTTAGCAGATGCTAAAACATTTTGTTAGCTGATTTATTAAGCTATTGAGGGTCATTCTTTGAAAAATGAGGAGAGAAATGCAGACACAACAGAAGTTAGAGAAATCAGAAATCAACCTTTGGAACAATGATAGCTGGTAACATTTTTTTTCTTTTGGTTAACATAGCAACCTAATTCAAAACAGAGCAATATCTGTGTGAATGGTTATAGCCGTTTATTTTCTTTTCAGTAAGAGAAGGTTCAGGGAAAATGTGAAAGTTAGAAAAAAGAAGAAAGAAAAAGAAGTACAAATGCTTTTGGCATATTTACAGAAAATATCAATTTAACTGGAACCTTCTTGAGATTTGTCCCTCTTTAGATTTGCTATTAAGAAGCAATTTTATTTCTGCATGCAGCTAAAGTTACATCAAAAAAAAAAAAAAAAAGAGTCACATGATAACTCCCTGCTGTTAACATATTGAAAGAAGACTGAATTGTCAAGAAACAGCAGCTCATTGGTTAGGTAGAGTAGCATTGGTAAACATGTGGCTGAATTTGAGGGGCGCAGAACCCCCTCCCCTCAAATTTCGACATTTGCTGGCTGGATCTTGGCATCCATTCCTTCAGGTAATGCATTTCCTTTCTACAGTCCCATTTTGATGCCCAAATAGACCTGGAAGAGTGAATGGAAGTGGGTTACTCCTGACTGAGCGTGAATGTGTTTCCTCTTTAGGACTGGAAGACCAAAGCACAATGAGAAAACCTGGGAACAGGAAAATATGGAGAGGAGAGCTTGCAGGGTGATCAAATAGCCACTTCTTAGCACCTCTTCCTTGCAATTCTAAAGCCACAGACTAAATCAAGTACACCTGTTTCACAGTTTTCTCCAGGTGTTGCCATACTGTTAAAAGAACATCACAATCTGATTAATTCTTGTAATGATTTTCATTTGCAATATTCAAATATAATATGATTTAATAATGTTTGGGCTCAGAAAACAATACCCAGAAGTATGGTGCTTTTAATCAAAGAAGCAGCCTCAGATCTAAGGTCTCTCTGACCTCCCCTACTTCACTTCTCACCATTCCCTAGGCCCAGTCTCTCTATCTCACTATCTTTCTCTCATGAAGTCTGGGGTGGTAGGGGGCTTTCTCTGAAGTTCCCTTGTTTAACTAAGGAAAATTCTTCCAGGAGGAATGAGATTGTTGTTAATCCCCTCATCCTCTAACTCTGTGTGTCAGGAGAGGAGACTAAATTGTCTCCATGCCCAGGATACTGTGCTCAGAGAGACTTTTCACATATTCTTCTGAGGATTGCAACCTGCGAGACTTCCTGCAGAATAAGATATCCTTTGTTTGCAGTGTGGTTCCTCCATTCATCCTTTCATAGCTTGTTGCCACCACCCTCCAAGGGTCTTTAAACCCCTATTTCTGTAGCTCAAAATTTTATGCTTCAATCATCTTGCCCTTCTTTGTGTGAGACTGCATGTGTATGTACATAATAAATGTGTATGCTTTTTTCTCCTATTAACCTATCTACTCCCAAGTTTATTCTAGAGACTCAAATTCTTGAATCACAGAATGGAAGGAAGGTTCCCTTTGCCCTAGCAATGACTGGTAGGAACCCAACTTACTGACCTTTTAGAATCCCACCAGATTAAGAACTGTCAAATATCTGCTTGAAAACAGTTCACATTCTGGATCTTCTCAAAATAGTAAATTTTATTTTGAACTTCCTTTTACTCAAAGAGGCATCTTCCATTAATTTTCACAAAGCAAAAAGGCACAATTAGAGGAAATGGAAAGACACTGATAGAAAACTTATTGGCCAGATTTTGGCTTATACTTGATTTTATTGTGCAAAGTATGAGCACCAAGATTGTCATTCTTTGGATGCAATATCAATTGCTTACAAGTCTCTGCCATTTAAAAAGTCCTGATGGGGCATTCAAATTGGAAAGGAAGTCAGATTATCCTGTTTGCAGATAATATTATCTTATATTTGGAAAAAAACTAAAGATTCCACCAAAAAAAACTATTAGAACTGATAAACAAATTCAGTAAAATTTCAGGATACAAAATCAACACACATAATCAGTAGCATTTCTAGATACCAACAGCAAACAATCCAAAAAGAAATCAAGAAAGTAATAGCATTTTTAATAGCCATGAGTAAAATAAAATACCTAGGAACTCACTTAGCCAAAGAAGTGAAAGATCTCTGCAATGAGCAGTATAAAGCATTGATGTAGAAAATTGAAGAGGACACACAAAAAAAGAGAAAGATATTCCATGTTCATGGATTGGAAGAATCAATATTGTTAAAATATCCATATTACCCAAAGCAAGATACAGATTCAGTGCAATCCCTATAAAAATACCAATGACATTTTTCACAGAAATAGAAAAAAAAAAAATCCTAAAACTTACATAGAACCAAAAAAGAACCAGAATCACCAAAATTATTCTGACCAAAAAGAACAAAACTAGGGGAATCATGTTGCCTGACTTCAAATTATGCTACAGAGCTATAGTAACCAAAACAGTGTAGTACTGTCATAAAAACAGGCATATAGACCAACAAAACAAAATACAGAACCAAAAACAAATCTATACACCTATAGTGAACTCATTTTTTACAAAGGTGCCGAGAACGTATATTGTAGAAAGGGAAAAAGAATCCTAGGAAAACTGAATATCTATATACAGAAAAATTAAACCAGACCCTTCTCTCTCATCATAAACAAAAATCAAATAAAAAATGGGTTAAATACTTAAATCTGAGACCTCAAACTATGAAACTACTAAAAGAAAACAATGGGGATACTCTCCAGGACATTGGTCTAGGCAAAGATTCCTTCAGTAATACCCCACAAGCACAGAAAACCAAAGCAAAAATGCAAAAATAGAATCATATCAAATTAAAAAGCTTCTGTACAGCAAAGGAAACAAGCAACAAAGTGAAGAAGCAACCTGTAGAATCAGAGAGAATATTTGCAAACTATCCATCTGACAACAGATTGATAACCAGAATATATAAGGAACTCAGACAACACTATAGGGAAAAAAACTTAATAATCTGGCCAAAAGGTTTTGAGACATTTCTCAAATGAAGACATACAAATGGCAAACAGGTAAATGAAAAAGTGTTCAACATCACTGATCATCAGAGAAATGCAAATCAAAACTTTAATGAGATGTTATCTCACCCCACTTAAAACTGCTTTTGTCTAAAAGTCAGGCAATAACAAAATGCTGGCAAGAATGTGGAGAAAAGGGAGTCCTTGTACACTGTTGGTGGGAATGCAAATTAGTACAACCACTATGGAGAACAGTTTGGAGATTTCTCAGAAAACTAAAAATAGAACTACTATACAATCCAGCAATCCCATTGCTAGGTATATACTCAAAGAAAGGAAATCAGTACATCAAAAGGACATCTGCACTCACATATTTATTGCAGCACTATTCACAATAGCCAAGATGTGGAAGCAACCTAAGTGTCCATCAACAGGTGAATGAATAAGTAAAACATGGTACATATACACAATGGAGTACTATTTAGCCATAAAAAAGAATGAGAGCCTGTCATTTACAACAGCATGGATGGAACTGAAGGTCATTGTGTTAAGTGAAATAAGCCAGGCACAGAAAGACAAACTTTACACGTTCTCACTTATTTCTGGGAGCTAAAAATTAAAACAATTGAACTCAGGCAGATAGAATAGAATGATGGTTACCAGAGGCTAGGAGGGGTAGGGGTAAGGGGTAAGGGTGGATGATTAATGGGTACAAAAGTATAGTTACATAGAATAAATAAGATCTAGTATTTGATAGAATAACAGAGTGACTACAGTTAACAATTATTTATTATACATTTTTAAATAACTAAGAGAATAATTGGATTGTTTGTAACACAGAAAGGATAAATGCTTGAGGTGATAAATACCCCATTTAACCTGATGTGATTATTATACTTTGTATGCCTGTTTCAAAAATATCTCGTGTACTTTCTAAAAATATACACCTACCATGTGCCCACAAAAATTAAAAATGAAATGTTAAGGAAAAAATAAAAAGTCATGATAGGCAGTTCCCACTGTGCATTAATATTAAAGCAATTGTTGATAATTGTTCTGGGTTTCAATGTCCAATTAAAGCTAAGTGGCTATATTTGCATACAATAAACAAGAGAAGTTACTTGCATCCCAACCTCGCAGGCCCAATCAGCTTCACAATATAATATTGTTCAAATTTACATGCTAATTTTAGCTAATTGTTCTATACAAACAGAAGCCTTTTCTATCTGAAGACAGACTTTTCTCCAAAAAGCATAAGTCTTGCTGTTCATGGAAAAGGACCCAAGTTGTTTAAATGACTTAAAAAGAAAAATTAAGAAAGTATAATAAATATGGTTCAGGATTGATTTGGGTGTTTTTTTATAAAAAACAAATTATAAAAAGTACAGGTTTCTATATTGAAATGATTCAGCCCCTCAGTCAAAGCAAGCCAATTAGACTTAACCTGCTTATTAATCCTACTTGGCAAAATGCAAAACTGCCCAATTAGAAATAAATAAAGCGAGGGTTCATCATATTTTGGGTTAAACAACTATTATTGATAGCATTAAATCCTAGAGTGGCCCTTTTGAAATGTTTTCTAATTAATCCTAGGGAGTCACATGGACAATAGAATATTGGGCATGTTTGATGTGGGCACCAAACTGGCCTTCTCCAAGATCAATGCTAAACTGTATAAATCCAATGATCGATTGCCAACAGTCAAATTAAAAAAAATGGTTAAAATAAATGCTCTGTATAAATAGATTACTAGAGCAGCACCTCATTTATTTTATATCTAGAGCTCCTCTGGTTAGATGCTGCCTTAAGCTGGGCTTGGGAATTTCTAATCGTGGCAGCTCATATAGCAAGGCCAGTGATTTGTTGAATGTTCATATTTTGCCACCTTCCTGGAAAAAAATACTGCAAAGATTGAATAACCCCATGGCCCATAGTTTATTACCTACTGGCAGAGCCCGGTTAGTAAAAGAGACTTTAAATTAACAAACATTTCTGAATGTGACTTCTTTTGTAAAATGGAAATTAATATCAAAGAGAAAAATGGAGCTAAGTAAACAATACATTATTAACAGCAAAAATAGTTTAATTCAAAAGACAGGCAATAACGAATGCTAGCAAGGATGTGGAGAGAGAGGAGGAGCCTTCATACACTGTTGCAGGGGAATGTAAGCTGGTACAGCCATTATGGAAAACAGTGCGGAGGTGCCTTAAAAAACTAAAAATAGAACTACCATATGACCCAGCAATCTCACTACTGGGTATATAATCAAAGGAAAGATACCAGGGTATCAGAGAAATATTTGCACTCCCATAGTTACTGCAGCCATGATATGCAATTAACATAAGCATCTTTTAACAGTTGAATAAAGAAAAGTGGTACATACACACAACAGAATACTATTAAGCCATTAAAAATAATTACTGTCTTTTGCAACAACGTGGATAAAACTGGAGGACATTCTATTAAATGAAATAAGCCAGGCACAGAAGGAAAAACATTTCATGGTCTCACTTATATGTGGGAGCTAAAAAAAAAAAAAAAAAAAAAATGAACGCATGGACATAGAAAGTAAAATGATGGTTACCAGAAGCTGTGAAAGAAGTGGAAAGGGGGGATAAAGAGGGAACAGTTAATGGGCACAAAAGTACAGTTAGAATAAATAAGATCTAGTATTCAGTATCACAATAGGGCAACTATGGTTAACAATCATTATTTGTATACTTTAAAATAACTAAAAGAGTGTCATTGGAATGTTCCTAACACACACAAAAAAATTATTGCTGAAGGTAATTGGATACCCCAATTACCCTTATTTGATCATTATACATTGTATGCCTCTATCAAAATATAACATGTACCACATACATATGTACAACTATTTTGCATCCATAATTTAAATTAAAAAGAAATTTTAAGAGAGATAACATTCCATTCCTTTTTGCTCCATTCTGTTCCATTTCATTCTATTCCATCCCACACCTGCAGCCTAAGAAGAAAAACTATATATAGATGCTGCTTCTTTCAGAAGCATCCTGCTCAGCCAGTGAGACAGAAATTGTGATTGCTCCCAGATTTCATTTCATATCTGGGGCAAGAGAGAAAAGAAATGGAGGTGAAATAGAAAAGAAGAGGGAAAAAAAGTCTATGGTGTGATGAAAGATGTTGAATAATTAGAGGCTCTGCTCAGTTTTAATACCTGGGTGCATCAACATCATCTCTGTCTTCACTGCCTTCTGCATTCATTGCCTGTGCATTTTCCTCTGAAAGAGTTTAAATTCTCTAACATATACATTTATGGCTTTAAAAACAACTGATCCATAACTGCTCTTCAGTATGCAGATGATTTGATTTTCTAACTTAAAAAAACCATCACCACAACAAATGCAGCAAAGTATAAAGTAATGTCTCTCATAAACTGGACCCCAGTCACAGTGCTGTATCTGTTACAAAAGTAAATACAACATTGCCTGTGAAATGGTTCTTGGGATTTACCCATTTTTGCCTTCCTTCTACCTATGCCTGCCCTGGCCAACTTCCCCGACACTTTGTCCTACTGGAAGATTTCTCTTCATTTGTAGAAGGCCTGTCTCAGGTGTCTTCTCTCCTTAACTTTCCCCTTAACAAAGCCCAGTGACTGTTTTTCTTCTGTCTCATATGCTATTGCTCCTGAATTTTGTTGTTGTTGTTGTTGTTGTTAAAAAATTACCCAAAACTTGAAAATAAGGCAAAAGATGAGCAGCACAATGTCGTATGGGGAGAAAGAAGTATCCTTGAATTTCTATGGAGGTGAGCTTTGTCCAACTTGTCAATGACTATTGACAAAAGAGTCCAAATTTAGTGAGGTTACATGTCTACATTTTTAGACTTTTATTCAACAGAGACTAAAATAATTATTTATATCCAGAAGAAGTGAGAATTCCAAAGTTAGGCTTTCTTGTCCTGTAGGAAATTAGCTGCTTTTATCTCTAACTTAGCAATCTTATCTTAATTTTCCTTTATTAACTAGCCTATGAATATCTAGCTCTGCAAACATTCCTTGAACTGGTTCTATCACTTTACTGGTTCTCTCATTTATCAAGAGGTTTAACAAAATCTTTGACATATATTCATTTCATATTTGTGTGAAAGTCCTAGTTTTAACTTTTTCAAAAGTACTCTTTGGCAGTAATCAACCTTTTTACCTGCCGTCATGCATAGCTTAATGATGGGGATATGTTCTGAGAAATGCTTTGCTAGGTGATTTCACCATCATGTGAACATCAGAGAGGGACTTACATAAACCTAGATGATATAGCCTACTACACACCTAGGCTGTATGGTATAGTCTATTGCTCCTAGGTTACAAATGTGAACAGCATGTTACTTTCCTGAATACTGCAGACAATTCTAACACAATGGTATTTGTGTATCTAAACATATCTGAGCATCGAAAAGATACAGTAAAAATATGGTATAAAAGATTTTTTTAAAGGGTACACCTGTATAGGGCACTGGCCATGAAAGGAGCTTGCAGGACTAGAAGCTGCCTTCAGGGAGTGAGTGAGTGAGTGGTGAGTGAGTGTGAAGACCTCACGCATTACAGTACCCTACTGTAGACTTTATAAACACTGTACACTTAGGCTACACTAAATTTATTTTTAAAAAGTTTTTCTTCAATAATAAAGTAACCTTAGCTAAATGTATAAATTTTTAAATTTGTAAACTTAAAATTTTTTAAATGTTTTGACTTTTTGGAAATTATAGCTTAAAACACAAACACATTGTATGTTGTACAAAAAGTACTTTTTCTAGATGTATGTGTTCTATAAACTTTTTTTTAAATATTTTTACCTTTTTTTTTAAACTTTTGAACTTTTTGTTAAAAACCAAGACACACATTCACAGATTAGCCTAGGCCTACACAGAGTCAGAATCATCAGTATGACTGTCTTCCTCCTCCACATCTTGTCCCACTGGGAGGTCTTCAGGGGCAATAACATGCAGGGAGCTGTCATCTCCTATGACAACAATACCTTCTTCTGGAATACCTCTAGAAGGACTTGCCAGAGCCTGTTTTACATTTGACTTGTATTTTTCTATAAGTAGAAAAAGTATACTCTAAAATAATGATAACAAGTATAGTAAATTCGTAAAACAATAACATAGTTTAGTATCATCATCAAGTATTATGTGCTATACATATGTACGTGCTGTACATAAATGTATGACTAGCAGCACAGAATGGTTTGCTTACATCAGCATCACCACAAACACATGACTCATGTGCTGTGTTACAACCTTAAGAAGATAGAAATTTTTCAGCTTCATCATAATCCCATGAGACCACCATCATTGACCAAAACATTGTTATGCAGGGTGTACTTCATATGCTTACCATATTGTTTAATTAACTTGTTTTATTTGTCAATTACACTGTGACATTTTTATAATCCAAACCTTTTATTTCTGTATTCAAAGTACCCAGCATGGGTGCCTAGCATTTAATAGGTTCTCAATAAGTGTCATTTGTAGGTTGCTGAATTCAATTTCATGACTGTGCACTCATAAATCAGTGGAGCCCAGTCACCTCCATTTGCCCCCAGAGCCTTCCATTTGTCTCAGTTTGGCATCTGTGTGACTAAATAGGATTTATTAAAATTCATTTCACATGACATAAATTAGATCAAAGCTTGTCTTATCTGGTATTTCACATGTATGTATATTCTAAGCAAGATTACATGTGCAGGCAGGTTTTATTTTTGTTCCCTGTATTTGATAAAAGGTATATATATTAACAGCTACACTGTAATCCAGAGTAAAAAAAAATTAGCTAAGAGAAAGAAGCAACTTTGTCATTGTCCTATGGTTTCCACGGAGTCTACCTGCATAAAAGCTGGTAATTTGACAATAAAATTTAAACACACTTTTTAGTGTATAAAGTTGCAGAATAATTTTTTTTCCAGAAAATAGGCTCTTTTTCTGGGCCAGCTGCCAACAATTTATAGTACTGAATATATAACTAGAAAGAAGAAAAAGAAAAACAGCCCTTGATAGCGGTAACCAAAACAGGCTTCAAATATTGTTAGGAAATTTCTGTCATTTCCAAATAAATCTAAGTCTACCATATCCATGCCATTTCACTAAAAATTCCATGGTTAACGAGACTTCAGAAACTTTGTTTGATTAGTTTATTGTATCCTCTTACCACACATAGTTCTTAGAAAGGAGTTTTGCTGGCTGGAACATTTATTTTATTTTCAATTGGTTTAAATTACTATAAACAGCTAAAAGTTTTAAGTAGTAAGAGTCAAATTCATTTCTTTTCCCAGTTCGATAGTTACTACATAATTGGGACTTTTGACCTTTTTTTATTATTCACCAGCTACTAGATTGAAGATGTAAAACAATACTCACTTTGTTTTAGGTACTAATTGTATATTTTAGACTTGCTCGATCGCTTTATCTTCCATTTATTCCACACCAAATTCCTATGTTCTCAGGCTATTTACTTCAATTATATAATAACTCAAGAGCTCTAGAACAAGGCAATATATTTTCAAAAGTGTTAACAGAATTCCCAGACATTCTAAATTTCATGTTTACAAAACAAATCTCGTGTCCAAACAGCATTGCTTTTTACATTTTCAAACACAAAAGAAGAGGAGAGTAAGAGCTGCAAAAAACTCAATATAAACTGAATAAATAAAACACAAAAATTATTTTGTGTAATTGTTTTAAAATCTCTTTAATTTGCTTTTGACCAGGATTTATGAATTCAAGATTCCCAGTGTAGAAATAGATGTCTAACTGATGCTCAGCTAGTTGACAGTGTTAGCTATGTGACATTAGAAAGATATCCAGGGATTAAGCAAGAAAAAAAGGAGTGAAAAAAAGGAGTCTCTGCCTTTTAAAAAGGGATGTCACAAGCCCAAGCACAAAACTCACGTGGGTAAGTCAGTTTCCTGGGCTCCCACTTAGCTTTTACTGGATCTCTGTTGCCATACAGTTCCAGTTTTGAGTGTCCCATTCCATAGCATGTAGAAGCACCAAGACATAGAGGCAAGTGAGAGACCAAACCAAAGCACTTTCTTGTCCTTATACTATACAATCCTGGTATCAAACATACCTACCTATTTTAATATTGGAACAAGGCAAAAATAACTGAGCTTCTTACTCAAAAAAATATGTGCTCTTGTTAAATATAACTGTGACCCAACTGAAAGAGATTGCTGATTACTACCAATAACTTGATCATCAACACTTGCTTTAAATCTTTCACCTCACTGTGCCCTCCAGAGTTCTTATGTCATAAACTCTACCCAATCCCAGACATTTTCCTATCTTGCAAGACTCACCTTAAAACCACCCAGTTCATACCCTACCCTGTAAATGTCTACCTAATTCCCTCATTTTGCAATACTGCCAAGACTGTCAAAGTGATGATCGCCGATTACTACCATAGGTTTAATAAACCTAGTTTTGCTTGGTCAACAGAGTTTTCAGGTGGTCTTGTGGGAGACTGACAATTCAAATAGGCAAAGAGAAGTGGCAAGTGCTTGGACAGGAAGCACCTAAACTTTACAAATCAAACACAGGAACTTAAAAAATGCATAACAGACTAGGTCAATAATATCCCTCTTTATTTCAATAAACCCTCAGAATCTTCTTACATTAGAGTACAGGATAAAAATGAAGTTCATGATGATAAATGACTGAGTTAATGTAATCTTAAATCAGGTTCAATATAATCTGTTTAAGAAGATAGAGAAATATATAATATATTTTATGGAGGGTTCTATCTAAATTAAACAACATTTTTAAAGTTTTGGCAAATACCCAAAGCTTTCTGGAATGCTAGACTGTCCAGAATGATGTATCCCCAGGGGCTCCAGTTAACCGAGGTACCACTATATTGTGTTCACTCAATTGCCAGCTTCTTAATTGAAAAAAAAAAAAAAAGTGCTGTACTTTGGCCCCAAATGGTTTACAATTCAAGGAATTCATGTTTGACAAATGGAGGGTAAGTCCACAAGCTTGGGCTTTGTAGTCAGACAGATATGAATTTTATCTCTAGCTCTAAAATTTTCTAGGATTGTGACCAAGGAAGTCATTTAACTGGTCTGATTCTCAGTTTCTTTGTTAAAAGACAAACAAAAAAGATAATCATAGCGACCTCATTGAACTACTGTGATAATTATAATAGTGTCCTTAGCACCTTGTTTGTTAGATGAATGAAGGATATGCCCTCAGGTATACTCAGTACTATGATAAGTATTTACCATTAATATTAAATTAGCCCAATATCAACTTATCTAACTCTTAAAACTGCTTGAGATAGGAGCTATTAATATCACTAGTCTACAGATGAGAAAACTGGGGCTCCCAGTATTAAATAATTTGATAAAATGGCACAGCTAGTAAATGAGGAGCTTAAATCCAAGCTACAGTCCTGCTCTTTCCCACTGTGCTGCTAAGCAACAAATGATAAAACAAAACCGGAAGGCAGTGGAAGTGTCAAGAGGTCACTGCATTTGAACATCCACCAAGAGTTATTGATGAGTCTGGCTGATATGCCTTGATTTTCCTTTTCAATGAAAAGTACTGGAGAGAGTTAATAAGATCTGTACTGTTCACACATTTTTTGAACTGAATCTTGATCAGTTATCTCTTAACCTGGTGAAACAGCACTCCTTTGCCTCACAAGGCACGGAGAGATAAATCGCATAAATGGAATAAAAATATGCATTGAAAGTTTCACTAATAAACTCATTTCCTGCAGGGTGAAGAGACATTTTCAAGTAAGTGTCCCCTAAATTGGAACTAACCAAATGGGAGTATGATTGAAAATAAAGCAGCCGGGCGCGGTGGCTCACGCCTGTAATCCCAGCACTTTGGGAGGCCGAGGGGGGCGGATCACGAGGTCGGGAGATCGAGACCATCCTGGTGAACACGGTGAAACCCCGTCTCTACTAAAAACACAAAAAGAAATTAGCCGGGCGCGGTGGCGGCCCCTGTAGTCCCAGCTACTCGGGAGGCTGAGGCAGGAGAATGGCCGGAACCCGGGAGGCGGAGCTTGCAGTGAGCCGAGATCGCGCCACTCACTCCAGCCTGGGCGACAGAGTGAGACTCCATCTCAAAAAAAAAAAAAAAAAAAAAAAAAAAAAAAAAAAAAAAAGCACTTTTAATGTTCTATAAGTCATATCAAGGAAAAGTCACCTGTAGGTGATACAGGATGGGGGCCAGCATGAGACCTATAAAATTTGAAGATAAGGTTCCCTTGGAGAATAACATTATATCCATGAACCTAAAATAAATGAGGTTATGCCTTGATAAAAAATAATTTTTGAGATCCACCCTAAGTTATAGATCTTGCATGGGTGACTGAAGACTTTGAAATAATATTCTAATTCTAATTATGGTGAATAGTGTGTGTAGTGTGTGGATGTAGCTCAGTCGATTCTCTCTTCACTAAGCAAGAATAAAGATTGTGACCTTCAGCATATAAAGGAAGTGTAGAGACTGTATCGGTTTCCCATAGGTATCTATAATTATTCTTGCCCCAGAGGAAGGAATGGCTTCACCCATAGTTATGAGTGTCCAGCCCTCGGGTATGGATGGTGCAGGTGGTAGCCTCCACGATCATAACTTATTATGCTAGTGTTCGCTGCTTTACAAATGGTATGAAATGATTCCTTGTATTACAGTTAACCTTATCATAGTTTAATCATAAGTTAGCTTTGCACACAGATTTAACAATGGGGAAATGAGACCTTATCTTGGAGCTGTGAAGTTGCTGGACCTGCTGCGTAGCTGAGTTTCTGACTATAGCTCAGCAAATCAATCTTCTGAACTATAGATAGACCAGGGGTCAGGAAACTCTGTAAAAGGCCAGATAGTAAATATCATAGGCTTGGTGGTCATTGGGTCTTAATCACAACTAGGCAATTTTGCTGTCGTAGTGCAAAAGCAGCCATGGGCATTACCTAAATGCTCAGTGGTGGTCCTACAGCAGTGATAGCCACACCGAAGCCCAGCATCCCACTGGTCTCCCAAAAACCTTCCCTTTCCTGTCCTATTTTGATGACTGAACACACTTGGCTTATCAAAGTAGCTGGTTTGTGATTCTTCTGAGCCTTCAACTCCTCCCGTTTCTTCATTTTCCCAGCTCCTCCCATGTGGTTTAAGTCCTAATTCCTGTAACAATTTTTTTTTTTTGCAACAAAATGTATATGGTTCTGCCTCCATGACCGAATCCTGACTGATACAGCATACTTTAACAGATGCAAATTTTGGACCTACAGAGTCAAGGGGCGAATATGCTGACCCCATCATAGTGATGCCTTGATGCGAGCCAGGCCCTGGTGAGCAGCTGGCTCTGTAGGTGGCATCCTTCTCTGGTGAGTCTGTGGATGCCACGGTGTATCCACAAATTTGCATACAAGGAGACATTGGATGCAGTGAGTCACAGGAATGTGGGTCCAATCCCAGCTTTGCAAGCGATCTTGGCCAAGTTTCTTAATCCTTCTGGTGATTTTTTTCACATCCAAAATATGAAGGAGTGAGTGATAGACTAATCACAAGTATTTGGTACCTTTTGCCTGAGGGAGGATTATCTCTCCTTGTCTCCCTGTCCTGTTCAATGTAGGTATGGTCATATGACTTGTTCTAGTTAGTGAAATGTGACAGGAAGCCATGTGTGGCTTTAAGAACCGCCTTCTCTCTCTCACTGTTGTGACAAGCAACAGTTCCAGAGAGAGACAGCTCTGTCAGCCAGTCCCAGAGTGAAGGTAATGCGTAGTGGAGCTGGAGCTGCCTCTGTGGACATCTGGCCTGAGTAAGAACTCAGTCTCTGTGGCTGTAAGCTGCAGAAATCTTGAGATCACTTGACACTTCAGCGTGACTTAGGCTATCCTGACTGGCACAGGATGAAACTATATCTCAAACACTTGATTGAGTTTGTAACAAACTTTGAGATGAATTTATTTAATTAGCAATATGTATGCAATTGTTTTGTAAAATGCTTATAGATACACATAAAACAGAAGCCTAGTATAGCTGCTCCAAATTAGTTCACAGAAATACATGCAATATAATCATCCTTACCTTAGCCCTTTGTTCAGATGGTGCCTAAAATCTACATAATACCAAATATCTCAAATGACTGAATTGTGTAATCAACAGACTCGAGTTGATAAAGTTAGTTAGGGCCACACAGATACCATTTATGTTTCCTCCTTACAAAAACACTAGCTAATTATTTTTCTTTTCTACTGTCTTAATATAACTCCCTCAGCTTGGAGGTGAGGACTTCATACATGGGGCTTATCAACTTCAAACAGTAGCAATTCAGAAACATTAACTAACTGTTTGGTAGGTAGTTACATTTTTTAGGTTGTTCCCTGGAACTTTCTCAATTTAAACATTTAAAATAGTAACTTGATTAAGAATCAGTCTCTTAAAATTGAAAAAATAGCAGTTTAGCACTGATTCACTGTTTTTCTTTTCAGCTAGTCACTTGGAAAATAAAGATGAAAAAAAAAGAAGATAACATCAGATGAAAGGCGAGAGGGAAATAAATATTAATAAAATATCATTGAGAACAAGGAGATTATGCATAAATACGATTTTCCCAAACCTTTGCAATGAATGAGTATTCTCTGAAGTTGATGCACCTTATACCCAAGTCCTTCATTAAGGAATATAGAGGATGCAATTTGTTTTATGGGCTTTTTGCTGTTGTTGTTTTCTGCCTCCTCATCCTAAAATGCTCAGCAGCGCCAAATGTGCTGCAATTTCATTGAGCAGCATGTTGTAAAACAATACACTCCATGTTTATTCAGTGAGAATTTGCACTGGGGAGCATTTAAGGCTGAGGCTTTCTAACTGAGGAATGAACAAAGACATGGCATTATCATTTATCTAACTTCACCACGTTCCAGCAAATGAAAACATGGCAGCTTTTCAGTGGCAGGGAATCCATTTTGAAGTGAAATATTGCAAGTGGTGAAATAAACAGAACTTTCTATGTTGCATTCAGCCCAGTTTTGATTGTCTGACCCCTACCCCTTTTTTCAGAAACCTAAAATGGTTCCCAATTTCTTTCAAGCTTGGAATGAAAATTCCATTCCCTGCTGGCCCTTGCCTAAATCCTTTCTGTTCTCACAATGCAGACAGCATTCCTACTCGCTCAGAAAAAATACATCCCTCTGCTTCACAATAGTCATCAGGTCTTGATACAAACATGAAGCATTCATAGATTAAACATTCATTTATTCATCCCACATTAATTCTACAAACATTTACTGAATACTTGCTACATGTTAGGCAATATACTCAATTATGGATCCAATAATTAGCAGGGCAGACGTTGTCCCTACCCTCATGGAGCTCATGAACTAGGGAGGAAGAAGAAAAATATTCAAATAACCATAGAAATATAAATGTAAAACGTTTTCCCAAGGAAGAGAAGACAGAGCTGAGATCCAAAGGATAAGGGAGGCAGATAACTCAGGTGAAGGGAGACGGATGGCATATGCAAAGGTCCTGTGGCATATACACAGAAAATCACAACAAAAAATGTTGAAATGGTAAACAAGAAGAAAAAGAGTAAAGGTTTATTATTTCACATACATTCTTACATTTTTCTCAATCCTTTGGCTGGTATGTTCACTGTTTTCTGAGAATCTATATCCCATCTTAGGCACTCATGCTAATTAATCATAAACTAAATGGACATAATCCCAATAAAAAATGCCAGCAAAGTCAAAGTGAATGCAACATCTGTGCCCATGGAGCTCATGAAAATCGTGGACAACTGTGGCAGATAGATAAGTAAATCACCACTGGGGGTATAGAAGAATAGTGCCACACACAAGCTGTGTACAAGACGCTGTGCAGATGCAGAGGCATCTAAATAATATCTGGGGCAAAAAAACACTAATCAGACACTCATCCTAGCAGAAGTGCACCTTAAGCTGTGTGGTGTAGGGCTGGTGAAGGGGATGGAGAGGTGAGGAAGGTAATCTTGGCAGATGGAATAGTCTGTGCTGTCATAAAGGCATGATGATCTTCCTGGACCTTAACAGTATTTAACTTAAATCTTAACAGTATTTAACAGTGGCAGCAGATGAAACACAAGAGGGTGGCCAGGGCCTTAGGTAAAGAAATGCCCTAAAAGTTTCTCCTCTTAAGTAGATAAGTCTAAACAATGTAGTAAGGGTTTAAATACTAACAGCTCAGTACCTATTTTTAAAACTCATACACATAGGGAAAAATAATACTTTTATTTCACTCTTAAATAACCACAATTATTTGGTAATGGGATGGTGGTCCTGTTGGTGCTGTGTAAACCCTAAAACCTTAGAACCAGGCTGGCCCCTGCCGCCCATGTTTCCTTTTCCACATGGATTGTTGTTCTGCATATGCTTTTTAATCACAGCAATAGTCATAAACTCAGCTTGGAAATAATGTGGCATCACATAAAGGAATGTTGAATGATCTAATTTTGAAAGCGTAGGCTACCTTGAAAGTAATAGTTACCAGGACACCCAACAGATGTGAAATAACTGCATTTTTTTCAAATGTTACAGTATCCTGTCCAACCCGCATGAGATTGCTATGGAGCCCTGGGTGCCTTGGCGTATTGAGAAGCACATCCTAAGGTAATCAGGCTTCATCCTGAAAACTACGGGGAGCCTCTAAGATCTTTAATCAGAGGGAAGGAGTGTATGCTATGGTCAGTTGTGTGTGAATCTTTCTGGCAGGATGTGCAAAAGGTTACAATAACAATTTAAAAACCTTACAGCCTCAAGGAGACCAGTTCAGTGGTTCAGCTGAAAAGTGACAGAATGGTAGCTGGGATGGAGTAGAGAGGACAGTACCACAGAGGCTCTTGGGCTGTCCTCCTGCTCCTGGTCCTTGCAGAGTTCCACTGCAGACTACTCCCATAGCCACGGATAACCTCCCGAGACTGCCTGAAGGTGATCACTGGCTCAAGGTGCTAGCTATGCAAGAGGGAGACCTCGAACAAGGAGGCGACAGGGGTTGGTAGAAAAATACCTCAGCGTCCTTGTCCTTTGGCGGGGCAATTCTAAAGCAGCTTCCACATGCCTTCTCAGAAGTTCCCCAACTAAACTGTGCTCCAGTTGCCGTTAGCAATCACCTGGTTATTAACACACTCTTCATTGGTTTTGCTCCTTCCCTTTCTCACTTCCCTACTCCCTCATAGAGCTTCCTGGGAAAACTGAACTATCCAATAAATTCCTTATAACCAAGTACTTGTCTCATTCTCAGGGTTTGCTTCAGAGAGAACAGAAATTAAGACAAAGGATATGAGAGTTAATGGCGGGGAGGGGGTGTCTACAGGACTGCAAGAGATGACTGACTGGAAGGAGAGGGGCAAGGCAGACAGACCTAGAACAGCTCCTGGATTTCTGACTGCATGACAAGACTCATGTCAGTGACATTCACAATGGCATTAGCTACAGGAGTCCAAGCAGGTTGCCTTACATACACTGAGACTGAAGGGACGCTGGAGCCTGCAATGGAATTTTCCAGCAGGTAGTTGGATATTCAGTAATGGAGATCAAGACAGAGGTCTTAGCTGAGTTGTGATTTGGGAATCAGGGACATGTAGTCACCGAAGCCCCTATACCACCAGTGTTAGGGTTTGACTGGTACTGGTAAGTGAAGATATATTGCTGTCCAAGAAGAGCAGAGGGTGAACAAAGGAGTCACAGAGGGTTTAAGCCAGAGGTGGCCTCAAAGACAATTGAGAAGAAACGGCCAAGCAGGAAGGAGGAAAGAGCGGAGAGTAGTGTCCTGGAGGCTGAGAGGCAAGCATCCTAAAGGAATGGCCATAAGTGTCAAGTACTGCAGTGAGCTCAAGTGAGATAAACACAAAGAGATGCAGGGAGGACTGCTTGAGGATCACACCAGGAAAGTCACAGAGAGCAGCCCTAAAAGAGTTTGGTAGAGACATGCCCTGGTGGCCTAGAGGCAGTGTGGGATGCACTGACCTCAAGTTCTGGCTTTGCCTAGAGTCCTGGGGTAAGCTTACATAGTTCCACATTTAAACAAGAGAGGAACAGCCTGGGAAGTCCCAGGGGGTGGTGCTTGAAGTCCATTCAGTAGCCTGCTGACTTTGCTTAGAATTCCAAACAGATATTGATTAAAAAGAAAAGTCTGGTTGAGTGCGGTGGCTCACGCCTGTAATCCCAACACTTTGGGAAGCCAAGATGGGCAGATCACCTGAGGTCGGGAGTTGGAGAGCAGCCTGGCCAACATGGTGAAACCCCATCTCTACTAAAAATACAAAAATTAGCTGGGCATGGTGGTGCGTATCTGTAATCCCAGCTATTTGGGAGGCTGAGGCACAAGAATCTCTTGAACCTGGGAGATGGAGGTTGCAGTGAGCTGAGATCGTGTCACTGCATTCCAGCCTGGGTGAGAGAGTGAGACTCAGTCTCAAAAAAAAAAAAAAAAAAAAAAAAAAAAAATTAAAAATTAAAAAAAAGTCTGCCAAAGCTCATCTATTACCAACTGTGCACTGTCTATATGCAGGGTGCTGCAGAGTAATGGAGATGAACCACATAAACCTTCCATCCTTCAGGGTTTCGCAGCCTAGGAAGGCAGTTATTATATAGCCACTATTAACATGTAAAGCAGGAAGTGGCAGGTCCCAATGGAAAGTTCGATTTATCTCCATCTCTCTTGTGCCTTCTATTTTTTTTAAAAAAATCATTTTTTTGGTGTAATTTATATAACTTTTCCATCAAGCTCTTCACAGCAAGCATTCTGAGTGATGATAACCCTCCACGTGACATTCCCCATGACCCAACATAAAGATGACTTTTCATGCAAACTCTTATCAAGTTGCATACACTGAGGCCTATGTGTTTCACCATGCAGTGGCATGGATTCCTGAATACAATTTAGAGTCTAGAGAACTTTCCACTTCTGTTTCATTCCTACAGCAATCCTCTGGAATAAACAGCACAAGGTTTTTTTTAAAAATTTTAATTGTAATATAATTCAAATACCGAGTTATGTAATCATCATCACTATTTAATTCCAGATCATTTCCATCACCTCAAAAAAGATACCCCATTAGCAGTCACACCCCATTCCCCGATTCCCATCTCTTATCCCCAGCCTCTGACAACCACAAATCTACTCTCTGTATCTATGGATTTCCTATGCAGATAAATGGAATCAGGCCTTTTGTGACTGGTTTATTTCAGTGAGCATAACATTTTCAAGATTCATCCATGTTGTACCATGTGTCAGTACTTCATTCTTTTTTATTGCTTAGTAATATTCCCTTATATGAATGGGTCACATTTTGTTTATTCGTCAGCTGGTGGACATTTGGATTGTTTCCACTTTGGGGCTATTACCATTAATAATAATGCTGCTATGAACATTAGTGTATATGTTTATATGCAGACCTAAATTCTCAATTATTTGGGTAAATACCTAGAAATGGAATTGTGTGGTCATAACATAATTCTGTGTTTAACTTTTTGAGGAATTGCCAAGCTGTCTTCCACAACTATACCATCTTACACACCCACTGCGTGGTTAAGAGTTTCAAACTTTTAACATCTTCATTAACGCTTGTTTATTTCCCATTGATTTGATTAAGGGAAGATCTTGTTTTCCTTATTTAACTGATAGAAGAAAATAAAAAGATGGGCTTACACAGTAATTAATTAGAAAGGCCAAAACTCAAATATTAGTTTTCAGATTTCTAGCTCAACTTTCTTTCTGTGATACCACAAAGATATTATAAAACCACATCAACATCAGAGTCTTGTAAAGGCACGGATTGCTGGCCCCTAAAAAACTCAGGTTTGGTAACTCAGGGAAAGGAAGTGATGTGGATACACAGTGCACACACAGACACATACACACATACACATACACTCACATTTACATTCATGTATGAGCACCCAATTCACTATGTTAATGGTTTAATGATACACTCACCAAAATACCAATATACTAACAGAAAGTTTCCAAAGAGGTTAAACTTAAATTGTAGTAATAGCTTTGAAACAGATAAGATGATATATTGGCATTAAAGGCACATGTTTCTGTAGTTCTTTAGATTGATTTAGGACATGATTCTAGCCTATGGTTCATTACATCTGGACGCTTCTACTCATGCCGCTGCATATGAGTTATTTTAGAAAGAGGCGCACTATTATCTAAAGCTGAAGTATCCAATTTCTCAAAATGTTTCTTAATTTGTCCCAAAGCACAGTGTCTTTAAATCTGCTCACAACATAGGCTGTTAGAAAAGTGCAAATCTGGATGTTCCTCAACTTATGATAAAACTACATCCCAATAAACCCACGGTAAGCTGAAAATGCATTTAATACACATAACCTATCAAACATCATAGCTTAGCCTAGTCTATCTTAAATGTGCTCAGAACACTTACATTAGCCAACCGTTGAGCAAAATCATTCAACACAAAGTCTAGCTTATAATTTAGTGTGAAATACATCATGTAATTTATTGAATACTGTACTGAGAGTGAAAAACAGAATGGTTGCATGGATACTTGAAGTACAGTTTCTACTGAATGCATATAACTTTCTCACCACCATAAAACTGAAAAATCATAAGTAAGGGATTGTCTGTATTTGAAACTTGAGGGGCATCATTGAATTATTATTTAAGCCAAATTTGTCAAAATTGTAAATGTTGCCACACAGTTATTTGAATACAACAATAGATTTGCCAGTGCCTTGCCTCATAATTAGCTCCTGAGATTTTTTTCTAATAGAAATACCATAAATATATTTTGAGTGCCCTAACAGCATCCCCCTCACTTGTCATAGAAAATAAGTAAATATATTTTTATCATTTCAAGCAATAGAAAGGTATTTCTGCAATATGTCATCATCCTTATGTTGAACCAAGATTTGTAATTTGAAAGAAATCAACCATTAATCTGAAAAGAAGACAGTTGAGATTGAATTTTGAGAAAGGATTCTCCTTCCATTTAAATCAAAGCAGTTAAATGTGTAAAATAAATGAAGGCATGAAATAAATGTGGAATTATCCATTTCAAATGCTAATTCTCCATGTCTCATTTTAACACTATCATGGTGAATAGTTACAACAAATCTCTGAATTATTTACGGCAAGTCTATGATGTTATATTTTGGTGATAATGCCACAGGTATATAATTTTATGGAGAGTTCTGCTGATCTTGAATTTGAAATAACTCTCATGAGTAATAACTTACAGTAACAAATGTATGCAAGTAAACCAGTAGGCTAATTAAAAATATTGGCAAATGTGTGCCTAATTTGTATCATTTGCCTGATCCATTACATTTTAGGTAATGCAGACAGAAATGTTTGCAGAGTGTGCCTTTACCACTGTTTAAAACAAGGAAGTTTTTAATTATCCATAATTTAAAACAATGTTACACTAGGGTTGAGTTAGGTAAAATTCCTAATATCAGAAGAAAATCAGATCCTGAGATCTTTTAGCAGAGAAAAGCTATAGGAACTCCTTTCTTTAGGAATACTGTGCCTTTTTGCCAAACCATAACTTCTGGAATGATGCACTTGTAGTAGTGAGAGGAAAAGGAAGTGTCTGCCTATTCAACCATAAAAAACAGCAATGTGGGGTGCAGTGGGGCTTCAAACCAACTGGCACTCCCCGCCTCACAGTCTTCCATGTCTCCAGACCCAAAGTAGGCAGCTGACAGCCTACCCCTGGTATCCCTGCTGTCCAGGTACAAAAACCATCACTTATGCATGATATTAGTAGATTCTGTTTTGGTGTTGCTATTCGACGAGTAATAATATGATCACCTTACTAGGCTAGTGTGCTTTTTCTCTAACGTTTATAGCACTGACAAGATTTCTTAAGTCTCATTCACCAGCAAAATAGTATATCAAGCCCTGATTTTTAGCATTTGTTGGTTTCTGCCATGTAAATAGTCTCAACATGGAAAATTTTATACTGCCTATATGATGTCACGGAACATGGAATTGGAAAGGATGCAAAGAAATGCACCATTATATAGTATTTCAATCATGCAACTATAATAGACATAAATAAACCAAAGAGCATAGGTAATAGTAAAATGTAGTAATTAGGAATTGCTGTGTATTGAGTACTTATTATCTTTGTGTTTAATATAACATTAAATTGTAAGTTTATAAAATTTAACTTTTAATAAAGCCTGTGTTTTAATAATCAGCTCACAAATTCTTGACATTTAACAATCAGTTCTCATAAACCAGGACAAGCTGGCCCCACTGCATATTTATTTAAGATCTGCATATATTGACCTGTGTGTGTGTACGTGCATGTGTTATTCCTGCAAATGAGCCAGATAACCAAGAAAAATGAGGACTTTCCTGCGATTCTATTATGTGCATGTAGATCAAAATGAGTCTTCTCTGACCGGTAAATACTGAATTCTCAGTCTACTACCCTTTTCATCTGCTTTAAGCAATGTATTTTGCCTCAATTCTTATTTTCCTAGACCCATTAAATTTTAAACCATATCCAAGAGAGAATACAGAACTGTCAAATACATTGGACATTGGAGCAGGATCATGCTCAGTTTAAGAATCCCAGTTCGTGCTGTGATGCACCAGCCAGGCTCTGTGCAGTACAGTGCCCTAGCTTCAAGGAATGTTGCCAGCAGACAGCCCTCAGCTGTCAGCCCTCTCCAGAAATTACCCTTGACTGAGAGGAGCTACTTATTCCAAGATCACACTCCTTCCTGGGTGCAGCCTCCATCAATAACTGGTTGGTTGAGAATGTACAGGTCTAGACTCCTCACACCAACTTGGAACCATTTTGAAACAATCATCTCAGCTTTAGAGCTCCCAATTGGGTCATCAAATGCTCCATAAACACTGCATCATCACGTGACTTCTCCCTCTACCCAATTCTGCTTCCTTCTTCCCTTCTGCATATATTGATTGCAAAAGCATTCCCATATTAGCTTCCTGCACATTAACCTCCATCCCAGAGTGGTTCCTGAGAAAGACAACCTGAAAACTTGGCAAAGTAGCTGTGAAATAATAAAACCTGTAAGCAAATATTTTTAATTTGAAAACCAAAATGCATGTGCTATGAATTTCTAAATTTTACCTTTTTAATAATGTACTACTAAATCCTGTTTCTTGGCTATTTATTAGATACCACAAATATGAGCTAAATGTTTTCTTACGATAGCTTAAGAAGTTATTAAATCTACTTCCAAACATTTAAAGAATACAAATGCTTCACAAACTCTCTCAAAAAATAGAAGAAGAGATAACACTTCTCAAGTTACTCTATAATACCAATACAAAGGCATCACAATAAAGGCAAATTGAAGACCAATATCTCTTATGAATATAGATGTGAAAATTCTCAAATACTTATTATATAAAAAGTAATCCAACAGCATATAAAAATGATTATGAATTACATGACACAACTAAATGGGATTTATCACAGTAATGTATGAATTGTTTAACACTTGAAAAACAATTAATGTATCATGCCATAACAATATGAGAAGAATAAACCTAGCTTTTCATTTTTTTTTATGATCTTGACAGTTTTGAAGAGTATTAATTACCTATTTTGTTGAATGTCCCTCTTTGGAGGTCTGCCTATAGTTTCTCATGATTAGACTATGGTTAAGATTGGACTATGGCTATGGCAAGAATACCATAGCAGTGATGTAGTGTCCTTCTTAATCCATTATATCAAGAGGTTCATAATGTTGACATATCTCATTACTGATTATCTTAATCTTGATCACTTGATTATGGTGGTATCTGCTGGGTTTCTCCACTATAAAGTTAGTATCTGTTCTTTCATATTTAATACATGTCTTGGAGAATCTAATTGCATTTTGTTGATGGAAAAAAAATAAAGCCTGAACCTAATGGAGAACTGGTTCTATTCTGAGCAACAGAACATGTCACCCATTCCTTATTCATGCTTCTGACCACATTTTCCACGAGTGCCTGTTTCCCTAGGGTAGCCAAATAGCCCAAGGAATTTAAAGTATTTAGCATGGATTTGAGCTATTCCTTTTTTTATTTTAGAGAAAAACGCCCTAAATACCTATTTATTTATTTATTTATTTATTTATTTATTTATTTATTTTTACATAGAAAAACATCAAATGCTTGAGAAGCTGTTTCTGGCTTTTCATTGTTTTGAAGACTTTATGTAATGGTATGTTTCACTTGTTCTGCAAGACAGCTTCCTGACTGATTCATCATACTGCCCAATAAAACATGATCTTCAGCAAGAGCTGCTGTGTGTTCCTTACAGCCCTGGTTACATAGTCGTCTGTTTTTACGAGTGTAAGTTAACTGAGGGTTGTATTATTCCTATTTCATAGAATTGCCACTTGCTGGATCTCTCCTCAGTTCTATCACCTTCTTAGCTTTTTAAAGATTCAGAAATCACAAAAATAAGAAAAAAAATGCAATAGTAATGAGATAATTGCCCAAGAATGTAATAATAATGAATGTCACAGCATCTAGAAATGATGTGAAACCATCTAATAACAATAGTAAAAATTACTACCAGTAGAATGTAAGCTCCACAAGGGCAGATATACCCCAAGTACTTTGATTAGTGATTGAAACATAATAGTTACTTAAAACATATCTGTCAGGTAAATTATTTTTAATAAGCTATGTAATCTACTGAGCACTTTACAAATATTGTTTCTTTATAGCCTCACAATAATCCTAGGAAGTATATACTGTTACAATTTATCATTCTCTTTTGTATATTTAAACATTTAAGTTTGCTTTGTTATGGAAAATTTAAAACATAAACAAACAGAGAGAATAGTATAATGAATGCCTGCATACTCACTGCATTAATCAGCTCTGGATGCCATACAAAATACCATAGGCCAGGAAGCTTAAACAACGTGAATTTATTATTTGTCACAGTTCTGGAGGTTGGAAAGTACAAGAACAAGGTTCTGGACGATTATGTTCCCCTGTGAGGGCTCTCTTCCTGTCTTTCAGAAGGCTGTCTTCTAGCTGTATCCTTGAGAAGCCAAGAGTGAGGGGAAGCAAGACCTCCGGTGTCTCTTCATATCACAGCAGTAATTCCATCTTCAGGGCCTCATCCTTATCAACTCACCTCCCAAAGGCCCCATCTCTATATACCATCACACTGGGGGTTGGAGATTTAATGTATGAATTTTGATGGGACACAAATCAGTCCATACATAAAACCTACCCATCACCCAGTTAAAATGATAAGTTACTGATATGTTATCTCATTTTCCTTTTTCTTCTTTTCCTTTTTAGACTGGGTATCTGGGTCTCACTCTGTCACTGAGATTGTAGTGCAGTGGTGCGATGATAACTAACTCCTGGGCTCAAACGATCCTTCTGTCTCAGCCTCTTGAGTAGCTGGGACTCTAGGCGTGCACCACCACACCCAGCTGTCATCCCATTTTATATAAACAGTGTAATGTACTTGCTGCATTATTTGAGAATATTCGATTCTTCTATAGAAGAAAATAAAAACAAATGGGATATATAACTCGTGTTAAGTGTTGATAATAACTAAGCAACCAGATTTTGAGATACAGACAGGATTCATAGAATTGTGTTAAATGCAGTACTAAGTTAGTAACCTCTAAGACATGCTGTATGATAAAAAGGATGGAACAAACAAGATTGTTATTTTAAAATGGAAAAGAATGGTAAGAACAGGTCAGAAGCATGAATCATGTCACCTCTAGAGTGACAGCAATGTTATCCTCAAATTATCCTCCCATTGGTGATACTCATTATAGTCTCATTTGGCCTTACATCTCTGACATGGCAGAGAAATGGTGGTAAAACCCCCTGCTGTTCACCAATGAACTGATGAGATACTAGCCAGGAGCACTAGCCCCTGTGTCTTTCTGATAGAGCAAGTATGTGTAGTGGGCCCCGGGCACTCACCATCTGCCATGCTCCCTTGTTCAAACCTCAACTATGGTCCTCATAACCACAGCACCATTGAGAGGGTAGAGATGGTAAAGAGACAGAGCATTCAAACACAGCATAACCAGAAAATGAGGTTCTTCCACACATTTGTCACTAGTCTAAGTGTGTTAACCTATTCCTCTCTTTCTCCTGGCTTCTTTTTCCTTGAGTCAATGTGAGTCATGCCTCTTAATCTTGTCTATAAGCTTTTCTGTTGTGCATCCTCTGGGATAGTTTACCTGCTGGTATACTTGGAGCAGGGAAATTTTTAGAACATGGGCTCAGAAGAGATGGAGAGACTGCACTAAAGTTACTCATATGGACTAAAATCTAGGTGTTTAATATATGGCTGAACTTAATTCATAATTACAAATTCAAACTATAACACTTTGAAAAGACATCCAGGAAAGCAAATATTTCACTTTGCACATTTTTGAAGGGTATGTATTTTTGTGTGTATAAAACAAACAAACAAACAAAAATAGCTAAAGTGCAGCTTGAACGCAATCTGTGACACGTTTCCCATTAAAAAAATCCTCTTTGCAACTCCATTGAATTGTATATAAACAAGTCAAGAAAGCTTTCTTTCCACTGACAGATTTATTTTTATTTTAAAATTTTTATTGGTTTTATTTGTTCTTTCTCCTTTGGTCTCTGAGTTCAACAGCTTAAGAATAGCTTAGATTCCATACATTGCAATTGCTCTCAAAAAAAAACAAAAAAAAAAAACCAAAAAAAAAAACCAAAAAAAAAAACAACAAAAAAAAATCTGAACATTTGCAAGAAAAAATGTTCAGTTTAAAGCCATTGCCTTTGCTCTATACTATTAACCCTCTAGATATATGCCAAAATTGCCCAATTGTTCAAACCTAATATCAGGCTTGGGACTCTGTGGTCCGTGTCTTGAATTGACTATTTCCTCATGATACAGTGATCTAATAACTGCTGCTCAGGTCAGGGAAAAATAAAGCACTCAAGATGAAAGCTTGCATTGCAAATCTGTTTACTGTTTCTATACAAATTTCACTGTAATATACTCTCCTTGACAGTGTGCTAGGCCAGTATTTCCTCTGGAAGACACTGTTGTAGAAACCCATAATGATTTTCCTGAGAATGTTCCCTAGCTTGATAAAAGAACAGAAAATAATTATGTTGACAAATCCAGCCAAATTGAGATGTTTTATACTTTCATTTTAAATGTAGTTTTCTTGGTCTTGCTAGTCTTGCTATCTGCAGAATATACAAGTGACTAAAAATAATTCTTTCAAATTGTAGATGAGATGAAGCAAAAAGTTTCAGACACTTACAAAAAGAATTGATCACGGTCTTAAAGTAAGATTTTTGAAGGAAATACATGACAATATATTTCCCAAATCATTGAAAGAACACATAATTTGAAAGAAAATTTATATTAGAATAAAATCAAAGGTAAATTCCTACTTAAATTGCTCACCTCTAATATGTGTCTTCTGATTGATGGAAAATTTTACATGCATCCAACCTTGGGTGGCCAATTCTTCCATAATTTGCATGATGAATCAAAGTTTAGGATTATGAGATCTTGAAAAAACTTTAACTAAGGTAACACAATATATGATATCGTTTTTCTACTAGCTAAGCATTACATTCACTTTCATAAGTCCATGCATTCTATAGGACATAAGGCCAGTTACATCAATTACCATTTTTATGACATTTATATCACACTATGCTTAAAGAAGCAGAGAATTTGGATGCCTTATTTTAAGAATAAAAATCTTTGAGCAATCTATGTTTAGCATATTGAATGCAGCTTTGCTCTATTAGAAACTCTGTTTAACTTAAACCAATGCTCTCAATTCTATCAGATTCATCAAACCCTCTTTATAACAAATATTTTGTAAAGTATCCTTGCTATGCAGAAATGACATTTATCAATATTAACACTCATCTGCACACATGAAACAGGCATCAGTGCCCCGCCCATATCTGCCCAGTTCTCATCATTCTAGCCCATGCCCATCCACAGCATCTTCTAGCAAATACCCTTGCTGTCACTCTCTGCCTGAGGTTTTTCCCTCTGCCTGCCCAAGGAGGCAGATAAGAAATGCTTGGAAGTTAATGACCCAGGAGCAGCCCTCAGCCAGCTGATGAAGGGGGAAGATTAAAAAAAAAAAAAATAGTCCAGCTTTTCTTCTCCCTCAGATGGGACCACTTCTAGGCATGTTCTACATGGTTGCTGAGAGCTCCCCAGCAAGACAGAGCCCCACTTGTCCACAGTGCCAACTTATAACACTCCCACTCCTCCTGGCTGCTTTTTCTTCCCTTCGTCACATCCCCACTCCTCTGCACTGTTCCCTGTCATCGCCTCCTATAGAAAGCACGTGCACACGACACCTTGGCTCAGGGTCTGTTCCCAAGGGAAGCCAAATGAAAACACATCGATTTTTTTATAAAATCAATAGAGTGCCATAAGTGTGATATGAAAATGATTTAAAATGAAAGTATTTATAGTAAAATTCTATTTTCAACATGTAAAGACAAGGGCATGACTACACTAGAACACGCAATGAAGAAGGAAGTTGTTTGCTTCACTACATAGAATCATTACGAAAAAAATCTTCCTAAACGTGGACTCAGACAGGTGTGAAAAACTCTCCTGCTGCCAGGGCATGGCCACCTGTAGCATAATTTTCTCAGGCACTCTTGGCAAAGTTCTAAGCAAACTAAGTACAAGCACCTCTTAACTTTCATGATAGTCCAGTGTACAGCGAAAAAGAGAGAGGGAGAGAGAGGCTTTGTTTTGATGTATCTTGTTGTTTGTAAACAGAGTTTCACTTATATGACTGTCTGGCAAAACGTTAAAACATTGTGTGGGAGGAGGCACAGTTTTACTATGTGGGCTTGGCCGGACCACATGTCACAATATCCCTGTCCCTGCCAACAAAATGCTTGTGGCACTCCGTAGTGGTTGTAATTGCCCAAAACTACCCTCACAAAATGGTCCCTAGAGGGCAGTACTACACTCACTGAGAACCACTGGCTTAGACCAAAAAAAAAAAAGGCACATAATAATGGAGCAAAGGACAAAGGAACTGCAGAGTGGCTTAGGCCACTAGATTTAGACTACCTCAGTTTAAATCCCACCTCAAATTTTTGTTCAAGGTAAGACCTTAACTTACTTGAGCTAAGACCAATAGTGTTACAGGTCCAACCTACAGACCGTAGGTTTGTGTAATAGCCCACAGAATGCATGGAGTTACAGTCATCAACATAATGCTTAGCTAGTGGAGAAACAGAATCGCAATATGCATCACCTTGGTTTTGGTTCATATCCTTGGATGAGGAATTGAGCCATAGGGAAGGCAGTTTCCTTCTGGTGCATATTCCTCATCTGTAAGATGGAAGAAACTACATTTTCTAACTCAGGAATGTTTTGAGAATTAATGACTAAAACACAGTGCCTGACGCCAAGTGGGAGTTCAGAAACATTTTCTATTCTTATTACTGTATTTCATGGCTCAATGATTGTTCTCATTCACCCTCTAACTCAAATCATCTCTCTGGTGTGGCCATCAGAAGACGCAAATTGTGCAGGATCTGTCAATGTGGGTTTGGTTGTATAACTATCTGTTTCCAAGGCACAACCTGTGAATTTACTATCATTCCATGCCCGCCCTCCTCCTCACCTCTGCTACCTGTCCTGTCACTTGTCACTCCCAATAACAATAACCTGTGTACCTCTGTGCCCAATAAGGAGATCTTACGAAAGGTGAATGTAGGGGAAAAGGAGAAAGAAAAAGTCTCGAGTTAGCTTTTTCCCACACTGGCTAAATCAAAGTAACAGTGGCAGCAGTTAGAGAATTTGAAAAATAAATGAGATGATGTATAGAAATGTACTGCTGTAAACTGTAGAGTGATGTACAAATGCAAAAGTGCCTTTGTTCTTGTTACTTTTTAATAGTATTGTTAGTCACACAGCTGTTAGAAACCCAATCAGGGAAGACATAGAGACTTGGTATTACCCTTTATAAATGAGAAAATGAGACAGGTGAGAACCAAGACTACATATTGCCTAAAAGGAAAATGGAAAAGATCAAATTGACAGCCCTGTAGAAGAGGGTTCTTGGAGATGAAGAGCTGTCTGGGAAATGGTGACATCAAGTTAGGCGGAGGAGCAGAGGTACCAAATGAAAGGGTCAGCTTTTTAAGGCTGCAGACGTGTTCTTGAATAGAGAACTGCATTGATTGATGTGGCCTGTAATGGAAACTCAGATAATGAAACAAAACCAACATTTAAGAATTTCAGGCTGAGAACTCATTGCCATGGCAACCCTCTCAGAAGGGAACTTGTATAAGAAAATAAGATTCACTTGGTTACGCCTTAAAACGAAAACCTATACTACAGTGAAACAACTAAATTCAGAATTCCAAAACTGCTTGATTGCCGCAATGCCTAGAGGTAGCACTGAACTTGTAGGCCCATCATCTTTCCCATTGGAAGCTATTGCTTCTCAAGATCTATGACTCATGGAGGGAACATTAGTTAGCTCTGAGGGATCCCTATTGAAATTGTGTGGTTCCTATCAGCAAAAATTTACAATGTTTTTACATTCAAAAAATCATCCAGCATGATGCCTGTGGAAACCACAGATAGCACACGCCATTTAAACAAACATACAAGTTTTAGTTTGCCCATAATCACATAAAATCAACAAATTCCTATGTCAATTATTTATTTTCATGAGAAAATAATTTTTAGCCTAAGTAAAATCTGGCTTATATTCAAGATTATGATTTTTTTCAAACTAAAACATCTACTTTATTACATGTTGTCATTCGAAGAATGTCAGACAGGGTGCATTGTATTTCATCAGTGAAAATAGTTTTCTCGAATATCTAATACCATTGACAAATATAAATCTATGCCTTTGAACTGGTTCTAGAAGAAGAAATTGCTGTGATCCCTTTTGTATGGCATGGATTAGTTTTTTTTTTAAATGAACATGATGTTAAAAGAAGGGAAATGGAGGTCAAGATAAACACATAAAAATCATTACAAAATAGTTGTATGCTCACAGACAAAAAGAATAAAGACAGCATGATACATGAGAAAATATCTCTGTCATCCTCTCCAACAGTGCGTGGTGATAATGGATACAAAATCGGGCATTTTCATTTTCCAGCTCTTGCTCAATAGAAATTTTTCTTTCTTGTCTTCACCCTTACACTCACCCCTGAGGTTTCACCAAGATTTTCACCAATACACACAATTTCTGTTAGTATGTTTTACATATATATAGCCAAGGATATCATGTATATGTGTAGTTTTCCTTGTTTCAGGACACACTGCTGTTCTAGAAATCAACATAATTCAGAGGCTTGATTTCACCAATCTGACTATGCATTCCTCAGGTCACATGCATTAGACTTCTGGGATTCAACCTGGGTCTTTTTTCTTTTTTGACATCTATAATATCTTTGTCTTTCCCAAGGTTTTACAGAGAAAATCTGTAGGCTCCCTGATCTCCTTTTAAAGTTTTCTTTTATTCACACTCCAATTTCCAGTTTAGACTGCTAATTATCCTCTTCGTGGTGCCTTAAATTTTGCCTATCTTGCAATCAACAATCTCAAGGTTGTCAAGAATATATATATATGCATTTTTGGGGTCCAAGGGTAACTCATGGTTAAAGAAAAGTAACTGACTTTAACATTTGGAGTCAATAAGGAATAATATTTGGAAGAAATAAGAAACTTGCACAGACTAGGTCTAGGAGGCATGAAAGACTGGTCATATTTTTTCAATTGAAACTATTTATGGTAAGATTAGAAGGAGAATCAGGATAAAATCTTACATTTAAATATTTCCTGATATTAAGCCCTAAATAATCATTCATAAAAGAGAAATGCCATTGTAAAATGAGCCATTAGATTTGTTGACTAATTTATTTTTTTCTTTTACCACCTAAAGCTAATGTGGATAGGTATGAAAAAACAGCTGTCACAAAGAATGTATGGAGGAGAGAAATGTAATGAATTTTTCCCCTAAGTTAATAAAATATGTAGTATTTTTTCATAGTAAAAATTTTTATCCACAACACATCTGACACCCAAATCAGTATCTTATTTCTAGATAATTATGTATGACTATAACATTTCCCTCTCCACTATTCAAAAATGATCTCCTCTTAGCAAAACTGAGAGGTAGGTGAAATTTAATTATACCCTACTCTTCTTCTGTTTTTCTCCATCTCCTTTCAGACCTTTCTCCAATTCTCCTCCCCTAAGGCTAAGGTGCTCAGTACTTTTATCATACTCTATCCTGTCAACATGAAAAGTAATTTGATAAATTTCTTCATATTAAAGTATTAGAAAATTAATTATCTACCAATCTCATGAGTATCTGCATTTTAAAGGAAAATTGCAGAGAAAGAACAATGCCTTAACATCCTAAATTACTCATGAATTATGGAATTTCATGCATCTCTGGGAAGATATTTAAAAGTGATGAGAGAACTACAGAATATTCTCAAATCAAACAGTGGACATGATGATCTTGTCCATTTATTTGTCTAGGTGGTCATAAGGTGGAGGCATATTTTGTTAGGAAACAACCATTAGATTTTCTCTATGTCACAGAAGATACCTGATAATGTTGGGGTACACAGTAGGTCTTACTCATATTTATTAAATAAATTATCATACTATTTGTCTTACATTCATTAAAAACATTTGAAGAATCTATTCTTTTGGTAAAATAAGAATAAGAATACATATATTGGACCCTGTGCTGTGACCCTAAAGCCTTTGGTTTAACCTTAGCAGAAAAGTGGTGCCTATCAAATATTTAATTTATTTCTGGATATTTCCCTGTTGTTTAAAAACATCAAGAAATTACATAGTAAATGTCTAGCATTCTGGTGTTCAGAATAGATATCAAAGAAATAAGTGATATTTCCTTAAATTGCCAAATCACAAGGTGTGAAAATGTCTTATATTTGAAGTAACATTGTCAAATACTTTTGAAAGAATTCCATTCTTCCAGTTATCTTATACTCATTATCCCGACTGATCCCTGTAACAACAGCCTCATGAGATGGACAGGTCTGCAATAACAGTAGTAATTTACTGATTCTTTATATGTGGAAACTGAGGCTACAAAATGTTGACATTACTTGTCCACAGTCACACAGTAAAAAGTGGCAAAGCAAACACTAAGTCACTCTGATAAAAGGATTTATGAGAAATTCTTTTTGACAGGTATATAAATGAGTTCAAGTTAAGTTTATTTTGCATCCTAATAACCAGGCTTTTTATAGCAACCATTTCTACCATCTTTTGTGATAAGTTGACAAAATACAAGCCGATACTATAAAACATGTATCCAGTCATAATCATGTTTCTGAAAGTTTTCTATTTCTCTCTACATAATCAGAACGTGATGACACTGGCATTATTATTTATTTAATGGTGATCAAGAACATGACATACCATATAAAGAAGAAAACCCCATCTACTCCAAAAAAAGGAAGGAAAGAAGGAAGGGAAGGAGGGAGAAAGAAAAGAAAAATACTTTTCTTTTTTATGGGTAAAAGAGACATGACATTTGATGGCAACTGTAGTCTACCATGCAAGAACTTGATGATCAATTTCGTTGGACATTTCATCCCACATTTTGTGTATTTTCTATCTCCATTTTTATTTATTAATATTGGGTTGAATTCAGCTCAGCCTCACCTGCTAATTTCATTCAAATAATATGTAATTGATCCTTCAAAATAATCATCAAAGATGTTAAGGTAGATCTAATTCCTATCAAAGAATGACTAGAGTATTGCAAGAGCATTACTTCAGCCTATCTGCATGCCATTTGTTAAAAAGTTAACTTAGTCCATAATTCTTCCATTCCTTATCTAATGGTAGCAAGTAGAGTAACATGATTGTTTTGAGATAATTATAGAGATTCCTGTCTCTATTAAAAGGTTGAGTGTTATTTTTATACTGTTTCTAGCAAAATTCTTCCTTCTTACTTTTTCTTGGCTTTTAAAAACAAATCATTAGAGATGCCAGTGATATCCAGAGACAGCAAATTCTCTCAGGTCTCAAAATCCATGTTTCCCAAGTTGGAAACTTGTCTACACATCCATTTTCCAAGCACTTCAGCCTTTTGCTTTTTTAAATCAATAAGCCATATTGACAAAATTTTAATTATTCCCTAAATGTGCATACCTGCTTTGATTTTTCTTATTTTCCTATAGAGAACAAAATTAACCAATTGGTCTTGTGGTATACTTTGCTCCATTCTCTTTGAACTTCAGCTTTCACCTCTAAGAGAGAATAGGATCTTATGTATTGAGCCATTTGCAAACAAAATTTTAGAAAGTCAAAGAGATAAATAAAATATCCAGCTCTGTTAATAATTATCCAAAGATTAAAAAGGACTATATAATTAGGTCATGAAAAGTTTCCTTACTTCAAGCAGACTCACCAATGTTGCTTTGAAAAATGCACTTCATAATTACATTCATGCACAAAAAGTATAGCAACCATCCAGGGTTATCTAAATGTATCTGTTTCTCAATGTTTCTTCATGCAGATCATAAAACCACTACTTCTGTGAACTATCAAGCAATGCTGATCTATTCAGTCTGCTATGAAATCAAGTATTTAACTATTTCTCTGCCCCACAATTTCAGCGAGGCTATAATCTTTGTGGGGTAGGGGGAACAACCAAGGGATTCCAGCCAAATTAACTTATTACTAGATATTTACAGTGTGTTTTTCTATAGTTTGATTTTCTTGGTGTAATTGAGATGTAATAAAGGTAGAACATGTTGCAAAAGAAAAGCAGGTGAGTAAATACCTCCAAATCCAGCTAGAAGAGAATTCCTTTCATCTCAGCCTATTGGTAAGGAAATAGATTAGATCCACATTTTCTGAACTCCCTTTGTCTACTGATAAAACTTAGAAGAGATGTGGTATACCCAGCTACCACCTACAGAATATTAGTCTAATAAGAGTAAAATAAATCTAAAAGAATAACAACATTCAGGTTAAAATACATACACAGAGTAATTTCCTGCAAATAAATCATGTCTGACGCTAGCATGAGAATGCATGCAGACACTAATGCATGTAGACAGAGATTCAACATAGCTCCAGAATGCACAAACATACAACCAATATATATTAAATGCACACTATTATAACAAACTCAGTATTTGCTATTTTCCTTCTTTAAATCTGCTGGCCACTACCCCACTACCATACTATTTACTTTCTCCAAAGGAAAGTAAGTGGCAAAATGAAGAGGAAAAAGTAGATAAGATAAATCCAGTTCTGGCGTTTTATAGTTTTAAATTCTGAAACATCATGAAAAATTCAGTAAATATTTATAGCACACCAAAGAGGAGAGTCATGATTACCAAATTGGCTACTAAGATCCTTAAACTTAGTTCTCAAAAGTTTAGAAATGGTTTCCTACCTCTTTTTAGACAAGACAGATTTCTAAAGCATAAAGGCTGAAAAAGAGTGAGAAATAAAAACCATAAAATTACTTACAACTGATCGGATGTTATTTTCTTTCACCAGCTTCAGAGATGATTTATAGCAATTTGCAAGGTCTTCCTTGTGGGAACCATTAATATGGCCTCTGGCTATTGGCCCTACAGTATGGATGACATCTGTAAATACAAAAGGAAGGAAAAAGAGGATAAGCAAGGTATTTTTCACTTTTTACATAAATAATACTTTGTTTATTTTAGGTATTTGTGTTAGAGCCTGGAGACCAGCAAGCTAAGCAATACATTGGCGATGCAAATATTTCTCTGGTAGAAGATCTTAAGTAGCACAACCTCCTTAAGTAGGCAATTTCCCAGGAAGATTCTAATTGTGAAAAGGAATCCCCAACCAGTGAATTGTTTCATAGTTTTTGGTCAGATTCAAGTGACACAGATTATAGTATAAGATGTACATAATTGGTTCCCTGGAAAAAGACAAATCCTTGGTGGGAAATAAACTGAGGAATAATTGCCTGCCAAAGGAACATCTAGATTGACATGGGAAGGAAGAGCCAGTGCTAGCCTAGCTTACTTGTAAGGCAATTTTCAGGCATTGTACACAATAAAGAAAAGCAAGTTTCTGAAAGAAAAAAAAAAAAAAGACAAGAGAATTTTTAATAATCAGTAATAACCTTAAGAAGAATAACTGCAAAACATTCCGGCCAATTTAGAAAGTGTAACCTACCAATCATCACCTACATAAGATACGCTAATAGTTCATACCTATTTTAATAGGTTAATAGTTAATTATCTATTTTATTGTATTATTAAAACATTCAAACATGTTAATGCAATCTATACTTTTCAACTCCTATTTATGTTGAAAAACACAAAATTTGATATTTTTATATACACAACAAGCCATTGTGCTATTCTTTCAATCTCTACGCACACATAAACTTTTAACTTTAGGAACGTAGTGAAAGAGGACTGTTCTCATTTTAAGAAACAGTAGAAGAAAAACCCCACATTTTAATCAAATTTACTTGAAAATGCCTTGTAACTCTTGCTTGCCAGTCTTATCGGTGAATTGAATTATTAGTCCATTTCACTGATGTAAATCATAACAACTAATCAACTTTGATCACAAAGACAAATTCAATCTAATGTAATTGGAATATTATAATGAAATTATTTGTGTTGACTAATCAGTATCACTCAATTCCAACAAGAATGACAGAAGAATAAGAGTATTCAAAAATAAGAATATGGTATAGTCAAAAAATGCATATGGCATTTGAATATCAGCAAATAAGTCACTATAAGAAAAATCTCTCCGAGCATGGTGGACCACGCCTGTGATCCAAGCACTTTGGGAGGCTGAGGTGGGCGGATCACGAGGTCAGGAGATCGAGACCATTCTGGCCAACATAATAAAATCCTGTCTCTACTAAAAATACAAAAATTAGCCGGGCATGGTGGTGCATGTCTGTAATCCCAGCTACTTGGGAGACTGAGGCAGGAGAATCATTTGAACCAGGGAGTCGGAGGTTGCAGTGAGCAGAGATCGCACCACTGCACTCCAGCCTGGCGACAGAGTGAGACTCTGTCTCAAAAAAAGAAAGAGAAAAAAGAAAAGAAAAATCTCTATTGGTTGCCCCCTAAATGTTGATACTACTATTTGATGTTTAAAAAAGACCTAAAGCATTGGTTTCCATGATTAATTCTGAAACAGTATTTAAACCCTTGTCAGCCGATATTAAAGAGGGGCTCATGTGATCAAAGGAGGCATATAAAACTTCACTAATAAACTCACGCAGATGTTGTTTCACAGGTAAACTTACTTTTAAAGTGAGAACCACTACAATATAGAAGCGAAGGATGAAGGGACTTGAGGTGTACTTAGGAAAAAAAAAAATAGCACACAGTGATATCATTTTTTTGGAACAAAAGTAACAAGCAAGAGTTGCATAAATTCAAGCAATGCAAGTCCTGTACCATAGTAAATATATATGAATACTGTACTTTAGTTTCTTTAGTGAATGTTAGAATCCATAAAGGAAGGAGGTTGTGCTTAGCCTTACTTTATTTCCCCCCTTGTGGCTACTTGTTATTTATACCCAACTATGATATTCTAAGTTTTCTAATGGATACAAATGGCAGAAAAATTGAACTGGAATAACACACAATTCTATAAAGCAGCATTTCCCCAAATGGGTTCGGTATGATATCGGTTTAAAGGTCAATTAAATTTGGGAAAAAAAAAAAAAGGTGAAATTATATCACACCAGTTACCTTACTGCAAGACTTCAGTGGGTATTTAAAATGCCATAAGGAGTTGCGCATCTCCAGGAGGAGAATACAAAATGCTCTGTTTCCTAAATCCAGTTGAAACCTGTACTTTGAAGAACACCTCATAGGACTAGATTTCCACAATTTTACCTTTGGGAAATGTTGTTCCAGGGCCATTTTGGCACTCTTGTTCCCACTGTTGAAGGCAAAGTCTATGCTTTTTACCCCCTTCCCTACTGCTTCTAAACATCAAACACTTAATATACGAAAGAACGGCCGGGCGCGGTGGCTCAAGCCTGGAATCCCAGCACTTTGGGAGGCCGAGATGGGCGGATCACGAGGTCAGGAGATCGAGACCATCCTGGCTAACACGGTGAAACCCCGTCTCTACTAAGAAATACAAAAAAACTAGCCGGGCGAGGTGGCGGGCGCCTGTAGTCCCAGCTACTCGGGAGGCTGAGGCCAGAGAATGGCGTGAACCCGGGAGGCAGAGCTTGCAGTGAGCTGAGATCCGGCCACTACACTCCAGCCTGGGCTACAGAGCGAGACTCCGTCTCAAAATATATATATATATATATATATATATATATATATATATATATATATATATACACACGAAGGAACAACGGGACATGACCATGGTTCTCTTATTTTGTGGATGGAGAAGATCAAGAATAAGTGCCTCTTATCTGGAGTCATAAAAGACATTGAGCAAAGTAAAGAGGAGGCTTAGAGATATTAACGGGGGCGGGGTGGGAGGACGGGAAAGAGGGAGGGAGGAGGGAGGGAGGGATAAGGGAGAAACAGAGAAAGAGAAAGCGAGAAAAGCCCATAAGTGTAGGAAATAGTGACATCATAAACTTTTCCTTTGCTTTCCTTTAGTCATCATCATCTACAAAACTTAAATGAAATTTAGGAAAAATTATTCCTTGCATTTCTTTAGTTCTCCATTTCATTTAAAGGTCTGAGGATAAACAGGCAATAAATGAGCCTCCTCAGCATTAAAATATTGATCTTTGTATTTATGCTCTATATTAAATTTACAGCATCCAAGATCAAGTGTTATTATCGACCAACATGATGACCTCTCAGATCCACAAAGCTGGAGATGAATCAATATGAGGCTAGACAGGAAATCTCCTTCATTATTGTAATTGTCCGTAGTACTTATGAGTAACTACTCCACACTGAGTTTCTCGTTTTCTGTTAGAAAATTCAGTCAGGAGGCCTGTCTTTGAATTCCTGCTCCAGCCCTTTAGTCATCATGTCTTAGATAAACCCTTCATTTCAGTGGTCCTTGCCTTTTTCCTTATCTGTAAAATAAATCTCCTGTTTAGATTATCTCTGTTGTCTCTTCTGTGTTGTGTAGCATTATTAATATCTAACCTTATAATAGAGATGGATGGAAAATAGAATGATATCTGGGCAGTTAAAAGTGATCTTAAACATGGTTAAGCGGCTCACTGATTCTAAGAATTCTTTTTAATATCAAAATATCTTGACTAATTATTCACAATAATAGTTTCAAAATCCATTGAGAACATGTTAGAGACAAAGAGCTATTATAATTTTAATGATGCTTTGTATTGATTTATGTTTTATTAAACACAGTAGCATCTTCATAGTGGACATATATATGTAATACACATGGATGCAAAGTCTATGGACAATGCTTTATCTTGCACATGAGTTTTGAATCCCTTGGTATAAATAAGAAAATGTAAACATAAGTATTAAATTCAAAGTCTGATACATAGGAAGGCTCAAGAAATGGTAAATGTCATCGTCAACAGCAGCAGCATACAAGGAATCCTCAGCACACAAGCAGGAATGACAGAAAGTTATCATCTCTTTACTCATGTGGAAAGAACACCAATTCTAAGATCTGACTACAGGTTATAAGTCCCAGATCTGTCACTAATCAGCTATGTGACCTTGTGCAAGTCACTCTCCTCTTTGGCCTTCAGTATTCAAAGTCAAAAAAAGGAATAAATCAGAAGAGCATTTTTTTTTTTCAGCTCTCCAGTGCATTTCCTTCTGTACATGTCTAACAGGAACTGAGCTACAGATTCTAAGAAGTCTAATTTATTTTTGTCCAGATAAATGAGCATCAATCATGGTTCACGTTTCTCAAACACGATTATACAGTGAAGTGCAAATTGGCACTATCCCCAGAGAAAATGATTTAATCATATCTAACAAAATTACAAACGTAGACTTCTTTTGATCCAGCAGTTCTATTCCTAGAAATGTATCCGAAAGATAATATACTTGTCCATATGCAGAATAGTATTTACACAGGCCATTCCCTGAAACATTATATATAATAAGGCAAGATGGGAAACATCTAAATGTCCAACAATAGGGGACAGACTAAACGATGTTAGTAAAACGATGGTTCATTTATACTATGAAATATTACCCTTCTGTAAAACAGACAAAGAAGGCCTTCATGTATGCATATGGAAAGATACCCAAGATACATTACAATGTAAAAATAAAATTCAGAAAAGCACACTGCCATTAGTGTTAAAAAAAACCTCCTCTACCAGTGTAGGGAAGAATACAGGTTTGTTTTAGTTACATGCATAAAACATCTCTGGAAGGATAAACTAGCAGTTAATAACAATAGTTACCTACTAGGGGAGTGACAGAAACTAGAAAGATGGGGGCGAATATGGGGAGGAAACTTTTCACTGCTTTTATTTTTTGATGTTCAAGTTATGTGAATATATTAGCTATTCAAAAATTAAATAAAACATTTAAACAAAGAGTATATGATTTATTAATCCATATTCCTGAATCCCATTTACTCTATCCCTGTAACATTAAAGATCATTAATGTGCTTTCCAAAGATGAGCTTATATCATTACACATATAAAAATACTCTTAAAGAAAAAGATCAATATAATTTCAAGGAATTTAACAAAATGACTCCCCTAGGTATATCTTTCTTTTATTTTCCTACCCTCAATAATTTCTTTATATTAAAAAATTATTTTCAGATAAACATAGGGTTTAAATGATGAACAAGAGGGCATTTTTTCCTACATGGCTAGCATCTACTATTAAAGTTTTACTATAATTTTAATATGCAAACTGAGTGTGACATCCCTTAAAGTGGTAACACAGGATAGGAGCATATATATATATATTTTTTGTTTGTTTGTTTGTTTGTTTGTTTTTGTTTTTAAGACAAAGTCTCCCTCTGTTGCCCAGGGTGTAGTGCAGTGATGCAATCTCGGCTCACTGCAACCTCTGCCTCCTGGATTCAAGCAATTCTCCTGCCTCAGCCTCTCGAGTAGCTGGTATTACAGGCATGCACCACCATGCCAAGCTAATATTTGTATTTTTAGTAGAGACGGGGTTTTATCATGTTGGCCAGGCTGGTCTCGAACTGCTGACCTCAAGTGATCCATCCACCTCGACCTCCCAAAGTTTTGGGATTACAGGCGTGAGTCACCGTGCCCGGCCAGAGCATACTTCTTATGCTCCTCCTTTGGTTATCTCAACAGCCAAAGAATTTTGAATAATTGTCAAGAATTTTTAGAGAGTAAAAAAAGACTATGTAAAAATTTAATCTATGCCTACTTTCCAAGGAACCCAGAGAGACAGAATAATGTGCCCAAAGTCAGAGATCAATGTGGGGAGATAATGACAGCATCATAATGACAACATCACAGTCAGTGACAATATGATTATGAGTAAGTTCCTCTCAAGGTGACTGCTTATTGAAAGAAACGAATGGCATACATTTGTATATATACATTTTGGCATGTTTGTCATGAATCTCATTACTTTAGCCTCATGCTTGTATACATGCAAATTCTGGTTAGTTTTGTGGTTAGATTTGTTGCAATATGCAACAAATTACCACAAAACATGGTGGTTTAACACAGCAACCAGCATTCTATTATTTCTTTTGGCTTCTGTGGGTCAGACCTTCTGCAATGGCTTGGCTAGGGGGCTTGGCTTGGGGTCTCTCATTTGGTTGTAGTCAACTGGTGGCTGGCACTGGAGCAGTGGAGGACTGTGGGAGCCAAAGGCTGGACAGGCATCTTTCTCTCTTCATGTGGTCTCAAGGACTCTCCATGTGGGCTAGTTTGGGTTTCCTCACTGCACAGCAGCCTCAGAGCAGTTGGATAACTTAAACAACAAGTCAGGGGTCTAAGAGCAAGTGCACCAGCAGGTGGACGCCATGTTGCCTTTTATAACGCAGTCTTGGGAGTCACACAGCATCACTACCACGATATTCTATTGGTTGCCACTGTCAGAAAGATCTCACATTTTTTCAGGTGGAGGCACCTAGACCTCACCTCTTGACGGGAAGAGCAGTAAAAAAATTTTGGACATATCTTAAAACAGCTATAATGCAGGATGCCCCAGACAGTTGGCACTTTATTTTGGTGAGTGCCAACTACAAAGTCAGGTGGCAGATAAATAAGAAATCAGAGAAAAGGCTGAGATGATTAAAACTATTACCAGTATGGAGCTCTCAGACCTATTATCTCAATCAGCCAACTGCTAATTTAATAAAAATCTGAGATAGCCAAAGATTGAAATATGAGATTAGTATTAATTGTAAATACAATCTAGTTTGGGAATAATGAATGCAATTGTTGCCCCTAGATAGAAATGACTGGCACAGTGCTGGTTTAGTTCTTTTGTTTTATAATGTGGCAGGAACCTGTGGACAGAGGAAAGGGCAGGCATGGCTGTCACAGAATCAGCATCATAACGTCCCATGAACGGTGAAAGTGATGTTATTTCCCTAAAGTGTCTAGCTCCACATTCAAGAAAGGAAAAGCAGCCTTTGTGCATTGAAGCCCTCTCCTATAGCACTCAGGAAAGCCAAGAAAACAGCAATGCAATTTGTACATTTAATCAACATTTCAAATGCAACCCCTTGAAGAACTATGGAAAATGAGATGGCAGGCCCTTTTGTGCTTCATTAGACTAAAGTGTGGCAAGACAAATGGAATCTGTTTTTGCTCATCTATTTCTGAAATCAATCAGTCTGTAAATCAGCTTTTTTGTTCTGAAGAGATAACTACCGCACCACCTTGCACTCCCCCACTCCTATTTATCCTAGGAAATTAGTCTGAATTATATAGAAAAGGAGGATAGGGTAGAAGGTTTTCTTTGAAGGAGGTGTGGAGGAGAGCCTATTTTTATTTCCAAAAGTGTAAATTGAAAAATATGTGATTGAAATGCCAAATAAATATTGAAAGCAGTAGAATTATTTACAAAGATTCAATCAGACTTATCCTTGGCAAAACAAATGCAGCAAAAACATTCTGTGAAAAAATATTAGCATAATGAATTTTAAAACAAATGAGAGAGTACAGATAGGTTGCTCTCATCATTTTCCATTTGAGAAGCAACTGTGCTACATTCAAACTGTTAATGAACAGTCAGACCAAGTGTAGAATCAATTACACATTGCTTTCATTCACTCCACTCTTGTATTCATAAGCATAATCGGTCCATCTAACAGACTGCATAATAATGCTGTGCCCTGTCACTCACATCAAATTGCATGAATTTTAAGAAGAAAACCAATGCATGGAATTAAATTGATTTTCTTTTCTAGAGATACAACTACAAAACTGAGCGCTAAAGATACTATTTGTAAATCTTATTGGCCAATTTATATGATAAGCACCACCAATCTATGACCTGAAACAGAATACTTGAAGTTCAGTTAACAGAAAATTGAATTACCACCTGATAGCATTACAAAGTAAATGCTGCCTCTTCTTTCCATGTAGGTCAGTGTTTTCATATACACATTTTCAAAGTTTGTTTTTGTTATATTTAAAGAAACAATCAATTGTCCATAAGATGTTTCTTTTCAATCTGCAGAAGATACCATTTAAAATGTGCTTCAACACGCCCTGCGGCATTTTTCTAAATTCAGATTATTCTCTCATACATTTCTTCAGCTGCATGAAGGATTTCTGGCTATGTCCAGAAAGACTATAGTCATTCAACTCTTTGCATTGAGTTTGGGATAAACTAGAACTCACGATGTTATTTTTAAATCTAGTTTCCTTTGAGTTTGTGAGTTCACACATTGCTGTTTTTCACTGTTCTTGGTTACAAAGGGCTTTTGGTTTACCTCTCTCACCCTCTTTGATGCTATGGTTCTCTGAATAAGATATCTATATCTAAGGTTACATACACAGCAACTGAACATTTGCATTTTACAGTTGATAAAGGCATACAGAATGCACAGCCAAAGCTCAAATGCATATTTTCAGCTCAACTGGAGAGTTGGTTCCATTTTTACATGAGAATGTGATAATGTTATTATGTTTGGGGCATCATGTGCTGATAATATGTTTTATTCTTCATTGACTTCAAAGCTGGGATGTTTTAAGTCCAAGTTATAAAATACAATTCAATCAATTTCTACCAAAATGCCATCCTCTATGTTAAAAAAGAAAGAGGCAAAGCTCATGTTTAATTTTTTATCAGCTCTCCCTTTCCTGCCCAAATCTATTTAAGATTGACCTTGTTGATGGGACTGTATCCTGTTTCAAATTGGACTCCTACATGTAAGGGCCCATTTTTAATAACACAGATTGAAACTCATGAAAAAGGGATATCCTGTGGTCAGCCATTGATAGTTTTGAGATTCCACAGGGTATTGGGGGCATCTGCATCACAATAGTGTTATTTCCAACAGAGAGGGGTCTCAGAGGAACTGTGGGAAGCTGAATTATCTGCAGAATTCCAACATTTCATGTCATTTTAGAATGAACCCAAAGAGAACACATCCCAGAAGGAAGTGAGTCAAATGCATGGCATTTCTAGTGCTTCAATAGCAGGGGTGAGAGGAGGTGAAGGTCCAAATAGACAATATGACTTTTTCAAGGAAGATGATAATGAGATCTTTGTTCTGGTTCAAGCGATGTGAGCAACTTGCAGCCTTTTCAGAGAGATGCAAAATCAGTATTTTATTAAGATGCGAGGGGGAAAATCGGCTTTAAAGACTCTATGCTGTGGGTAAAATGAATGAATGTTAGTCCCCACTGCAAGGGTAATTCTACAAATGTAGAATCTAGGCTGGGACTGAAATATGCAGATGGGTCAATGTCGGGACACGCAGGCTGATGCTGAGGTTGCATGTGCTTGTCATCAGCATTCCTTTACCACTCCCATGCCGCCACACGCCTGGACAAGAAAGACTCTCCTGCAATCGTCCACTCAGTCATTAATTCTGTTCTTTATATGATACATATTTTGTGAGAATCCACTATGTGCCAGTGCATAGGGCAATTGTTCCATGACTATCACCAAACAGGTCTGTGCTTTTCTGACTCCAGGACTTTCCTCATTTCTGGAGAGCCCTCCTATTTTTTTCTCTGAAAACCCTTCTTATGAAATAGTTTCTCAGGGAGACTCCTACACTGTGAAGAATTTCGCTTCCTTAAAGATGAGATCCATAAATTCCTCTGTATGAACAAAGTTTGAATTCACTTCACCTCTGTTACTCTATAATATCACTTATGATAAACCATCAATATGACTTTGAACATGAACATTTCTGAGAAGTTTCCATCGGTCAGCGCTCTCCAATCATATGGCATCCTGCCTGAGGAGGCAGGGAATGTCCTATCATTCAAGGCAATCAGATATGACTACCTAAGCCCCAAGATTCTGGCTAATTCTGCAATGTCATGATTCCGTGATTTCTGTTTTCCTGTAGTGACTCGATGCTTCCACTGCAGGGAACATGACAAATCTATGTCTGTGTTTCCCACAAAGCCAAGAATTCTATGGGAACAGTTGCTTAATAGATAATTAGTGAATTTGTGGGTGATTAAATAAAAGTTGGCCCGATATAATCAATCTAATCAGAGATGATGTACCGGATTAGAGAAAACAATGAGGTAGAAGGGATAATCTAGACTGGGCAAGCAATGACATCTAGTTAAACTGGTTCAGCTCATTCAGCATACATTTTATAGAGCTGAAAAGCTGTTTCTTCATAGAAAGACTCACTAAAACCTCATCAAAGATCTCCTAATTACTGCACTATGGAAGATTTAAAAATAAGACTCTAACACTGTCACACTCTTTAACAAAAGGTATGAGATTCTATCCAAAGACTCAAACGGGAAAAAAAAAAATGTGCGGTGTTTCCTTTTTTGTTGTTTTGTTTTTGTTTTTGTTTTTTCCAGGAGATGATTAAATAAGTGAATTCTCTAAACCTGTCATTTCCCTCATCTGCATGTTGCTCATTTTGGAACAAATCTGCTTTGTTTTAGAGATGGATTTTGGTTCTCAAATCACAAAATGGAACATGACAGACTTTCTAGACATCCTCTGAAGGAATTAATGGGCTCACTATTCACATTTCTTTAAAAAGTGGCATTTAGATGTAATGAATCCACCTCTCCATCAAAATAAACCGGATCTGATTTATCTCTGAAATTGATCCACTCCTAGGACAGCTCTGGACTAAACCTAGGCCCTACATCTTCACTCCAGGCCCTACATCTCATTTTCTTAAGGAACAATTGTATTTAGAAAAGAGAAATGAGAAGAGGCTACTTCAAGAATTACATTAACATAACTTCTAGGCAAAAGAATATGTGAAAATTTCTGTACTGTGAAGTTACATTATTTTACGAGTACAACTTATTCAAATTCAACAATATGAACAAAGTGTCGGTGGAATGAGAATGATAAAATATTTAAATAAAAAGGGCAATTTATTTAAATGTTTCCTCAGTGAGCGAGTGTTAGAGCAGGAGAAGGAGCAGGTTGGCTTACATTGCTGGGCCCCAATAGATCAGTCAATATCCTCACCTACTTTTTAGAGATAATGGGTTTACTGTGTACTAGGGCTATTTTCAAACTTTCTGGTGACACTTTCAGAACTGCTGCATTATAGCTTCTCACTGTGCAGATCTAATAATTAAATAATATTTACTTTTCCAATGCAAAATGAATATCATAAACTATTTTATCTGGTCCTCAAGTTTGAAGAAACAGTGATGTCTTTCAACTCCATACAGAAAATCATTTGTATTGAACTTAGTATGAAATGCTATGTCACTAATTTCACTTTTATTTGGGTTAAGGGATTTTTAGGAGTAATTTTAACTAAATGCAATTATTGTTTTTTGCTCAATCTTCAAAATCTAGAGAAATTGCTTTTTCCTCTTCTGTGAGATAATAGGGGTATTTCTACCCACCATCCTCTTAAGAATGGAAAAGCACTTCTTAAAGAGTTTGCAAAGACTCGAGAAAACAGTCCAACATGGCTGCTATCAGATACACTGATTTACATGGAGAAGAGAAGGGTGGGAGCAGCTTTTTAAGCAGTAATTCTATAAGACATCATGGAGTAAAGCCAAGAGATATTCTTTGGAAACATGAATTCCCATGCAAAATCATGACAGTGGTTTTACTTTCTCATGCTTACTCCTTTGCAGAATGAATTGGAGGTTACAAAAGGGAAGAGATCAGCTGACATGAAAGCAGAGTCAAAGGCATGAAAAAGAGAGGCAGACCATTCAAGAATCTTAAAGGTGAACTAGCAAACTGTGATGATGATTTTAGAGTGGATGGGAAAAGAGAAAACAAAGAGTAAAAATTGATTTCAAGGAACTTGACTCTAAGTGACTTAGTTGGTAACAGAAATAGGGAAATAGAATGGAAATAGAATTGGGGTCTGAGTTACTGCAGTGCTTGCCAGGTCTTCTGAGAGCCTATCCTCAACATAGAAATAAGATGCAGAAAGGGGACAAGAATAAGAGAAGTGTTAGTTAAGAGAAAAAGAAAAAAGGACAATAAAAAATAACTAATTTTTTCAGTATCAAGACAGATTTTCTTTTTTACCTTTTCCCTTTCTTTGCCTATTTTGGGCCTGACATAGAATCAGTGAGGGGAAGAGAATATATCCCTGAGCCTTTCAAACATGATTCATTACGAGACTAAGATCACAGAGGTCAACGTGTGCCTCTGCGAGATTATTTAGTAGAAACTATTAACGTAAAACCACTCAAAGAAAACCAAGAGACCTTTCCACAGTAATTCAGATGCCAAGAATGAAATGTTGGCATGCAGGCTTTGAAAATTAAATAATGAGTATCAGGTTTAAAAAGAAAAAAAAAATACCCGAAAATAAATAATATCTGGTGACTGGCTCTTTGATAATATACTGTTGTGATGCAGGCCAATTAATACAAATTTTCATTCTTTATTTAGAAATGGCATTGCGGTTGAGATGATATGATAAAACGGCTCAAGAGGCACTATAATGAAAGAAGTTAGTGGCATTAAAAATGGGAAGATTTGTTATGAGTAGGAAAATATGTTACACAGCAGTATCTAACAAAATCAGGAAAAAAAGATCAATAGAATGTGTAATTATTATCAGACACCATGATATCAGGAGAGAGCAAGAAAAAAAGTCTCCATAACCCAACAGCACACTCCACTCACTAACTGTGTGAACTGGAGCAAATTACTTTTCTTCCTCTCTAAAAAATAGAATAATATCTGCTTATCAAGTTTGTTGTAGGGAATAAATTATGTAATATATGTGAAGGCATCGACCAGAGTACCTGGCATGTGGGAGGTGGAAGGTGATAAATTCTGACTAGCTCATCACTAGTACTTGTACTTAGTTGTATTTACCACGTGCATAAATGGGATAGGAATACATTCTTCTCTATTTAATCAGTATTTCATCATTATACTCTCAAAGTTCACGGTTATACATATTAACCAATTATGTCAGAACTGACATGTTACTGGTTTCTTTGCTTCTACTACTTCTTGGACGCCTGGTCTTCTCACTCTTAAACTCATTTTTTGGTGTTGCGGATGTATATTCTTGAGTAATTCTTTCAGTGATGGTCTGTGGCTGGATATTTCCTAAGCCACAGCATTTCCAAAGGTTTTTAATTTGTTCTCATTTCTGAATGCTGTTTTTCTGACATATATGCTTCCAGGTTCAAAATTAATTTTTCTCAAGAAAGATGTAAAATACATAGTGTGTCCAACAGTGACAAGTGCTAAGGAGAAAAATGAAGCAAAGGAAAAGGATAGACTGTGGCGAGAAGCAAATGGGCAGAGAATGTGAGGAGGAGCAGTTTCACGGGCGTCTTCTGAGAAAAGCGCTTATTCTCAAAATAAGATGAGTGAGGAAAATAATCTCCATCATTTCTGCCTTTGACTCCTCAGTGTGAAAGTCTGTACTTTCTCGCTGTCACAGTCAGCTTACCATTGTGAGGGTCAAAGCCTGAGGCCAAAGTGCAATACAGAGTGGGTTTAAAAACATAAAAAGGGAATAAATTGGAGACTTCCATAATACTGTTCATTTCTTTTGTTATGTAAGATACTCAATTTCTAATTTTTAACAATTATTTTTTTCTCTCAGAATGTTGAATATTTTTCTTCATTCACGTCTACTGTGAGAAAAAGACAGTTTGATTTTTATACCTCCATAGGTAAGCTGTTTTATATTTTTATTTTTTCTCCTTTCCAGAAGTTTTATGAACTTCGTATTTATCCTTGAAATTCTTTTCTTTCTCAGTTTTTAAATTTTTAAATTTTTATTTTTGTGGGTACATAGTAGGTGTATATATTTCTGGGGTACATAAAGTATTTTGATACAGGCATGTAATATGTAATAACCACATCATGAAGAACGAGTTATCCATCCCCTCAAGCATTTATCCTTTGTATTATAAACAATCCAATTATACTTTTTAGTTATATTAAAATATACAATTAAATTATTATTGACTATAGGTCCTCCGTACTATTATCAAATAGTAGGTCTTATTCATTCTTTCTAACTATTTTTTAACCTTGGGATTTTGAACTTTCACCATGCCTAATTCAGGACAGGACATTTTCTCCTCCTAGTTATAAAATTATTACTACTCTTTCATTTTCTCCATTCTTTCTAGAACTCTTAATAGTTGAGCTCATATGTCTAGGAGTAAATCTCATTTCCTTTGATTTTCTCTCAAATATTTTATCTGCTGTACGTTCTAGAGTAGTTCTTTGGCTTATTCTTCTGGTACAGTAAGTCTTCAACTGTTTCCTTTCCATCATGCATTCTTTCACTTTGAAACTTTTGTTCTTGCTTTTATTTCCAAGAATTTTTATTCTTTGGTTGTTTTTTCTCTTCTTCTTACTGGAACTTTTTTTTTTTTTTTTTTTTTTTTTGAGACGGAGTCTCTCTCTGTGCCCCAGGCTAGAGTGCAGTGGCAAGATCTTGGCTCACTGCAAGCTCCACCTCCCTGGTTCATGTCATTCTGCCTCAGCCTCCCGAGTAGCTGGGACTACAGGCGCCCCCCACCACACCCGGTTAATTAATTTATTTATTTTGTAACCTCTACTTATGTCATATATAATTATTTTTTCTACCAACCTTTTTACTGGATATAAATCTGTTTGTTGCCTAGGCCAAGACTTGGTAATAACAAGCCCTTAGTGGATTTTAATTCACTTAACATATGCCTTCACACTTTTTCTGATAACTTATATAAATATCTAATTTCATACAAATTTTATGTATTTTCATCAGGGTTTTATTAGTAATGCAAATAATCAATTCCTTGGGAGAGTACCTCAAATAAGAAAAGAACATTAGTGATGTAATTGCTCACCGAATTATGCAAATAGATATTTTAACAAGGAATGTATTCCTCACCTAACAGACAACCGAATGGTAGAAATTGCTAAGATCTTCATAGGTTTTTTTAATGTTAAAAGGCAGGATTTTATTTTCCCGACATGATAAAAAAGCATATGCTTCCTGGTTGAAAGCACACACACACACACACACACACGTACACAAATACAGGGAAAAAAGGAGAAAAAAATATATTCAATATTTTCATGACTTTGAACTAGCTATTTCATAGTGTTTCGTTTAGGACTGATGACAGCATTGTTTTAAGACAGATTTATTTTATACCTCATCTTTTATAAATATTACACACTTTAAATAAACATGGATTTACACATTTTCCAGTTGTTTTTAGATACCTAATTATTATGCATTAATTACAAGTACTATTTAAACTGCTTGGACAAAAAGGGATATTTATTTTTACCCTAAACATTAGATTTATATGCCTTGTTACAAACTTAGCTGCCCAGAGATATTTTAAAGCAGAAGCACATTAAGCAGCTGAGTTACTTTCCAAAGCATCCTTGCTGAGCAGTATTTTGAAGCCGCAGCACATGATATCAATAGTGTATTTTGATAGAATTTTAACAGTTTTACTGCTTGTCTCCTCCTGAAGGAGCAATAGTTAGGATAGTGTCAATAGTTCTCTCTAATACAATAAGTGAATGCCAAGAGTGTGTTTGACACTGCTATACAACAAAAATGCTAAACAACCAAATTAATCATTCTAAAGGAATTGCCATAGACAATTTTATTGATAGGACAATATTAAAGTTTTCACAAGATTAAATCAAATATGTTTTGTTATTTCTTGCATTTTAATATTCTTTTTAAAGAATTTGCTTATCTGTTTTGTTTGTTTGTTTGTTTGTTTGTTTATTTGTTTTTAAGAGATAGAGTCTTGCTATGATGACCAGACTGGTCTTGAAGTTCTGGTCTCAAGTGATCCTCCCAACTCTGCCTCCCAAAGTGCTGGGATTACAGGCTTGCAATATATAGAATATCATGAAGACAACTTTGGTCCTTTTCCAAATGTATCCTCTGGGCCTGAGAATCTAGCCATGGACTTAGTTATTAGGTTCTGAAAAGCCTGGGAAGTGCCAAACCCCAGCAGTTGCTAGCAGCATATGGTGGCATTCCTTTAAATGGGTCAAGTCACCATGATCCTGGACACAGCCAGAGAAAAATAAAGTCACATTGGATTCTGCCTTGGGAGCTTTGTCACATAGGTATTTTGTGTGTACTTCTTCGCATAGGAAAAATAGCTGGAGAAAGCACAGAAGCCAGAAGTGAAATAAAAGTTTTTTTTCTTTTTCCTACTGTTAGAAAAGAAGAGGGTGGGAGCCATGGCTCACACCTGTAATCCCAGAACTTTGGAAGGACAAGGTAGAAGGATCAGTTGAGGCCAGGAATTTAAGACCAATCTGAATTCTTTTACGGAGACCATGTCTCCACAAACAAACAAACAAAAACTTAAAAAAAAAATACAGAAAATTGCCCTTGGAATTATATTGTGATAGAAAGAGCACTGTCCTTCCTAGGACATATCTGGCTGTGTTTGCAGCTTCTGATAAATGTGGCTTTTTGACATCCTTCCAGAGAAAGCCTGTGGGCCTATCTGAGAGACGGCCCCTCTCACAAACCATTTACTCTTCCAGATGTCATCCTCATTTTTCCTATGACCTGCTCTTGCCAACTTGGATGAATGACTTCACTCAAGGAGTAAGGGTGAGAGCCAGATGCGCCCACACTGTACTTAGTAACTTACCCCAGTTCTTCCCATCCCAAAACATTGGCCTTGCTTCACCTTTATGGACCCAACTTACTCCACGTTTCCCTGCACCCAGCATAAACTCAATCTCTGTCGCCGTTCTTGACTGCAAAAGACCTACGAAAACAATTCTTTGGGGAGAAGACTTCCCTCTAGATTTTGCTCAGGGGCCTCCTTAACTAACATAGGGAAAAAAAATGGTCCTTCCTTCTAAAGGAGTTCATTAACGCATGTGGAATGAGGCTGATTATTTCTACTGAGTAATTTAAGTCCAAAGAAGAAAACATAACAGATCCCTTTAACAAGCAGAATGCCTGATACACTAGGGATAGCAACTTCAAGACCTCAAGTAAGGACGTTTGCTCTCCTTGAACCTCCCTGCACCAGAATAATCAGGTTTCCTTCATTCCAAGGCCCACTCTCCTATTCCAACAACCAGTCATTAAGTAAATTCTGGCTAAGTGAATGTTGGCTAATTCCATGGTAGCAATGTAGCATGGGTTATGCTTAACTTGCCTTTGGCTACAGCCATACCCTTGTTTGTTGTGTGTTCTCACTTAATCCTAAACTGTGGCGTCATCCCCAACCACCTTTTTTTTTTTTTTTTGCATCTCCTTAAAAGTCTTGGTCAGTAGTTTTCAAACTTGAGGGTAATCAAAACCTCTAAAGGTTCTGGTAAAACAAAACATAGGTTTCTAGGTCACACTCTCGGTATTTCTATTTCAGTGGTAGGTCTGGAATGGAGTAGGGGTGGAGAAAAAGGATTTGCATTTTTAACAAGTTCTCAGATGCTGCTGATGCTGCTGGCCTAGGGACCACAGGTTGAAAACTACCAGTCTAGACTGGACCCAAAATGTCAAATGTGGAGTTGTCCTATATGGCAGTGTACAGTTCTCCTACCAAAATTTTACCCATCACCAATATTTGAGTGTCAGCTTGACACCCAAGACTCTGACCTTGTTTTTGTCCACCAGACTCACACCAACTGCACCCACAGCTATGATCTTTGGTTCATTATATTGTGTTGATGACCTTGACCTGTGTTGCCTCTTCTGGCTTGCCTTGCCCTGTTGTCGCACACACTAATGACAAGCTATCATTTTAAACCCTTCCATGTAGAAGCTAAACTTGTCCAAAAGTAAAACCTGTCTACTCTTTAGTTCTCATAAATTATAGCAAAGTGCCAAAAAAAGAGCTCATTTTGCAGTAGGAAGAGCTCATTCTGGATTAAATGTCAACAGAGCATTAATGACATTAATCGAGACATTACTTGAAGTAATTTAAATTATAAAAAGATCAGGGTGTGTGTGTGCACTAATTGTGAGAAGAAAGGAAGTTTAAAGAAAGCATACTTCTAAGATAAGCCAAAAAGTGAACAGGCCAAAATTAAGGAAAAAAAGCTAAGCATATAACTTGTCTTTTAATACATTTAAGGAAGAGTCAAAGAAGGGTCTGAGAAATGGTTGTAAAGAAGATACACAAATGGCCAATAAGTACATGAAATAGTGCTCAATATCCTAGTCCTTCTGGAAATGCAAATCAAAACCACAATGAGATGCCACAATGAGATGCCATTTCACACTCATTAGGATGGCTATCAACAAAAAGGCAGATGTTAATAAGTGTTAGTATGTGGAGAAAATAAAACCCTCATACATCAGTGATAGGAATGGAAATGCCACTTTGGAGAACAGTTAGTTCCTCAAAATGTTAAAGACAGTTACTATATCACTCAACAATTCCACTGCTGGGATCACCCAAGAGAACTGACAACACACGTCCACACAAAAACTTATATGCAAACATTCATAGCTGTTTTATGAGTCCATTTTCATTGCTATAAAGGAATACCTGAGGCTGGGTAATTTAAAAATAAAAGAGGTTTATTTTGGCTCCCAGTTCTGCAGGCTGTACAGGAAGCACAGCACCAGCATCTGCTTCTGGTGAGGGACTCTAGGACGCTTACGATCATGGAGGATGGCAAAGGGGAGCCAGTATGCCACGTGGTGAGAGATGAGAGACTAAGCAAGAGAGTGAGGAGGAAGTTCCAGCATCTTTTAAACAACCAGCTCTCACGTGGACTCATAGAGTGATAACTCACTCATTACTAAGGATGGCACCAAGTCATTTATAAAGTATCCACCCGCATGACCAAAACACCTCCCACCAGGCCACACCTCCAACACTGGGGATTACATTTCAACATGAGATCTGGAGGGGATAAACATCTAAACCATTTCAGCTGCGTTATTTATAATACCTCCAAATGGAAACAACTCAATGTCCATCAACTGATGAATGAATAATCAAATGTATATCCATCTAATGGAATATTATTTAGCCATAAAAAGGGCACTAGTGATATATGCTACAATATGAGTGAACCATGGAAATCCTATGCTAAGTTAAGGAAAACAGACACAAAAAGCAATATACTATATAATTCCATTTATATAAGATGTCCAGAATACGCAAATTCACAGAGGCAGAATGTAGATTAATGGTTGTTAAGGAGTGGGGAAGGGGGAATGAACACTGACTGCTAACGGGTATAGAATTTTTTTTAAGGCAATAAAAATATTCTGGAATTAGTGGTGTTGACAGTTGTACAACTCTGAATGTGCCAAAACCACTGAATTGTACGCTTGAAAAAAGTTGTATTCATTTATTCTTGTACTGCTATAAAGAAATACCTAAGACTGGGTAACTTATAAAGAAAAGTGGTTTAATTGGCTCCTGGTTGGAGTATGGCTTGGAAGTACAGGCAGTATGGCTTGGAAGGCCTGTATTAGAATCATGGTGGAAGGCTAAGGGGAAGCAGATACAACTTACATGGCTGGAGCAGGAGAAAAGAGAGAGAGTAGGGAGGTGCTACACACTTTTAAACAATGATCTCATGAGAACTCACTCACTATCACAGGAAAAGCAAGAGAGAAATCTGCCCCCATGATCCAAACAGCTCTCACCAGGCCCTTCCTCCAACACTGGGGATTACAATTTGATATATGATTTGGGCAGAGACGCAAATCCAAACCATAACAAAAGCTAAACAAAACAAACAAACCAAAAAAAAAAAAAAAAAAAAAAAAAAAAAAAAAAAGAAAGAAAAGAAAACAGAAGAAAAGAAAAAAAAAAAGGTGGTGGACATGCCTGTAAATTCAGGAACATGGTAGTTAATAGATGGTAGACGGCTGCTTGAATAGATGAAATGGTTAATTATTTGATATTGACTATGTCCAGAATATGCAAAATATGGAAGGCAATACTCCTAAATAAGACCAGGAAAACAGAGTCTGTCACCCCCATGAAATCTGTCCAGGGGTGTTTTTAGCGCTATTGGAAAGATTCAGATAAACCTTTTCCACTGGAGTCCCATTGGAAAAACCCTCTGTGACTGCCTTTCCTACCAATAACTGGAAAGAACATACAGTAAGGAAAACTATGTGCCATACACAACTGCCTACAAATCTAAGGACTGAGAGCCACTTCCATTTTTTCACAAAGCTTGATTGGATATTTCAGTGCAAACTAGTCAATTGACAGCAGTGAAAATGTATATGGAGTTCATAAACAGTGAGAGAGAGATGAACTACAGTGATGCTTAGAAAAGACACACATCCATCAGAAGATCTGAAGCCCTCAGATGTGGTTATGTTAGCTGATCACAGGGCTTGCTTTAGGAATAGAATTACAAAGAGTCTCCAAAGAAAGCACAATGGTTTATTTTACAAATAAACTCTATGTAGAACCATTTTGCCATTAGAAAACATTAGGTCAAACATTTACAGGCAAAAGTTACCATCCTCTTAGGAACTGAAGTAGATCCCTTCCTATGTCCTTCCGGAAAGATTTTCAGAGTCTGTATGTTTTGGCCCCAGGTTTGTTTGTCTTCATCAATATGTAAAACTTGGAGGTTTTATGTGTGTTTATACATGTGTATGTACTATCAGCCACAAGCACAAACAGGCCAGGAGCAGCTACCTCTGTGATGTGTGTTAAGAAATGCCAGGAAGGTTTTTGCATCCACTAGTGAGGCGAGGACTTTGGATAAGTCTCCCTTTGCACCCCTCTTCCAAACCTGGGCATAACCTGTCCTACAAGAGAAGATTAGAATTTTAGAGACACTTAGATTGTACAAAGAGAATAAGATGATCCTCACTGAGTGCTTAACATGTGGCAAGCACTGTTCTAAGTCTAAGGTTATTTTCATCTTTTCCTAACTTTAGCACTCACCAAGACCTAGTATTTAAAATACTCACAAAAAAGCAAAAAATATCTAGCTCTGGACTGAGATTGAACAGATGGACTTCTCCCTATTCCTTCTGCTAAATACAGCTTAAAACCCCGGACAGTATACATAAAACAAATATGAGAAGACTCTGAAAGGTGGACAGAAGAAGGCAGTCCATAGGATCAACACGGTGATGAGTTCTCCAGGTTTTCTTTTTGCCTCACAGATTTCAGCCTTGGTCCCAAAGAAGTCAGCATCCCAGAAATGCTAACAAGAGCAGACTAAAAAATATAAATAAATAAATAAATAAACAAACAAACACACACACACACACCACCAACACAGGAAAGGGGCGACCTAACAAAACAGAAAGATTAAAAACTATCCTATACCAACCAAATAGCACAGACAAACCCAAGGCTTCATCCCTTCCCCTGTCATCAAAGGTCCAGTGGGGAGCCGAGATTTCTACCTGCACCCTACTGTAACAAGGCACTTCCTGTCCTGAGTGGTATCAGAGGAGGCTGTGTCAGGAAGCCAATTTCAGCCCTTGCTGGTGGTTAACAAGCCCCCTCCCTATATAATGTCACAGCAGACCATGTAGGAAGCTGGCACTTTTACTACCACCTAGCAGGCCTCCTCACTACTAGGTCAGTGGAAGCTAACTGGGGAGTAGTAACAAGATAATGACGTTTCCCCTCCCAGCCAGGGTGGCACTCGCTGAAGCCCAGCAGGGAACCTGAAATCCCACCTCTTCCCAGCGGAGACAAAACACCCCTGACTCCCTGGAGTGTCAAAGGAAGCTGAGAGAGGAACTGGACCTTCACCCCCGCGTGGCAGTGATGAGGCAGAATCCCCTTTTCCTGTAGGTGTGATACAGTTTCAGAGACAGCCTGCTAAGTCAAGATTTTAAAAAGATCCAGAGTCATATAACATACAGGGTATTATAGAAAATCACTCATTATACCAAGAACTAGGAAAATCTCAACTTGAATTAGAAAAGACAATCAACAGACCCAACAAAGAGATGATCCAGGTGTTAAAACTAAGATTTTAAAGGAACCATCATTTTTTAAAATGCTCCAATAAACAGTTATGTACATGCTTGAAACGAACAAATAGAAAGTCTCAGCAAAGAAGAGAAGATGTAAAGAAGAACCAAATGAAAAATTTAGAACCAAAAACTACAATAACTGAAATAAAAAACTCAGTGGCTGGGCTCAACAGCATAATGGAGAGGGCAGAGGAAAGAATTAGTGAATCTGAAGATAGAACAGTAGAAATTATTTAAAGTGGAAAACAAGGAGAAAATAGAAAATAGAGCAAACAAACATTAAAAAAAAAAGAATAGAGTTTCAGGGACCTGTGGAACTATTACAAAAGATCTAAAATCATATCATTGAAATATCAGAAGAATAGAAAGAAAGTGGGGCAAAAATAGTATTCAAAGAAATAATAGCTGCAAATTTCCCACATTTGGCCAATGAGATAACCTATAGATTCAAAAGGTTTAGTGAACTTAACTGGATAAAACAAATAGGAATTCATACTAAGATAAAATATAAACATCTGAAAATTAAAAACAACAAAAAAATCTTGAATGCAGCAAGACAGAAATGAATTGTTATCTATATTGGAGAAAAACCATTTAGATTACAGTGGATTCCTCATCAGAAGTAATAGGGGCCAGAGTGGTCAGGTGCAGTGGTTCATGCTTGTAATCCCACCACTTTGAGAGGCTGAGGTGGGTGGATCACAAGGTCAGGAGTTCAAGATCATCCTGGCTAACATGGTGAAACACCATCTCTACTGAAAATACAAAACTTAGCCGGGCGTGGTGGCGCACACCTGTAGTCCCAGCTACTCAGGAGGCTGAGGCAGGAGAGTTGCTTGAACCTAGGAGGCAGAGGCTGCAGTAAGCCGAGATCAGGTGACTGCGCTGCAGCCTGGGTGACAGAGCAAGACTCCATCTCAAAAATAAAATAAAATAAAAATAAAATAAAATAAGTAATGAGGGCCAGAAAAAAAGTGGCAGAATATTTTTCAAGTGATAAAATTAAAACTCTGTCAAACCCAGAATCCTATATCCAGCAAACTTACCCTTCAGGAATGAAGGGGGAAATAAAGACATTCTCAGACAAAGGAAAACTAAAAGAATTTGTCACCAGCAGACCAGACCTACCCTAAGAATGGCTAAATAAAATTCTTGAAACAGAGAGGGTGTGAAAAAGGAATAATTTTCAGACATCAGGAAACCAGAAAAAAACAGCAGAAAAAGCAAAATTATGGGAGAATGGATAAACTAATTGTGCTTCATACAATGAGATACTACTGACCAATGAAGAATAATGAACACTGATACATGTGACAACATAGAGAATATCAAAGACTTCACACTGAACAAAATAGACACAAAGAGTACATTGTGTATGGTTCCATGTACGTTAAGAAAAGATACAACTAATTCATAGTGATAGAAGTCAGAACAGTGCCTTTGAAAGCTAAAGATTCACTGGATTGGGCATGAGGGAAAATAGAACAATAAAAATTACTTAATACAAAATACTTTCTGATGTGATGGAAATATTCTTCACATTGATTGATGTATGTACATAATCAAAACTCCAGATGGCATATTTAAGATTTTTGCATTTTATTCTGTCAATGTTATCTAAATTCTTAAAACCAGAATGACTATATAATTTTTAAACACAATAAGCAATAGCTCCATGTAAGTTCTAATGTATGATTTTCAAAGTAGAACGTAAGTACTGGAAATTTTTGAGTGGTAATTTATTTCTCTATTCAGATCTAGGTTATATTGCAAATTACTTATGGTACAGCAAATTTAGAATCAATATTTGCTTCTTGATATTTTTATATTTGGAAATGAACCAATGTATTCAATAAAATATTTATACCTAAACCATAGAGTTTGAAGGGTTTTTTTAAAAAAAGAACCCAAACATTTGATCTGTAGAAAATGAATTAAGTTTTACTTTTGCTTGTCATCACATACACACAAGGCAAAGGGGTACTTTCTCATTACAGTAATTTTCAGAGAGATGTTTAAAACAATAATTTATACCTGCTGGGGGACTGCTTCCTTGCAAACTGCTTTACTGCCCAACAAGCAGTAACACAAAGTTGGCTCATTCCCTGTGGCAGGCTGTATTACCCAGAGATGGCCAAAATAATATCTCTCATCTCATTTGCTTTTTGGCAATGTGGCCTTGACACTCCTTTAACAAAAGCTGGAGTATAAATCCCTTCCCAATACTTAAAACCAATAAAATGTCTTAAAGTGATTCTATAAAATCAAATATGTTGTTACTATAGCAAAAAATTAACAAGTTCCTGTCCCAACACCAACAAATAATTTGTGGCAGGGATTTAAATTTTCTACCTCTATCTATTTTCTCTTCTTTCTTTGAAGTAATAGAAACTTAATATTTAGCTAAGTTAGGTGTTGCAACAGACGGTGATAAGCCTTACTGGTTTTGCCTCGATCTCTTGGAATATTTGCTGTATGGATGCTCCTTCTAGGAACTTGACTCATTCCTTAACATGGATTATAATTACTTCTGACCATATTATCCTAAAAAAAAAAAAAATAGAAGCCCCTGAAGTGTGATGTAACTTTTGGGTTTACTTGGAGTCACACTTTAACATTATCATCATCCTTCTTCCAAGGTTCACTGTTACTGATTCTGATGGCATTAATTTGACTGAGTCATGCCATAGTGTGTGTTGAAAATAGCAGACAAGCTATGGCAGTCTTCTGTCTAGATGTTTAAATTCCAGCTTTGCCACATACCATCTGGTGATCTCGGGTGATATTTTGAGACTTGCCTGTAAAATTATCACACTGAAACTTTATTCATAAGAATCCCTGAGATTATTTGAAATAATGATTAAAGTACAGTGTTTGACACAAGGTGTAAGTACCCATTTGTGTCTATTATTATTAGACACACTTCCTCACATATATAGAACATTATTTTATCTGTAGAGTAATGAAAGGTTTACTTTCCTTCTCTACACTAGGGCTGTTCTAGTCAATACATGCAAATGACAGGGTGTTTAGCAACTGAATTGCTGGTGGTCCTTTAGTCATTTTATTGGGGTGCGTGGAAGATTCTACATCATTATGCAGTGGAAGCTTTTTCTTTCTTTAGCCTTAGAATAGTCACTCTAGTATAGAAATTCTCTGAGGAATGCTTCCAGGAATTCCCATTAAAAAGCCTAACAAATGTTTTCCAACTAACACATTATGTTCTGAATTTATAGGCACAATCTGAGCAAAAAAGGTCTTGGCAGTCATTTAATGGAATTATTACAAAAGCAAATTAATATGTAGATTATTGGACAGTATTCATTTCATCATACAGGAGCATTTTTAAATTAGTTTCAGAAAAAGGGCACTCCATAATAAACTTTTAATTTCAAGAGTTGCACAAGGTAAGGGCTGAAAATTATACTAGGCCACGTACCATGTCATCTCTGATATACTACAACACTTCTTTATGAGCACATTACAATTCAGAGAGCTAATAATAAAAAGAAGTGATGCTGAGATGATGAATTGATGCTATGCAATTAGACCTATTAGAATTCACAAGCGTCGACAGGCAATAATCAAACCCTTTTCATGCTGCCCATTGCAATTATCTTTGCACTTAAGAATCAACAAAGCACATAATGACTTGCACTCGATTAAAGAATTCATGAGAAATGGAATTTTAATTAGTGTGTGGAAAATTTGGGCCATTTATTACTTTACAGGACAACTAATTGTGAAAACTAGTTGAGAAGTTAAAAACAAGTGATAGATGCTTGGCTGGTCATGGTGAGAAAATTGGACAATGAAAATTTCTAATAGTGCTCCTCCCACCATAAAATTATGATTAATACCTTAAAACCTATTAGTGGGGAAGGGAGTCGTAAGTGCATCATTGATATCATAATTGACTGATACACAGACGTTAAATCCATTCCCAATTTTGACTTTCCCAAACCACAATATTTTAGACCATTCACACTCACATACACACAAATGTAGTCACTTATACACCACCTACATCAGAATCAATGAATATCTATTAATTACTATCTGTGTGTGAAAAATAAAGTATATAATCTTAGAAGAAGTGAGGGTATTAATTCAACATAGGATTTTTAAAAGCTTAGTGAGTGGAGATGATTATTACTCAGTTCACAGATTTTTGTGTTAGTCATGAAAAACTGCTGTGTAATGGCTGTGTGTTTTTAATGCTGTTTATTCATAAAACACGTTTTCTTTTAATGCACTTGACCTTGGACTAGAAGATTAAATTATCTTGTTTTAGTTCATTTCAGATATAAATAATAGGTTTTGGCAGTTAACACATAAGTTAATGGAAATTCATATTTATCCAAAGTTTCCTGGATATTGAGTAAAAGGTACCATGTTTATAAATAGAAAATGTAAAGTGCCAATTTACAATGCAGTCAATTTAATAACATATTTCTCATGCTCAATTTATCATCTGATGTGAATCTAAAGTACAAATAGTCAAGGAAATATCCACAATCACTGCTGCACTCTGTGAATAAGTGAAAACAACAACAAAAAAAGACTGAATACAATGGCCCTTCTCACTCGGTTCATAAAACAACCGGGAAAAGAAATCAATATTTATGAAAATAAATCACTGATTCAATCCCCAAACAAAGTCAAATTGTACATGAACAATTCTGGAAGTTATCTGTCTCTCATTTAGAAATCTCATTTACTTTGTTGTTAAAAATTATACTAATTTGCGATGTAAGATTTGAGTGTCTAAAATGTGGAAAATATTTGAATAAAAATGTATCTAGTGTGGCATCAGATATTTTAAAACTTTATGATCATTTGAAAAATCAAATGTGTGGTTTCTACAACAAAAAAATTAACCAGTTCCCATCCTAATATGAACAAAGAATTGTGGCAGGGATTGAATTTTTCTATCTCTATCTATTTTCCCTTCTTTCTTCAAAGTAACAGAAACTTAATATTTAGCTAAGTTCACTGTTGCCAGGAATAAAATGTTACATTTTTCAGTAGTCCATGCCAGTAGATGTGGTCATGTGACCAAGTGTCTCATAGAGCCTCTGGAAAAGCTAAAAACATCAAAATGATTTCATTTTGCTCTTCTGACTTTCCTTTTTCTTTCTGTCTACACTGACATACACTGACCTGATGATGGCTGGAACTCCAGCAGCCATCTTGGGTCATGAGGTAGATAAAATATCATAATACCTGTCAATTATAGGAAGTTTTACACAGTAATTTGCATAATTCTACCACGCACGTATTTTCCCATTGGAGATGTAGGAACTCAGCAAGATAGGTCATTAAACTGTTTGTTTCTTTCCTTTCTTTTATATGCTGCTTCTTCCTGGGTTAATGTGATTAGTTTAAATCATTAAAAAAATAGATGAACTTAAAAGTACAATTCCACCAAGGCATTTAGAGGAAAATAAATATTAATGTGTAAAAACCATGCCATGGGCTGAGTCAAGTATTGCAGATGAATACCAAATTTAGTGCTGAGCTTCCAGGCAGCTAAAGAAAGAAATACACAAAGTGTCCAAAGAGATAATCTGCTCTTTTCTTAACCTGATAGTAAATTTAAGGACGTCTACCTCGTTGAACTCCCATGTAAGGACTACTGAATGACATAGTGGATGTCTTAAGCAGTAGTTATGCAAATGGTGCAGAAACATTCTGCATATAGCCACCACACTGTCATCAAAGAACCAGAGGGTATATCATTATGTCTTGATTTGGAACAAGATTTCTCCATGTAGCTAAAATGATATGACTTCAGCATAGTCTACTTTTTATATGGTTCAATTTTAGAGCATCTAAAGGAATAAGTGGTTTGTTTGGTCCTTCAAATGTCTCTCTCAAATATCAGGCACCTCGAGTGATCTTCGAGTGATATTCAGGTTCAGGTAGCAGTTCCATTATGACCACCAAAACAATACTGCCCTAGATCCAAGCAATAGGTGCCCCTTCCGTGGGTCCTGAATTTTATATACATGACAATTTACTTTTGTCACTGGGATTCAGTGTTCAGCTCTGGCAGAATGTGATGTATAATCCTAAACATCTGATCTCATCATTAACACTGTTCAGACCCCAGGGAGGTGCTTATGTTTCTTTTCCTGTATCTCAGAATAAAAGGAGACTGCATTTGAATGTCACAAAGAGTTGTGGATTGTGCAAATGCAAACATCAGAGATGGACACCCTTTCAGAGTGGAGGGAGGATTTAGCAATAGAAGTGCTTAGGTAAGGGGAAAAATAATTAATTAACTTGTCAAATCCTTCCTCTAAAATAGCTTAAGTGCAAAAGATTCTCAAATAATAAAGTGTTGTTTCCTAGGAGAAACAAGTATCTGTCTCAATTTCCTTTAAGTAACAAACTGTGGTCTTGGCAGTATTCGTGAATGAACGTTGGATGTATGACAGTTGTATGTGGTGGCTAAGTCACCTATTGCAATAATAAGTAATTTGTGTCATTGTCTCATGTACTTGTTGGCTTAATGTATAACTACTAAATATTTACCCATATGGCATTAGGTGTCCATTGGTACTCTTGTCCTGGGTCCTGCAAATGTTAGAGGAGACATGGCCAAAATAGTTAAAACTTGTGTGTCAAATTAAAAGTGTATTCCTCTGCTTGGTGTGTGAGATATCTGGGGAGGGGGGCACTCATCATTTGGCTTATTTTATAAGTGAGGAAACTGAGATCTGTAGAGAAGCTCTGTGCCAGAGAACCCAGTTTCCTTCTAGACAACCTAAGAGATTTTCCGCCAACCCAGGTTTCATCTCACCATAATTAACTTTTGTTTTATGTCCGAGATGCTACCCAAATTGTTCATCCTACCCAAATTGTGCTTTGCGATCAGCAGCAGCAGCAGCACCACCTGGAAGCTGGTTGGGAATTCGAAATCCTGGGGCTCCACCCTAAACCTGCTGAATCAGCCTCTGGAAGTAGCATTGGAAATCTGTGTTTCGTGAGCTTCCTAGTGAATTCTTTATGTACTCCCAGTTGATAATTTGCTTCTAACCCCTTGTTACTCAAGGTGTGGTCCATGGCCTAGCAACAGGAGCATCTCCTGAGAGCCTGTTACAAATGCACAATCCCAGGCTTACTGAATCAGAATCTCCATGTTAAAAAGATGTATGGAGGATCTGTATAAACATTAAAGTTTGAGAAGGGCTGCTCTGATTGTATCTGTAACTTAAACAAACACCAGTTAGATTACATGTAGTGAAATCGCATAGAATTAGTCTCTGAACTACAAATCGGGATCATGCCTTGTGTCATTTTATAACTTTCTAGCACACGGAGTTTAAATAAACTGCAATGAGTGCTAGCAAATAGCACAATCTGGGTTCCTAGTGATCCCCTTACATAGTTAATATGGTTTCACTTAGTTTCATCATTTTAAGTCTACTCAGAGAGTGGCACATGTTGCTTAGCCATTTAGAAATTTAAACATGATACAGCCATACTGGTGAATGACTCTTTTAAAGCCTCAGCATACCTTGTAGTCAGCTACTAACAGTGATTTGATCTTTTCTCACCTTTACCCCACCAAAAATGAGGTAACTGGGTGAGAGGGTCAAGCATTGCAAAGAAAACCAGATTGAAAAAATAAGAGTATGGCAATTTGATCCAAAGGAAGGTGACTAAATATATAGTCATCAAAGTAGCATGCGAAGTTTCAGTATTTAAATCAGTCACTAGTGAATTCGGGGAGGGTGGGGGAGACTATCTGAAACTTCAATTTTTTTACTCCAGTTTTTTCTTCTTCAACTTATGACCCAGTATGCTAATGAAACAAGGCCTTAACTGAAACTATGAAGGCCACATTTCAGAAGTTAAGATAAATTTGCGGGCAGGTTTTTGATAAGAAGCTAATTTTTCTCCTCTTATTTTTAATGGTTATTTACTCTAATAAATGTTTAAGTGTTTAGACTTGAAAATAACTACAGTCTGAGTTGGTATCATTATGGATGACATCTTCAGAACTGAACTTTTCAACTTGACTTCTGCCTCATTATTGAACAGTAGGTGCTGCATGCTCTTTATATTCCTGTCCCTTGAGGCTAATAATAGTAATGACCAAATGGTTAGAGGATACTCAAAAGGTTGTGGCTACTTTTCATTTCTGTTAAGGGCTGTAACAACTTATTTGGTCCTCATTTTCACAAAACACAGAAACAGAAGTAAAATAATTTAACAAACTTTAAAACAGCATGAACAAACTGGAAAATATTTCCATAAGCAAATATGACAAATGATTCATATATTTAATCCATAAAAAGCTCATGTACACCAATAGAAAATATCTATTTCCCCAATAGATACTTGAAAAAATGTTAATTATAATTTTAGTAACAATTATAACAAAGTCATTTAATGGCTCTTTACCACTGCCAGGAATTGTGCTAAGTGTTATGCTTACAATATCTCATTTAATTCTTACAATTCTGTGAGGTCTTTATTATTATCCTCATATTGCAAATGAAAAAATGGGAATTCAAAGAGGTTAAATAAATTGCCTGGAGTCACACATACATACATTTACACAGTAGTTTTTTTTTTTTTTTTTTGAGACAGGATCTTTTTCTGTTGCCCAGGCTGGAGTGCGGTGGTGCTTTGACCTCCCAGGCTCAGAGTGACCCTCCCAACTGAGACCCCCAAGTAGCTGGGACTATAGGCATGCACCACCATGCCTGGCTAACTTTTTTAACTTTTTGTAGACATGAGGCCTCACTATATTGGCTGGGTTGGGCTCAAGTAATCCTCTTACCTCAGCCTCCCAAAGTGCTGGGATTGCAGGCATCAGCCACTGCACTTGGCCTACAGTGCAGATTAATGTTACATCTGTCCAGTTGCCACTATCTAAAAGGACGTGGATCATGTACAAATTAAAAAAAAAAAAAAAAAGAAGTCCAGATGCTAAACATTTGGAAAAAAATGCTCAATGAAGCCATTATTCAATGACATAAATTCAAAACAACTATTAGAAAAGACTGAACAGTCTATGAAACTCGAACCCAGTCAGGAGGCCATGAGATAAGCACGCATACGCACTGGTGGGGTCACATGTCAAGAGCTTTTGATATGCTTCTAGTTCCCAGCAGATTCCTACACTCTAGGGAGTCTCTTCTATGGAAATAATTTTGTAAACGTAAATTGTGGGGTTCATAAAAATTGCCCTCACAGGATTCTACACAAAAGAGAAAATTGGGGAAAAAATAAACTGCCAACCGCAAGAGAACAGTGAAATGAATTACGGTCCATTAACCCAAAGGAATATTATACCATTATTAAACAGTAATTATGAGAAAGTTTACACAGGATAATACTAATGATATAGTAGTTTATTGAAAACATGAAGACAGTTGTATATCCAGTGATCTCTAGTATACAAACATAAATAAATAGGTATAAAAAGTAGGAAAAATGCCAAATGTCAAATGTAAGCAACAATTATCTCTGAGCAGTAAATTTATAACAAATTTTTGCTTTTTATTATGTCTTCTAATAAACATATTCACTTAGAACTGACGTGTCTGCAAGGTTTATAATGGGACAGTTAAGAAGAACTACCCTAACTTTTAAAAATTGGAAACTTCTGGCCAGGCACAGTGGCTCACACCTTGTAATCCCAGTACTTAAGAAGCCTGAGAGGCCGGGCGCAGTGGCTCATGCCTGTAATCCAAACACTTTGAGAGGCTGAGGTGGGTGGATCACGAGGTCAGGAGTTGGAGACCAGCCTGGCCAACATAGTGAAACCCCATCTCTACTGAAAACACAAAAATTAGCCAGTGTGGTGGTACACCCCTGTAGTCTGAGCTACTTGGGAGGCTGAGGCAGGAGAATTGCTTGAACTCAGGAGATGGAGGTTACAGAAAGCTGAGACTGCACCATTGCACTCCAGCCTGGGTGACAGAGCAAGACTCCATCTCAAAAAAAAAAAAAAAAAAAAAGGGAGGCCGAGGCAGGCAAATTGCTTGAGTCCAGGAGTTCAAGACCAGACTGGGTAACATGGCAAAAACCCGTCTCTACAAAAAATATAAAAATTAGCCAGATGTGATGGTGTGTATCTCCAGTCCCAGCTACTCAGGAGGGTTAGATGGGAGGAGTACTTGAGCCTAAAAGGCAGAGGCTGCAGTAAGCCACAACCATGCCACTGCACTCCAGCCTGGGCAACAGAGTAAGACACTGTCTCAAAAACAAAGTAAAATAAAATAAAATAAAAATTGGAGGCAGGGCGTGGTGGCTCACGCCTATAATCCCAACACTTTGGGAGGCCGAGGTGGGCAGATCATAAGGTCAGGAGATCGAGACCATCCTAGCTAACACAGTGAAACCCCATCTCTACTAAAAATACAAAAACATTAGCGGGCGTGGTGGCAGGTGCCTGTAGTCCCAGCTGCTCGGGAGGCTGAGGCAGGAGGATGGTGCAAACCCGGGAGGTGGAGCTTGCAGTGAGCCGAGATCACGCCACTGCACTCCAGGCTGGGCGACACAGCGAGACTTTCCGTCTCAAAAGAAAAAAAAGTTGGAAACTTCTCAAAATAATCACAGAAAAAGTAAATGTCAAAAAATTATTTAGGGGGACTTAGGGAAATGAAAAAGAATAGTCACTTTAAAAAAGTAATAAGCATTAAATCTGAACTCTATAAAACTTGGCTGTAAGCCATAGATTGAATTGTCTGGTGGGTAGTTTTATTCCTGTTCCCTTAAATTAAGAAAGGCTTGTATCTTTCAATACAACTAAAATACAATACTTTAAAAATATTTTAAACATTTTATTGTCACCTAGTGGTAACACACGATAATGAGATATAATCTATTTAAAGCTCTAAGAATATGATTCAAAGTTTAAAAATCTATGAAATTATGAAAACATGTATATATATACTTTTTAAATTATTAGCAATATTTACTAGTATTCTCTTTTTGTGAAAAATATAGAAAAGTAAATTTTCTCCTTTGGGGTGTCATTTTCATGATGAACATTGAAACCAAACTTTGAGCAAAAAGCCCTTCATGGTTAACTGATGAACTAAATGAAGAAAAGATTAAAGGTAGCTTGAAAAAAAAAAAAAGTCATGCATATATGGGGAACCGGGAAACTCAACAGGGCATGCAAAGGAGAACCAAACCAGACATGAAGAGAATTAATACAAATTAGGGACCTGATAAGAGTGAGCAAAATACTCACCTGCATAAACTGGCTCTATGTGACTCTCCTGACTGCTGAGTTTCCAAAAAATGTGCTCTTTGGATACCTGAGGCCCAAAGGGCTCCGATTTTTAAAGGCTTTTTATGTAGTCTTTCCAAAATAGGCAAAAGTATCCCTGGTAAGGTCTGAGCCTGTCATTTGCTTCTCTGATAGTGGCCTATCTGGTATGGACAGGACTCAGGCACTTCAAGGCAGAAGAGAAGGGTAGAGAAATATTATGGGTGGGTGAAGTGGGTACTTCCCGATTTCAAGTACACATTGTACCTTCTTCACAATTCTCTTCTCAGTCCTGGCCAACAATGAAACGTAACTTAAAAACCATGTCAAAAACATATCCAAAACTTGGAACAGGTGAAAGAGTGTTTTTGCAGAGTAGTGTTGGGCTTGACTTACTACTGATTGGACTACTTTACAACTCTTAGAATGCAGAAGTTAACCCATAGATTTTTGTCCAGTAGAGATGCAAATTATTTCTTTCCAATGGAAGGTATAATCCCAAGGATTTGGTTTATGGTCCTCTAAGACATTCACCAATTTTGTATCTAACCCAGAAATCTTATTTTAATATCTTGGGTAAAATTGCCATATATCTTAGCTCCTCAAATGCTCTTTAAGACTGATTTTAACATCTTACTAGTTTCCTCATTAATTAATGAATTAAATAATACATTTGTTGTGTGTTCTTGCTATATTGTGTTTGTTGTATTTTTAGTTTTTTGAAATCAATTTTTTTTTCATTTTTTAATCTTCAACTTCTATTTAAGTTCAGGGTACATGTGCAGGTTTGTTACACAGGTAAACATGTGCCATGGTGGTTTTGCTGCACAGGTCGTTCAGTTACCTAGCTATTAAACCGGGCATCCATTAGCTATTCTTCCTGATGCTCTCCTTTCCCCTACTCCACTCTTTAGGGCCCCAATGTGTGTCGTTCCCCCATGTGTCCATGTGTTTTCATCATTCAGCTCCCACTTATAAGTGAGAACATGCAGTGTTTAGTTTTCTGTTCCTGCATTAGTTTGTTGAAGATAACAGTTTCCAGCTCCATATATATCCCTGCAACAGACATGATCTCGTTCCTTTTTATGGCTGTGTCATATTCCATGGTGTATATGTACCACATTTTGTTTATCCAGTCTATCATTGATGGCTATTTGGGTTGATTCCACATCTTTGCTATTGTGAATAGTGCTGCAATGAACATATGCATGCGTGTATCTTTAAAATAGAAGAATTTACGTTGTTTTGGGTACATCTCCAGTAATGGGATTGCTGGGTCAAATGGTATTTCTGCCTCTAATCTTCAAAGAATCACCACACTGTCTTCCACAATGGCTGAACTAATTTATACCCCCACCAACAGTGTAAGAGCATTCCTTTTACTCTGCAACCTTACCAGCATCTGTTGTTTTTTTACTTTTTAACAATGGTTATTCTGACTGGCATCAGATGGTATCTCATCGTGGTTTTGATTTGCATTTTTCTAATGATCAGTGATGTTGAACTTTTTTTGTGTGTGTTTGTTGGCTGCATGTATGTCTTCTTTTGAGAGGTGTCTGTTCATGTCCTTTGCCCACTTTTTAATGGAGTTGTTTTATTTCCTGTAAATTTGTTTAAGTTTCTTGTAGACTTTGGATATTAGAACTTTGTCATATGGATACACTGCAAAAATTTTCTTCCATTCTATAGGTTGTCTGTTCACTGATGAAAGTTCCTTTTGCTGTGCAGAAGCTCTTTAGTTTAATTAGATCCCGTTTGTCAATTTTTGCTTTTGTTGCAATTGCTTCTGGTGTTTTTGTCATAAAATCTTCGCCTGTGCCTATGTCCTGAATGGTATCATCTAGGTTTTCTTCTAGGGATTTTACAGTTTTGGGTTTTACATTTAAGTCTTTAATCAACATTAAGTTAATTTTTGTATAAGATGTAAAGAAGGGGTCTACTTTAAATTTTCTGTATATGGCTAGCCAGTTCTCCCAGCACCACTTACTAAATAGGTAATCCTTACCCCATTGCTTAGAAAACGATTCTTTAACACCACAAAAGTTAAAACTGAAAGACTTCTTACAAAATAATTTGTCTATACTCTTAAAAATTTCAAGATTATGGAAAAAAAAAAGATAAGGAACCACGAGGCTAGAAGAACATGACAGCTAAATGCAAACGGTAATTCTGGAGTGGATCCTGGACTAGAAAAATGTTTTTCTTCCTTCCACTGTAACAGAAATTAGTGAAAAAAAATTGGTAATACTAAGATCTACAGGTTAGATAATAGCATTTAATCAATGTTAATTTCATGGTACTGTGATTACATAATACAATTGTTTTTAAGAAATATTCTCTAAAATATTTAAGGGTAAAGAGCACCAACTCTACAAGTTACCTCAAATAATTCAGGAGTTAATAATATATACATATTATTGATATTATGGAATGATTAAAAAATATGATAAAGATAGATTTCACTGAGAAATCATGAAGGGTGTACTAGAATTCTTTGCATTATTTTTACAACCCTTCTATAAGTCTAGAATTTTTCAAAGTAAAAGATTAAAAATATGCTACATAAGTAAGAATCAGTTAAAGTATGCATGAAATCATGTAATCAAGGTCATCCATAACAACACTAATAAACTCTGATTTAATACTGTATGATTGATACAATTATTTTCCTTCCCTTTATTATCTAGCTTTACCTGACTGATTTCTTGAAGAAGTGTTTTTTTTGTTTTTTTTTTTTTTGGGGGGGGGGATGGAGTCTTGCTCTGTCGCCCAGGCTGGAGTTCAGTGGCTCAATCTCGGCTCACTGTAACCTCTGCCCCCCGGGTTTAAGCAATTCTCCTGCCTCAGCCTCCCAAGTAGCTGGGATTACAGGCACCCACCATCATGCCTGGCTAATTTTTTATTTTTAGTAGAGACCGGGTTTCACTATGTTGGTCAGGCTGGTCTTGAACTCCTGACCTCCAGAGATCTGCCTGCCTTGGCCTCCCAAAGTGCTGTGATTACAGGCGTGAGTCACCACACTCCATCTACCTGACCAATTTCTTTTAAACTTTCATGGTATAAACATTTTCTCCCCCAACTGAAGCATGGAAAGATTCAGCAACCGTGATATCATTACTAATCTGGTGATTTTGCCAATACCTGATGCTGTTTTTTACTATAGACACCAGATTGGAGATTTTCCAACTTGCTCCTTGGGACATAACCACCAAGGGAGGGCTGTGACAGTAGGAGAATGAAGGAGTGACGGGGGACTGGGGCAATAAGAGGATGAGGGTGGGAGCCAGTGTGTAAGATGGCAGGCTATTTATTCATCATTCATCTCCCATTTCTTTCTTTCTTTCCTTGAGTCAGGGTTTTGTTCTTTCACCCAGGCTGGCTAGAGTGCAGTGACGTGGCTCACTGCAGCCTCAAACTTCTAGGCTCAAGAGTTCCTCCCACCTCAGCCTCTCAAGTAGCTGGGACTACAGGTGTGTGCCACTACACTTGGCTAAGTTTTTTTTTTTTTTTTGATTTTTGTAGGCATGGGGTCTTGCTATGTTGCCCAGGCTAGTCTCAAACTCCTGGCCTCAAGTCATTCTCCCACCTCAGCCTTCCAATCATCTCCCAGTTCTATCAACTGTATGTTAGCTACCATTCTTTTCTCTGAAGTCTGTCTTGATATTACACTACAGTTCAAGCAGAAAGAGCTATTTGGGAAGAAGCAACTATGGCTCTTTCGGCCAAGTTAATTTGACATAGATTTTGGAAGAACTTCTTTTAAAGTAATACTCTAATACATATTTCTGGAGACTCAGAAAACTTATGAGAAAACAAGATAAAGAATGAAGTAAAGAAAAAGAATAAAGGAGAGAGAAGAGAAAGAAGATGGGAGGTAACCACACAAACAGGCAGACCTAGAGCCCGTTGATGACCAGTGGATGTATTCTCATGCACAACCGAAAACTCAGATTTGCTTCTTCAATGACACCAGCTTTCAACCAGGCCACCAGGACAGCACAAAGCTGACAGCTCTGTCTCTGTTAATAAAGACGCAGAAATAGCTCAGCCGTGTGTTTTGACACCAAAAATTCACTGTGGAGTTAGAGATCAGTTTGTTAGGAACGTTGCAAACTGTAAAAATCTAAAAGGTTTTTAAATATTAATAGCACTTGAATGGTTTTCTCCCAGATGGCCACAAAGCTGACTATCGTTCTCTCCTAGAACCCTCTGCTGTTTATCCTCTAAATGTCCCCAATATAAAACAGTTTTAATCTTTTGTTGCTGCTGTAAAACTTGATCTACTGTGGAACAACATAATTAAGTGTCAGTGTCTGGATGTATGGAGTGAGAAACAGACAGAATAATCCAGGATGTATGTCACCAACAGTTTAGTTTATGGCTCAGTGATAATGGGATCCCTGATTATTAGCAGGATGCCTGGCACTGGAGGCTTCTTAGCTCGAAGCCCAGGTGTGTGGACATATGAGGTGGCAGAGGCAGTGCTGGTAGGAGCACGTGAGCCTCACTTTTTGCCTATCTTTTCTAGTTTATTTGCCTGTTAAAAGTCTACATCACTCTCACAGTACAATTTTAATGTAAAGCCAGTTGGAAAGGAACAACAGTTTGATTTGAAAGATTTGATGTTTCGTCATACTTGTTCTTGTGAAAATTATGAAAAGGTTGTGAATTAAAATATAAGTGCCAGAGAGCTACTGTCTTGATGTTATGGCTTGCTGGCAGTGTTGGCAGGCAAACCCAGAAGGTGATCCAAGTTATACCTACAAACAACGCGAGTTATGAACAGAGAGGGGAGGAAGCAGTGAAGACAGAGGGGACAGAAAGGGGAAGAATGAGAAGGATCAGAAGGAAAGGGAAGAGAGGATTAGTATTTTCTGGGATCAATTCCCAAATAAACTATATATATATATGGAGAGAGAGAGAGTTTTAGGTATTTAGCTATATAACTATATATAGTTGTATATATGTATTAACTCTCTCTATATATATACACATATATATGTATATCATTAAAAATTTAGAAAACTACACATGTGTGTATATATACACACACACATATATATACATATATATATACACACACACACATATATATACACACACATATATATATACACACATACGTGTAGTTTTCTAAATTTTTGATGATTTGGTTGTTATATGACTTAAATGCTTCATAAATCAGGCAAAATTTCACCTCCAAAATGAAGATATCCCTACCTCCTGTCTAATCCTTAAGTCAGAGTTTTATCTTCCCTGTGCAATGCTCAGAAAGGCATAATAACATTTATCCCATTTATTTTCTTCTTTCTCTGTTTTTCATAGCCGACAGGAAATATTTCTGATTGGCAGAGGGTTTTTCTTTCAGCAGGTGGAATGGCTTATGCCCTGCCAGCCTGGGAGTATTTTGTCTGTTGAAAGTGACTTTGTATGTGGCTGCTCTGACCCCTTCTGTGTTGGTCATCTTAGGGTTTGCATCTCAAGGAGCAGGCTTCTTTGATGTTCCTCAGTGAGGGGCTGGGTTGGGGGGACTTGTGATGAAGCACACAGTTTTGGCTGCCCCATGCCACACCCTTTGGCCCACTTCTTCACTCTAACTGCAGTCAAGAGGTGAACTGTTCCTGGCATCCTAATGGCTTCCCACCTCACATGCCTTCAGGGCAATCACCTCTTCTGTCTCAGGGCTTTCTCTGAAGCCTTAGGCACAGTCTGTGTGTGTGAGCTCATCCCAGCAGTGCATAGATGTGAATGTCCCTGCAGACAACCCTCAACCACTGGGGGCTGAGAGTCAGGGAATAAATACTTCTGCCTCTTGTTCTCTGTAGGGACAATTCTGAGGTACATTCTACACAGTTGCCCAGAGGAACCTCAGTGGAAATGAGCCCCAGGCTTCATTGTCTCACTCTCCCCACTTCTTCAGTTTTGTTTTCTGGGGATCACTTCCCAAATAAACTATATGTGCCCTGAATTAACTATACATGTAGTTTTCTATATTTTTGATAATGTGGCATTGCCGCCTTGCTGACTAAGGAGGGACTGCCTCTATTAGGGTTGGTCAGTTCTTAGAGATAGCAAATGAGCCCTAGAGAGCATGCCTTTCATATCCAAACCAACCAATCCAGAGCCTGTACTCTGAATCAACTCCTCTATATGACTCCTAAACATGAGAGGGCAATAGTTCTTTCCCATAATTATCCCAGGCCAAGGTACCAGACCACTAGAGATAGTCCCTAAATGCCAATTCTAACCCTGCATATCCTGCCTTGCCTGGCTCTTCCTGCAGAAACCACTCTAAGGCCTCCTGTGCACCCTTTCCCCTCACTCCCTTTGCCTCCTGACTGGGCCTGGTCCTATCCCGTGTGGCCCCACAGGGCATGGCTGCCCCCTCCTCTTAGGAACTGTGAGTAACAAACTGTCATTTCAATGGTGGTTACCTCCTGACCTGTTGGCCTCATAACACCTGAATAATAATAAAACCTATGCTTTAAAACAGTCCCAAATTCTTATGTCAGGCTCTGATTTCAGAGGAACTCAAAGACTGATGATTACCTATACATATTTTCTAAATGAATGCATGATCCAATGATTCTCAAGAGGTAATTCTACAGAGGAGGAAGGGGAAGAACATTCAGTTGAATGCCCTCTACTGAGGGGTCTGTGAATATGGGGTGACCACTGAGCTCACCTGCTGAGTCATTTAACTACATGTCTCACATCCTTGCAGCACCTACTGTATTATTACCCAGCACTCCTTTCCTTAAGGTGTCTTGGAGAATCATGGACAGCAAGTAGCTTGCAACATAAGACACCAGAGGAGAAAATGAGGTTAAGAAAATCAAGAAATTAAGTTAAGAAAAATCTGTTTAAAATAAGAAACACATACTGCCCTTGCTAGGGGATAGATTTCCCATTTTTATTTTTAAACTGAGAGTACATTATAGTTATATGTTAAATATATATCACAAGAGGATAAAGAGTGAAAGTCAAAACAAGTTGAAGAGAAAGAAGGAAGCAGTATGTATTTGAGCCTCTCAGTGAGAAAAGAGACCATTTTTCATCTCAGGCCCCAGGGTATCTGTTAGTGCATTGGGAGAGGTAATTCATTAAATGAACCTAAGGTTAATGCACCTTCAAAAGAGAGCAATTTATCTCCTCTTCTTCAATAGGATCAGGCCAGGAGGTTCTACCGCTGGAAAAAAAAATCATCTCGGTGAGATACCCCTGTAATGATCTCAGGTCCCCTGAATTCCATCTTTCTCATTTATTATACCTAAATGACTAACGCACTGGGTGAGAGGATCTGTATTTTCTCCTCAAGGTGTAAGTACTTAAGTTATCTCTTGAACACCAGGATATTTTTATATTTCTCTTTATATATTATATATTCTCCCTCCCCTACTGAATTCTCCTATTCCAGCCTGACCGAAGCGCAGCCAGGGAGGCATCAAAAAGGAGAGACACGCTAGTTTAAAGGAGTTACTTAGAAATTTTAATAGCCTATTTTAGAATAAAGTCAATAATAGCAGTTACGATGTTATTATAAAACCTGCTGAGTTAACCAAGTGAAACCAAGGGAAACAAACACAGCCACGAGTGAAATTTTTCATACTAGATTGCCCGAGTTCTGGTTTATTCTCAGAAAAATTATTCAGCTTCTCTCTCTCTCTCTCTCTCTGTGTACGTGTGTGTACATACATATACACATACACACATATATTTATTCACATATATATATACCCACATACACACATGCATATTTCTAGAATTTTAACAGTATGTCAAGCACTATGTTGGTCATGGAAAAAAAAATATATTAAGTCCTGGTTTCTGCCCTGTTCATGGTAGTCACTCAGAGACTCAGCCTGATCGAGGCTCCACGTTGGCTAGGTGCTTGCATTATTACCTTACGAAAAAGGTGGCATGATAAATCATGTATTAGCTCTCAGTCCCTTCACTCAGAAGTGAACTATATCACTATTGCCCACATGTCATTGGCCAAATCAAGTCATATGACCATGCTGAACCCTAAAGGGGATAGGAAATTAAAATCTTATCTTTGGGCTAAATGGCAGGAAACTAGAAATGTTTGATAAATAGCACTAATGTCTATGACATTTACCAATCAACAGTGGTGAAATTTATTTCCCTTCAGGGTTTATGTAACTTTAGCTGAGTTAGAGTTCATTGCCCAAGGCTGAATATAGTTCCAAAAAAAAAGAGCAAGAGTCAGTTCTTACTATTTTAAGGAGGACAATTACAAATTGCCAAGCAGAATTGCTAGATGTATTTCAAGGTCAAAAAACTCATATTCCCTTAGGAACAGTGCCTTATAAATAAAGTCATTGTCATAAGTGACAGCGCATTTAAAGAATCACACACCAATCACAGAGAGTTTTCATCACCCGAGTCTCTCCGAATAATAAATGTTTCACAATGCACTTGAGGCATCATCTCATGACCTGGGCTTACAATGAGGAAAGCACATCTTTGAAAAGTATGAAGAGAAGAATATGGGCTTTCACACAAAATGAACAGTGCTGCATCCACTAAATAGTCTGGCTTCACGGGAAACTGCTAGCACTAAAGACAGAGGGCCCTGCCCAGACACTGAACCTGATTGGAATCGGTTAACCCTAATAGGTTAATATACTAACCGTGTTACTTGAGTCTGTGGAGATACAGAGGTTGGAACACACGCCATTATGGGTATTTTATTGTTATCTGAGCACAAAGTAGGTATTTTCCATTTTGATCTGCTACTTCTTTCTCCCCTGGCTCCTTTTCAGCATTGAACCAGGGGCAGAGGGAGGTGAGGGAAAATACACTTTGATATGGAATTGAAGCGAGTGGTCAGTTCTGCTTTGTCAATGATAGACAGCCTAGACAACTAAGGTCAAATAAAACTGGAATAATTTATATGAGAAAGTGAGGACTTTATGCAAAAGTATATTAATATATCCAATCAAAGGTGATGGCTGTCTTACCATTGAATGTTCTTTTCCTATATTGATGTGCTGAATTTTATAAAAATCCTACGATTGTGTTTCTGAAAGCCCCCATTATATTCCTGTGTAGGGGATGGATGGAGTGAGAATTCAGGATAATTAAGGATATCAGAAGTATCCTTAATACAAGAAGAAAAAGGAAGAAAAACACAACTTTTTTGAACCTCCCTTGCGAAACAATTTTTTAAAATGAACCAAACATTAAACAATCAATTTCTGAGAACACAGAACAAATTGCTTACTCATGGATAATTATGAACAAATGAACAAATAGCAGGCTTGGAGATTATGATAAACCCTTAAAGGAGAAATATAATTAATGATGATGATAAAAATGCTAAGTATTTGTAATAATAATTATAACATGTCTGTCTCCAGAGGTCCTAGTTTTTAATGTTCCTTTTTAGAAAACATCATCAGAATTTAATCAAAGGCACTGAAGGAAAATATGGATAATTTTCTCCTTAACTACACCGAACGTCCATGTAAAAGCTCTTGGTTATCATTGAGAGATGTTCCAGTAAGCACTGAAATGGCCCCTGTTGTGCATGGGGACAGCTGTCTCATTATCCAATAACCTTAAATGTTGGGTGTGCATACAAGGTTCCTTTCCTCCTAGGCTAACTTCAGTTGATCCATAATAGATCTATTAGCTAAACATTTATCTAAACCATTTTAAAACTTATTTATATTGTGAATATTTTTTCCTTTTTGGGGGCTCAAGTGCTTAATAAGATTATTGAGTTTGATGTAAGGCATATTTTAACATGTCTGAAAACAAGTATCACAGGATTCATAGCTGGAAAAGACCTCGGGTCATCATAAAGGGACAATGTCATTTGCCTAAAGTCACACAGTCAGTAAAACGAAAATCCTGGCTTCTGAAACCAGTTCACTGGACTCCAAAGCAGCCTCCTAAAACTAGCTTATGTGCCAGCGAGGTCTGAAGCAGTGGCTCTCAACCATCAATCACGTCGTTGGCTCTTTGGCAGTTTGGTGGTGCTATGGACACTTCACATAGTAGTGTTTCCAAACAAATAAAATACAATATATAGGATTACAGAGAAAATGATTCATACTAAAATATGCTTCCTAAAAAAGACATAGATATTTTAAAAACTTGTGAGATATTAATATAGCCATCATTATTAGCACACAAATAGAATTTAATTGAAGTTTTAATAGCTAGCATACTTTTGAAGCAGTTAGGAACACAAGTGAGGCTTCTAAGATATCTGCAAGTGCAGTGTGATACAAACATACCTGAGAATTCCATGGGAGGCCAAGTTTCAGGCACTGCTGTAACTTTTGGAGTTTAAGGACTACATTCATCATTGAAGGACATTTAAATTTCAGTTAGTAGTTAGTGAACAATAAAATTTGTTTTTTTCCTATTCTACTTCATGGGCCCAAAGATTTTGAATCCCAGACCCCAGATTTACCAGATTTAACCCGAATAATGTATTCATACATATACCATTGTATATTTGGGTATACCATCTCCAACAAATACTTATTTAGCACTTCTTTCTTCCTTGCTGCTGTCCTAAGTCCAGAAGAAATACAGTGAAGAGTTCCTGTTTTATGGAGCCCAGAATTTAATTATGAAGACAAGATGCACACACACTGGTATTTTAAAATATTCCGTAAAAGAAAAAAGTAGACTTCAGATCATTGGAGGGCAAGGCTATCTAGAATCTGGTGCCAACTGAATGCTAAATGCATTAAAGCAGGTGTGCAGGTGAACAGAACATGGGCACTAGTTTGTCTGCTGACTGCCTAATCCACCAGGTATGATGACGGAGAGAAAGAATAAGTGGTACAAATAACCTACAAATCTAGATAGAGAGCCACATAGCCAAAGCAGATCCCCCAAAATGTGAAGCAATACATCAGCAAGGCTCAGACTAAATAGACAAAGTTCAGGGCTCTCCAGAAAAAAAAAAAAAAAAAAAAAAAAAAAAAAAAAAAGATGTTTTCATTGCATGATGAGCATAAACGGAGGTTTTTGGGCAAAGACCCCATTGTCTTTGGTTTACATTCACTTTCCATCCCTCTGTGAAAGCATACATATACCCCAGTCTTTTGCTGACATACACGGTTCCAAATTTGATTCCTAGGCTGGCAAACAAGGAGTCATTTCTTATGAGTGAGTGATAGACGACACTGCATTCCTAAACATTTTCTCCCCCAAATTCTCAAAAGAAGTTTAAATGTCCACTTTGAAACTTGATGATAAATGTTGGAAACTCATTTCCTTCTAATATTGGTGTTAGAATAAGACTTATTTAGCAAACAACAGATTTGTCAACTCTGAACTAAGCAGGAGAATGGCATCTGGTTCATAGTTTAGAAACTGAGATTTCTTTTGCTTTTATTGAATACGTTCAACAATACAAAGAAGGGAGCGCCTAGGTAATTTTAACTCTGTTATCAGACCATCTAAGTTGTTACGTTCATAAATTAATTATGTAGTAAATTTAATAATAGGTAGAAGATATTTGAAACCAACTTCCTCTAAAGAGTTCCTAAGCTAATAATGACTATACTCACCAAAAATATGACATAACTGCCTTGAAACTTAATCTGATCCACTTTAGCCCAGATAAATGATACAGCATGTTGCTTAAATGAAATCAACACTTGTTACACACTCAGGAAACTGTAATTTTGGGTTAAGTGTTGTGAATTATTTGAAGATAATCTATTTGGAAACCATAGAATGAGCCACCATAGACATTTCGAGACATCAGAAAGAAAATAATTCAAAAGAATATTATATTATCTCATGTACCAAAAGTTGAAACTATTAAAAGCTGACAGACTGATTTTTTTCTTCTCAAATGGTGAGTCTGTGTTTATTCCCTTTTCACCGGAAACTCATTCATTCATCAATTTGGCAAATGTTTATGGGCACCCCTAGATGTCTGGTAATAGGGAGGATACAAAGATAGAGTGTGATCTATGTACTTAAGGATTCGCTGATACAGTAACAAGATAAGATGTACATACAATCAACAAAGTGTCAAGCTCCACATGGTTAAAGAGGATTTCTTCATATCTGCCCCCACTGTATTTAAGTCCATTAAAGCTCCCATCATGTTACCAGAGTTGGTTGAATGCCTGCCTCCCTACTGAAACATCAGCTCCTGAAAAATATGGAAGTCATCTTATCATTTTGTCTCTAGTGCCCACAATAGGACTTGCACGTATATTTTAAACATATATTAATTGAATGGAAGGGCAAGGGTATTTCTAATTAGCATTATCAGAGAGTGTTCTTGGATCAGCGAGGTTTTTAAGCTGGCGTGTGAAAACTAACATGATACTTTCCTCCTGGGGAACTGGGAAGACTGCATTTCCCAGAATTGTTGCACCTGCCTGGGATCAGGTGGCTGAGTGCTGGCCAATGTGGATGAAAGCTATGAAGGCCACTCTCAGGTCCAGCCATGAAATATTCCACGTGATCCTCTATTTTCTCTCTTTTGTCCACATGGCTAGAAGTGGAAGACTTGGGAGGGTAGAACCACATGTTAGAAGGACCCTAAATCCCCGAGTTTACTGCTTACAGGAGACTCACTCAACTAGGAGGATGACATTGGCCTTTGTGTGAAAGAGAAATAAACCTTTATTAAGTCACTGAGATGCTGGGGTTGTTTATTATAGCAACTACCCTATTCTGACGGACACATGTGGGTAAAATATTGACAGGTAAAAATAGGGGGCAGTGGACGGAGCAGGTCATTCCTTTTGGAGAGGATGACATGAGTTAGATCTACAAATCCATGGGAAGGCACCCAACCCCAGTATTTCCCCTAAAGATACAATTGTTCTCTTAGCTTACTTTTAGTTAGGATATCATGAAGCAGGAACAGTAAGTTCATGGGCCCAATCTATTCCTTTAGATGTTATATTTGTCTAAGGGAGTGTTGGTCCACACATTATAAAAAGTTGAATTTTAGCCAGGCGCGGTGGCTCACGCCTGTAATCCCAGCACTTTGGGAGGCCGAGGCGAGTGGATCACGAGGTCAGGAGATGGAGACCATCCTGGCTAACATGGTGAAATCCCGTCTCTACTAAAAACACAAAAAATTAGCTGGGTGTAGTGGCGGGTGCCTGTAGTCCCAGCTACTCGGGAGGCCGAGGCAGGAGAATGGCGTGAACCCGGGAGGCGGAGCTTGCAGTGAGCCGAGATCACGCCACTGCACTCCAGCATGGGCAACAGAGCAAGACTCCGTCTCAAAAAAAAAAAAAAAAAAAGTTGAATTTTTTGTTGCTAATAATTTTTAAAAGGGGAGGGTTCCTTGAAAAATTCGCTATCCGGAATGATTCAGGCTGAGTAGCATCTGATCCCTTTAAATAAGGCCTGGGTTCTTTAACCTTATGCAGCATCCACCACTCCCTCCTGCCTCACACCAGGTCTAGTTCCAGCAGATAGTTGAGTTTGACACTCCTTCCTTTCAAGCGATTAAGGATGGGGGTTCCAGGCCCAGGCAGTGACTGTGTGTTTATTTGATCGTTTATCCTCATCTTGTTCCAGGTAGTGATTGTACCTGTTCCAGGGGAAGATGCACACTTATAAAAATGTTAGTGGTGCGATAAAACAAGGGCTTTTGTTCAGGATGTGATTGGGAACACCACAAGCCTATCATCCTGGATGCTGCCAACTGTTTTGGGCTTAACACAGCATTGCTGGTCTAGCCATTGCAATGGACATTAGGAAGTTTTACTCTCTGCTCTCTTCATTTCTGCATAAATGATAATTATTTCAGAAAGAATTGCTTTATTTGAGTATATGCTAGAGGTATGGGGCATGAGGAAAGGATAATCCAGAATAACTATCTGAGTGCAATATGCTAAATAAGATCTTTTTTTTTTTTTTTTTTTTTTAAAGACACAGGGTCTTGTTCTATATCCTAGGCTAGCGTGCAGCCTCAAACTCCTGGGATCAAGAATCCTTCCACCTCAGCCTCCAATATAGGTGGGACTACAGATGCATGCCACCATGCCTATTTTTATTTTATTTTATTTTATTTTATTTTATTGAGATGGCATCTCATTATGTTGCCCAGGCTGGTCTTCAACTTCTGGCCCCAAGTGATCCTCCTGCCTCAGCCTCCCAAAATTCTAGGATTATAGGAGTGAGCCATCATACCTGGCGGGATCCCATTTTTAATTGCTGAGAAATGGGAATGTAGAATTTATGTGATTTTTTATTATGACTACAAGTTTCCATTGACTGGGTTATTTTCCCTCTTACTTAACACAAGCAGTGTAAGTGTATTCTGAAGTTCTAGGATCTGGCCACCATTCCATGTGGGCTAATCAAGGCAAGAAATGCAACCAAGTACCTCTACGGATGGTGGTGGAAATGAGAATGGGAAGACAGAAGGCAGCTTGTACAAAAGCAGTTATAATTTTACAACAAAGTAAACCCAGCTTCTGACCGGAAAAAAATGATGCATTGACCATGTAGCTCATAATGATATTTTAATTTGTCCATTTACTTGCAGGTACCTGTCTGCACATGTTTATAGATGTCACACCAATGAAAGTATAGGTATGTTTAAGATGCACCCTTACAGTTAACACATCCTAAATAGAGTACCTCCATGTCAGGGCCAGAAGATTAAATGAATGAGTGAGTAAAGAAATGCTGTGTGAATGAATGAATTTCATAAAAGTATCAACCATCCTACACAATACCAGATGGCTCTAGTTTTTCTACACAGCAAATCAGGAAGTCTCCTAAAATATTGATAGAAAGAGATGCCTAGGGGAACACACCTGCATGCCTCTAAGTTATAAATAATGCTCCTGTGCTCTGAGTACAGAAAAGATAAATTTTTGTGCTCATTGATATAAATTATTCTTCCCTCATTAAGGTCTAATGAGCCAAGATTAGGATATCCTGGATTCAGGGTCTTCCGCCCCAGGAAAATCAACTAGGTTCTTTGTGTCTGAGCTTATGACCTTGTTAGCTGGTTTCCTGGCCCACATTTTTACATATTTCCCCACCACCTTTATTCATAGCTCACTAGATTGTAAATGTAAGACACAATTGCACAATCATTTACCCCGGAGATTTAAGTCAGCATTAAACTTACCAATAGCTTTATTGCTCCAACAACCCATTTGATGTTTTATTCTCCTCCCTCTCTCAACTCTCTTATCCCCAACTAAATGAATTTATAGTTTTGTTACTGTGGGAAGACAGCTTAGGAATATGAAAAGATATCTGAAGCAAAACAGCAGAAGCAATAAAAATTAGATGCAGGGGTTTACTTAGACTACTGCCTTTTAGGGTCTGTTCTTTTGCTAACCACAAATCTGGTTTCAGATTTTCATTCTACTCAATTCTCCAGCAGAACAGATGTGAAGGTCCTGTATTCTAGGGATATGATCTGACCACCTATTTTATAATAAGCTTTTTTTTTTCAAAGTGATGAATTGATTCTCAACAAAAGGAAACTTTCTTTGAGCAGAGCATTCACTGGATTTAGGAAATAACAACCTCAAGGGAGGCAAATAATATTCTTCAAAGGCATAACTAACTGCAAATGCAGGGGCCCATCATTTCCAAGAGGAATTGAATTTAGCAATACAAAGCAAAGTCAAGGGATGGACATGGTGAGATGTGTAAAAATATAAGGCAACAGGAAGAGGAATGTTTCTCAGACTTGAATGTGAAAATTCACATCAAAATGCATTCCTAGAAAGTACTAAAATAAGGAACACCATCTATAGTAATCCAAGCATGCTATCCAAATACAACAACAAACTAGTTCTAACGGGCCGGTCTTAGAATTAGAAAAAAAAAAAGGTTATATAACATGGTATATATAAAAGGAAGGAAAACACACACACACTTTCTAATATGCATTGCTTAATATTTAATCCAAAAGGATAGACATATAACCCCAACACACTGCTGTTGGCCTTTGGCAGTTGAGTACTTTGGACAAGCATTAATGGCAATATTAATCCAGAGTAATCAATATGGTCCTATCTCTCAACCTGAATCCTGATATTTTATTCTATTAATTAATAGCTATTATTAGGAAGAAGATTCCATTGCAGCATTAGCTATAATTGCAAATACAGTTGACCCTTGAACAACACAGGTTTAAACGGCAAGGCTCACTTTATACAAGGATTTTTTTTCCCAATAAATATAATCAGTGCACTGTATCTGCAGATTCTGCATCCACTGCCAAACGTGAATCGAAAACACAGTATGTGTAGGATGTGAAACCTGTAGATATGGAGAATTGAATTTTCTCTACTCGGGTTCTGCAGGGCCACCTGTAGGATTTGAGTATGCTCTGATTTTGGTGTGGTCAAGGCCCCCCTGTATACAGAAGGACAACTGTGATTAAAAACAGCCCAAATGCACAAGAAAAACATGTGTAACTTATATTCTACTTAACTAATGGAACCACTACATATAAAGTCATTATGAAGTCACTGTAGTAACCACAGAAAATGTTTTGACATAATTAATAAAAAAATTGGAACATAAATTTGCACTTAGAACATGATGATTGTAACTAGAAAAAAAACATATCACATTTTCTCGATTTTATGATGCTGTCCATTTTGAGGTTTTGAATTAAAACTAACTATATGCTGGCCATGTGTGGTGGCTCACACCTGTACTCCTAGTGCCTTGGGAGGCTGAGGCGGATGGATCACTTGAGGTCAGGAGTTTGAGACCAGTCTGGCCTGTAACCAGAGGGTGTAGATATTTAGGTGTAAGGACAAAACAAGCTTCTGGAGAAGAGAAAAGCTGGGTAATTAGCTATAGAGGGAAAAGTGCTCCCAGAGAGGGCACAGCACATGCAAAGGTCCAGTGACATGACCGTGCATGGTGTGTCTGTTGAACTAGAAGTTCCTCGAGGCAAACGCTGCAAATGAAGGAAAGGGGAATTCACTTCTGAAATTTTAAAACCTTATGTGATATTAATTTTCTACTTATCCCTAATTTACCAGATAGGAGTTTAGATTTTGTACCATAATTTTTCTGGGTGCATAGGCACCATAATTAGCTTGAACTATACCCCATCTAAATTTCTACAAATTCAATTAGATTAAGCAAAAAGCTAAATGGATTAAAAAAAGTACTTTCAGGTTCCTTATAATCAACAGTCATTTTAGTTGATACCAGCAAAACAGACTGTTATGGACTAAATTGTGTCCCACCCCAAGTTCAAGTTGAAGCCCCAAGCCCCAGTACCTCTGAAAATAAATGTATATGGAGATAGGGCCTTTGAAGAGGGGGTTAAGTTGAAATGAGGCTATCAGGGTGGGTGAACCCTAATGCAATCTGACTGGTGCCTTTGTAAGAACGAGAAATTTAGACACACAAGCGAAAGAAACCAGGGACACACGTGCACCAAGGGAGGACCATATGAAGAGTAAGCAAGAGGGTGGCCATCCGCAAGCCAAGGACAGGAAGCCAAACCTGCCAACACTTTCATCTTGGACTTCTAGACTACAGAACTGTAAGAAAATAAATTCCTATTGTTTAAGCCATCTGGTCTGTGGTATTTTGTCATGGCAGTCCTAACACACTAACGCACAGATGCAATTTGGGAATCATTAAATTGTCCAATAATATGAAAATGCAAGAAGGCCTAGGTGTTGATTAGTAAGAATGACCTTGTCAGTGCCAAAAACACATTAATAGCATCACTTGTAGCATGCTGTAAGTCATAGGTAGGAGGGGAAAAGAGTACTCAGAGTCCCTGTGCTCTCAGCATCCTGTGGACTGGTATCCTTGGGACTGGGCCAGTTGGATGCACTGTAGACTGTTCTTGGAGAGGGGCCACTTTCCTTTATTTAGAATGAGAAGAGAGCTGTCTTGTAAGCAGGGCAAAAACAGTCTGGGGGTGAGTGCAAAACAGTCTGCACCCAGATGCCACCTTTTTAGGGCTGATGTCTGGGAGTGTTAGCTGCTAGCATCTGGAAATTTGTGAAACTTGGGTTCAGGTGCAGACACTCCTCCAGGAGATGGAGGGGGTGGAGGGTAGGGGGGAGGGGGCTTTGATTCCAAGTAGCTTGTTACTAGGCAATCCAGGAAATCTGGATGGTAATTTACTAAACAATCTGGCTTGTCTCTGCACAGGTAGAATTGTTTCATATTTGTCAATAAAAATAAGCTAGCACAAGCATGAGGTAAAGTGCACAAATTTTAAGTACCATTTGATATCTTCTTATATATTTACTGGAGGTAACCACCCTAGGCAAGGCAAGATACAAAATATTTCCAGAGAGCCTCTTCATGCCACCTACCAGTCAATACTCTCACCAAAGGTAACTAATCACCATTCTGGATTTTTGTGTGAAATTCTGATTAGCTCAGTAACCTTGGGCTTATCTAAGAATTTTAGCAGCTACATAGTATTTACTCAGGTAACCACGCCATGTCTGCCTCCATCTTGCTCAGTCCTCCCTTATGCTTCCTCATAGTCCTATCTTCTCTTCCATCCTCTTCTTCAGCTGTTCAATTTGCCCCTGCTACACTGTGGTCACTACCCATTACCACAAAGCATAGAGAGCCATGGAAAAGCATGCTTACCCAGATGGGCTGCTTTCCATATGGAACACTGCAATACCAGGGAACTTTCTGGCAAATTGGCAGCCTGGCCTGCTGTAGTGGTCATTTGTAACATTTCTGCCATGCACATTTTCCCTTCTGAACCTGCCCCTCCTCCGCTGTTGTGGATGAATATCATGCCGATGGGAGGAGGTGCAGGACACAGAGATTGGTGCAGGTTGAGCAAGGACTCATGCAGAGACATCAGATCCCATTTTCAGGATTGATACGGAGGTTAGAAGAGAGAAGGCATCTTTCTCCTCTGTAGATCTCAAGCTCTAGAGTAACAACTTAGAGCAAGGGTTATATGCATGCATAGGTGCTGGAGCCAAACTAGCTAGGCAAATCCACTTCCATTCTTTATAATTTTGTGACTTTAGACAAGTGTCATAACCACATAGAATAACTGTGAGGATTAAGTAAATACTTCACAATCATTAAAGTTTGAAGAAGGATGCCCATAAGAAGCACTTACTAAGCAGCAGCCATTACTAAGGCTACTTTAGAGTGGAGTGCTGGAGGCATCTTCCCAGCCAGCTGAGGAGTATCTGCATGAGGCAGTCCGTATAAAGGAATACAATATCAAGAGAAGGAAGGAGAGAAAGAACTGGAGAACTGATGACAATCATTTTATGCCTGGATGAAGCCTTACCTGAAGTCACAATCACTGCTTGGGCTTTTAAGTTACATGAGGCAGTACATTCACTCTCCTATTTTTCTTACACTTAATGGAATTAAGTTTCTGGCATTCACAGTTAGAATGGATTCTGACTACTACGCCCATATAGAAATCCCACAACTCTGATGCAAAGTGTAAACCAATGCTTCCTGCTTTCAGTTATGGTTCACTACAGAAAAAAAAAAAAAATACATGCCATTTTCTCATTATACCAGGATATAATGTGCTTCTAGGGTAAGCAAATAACACAAGACCCAATTGCAGGTTTAATTTCTATATTCTTAAATAATAGCCATGACAGCAATTTATTCAATGGAAATTTAAATTTTCATTTTCTTTGTCAAAAATAACTGAGCTGAAGTAAAACCAAGCAAGAGGAGGGAAGAAAAAGTTTTCTTGTGCTAGTATTCTGTTCTTTCTGTCTTTCCAGAAAAGGAAGTAAATTGTACAGGTGCATTTATTTACTTATTCACCAGCAAATGTCACATTCATTAGTGAAACTCTCACCATAGAATGAGGCAGATGACTGGGAAGACAGAAAAAATGCAGAGTCCAGTCTTAAAGTTCCTGTCAGGATACCATTGAAAATAAATTCAGATGAAATGGCAATGAATGAGTTAAAGAGGAATTTTCAGCAGCAGTTCTGACATGTGTGAACACAGACTGGCAGAGTTGTATTTTTCAATTTGGAAAGTCAGGCTACAGAGGTTTAACACAAATGCATACACAATGACAATCTTCACCTTCCCCTTTCCACTCCACCCCACCAGGCAGGGAGGAAGGCAAGAAATCTGTTTGGACCAGTGTGTATTCAATCTTCTAGAACGATCTGGTGTTTCCTCACCATTCAAATAGTATTGTCATGGGATCTATGGAGTGTCTCTTTGCCAGCCAGAAACCTCTGTGGCCAGCAGTGCCTTCTGCCTGAGTATTGTTCACGCCCACTGGACTCATTCCACCCACTCGGCCTAGGAGGCTGCACTCAGCTCACACTGCTGTCCTGGATCCCACACCTGCCAAAGGTGAGCCAGGCACAGAGCAGCAAGAGGTGTGTGGGCAAGTGAGTGCAGGGTCCAGTCACTGTGCACAGCCAGGCATGCTGGCTGCTGCGGTGGGGTGGGCAGCTCCAGACACTGGCACAGGTGCCAGCTCCATTCAAGGCTGTAGTTGGACCAGATGTACTGCACATAGCTTCTGCTGTGGGTACCCATGTCTAGATGAGGGGAATGCAGTGGCATCTGGAACCCTGGAGATGCCAGGAACCACAGAGCTCCAAAGAGGGCGTCACAGCTCTGGCTAGGGCATCCCCTAGGTCTGGACTCCCTGAAGGGCTACAGCTCTTCTCTCCTTCTCATTGCCTGCAACGTGGAAGGATGGGAAGCATATTTCATCCCTGTCTGTGTTACAGTTCTGCTTGGGTTACAGCCATTCGGCGGGTCCTGAGTTCTTGTCCCACATCCAGAAAGAATGAGATAGACGGATAATTGGGGGATGAGCAAGGTGGAGAGGAGCTCCATTGAGCTCCAGGCCCCTGAAAACACAGAGATTCCCAGGTCTGGAGCCACAGCCGGGCAGCTGCTGTTGCACCCAGGAGCACCGGGCTTCTGCCCCGTCAGCTTGGTAGGAGCTGGGGCTTCCGCCTATTCCTGGCCCTCACTGGCTCCACGGAGCACACAGCCATGGTTGCACCTAGCCATTGCTGCCAGTGTCTTTGCAGTGGCTCCTCCAGATGGGCCGCCACTGCCATCAGTATAAAAAACTAAAAATGAAAACTACTATCATAAATTATTGTAATATATCTTTGCTTGAATTCTCTCTCTGAAATTTCTAGTTCATCCCCCAAATGGCAGGCACAAAGTTATCTTATGTTTCATGAATTTTCCAGCAGCTAAGTCAATATGACCAAGTCTACCATTAGCATTCAGCAATTAAACATTTTAAGTAGTGTAATTATACAAGAAACCTGGGTGGTAAAATGACTATCCATGATTTCTATATTCATTGTAAAAGTTTGCAATGTGTATCTTTTATGCTCATATATTTTACTTTAAAATATATGCTGGGTTATTATCTTAATCAATTTAAAATTCTTCTCCTAAATAATAAAAACCACAAGTAACATTTTGCTACAAATAGAAGAAAGCAGAACAGATATGAAGAAACCATATATTTAAAGATTTTATATTAAGACAAGACATTGTGCTTGAGCATAAAAATGATAAAAATTTATCACTTATGTAATAATCTACATAGTCTAAAATTACCATTTAAATGCACAGCAAGAATTAGGAAAATCATGATTTAAAAGACTTGGGTGTATATGTTTGTGTTTCAGCAATGAAGTAAGTTTTCAGTGGTAAATTATGCTGCACTCAGAATTAGACTTATAAAATAAACTTCTATCACTGATTAGTAGCTTAGAGAATACAGATGCTTTTTAAACCAATGAACAAAACTTTTTATCCTGAAGTCTGTGCTTCAGGAGACATGTAGGTAAGAAAGATTAAGTCAACAATGCAATATTTCATTGTATACCATTAACCTATACTTTTTGAGTTCATGAGGGGTAATAATAGAGTAATACTTAGATTATAGTAGGACTCCTTATGAGTGCTTCAATTAAAAATATGCAAACGTGGTATCACCACGCTAAAAATTGGTTCTGCATGACTGAAGCTGAGGCCCACTGAAATGACTGTATTTATACCCAATTATCAAGTTATAACCTTTGACTTCCCTTTAAAACTGTCTGCCAAAAAAAAAACTGAATTAAAACACAGATTGAAATTCAGCCAGCTTCCAGAATTCACCTTAATGGAATGGATTCTCTATGCTACATGGGACAAGAGTAATGTGATGAAGGTTTTTGCATTGACATTTAGGGATCACAGCCTCTTTCTCTACAGTAAGAGATTCCTTCGATTTGCCAAAGTGAGTAAGGAAATCGCCTACCCCCAATTAGGAGAAGATAAACAAAACAAAACAAAACAAAACAAAAAAACAAAAAAACTCCTATCACTTTGATCTGATAGTGAATATGCTCCATTGGATTGAAATAGAGAATCTTTTTGGACAGCTTCTCTTTAACTGCATAGGTCTGTTTAGCAAACATGCAGTGAGTGAGTTCTCACTTTCTCATCTGAGCAAATATCAAAGGAAGCATCTTCTTTTTTTTTTTGAGACGGAGTCTCGCTCTGCCGCCCAGGCTGGAGTGCAGTGGCCGGATCTCAGCTCACTGCAAGCTCTGCCTCCCAGGTTCACGCCATTCTCCTGCCTCAGCCTCCCGAGTAGTTGGGACTACAGGCGCCCGCCACCGCGCCCGGCTAGTTTTTTGTATTTTTTTTTTAGTAGAGGCGGGGTTTCACCGTGTTAGCCAGGATGGTCTCGATCTCCTGACCTCGTGATCCGCCCGTCTCGGCCTCCCAAAGTGCTGGGATTACAGGCTTGAGCCACCGCGCCCGGCCAAAGGAAGCATTTTCAAGAAATCATAATCCAAACCTGCAACTATTTAGAAAAAAATGTGCAAAATGAATTATATGTGAGTTAAATTAAAGTTGCACAGTAATGGATAATTTCTTTGAGTCTAGGGTTAAATTAATTTTCATGACTTATTATTAAGTATTTAAAATTTGCAAAATATTTGAGTCCCTCAAAAAGTAAGATAAAAAAGTTTAACACACAGACCACCCCCCCACACACAGACACACACACACAAAGTTTATATATGCTCATATTATATTTTTAATTAAGATTCTTTTAAGTTTCTGTTCATTTTGAATGCTTTTTATGTCACTTGAAATATGCGGGCAAACTTATTCATAACATGCATGAAACCTTTCAAGCATTTTCTCTTATGGATTAGTAAAAATAGTAAATTTTCAGCAAGCCATATACACAGAAATGCTTCCCCAATTAATTGTATTTTCATTTTAGTATGGCTCTACTGGAAGGTTGCTAATAAATTGCTGGTAATTATTAATCTACACTTGACTAGTCAATGTTCAGATCTTTTTCAAGAGAGGCACTCCATAAAGATTTACAAGTTTTGCCAAGTGAGGGGTTCACGTCTCTAATCTAAGAACTTGGGAAGGCCAAGTCTATAGAATGGCTTGAGCCTAGGAGTTCAAGACCAGCCAGAGAAATATAGTGAGATTCTGTCTCAACAAAATTAAAAAAACAAAAGACAAAAAAACAGTAGCCAAATATTGTGGCAGGCGCCAATAGTCCCAGCCACTCAGGAAGCCTCATGAGGCAGGAGGATGGCTCCAGCCCAGGAGTTCAAGGCTGCAATAAGCTGCGACCGCACAACAGCACATTCAGACCCTCTCTCTAAAATAAAAAAGAAGGAAAGAAATATTTACCCGTTTTATAAAGGCAAGTGGAATTTCTCTTGGTAAATCTCAATATTCCTTCCCCAATTTGTTTTGTCCTGTCTCCAGATTTTTGGCCTTCTTTAACTGACTTATATCAACCTCCATTTTTGTTCCACTGAAGTCCCCAAGACTACAAGATTTGTAGATTTTTCCTTTTTGCATCTTCCTCCTTTCCTCTTCCTCCACTGTTGTACACATTTTGGGATCCCTCGTAACTATGACAGAATCTTAAAAGCTTCTCACTGTCTTATGAATGCTTCTCTGACTCCTATGATTGATCTCAAAAATCAAAATGGGAAGCCATCTTGAGCTTAGGCCTTCTAAGAAAAAAAAAATTCGAATATGCTTATTCAATATCTCCCTTCTGGAAAACTCTAAAATTTGATTGTATTCATTTATTCATTCATTTTTTATTCATTTACTTATTTATTTATTCAGGAAGAATTTAGTAAGCACCTTCCATGTGCCAGGTATTAGGCTAGCTGCTGGGTAGATATTGCTGATAAAGGGACATGGCCCAGTCCTCAGGGAATTTAGAGTTCAGTGTGTGGGACCAACGAGCCATGAAAATACAACTGCATCATTTAAGTTGTGGGAATGTCAAGAAGGACTTCAGAACAAAATGCAGTGATACAGAATAATGGGATAGAAGGAGGAGAACATATTTCATTTAAAGTGTTTTCAAAGAAAGTCTCTTTGAAGAGGTGACTTTAGCTGAGATCTGAAGTATAAACAATTGAGAGAAAGAGAGGGGAGAGAGAGAGAAGAGAGATTGAGTGGGATGGTACGATGTAAGGGCTAAGGAAAGTAGAAGTTAAGTTTTTGAAGATCAGGAAGCAACTTGTGAAGATTCTAATACTACAAAGAGCTTATTGAATCTTGTTACTATGTAAAAGTGACTACGGGGTTTGGGGGGTGATAAGGAGAGCGATGGGGGAAAGAAGGAGAGTGATGGTGAAGGAGAGATGGAAGGTGAGAAATGGAGAAAGAGAGACGGAAGGAGAAAGGTGGGGGAAGGATGGAGGGGAGGAGATGGAGGGGCAAATTTGGATAGGGAACTAGAGAGATAGTGGTGGAGGAGGAGAGATGGAGGGAAAGACAAAAGGAGAGAGATAAAGGAAGTGATGGAGGAGTAATAGAGGGGGAGATGGAGGGAGAGTGATGGAGGAAGAGGCAACAGAGACCATGACGATGAAATAGGCCAGAGTCTAAGTACTGCCTGTAAACACAAACCTCCAACTTAAGAGATTTTGGAAGAATATTCTTAGGATCCTCCTCCACCCTAGGTCCCCCAGCGCGATTTTGCTTGGCTCTCCTTTCTCTGGCTGTCATCTCAGGGTCCTGCTTGACTCCAGCTTAGGGTCTCTGAAATTTCCCATGGTCTTAGGTGACAGCAACCACCCTGCCATACTGAGTAAAACTTTCCACCCAGGCCAAAGTGCTCAACAGCCCTGCCAATTTCTCTGTAAGCTGGGCAGCCAGCAGTGGGTTGGTGTCTAGGTGTTCGGCACCATGTTAATGCTGGAACACTTGGTGTTTCCAACTCTTCAGCAGCTTTTCTCTGGGGAAGCTGAAAAGCCTTTGCTAACCCTAAAGTTTCTTCCCTGTGACAACTGAAAACATTGTTCTTTGGGGCTTGTACTATATCACATGGTTATGCGGGAATTGCATTTCCCAGAGTCCCCCAACTCAAATGGCTCTGGTTTGAGTTGGCCAGAGTATGAGTCTGTGGGAGCTCTGAAGGTGAATTGGTGTAGCCGCCCTTGCTGTCTTCAAGTGGTCATGGTCCTGGTCAGAGATGGAGAGGAGCCAGCATGTCCTAATTCTCCCTATGCACAGCCAGCTCTCCTTCCAGACCTCTAGGGCTGCTGACTACTAGGCCCACCAGACCCACCATTGGACACAGACATGACAGTTTCCTCTGCAGTTTCTCTCCAGAAGCTGGTCCTACCTGACGTCACATTTGTCCTTGTAGGCTTCAGTGCTTCAGAAGGCTAGGTAGTGACTTTTCTCTTATCTCCCTACGCTATGCTTTGATCTTTACTTCTCCATGTTCTCCAAATATTGTATGACTTCTTAGGCCCCTAGTGAGTCCCTTATTGCATAATACTTATATGGTTTAGCTTCCTAAGTTGAACACTGAACAATACATGCTCTATTATCCTTAAAAAAGAACTCAGCTTTATCTTCAATTTAGGAATTTAGGAAAAACTAGATAGTTTACAAATTAGCAAGCTAACCTAAAGAGTTGTTGAGTTTTGAATAAATTACAAGAATAAATTTTAACTGTACTTCCAGTTCCATTAACTACTTCTTATTACCATCTGGCTTGTAAGGCAGCATGGCTATGTTCTGCATGTTGCTTTCTTTGGGCAGCAGAAGCATAAAACTAAGAGACAGGTAGATTGATCTTAATCCCAGTATTCCAACAAAGAAGATCATGATGTTGATGGATATAACTAACCTAAGCAAAATACAGTGACAGCAACACCAACATAGAAAATAGGAAAGCCATCAATAAATAGCAAAGTTCATTGATATATTCATCTTCATTAAAAGATCAGAATTGTCTCAGAGGGAAGTGCCCACATCTGATAAAGGAAAAAAAAAAAAAGCTTTCAGGTCATTTGTGCCTATCATCAATAAAGCATCTCGTAATTTTGCGAAAAGTACATAGGAATAAAAAGACAAATATACTTGAACATGACATATGACTAAGTGGTCATTAAATAAAGACAACTTGATTTTTTTCTTCTTAGAGAAAACTAGACAATTTCCTTGCTTAAATCCCTCTACAATAACTGGATCATCTCAGAGGTGCGCTAATTCTTTTAATTATTGTGAGTAAATGTCTTGTACCCTGATAGGGGCTGGTACAGGGACTTCCTTCAAGAAAAATGGTGGCCCCTTAGCCAAGAACGTGGCTCTGTTAATGAACTTTAGCATTCCAGAGGCCAAAAAGACAACAAAAGCTGAAAATCTCCAGCTTATTTTCAGCTTACTGAAAAGTATTCCCTTCCGTTCACTTGAGTAGCTCAAGAAATAGTCCCCCACTCCGCTTCCCCTCCATCCGATATCATGCTGAAGAACTTTATTCTTAAGGAAGCTGGGAAAAGAGAAATAGAATGCATTCTTAGCATGAAATACAAACACAAGCTACTTTTGTTCTATCTTTCTGAGCTTCTTTTTTAATTGTGGTGAAATATACATAATATAAAATGCACCCTTTTAACCAATTTTAGGTATACAGTTTAGTGGCATTAAGTATATCACCATTATTGTACAACAATCATCACTATCTATCTCCAAAACTTTTTCATCTTCCCAAATTGAACTCATACCCATAAATAATAACTTCCCATTATTCTGTCTCTCCAGGCTTTTTAAACCACCGTTCTACCTTCTACCTCTATTAATATGACTACCCTAGGTATCTCATAGCAGTAGAATCATATATTTGTCCTTCTGGATTTGGTTTATTTCACAAAACATGATGTGTTCGAGGTTCATTCATGTTGTAGCATGTATCAGAATTTCATTCCTTTTTTTTTTTTTTTTTTTCCCAAGAGATGGAGTCTTGCTATGTTGCCTAGGCTGGTCTCAAATTCCCAAGCTCAAGCAATCCTCCCACCTCTGCCTCCCAAGTATCTGGGACTACAGGCACCCACTATCACAACTGGCTCATTCTTTTTATAGCTAGGTAATATTTCATTGACTGTATCCACCACATTTTGTTTATCCATTCATCTCCCAATGGACATGGCAGCTGTTTCCACCTTTTGGCCTTTGTGAATAATGCTGCCATGATCACTGGTGTACAAATACCTGTTCGAGTCCCTGCTTTCAATTCCATCTTCCTGAGTTTTTAAAAGATGGAAATAATTCATATCAACACACACACACACACACACACACACACACACACACACATCCCACAATGTGGAGAGGGGAAGAGGCCTTCAGCTGACCATGTCGGCAAACTTTTGGCAGCACAGAAAATGCATTCATCCTTGGCATAGGATCCTAGGATCCTAGAATGCCCTCAATTTATATGTATTAAAATCAAGAGGCCCAGGGAAAGTAAGTGACTTACCTAAGGTGGCAGATAGATAGTCCGTGCCATCTCCAAAGTCAGAACTGCCCAGAATCTCTTGATCTCTAGCCCAGTGATCGCTCCACCCATCATGCTGACGTGAAGTATTATTGTTTAGTCCCTCCAGACCTTGAGCGAGGAGTTTTGCTAGTAGCATAAACACCACTCTTACACACCCCATGGTCATGCTGGCTTTTTTATAAGAATTATGTATTTAAAATGCCAGTTTACCTAGTTATGCTATTTATTATTTCTACTTTTACTTTGTTTTATGATTGAGAGGGGTGGGGACAGAGGAAAGACCTTGTATACTTTATATCTAATTTTACATATTCCACATACATTCTGCCAGTGCTTACTTTTCCAGATTTTGTGGTCTCTGCGAAGGTAAAAAGATGTCCTGCTCTCAAGAAGAATATCATCTAATATTTCTGAATGTGAAATTCTGTTCCTGGTAGACTCATTTACTTCAATATCTCTACTGATGGTTTAAAGAGCATCAGGTTCTCAGAACTGGTGTGTTTGTATGAAAAAACCCGGGTGGATGGAGCCATGGGGAGAAACTGAATAAATTATGTTTTTCGCACTTTGAACTTCTAGTCCGTGAAGAGCTGGGAATCATTTCATGCCTAAAGGGTCTGCTCTGACCTTTGATATAGAATTTCAGAAAGTATAATGTAATTATAGTAGATAATGAGAGCAGGGGAGGCCTCTGAAGAGCAATTGTGAAAGGCATATTTTTTTTGAGAAGGTTTTAAAGATAAATGTAAACCTCTAACTTCCTAATTTTTTGCTGATCTCTTCTGGGATGTATGACCGAATAGAGCAAGGAGGAAGAAGAATACAATGTTCTGGAACCAGGGCATTCCAGTTAACATTGCTTTGCAGGAAACAAGGTCATCTTAAATTTCAACATTTACCAACTAATGCTAAGTAGGGGTTATGAGTTTTCACAAACACAGATAAAGCTAGTATGATTAAAAGAGCACTATGAAGAGAAGCAGTTGCCTGAGATATATAATACTTCGGTTATATTCAGGAGTGGTATAACGTTTACTTCACTTTTACATACTTCTTATATCTTTAAAAGACTGTTTATACTTTTTTTGGTAATGTATAGAAACTCAATATATTTTTTGTGTTTTAACCCAGAAACTCTGATGAACTTTCTCAATAATTCCAGTAATTTTTCTGAAGATTATTTTTGCTTCTCTATGTAGACAATAAGTTCATCAGAGAATAATTTTAGTATTTTTCCCCTTTCCAATACTTAAAACCTTCATTTCTGTTTCTTGAAATTATTTGCTGGCTAAGACCCATAACATAATATTGAATGGCCTTTTTTCTGATTTTTAAAGGAAAGTCTTCTAATGTTTCCACAGTAAATATTTAAGACTAAATAAATACCCTCAATCTAGTTAAAGAAGTTCTCTTTTATCTGTAATTTGTTTGAAATTCTAAAAACAAATACATAGATTGTTGTATTGTATACTTTTTTTCCACTTCTAATGAGATGATCTTATACTTTGTCTCTTTTAAATTATTTTAAGCATAAATCTCTCCGTTCGTTCGGGCTATTATAACAAAGTAGCATAAACTGGTGACTTATAAACAATGGAAATTTACTTTTTACGTTCTTCAAGCTGGAAGTAAGAGATTAAGATGCCAGGCTGTTTGGGTTCTGGTGAGGGCCCTCTTCTAGGCCCTCTTGAAGGCCTAACTTCTTGAATATTCACATTTCAGAAAAGAGAGAGCCCTCTGTGGTCTCTTTTATAAGGGCATTGATCTCACTCATGAAGCCTCCACCCTCATAACCTAATCATGTCCCAAAGGCTTTAATTCCTAATACCATTATATTGGGGCTTAAGGTTTCAACATATGAATTTTGGAAGAACACAAACATTCAGTCCATTATAGTAAAATCCAGTGATTTTTTAGGAAATTTACAGGGTTGTGCAACCAATCTGGTTTTAGAACATTTTATCACCCCAGAAAGATCCTCATTGTCCATTTGCAGTCAATACCTGTTCCTACTCCCAGCTGCATGCAAGAAACTACTATTCTGCTTTGGATATGTCGTTTATAAATATTTCACATAGATAGAATCATGCAATATGTAGCCTTTTGCATCTGACTTCTTTCACTTAGTGTAAAATATTCTTGAAGTTCATCTATGTTGTAATATGCATCCACAGTTTCTTCCTTTTCATTGCGTTTACCAGTTGTCTGATAGACATTTGGATTGCTTCTAGTTTGGGTGTATTATTTTGAATTTTCAATATGGTAACATTATTTAATATATTTTTTAATGTTAAAAAAAACCCTTATATTCTGTTGCACTGCCTTTTTTGGGTTTGGTCATGAAGATTATCTTGGACTCTTAACATAAGTTTGGAAATGTATGGAATGATTTTATGAAATAATCCTGATATGATTTTGAAAGTTTGGTAGAAATTGCCTGTGCATAATAGGTGCCATTTTGTTTGGGGAAAGTTTTTGTACTACTGAATTAATTTTTTTTATGGTTATAAAACCAGATACAACAATTCTAAGTCACAATTGGTAAATTACATTTTTTTTTCCAAGGATCCTATTTGTTCATCATATCCGAATTTATCTGTGTCTAGTTGTTCTTTTTTTTTTTTTCTTTTTTTTTTTTTCCAGATGCAGTTTTGCTTTGTCACCCAGGCTAGAGTGCAGTGGCACAATCTTAGCTCACTGCTACCTCTGCCTCCTGGGTTCAAGTCATTCTCCTGCCTCAGCTGCCTGAGTAGCTGGGGTTACAACTGCACACCACAACACCTGGCTAATTTTTGTATTTTTAGTAGAGATGGGGTTTTACCATGTTGACCAGGCCGATCTCAAACTCCTGACCTCAGATGATCCACCTGTCTCCGTCTCCCAAAGTTCCGGGATTACAGGCGTGAGCCACCGTGCCCAGCCGGTGACAAGTTGTTCTTACCTTTATATGTGAGATGTTTTTGTCCCTTGTTTTCATTTGTATTTTAATTTTCATTCCTATTATATATATATATTTGTTGATAAATCTCAGCAGATATTTATTTCATTGCTATTTCTAAGGAAACAGCTTTTTGTTGAATAGTGGCCTCTGCAATTTTCTCTATAGTTTGTTATGACTTCAGTAATTTCTACCCCTTGTTCTTTCTTCCTTCTAGCTCATTTATGCTTATATTGATATTTTTGTGGCTTATTTATTTTTTTAGAGACAGAGTCTTGCTCTTTTGCCCAGGCTGGAGTGTCGTGGCCTGACCATAGTTCACTGCAGCCTCTAACTCTTGGGCTCAAGTGATCCTCCTACCTTAGCCTCCAAAGTAACTGAAACTACAGGCACAAGCCACCATGCCTGGCTAATTTTTTAAAATTATTTTTTGTAGAGACAAGGTCTTGCTATGTTGCCCAGTCTGGTTTTGAACTTCTGGCCTCAAGTGATCCTCCTGTGTTGGCCTCCCAAAGTATTAGCATTACAGGCATAAGCCACCATACCCAGCCTGTTACTTCTTCAATTAGCCTTATACCTCATTAATATGCAATCTTTATTTTTTCTAATATAGCATGTAAAATTAAACATACACCTTAACTGCATCTCAAGGATTTTAATATGTACTGATTTTATTATGATTCAGTTCTAAGTGTTTTTAAATTTTTATTATGATTTTTAATCCATAAATTACAGTTGTTCCTGTCTTTGTGGGGTTGGTTCAAGGCCTCTCTCCTTCCCACCTTCCCATACCAAAGTCCACAAATGCTGAAGTCCCTTATAAAAAATGGCATCATATTAGAAAATAATGTACACACATCTTCCTGTATACTTTAAATCATCTCTAGATTTCTTATAACACCTAATACAATGTAAATGCTATTTAAATAGTTGTTATGCTGTATTTTTATTTGAATTACTTCTTATTGTTCCTTTTTTGTTTTATTTTTAAAGAATATTTTCTATCCACAGTTGATTAAATCCACAGATGTGGAACTCACAGGTAAGGACGGCTCACTGTGTATACTTTGAGTATTAAATTTTGTGAAATAACAATTGTTATTTTCTCTGATTTTTTTCTTCTTAACATTGATCACCATCAGACACACTATGTATTTTATTTATTTACTTTACTTCTTGTCTGTCTCCCCCAGGAGAATGCAAGTGCCCTTGGAAGGATTTTTTGTCTGTTTTATTCACTGTGCTATCATTCTCGGTGCCTAAAGAAGTGTCCAGCATATAATAGGTTTTGATAAATATTTATTGAATGATGACATATGAAATATATTGGACTTTCCTCTACGGCCTAGAACATGAGTCAGATTTTTCTGTAAAGGTTCACATAGTAAATATATCAGGCTTTGTGGACCACATGTGGTTTCTGTCATACATTTTCTTTTTGAAAAAAATTTACAATCCATTAAAAATGTAAAAAAAAAAAAAAAAGGTTTTAATTTGAGGGTCATACTCAAACAGGCCATGAGCTGGATTAGGTATGTCAGCCATAATTTGCTGATCCTTGGCCTAGAATATGGTCAACTCTTAAGACTATTCAATAAATCCTAGAAAATATTAATCTCTAGTTTTGAAGATCAGGTTTCTATACTTATGTACATTACAAGCTTGTTAATTGTACTATTCAAAGCTCCTAATTTGTTGTAATAGATTTACCTCTTAATTAGTGAGAATGCTATCTCTAAATCTCCTACTAAAATTATAGATTTGTTCATTTCTTCTTACAGTCATATCAATCTTTGATTGTCTAATAATATCTTTTTAAATAGTGTTTCTGATAAATCTTGTAAACAGTATATAGTTCTACTGTTTTGTTTTTTTCCTGAATAATCTAATCTCCTGACAATCTCTGTATTTTAACCAGGGAAATTAGTCTTTTTATACTTATTGTGATAATTGAGGTAGCTAAACTATATGTCTTTTCTTTACATTTTTATTTTCTCTTTTTTCCAGTCTTATGTCTTTCCTTTGGATTCACTGAATATCCGTGACCCTATTCTGTTCAATTCAAACTTAAAATTCATTTTATAATTTCAGTGTTTACTAGACTTTACAGATTATTTTAATCTCCTTGTAAACAATATAAAGGCTTTAAAATGCTTCAACTTAGATCATCTACCTTTCAGCTTACCTGCTATGGTATTCTGTTTATTTGTTGTATCTAATTTGTTTAATGCCAAATTTAATGTTTAATGTATATTATTTTATACAGTCATGTTCATTTACACTTACTGATTTCTCCTTTGTTATCACCAAGCTTTCTTATATTACAAACCTTCTTTCTGATATTATTTCAATTGTGTTTCTCTCTGAATGCATGCTATATTAGGAAGAACTTGTTGATTATAAACTTACCCAATTTTTGTTAATCTGAAATCATGCTATTTTATTCTTGCTCTTAAAAGATAACTTTTCTGCATACACAAATATGTATTGAGAGTTATTTTTTCTAAGCATGTTTCTTCCACACAGCATTTACTGTTGCCTCTGTCAGTTGCCAGAGGGTAGTTCCAAAAGAGAAATCATTTTTATTTCTATGCTAAGGGTTTGAACCACAAAGCCACAGAAGCAATGTCAATAGTTACAAATTCTCAGGAAGAATTGTGAGTTTTAGTTCTACTTTCATTTTCCATTTGTAGTAGTCACGGATATAGCCAGGTTTTATGACATCTGTCTTTGCTGGCAGGTGGTTTTTGTTCCTGGACCACTCTTTCACCACGAATGTAACCTTCTTAGGGTCTAACTTTATGCAGACATCTCAGATTCAAATGTATCCTTGCCCAGTTTCAAGTTCTAGTCTTGCATTTGCTCTTGTGGCTATTAATCCTCACAATGCCTTCAAGTCATCCTGAGCCTCAGCTCTTACCACTCCTACCACTCCTCTTTCTGCTCCTAGTCTTTTTTTAAAAAAACAAAACAATACAAAAGAAAAACAAAAACCTGGGGATCTCCTTTACTTTCCTGAAAGCACAGCCAGTCATTCAAACGCCCGTTGTTATTCAGCTTCTGGGTAGTTTTCAGCTGTAAGACTCTTCATGACATCTAGTCCCTTCTATTGTTGGAACAGTAATCTGTATTTTATCTTCTCTATTTTATTTCTAAGATGGTTTTTAATTAACCCCATGAAGCCATTTTAATATAATACTATATCAATAGATTGATTTTCATCTTATCAACATCTAAAAAGCACTTTTGTTTCAACCTGAATTCAGGATTAAATGACAAACTGCAGGGAGAGATAAATTCAATAAAGAATCTTATTTTGATTTTGACTTTTTGATTCTTCTGAATGTTGAGTGATTAATTATATGCTTTGTTTACACATTGATGAGGAAACTCTTCATTTCTGCATCTACGTAGAAATTAAGTATAGCTGACAGGTTGCAGAGACAAGCATTCTAAACTGGATTTTCTTCTTTCATTGAATATACCTTTGTCTCTTGAGAAAATAAAATGTAAATTAGTGAGATAATACAGCTGAACCAGCATCCAGATGGTGTTTTTTAAAAGAAAATTGTAATTTACTGTATTTTTCTTCTCTTCTATACTAAGCCATATGCTTATTACAGCTTCTTTGTATATTTACTAGTAGCCCACTTAGAATGGCAGTATGTATGAATATCATGAGATTCCTCTTGATCTAAGATCAGAAGAAACACATGGAGATTTTAACTAGAGTTAATAGTACATGAACACTTTTAACCAGTGTGTAGGAGGTAATATTTTATTAATTATACTCTATTATATTACATTATTATATGTTACTACATTATAATTATTTATTAATAAATTTCATATTATATAAATATAACTCAAATTATCATACTATAATTATATAATTTGATTTAGGTCCAGTTGGTACTATTCCCAAAAGACCTGTAAATGACATTTTTTACTGAGCATATATGTTCTCAGTTGTATTAATCATTTTCAGATTTATCTAAGTTAATTCTTGTTACAGCCAGCTGGAGATTAGTCCCATTGTATATATGTAGAAACTGAGACTCAGAGAGGTGAACTGACATGTCAGATCCACATGGCAAAGAGGCAAAACCAGGATTTAAAGGTGAATTATCTAATAAAAACTTCTGCTGCTCCTTACACCTTATGACATTTTTGTCCATTGTATAGCAGTGTGCATGTGCATGCATATGTGTGTGTCATCCACTCCTTGATCCATGTCAACTTCCTGCAAAACTTCTCTCTCTCTAGTAAGGAAAATAATCAAAATAATTTACAAAGATAGGTTCTGGACACATGGAATTAGCTATCATCTGCTCAAATTAAGCATAGATAATTGACTAATTGTTCCTGAAATTATTGCAGATCAGTTACTAATAATTTATGTATCCAGAAAAATGGACCCAATTTCAATTACATATTTAAAAAACACTATCAGATCAAGGAATATAATGGGTTAAGTCACTTGTTCTATTGATATTTTCTCCTTACCCAAACCGAAAAGCACTGGGGGCAGGTAGTGGGGAGAAGATATGGGTGGAAGGGTGAAGGTAAATGGGATCATGTCTATTTTTCTCCTGTTTATGCCTGCCATAGAATAGGAGGTCATTAATTTTTTGAATAAATAAATGATTAATAGGTGTGACACTAAAGGAGGTCTTATAAAAAGTAGGGTCCAAACACAAATATGACTAGTACTTCTTCAGAAAATATGTGTTCTCTATTATACTCTCCAAATAAATCAAACTTGAAAAGTTGCTGAAATTTCAATAGAGTGGTTTCTACGATGCTCTTAGTTGAAACTTTGGAATTGTTGAAACTTTGGAATTGTTGTCTTTGCCCTCATATCAAATTGAAACTTTTGGAATTGTTGAAACTTTTGGAATTGTTAAACTTTTGGAAACTTTTGGAATTGTTAAACTTTTGGAATTGTTGAAACTTTTGGAATTGTTAATTGAAACTTTTGGAATTGTTGAAACTTCGGAATTGTTGCCTTTGCCCTCATATCAAATCGCTATGATAGTTCACCATTTCTTGTACCAAAATCTCTCTTGCACTAGTCCTCTTACTCCACTCCACTGCCAGTGCCCAAGCTTAGAGGTTTCTCTTCTTAATGCTCTCCTGGATAATTGTAAAAGCCTCCTTATTCTCACTGTCCCATCTTTTTCAACCACTTTCAACACACCCTGGCCAAATATTAAGGGGTTCCAATTGTCTCTGAAATACAGTTTGAACTTTACAAGAGTATCCAGTGACTTTCCATGCCCTATCTCCATTTACATTTCTAACATAACTCTTACCTGCACCTGTCATGAGCCTTTTGTTCCTATTAAGCCATTGGGCTTAGTCTCTGAGAACATTCTAAGCAGTTCTCATTTATTTTATTTTCCTGAAATACCTCTCCTTCCTCAATATTTTCCTGGGAAAGTCAACTCAAATGCCCCAAGATACAACCTTTCCCACTGCTCTGAGAATTTAGCATCTTCCTCTCCTGCTCTCCAACAATGCCTTGCTTGTACTTTACTAGGCTAATAGTGCATATTTTTATTGTGTGGGTGTGACCATGCATGTGTGTGTGCCCATGCGTGTGTGTGTGTGTGTATGCCCGTGTATGTGTGTTATAACTCCTCTACTAGATTATAAACTCCCTTAGGATAAGGGAACTAGACTGTCCAGTGCTGTGCATGGCAGGAAAAAACTCATTCTCCTATATCAACCAAGCAACCAATCAATCAATCTCCTTACATAATTAGAGTTTGTGAAAGAAATGATTGTCTGCGCCTTCCATTTGGTCTTCCCCAAAATAAAGCAAACCATATTTTTATTCTTATCTTCCAAAAAAAGTGGATTACAAAATAACCCTTAACTTTATCCTCTGTCAAAGAGTATATTTCAATCACTCTAGTTCTACATCAGCTTATAGAGTTGCATATTTTTGAAAAACCAAGATAGAAAATCCCAAGAGTCTCGATTGAACTCTTATTTCTACAAAAATTCCAGAGACTCATATGTTTGACAAAACTGGCTACACACAAAGAGAGGGAAAAAAAGGCAGAGAATGAACCAAAATCAGAAGAAAATAGGGGAGAAGGGTTTTCCTAAAGGTCATACTTTCGTCATATAACAAAAGACACATTTTTCCCCCAATGGCTTTATCCTTTGTGTTTTATGAAAAATAGGAGAAAAATGAGATTCTAGAAAAGATTTTTTTTGTATTCTATGATTAATAGGGTTTGAAACATAATAAAATTATGTTACAAGTACAGTTTGAATATTGCATTCAATCTCTCTCTATATATACATTAAAAAGGAAAAAGAAAGTTCCTCTTTAACTTTGTGGGTAGAAACATAATGTGTTGCAGATAGTGGCCTATGCATTTGAGGGAGAAAAAATACATTGGATTGGCAAGAAATGGAGATTAAAGGAAAAGAACAGAATCATGGTCAACATCTTCAGATTTCCTGGTGATAAATGTGTATTCAATACATAACTCCTTGTCATCCTGTAACTGAGACATCAAAGCTCTTGAGTTACTTTATATTCCATTAGTGTCTATTTTGCAGTCTACTCAACAAGTTAATGATCTTATCATAGGATTTATGAATTATGGACTCAGGTAAACAGAGAAACCAGTAGCTATCCTTCAAGAAAATGACGAATATTGCAGGAACTGAGTATGAGATTTTCATTTGCTTTGCAAACAGGTGACAAAGGGCCAAGGACATCTATTAAAATGAACTCAGCACAAACGCAAATTGAAGATAATGTCATTGACCTCCTAATCTCTCTATTTTCACTACCACACTTCTGCTGTGGTAGAGTTAAAAGATTTGTACTTGAAAGACCCTATTTGAATTTAGCCTGCCTTTTACTAAAATTTGAGGTGTGTGAAAAGAACAGAGTTTCTCTGTGAAATTCAATTTTCTCACCTGTAAAATCAGGAAAAAAAAAAGTTAACTATCACTTGAGGATTTTGTAGGGATAAGATGGGAAACACATATGCAAAAACATTTTCTAAATAGTGTGAATGCTGATTACTATTATTATTACTACTGCTATTGGTATTATTACAATCATAATTATTGTCTTATTTTTATTACTTTTAACAAAGAGGAAGAGATGCCTATTTGAAGAGTTTTAGAAAAGAAATCTGCAAGTTGAAAGCCACATGTTTCAAAAACATATCCATTTGAAGCCATTTCCACAAAGGTGGAGAATATCCTCTATTATGTGTCACTGCTAAGGGAGCTTGGCGTGATTCAAACTAAAGTGATAAAACACCTCCATTTATTTCATAATGGGAAGTACACATTATGTGTTGCTAATGGGAGGGGTGGTGGGGGCACAGGGAGAGTTGCCACACTCCAAGTGGTAATTGAAGAGAATTTAATGAGGGGGCTATTTTCAAAGGTGTAAAATGATAAAGCACCCTGAGGTTCATAGCAATGGGGAGCCTTGGCCACCTGTGGGCCTGACAGGGCAATGGGAGAAAGTGGTTATTAGAGCCCAGTGAGAAATATGGCTGGGAAAGAGGGCTGCTTCTAGAGAGGGATACAGCCACCACTAACTAGCATGTGCAGGTGCAATAATAAACACCTTGACCGCTCTCTTGTCCTGTACTCAGATTTCCTGCCAGTGCCCACCATTGATTGGCTGGGGTAGCCCAGGTGATGCAATTCAGAGAGATCAGTGTGTCAAAGGGTGAAGAATGGATTAGGGGTCAATTGGAAACTATTCAGGACACTAACTTAAATGCTATTAGTCAACACTAGCTGTTGAGCTTATAGAAAGAGAGTAAATCATGAAAACACACACTTGCAAAAGAAGCAACTAATCAAAACACATTTACTAAATGAAAGAACCATTCAATGTTAACTGCACAAACACAACAAGTTCACATAACCATTTTTATGGGCTGAATGCCTGTGTCTTCCCTAAATTCATATGTCAAAGCTCCAGCCCCCAATGTGATGGTATTTAGAGGTGGAGCCCAGGGGGAGGGGTTAATTAGATTTAGATGAGGTCACGAAAGCATGACCCTCATGATGGGATTAGTGCCCTTCTCTCTGAGAGCATGCACCAGAGAAAAGGCATTGTGAGTGCACAAAGAGAAGGAGGCTGTATCCAATCCCAGAGAGCAGTTCCTCACTAGATGCTGAGTCTGTTGGCATCTTAATGTTGGACTTCCCAGCCTCCAGAACCCTGAAAAATAAATGTCCATTGTTTAAGCCACCCAGTCTGTGGCATTTTGTTAGAGAAGCCAGATCTGACTAAGTCACCTTTTTCAAAATGTGACTAAATAATGGTAAAAGATAATAGTAATAGACTAGGAAACTGGAACTTATTTGACCAGCTTAGTGCTGAAATCACGTAAAACTCACAACAGGAAAAAGTTAATCTGATACAGATTTAATGATGAAATTTTTTAATTTTTACTTTTAAAGTTTAATTTTGCTGCCAGGGTCCAGAGAAAAGCAGGAGGAAAAAAGCACTTGTATGAATGGCTTAGCTAATACAGGTATGGCTAGTGAGTCAAATCTAGGTTTTCTGAGGGTCTGCTAAGAGGAAAGAATTAGAAGGAAAAGAAGTGGAACAGGAAACCACTTATTTCCTCTGAAGACACTTGACTTCCCATTCTCTCCCCCAGGCACTCTATTCCCCTCTCCTGGAAAAATAGGAAGAAAGCTGAAATGAATCACCCAAGCCTAGGGTGGTTGTTCCAGAAATTCTGTATAGGATGGGCTTAGGGAAGGAGATCTGGTAGAAAGGGATACTTGGGTAATTAACTTGAAGGTACAAAGCACTACAAGTTTTATCGAAGAGTGTCTTAAACTGGGGTGAGTCAAGGGGATACGTGATACTTATTACAAGTCAATGAGAGATAAAGTGACCAGTCTTTCCTAAAAAGAAAACTAAAGGGGAAGAAAAGTGGATTACCATTAAGAAAGCTACTGCTTCTATTACTAAGATGAAAAGCAATAATCTTACATTTTTAAATCTTTTTTTCTAAGTCACTGATGACTTCAATCAAAGTAAAGTGAAAAGCTGAGCAGTGAGCTAGTGGGTACCCTGATGGTCAACCTGAGAAATAAAGGACAAGGGATTTTTACTATAGGATGCAGTCTCCCAACCCAGGACGTCTCTTGCCTAATCCTTCATATCCTTGCCATCACTTCTTTAGTCATATCTCAGAGCGAAGGTAAGAAAAAAGGCAATTGCAGATGAGATAAGGTTAACAACTTGGACCTTATTGCACCTGTGTAAGTACCATCATCTGGAAATTTTATCAAAGCAGCAAATGTCACACCTTACCACCTAAGGGTAAAGGAAATGCATTATTTAAAACCCACACACCAGGATGTCTGACTCAGAGTTGACTAGCATTGCTGGTAACTCATAGAAGCAAAGCACCAGCTTTGCAAAATCAAAACTGAGACACGCTAAAAGCCATTGGGTCGTTTTATGTTTTTTTTTTTCTTTTTTTTCTTTTTTTTTTTTTTTCTATTCCTCATGTTCTAAATGAAAATGCTAGATCTAAATACAGAGATTATAGTTCTAAGGAAGATCACCACCTACGTCTCTTTTTTGCCATTTATTTGTTGGTTCAGTTATTCATTCAATAGATTAATACCAAGAACTGTTTTAAGTACTTGGGATCCCCAGTGGGGATAAAACCACTGTTCTTACACTCAGGGAGCTCCTGGTCTAACGAAGAAAGAGAGATACATGACAGGCTCAGAGATTACCCTCCAGCACAATGGAATCTCAAAAGAGGGTCACCTCACTGAGCCTGGTGTCACTAGGAAGAGTCAGTAAGTTCCTGAAGAAGATGAATATGAAGAAAGAAAAGGAAAAGAGAAGTTTCCCAAGTAAAGAGTAGCATGGTGGGCAGTTCAGGTGTAGGGGGCAGGCTAAGGAAAATCACAGAGAAACAGACAGGGTGTTAGGGATGCTCCAAGCCTGTGGGTCCCACTAGACTATAAAGGGCAAGAGAGAGCAGTGAGAAATGAGGCTGGAAGGGAGGCAAGGGCCAGATGAGGGCAAACTGCATGGCAGACAGGATTGCAGCCTGAAGTCTAGGTGAGTTTGAAGAGTTTTCTGTAGGGAAAGAGGGGTGTCCGCAAGATCAGAATCACCTGACAAATTATATTCATTAGGCAACATCTATTGATTATCTATCTACCATGAATAGAGAACTCTACACTAACAACAGTTACCATTTTTGAGTTCTTAATATAACCCCTGGTACCCTAAACAAGATGGGTTCTTCTATATCCTTATTATCTATTGCTATTATTTTCCTTATTTCATTTTTTTTTAAATTGAAGAAACACAAGAACATAAACTTTTAACCCATTCAGCCTAGATTTCAGCCATAATCAGAACCTAGGGAGTTTGGCTACACATCCCACTCTTTTCCCCAGTGATCATCTTGCCTCACTCAAGTGAACCATTAGCTTTATGATTTCTAAAGACAGAAAATGCTTTCCTATATAAAAAGCCTCTTTACTTTTGAGAGTGATGCAATGGACTGAATGTTTGTGTTCTCCCAAAATTCATGGACTGCAATCCTCAGCCCCAGTGTGATCATAATAGGAGGTGAAGCCTTTGGAAAGTGATTAAGTCCTGAGGGTGGAACTGTTATGAATGGGCTTAGTGCCCCAATAACAGGGAGCCCTAGAGAACTCTCTCACTCTCTTTTCATCTTGTGAGGACACAACAAGACGGAATCTGCAAAGTGGAAGAGGGCTCTCACTAGAACTTGAGCTTGCTGGCCCTTGATCTCAAACTTACAGACTCCAGAACTCTGAGGAGGAAATGTGTGTTGTTTATGAGTCAACCGGTATATGGTACTTTGTTAGCCTGAGCTAACCAAGACAAGTGGCATAGCTAACTCTGTGTTTAAAGTGCTAATGTCATGTGACTCATCTGACCAAAGTACATAGAGAGCTTTCATCTGGTGCATGAGCCAAACCTTTCTGCCCATTGTCAGCTTCTTTGCAGTCAGGCTATTTACCTCTTAGGCGGTGTATTAGACATTGGAAAATCTGTGGAAAGGTTCCTGCCAGTTCACACCTGCAAGTGCTGGTGAGGAACAAGACAACTGAATTGCAGGGATAAGATGAGTCAGAGTGTGGCAGGGACCATACTGCTTCTTCCGTGTCCTAGGATATTTACTTTGGGCTGGAGAAATGCCGCTGGTAGAAAGTTCTGAACTCATCAGTGGAAAATAGGATTCTTCATGGCCAGAGGTGAAAGCAGGGACTAAAGAAAGAAGCAAATTACTTGTCATCAAGTAGGGGATATTCTACTGAGCTTCAGTGAATATGGGGATCTGTGACTAAAAAACCTTTGAAAAATGTACCCTCAAACAGCAAGGGTGTCATTAACTCCAATCATTTAGGTTGTTCACAGTAAGAGGACATCCTTTGAACATTCTCTCAAAGTATAAAAAAAATCTTTGTGGAAAAATACACGTAATATACAGCTCCATGGGTTTCCACAAACCGAACACATTCCTGCAACCAGCACACAGATAAAGAAATAAGATGTGACCAATGCCCCAGAAGTCCCCCCTTTGCTTTCCAGGCCCTACTCACCCAACAGAGATACTACCCTACAATTCTGATTTCTGACTACATAGATTAATTTTCTTTGTTTTAAGGCTTCACATAATTGGAATCATTCAGTGTGTATTCCATATCTGGCTTCATTCATTCAACATTATGGTTCTGAGACAGGTCCACGTTGCCATGTGGAATCATTTCATTGTTGTATGATAATTCCTTGTGAGTTCATACCTTAAGTTATTTATCTAGGAAGTTACACCAATTTTCATGGGAACTGCTATGGTGTGGACCCATTTTCAAATTACTTAGATAGAGGCAATGATTAGTCTCGTGTCACCACTGGATATGGATTCCAGGGCATTGTTTCAGCCTCTTTACAATTAAAAAACAGCATACAATAATTTTGAGGCATAAAAAGGGGTAAGGAGTCCATAGAGAGACTGCTAGAAAGAATCAAAGAGGAAAAAAAATCTGTTGGAATGATAATAGTTATTTGCTTATAATTACACAAAGACCCTGGTTGGGGAAAAAAAAAAGTTAACTCCATTTTACAAACACAGAGTTCTCCTTTTCTTTATGTAAAAATAATGTTTCCCCATATTTCAAAATTTCCTATGTAAAACATTCTTCACAAAATCTGAACTTTCAATCAAATCCAGCCTATAGATGAGAGATAACGAAAATTATGCAATAGCAATTTAGCACTCAATCTCTGTCATTTCAAGATGACAGCATCATTTGAAAAAGAAAAAGTACCATGAATTAAAATTCTGAAATAAAGGCATTTGGTTCATCTTGAATATGCCATGTGGAGCTCCCACCCCCAGAGTAAGGCTCACTTTTTTCTACTCTGATTTACAGCTTGTTCTCTTGGGGGATACTCCAATTTCAAGGGCATTAAGATACGATTTATTTACATAAGGCCAATCAAGGGTTATCCTGTTCTCAAAAATTAGGGGCCAGTACTGCTCCATAAATGGAACAAAACTGTTAATCACATTAAATCGAGGCCTCAATGATTGAAACAAGTAAGGCTGCAAATCAGAATGATTAATCATGATGACAAAACCAGAAACAAATTTCTATGCTAAAGAACAGCTTATTATCACTTTTTGCTTGTCTTCTCAAGACAAATTCATAAAATTGGCATCTCAGGATGCCTCATCTTGCTCTTTCCTGGTTTCAAAACAAAAGATCATTTTCCTTTCCTCTCTTCTCTCCCAGAAACTATTACTTTTCTAAAATAAAGGAATGAAAAGTCAGGTGTACAGACGAACTTCGTCATACAAAGGAGTCAGGAAAAGAGACGGAAAATGTAAAAAACAAAACAAAAAGACTTCTTTGATGAAATCTATTTCTTTGATCACAACCTGCCTCAGTCAACGAAATACGAGGAAAGTGGAGGAGATCTTGCTCTACTACGCCCTGCTTTGATTGTGCTACTTTGGGTGAATTCTGCCTTTCGAGAAGCAAAATATGATCAAATTAGCTTTACATTGGACAAATAGTATGTTACTTTATTTGATCTCTTTACTATCTGTAAAACCGGGAAGCTAAGAATTAAAACAAGACAAGAAAACAAGGTCCTGATTTCCATTTTCACTGCTACAGTGATGATTACCAAAAGTAAATACATAAGTATCAGAACACTCAACACAGACACTCTGCACGATGCAAAGATTTCAGTAATTACCGAGATTTCTAGAAATCCTATATTCCTTATCACTAAAGCATTTCATTCTTCATGAGAAAATAGGAAAAATAAAAAATAGAAAGATTAAACAAAGAGCAGAAAATACTTATGTAGAAGACATTATCAATTTATGAAACAATCAAAAATTATTTTTGCAAGTTGCAAAATGTATCAAAGCTGTATGAGATTGAAAGTTCAAAGGTTGGGAATGAATGTAACACATAAATTGTAAATGTTTTAAATCATAAATTATATTATCTGTACTTAATTACATTGTTGCTAGTGAGTCCATATTTGTAACATGCTTTATACTATTAAAATATTTATGCCTGAAAGCATTTATTATAAACAATTTTTTTGAAATTTTTCAAAACTAGTCACCACTTTCATATCAATGGTGGCGTTTCTTCAATTTTCCACTACTTAAAATTCACTTAATGAACATTAGACAGAAATGAAAACATCATCTTTTAGGTACATTTTTAAACATTAAACAGAAATTTATATAAATTTTTTTTTAATTTTATTTATTTTTTATTATTATTATACTTTAAGTTCTAGGGTACATGTGCATAACGTGCAGGTTTGTTACATATGTATACTTGTGCCATGTTGCTGTGCTGCACCCATCAACTCGTCAGCATTGGGAGTTATACATGATGTAAAAATTTTTTAAATAAAAAATCATTTCATATCAGTTAAAGAAAACCTGCTATTTGCACATTTTCAGTCACAATTTAAATGTTGTGGTAATGGTTACTCCCAGATGCTTCCAGTTTCACATCCCAACTTGTTTCTTTTGTTAGTCTTTATTTGTACTGTACTAGAGAAGCCCTATTTAAAATTAATTGTCATTAGGAACAGCGGCAAATGTTTCGTATTTCTTTCAAATATTTAGATGTCTTTGGAATAAAATGTTTCTGCCCAGAAAAGAAGGGTTTAGGTTATTCAGATATCAAATACATTGCTGTGGGTGTCACTTGAATAACTGCAACAAAATAAAAGTGGTCTTTATTTGTATTACTGGTGTCATATGAAAAACATGCCTTTAAAAAAAAATTGAGTGATTCATTTTTTCTCTCCTCCCTGGTGAACTTCAGTTTGGAAAAACAGAACTTTATCCTTGAAACCCCAGAAAATAAATCCCAAAGACTTACATCTATGGCTATAATTTTTTGACTACTTCTTTCATCACCAAATCAGTATCAGGAAGCACAGCGTTGACCACCAAATGTTATCTGTGAATACAGCAGTGTGAGAATTTCCTTGTTGCACATATGGTTGTGCTCCATCCGTCTTCACCCAGGGTATCTTTTCTGGGCTACATCACATACTCCAAGATAACCATTTACTGAGTTAAAAATAACTTCCATTGCTAGAGTTTGGATTTCCAGTAACAAGTAAGGCAAATAGTTGCCAGGCGCCACTCCCTCATATGTGTACCACACAAGTGCCAAATGCTGATTTACACAGACTGTGCTTAGGTACTGTGTTCTATAGGAAGTACTATACTAAGTGTAGTATATAGTATATAGTAAGAATAGCGTATAGTACTATAGTAAGCATAGTAAGTACTACAGAACAGAATATAGAATCACTCTTCCAGGACAGCCACTGCTTTTCCAGTGCAGGCAGATCCCAGGGGTGTCCATTTGGTTCAGTAATGTTGCCAAAAGTTCATTATGTTTTCCCTCTGGACATAAAATTTGTCATTAAACTTTTGGCTTGTTTTATCACCATCGCAGTCATATTGTGACATTTACCTGATTATTTTTAACAAAGAGTGCAAAGTTGAATTATGCTGCTGTGACTTTGGTGATTTCCCCACCTTCTGCAAGAAAATACATTAATTTTGATGGGGAAAGTATTATCTTACTTTCCAGAGAAATTTAATTGGTTCAACAAAAAGGTCATTGTGTTTTGTTTGAAAGCTAGAAGAAAGTTTCAAAGGTTCAAAGTCACTATGTGACAAATGTATTATAATTGGACAAGGGGTAAATATATAAAATAAAGTGTAAAAATAATTCACATCTTATTTCCAATTCAAACTTCTTTTGTGGCCGCTTGAATAAAATCATCACACTCTCCTGATATGAACAAATTCTAGTCTACATGTGCATTGGAGTCCTGACCACCAGCCACTTGCAGTTTTTACATTAATTTGAATTGTAGGCGGGGCACAGTGGATCATTTAATTCTAACAGTTTGGGAGGTCAAGGAAGGAGGATTGCTTGAGCCCAGAAGTTTGAGACCAGCCTGGACATAAAAAGAGACCTTGTCCCTATATTAAAATTAAAAAAATATATATGGATTGTAGTATTTATATTACTAGTGTAATTACAATATTTATCCTCTGGCACTGTCCAATCTGCAGCCCACGGCCTGCATGAGGCCCAGGATGGCTTTTAATGCAGCACAACACAAATTTGTAAATTTTCTTAAAATATCATGAGGGCTTTTTTGCGATTTTTTTTTTTTTTTTTTTTTTTTTTTAGCTCATCAGCTATTGTTAGTGTTAGGGTATTTTATGTGTGGCTCAAGAGAGTTCTTTCTGTGTGGCCCAGGGAAGCCAAAAGATTGAACACCCTTTCTCTAGTGAATGTTTTTGTGCTGGTGATCTGCTTATTGTGAATAGAGAATATGATTCATCCAAATACCAACAATAAAAAAGAAAAAAAAACAGATATAAATAATTAGAAAACAATTACAGGAAATTATATATTTTGGGGGAAACTGCACCATTAACTGAATATTTGCTGAGACAATATGGCCAACACTTTGCAATGTTTTCATAGCCTTGGAGAGCATAATAGTACTTAGTAAGACTAAAAAAAATGCCTATGAAGGCATGGGCAAGGGCTTCATGTCTAAAACACCAAAAGCAATGGCAACAAAAGCCAAAATTGACAAATGGGATCTAATTAAACTAAAGACCTTCTGCACAGCAAAAGAAACTACCATCAGAGTGAACAGGCAACCTACAGAATGGGAGAAAATTTTTACAATCTACCCATCTGACAAAGGGCTAATATCCAGAATCTACAAATAAACAAATTTACAAGAAAAAATCAAACAATCCCATCAAAACTTGGGCAAAGGATATGAACAGACACTTCTCAAAAAAAGACCTTTATGCAGCCAACAGACACATGGAAAAATGCTCATCATCACTGGCCATTAGAGAAATGCAAATCAAAACCACAATGAGACACCATCTCACACCAGTCAGAATGGCAATCATTAAAAAGTCAGGAAACAACAGGTGCTGGAGAGGATGTGGAGAAATAGGAACACTCTTACAATGTTGGTGGGATTGTAAACTAGTTCAACCATTGTGGAAGACAGTGTGGTGATTCCTCAAGGATCTAGATTTAGAAACACCATTTGACCCAGCCATGCAATTACTGGGTATATACCAATTGGATTATAAATCATGCTGCTATAAAGACACATGCACACGTACGTTTATTGTGGCACTATTCACAACAGCAAAGACTTGGAACTAACCCAAATGTCCATCAATGATAGACTGGATTAAGAAAATGTGGCACATATACGCCATGGAATACTATGCAGCCATGAAAAAGGATGAGTTCATGTCCTTTGTAGGGACATGGATGCAGCTGGAAACTATCATTCTGAGAAAACTATCACAAGGACAGAAAACCAGGCACCACATGTTCTCACTCATAGATGGTAATTGAACAATGAGAAGACTTGGACACAGGGTGAGGAACATCACACAGCGGGGCCTGTTGTGGGGTTGGGGGAGAGGGGAGGGATAGCATTAGGAGATACACCTAAGGTAAATGACGAGTTAATGGGTGCAGCACACCAACATGGCACATGTCTACATATGTAACAAACTGCACGTTGTCCACATGTACCCTAGAGCTTAAAGTATAATAATAAAAAAAATTAAAAAGTGGTAAAAATGGAAAATAACAAAAAAAAGCCTATGAAAACCGTAACTAAACTTATATTTCAAACTTTCAAAAATTTTGAATGTATATACATGAACAAATATTTTTCTTTTAAATTATAGGTAACCTGTGGACAGAACGATTGGTTGGTAATTTTGGGGCTTTATTTTGAGAAATACTGGTTATTCAGGCATTTGCCATCATCAGAAACCTTGATCCTCAACAAGGAGTCTTCTCAAAGTTTTAGCAACATTTTTTAGCTTGGAATTAATTTTTGTCTTCACTTTGCATGTATTTATTGAGTCTTATTAGTTACTAGATATTGTGTTAGATGCTAGGAGAGACACAAAGAATAAAAAGACATGTCCTCTGCCTTCCAGGAGTTTATAATTAGCAGGTACTACAGGTACGCACACAGTCATAATTCAAGACATTGATAGGGTTCTGCTTAAACGATAAAAATCCAGTATGCTCACAGAAAAGAAAAACTGATTATGAGAATTGGCCAGTGCTTGGTAGAACGCTGCATTTCAGGTGAACCTTAAAGGAGCCGAGAACACAAGAAGACCACGGAGAAGGAACAAGGCTTGGGAAGCACAGACTTGGTCTGGGTTTCCTGGCAGAGATGATGCAAAAGGGAGGCAAGAAACTGCAGGTCAGATCAGAGTGGCCCTTGAATGCCATGCTATGAGACATTAATTTTTCACACAGTACGGATCTACCAAAAGTTTCTGGGAAACAGACATAAAAGTATTAGGCCTGTGATTTAAGAAAATCCTTCTGGCAGCATTGAAAAAAAAACGGGAAAGAATATTCTGAAGAAGTAGGAAAGAAAAAGGGAAAAAAAACCATCCAGATATCCAAATCACCTCCAGGCATTAGAAAGGTATGAATTAAACATATGTGAATGTGAAGAGCAGGTGTGCTTTCTGAGGTCACTTGGAATCAGAGAGAGGCAGGTAGTCCCTTCCCAGCCCCAAGCTAAGGGCAGGAAAGGAGGCGAGCTGTGTGCATGGAAGGACAGTTATGGAGCCAGATCACTTGGTTTCAAAGATACTTCTCTATATGCCAATATATAATTATATGCACTCCTTATGCAAATGCATGTATATCTGTATGTATGCATGCATGTGCCTGTATGCATGTAAATGGAATCTGGATGTATATGAACAGTGATTTACATGGACACAAATTTGGTCAGTATGGTGTATACTGCAACTAAAACCTGATTTACAAAATGTGATCCACGTAGGTAGTTACCGTCAATATGGTCTTTCATAACTGATTATGATTAATGAGGGCAGCTGAAGCATGAATTAGTTTTGAGAGAGTGTGATATATTTCAAGACCCCTAAATGAAGGCCCCTAAGGGTGCACTCTGATTCTTTTGCATAGCGGATTCCTGTTCTTCAGCAACTTGCCTCACCACTTTCGACCTTACCCGTTTCCTCCCCAGACCATGTTCCAGCCAGCTATTGCCAGCCCAGCCTAACTTCTGAAAAGAGAACATCACAGTCACAAAACGTATTTTACTACAGGTTTGAGTGTAGAGGAGTTAAATTTATTGAATAATAAGTAAACTAATGATCTCATAAAACCAATGAGCCTCCCCGAAGGATGTCAAGTCCTCCCAAATAAAGCATTACATTATGCAAGAAATGTGCGTGCTGCTCCTCTGGCCAGCAATTTCCATCCTGTTATACATAGTATAACATTACACACACCCTTTGGAGAACTAGAGACAGGCGAAGGAAATCTCCAAATACTTTGAAGGAAATGATATTATAATGTATTGATAGGCCTTTCTCTGTGTATTTCAAATCCCCATGGCTCTCTCCATTGAAGTAGCAAGGCCCTGCTATGATAATGAACTTAGGGAAAAGTTCTTATGGTGGGATGGTTCTTAGGTGGCATGACTGGGAAACTCTTGAGAGGGAAGAAGGAGGGTCAGGACAAGTCATAACCCTGGACTCTTCTGGGCAAACCTGGATGTACGATCTCTCTAGGTATAGAGGACTACATGGGTAAAATCTACAGAAAATTACAGCTACATTTCTTGCAAACGTCAGTTTGTGGTCTGTGTTCATTCTCACCCACATTTTTCTATACAACCATCCCTCTTAGTTATCAAATAAGAAAAAAGATAAATAGTTGGGCTTGCTGCCTCAATGGCGATACCTATCGTCAAGAATCAGTATTCAAGTGGCTCTTTTTTCAGTTGCCAACTGCATCGCAGTCTCTCTGGAGGTATTCCCTGGTCATCGGAAGGTCAGCTGCAACCCAGTCTCTATATGCCACTTGTGCTTGTCACCACCAGGTAACTGGAAATGACTATGTGTGGTGTTGTGAGCCTCCTCAGGAATTTTCCCAAACAGTCTCAGATGAGCCAAGGTATATTGACACAGCTGTTTAGTCAGACTTACCCAACACCTGCTCTCCTAGGTCCTGAACAGACAGCACTAATAATTTCAGGGTTATTGTTTTTATGAGCACCGATATTGGGCAAATCCACATGATATTTTTCTCCCAATACCTTCTGTTTGGAACCCCAAAAATAAAAACAATATTCTCTGAGCTGAGACAGCGCTTGCATCCTTAGCCCATCCTAAGGTATAAGCCAGGATAATTACAGAGTGACATATGTTGATGGCAATAAAGCGGTTACGCATGTTCACTATTTGTTTTGAAGATTAACTGTCTACCACATTGTGGTATTTAAGCATGAGACCATTTCAGATTTAATGCACATTCCCCTACGTACCCCCTCCCCACCACAAAACATAGCTAAGGAAACAAATACAATTTACATGACTTACAACCATTTCACTAATATAAACAATTCTGGTGCATAACAGTTGGCACCCAAAAAGACAATTTATATACTCCCTGCTCTTCCCTGCTGCCAAATCCAGGGTGACATGTTCATTGTTTTCCTCATAAAAATTGACAATTGCTTCTGCAAGAGCAAGAACAAAGACTGACTTTTTATTTCATTTTTATAAGCATGGATGAGCAGATGATATTCACACGGGCCAAAACGAATACTAAGTTTCAGTCTGTCAGATCCCCAAATGGCAAAGACATTAAACCTCCATTTAATAGCTGCTAATGGAATCACTAGAACATTGTCAAGCTTTAGGGGTGCTTTTACAGTACAGTTCTGATATGTGCCAACTCCTTCTATGATTAGACTAAGGTTAAAGACAGATCTAAAACACTCTCCTGCTGAAACCACTGAATAATCATTAACACTTAAGTAAATGCAAATAAACAAACAAATGAAAACATTCCAGGTAATTGAAGTTCAAGTGCGATAGAAACTGAAGATAAAGCCTTTTTCTATTAAGAAATAAATGATTCATTCCAACTCACTCACAGTCCTCAATACATTAATTTTTATCACTGAGATATGACTTTATGCAAATTATGTCAAGTAATTCAGCCACTACTTTAATAACAAACTCTACATAAAACAAACACATTTAATGCCAAGCTGGCAGAGCCCCCCAATATGCACTACAACTGCAAAAATAACAACATGGAAGGTTTCTTTTTGAAGGTTGAATTATTTGAGAGAAAATTAAACCATTTCTTTTAGACCAATCTGGCTAAGCAAATAAGACTCCTGTAAAGATTGAGGAGTCTATAGCACAAGAAACACAGCATACTCATTTGGTATAGCTTCTACTCTTTGAATTTTACACTGGAGACCTAAGAAAAAGAATAGCTTAAGTCTAAAATAGTCCATTATGAGACATTTCACATGCATAAATTCTCAATATTTCATAAATACTGTAACTATGAAAAAATCATTCATGCCTTAGATTTAGAAAATGGACCCTTGTGGAATATTGCCTTTCTCAACCTCAGCAAACGTAAGTTAAATATTTATAAAACAAAATATACTGAAACGATTTCAATTCTTGAGGGGTAGAATAGACACTTTAAAGGAATCAGCGTGAAGTTAGGAGTCTTCTGTGTATTAATAGTGAATATGCATACACAAAAACTCTCTACACAAATATTAAAATTGAGAGAGTTCCTAAATTAAGATAATTTCCTAAAATTAAGTTCTAATTTTATTACATATTGACCAGTGAGGTAGTTCATATAATTTTACCTTTTTGGGCTACATAAAAGTTTCCTTTGAGGTCTAATATATGTTTCATTTCTGTATATGGCCTAAGGTATTGCAATACAGATTGATTCTCTAGAAATAGCCATAATTCATTCCTTCATCAATCCACCCAACCATACAGCTATCAAGTTATCTATTTCCACATCTACATTTGGTTTAACTTTTTATTGACTTTATTGAGACCCTTTAAATTGCAACTAATTTTTTCTACATAGTCTTTTAATGGCTGACATGATGAGTTAATATCTCTTACGACCACTATATTTTTGTTAAATTCTCTTTGCATTTCCTGCAGTTGAATAATTTTTATTTTATTTCATTTTAGATATTTAGACTGTAGAGATTTATACAATTATAGTCACATTGTGAATTGCAACTTTTATAATATACTGAGTTTTTTCATCTCACTTAGCCCTTTTCTTGGTTTGGATTTAATAGTCTGAAATTAGTATCATGAATTTTAGTTTTATTTTTGTTAGTATTTGACTGTTTATCTTATTGTTCAATTTTAATTCAATGAGTAACATCTTTAGAATTATTTCTTGTACATAGTATATATAGATAGGATTTCTTTTTTCATGTAGTAACTCAATATATGAGTATTGTTCTCATTTATATTACATATATATCATTATCTTAAGAAGTACTAAACATTCATATTCATTGATATAACACATGCAATCAACTTCTTATATTTTACATTCTAAATGTAATGTTTCTTTCATTTTAAAGCTTCTACATGGATTGCCTCTTTATGTGATGCATACATGTTTTCCCCTTGGTGATTTGCAAGTTTTAAAGTCTGTTTTTAGTCATTCTATTCTACACAGTCTTCTAGATCAATGTCTAAAAAGAGAGTTGAGCAATTTAATCTTCCATTATCAAGATTCTATCTCTCAACATTTTTAACAATAATTTTGTATGTTGTCAAAATTTACAATATTTACTTCCTATAATCCTCAATCTCATGATTGTTTAATTTCCATCTATACTTAAATGATATCAATGATTATTCTGCCCTTTACCACTATTTCCCCATGTAATCCCCTGTTTTATCATTAAATAATCTGTTTCTGCTTTTGAGCTTGTGGTGTAAGTGACTTGTTTATTTTTCTCACCAAATCCAGAAAAATTTCATCTTTATATTAAGTTGGTGCAAAAGTAATTGTGGTTTTTGCCATTAATACTTGAAATTTAATGGCTTAATAAAGGTGTGTTTTAGTGTTACTCATTTATACCCACATTTTTCTCCCTGGAAACATAGTGTGTCCTTGTTTCTACAGATTTAGTTCTTCATTGATTCCCCACATTTTGTTCTCTTAATTTGCCTGTTATTAGTCTCCATGTCAACCACGATACACTTGGGCAGGTTAATCTAGAACTTCAATGTGCATGATTAGGATACGGGTCAATTCTCCTTGATTCCCTTTTTACCTTAGCTGAGATTTCGCTTCCTCTATAAGCTACAATTTGAGTTCTACTTATACCGGGGGTCATTTGTCAAGGGGGAGTGTTTGGGCTTTGGCAGGGTCTTGGTTAGTGTTTTGGAGCTTTGCCATCTCCTCTCTGGTTTTGTAATTATTTTATGCCAAGGTCTGCTTCACTTTATTGGGAATCAATTCAGTGCCTGTGGCTTCAGAAAGTTTCCCTTACTCAGCCCAGGGCCTCTGAGCCTCTACTTCCATGAGGAGTACCTCAGGAGATTTATTTAACCCAATTAGCTGCTCTCTTCCTCAGATATAATAGAGATAAGGTGTTAAGGCAACAGGCAGGTTGAAGGCAGTTCCTAGGGATTCTAGTACATACTTCCCTACACATTCCAACTCTTTGTCCCATTTTCCTCTTTTGTTTTCTGATCAATTACAACCTTATTTATTGCAAAAGTTAATTAGCTTTGAGTGTATTTGGTCATTCTGTTTTTTATCCCTCACTTTCATGCCCTCATGGAGACATCAAGGTGGAAAAATTATTACTCTCTTGTGAGCAGGAAGACTACCACCCTTATGGAAATGTCCCTGTTCTTTCTCTCAGGCTGCCCCACTAGCTTCTCTACAGTTGGGATGAGAGTAGGGTGTTTTCAGGATTTCATTTGTTTATATCTCCCCTATTTGGTTTATGCAGAGAGCAACTAAATGCACATGTGCTATTACCAAAGCCAGACATGCAGACTCTGGGACTTAGATCTGCTTCCTTTGCTAGATAGTAGTATTTTGTTCTCATTGATGATTGGGAGTTTTCTCCTCCTTGGACTAGATAGATGGATGGGTGGATGAATGAATGAAGAATGGTCAGCGCTGATTTTTAATTTTATATTGTTCATGCCATTGGGTTAAGAGGGAACAATATTTTGAGATTCAGCTTCATTTTGCTATTTTAAACAAGGCAATCTTGTTCACAATTATTAACTTACCCATGATATACTTTTGGAAGTGTTATTTAAAACACAATATGGATCCTGCATAATTTATTTTAATTACATTAATTTTCAATGTAAAATGGGAATAAAACTGAAACTGGAGGTGGGTGACCAGGAAGCACAGGGACAAGAGAAGAACAGATGTGGATCATCCTAAGAACATCTACCCCTCTACTGCTTTCTGCTCCTCTTCACAAGCCAGAAATTAATCTCTATGAACTCTGCCCACCTGGGTGACTCACATTATCCAAGGTACCCATAGAAACGCAACAAAAGCAACCAGGAGGCAGGGGCAGAAAATGCTAAAAGCCATTTAGGTTTAGCATCTGTTTCACCAAGTTTATTCTGCCTTCTGGACAACAAAAGCCTGTTTTCCATAAATTAAAGTTACAAGCAAAGAAGCAACCATAGTATTCAGTCATAAGGGAGAGCAAAGGATTGACACTCAGCAAAGCTTGCTTTAGGGATTTATTCTGAATAAAAACAACTTGGAATGATTAAACACAGTTGTTATATAAAATCTAAATGTTTTCAAGCCACAATTATGCAAGAAAAATTACTTTTAGATTCATTTAAGTAGTCTATTCTTCAGTGCATTTAAAATAGGGATAGAAATGTTCAATACAATTTTCAGGAATCTTTCTACTGTGTTACATGAGCCATGCCATGTAAATCTGTGCAAGGAATTGGGGTGAGTGTGAGGGATAAAGAAATAAAATTCCTTTCTGTTAGTTCCAGTTTGCCCATTAGCTAGACCACTGGAATGGTATTTCTAAGGATTCCAGAATTAAAAAAAAAATATTTAGGAACTGAATGAAGTCTCTCTAAACAAGGTAACAGTGCATTTCTAAGGATGATAAGTATAATACAATGTATATCTTCATATATTTCCAGTTTCTTCCATTCACATATTAAATACATATTTTAGCTTTTAAAAATTTTTCCAAAATAAATTATGTTAAATTAGTAAGTCAATTCATTTAACCAATTATTTTCTAACAAAAACATAAATACATAATTTGACTCTGATGACTTTATCTCTTTTTTAAATGTTAAAACAAAGTAGAAGAGAAAAACTGATTTACAAAATATACTAAAAAAGAAAGTTATATATTCTCCACTCTTCCAAACGCCCAACTCCATAAACCAACAAGAAAGAAGCGTTAAAACAAGTATAAACTATTTATGCTAATGGTGATTTTATTTTGTAATCCTCTCTCTGATTAAGCACTTTTCAATGACATGGCAATCAAAAAGTAGATGAAAAGAAGCACAAACCCCAGATACAAACTAACCATCCTTCAAAGGCTGTGCAGTTTAAAAGACTACACATGAAAAAGAATATGTGGGTGAATCTATGTTAACAGAGGGAAAGGGACATAGTCCTAATTACCCTAACAGTTCAAATGCATCATCATTGTTCAGAATCAAATTCAAACCTAACTTTGCCTTAGAATAATTACTTTCAAAAACAAATGATAATGTATATATAATTCTTGTATGTAACCTGAGCCTATTGGCCCTCATAGTTAGAATTTCTTTAGGGGAAAATTGTAATATATGATGAAAGTAGCTTGATCCTACCTCAGAGTATTAAAATACAATTCTCTCATATTTCATAAAGTTGTCTCTATTGTTTGTGTGATGGGAAGAAAAGGTCTGTCCAGGGAAAATACTAAAGAACTCATATAATAAAACATAATTTAATCTTTCAAGTAATGAAAATATTACAAGTTTTACTCTCCTACTGTCTTTCTAGGTTAACACAGACATTCAAGTAATGGAAAGTTGGAAGGGACACATTTTTCTATTGATAGAAAGAAACAATTCTTGAAAATACCAGCCATCATATGGTAGGACTTAAAACCACCTACTGTAAAAACAAGATTAAAAAATATACATGACTTCATTCCTCCATTGTTCCCGCTTTCTCTGTTCTAAAAACATACAGGTATTCTTAGAGCTAAAACACCTGCCTCTTTTTAAAACTACCCTTGAAAGAAAAATTGGAAGGTTAAATGTTGGACACCCTACTTCAGTTAAAAGATATGGTGAGTAGGCGACTCTAATCACTAAGCAGAGCCCACCCAGCCCACGTAAAGCAATTCCTAAAGACTTTTAGGCTTTACTGAGAAAACTAGAAAGAAGACAACAATAAGCAACATTCTAGAAGAAGCAGTGTGTTCTAATAATAAATACCTAAATTTATAAATTACTGTAAGTCGAGGGAGGTTGGTGGGTTAGTTGTCCTCTAAGATGACCCCTAATTATCCCCACCCTCTGTAATTCACACCTCTATGTAGTCTCCTTCCACAACGCACCAGCATTGGTCTGGATGACCAACAGAATATTGCAAGAAGTCATGGTATGTTACCTGTGAGAAAAAGTTGTAAAAGACATTGTAGCTGCCACATTGGTTGTGCACCCTCTCCCATCCACCTCCCTTTCCCTCTTCACTTATTGGAAAGAAACCAGTTGCCAAGTGGTGAGAAGCCTTACTCAGAGGTCCATACGGAGAAGAACTGAAGTCTCCTATAAACAACCACATGAGTAAGCCTGGAAAAAGATCCTCCAGCTTCAACCAAATATTCACATGACAGATGCGCCAGTCAACAGCTTGACTGAATCTCATAAGAGAGGTTATAAGCCAGAATCACTCACCTAAGGTGTTCTTAAATTCCTGAATGCCAAAAACTGTATGAGATAATAAATATTGTTTTCAGCAACTAAGTTTGAGAGTAATTTGTTATGCAGCAACAGATAACTAATGCAATTTGCTTTCTAGAATATGATTTAGATAATGTTTTTTTTATTACTCTGGAATAGTTTGGGTTGATCCTGAGGTTATCTATGTAAGTCTTACTGTCTTCTTTCTAGCATTTATTTCTTTTGCACTAGTCACTTCTTCTACTGCACTCTGATGAAAGGGTGGGCTAGGATCCTTGGTTGAAGAGTTATTTCCTGATTGGGAACCAAATCAGAAAACTTTTCTGCTTTACCAAGACGCTTGCCATGTAATACATAAAAGCATTCCCTTTGGAAACAAAAAAGGCTTTAAAACCAAGAGTGTGGCAGTGGGAGTGATTTGTCCTAGGTGTAGGTAATAAGGGAATTTGTTGTATACAGAAAATTAGAAATAATAAAACTAAAAAAATTTGATCTGCTTTTTATTGTCAACATGTGCTGTAATTCAAAATGTCAGTTATAGACTATTCTTCTTACTAAAACATTTTGTTCACTTAATTTCTAAACAACTGTAGCAGATACTAAGCTTCAACTTAGATTTTTTTTTTTAATTATCCTTTTATTTTACAAGTTAATTCATAGAAGTCCCAATTATACAGCTGGCCCAAGGCACATGAGGACTCAGTTACATGCATTTGTTTTGAGAGTAAGTTCACAATTCTTTGTAATTATTCAAGCTTGTTTCAGGCATAGTTTTTGTCTGCGTGGTACTACATCTCTTCTCTTGTAATCAGAAGACTCTTAGTGAACAATAATAGCCTCTGAGTTTACAGACAAATAAGTAGACTTTGAGCTACTTCAGTTATGTCATTATTTGAATTCTTGCATTTTTAAATAGTGCTCGATATTTAAAAGAGTGAACTACTGTAAGCTGCAAGATTTTCATAATTTTGATAAAAATGCAAATTTTAGTAAATCATAAAATAATTTGTAAAATTTTAAATTTATGATTTATTAAAAAGTGGTTCACTTTTTCTAAACTGAAGAATAAATAAAACACCTCACACCTACTAGGGTGGCTATAATCAAACAAGCAAAAAGTACAAGTGTTGGCAACCATGTGGACAAATTGGAACTTGCATACGTTACTGCTGCTGACGCACCTACTGTGAAAACCTGTTTAGTAGCTCCTTACAAATTCAAACATAAAATTACTATGTGAGCCGGCAATTCTATTCCTAGGTGTATATGCAGGAATACTGAAAACATATGTTCACACAAAAGCTTGTACACAAATATTTATAGCAGAACTATTCATAAGAGCAAAAAAAAAAAAATTGAAACAACCCAAATGTTCAACAATTGATAAATGGATATACAAAATGTACTACATCCATACTATGGAATATTTTAATTCACTCATAAAAAGGAATGAAGTACTGATACACGCTACAACATAGATGAATCTTGAAAATATTATGTTAAGTTAAAGAAAACAGACACAAAGGCCACATATTGTAGGGCTGCATTTATATGAAGTGTCCAGGATAGGCAAATTTAGAGAGACAGAAAGTAGTCTGCCAGCTGACAGGTGGGAAGAGAAGTGAGGAATGAATATGAGAGGGTATGAGGTTTATTTTAGAGAATGATTCAAGTTCTGGAATTCAATAGTGGTAACAGTTTCATAACCTTTTTAATGTAAAAAAACACTGAATTATACACTTGAATATTACCATATGTAAATTACATCTCCATTAAGAAGAAAAGAGAAAATACTGGTTATTACTGATTATTACAGTAAATTATTTTATCTTCTAGAGGAAAGCATAATAAAAGTGATCCATTCAAGGTGTCAAATACATAAAATATAACATTGCTAATGTAACCCCTACTCTCCTCAGCAGGAATATTCCCAAACTTTCTTCCTGGTGACATAGATTCACTATGATAAGTACTTGATAAATGTTGGTCGAATGAATGAATAAATAAATGAATGAGTGGAATTCCCATATTTGTCCAATCTAATCATATAAAATCTTCATCTTAATCCCTACTTTTAGGATATGGGCATATAGTTTAGAGATACCTGGTAAACTACTGCTTTTCTGCTCAGTCAGGGTTATTTTGAGGAATGTGTTTGTTTCGGGGAAGAGAGTTTAAGGCCATATTTAGGAATTACTTTGTTTAACCCACTCATTGGTACTAGTCCCAAAGGAAAATAAAAGATTTTCCAAATAAGAGTCTCCTATAGTGCCATGCAGCCAATGAGAACTTAATATATATAGGGATTAAATTCAATAAGTTTATACACAGCTATTTAATTTTAAAACTTTCTACAATCAAAATTACAAGTATTTCACAAAAGCGGTATAATAATGAAAGGTAGAAAACCACATGATTTAGCCAAATAATTTCCACTTCACTCACAGAATTACCTTCCTATCGGCCAACTCTAATGGCACCCTAATCAATGATTAGCTTACTGCAATTCTACTTGAAAATTAGGATGAATAACAAAATATAATGAACTTGTGTTTTTCAAATCACACTTACAGCATGACTTTACTCAATACTCATTCATTTCTCCACAAAAAAAGAAATCAGAATATACATAGGACACTTCTCTCCTAGAAAGAACCTAGCTTTTTCAATACAAAGAAAGCCAGAGAGGTAAAAAGCAAAGAAATGAGATGGGGGAAGGACATAATTTCAATAATGATTGAGATCCTAAAGAATTGGAAGAAATATAAAAATAAAAACGTATGCTATACAATTATATTTAAGTTACCACTTTCATAGAAAAAAGATAAGAAGAGATATCTCAAAAATTTCCTTAAACATTATATAAAATATAACTAGTAATAAGGGAGCTATATGCAGCTTATTATTGAGTGTTTTCCTGTTTTCAGAAGTAATTTGATAAAACGCACAGCGTGACTGTTTTATTTTGGTTGGCTATATATAGTTTCCCTTAATCTATATGCATTTCATAGAAGATAAAGGCTTTCTAGTCTAATAAACAGATAACCAAATGACTTTTATTACTATCTTACAGCTTGTAATTTTATCTTTGCCTTTATTTTTTTAGGAAAAAAAAACTAGAAAATTAAATGTGCAGGCTTAAAAGTTTAAAGAAAATCTTTAAATAACATATCTGGTAATGACTTACTTTCCTATAGTATAAAATCTCACACTCTAGCATTTTTTAAATTATTCAGTTCTTTTGACTGGATAGTTTTACTTTTCGTTCTCCACTGCCACTTATATGCAGTCTTACTAGCTAAGTAAATGGTTGTAATTTCAGTGGCATCAAAAAGATCAAAGAGAGAAGAAAAGTACTCCCAAACTGAAATAAGAAGAAAATTTAATGACAATTCAGTGTATAAATAAAAGTGAATCAAACACAGAAAATAATCAATAGAATGAATATACTCATGGAAATATCTATAGTCATGGAAATATCTAACTTCCAAATCTTTTTTTTTTTTTTTTATGGTTCAGATGTGAAAAGCTGAGAGTCACAAAGTTTTACATAATGAACTAGCATCTCAGATGGATATTTAGGAACACAGGAAAGCACATTTTATGGCATGTGTGAGTGCCAGTGCACACACATATACATTTGTATGTGTGTCATGGTTGCAAGCACGAATGGACAGAAATAAAGTTTAAACAGAAATGTTATGCCAAGCATTGATTAGAAATCTTTATGTTGCAAGCAGCAGAAAATGTGATTCAAACTGACTTGAACAATGAAAGGAATTTATTGTTAAAGTGACTTAAATGTCTGAAGTGACACTGTCCAATAGAAATATAATGTGAGCCACACACGTGATTTCAATTTTTAGTAGCCACATTTAAAAAATAAAATGAAATAAGTGCAATGAACTTCATGTATTTTACTTATCATAATATATCTAAAATATTAACCTTTAAACATGTAATCAATATAAAAAGGGATTAATGAGACATTCTACATTATTATTATATACTGTCTTCAAAATCCAATGTGTATTGTGTACTTAAAATGCATCTCACTTTAAACTAGCCAAATTTTACTTGCTCAGTATCCACAGGAAGCTAGTTGCCACAGTATTGAACATAATAGGTCTAGAAATAGAACAGGACTTGGGCAAGTGTTGATGTAGCAGCTCTATGCTATCATCAAAGACAAAATTTCTTCCTTTTGGTCTCTTTACTATCCTTAGTGTTTCCTTCTTCTTAAGGGGGCTTTCCACATCCCCAAGATGGCAGCCTACAGCTTCCAAGAGCTGCAGCTTGGTGTCCATGTCTAGCAGGAAAGGAAAATCTCTTCAGCTATGATCCCCAGAAAACATTTCAAGTTTCTTTGGTCCAAACCGGGTCATATGTGGCTACTGAACACTAAAAAAGTAGTTATTGTTACTGAAAAACTAAATTTTTCATCAATTTAAATGTAAACTTATAGAACCATATGGCTTGGGCTACCCTATTGAGCAGCACAGCCCTAAATTACTCAGTCATGGATTCAACATAAACATGATATTCCCTAACCACACTTGTTAAGAGTATCAACAGGTGGGTCATAATTTGGCTGGGTCATATTAGTTCTTGCTGTAGAGGCAAAGACTTTTTCACCCTAGTTATTTACTCAGTGGATAAACCTCAAGTGTGTCTTTGCAGTTCAGAGACTAAGACCAGGAAACCGTGCTTTTCCCCCTCCATGAGGCAAGGAGTGCACATCATTAAATCCTGTTTAGTTTGGGGGTAGAGGTGAAAGTGCTGTCTTGCTGCCAGAGGAGTAATGAGAGACATGTATAGAATGCATTTGGGTATAAAGCTCTACACTAACGAAAAAGAATAAAAACCTGAATCAAATAATGAATACCATTGCCACTGTAAGCTTCGGTTGACTAAGAGGATTACACCTTAAGTAAAAAATAAAACAAAACAGTTATTTCTATCCTCCAATGCTATTTAATCAAATAATTCCTAAGCAAGTGTAGAAATACCTCTCTGTTGACTTTTCATGCCCGTGGATAGTCCAAAATGTCAAGGCAACAAATATTCCACTTGGTAAATTTGCCACAGTGGGCATGTTCCTGAATAACTTTCCTTGTAATGCAGCACAGGAAACAACTGGCTTCATTCCCAAAGTTCACTCAGGCTCATCCCTCACTGCTAGTGAGGGCACCAATAATGGTGGAATGTGTCTTCAAACAAACAGCAATACATCCAGATGATAGGGAAAATTGTATTACAGAACCTAATGTCCGTGAACCAATAACCATTTCAAAACGTTTTAATGCCAGGGTCACAAAGAAGCTTATTCCATTGAAAGAAAAGAGGAGAACTAGCTTGCAAGGAGACCTAAATGTTCTCTCATCATTTAATTTGTTTTAGCATGAAGAAAATATTATTTTTAAATGACCATTAATGTGTTAAGAAAGGCACATTAAAAAAATGGGAAACTGATAAATACAAATAATAGTGTATCTAAATATGTAGCTTGGAGTATTAGAAATTAGGTACGTTTGAGTAACTCCCTACCCCCACCTGCAAATTTATTTCTTCTTTGTAAGGAAAATAAAAATCAATGACAGCATTTAACCTGATGTAGCAACATCCTAACCTAAGTATCATAAATCATCTTTTGAAGTCATCATCCTAGTTTCAGAAATTTCACCATTTTGAACCCTTATTTCTTTTCTCTTTTGAGGAATGCCAAACATGTTCAACTCCTCCTGGCTTTCAAATTCACCTAGAAGACTTTCTCAATGGAACGAAAACATAAAGTAATTTTATGTGTAAAATGGAGATAAATAACAAACAGGCTGTGGTAAGGATTTAAAAAGATAATAGATGCCAAACACCTAAGAAAACTTAGCCTAGACATAGAGTAGACTCCAGGGTGCTACACCTGTTCAACTGAGCTGACCTACCCGGCTCCTTAGGGCTCTTTCTTTCTTTCTTTCTTTCTTTCTTTCTTTCTTTCTTTCTGTCTGTCTGTCTTTCTGTCTTTCTGTCTTTCTGTCTTTCTGCCTTTCTGCCTTTCTGTCTTTTCTTTTCTTTCTTTCCTTCTTTTTTTTTTTGACAGAGTTTCACTCTTGTTACCTAGGCTGGAGTGCAGTGGTGTGATCTCGGCTCACTGCAACCTCCGCCTCCTGGGTTCAAGCGATTCTCCTGCCTCAGCCTCCCAAATGGCTGGGACTACAGGTATTCACCACCATGTCCCGCTCATTTTTGTATTTGTTCATAGAGATGGGGTTTCTCTGTGTTGGCCAGGCTGGTCTCGAACTCCTGACCTCAGGTGATCCACCCGCCTTGGCTTCCCAAAGTGCTGGGATTACAGGCGTGAGCCACTGCGCCCAGCCTGGACATTTTCTTAAAACAAAAATAAGTTGTAAGCACTACCTACCCTGTACTTCATGCATTATGTCTTTTCCAAAAGATAGAAGTGATATAACTGGTTTTAGTTTTAAACAGTATCTTTTACTTTCTTCGTAGAACAGTTGTATCAAATGGAATTGACAAACAGAAAAAGAAGAAAACATGCAGGCAATGGAGAAATGGAAAAGAGAGGCCAAAGTGGAGACAGAAACAGACCAAAAGGATCAATATCAGCAGTCCTGGCTTTCAGACGGTGCTTCTGGGTATAGGAATAGTGTTATCGGTTGACAGCAAACGACGCATCAAAGACCACCTAAAAGAGGGTAGGCAACATTGTTAAGTGTTACGGGTGTTAAAGAAGACATGGTCTGAAGAAAGTTCACTAGAGTAGGTTATCAAGGGTTTCTACCACTTCAGAAAGAAACAAGACTGTAAAAGAGTTAATAAATGAATGCAGTGAGTGCATTGGTCAGAGAATACAAATTTATTTTTAGATGATTAGCAAAGGGCAGAAAGAAAGATGGAACAGGAACATGAAGGGATAAAAGTCTAACAATTGATTAAACACGGTTTTAATCCTTATCTTAATATACTGTCTGTGTACAGAACAAAACTGACCATGTTTCAGCCCATTCAGGGAACTAGTTGAATAAGGGAGCATTTGCAAAGCACACCTTACCAAATATTGTACATCACACAAGATAATTCACGATGACTATATGTAGAGTGCTGGCTTTAAATAAAACACATATAAAAATAAATAAAGTAGGGGAGCAGAGTCTGTGTATTTGTTCATTTGTTCAGTCTGTTGGTTTTCCTCACTGCAGTCTCGGATAACGTTCACAATGAATTTTGTCAAAAAGTGACATCACAACTCCTACGAAAGAAAATAGTAATGTGCGTGTGCGCATATGCACAGACATGCACACATGCATGAGTGCATACACACACACACACAGACACACACACACACTCCCCCTTAGAAATTCAATCTAAGACAGAGTATGCTGACAACAAAGAATAACATGTACCATCATTTCAAACTGATTGGTGACAACGAATCATGCTCATATCTTTACTTTTCTTGCTGAGCTCTAAAGCAAGCAAGCCATTCTTAGTTAATTTAGTATGTGTCTGTCATTAAAACAAATCTAAAATGCAAGCAGCAGCAACTTTATTAGTGCTTACTGATCCTAGGGGTGATAAATACGTTTGTTTACTTACTTACATGTGCAAGCGAAACTGCTGGCAAAAGAGCAAATGCTCAGACTGCTAAGTAGATAAAATTCACATTAAATATGAAGTCGTGGTATAATCCAAGTAATTGTTAGAATCTATACCAGCAATGGTCACTTTCTGTGACACCAAGGACCCCACTGTCAACCTGTGAGAAACCTCAAGGTCATGGATAATTTCCATTAGTCTGCATATATTAGCATATGCTTTGTATAAAAGTACTTCAAGGCCGGGCGCGGTGGCTCGAGCCTGTAATCCCAGCACTTTGGGAGGCCGAGACGGGCAGATCACGAGGTCAGAAGATCGAGACCATCCTGGTTAACATGGTGAAACCACGTCTCCACTAAAAAATACAAAAAAAGAAACAAAAACAAAAAACTAACTGGGCAAGGTGGCGGGCGCCTGTAGTCCCAGCTACTCGGGAGGCTGAGGCAGGAGAATGGCGTAAACCCGGGAGGCGGAGCTTGCAGTGAGCTGAGATCCCGCCACTGCACTCCAGCCTGGGAGACAGAGCAAGACTCCATCTCAAAAAAAAAAAAAAAAAAAAAAAAAAGTACTTCAAAATTTTAGTTTCCCAAATATTAACTTAGGGCTCTGTGTCATTGTCTGACATTTGCCTAACATATCAGAACATGTCATTTATTCTTGAGTTTTGATTCCTTCTCTGAAAAACTGCTATATATGTTTGGTCACAATGGGTAGAATGAGTTCTAAGATGTCTCCCCACGGGACATGACTGGCTAGAAGCATTAATCTTTAATCTCCTTTCTTTCTTTTTTTTTGTCTCTGTAATGTGCTTGTTAGCCATGTAGTTGAATTGAAGTGAGGATAACATCACTGCAATCTTTTCCTGTGGGATGCTGTGTCATCCTCACTACTATGTCCGTTGACACTACTATGTCTAAAATCACAGTCCTGTTTGCACCTCTGTACAACAGCAGAGTCAGCTAGGTGTAGATGTACACACTCCATAAATTGTTTCATTGGCAAGGGAAGATGAGCTTTTGTAAATAGGAAGAAAAATATAAACACAATGCAGAAGAAGCTGACAAAAACCTTTAACCCAAGGAAAAGACACATCATAAAGGAGAGAAGGGTGGGAAACAGTGAAACTAGATAGGCAAAACTTACGAAATAAGCTGGCAAGAGACCACTCCTCTTGAAGTATCAATTCCTATGGGCCAATAATGGTTTCCAAATGGTACAAACGGATGAAATATTCCCAGGTCTTCCAATTTTTATAGGCAACGGAGGATATTAATTACTCTAGTTCCTAAGGATTTTAAAAATTGGCAGCCTTTCATATAGGGTAGAGTTTGATGCACATACACACATACATACATGCTTCACGCCAAATCTGTTTTACATTTTCTCCATGCCCAGAATGAAAATGTGGATGCTCTCTCATGGCAGTGAACACTGCTCAAACAAATAAAAAATAATCTGTGCCAATAATTAAGCTATCCTGTTTGATAAATGCAACGCAAAATTCTCTCTGGAAGTGGCTGCATTTCCAACAAAGTATAAAAGCTGGTGTAAACACAGGAGGAAGTTAATTTTTTAAAAAGTAAATTTTATCAACAGTCTTGAAGAAAAGCACACCATAGTCCCTCAGAAAGCAAAATGCATTTCAAATATATTTGATTTGTTCTACAACCTAAACCCTCCATAGAGTGAATGTCTGAAGACCATACTACTACTCTATAAGAGAAAAAGAGTATCTCAGAACTGATTTCCTTTGAAACTGAGGGCATATGCTTTAAGGAGAATTATCATTGGTTTAGTAAATGCTGGATACAGTCAGGGTTCAATGTTCCAACAAAATCCAGTCAGTAATAGTTTCAGTAAAGAGCTCACTTTAGGCTGGGCATGGTGGCTCATGCTTGCACTCCCATCACTTTGGGAGGCCGAGGCAGGTGGTCAAGAGATCAAGACCATCCTGGCCAACATGGTGAAAACCTGTCTCTCTACTAAAAATACAAAAAATAGCTCGGCATGGTGGCGGGCACCTGTAATCCCAGCTACTTGGGAGGCTTAGGCAGGAGAATTGCTTAAATCTGGGAGGTGGAGGTTGCAGTGAGCCGAGGTCGTAACACTGCACTCCAGCCTGGAAACAGAGTGAGACTCTGGCTCAAAAAATAAATAAATAAATAAATAAATAATAAAATTTTAAAAAGCTCACTTTAGATGTACTGCTTGGCTTAAGAAGTAGGATTTAAATTAACAGGTTTTTGGGATGGTAATTCTGGAAAGGTAGCTAGACCTTACACTAGAATATCTTCAATTCTGATGCACTGTAAAAAGGTACCCATCAATCCTGAGAGACCTAGGAGTTTGAGTTGGCATATCTTTCAGTGCCACAAAAAAATAAAACACATACTCTTTGGAGTGATTTCAGATTCCTGTGGGGAAAAAACAAACAAAAAACACTGACTGATTCTTTACCAAAGTTTCATTCTAGAGGTCCTGATTCTGGAGATAAATAGGAGCAAAGGGCTACAAAGCAACAATTTCAGATCTCCAAGCACAAAATATCATCATTCCATTGATAAGATAGATGCATTAAATCTATGGAGCCAATGCACAGGGAAAGATAATGGCGAACTGTCAAGGGTATTCCAGCAAGTTGTCCAAATATTGAATGAGAGTGCATATAACAATCCTAAGCTAAATGCAATCTATTTCTGTTCCTTTTAGATCCTTAATACTTCAGTCACAATACATGCTATGACTCAATCAAACCTCTACTGGAAAATTGGAATGGGAGAGACAATGAGTTTTTCCGTGAAGAAACAATCTGACAAAAAAGTCAAGGATTGTCCATTTGAAATCGTGATATTTCCTGAGCTCTAAGATTCATTTCATTTTCATCTACTCTAGAATGTATGTAAAAGAGAGGAAAATCTTGTAAAGGACCATGTTCAGTTTTGTGTTTCAGAGGAAACATCATACAAACACCAACTCATTTCTTCTAACAATCCCGAAACAAAATCTCAATTATGTTTTTTAGGAAAATTGACAAAATAATGCTTAATAAAGAAGCTAAAATTGGCCCTAGAGCAAAGCAAAACCCACTGCACTTTCAAAAATCTACTATTCAGTTATTGACTTTTTTCCAAATATTTTCTCCGCATTATTTTCTTTACACCATGATTCATCCACTCTCATGGACACAAATTTTACCTCAAACTTGTTCCCAACTTTAACAATGTTGAATGTTGTTTATTAAGGCATTAGCAAAGGACTCGTCAAGACAGTTTTAACATGGTCATTCTTAGGACTACAGTGAAAAATACCTTAATTACAATTCAATAAATTAAACTAAGAAAAAAATGCTTTATCACACTTGACATGCTGTCATGAACAGCGCAATAAAAGTATCAACAGTCTTATTTTAACTTCTTTAAAAAGAATATACAATTGACCCTTGAACAACACAGGGGTTAGGGACACCAATACCCTGTACAGTCAACAATCCGAGTATAAGTTTTGACTTCCCAGAAACTTAGCTACTAATAGCCTGCTGTTGACCAGAAGCTTTATGGATAACATAAACATTCAATTTACACATATTGTGTAGAGTTATGTATTATATACTGTATTCTTATAATAAAGTCAGCTAGAGAAAAGAAGCAGTTATTAAGAAAATAATAAGAAATAGAAAATATATTTACTTTTTTATTGAGATGGGGTTTCTGCTCTTGTTGCCCAGGATGGAGTGCAGTGGCGCAATCTTGGCTCACCACAACCTCCGCCTCCTGGGTTCAAGTGATTCCCCTGCCTCAGCCTCCCAAGCAGCTGGGATTACAGGCAGATGCCACCATGCCTGGCTAATTTTTTTTATATTTTTAGTGCAGATGGGATTTCTCCATGTTGGTCAGGCTGGACTCAAACTCCCAACCTCAAGTGATCTGCCCACCTCGGTCTCCCAAAGTGCTGGGATTACAGGCATGAGCCACCGCGCTCAGCCTATTTACTATTTCTAATGTTGAAGTGGGTGAGTAAAAAGGTCTTCATCCTCATTGTCTTCACGTTGAGTAGGTTGAAGAGGAGGAGGAACAAGAGGGACTGGTCTTATCATCTCAGAGGTGAACAGACAGGAGAAAGTTCACATATAAGTGAACTCACACAGTGCAAATAGGTGTTGGTCAAGGGTCAACTGTAATCTGAATTTTTGTATATTCTGACAAGATACAAGAGGGAGAAACTTCATAACACTTTTCACATAGGCTTTTACCAGGAAGGAAAGAAGGTTTGTATATCAAGAAGTGAGTCAAAAATTGTAATTGTAACAGTGGAATTGTACTTTTCTCCACCTTTCAATTCTTATTTTTAATTTTATTCTAGAGCTCTTACTTCTTTCAAGATTCCTCCTTTGTCTTTGATGTTTCCAGCCAGGAAATAGAAGTCTTTACACACTCACTTTGAAGATCAAGAAAACCTGTACCTCAAACTGATCTTTCTTTTCCTTCTAAGAAATTAGAAAATTTACTGCTGGGAGCCATTCTGTACTCTTTATTTTCCTAGTTAAAAAAAATTATGTTTTCATCCCTACATACAGTATACATCTTCCGATTTATCCTAAGTCTAAAGATGTCTTTATGAGACTTAACCAAAAAAATGTAGTCTTTAAAATTAAGAAGGTAACTTGACCATTTTCATGTATCATTTCCAGACTTCTGATTCTAAAATCCTATCATTTCAATTATCAAAATTCTCCTTGAAACCTTGCGTGTTTAGGGAACACTTAGTGATGAGAAAAGTCTTTTAGAAAGAAGAGCATAGGCCGGATACAGTGGCTAACACCTGTAATCCCAATATTTTGGGAGGCTGAGTTAGGAGGATCACTTGAGGCCAGGAGTTCAAGACTAGCCTTGGCAACATAGGAAGACCCCATCTCTACAAAAAAAAAAAAAAAATACAGCTGGACATGGTGGTGCACACCTGTTACCCCAGCTACTTGGGAGGCTGAGGCAGGAGAATGAACCCAGGGGAGGGAGACAGGAGTAAGCCAAGATAGTGCCACTGCACTCCAGCCTGGGCAACAAAGTAAGATCCCATCAAACAGAATTAAAAAAGAAAGAATAAAGATCATAATACAACCCAGAGAGACAAAACAAACAAACAAACAAACAAAAAAACATATGAGGTGATTACAACAGGGCTTTATGTTTCAATTTGAATTTTTTGACTGCAACAAAGAGAACAAATTCGGATTAATTTCAGCAGAAGAGGAATTCATTTGAAGAATCTAGTGGAGCTCACAGAATAAAATAGGAAGTTAGGGAATAGGAATTGGCAAAGATAGGTGGTAGGAACTTTCTAGGAGAATTGGTAGCAAGAGTGTTTCAGGGCAACACAGCGGGGATCAGTCAGCTCCAAACACATACAGCCTCTTTCGAATTCTTCTTAAGATTTGGATTCCTGGAGAGAAAGATCTGATTGGCCTAGTTTGGGTCATGTGTTGTTCTACTCACTGGGGGAAACCAGGACATCTTGATTGATGGTCTCATCAGACGGAATCCACAGAACAAGAAAACAGGTAAAAAGGCAAAATAAAGATGAAAGGAACAAGCAGGGAAAGAGAAGGTAATACTAAAGGTGTGTTTGATTGTATTAGTTTTCTATTGCTGGGTGACAAATGACCACAAATATAGAAACTTAGAAAAACACATTTTGTATGTCTTGGTTTCCATGGATCAGAAGTCTGGGCATGGCTTAACTGGATTCAATCAAGGTGTCAGCCAAGCTCTGTTCCTTTCTGGAACTTGGAGTTCTCTTCCAAGCTCACATGACTGTCAGCAAAGTAGAGTCCTTTGGGGTTGTAAGACTGACTGATATCGTCACTTTCTTGTTGGCTACCAACCAAGAACTACTCTCACCTCCTTAGTTTGCCCATTCCTTGGCATTCCCCTGTCATAATATGGCAGCTTCACGACCATCTTCCAGCTGGCTAAGATGAAGTCTGATATAACATAACCTAATCAAGAGTGACTATCCCATGACCTTTCCCATATTCTATTAACTAGCAGCAAGTCACGGGTTTTGCCCGAACTCAAGAGGAGGGGATTACAAAAGAGCCCTGTTCATTCTGGATCAGGTTACAATGTGTCTACCACATTGATGTTCATTGTGAAAATGAGACAGAGGTCTGATGCAGGACGGCTAACCCCACAACTGTGGTCCTGAGGAAGATGGACATTCATTCCTCTCAAAGCCAGCCTTCTCCATCCCATGAGTCACCATTTCATGAATTCTTGGATAATGGTGACCGCTGACTTTGGGGTGGAGGTAGGCCTGCCAGACTTCAAAGATTAGGCACCAGCTTTAGCTCCTTTAGGCATAGCTGTGGCCTTTTTATGCTTCTCTAGGAATTACACTAGCAGTCCTGAAAGAAGAGGAAAGATCTCCAAATGGAGTCATCCCATTTGGAATAATTTGGTGATTTCCCCCTTCAAATGAAATCATTTGGAGCTATCCTGTTCCATAAAAATAAAAAGAACAACTGAAAAACTCCTCCAACACACACACACACACACACACACAAACACACACATGCTTCAAGACTATACAACTCCATAACTATCCGGAAGTTTTTTGTTCAACTCCTAGTGAAACTTTGCATGGAAGAAACAGGCAAAACCCACAAAGTGATGAACAAATGACACTTTGTGTTGGAGGGGAGGCTTTCTGAGTCTGGAGCAGATTAGACACACAATTCTCAACAATAATACCCATCATTAAACATGCTGTGGTGTGCCTGGTGGAAAACAAAAGCAACTTGTTTTACACATAGTTGAGTTTCTAAATACTGACATTATGTCATTTGTTTTGACACCTCAAAAACATTGACATTTCATCATATTTCAAGTGTTCTGAATAAGTTAAACATGCCCCTTTATTCCATATAACTTTTAAGCAGCAGAGGAAGCATATCATTTGTAAGGGCTCACGAACCATATGACATACATGTGTGTTAAACCAATACACAATAAAAGCATCAGATCAGCTACATATGGCATTGTTACACCAGCAGTGCTGTTTTCCCAGCTAGTTCATCATTCCAAGGCAACTTGGATATGGACAAAAAAAGCACAGAAACGTAAAAGGTGTCGTTGCTTTGGGGGAAAAAAAGTATGGCATTTCCTCAAAAAGTTAAAAATAGAGTTATATGATTCATCAATTCCACTTCTGGGCATATTCTCAAAAGATTTGAAAGCAGGAACTCAAACAGATATTTGTACACTCTTGTTCGTAGAAACACTGGTGATAGCCAGAAAGAACAACTCAAGTGTTCATTGATAGATGAATGGATAAGCAAAATGTGATATAAATACACACAAACACACACACACAGTGAAACATTATCCAGCCTGGAAAAAGAAGGAAATTCTGACACATGCTACAATATGGACAGATAAAATGATTCCACTTATATGACATACCTAGAGCAGTGAAATTCATAGAGACAGAAAGCAGAATGGTAGTATCCAGGGGATAGGTGGAGAGATTAAGGAAGAGTTATTGCTTAATGAGTACAGCGTTTTAATTTAGGAAGATAGAAGTTCTGGAGATGGATGGTGGTGGCCGCACTATAGTGTGAATGTACTTGATGCCACAAAATTGTACACTTAAAATTGAATAAAATGGTAAATTTTTGTTACATGTGTTTAACCACAATAATTTTTTTTAAGATCACAGGGCTTGATGTCAAATTTACTGAGTTCCAGTCTGGGTTTTACCATTTCTTAGTTGTATAATCTCACTGCATTTTTTTTTTTCTTAACAGTAAAATGAACATAAAATGACCAACCTTCCTAATGAAGTAGTGAGAAATTAAAATCTGGAACTTGAAAAAGGCCTCAAGACAATCAAATAAGAGTTCACTAGGTGATAAGAAAAATTTCCAATGCATTATTAAAATTAGAAGAGTTGCCCATTTCAGAGGCTCAGCCTTCATCAAGATTTCTCAGCCTCTTTAGAGGCTAATCGATCTATCCAGTGGCCTGATTTTGAAGTCCTTCAATGCTTTATGTCTAAGCCAAGTTCCTTCCTTTTATACTTCTGAATCCTCTTAACATCAGCCGTGCAATGATTAAGAAGACATATTTGTTCAAATCACAGATAAGAGAAATCCCGTCAGGGTCTCTGCAACAATGAATAGACTAAGAGAGCAATAAAACAAAATCTTTCAGTCATATCCCAGTTCTCACACTGGTGCCAGATTCCACCCAGAAAACAATAAAGGAGTTGTATGTATCAGGTTTCAATATGGTCAAATCCTGGCCCTGTGAACTCTGGGGTGTATTTTAACATCTCCCTTTGACCTGTGTTCAGTACACAGCACAAATATTAATGAAGGAGGAAGCCATCTCTTTGAGTTTTCAAGAGCTTGTATTAGGCAGGGGCTGAGTGGAGGTGTCCTAAGAGCACCTGGCATCTGACAGTTCAAAGGCTTGCTAGAGCTGGGCACCTCCCAGTTAGGGGTTTCCTGCAGAGCTGGCCTGCCCTGCCAGGGTGGGCTTGCTCCTTGCCTAAGTTCACTGAAAGTTTTACAAGTTGTCCTCTCTAAAACAAAACCTGCAGTGAAAACAGTGATACTTGTATGTGATGCCCACCTAATTTCTCTGGCATCTTCCAAAGTGCATAACGAAAATGGAAACTGTCTTCCCAGTCAAGTCTGGAAAGGACCAAACATATTCCAGACCCAGATTGCACTTCTAATATTCTAATATTCCAGCATTCAAATTCTGCAGTAGTTATCATGGATTTACCTCAACCACAGAACTTTTAAATAAGTTTTAAATACTATATCTAAAAATAATAATAGAAAATACACTAGAGAGACACGTGCAGTGGCTCACCCCTGTAATCCCAGCACTTTGGGAGGCAAAGGCGGGCGGATCATGAGGTCAGGAGTTCAAGACCAGCCTGGCCAACATGGTGAAACCCCAACTCTACTAAGACTACAAAAATTAGCTGGGGGTGGTGCAGGCACCTGTAATCCCAGCTGCTTGGGAGGCTAAGGCAGGAGAATCACTTGAACTGAGGCAGCAGAGGTTGCAGTGAGCCGAGATTGTGCCACTGCACCCCAACCTGGGTGACAGAGTGAGACTCCATCACACACACACACACACACAAATACACTAGAGAAGTAAAAAATATCTGAAATACAGCAGACTTAAGATTGATGATATGTGTGAGTCAAATACCTTGCCAAGTGAGTCTGGGAAAGTTATTTCAATACTCTGTGGCTCTGTGACTTCTCAAAAATGGGTAAAATGGCTTACTTCATAGAATAATTGTGAGGATTAAATAAGCATTGGATGTAGGTGCTGAGCAGTGTCCAGCACATAGTAAGTAATCAATAAATGGTGATTGTTTTCTTAGAATAATGGTATATGCTACTGAAAAAGCCAATGGAGTTTCAGTATTGGTGGCAGCAATGGAACTGGCTCTCAGCCCTAGGGAGGTACATTTCCCACCCAAACCCAACTACAAGCTGCTGGAAAGCACACAGGAGGGGTTGATGGATGCCTCTCCCCTCCATGTTCAGAGACATGCATAGTCCCTCACAGAAGGAGAATCGGGCCACATGTTATGTCCTCATATTTCCTTCTGTTGCATGTACTGCGTGAAGGGCAAGAACATGCCACAGGATTGCCATCATACTTTTTGGTTTTCCACAAAATATATGAAAATAGAAATAGCCCAGTATTCGCAAACACTTACTTTGAGGACAGGAGTCTGGTCACACAGATGCTGTGACTTTGCCCTATTTCTAAACCTCTTCTTCCCGCTTCTGTCCTTCATCTTCTCTCTCCCCTCGCCCAGCCTCTGTCTCAGGTGTTGCCTCTAGTATTAGAATTAATTTGTCATACTGTATGACAATAATTTGATTTTGCCTTTTCTCCCCCACATAGATCTTTACTCGTCTTAATGTCCCCAGTTCCAGTGCGGGGCACCCGACAGGCCCTTGACAAAAGTTAATTAAACATGATTGAAGAAAGCAAGGAAGAAATGGTCTATTTCATTTCTTCATCCAAAAGAACCAACAGATCTCCTCAAGTTCTTTCTGGCCTCTCCTTAGACACCATTGCACAGGAGCATTGACAAGATGAACCCAGGGCACACACATTACTCCCTGAAAGTAAATTAAATGATAGCACTTGGAGGCTGCACTCACTCACTCAGGCCACTTAGAATGGTATTTTGTAATTTTCCATACTTTGAGTTCTCTGGCAGGAAAACTACATACAGTCTAAGTCTTAACCATCATCATGCTCCTTGTACATTCTGAAGATATTTATTTCTGCTCTCCGAGAACCTATTATCACAAACTGCACTTGCATTTCTGCTCTCCAATCTCCCAAACACAAAACGGCTCCCAGAGAACAAGAAGGGTTTTTGCCTTTGTGAAAAATATTATTCATGCTAAATTCCTTTTGGAATTTTGGCATATTTGATTTAAACAAATGCTTGACTTTTCTGAATGATTGAGTATTCTGATTTTTCCCTCCAAAAGTAGGTCAATTGCAAAGTTCCTGAGTGCATTCAACAGGTGATTGCGCACGTATTTATGCAAATATTCAGTCGTTTTCGGCTCAGAACATTTTGTACTCAAGGTTACTCTCTTAAGATTCATTTTATTTGTTCAGCCGCTTTTTCTAATCCCCTACCTTAGCATTGTGAACTCTGCCACTTATTTCACAGTCTCTGCCTCTACAAATGACATATCCCATTTTGTCTGCAAGTGTCTTTTCTTTCTTGGGCACGGTCAGGTGGAGAAGCCCTGCCATCTCTTTAGCTTCCCACCTCTTCCACATTAAGCACTGTTGGCGACCCTTTAAAAATAACTGATTGGACAACCTGCATCCTGTCAAGTTGTTTTCCCAATAGATATCTAGGTAATTAAAATTTTTTAGTATATTTAGGTCTTACTACTTGAGTAGTTCTTCTGATTGTTAAGGAGACATTTTATCCACCTCATTAAAGTTTTAGAAGACTCTGATCACAGAGTTCCTCACAATGAACATCCAGGAATCTATCATTTTTACTCTTTTGAATCCAAGTATGATCTATGTCAAGTGCCAGCAATGGTTTTTCTATAAAGGACCATATAGTAAATATTTTTGACTGTGAACCAGATGGTCTCTGTCACGACTACTCAACTCTGTTGAAGCATACAAGAAGTCATAGGCAATATGAAAGTGAATGGGTGTGGCTGAATGCCAATCAACCTTTACTAGCAAAAGAGGAAGTGGAATTACTTTGGCCTACAGGCTTTAGTTGGCTGATCCTTGATCTATGTAATCACTGTGGTAATAACTGTGCAGATCTGGACTGTGGAGCAGACACGTCTGGGATGAGGTCCTGGTTCTGTCACTCACTAGTTGTGTAATTTCAGGCTAACTCTCTAACTTTCCTGAACCTCACTTTCCTCCTCTGTCCTATCTTACAGACCCAGAGAAGGACAGAAAAAGATCAATCACGGTGAGACTATCACTCTTCTCTGAGGGAGTTTGGGGTTCTGTGAAAGAGATTTACTTAGAGCATTACATCTTTGAACTGTGCTTCAAAAAAGTTCTCTGGTTCAAAATAAAGGTAATAGATTTAATATCCTTACTAAACAAAAAGACATTCAATAAGATCGTGTAGTAGAATCAGTGAAAAATGATAAAACTCTGAACTAGATTAGTGGCATTAAAAATGGAGAATAAGTGGATTCTAGGAATATCTGGAAGGAAATTGGCAGTGAAATGAGGCATGACCAGGCCAGCTATCATCAAGTATAGAACAAGGCCACTCTATGAGTTTCATGTGGCATGTGCTTAAATAATCCACAGGATATGTAAACACTTGTAATTGGCCAAAATAGAAGCATAAAAAGTGTCATCCACCATCATGCTTCCCAAGTTATTGAGTTCCATACAGCCATGTTTACCTACTCTATTAATGCTTGCCAAAGCATAAGAAGAAAATATAGTAATAAAAACCAGCATTAACCACTCTTTATTCATTGCTTAGTATGAGCCAGGCTGTATTATATACAATCTTTACCTAAACTCTAAGAGCTCAGTAATGTCACCACAACTTATCAGATGGACACAGGAAGCACACTGGGAAGTTAACTGACTTACCCAAGTATCACACAGCTAAGAAGGGAAGCAGCAGAATTAAATTCCAAGGATAGCTTGTTTGAGTCCAAAGCCTGTGCTCTTAACCAATACCCTTTATTGCCTTCTAGTAAGTGATTGATTAAAAAAAAAAAAAAAAAAAAGAGTTTGTTCTCAAGAGTCCATGGGACTTGCTGACTTAACTTACCACTGTTTCTGAAATCCTGCAAGCTGAAACTGGGACCAATTAGTCCATGTCATTAGAAAAGTATTTTACTATCTATTAGCCTCCATTTGTTCATCTGTAGCTCTCTTGCTATTCCAAACAGTAAAAATCCCACAATCTATCACATTAAAACAACAACAACAAACACATGTAAATAGGAAAATTAAGATGAAGTAATGTATTCTGCTGTTTCATTGAAACGTAAAATGGAAACAAGGAAGTGAAAAACAGATTAGGAAGCAGCTATTATCTCTGTAAAAGTATCAAAAATCAGAGAGAGAAACAACAGTCTCAGAAAGCATTAAGTCAGATCGACATATTCCTGGCATAGACTTTTGCCTTGATCACACTTCTGGATTGGAAAAAAAAAAAAAAAGATAGGAAGCATAAACAAGAGGAATATGTTACTTGTTGAAGAAATCATAAAGAATTATTTATTATCACAAGGTTTTGAAAATGGGAATTAAGGATTTACAGTCAATGTTTTCTCAATATCCTTTTGCAAACTCGGTTTTAGCAAAATTAAAAGAGCTTGACAAAAAATGGTGTTTTTTTTTTTTCAACTACTAATTGGTTATGTGTCAGCTCAGCTTCCTAGAACTAAATTACTTTCTGAAAAATAGAATGATATATTTTTGTTATTTGCTAAGAAAATGTCCAGAAGTTTAAATATAATTCATTTCATATGTATGTTTGTTTTCAGTGTCATAAAGCAGGGAGAAGTTTAGAAAAGGTAGAAGTCAAGAGGTAAATTGGTCATATTTTATGGTTCCATAAAATGCTGGAATGAGAATTCAAACCCCAGGAAATGTTTTAAGCTAAAATACTTGTTTAAAAACAAAATCCCAAAAGTCTTAAATGTTATGAATTATGGAACAATCTATATACATAAATGTATATATGGGATTGTGTATGTGTGTGATGTCTAATATTACATACATATAAATCATACATTAGGGGATATATAATATGTGTTTGTATGTGTGGTGTGTTATTTAATGCATGTATACTTTCTAAAATACAATGTGTTTCATATTAATTTCACCAGTGGTTAAATGTTCAATGCTATTGCTTATCAAATATCTACAGCAGATCACTGTAATAGGGCACTTAATGTAATTCCAGAGATATATTTGAGCACCTAACATGTATCTGGGCTGTGCTCTGTGCTGGAAATGTGAATGGCAAGAAAACAAGATGGGTTCTCTGGAAGGCCGCACCATCCAGAAGACATATCAACAATGCAAACTCAAGAACCACTATCTGGGGTGATGGCTGCAGATACCACGCTGTTCCAGGCTAGGAGAGGATCTTCAGAGAGAAGTGGTTAGCCCTGCCCAGAGGAGGCAGCTTTCTGTGTTCCACTATTCATAATTTCTTCTGAGGGTTCAAGCCTGCATTGGACTGTAGTGGAGTGCCAGGAAAGTATTTTTTTTCTTAGTATTATGATAAAAATCATCCCAGAATGGCATAGCCAATCTTTTCATATTGTTCTTGTCCTCTTACACAGAATAGGTATTCACTACATATTTGAGGAATGAAAGCTTACCAAGAAACTAATAATTTTCTTGTTTAGACTCTCAAAAAATGTTAACACCTATATTACAATATATGTAAAGTCTACATCTTAAAGTAAATGCCACTAGGCTTACGGCACAAAATTGAAATATCACATATAAAAAAAGTAAAGCTTGACCCAGTAAGTGAGTTAAGAGTGGTGTTTGGCAAGACAGTGGCATGCTATAAAGGTGAGATTATGGGCTTTATCCTCAGAAAGACCAGAGTTCAAATATGGACTATGGCACTTTAAAATGTATATTATATATTGACGAATTATAGTTGTACGTATTTATGGGGTGCAAAGAAGTGTTATAATTTTAATGCAATATGAAAAGATTGAATTAAGTAACATATTTATCACTTCATGTTATGTGTTATACATCACATAACTTTTTTTGTGATGAGAACATTAGAAATATACTCTCTTAGTGATACTGAAATGTACAGAACTCAATTATTACCTATAGGCACCACACTGTGCAATTGTCGTCATATGAACTTAGACATGTTCTTTAGTCTGCCTGAGGCTCAGTTTTTCATTTAAAAGATAGGACTACTAATAAAATATTTGTGAGTAGTCAATGACATAGTATATGTCAAGGACGTGGCATGGGGTAGCCAACTCTTTTCTGCTGTCTTTAAGTCCGAGCCTGACTCTAGTGCTGGAAGTTCAGAAGCAAACTACTGAGAAGCTCCCTGAATGATTTATCATCTTAGAGGAAAAGAATTTTTCCTTGACAAATTATTAGAAACCCAACATGGCAACATTTCTGTCTCTAACACTGTTAGAGGGCACGTAGTTCCCTGACTCATCAGCTTTCACTCTCATTTATTTTGGTGTCAGCACCCCAACACCCTACTAGAAAGCACCCTTTCTCCACTGTTAGGCCACATATTTGGATAGAATGAATTCAGTACCCACTTCAAGAGGTTGTAGGAATTTGACCCAAATCAGAGCACTTTATTCCCCTTTTTGCAGAGGTTATTTCAGGAATGGTGCAACCAGAGGCAATGATAGGCAAGGAGATTGTGTCCAGATTGTTGAAAATAGGATTTGAACCTGAGAGATCATAAGGCTAGAGTTGCTTCAGCCGTCTTGTCACCATGAAGGGACAACCATTTACAAATAGAGCCAAGACAAGGAAGAGAAGCTGAGTTGGAGAGAAAAAAACGTATCATTTGAGTCCCTGCATCCAGCTGCACCTAGGTCTTCCAGTTACATATGAACAAATTTCCTTTTTAGTTTAAATTGTGTTTCCTGTCACTTGCAACTAAAAGAAACTTATATAATATAGTACTTATGTGTTGCGCGTCTTCTTCAGTTTACTTGAACAATTCATCTTTTACCAATACGCTGCACATAGATCAATAAATGTTATATTGGTGCACATTTATGGATTAAGAAGGAAAAGAATAGTATAGTCACCTTTTTTCTGGACTTTTAAAAATAAAATAAAATAATACTATGACTATGGTCTTTCATTTTCAGATGTAGAAATCAAAATACAGTTTTAAATGGGCCTATTTACTAACCAGAAGTTATTTTAATAGCCAATATCTATTTGTTGAAATTGCTTTTTAAATATGGCATATAAAGTTAATGATCTAAATTCAATATTCAAGATGGAGGCTGCAACTACAGTAGATTAGAGCATATTAGCAGGAAAAGAAAAAGCCCAGTCCCTCAGGTGAGGAAAGCCCCCCGCTGGAAGCAATATGGGCCTGTGAACAACGAGATCCGCAGGTATGCAGACTATTCCAGTGAAGTATGAAAAGCACAAAGGCTGTCCAGATTACCTACTGAAGTATCAAACGCACTTATTCACACACAGTCATTTTGTATGCCCTTGATGGCAATCTTCTTTCCATCTTTTTGCAGTCTTCAATGTTTCTGTCCATAATTTGTTTGTGTGCTTGTGGAAGTACATGCTAACCAAGTATACGTTAAAGCACTTCCTACCTCACAGCTGGAAGTCCTGAAAACAGGACCTGATACGTTGGATTCTGAACACTGAGCAGAGAGGACTCTGCTTGCTGTGGATATTCACCAAGGCATAGATGTGCCTTACTTTACTATGCAAATGCAAAGAACTTATCCTACTATCATACTAGGTCTTTCTGGAAGAGTCTACTCACAGGACAACAGTGTCCCCGTCTAGTTTAGTCTTTCAGTTCTGTCCCAAGAGCCACTTTATCAAAATCAAACCTTGTTACTTCCGCTACTCTGGGCTCATCTTCAATTCTCTGCATTGCCTTCTTTAACACTTGACTTTCTCTTCACTATTTCAACATGAGTAGGTCCATTTCTCCCCCATCTCCACTGTCCCAACCCTAGAAAAAGCCATCATCATCACTTGTGTGATAGCCATCTTTTAAAACTGTAAACCAGATTGCTTCACAGTCTTGATTATAACCCATCCTCTACCTCTCCCTTTGCCACAGGTATACCAGACTTCCTTTTTTCTTCTGACACAACAACCTCATTCCTGCACTAGCACATTTGCTCTTCCTGGATTCCCTTTATTCAGATCTGCTCACGGCTGCTTTCTTCATGCAATTCTGGTCTCAGCCCAAATGTCATCTCATCAGAGAGGACTTCCAGGTCACTCTCCAATTGCTGTCTCATAAATCCTGGTGTTTTTTCTTCTTCATGGATTTATCTCTACGTAAAATTATCTTATTCAGCTTTCCGTGAATATCAGTCTTCTTCATTAGAATTTAAACTCCACTAGAACTCACTGAGGAGCTTGTGATGTTCACCTCTATATCCCTAAGGCAGATAGAGGTACTCACAGCCAATACTAACAGTCCAACAGAATTTTCTTCTTCTTACTGGTAGAGCTTTAATTATGTTCCAGTGTCCTCACCTCCTTCCCTGTGACTTAGAGACATCAATCATGTTGGTCCCATTGTCCTTATCAGTGTCTGATGTAAGAACAAGCATGTTAGCCAGATCTGGTCAATCTACTAGGAATGTCTAGGAAAAGCTCACTTTTTTCAAAAAACCCACACATGAAAAAAAAATGGTCCTATTTTTACTACTGGACTTGGCAAGTCTACATGTAATACCTGGAACCTCAGTAGCCAATGTGCGACTATGAAGAAAACCTATTGAGACTGGCAGAATGGAAAAAACGAAGGAACTTGGGTCTTTGATAATCTGGCTAAGCCTCTAGACTTCTTGCTATGTGAGAAAATAATTCCTCTGTTTTTTTTTGTTTTTTGTTTTTCCCGAAACAGAACATAAAATGGGGTCTGTGTATTCCTTCACAATCCCTTTTCTGTCCTTCGGTCTGTGCTGAATTTTGTGGCTATGATTCCCATGTATGAGTACAAATTTTAATATATTTAAACATATATTTACGTCTAAATAAGGTATCACTGTTTATATATTTTAAACATTTTATAAAGGCATCATAATGTAAACAGTTTGGTCAACTTGCTTTTTTTTGCAAACTCACAATTATGCTTTGGTATGCATTTACATGAATAAATGGGACTCCAGATCAGCTATTTCCACTGTGTACAACTGTCTATTACATGGGGATATCATGCCTTACTCATCCTTTCCCCTGCCACATGTGGGTTACTTCTAATTTCTTGCCATTATAAACAAAATGTTTCAATTTTCACATATATGGGAGTTTATCTACAATAGTGCTTTTCAAGTATATTTGACTATGATTCTCAGAAATCAATACATTTTAAAATAAATGTACATGTTCACATGCACACATATACACACACAGTTTTAGAAAATGCTGTTTTACAAAACAATTATTATTCTTACTACATGTGATGCACTCTGATACTTTCCACCCTTTTTTGTTCTACTCAATTAAAAATTGATTTCATGACTAACAAATATGTCAGGTCCCAAAGTTGCAAGATTATAGTAGTGTAACACTACTACTGTATATACCAAAGTATATCTGGGAGTGGAACTGCTCTCTTAAAGGACTGGTGTGTCTTCAAATTTACTACACATTATTAAATTAGACTCTAAAAGATTTGTACTAACTAAACTTTCTTCAGTGACATGAGAGTCCCTCTTTATTCACATGCTTAGCAATATTTTGTATAGTTAGGTTTTTTTATGTGAAATAACTTATTTTGTTTTTAATTTACATTTTCCCTGTTTATTAATGAGATTGAACATTTTTCCTTTATTTGTGAGCTGTTAGGATTTTCTTTTATTATTTGCCGTTTGTATTTATCAATTTTTTCTTTTGTTTAATTTTTTAATTAATTCTTGTTTGTTCTTTATGTATTCTGAATATTAACACCTGTTCGTGCATTGCAAATATCTTCTGCCTTTCTGCGGCTTAACTTATTTTGTTTATGATTTACTTTATGATTTGAGCTTTTTGTGCATGTTTATGACTTTTGTTGTTATTTTTACTAGGACTCTTAAATACTTACAGGAAGACATTCTAGTAGATTCAGCAGTTAATAAACACAAGTTGCTTAAGTGAGAAAGCGAATAAATAAATGAAATAATTTTAGCAGGGAAAAAAGCAAAGACTAATACACTTCACATTAAATAATCAATATCTTAAATAATATAATGTTGGATAGACCTTTTAGAAAATCCATATATTTAATAATCTTCTAAGATTATAAATTACTCTGAAGTGAGAACCAGGAGTCTATAATTCATATTCTGAAATAGTCTTAAATATGAATGAAAAAATAAAATAGTCTCATGCTTAAAAATCCAGAGTTGGGGATTTTCTGCTGATGCTGTGTACCTGAATAGCCTCCAACCACTAACTCTTAAATTTCACTGAAAAGCTAAATGTTTAATGCTGTCAATTACTCCAGAATGCTTTTTTTTGTTTGTTTTTTGAACCAACACCTGGGTTATCTGGGCTGAACTGCCCAGTAAGCAATAATCAACCTAAGCTATAATTTTTATAGTCTAGCACATTTAAAAGAGAGAGGAAGGTGGTCTAGCATTCTACAATGGCATGCTAACTTTCATGGATTCAAATAAATCAAAAATAGAAGGATCTGCAGATGAATTAAGCTAAACTATGTAAGATCACAGTCTAGATTGACAGGAAATTGAATCATTTCAATAGATAAAATGCCTTATTTCCAAGAAACCAAAAAGGGCTCAGTCTCCATGGCTGAAGACTACATCAGGTACAAAAATAGAGCACAAAAAATTGGATATATCCTTTTTACTATCTCTTCCAGAACTTTGTAAATATCTTTTTAATGCAGTTACTTTTATCAACTTACTATACTTGCACATACACATGAAAGATTACTGTCAGACAACATGCTCTTTCCATCAACTCATTTACAATGAAAAAAAGTGATAGCAGTGTCTCAGGCATCAAACTCTCACATTTTAAAAGGGAAAAGAAAAACCTGCTATGGACCAAGCAAGGTAATAAGTTACTTTTTTTCCTGTTCACCTGTGGAGAATCTTTCTCGGTGGCTCTTTTTCTTCACTCATTTTCCACCTCTCAAAATATGTAACCAAACAGCACTGTTAGAGGCCTAAGGGAAAGTCAGTTCCCATTTCATGGCTTTCTTTTTTATATTTTAAGTGGAAATAGATTTGTTAGCAATAATTCTGGAATTCACACCATCCCAGCTAATGAGTCAGCATTTGTTTTCACAGAGCTCTGATCTGCAGAATCAACTCTTTGAAAGGCTTCGGCTTTAATACTTCTAATGCTTATCCAACTACAAAGGCACACACACACACACACACAAAACCTAGCCAACTACTTACTCCTGTCTTCTCCTTCAAATGAACTCTTGGGAAGCCATCTGTTAGACGAGGAATTTCAGCTACAGTGATAACTTTCTGCTTATGTGGTATTCTGTGTTGGCCAACTGTGGTACTTGGCCTATTCGAGGTGTTCAACCATACAGGGACTTCAGTTGTATGGAGTCCAGTTTCTTGTATAACTTGTAGCCAAGGTAAAGTTTTGGGTTCCCCTACAAACGAATCCTTCAAACTCTTGGGACACTATTAGATACTGATATGTATTTTAGGTGCTCCTCATCTTACGATAGGCTTATGCCTCAATAAATTCATCATAAGTAAAAAATATCTTAAGCTAAACATTCATTTAATACTTCAACAAACCTATCATAAAGAAAAAAAAAATCAGGTGAACCATCATCATTTGGGAACTATCTGTAGTCTGCTACAGATCCCAGCATTTTGGGAGACCAAGGCAGGAGGATCGCTTGAATCCAGGAGTTCAAGACCAACCTGGGCAACATGGCGAGACCCTGTCGCTATTTAAAAAAAGAAAGAAAGAGAGAAAGAAAAATAAATATCCAATGTCATCACTTGCAAGTTCTACATCTCAGAAAACACAAGAGCACAAACAGAATTCAGCCAAGTTCTTTGCAACTTTATAACAAGGTTTGCTTTCCTCCCATTTCTTTTATTTTACTTTTACTTTTTAATTTTTTTTTCAATCCTACCATCCCTCCTGCAGTTTCCAATAACATGTTTCTCATTTCCATCTGAGACCTCACCAGAATTGACTTTACCATCCATATTTCTATCAACATTCTGTTAATGAGTATTTATGTATTCTGAAAAGATGGAAGTTTTCTCTATACCTCTCCTATCTTCTTTCTAATTTCTCACCACAGTAGGCTTTAACATTCAAGGCAAGCTCAACTTTTTCTAGAATGGATCTCAAAACTTTTCCAGCCCGTGTCCATTACCCCTTCCAAAGTCACTTCCACATTTTTAGGTGTTTGTTTACAGCATCAGCCCACTTCTCAGTACTGATTATTGTCTCAGTCGGCTAAGGCTGCTATAACCAAACACCATAAACTGGGTATCTCAACCAACAGACATTTATTTCTCACAGTCCTGGAAGCTGGGGGGTCCAAGATCAAATTGCTGTCAGGTTTGGTTCTTGGCAAGGACTGTCTTCCTGACTTGTAGATAGTCAGCTTCTCACTGTCAACTCACATGGCTTCTCCTTGGTGCATGTGTGTGGAGAGAGAGATCTTTTTCCTGTTTTATTCTTCTTATAAGGGCACTAATCCATCATGGGGCCCCACCCTCACAACCTAATCTAAACCTATTATCTCCCAAAGGCTCCAACTTGAAATATTACCACATTGGTGATTAGGGCTTCAATATATGAATGCTGAGGAGACACAAAAATTCATTCAACAGCGTATATACCTTTGTTAACTGATATAACATTTTTTCCTCTAGTCAACAATTTTTGGGGTTTCTAAGCACTAAACTGAAATTTTCAATGTGTCCATGGATGTCCATGTTCCAGTTCAGACATATATTACATGAACTTTGTGATTAAAAATCTGGCTAAAGTAGAGGCAGGACATTCTGTGGTGGCCTCTCAGCCGAAACCATTAACTAATTCATAGGCTTACTGCTGGCAAACTTGTAAGTCTCTAAAATGAATCCCTGGTTAGTACCTACTTTGAATGTAACTAGTAGTGCAATTTTCTATGGAGAAAATTATCCTGAAGATGGCAGCTTTTCACTTCTGAGCTTTGGCTCATGCTGTTCCCTCTCTAGAACACTCTCTGATTTCCCCTCAAACGGGAAAACATCTACCTGCAGTCAGACCTTAGATATCTATTTAGATATCACCACCTTAGATGCTCCTCCTTCGTGTTCCTGTGGGCCCTGTTCTACCACCATTGTAGCTTCTTTTATTTGACCATTGGCTTGGTTGTCTATCCTTCTAAAGTATAATCTTAGAACAGCAAGGACTAAATCTTATTCACCACGTTATTCACAGCACTAAGCATGATGCCCTACATAGTGTTAGAGCTGGAGGAGTGAATAACTGCAAAAAAGTGAGTCATGGCATAAATGTCCAACAAAGGCCTTACATGTGCCTGAAGTCAAGCATGGAGGACACTTCGGGCCTTTCAGAGGACTTAGCATCCCAGAGGGTCTGTCCTCCATATCAGAATGAAAACGTAGGCAGAGCAAGGGATACAGAAATAAAGGAACACTGTTAGGAGGAGAGCAGCTACAGAGCCGCCCCCCAAATTCAGGTGAGAAAGCTTGGAACCATCACAGAGCCCTATCCTTTCATGAAGCTTCCCTCAGGACTCACTGCATAATCTGTGAGACCTACTATCAAATGAAAATGTGAGACCCTTTGTTCAAAAATTAATAATTTCAGAATGGGAGGAGCAGAGCATCAAATCAAGTATTTAATATTGGTCCCTTCTAAGCATAGGGACTGCATGCATCTTGTGCCATGAAACCAGATCCAGGCCCCTCTAAACCTAGGTGCCAGGGGCATACTGGTTCTGTTGTAGAACAGTGTTTAAGTTTATTTGGCAGCTCTCTCTTAAGTGTGCTGAGGCCTTAAAATTCAAAATTTTAGAAAATAAATAACATTTGTGACAACTAACATAAAGATTGTTATGAACTTGCCAAATGCCAGCATCCAAAAGGTAACACTCAGGCTTTCATAAGTTTCATAATTCACATTCTCCTGCATAGGCTTCTGGATACTGAAATATCCATTCCCAAGATTACCTTTTATTGATCTTCATCAGAAACCAGCTACGTGTTTGTCAATAGAAATTAAACATAAACAGTTTTGGCCTTGCCCTAACTTTCCATGGCAGCTGACCATTCCACTGAAAATTACTGTCACCAAAGCATCTACCTGATCTTTCAACAAAGCATGGCCTTGCATATTTTATTTCTGTTGTACTTGTTGACTTTTTTCTCCCTGTTTCCCACGCAGGTACCAAGATCAACTCTATCTTATTTCTCCACTGAATTGTATTGTTTAATTATGACATTTTATTTGTACATTATTCTTACGGCACTTTACATCAATCTGCCCTAATAACTACTGAGGTATATTGAAAATAATTGATTCTTCACATCTGAAAGACATCTGTTATGCTATATTAATGGCAATAAAATAGAAGAAACACTCACAAAAGCAAAATTGAACTATACACCAAGATAAATGTTATATTTTGGCAATATTCTCACAAAATAGCTGACAGATGTTAGTATAAGCATTACATTTTGTGCAAAGATACTCATCTTTTCTTATCATTATACATACTCCATGACATACAGAAACAAATAGTACGATGCAAAATACCACATTTTGGGCAATGCCAAGGCCAAAATTTGCATATTGTTTTTCGATAATGATGCAAGTTTGGTCTACAGTCTGCAAGTCAAATATCAAAGTAATTTTTGGCATACAATTGAGTCTCTCAAAAGCAAATTAATAGTTTTAAAAATTAGCACCGGGTGCAGTGGCTCATGCCTGTAATCCCAGCACTTTGGGAGGCCAAGGCAGGCAGATCGCCTGAGGTCTGGAGTTCGAGATTAACCTGGCCAACGTGGTGAAACCCTGTCTTTACTAAAAATATAAAAATTAGCTGGGCACGGTGGCGAGCCCCTATAGTTCCATCTACTTGGGAGGCTGAGGTAGGATAATTGCCTGAACTCAGAAGATGGAGGTTGCAGTGAGCCGAGATCATGCCACTGCACTCCAGCCTGGGCAACAGAGTGAGACTCCAACTCAAAAAAAAAAAAAAAAAAATAGCACGGTGGCGCACGCCTATAATCCAAGCACTTTGGGAGGCCGAGGTGGGCAGATTACTAGATGTCAGAAGTTCCAGACCAGCCTGGTCAACATGGTGAAAGCTTGTTTCTACTAAAAATACAAAAATTAGCCAGGCATGGTGGTGCACACATGTAGTCTCAGTTACTCAGAAGGCTGAGAAAGGAGAATTGCTTGAACCAGGGAGGTGGAGGCTGCAGTGAGCCGAGATCATGCCATTGCACTCCAGCCTGGGTGAGAGAGTGAGCAAGACTCTGTCTAAAATATATATATATGTTTTTTTACATATAATATATCTTTGTATATATTAGCATGGGATTTATGGCTAATATTTTAAAATAATTATAGACTCCCAAGAGAAAACTATATATGAACAATAAATTATCAGCCACTTACGAACTGCATGCACCAAAGCCCATTTGGAAAAAGGGATGCAGCCACGTTCTGTACTTCTTAATGTCTCCAGAATCCTAAAGTACCCTGCAGGGGACTGATGATCGCACCTTGAGTAGGAGTTGAAAGCTGGAAATCAAATCGAATTCTTTAGCCCCGTGGAGAAAGAGACCTACTAGCTGCTGCTACTGGCAAGCTCCATTATGCGTGGCCTATTGTCTTTTCACTTCTCAGAACTTTAATTGTATTTAGATTCACAGTTCTACTACTGCACACCTGCATAAAGTCCAAATTGTCCAGCTGGTGGGAAAAATACTCTTTTGTTAGCTGATCCCAGACTCATTGATATATCAGCTGAGGATTTTAGTGATATTAGAAATTCTTTTAGTCAATCCCTTCTATATTCTCACAATTCTGATTGTTTTCTAAATCTATTTAAATCTCTCTTTTGCTTTCTCATGCAGACACACACACACACACACACACACACACACACACACACACAAAAAAAAAAACATGGTGTCATCCAAACATAAAGAACTAACGAACCTTCTACAAAGAGGTCAGAAGTCCCTGTTAAAAACATGATAAGCAAGTGTTACACAGCAAAGGCTGATTCAAGAAACATTAAACTGGCTCATAAGAGACCACAGTAGGACGGGCGCGGTGGCTCACACCTGTAATCCCAGCACTTTGGGAGGCCAAGGCGGGCGGATCACGAGGTCAGGAGATCGAGACCATCCTGGCTAACACGTTGAAACCCTGTCTCTACTAAAAATACAAAAAAATTAGCTGGGCGTGGTGGCGGGCGCCTATAGTCCCAGCGACTCAGGAGGCTGAGGCAGGAGAATGGTGTGAACCTGGGAGGCAGAGATTGCAGTGAGCCAAGATCACATCACTGCACTCCAGCCTGGGCGATGGAGCAAGATTCCGTCAAACAACAACAACAACAACAACAAAACACACAGTAAAAAGATATAACAATGATTGACTCCCATGGTCTCACTGTACAGCTGAAGAACGTGTGACCCAGGCTGGGCATGGTGGCTCACACCTGTAATCCCAGTACTTCGGGAGACCAAGGCAGGCAGATCACGAGGTCAGCAGATCGAGACCATCCTGGCTAACACGGTGAAGCCCCGTCTCTACTAAAAATACAAAAAATTAGCTGGGCGCGGTGGCGGCGCCTGTAGTCCCAGCTACTTGGGAGGCTGAGGCAGGAGAATGGCGTGAACCCGGGAGACAGCTTGCAGGGAGCCTAGATATTCCCACTGCACTCCAGCCTGGGTGACAGAGCGAGACTCTGTATCAAAAAAAAAAAAAAAAAAAGTGTGACCCAGAGACCTTAGTGACTTGCTCAGGGACACACACAAACTCAGGAAAGGAGCTAAAACTTGACTCAGATCTCTGCCTCCCAGGCCTATAATCTTTCCTGTTGTAGATCTCTCATTGGTCCCTATGTTAATTTCACAAATGCCAGTATCAATAACCTTACACACAGGGACATTCGTAATATTATTAAATAGCATCTCAATAATGTTCCTGTGTTTTTTATTTTGTTTTAGTTTTAAGAAACAAACAAAGAAAAATATTTTAAAATACACAGAGAAAATAAGCATGAAACATGGATGGGAGGCTTTCACCCTATCTTTTGATGGGAGGCTTTCGCTTCTTGTCCAAACTTAATAAAAAGAAAATAACAAAACAAGGATGGGAGCTTTCACCCTATCTTTTGTGTCTTATCCAAACTTAATAGAAAGGAAAAACAAAACAAAACAAAAAACAAAAACAAATAAAAACTTCAAAATAAAATAGTTATGTGATTGAATTTATTTTCAGTATACAAGAGTCAAATTTGTTTTTTAAATGGGTAATACTTTAAATATTTGGACACCAACTACAGGCTTGACATATTTAAGTATAAAAATAATTTTAAGGAAAATCTTATTCCTCTACTAATACATTTTTTTTTCTAACTTGACTGAGTCTTTTACTCAGGGACTGCTGCTAGAAATGCATGCTCATAATAGGTGGTCCACAAATACAGCTGGTTAATTATTTTGTAAGAAAAAATAGCATGTGAAGATTTTTTTTTCTATATTACTAATTATGCAAAGTGAGCAATAAGTACATCAAAATATTATTAACTGATAAAGGTTTGTATTCATTAAAGTTATTTGGACATAGAAAGCAAATAAGAGGAATCAAAGCCAACATACTGACACTTCAGCTGAAAGTTAAAGTCTAAAGGAAGTGATTTATTTGGTATGGCTGTGGCTGCATCAAGAATTAATGGGAATTCATTTTGACATATACGATACTCACTACCTAAATGTTCAACAGATAGATTTGACCAGTCGACCATGTTTGACCAACCCTTCAACGGACAATCTTAAAGAAGCCCAGGCGATAAGCTGGTTCTACCCCTTGGTGGCTGTTGACAGAGGGCAAGGCGCTGAGCTTCCCTCTACACAATTTCTGCATCTGTAAAAAAGATTTTTTTCTCCTCATAAGTTAAAGCACTCAGAACAGTGCCTGACATAGACTAAGTACTGGGAAAGTCTTCCATTGCTCCCTCTCCCCACACAAAAGGGGTTCTGTGGGCAAATAAGATGCAGAAATAATTGTATTCTATATCCCTGTCTTAGAAGTATATGTCGTCAGAATGAATATTAGAATGAATATTAAAGTCATTCGAATGAATATTAAAGGTTCTGAGAATTTCCATAATAAAGAAAACTTTGAATTTATTTAATTTACTGTTCCTCAAAATTAGTGAGGTAGTTTAAATAAATAAATACTAATCTCAAAAGCTTAAAAATACTAATTAATCCATCAGAACAAATTTAAAAAGTTACTGAGGACTTTCCATAACAGACCAAGCTTTACCTATGAGTAGAGCAGTCCATAGGCCAAGAAAATGAACCACACTAACAAGGTGGGAATATTTAAACATTGAAGCAAAGAAATGTGAAAGAAGAAAAAAGACAAATGAAAAATGTACAAGATATCACAAAAGGACAATGGAAAAGGCCCACCAATCATTAGTGGTTTCAAATGGTTTCATGGAAAAATGGTCATGGAATCTATTCCACATAGAAGCCTCTAGGATTCCCTAAACTCCTATTAAAACATCCAGATATACCTGGGACGCTTTTTTACAAACCACAATTTTCTAAAATAAAATCATAAATAAATAAAATCAACAATCTTTGGTAGGGAGATAATTTGGGGAGATTATCATAATTTTATTTTGCTTTTGTTTTTACGAATAATCACTTCAGTGTCATTTATGTGGCATGGTGGGATATGGCTTTAGGGTAAAGAAGATTCTACTTTATTCTTAGTATTTCAAATGTAAGCACTAATTAATATTTAATTTCCTAAATATTTATTTTGTAGAATAAAACTTTAACTTTATTGGTATGGTTGTATGCAGACACAGCCATACCAAATAAATGTGGAATTCTCTGAAGCAGAACTAGAGGCAAGTCTCTCAGTTGAAAGGATCTCAGCAATTCAAACTAGTGATATTTACTCAGAGGCTAATGCCGTTTTGGTGTGTAGGGCCTCATGCCATTAAAACATTCCTGCTTCACTTAGCAATTATTCGGAGAGAGATAGCAGCCCAACTTAATACTGTGCTCATTTAAAGCCCTGCAATTATTTTTATGTGGTGATTTTCTAAATCAAAAATTATGAATTTTGTTAGTCTTACAGATATATTGACCTGTGGAATAAACATAGTTCTCCAAACTAATGTTGTAGGGTTATAATATTTATATTTTTTCTCCCAATACCAGAACTTTTATAAATCTATAGCTGCTGTTTTGATAAAAGAAATATCAAGAAACTTGAAGTTGGATTTGTGCAATACTTTTTAAATTGAAGTTTTCCAGTATTATCAGAAGAGTAAGCCTAAGATCTTAACTCCACTTAATAGTATATTTTGTAAGCATTTCCTTCCTAGAAAATAAAAAAACCTAAGAAACTTTCCAAGGCCAGTTTGTATTTATAACATTTTATTATAACTACAAATTATTTATTTATAAAATGTTATAAATAAATAAATCTTAATTATAATGAAATTATTTATAATAAAATTATTAAATGAATAATTTTATAAAATAAAATTTATTATAAAGTTTTTTGATTATTATACTTGAACATATTATTAATTATATTTGAAAATGTGTGTACTTGTTGTAATCCCTTGTCAGTTTGTGCATAAGTTTTTATTGTTAACACACATCATTTGAGCTCTTAGTCACATTTGAAAATTTAGTCCAAAATCTATTAAAAAAAAATCTACCAGCAAAAGTTTTAATTTATATCTATTTGCTATCCTAACCTACTTAAATGATCACAATTAGTCAAACCAGCTTAGCTTTCACGTTGGTGAAGAAAAATTACATTTCAGTTTATTAGGAGAAAAAGGAAACAACAATATAATCTCTTTCCAGATGACTTTAGTGTGAACGTAAAGCCACTCTGTGCCTATGCAATGACCTCATTCCCAAGCACCAGAAATATAATCTTATGTTCCAGCCTAAGTATTTGTCATTCACATACAAAGAACTCAGTATTTAAAAATATATAAATACAATGGCAAAGCACTGAATTGACACTTATGATAAAATGCATTTGATTAAGACTTAATAAAGCACTGTGTATAGTACTAGTGAATAATGCATTGCCAGATCAAGTTGAACACAAAGCAAATACAGTGTCAAAGCTAATCTAGCCAGGCATTATTCAGCCATATTACTTTCTTTATTACTAGATTAAAAAATGCATATTGTGTTTCAGCAGCTTTTTCATTATTTCAACACATAACATAAGTGCTCTTTGAAAAAGACCGAAAAAGACCACCTATTTTCAAAAAGAACTACTGTGGTAAGAAACCACAGAGGACCAGGCAATGGGTCTCTTAGTGACATGGATTCCCATTATTCCAGTTAACATGTGGTTTGGTTTAAAGCATTACAGTTTGCAGAAGCTTACTTTAAAAAAGTGCCCATGATGCTTCTCTTTCTTTCACAAAACATAATCCAGAAAATTGGTAAATAACATGGTTTCCTAAACTCTTTTTTTAAGAGATTTAGTTAAGGGAAAGAAAATATTTTCATTCATCTATCTCAACTGTCCTAGTTGGATCACATCAAAACTTTTATTTTTCATTTTTTTTTTGTTTGGTTTTATTTTTTAAGTCCTTCCCTGACCATTTCGTATATGTATCCCCATCTTAGTTTGGATTCCCCCAAAGTAAGATTTGGAACAAATCTAGATTTATGTAGCTAGGTTTTTGGGGAGGGGATTCCAGACCATACCACGGAGGCAATGGTAAAGCGGGAAAAGGAATGTAAATGAGTGTTGAGTGTGTTAGTAGGTGTTAGTATTGTAGATAACTGCAGATTAATTGCACTTCAGATTGCTAGGATCCAGTGTTATCTCACCCAAGGAGGAGGTTGAGGCATTTACACCTCATTCTTGGTTGAAGGATGCTATAGTTGGGGAGGTGGGTGGGGAGGGAGGGGCAGTACTTGTATTTTCTCTATTTCTGGACTATGCTAGGTCTAGGTGGACTCCAATTATTACAGAAAGCCCTTAGGCCAGGTAATGAATATGATGGTGGGGGGGAAGTCAGTCACTTACATGACAATGGTAATATCTGAAGGGGTATGGATGGGGCACAGAAAGTATCCCTAGAATCTCCATCTACTTCACTAGGCTTTGTATTCCTGGGTTCCAAGGACATTTCTATGTCTCCAAAACTCAGTTTATCTCACTGCTTATTCTCCTGCATGGGCTTCTTTCATGTTCTTCCTAGTCGCTTGAATACTGACTTACGTTTTTAACTTACCAAGGGTACTCAGCTCTCCTGAGTTTGCCCACTCATCACCAAACTTTGAACAGCTCTTTCAGCCCCAATCATGCATATAATTCTACCTCTCTTCTTCTTCCCCCAGAGGGACTTAATTTTTAAAATTATAGTTCTCGGTAAATGTGTTTGTGCCACATTTAAGTGGCTCATAAATAGGCCAATTGCATGCAATTAGATTTGTAGTGTACCTTTTGTTCTTACAATCAGTGAGGAAGGTAGAAGAAAATATAGGCTCTGGGCAAACAATATCTCAGTGCATTGGGCTGAATAGCAAAGACAATGATCACCATCTTTGGGAAAGATAAATTATATCAAACAAGAGTATAGTGCCATGGATGAAAGAGATAGTTGCATCCAGTGTATAGCAAAAATAAGTTAATTAGCATTCTTAACCCTAAACCTATCACCAATATCATTGAACAGTTCATTCCTGCCCTCATATATATATATATATATATATATATATATATATATATGTATATTTATCTACCTAAAGTGATATTCTATGTCTCTAGCATATAATATCCTGTATCAAGTCAACGTATATCTTTGAGAATTTATACGTAAATAGTATCTCCTAATTTTCTCCACCAGTGCAACAGACCAAATCCTGTGTGATTTATTCTCTCTCAAACGTCTCAGAACACACTGATCTAAACTACTCCTCTGAAAGCTGATCCTACATGGCCCTATCATACATGGCTCATGCTCTTGTTTCATATGGCTACATAGTTTTTCAAACTATTCAGGGCTTACATTTGCAAGAAAACTCCTATATTCCTGAAGGCAAGAACTTCCCATGAGCCTGATACTTCTTGCCAATCGTGATGTCTGTGAAGTTTAGCCACTACAGCTTCCTTCTCTGGGTCCTAGAAGCTTTTCTAAGTCTCTCAATGCCCTTGGAAAAAATAATAATAAGAAGAAGAAATCACAACCAGCAACCTGTGCAGTAAAAGAAGTTAGTGAACAGCTGAGAAGAAGGCAGGCCTTCAGTGTGGCAGCAGGACTCAAGGGCAAAGGGAGGGAGACAGCGTAAAGGAGTTGACACCAAGGTCCCAGATAACATAGGAGGGAGGGAGGCAAAAGGAGACCTTTTGCTTTGGGCCATGGGCATAAAATACATTAAGCTATACATGAGAGATTATAGTTTATTCCAAGAATTAAAATCAGATAAAAGACTTGACATGTTGAGTTTACAGTATTAGTTACATAAAGGCCAAATCTCAGCCTCTGGCAGATTTTACTTCCAGAACTTGGTACAATCAGTGCTGTTGAATTTTCTTAATTATACCTGGCAAGGCAACCATCAATTGCTCATTTTCCACTTTAAAACGTTTCTTCTGCCTAAGTGGGGATAAAGACACCCTTTCTCCCATCCCTCTAGCTAAAAATCTCTTAAAGATCCTTAATTAGTGTTAAGGTTTATAGGAGCTATAAGAGATAATACAGCTGAATTCACAAGAATCTGTGGATTACGCCTTGTATTTCCTAGTTGGGACTACTCTAAGTCAATACTTTCATAGAATGACAGATCTTTGCAAGGCATTGCATCTTACTTAAGCTAATACATGATTATCCTCTTCAACTAAATTACAACCATTATGCTTGCTAATGTTTGTGCCAATAACTGTTGTCTATGGAAGGGAGAAAAAAAAAACTGTCCTACTCTACTGCTTGGGTGTAAACAATTATTTAAAGCTTGGGTGAAAACTAATATTTATTTTTAAATCACATGACTAATACATGAATATGTACTCATTGTAAAATAATAGGCATTAATAAATACAGAAATATGTACAAGAAAAAGCTTACTATCTTTTACCCTCTTTTCCTAATACCACTCTCCTCCTAAGAGATTCTAAAATCGGCAATTTGGCATGGCCCTTCCAGACCTGTACTGTGCACGTAAATAGAAGATTGCACCTAATCTGAGTCCTGTCTTTATTTTATTTTTAAGTTACAGAGTTATTATATACTTAGGACATGTGAAACAAATCAAAGATGTCTAATCAAAAAATTCATTATCCCCATCAACTCTCTTCCAGTCAAGTCCCCAATGTAAATGTATAAGTGATGTTCATTTCCTTATTTGTATCCTCTCACTTTTTCTTCCTTCTTCATCGATTCATAGATACATCTATACACATATTCAGCAGTTAGTTTTTTCACAAATATGAAATAACCTCACATTTCTCAGTAGCTTCGCCTGACTTTAAAGCAACACACACACACGCTATATATATACACATATAATAAACATATATAATAGTATATATAATGGCTATTCTTTTGAGTCAGCACATACTGATCTATTTCATTGCCTTGGACAGCCTAATCATAATCCATAGGATGAATGTCCAATAATTGATTCAGCTATTCTCTTACCAAAAGACACTCAGATTGTTTCCAGGTTATTGCCATTATATATGATGCCAAAAGAGGCACTCTTGTATTTTGATCCTCATATATTGCAGCCTGATTTTTGTAAGATAAATTCTCCAAAGTGTGAGAGCTACGCAAATGAGCACTGGCATTATTTTTACTATTATTTGATTAATTTGCAATTTTTTAAAACAATTCACTCTCCCTTTAAAAATGCATGGCGATGATCATTTCCCTACATGTTACCTAGCCTGTGAAAAAAATCAGTATTTTAATTTTTCCCAATTTATGAATGAAGAACACAAGTTCATTATTGTTTTTATTTGAATTTGCTTTACTAGAAAGGTTAAACATACCTTTATATGTTTATTGACCATTTAAATTTTTTTCTTCTGTGTATTACCTAGACAAGATATCCTTGGTCATGTTTTTATAAATTTGTGAGAACTTTTTCTATACTACAGACTAATTCTTTCAAACTGGTAACATATTTTTCCCACTCTATCATTTGTCTTTTAATTTTGTTTATACTGACATTTGCCATGAAAAATTTTAATTTTTAAACAGTCAAATATGTATCACACCTTTTTTATCAATGTCTTTCTTAATAAATCCTCTCCTACCACAAAGTTAAACAAATAGTCCAAGTTTTACTTTTATGTTTTACTTTTAAATATTTAATCCATTACAATTTAGGTATTTAATCCATCTCTGATATAAGGCAAGACATAGCTTGGCTCTCCTTCCAAATGGATAGTTTATTCTGTCAGCTCCATTTATTAAATAAAACGTTCTTACCCCAGTTAATTGAAATGTCTTTCATTATATATTATATTTCCATGCAAACTTGGGTCTATGCCTGAATTCTCTATTTTGTTCTACTGATTTGTGTGCTAGTTTGCTAATACCATGGTCTTTAGATTGCAGTAGCTTTGAAACAAGTTTTAATATTTGGTAAGGAAAATTGTTCCCTTTCCTTAGCCATTCTTTTTTGTCAATATTTCCTTAGTCATTTGAGTTGTCTTTAAGCCTGTCAATATTAATTTAATTCTGTTAATTGAAGAGAGTCCTGATAGCTATACATTCTCAATATAAAAGTGTCTGCTTGCATTTAACTGATAGATAATTGATAGAGAAATAGAACGATAAGTAAGAGAGATAACAAAGATAGATAAATAGATGATAGATAGGTATTGGTACAGATAATTAAATAGATTTTCCCTACAATTATGGTATTAAAGAGTAAAAAAATTTTTGGAAATATTTTCTACATTGTGGATATCCACTGACAGGTCAGGAATTCAGGAGAAGGATATCTCTAGAAAAATATGGAAGGACCATCACTGCTAATTTTAAAGGGCCTAATATGTGCTCTATAACCTCACAAATGTCATCTCCTTTAATCCTCTCAATATCCTATAAAGTAAGCTGGGGTTCTTCAACTAATATTAGAGATAATGAAATTAAGCCTTTTATCAGAAATGTTAAGTGAACTGTACAACGTTATACTAGCGTGTGACACAGTTAGAAGGAAAACTTGACAGTCACTTCACTCTGATTTCACGTCTTCCATAAGCCCTACAAGATATTTCATGTGTTTGTTTTAAATTAAAGACTCATAGCAGCAATCTAATGTTAGTGAACAAACTAAAGTGTAGGTAAAATAAATAATCAAAATTATGATAACTGGATTAGCTGTTATTCAAAAATAATCTGATCAAAGTAACATTCTGAATATTTAAGGTTCTCCATTGTGACCCTCTAGAACTGTGGTTTTCAACAGGGGATTGGGGACAGAGTAGATGGAGACTCAGGTAATCTGATAAAGACCCTTAGTTGATTCTGCTAATCCTCCTTCTTCCCAGCTTAGTTCATAATCACTGCTCTATTCTAGAGATGGGAAGAAATTATATTCAAAACAAAATGCTTTTCATGAAACTTAGCAAAAGACACATACATAGTGTGTATTCAATAACAAATCATTTTTAAAACTAGTTACAATTCACAAGTTAGCCGCTAAATGCAATACTTTACACATATTTTAGGCCATTTACCATATTCTGTCTTGCAGTATATGAGCTTGAAATTTTTTTTAATTCTTCATCTCTTAACCCTGTGGTTCTCAGATGTTAGTATGCATCAGAATCATCTGGAGGACTTATCAGGACGTGGGACGTGTATTGCTTCCTCAACCCCACCTCACCAGAGCGAGGTTCTGATTCGGTAGATCTGGTTGGTGGGTGGGTGGGTCCTGAGAATTCACTTGTTAAGTTTCAAGCAATGTTGATACGGGTGGCCTGAGGAATGGATTCTGTGAACTAAACATTCCTTCAAGGAAAAATCTGTGTGTATGTGTGTGTGTTATTCATCTTTAAATTCTGCAAGGTCCAATATAATGCTTTGAATATATTACTGACTCGATACATAGGAGTTTGTTTTGAATCATGTTAGTAGTGTGATATTTGCAATATTCTAATATATTGAAAAGTGGTGATCTGTGTAGACCAAAGGAATCAATAAGAATATCACATTTCCAAACCGGGAACCAATGAGCCATAAATAGGGAGACTGTGAATCACAGGATACAAAAGAGGTTGTTTGGGGAAGAATGTGTTAAAAATCATTGATTCATTCATTTATCTCAGCTTTATTAAGAGCAAATATGTGTAAATACAACGAGGGATATATCAGTATTGTGCTAGTCCTTTTAATAGGTATCTAACTTCCTAAAGACATGGCAGTTTCTCCTTGTATATACTTACATCTTACCATCCATGTCCCCCTCATGATTAAACTGAGCTCATGGTCTTTCTATTATTGACTTGTAAAAGTTCTTTATGTATTCTAGGTATAAGATTCTTATCATACATATCATTTTCAAATATTTTCTCCCCTTCTGTGGGCCAGCTCTTCACTTTCTTGTGTCCTTTGAAGCACAAAAGTTTTTAATTTTGATGAAGTTCAATTTATCTATTTTTTTTTTTTTTCTTTTCTTGCTTTTGCTTGTTGTTTCATATCCAAGAAACTATTGCCTTAAACCAAGGTCATGAAAATGCATCCCTAGATTTTCTTCCAATCCAGTTTTATAGTTTTGGCTCTTACATTTAGGTTTTTAATTCATTTTGTGTTAATTTTTACATATGATGTGAAATAGGGGGTCCAACCTTCATTCTTTTCCTTGACTATACCCAGTCGTTCTAGCAGCATTCTTTCCTCTATTGAACTGTTTTGGCACTCTTGTTGAAAAACAGTGTACCATTACGGGAGGGGTTACTCAGGGAGTCTCAATTATATTCTATTGATTTATATTTTGATTCTATGTTAGTACCACACTATCTTGATTACTGTAACTTTGAGATCAGGAAGTGTGAGTCCTACAACTTTGTTCTTCTTTCCCAAGATTGTTTTAAGTTATTCTGGGTCCCTTGAGTTTCCATATAAATTTTAGGATTAGCTTATCAATTTCTGCAAAGCCAGCAGGATTTTGAAAAGTATTGCATTGAATCTGTAGGTCAATTCGAAGGATATATATGTTTTAATGCAGCATTACACGTTTGCCCTGAGTATGGCAAACACCTTTGTTCAAGAATCGTCCAAATTTAATTACATTTCAAATTAATTTCAAATGTCTGTTGCCAAGGAAGAACTAAATGTATGCTTAAAAGAAAAAAAAATAACTTTTTTCCACATTTAAAATTATTCATAATACAGTAACAGGGAAAATACAAACAAAGTAATAAAAATCATAGTAACCTCTAATCCCAGCATGCAAGAAATAGTCACTGTCAGCAGTTTGGCACAATTTATTTCTACCTTCCATATTAATTAGCTTTTACCATGATAATAGACTCCACATTTCAATGACTTACAAAATAAAAATAGCCTTAACTTCTTTCTCACGCATGTTGTATGTTGGTGGCCGTGGGTCAGCCAAGACTCTGCTCCACAAGGCCATGGTGATCTCATGGTGAAGAGGAAAAGCAAGAGAACTGGTAAAACAAACAAACAAACAAACAAACAAAAACTAGTTGGCTGGGTGTGGTGGCTCACGCCTGTAATCCCAGCACTTTGGGATGCTGAGGTGGGCAGATCACCTGAGGTCGGGAGTTCAAGACCAGCATGGCCAACATGGTGAAACCCTATGTCTATTAAAAACACAAAAATTTAGCCGGGAGTCGTGGTGCGCACCTGTAATTCTAGCTACTTAGGAAGCTGAGGCAGGAGAGTCACTTGAACCCGGTAGGCAGAGGTTGCAGTGAGTCCAGGTTGCACCACTGCACTCCAGGATGGGCAAAAAGAGCAAAACTTCATCTAAAAACAGACACACAAACAAACAAAAAACTAGTGTTGCTTCTTAAGGTTTCTACTTGTGGAGAATGTGCTCATAAGAATCCAAGGTTCCCCTTGCACCACCTATAATGATGTTGAATTTAATGGCCTTTGTTTTCTCAATCTCATTTTGTGCTGTGCTTCAAATAAATGAAATCAGAGGAAAGAAAGATACAGAACATAGGATTTCATAAACCTGGTGGTCTATGTTTGAATAGTCAAAGGAAGAATATGAAATAAATCTGATTGTTTCTGCTCCAATGACTCCTGTAGACAGTGATGCCTCTCCTCTAGCCACCCATGATGTATGATTTCCTGTAACAGAAACCTTGGAGAAACTATTGCCTAGCACATGCGCCTTGATTAAAGATGGCATTTCATTGTGCTAAAATGCTTTGCTCTAATACCGAACATCACATTTTACATGCCAGCCTAGAATTTTCTAAGAAAATCAAGTAAAAAATATTTTCTTGCTAATGTGGAGGAAGAAAAAACTGATTATAATTCCTATTTAAAGGCAAGAGAAAAAGACAAGAAGTACAAACTGCCAGTTGACAAGATGCAGACTTGCCAGGGGCAAGTCGTGACAAATAAGCAACCCCTAAGGGAAGCATATCATTTACTTTTAGGCATAATTAAGTTTGCTGAAAACTAATAGCATTATTGAATAGTCCTTTGTTTAAAGAATAAAATAGGAAATGATTGGTTTTAGTGAAAGAAGAAAATAGGGTGTGTGTCAGCTTGGTTAAGCTGGGCCTATGTCTTGCAGAATCCCTTTTCTTGCATGATTCTAGGTGAGAGCTGGCCAACCCCAGAGATTCACAAAGCTGGGAAGGTAGATGTGAAGCAGCAGTCATTATTCTCAGAAAGTCATGACAATTAGGTGTGGAGAAGGACCACTGACCGTGACCTTTGTCAGAAACCCACAAGGAGGTCCACTGGTAGAACTAGAGGCCACTGTTAAATGACAGTTTTAAACTAATGAAATGTTTAAAATAACATCACAGCCCTTACACTGGGGATTCTGTGTGAGCTAGACTTCTCCCTAGAAAAGATATATAACAAGAGATCTCAGGGTGAACAAAACTTCAGGCTTCTGCCACAATTGGATGGGACATCAAAAATAACATAATTTTACATCTACAATTAACAATCTTATAACCACAAAACCCTTTGGCATTTGGCTTTTTTTTAGTTGCACAAAAAAGTTATTTCTATTGTAGAAAATCCACCCTATCAAAGAGAATTCTCAGTGAGAGAATACGAACAGAAAATAAATGTCACAATTATGAACAAAGCATTTCTATTCAAAGGGGAAAACGCTAGCAAAGAGGAATTCAAAAATGTAAATCTTCATTAATTTCAAAAGGGTGAATCACAAGACTATTGAAGTCTAATTCCCAAACTAATTTCTTGAATTAAAATGATCAATGCAGAAATAACATCTTGCATGTTGCAGATATGTTTCTATGTTTCCAAAACAGTTCTATCTTCAGCTTAGAAAACAGACAAACAAACAAACAAACAACAAAATAAAATGTGACATTGTGATAAAGGAACATTTCACTGACTCAAGGATTTCTCTATAACTTCAAGGATAGGAGACTAAGAAGTTATTGAGTTAGAAGAATTACCAATGGCCACAATCCATTCTATACTATCTTTTCCCTCTATAACAGAGCCTCCAAACTGACACCAATAAGCTTGCTAAAACACAATCTGACCATGAAAATGTTTTTGTTTGTTTCTTAATGATCTCCAATGGCTTCCCTTTGTTAACGGGGAGATTCAGACCCATGGTTTAGTCAGAAATCTGTCCTCTCCTCTTCTTCATGAATTCTGATACCTTGAATTGGTTTTTCTGATAAATTAGTAAAGCCTTGTAGCAGATAACCTCCCGTGCTGGCTGGGTGGTCCTTAATTCCTACAATGAGGAAAGAGAGCTGGAATGAGGCACAACATGCAGAGATCTCATTCTGTCGTTGCCAAGAAGCTGATTGTACACGTGGTACTGGTAGCCTGGCTCCTGCCTAGGACATCTATAAATTGGTCCACACCTCCCAGGCATGACCTCCATTTCCATACCTCCTGGACTATGTTCCATTCCAGCACAATTAGCTTCAAAAAGTAATAGTTATATACGTTTGGAGTCCATAGATTTTAGAAAACAAAGATCCAATCCAAGACACAGATGGTTTAAGGTACCAGGTATTACATTCTAGTAAACTGAGTATGTATGACTTAGTAACAAAAAAATTTAATTCCAGGTAGGATTAAGAGTTTTGGAATATGCCATATTTAAAAGAACAAGAAGGGCCATGAAGAAAACAAGTGTTTTGTTTTTCCAATCAGAGGGGTGGTTTCTACTCACCCCTCTTGGTTATAGCATGTCAACTTTCCTTGGGAAACTGCCTCTCTTCCATATTAAGCCCATATGATATAGAAAGCATTAATCCTTCTCCATTCCCCAGTTTCAGAGATGGACATGGACCCAGATTTATACAATTAACTGTGGTCTAACCCTTCATCAGGCGTTGGTTCAAGAATAGCTGTGTGGTTCAGAGATACAAGACTCAGTTCTGAATTCATTGTTGGAACTAGCAGAAAAAATAAAGTTAGTCTTCAGCTTCTATGAAGGAATGTTAATCTAGGGTAAAAATTGCTGTCAGAACTACTCAACTCAGTTGTTGTAATGACAAAATAGCTATAGACAACATGTAAACAAATGAGCATGGCTGTGTTCCAATAAAACTTTATTTCTGGATACAGAAATTTGAATTTCATTTAATTTTCTTTTATTACAAAATTTTATTTTTTTAAATGTTTTAACCATGTAAAGATATAAAAACCATTCAGCGAAAGCCTGGGTTTGGCTGATGGGTCATAGTCTGCCAATTCTCATTCTAAACGCTTGGAGACACAGTAGCAAATAAGACAAAAAGCTCCTGGTATCTGGGAGCTTATGTTCTAGTGGAGCAGATAAACAATAAACAATTTTAAATTGATATATCTGAAGGTAGAGTCAGCAAGATTTGTTAATGGAGTGGATGTGGAGAATAAGGCAGCAAGAGAGAGGGAGAGAAAGTGAGAAAAACAGACAGGAAGAGATAGAGGGAGATAAGTAAAGCATAAAGCTAAGGTTTTAGGCTCTGAGCAACTAAGTTAATGGGAATACTAATTTTTAAGAAGAAAATGGGGAACAGTGAATTTTGGGTGACATAGTTCTTTTTGGACATGTTATGCTTATGATGCCTATTAGATTTCCAAGCAAAAACACTAAACACACAAGTGCATGAATGAGTCTGGAACACAGGGATAAGGTAGGAGCCGGACTCCTCAGCAAATAAACCATAAAGTGGAACAGATGTGGTTAATGTCACCTAAAGACATTAAGTGGAGACAAAGAAGAAAAAGGGTCCAAGAACTGAGCCCTGGAAAATGTCAATGTTCAAAAGGAACCAGAAAAAGAGAGTAGGAGGAAGGAGCTAGTAAAGTAAGAGAAAATAAGAGTGAAGGATGTCCAAGGGCAACGGAACAAGGTTTTTCAGAAAGGAAGATGTGACCATTATGTCAAATGCTGCTGCAGTGCATACTAAGATGCATATAATGATCAGGAAACTGACCAGTGTCTTTGGTAAGATGGAACTCATCGCTGACTTTAGCATTGACTTTAACAAGTGTGTTTTGCAGTAGACTTGTGGGTTTGAGAGATAATGGCTGTGAGGAAGTGGAGAGATAACAAAGACACATCTTTTGAGGGGTTCTGCTCTAAAAGCCTGGAACAGTAGTTGAAGAGGGGCCACAGGAGAGAGAATTTTTATTTATTTATTTTTTATTTTATTTATTTATTTATTTTGGCTGTTCTGTTTTGAAGATGGAAGGTATTAGAGTCAAGAGAAAAGAAAAAATGTGGCTAAGGCAGAAGCAAACATCAAGTGAGGGAGGGCCACGGACCCAGGGAAAGTGTATGGGATAAAGAAGCAGGGAGGTTGGTAGATTTAGTAGTTTGAAGACAAAGTTCTCGGTGATAGCTTCTATTTTCTCAGGGGAAAGTTGAAAACAAGTAGTTTGGAGTTGATGTTAATGATGTTAATGACTGAAGAAGTGGTTTTCTTAGTGATGAGGGACTGGTTTAACTGAGGGAATGTGAAGAGACTTTCTAGGAGGCTGAGGACCCACTTGAGATGAGAGTGTGGTTGTGAGCTTTTCCCCAGTCAACTGCCTGGAGATAGGTGGAGAGCAGGCAGAAAGGCGGACTTAACCGGTGGTGAGTTTTTTCTAGGTGACTTTGAGGGAGTCAAGGGAGTCGAGGGTGTGTGTTCCGGAGAGATCATCACAGTAGCTTGTGAACTCCATGCCAGGGAGGTGTGAATGTTAAGGGGAGGACAAATGGTGAAATACAGTAGGCTTGAGTGTGGAGATCTGTGTGGGATTAATGGCTTCTTGGATTCAGGGAAGGAGCTGCAAAGACAAGAAGTAGTAGTCAAAGAGCAGGATGCTCAAAACTAACATTATGGAGCTGGTGCAATTATTGAGATGGCAAGATCAAAAAGAGTATCACTGTGCAAGGAATGAGTGAGGATGGATAGACCAGAAGAGAAGCAAAGAAGAGAAAGTCAAGGAACTGGGGGGCTTAGGTGATGGATGGACCAGCCAAGAACCTTCCATTCTTAGTTGAAGCCACCAAGAATTAAGAAAGTAGTCATGGGGGAAAAAATGCTAAAATTCCCTGTAACTGACAGGAAGTAACCAGGAGAAAAATGTTAACTCTAGATGGGATAATCTGAGGACATACAAGTAAACATATGTTTCAAAGAAGCTGATTTTTTTTTTCTTTCTGGAAGAGAAGGAAAAATAGTCTGCAAATGATTTTTATGATAAAGGAGGTCATCTTTCTTCTAGGACCCGTGGTACATGGTGTATGGGAGAAATGAACAGACCTGGATGAGAAAGCTGCAGGGAGAGCAAATCCTTCAGGGACAGCCAGGCCTCACTCACTGTAAGAAAGTGAAGGAAGAGGCCAGGCATGGTGGCTTATGCCTATACTTTGGGAGGCCGAGGCCAGTGGATCACCTGAGGTCAGGAGTCTGTGACCAGCCTGAACTCAGAGTCAGACAAAATCCTGACTCTACCAAAAATACAAAAATTAGCTAGGCATGGTGGCAAGGCTTGTAGTCCCACCTACTAGGGAGGCTGAGGCAGGCGAATTGCTTGAACTCGGGAGTCGGAGGTTGCGGGGCGGGGTGGGGGGAAGAAAAAAGAAAGAAAGTGAAGGAAGAGGTTGTTCAAAGGAGGTATAACTAGGGACCAAGAGGCCTCAGTTGTTGTCAATAGGTCCTGATGATTCCTAAAACAGGGGAGAATACACATGGCCTGGAAGGCAGTGACATTTTTATAAAGAAGATTTTATATATATATATATATATATCTCTCTCAAATATCACCTGACCAAATAAAAAATTTGGAAGAGCAAAAAATAAAATGGGAGCCTATATCAACTAACACCACTTTTGTCATTCTGAGCAGTTTACCTTCCTATGCTTGAGTTTCTCTGTGTGCCTGACACTGAAATAACAATACCTGCCCTTTCATCCCCCTTCTCTGTACGGACATTGTGAGAAAAATTGGGTAGCCTCTTGAGTTCTTAGGAGAAAGGGTACTTTGGAAACTGAAATAGAGGACTACGGATATCCCAAGGAGCAAAAAATCAAAATACAACTTGGGAACTTCAATATAGCTTCTATTATTTTCCAGGGCTCTTTGGCCGCTTATAACTTTTTTTTCCAGCAGGCGAACTCCAAGTCCCCTGATTGTTTTCTGCTCCACCTCTTGGATTGATCCTTTTCTTACAACTCCTCAGGACCCAATAAACTCCCCAAGTTCACATTTTATGAAGAAGGCTGGAATGTTCCATAATTAGTTTTCTCAAATAAAACCAAGGCATATAAACACTCAGTGAAAGCTAGAGAGGAGGGGCTTGGGTAGCTCCTTTTCCAGGGGCCCTTTCCCTGCATTGAGTCCTATGAGCTTTCTGAGAATGCCTCTCCCTCCCCCAGTCCAGCTCAAAGCATCAGGAAAAGTCTTCAGAAGCCATATCAACACTTCCAAATGCTACAACAAGAGCTGCCGCTGCAGTGGGCTCCCTGCTATGGTTCCTCTAGTGTGTCCATCTGAAATTCAGTGATAAAAGAAATAATTAAAAGACAGACGAGTCAGCTGCACTGGTAAGAAATGGCATCTATATATCTGAAACTTAATGTAGGCAAGATCCATAAAAATGCAATGTGAGCCTCCAATCTTCCTCACCAGGACAGCATAAGGATTAATCAAATCAAACCAGGAAAAGTGCTTCAACTACTCTAGAGGAGGAAATCAGACATTTTTGGAGTAAAATATATTTTTCTTCTATTCGTCTACTTTATAAATGGCCCAAACCAACCTTCAGAAAAATGATTTACCACACTACTAATACTAATCCTTTACGTTTAGATAGTGCTTTACACTTTCAAGACGCTTTCACATATATTATCTCCTATAGTATTACATCCTGGAACTAAAAATGTGGTTCTAGAAATGAAACAACTTTTTTTCCCAACTCATTCATACTTGGATATACTGATTTTTGCTGCCTAATATCATGAACTTAAATCATAAGACCATTTACCTGTGGACATCCGGCTTACACTATTAACTCATAAAGAAAATTCATAACTCTTCTTTACTTAACAAGAAAATAATGTGGCCAAGTGAAAAATAAAGGTGAATTTAAAATAATCAAAAAAGGAGTTAAAGAATATAATTTCTCCTTTGTTAACCTTTCAACTAACGAAATTTAAAACAATTCAGGGTCTGTTTTGTGTAAATTTCTTACCACCCTTAATAACTTAATAGTGCAATTGCATGCACATTTGCTCCCTATTCTGGCTAACTGCCACAAGACTGAAATCTTTTGTCTCTTCTAAAACACTGTAAACATCATTAAAATGCCAAAACCTATAAAGCACTTTTATGAAGAAATTTGCAAATTTTATGGACTTGACACGGCAAATTTTATTCTGAACTACCAGATATTGCATTCCCATTCATTGCATTCATTCATTAATTCATTCATTTACTCTTTTATTTCTTCCTTCATTGCTATGTGGAGTTCTATGTATGAAAGTTTAAATGCTTACATCCTAAACCTGTGTGGATATTAGATCAAGAAATAACAAGAAGTAGATTTAGAAACAAATAAAAGAAGAAATAACAGAGACTTGTCCCCACCTTTACTTTTTAAGTGTAAGAATGCTGAAGAAGAAGGAAGAAATGCAGCAAGATGGCAATGAAGAACAAAAGCGATGGAAAATATATTTGTAGCTATATCTCTTAGAGACCTCCTTGGAGCTGAAAAGTGAGAAAGCATATTGTTCCTGCCAAAGGTAGTTGCTAAATAATAGTAATGATAATAACAGTAATACTCAGAAACCTTGGAATCATCACACAATTATAAGTATAAAATATGACAAGCTTAATTTGACAATATGTATTCAGATTAAAACTATTCATACGGTTTGGCTTAATGATATACTAATTGAAAATCTTTTCTAAGAAAATAATCAGAGATTCAGACAATGATTTATTATAAAGATATTTATGCCAGTGTTAATAACAAAGTAAAAATTGATTTATTTTAAATATTGCATCATATAAGAATATTTACTCAAATGAAGTACTTTCATGTAATGGAAAGATATGCAGCCATTTAAACAAAATTTATAAATACATTACAAGGACATTAAAAGTGTTGATGATATAATGGTAAGGAAAGCAAGTGGAACACAAAATTGTATAGGCAGTATCATAATAAGCAGACAACATATATATGTATACACACAGACACATATAATAAATATAATAAATGAAGGAAATGTCAATATAAACCTTGATTATAAGATTATAACTGATTGTCTTTTATGAAGTTTTGATAGTTAACACATATTGCCTTTATACTCATTGAAAAAACTTACTGTCATAAAGATAATTTTTTTTTCTTTCTTTTTTTTTTTTTTTTTTTTTGAGAAGGAGTTTCACTCTTGTTGCCCAGGCTGGAGTGCAGTGGCACTCTTGGCTTACCGCAACCTCCGCCTCCCGGGTTCAAGCGATTCTCCTGCCTCAGCCGCCCCAGCAGCTGGATTACAGGCATGTGTCACCATGCCTGGCTAATTTTGTATTTTCAGTAGAGATGGGGTTTCTCCATGTTGGTCAGCCTGGTTTCACACTCCTGACCTCAGGTGATCCGCCCACCTCGGCCTCCCAAAGTGCTGGGATTACAGGCGTGAGCCACTGCGCCCGGCCAAGATAATTCTCTTTTATAACATACTCTGCACCTAAAATTTTCCTCAAAGTACCTGGTATACACATTTTTCAAAGAAATGCCTTTCCCCCACCCTTATCCTTCAGCGCTCGTGGAGGGTGTCTTTGTCCCTTCTCTACCCTGCAGTGGTCAGTGTGTTGGTGCCCCTGCCATGTGAGTCTAAGCCAATCATGAGCCTGTTTTTCCTCACCCTCTTACCAGAGCTGGATTCAGAACAGGGCAGGTTTAAATCAGTTTAGGACAGAAAGACATAAGGAGGAGTTTGCGCAGGGCAACTGGGAAAATGAAGGCAGTCAATGGAAAGACAGAAGACTGCTGTCAGCCATCTTTTGAGTGGATAGAAACTAGCTTCATATTGAAGATGATGCTACAGACAGCAGAGAGGGTGCTTATACCCCTCAGAGAATTTACAAGGAATTGATTTAAACAGCCCTGAAGTCTGTCCTCATTTCGATTTTCCTGTTATGCACAATAATAACTTTCCTTATACATAAGCCAATTTGAGTTGGAAATTCTGTTATTCGCTGACAGATACACAATGTAATTTATTTTCTAACATTAAATGCCTTTAGTTTTCTGACCAAATAAGCAGAGAACTAATAAAATACAATATTCCTAGAACTTACCTTTCATACTTTATTTTCCATTGTATCAAATTAAATGCCCATCAAAGTAGTTTACTTCTCTCCCTTTATATGCTCTTGTCTTTTTTCATTTTTTAACGAAAATTTCAAACATAGAGAAAAGCTGAAATAATTTTACAATGAACCCACCAAGAGTCTACACTTAACACATTTTACTATACTGGCTTTAGCATTACCTACCCATCTTCTGTCCACTCATAAGTTGATTTGATTTTTGTTCCAGACTTTCAAGAACTGCTTTCACCTCTTCACCATTATCAAAGACAAACTCAAATTCTACTTTCCTATTTAAATACTCTATTGCCATTTACCTTTCAATGTATTCATATCTCTTTTCTTCTGTGAATTGATAAGATTCTTAAGGGAAGAGATGCTGTCTTATGGATGTGTGTATCGCTTGTAGAGCCTGACATTCCATATGAACGCCTGCTGTCAGTAAATATGTGGAAGGATATAGTAAAAACTGAAGTATGTGTTTTCTATTCTCTACTCACCACACCATACAGAATGCTTGTGACGTCAGATATGGGGGAAAGAGGGAGTTCCATTGCATTGCATTTTCATTGCACACCAAGTAAGCAATCAATTCTGCAGTGGATACCAGCTATGTGTCCTCCAACTCAATTCTGATACTTTCAACCTGGAGATAGTATCAGACACCACAGGTTCAGGGTTCGGTCCCACAAAACTGTCCCCTAGTCTTCAAATGTAAGTTGAAAGCACAAGTTATTTTACCTGTGCTTCTGACCACCAGCTCTAAATCAGGGTTTCCACAACCTTCTCCTTGGGTGCAATTTATAGGACGTTACAAAAGATACAGGTAAGGAGATGAATAAGTATGGGAGGAGCAAATCTTCCAAGCCCCTTCCAGAGGGGAACCCTCAGGCATCTTCATGTGTTCAGCTATCTGGAAGCTCCCTGAACCCAGTCTCTTCAGGTTTTTATAGAAGCTTCATTAGGTGGGAATGATTAATTAAATTATTGGCCACTGCTGATAAATTCAACCTTAAGCCCCTCTACTCTCCCCAGAGGTTGAGGATGGGGCTGAAAAGTCTCAACCTTCTACTCACGCCTTCTTTAGCCTTTTCTGTGACCAGCCCCCATCCTTAAGCTACCTAGGGGCTGCCAGTCACCAGCTAACTCATTAGCTTATAGAAAGACACAGAGGGAAGACAAAATACGTATTTCACAACTTCACAGTATACATAATTGAAATAAACTTCAATCACTGGAATACATTAGATTTTGGGTATTCATTGCATTTTTATAGTAAAATAAAGACCTAAATTGTATTTCAGTGAACTATAAATTCTAAACACGCCATTTGTTATAATTTTTCTGGTAATATTTTCTGTATCAAATTCTAAAAGTACATCATTTTTTTTTCTATGAAACTGAACAAGGCAGTAAACAAGTTTATATGATAAATGTCTCATTAACAAGGGAAACGCTAAGTCTTGGAAGAAAAGAACCTTCTTAGTTATTTTTTATAGTCAACTTCTGTGAATTAAATATTCCTTAAAAAAAACACTGCTTCCTTTGCAAACATCTTCATGTGAAAATCTGGTGCCAAGACTTTAGCTTCAGTCCTGTTAAATGAAATGAACAAAGCCAGAGAGCTGGACTTGAAAGTATATGAAACTTAAACATAAGATGGAGTGTTACTATTGATTAAATATAAGGAGAATTATGTTTCTTTCTTTTTTTTCCACCATCCTGAGGTGATTTCTCTAAAGCATTTTTTCCAACTTACAGTCAAGCTACTGAAAAGCAACGTGGTGTGTGTGTGTGTATGTGTGTTTGTTGGGAGGATTACACATCTGAAATAATTGTGCAAGTCTTTGGGTTTATAGAAAATTAATGTAATTTCTTATTTTAAAAGATTAACATAGTTGGCAGCCACAAGATTTAAGGAGTATGTGTTTCTAGTAGTGAGAATGGTTGAGGTATGGGATTTTTTAATAATCTATATTCTCGTAAAACTAACATCTTTGATAGTAGTTGGAGACGCATTAATAGTTTTTCAAGAGTCTTCAAATATAGGTAGCTTTAAGCGTGTCTTTATCATCACTTCTCCTTCATGGATGTCTTAGTCCATTTTTTTTGCTCCTATAACAAAATACCAGAGACTGGGTAATTTATAATTTTAACAAGTTCATTTCTCACAGGTCTAGAGGCTGGAAAGTCCAATATCAAGGGACTAGCTTCTGGTAGAGGCCTTCTTGATATTATTATCCCAGGGCAGAAGGGCAAAGAAAGGGCAAGAGAGAGAGAGTATGCAAGAGATGAACCCATTTTCATGCTAACAAACCCACTTATAAGATAAGGACATTAATCTATTCATGAGGATGGTGCCCCCATGACCCAAACACCTCTTATTAGGCCCAATCTTCCAACACCACTGCTTTGGGGATCAAGTTTTCGTGTTTGTTTTGTTTTTGAGATGGGGTCTTGCACTGTTGCCCAGGCTGGAGCGCAGTGGCGCAATCTCGGCTCACTGCAAGCTCCGCCTCCCGGGTTCACACCATTCTCCTGCCTCAGCCTCCCAAGTAGCTGGGACTACAGGTGCCCACCACAATGCTCGGCTAATTTTTTGTATTTTGTTTAGTAGAGATGGGGTTTCACCGTGTTAGCTAAGATGGTCTCGATCTCCTGAACTCCTGATCCGCCCGCCTCTGCCTCCCAAAGTGCTGGGATTACAGGCGTGAGCCATTGCGTCCGGCTGGCGATTAAGTTTTCAATATATAAACTTTGGGGGACACATTCAAATGATAACAATGAAGCTTACTATTTGATTTATTCTTTTTTAGATGTGGAATGGGGGATATTCAAACTTAGAACATAAATGTTTAATATTGAGTAAAATATCCAGGTAAAATGACATGTACTTTTCTGAGACTCCAAATTATAAAGCAGGATAACCTCAAACAAGAATCTTGCTAAAAGCTGCTAGACTGGAAGTAATTGACAGAAAGGAAAGAAATAATAGGACAATAACCTAAGCAATATTCTGCCTTAGAGGAATCATTTCTCCATAAGCTCACACTTGGGAAGAAGCCCAAGATGCTAAACTAGAGTCAGAAAAATACTGTTTCTACCCATAAGAATTTTTGCAAAGAGTTTTTTTAATTTGGTTCACCCAAAGGTGAAATATTTCTATTCTTGCCATCATCAATTATAGGCCTCTACTATCTAGATAGTGAAAAATGAATTATCCTGTCTGTCTTTAACTGGATTAACCATACAAAGATTACTCTAACATGAATTATTTTTAAAAAACCAGGCCAACCCTAAGCTTTGTGAAGATACTGAAGATTTTCTTCCAATGAACTATCAAAACAGTCACGCCTATAACTATTTGTTAATAAAGGAATCATTGTAAATAAATTGAGTATACTTAGTCTCTGAAACAAAATATATAAGTATTCTTCAGAAGACCTATTACATTCCATTTTAAGTATATGTAGGCATTTTAAGATATTATTGTGTTAATAATTTAAGTAATGTCAATTTTAAGAGGAAATCATTTATTGTCCTTGTTTTAAAATCATGCATTTTGAGAAATCTTACATTATGTTTTTCTGTTACAAAATGCATTTTCCCCTTAAAAAATTTTTAAAACAGAAGAAAAGGCAACTGCTAGGTAACAACTAAGTGGAATGAGAATCACAATAATAGAAGAAATGAAGCCAAATGCATACAAAAATATGTTACTACAAAGCAGCCAACCACAGCATGTTTTATGGAGCCTAAAAATTATGTTATGAATTTTAGGATTCAAAACTTGCAGCACAGAATTTACTTCAGAACAACAAACCCTGAAATCTACCTAGTTTTCTTTCTAAGGTGCTAATTTTAATTTACAGCACTGTTTCATTGTTTTTCTATAAGGTAGCATTTTTATCTTAATGTCTGAAAACATAGACTTGTTTAAAATAAATACAATGCAAATTTAATCTGCAAAATTAACACAATCAGCAATAATTTATTTGTACTTTAGTATGCATATAGGCAAAAAGTAAGAAAGTACTGAGTGTGAGATACTTTAGCAAATATTTTTCATAAAGTTTCAAACAGCATTACAAAATTTTCTTCTCTCTTTTCTCTTAAGACATTTATTCACCCCCTCTGCTTTCCAGTCACTGAGCTAGGGAAGGAAGGCATGAATCTGACATAGTTCCTATCCTCCAGGAAATCACAGATGAGAGCAACATGTATTCAGATAAATTACATGTCTCAAGATCCTTCAAAGGACTGTCTTTTGGCTTAAAATGCCATCTGCTTCTTGAAAACTCCTCGCTGATTTAGTGGAATCAGATGTCTTCTTGAATTCCAACTTGCTTTAACAACATACGAATGGCCTAAATGTTTCTATTCTTTTTATCTTCTGACCAAGTAAAAGCATGTCAGCTGTGGGTAATCCATCAACAACTGTACAAAACTTCCACAATTGTTGTATTTAAATTCCATTGTCTATTGGCAGCTCACATTTTTTATCCTCTTTAAGATTCAAAATAGAGCCAAAGCCCATTGTTAAAGTCATTTTTCAAAAACAGAATTCCTGGCTATAATAGTCTTAAAAATTGTATTACTTAAGCTCAAGTTGGTTGCTTGCTTACCACTAATTTTTGCTGTTCATAAATAATTTAAGACTGAGTGTGTTTTTTTTTTTTTTTCAAAAACACAACACAACAAAATAAAAGGTGTTCAAGTTTACCCTAGTGAAAAGTGGGTAGATGTCTCCATCTTTTTTTTGGTGTTAATCCATTATGAGTTGCCATAAAGGAATACCTGAGACTGGGTAAGTCATAAAGAAAAGGTTTCCTTGGCTCATGGTTCTGCAGCTGTACAAGCACGGTACCATGATCCATTCAGCTTCTGCTGAGGCTACAGGAAGCTTGCAATCATGATAGAAGGCAGAGGGAGAGCTAGTGTGCCACATGATGAGAGGGAGCAAAAGAGAAGGGAGGAGGTGCCAGGCTCTTTTAAACAAGTAGCTCTCGCATGAACTAAAACTATGGAGAGGACACCAAGCCATTCATGAGGGATCTGCTCCCTAAGAGCCAAACACTCCCCACTAGACCTCGACTCCAGAATTGAGGATTACATTTCAACATGAGATTTGGAGAGGACAAATATCCAGGCCATATCATTCTACCCCTGATCCCCCAAATTTCATGCCCTTCTCACACTGTAAAATACCATCATCCCTTCCCACTAGTTCCCCAAAGTCTTAACTAATCCAGCATTAACTCAAAAGTCCAAACTCTCATCTGAGACTCATGGCAAGTTCCTTCTACCTATGAACGTGTAAAATCAAAAACAAGTTATTTATTTCCAAGATACAATGGTAGAACTGGCATTGGGTAAACAATACCATTAATGCAGGGAGGAATCAGCCAAAAGAATGAGGCAACAGGCACCACACAAGTCTCAAACCCAGCAGGGCAGACACTAAATCTTACAGCTCCAGCATGATCCCTGACTCCAGGCTCTTCATCCTAAGCACACTGGTGTGAGGGGTGGGCTCCCAAGGCCTTGGGCAGCCCTGGCCCTGTGGCTTTGTAGGGTGCAGCCTCTGTGACTGCTTTCATAGGTTGGAGTTGAGTGCCTGTGGCTTTTCCAGGCTTGAGGTGCAAGCTGCTGGTGGCTCTACCATTCTCCTGTCTGGAGGGTGGTAACCCCCTCCCACAGCTCCACTAGGCAGTGCCCCAGTGGGGACTCTGTGTGGCAGCTCCAACCCCACATTTTTCCCTAGACACTGACCTAGTAGAGACTCTGCAGGGGCTCCACCTCTGTAGCAGGTTATTGCCTGGGCACTGAAGCTTTCTCATACAGCCTCTGAAATCTAGGTGGAAGCTACCAAGCCTCCTTCACTCTTGCATTCTGCATGCTTGCAGACTTAGCAACATCTGGAAGTCACCAGGGCCTATGGTTTGTGCTCTCCAAAGTGGCAGCCCAAACTGTACCTGGGGCCCTTATGGCTGAGGCTAGAGCACTGCTAGTGTGGATCCAGGGAGCAGTGTCCTGAGGCTGCACAGGACAGTGGAGACCTGGGCCTGGCCCCCTAATCAATTCCTTCCTTCTAGGTCTCTGGGCCTGTGATGGGAAGGGCAGCCTGAAGATTTCTGAAATGCATTCAAGGCCTTTTTTTCTCATTGTCTTGAATATTAGCACTTGGCTCCCTTTTAGTCATGCAAATCTTTCTAGCAAGCGGTTGCTCTGAAGCTCACTTGAATTTCTCTCCTGAAAATGCTTTTTCCTTTTTTACCACAGGTGCAAGTTGTGAATTTTCCGAATTTTTAAGCTCTGCTTTTCTTTTAATTATAAGTTCCAACTTTAAGTCATTTATTTGCTCCCATATCTATTTATAGGTTGTCAGAAGCAGCCATGCCACATCTTGAATGCTTTGCTGCTTGGAGATTTCTTCTTCCAAATACTGTAAGTCATCACTCTTAAACTTCACCTTCCACAAAGGCCTCCAATATGGATGCAATGCAGCCAAGCTCTTTGCTAGTACATAACAAGGGTGGCCTCTACACTAGTTTCCAATAATGTCCTCATTTTTATCTGAGTCAGCCTGGCCTTCACTGTCCATATTTCTATCGGCATTTTGTTCACAACCCCTTAAGTCTCTAAGAAGTTGCAAATTTTCCCTTGTCTTCCTGTCTTTTTCTGAGCCTTCCAAAGTCTTCCAACCTGTGCCCATTACCAGTTTCAAAGCCACTTTCACGTCTTCGAGTATCTTTATAGCAATGCCCCACTTCTCAGTAACAATTTTCTGTGTCAGTCCATTTTTTATTACTATAAAGGAATGCCTACGGTTGGGTAATTTATAAAGAAAATAGGTGTATTTCGCTCACAGTTCTGCTGGCTGTACAAACATCACACCCACATCTACTCAGCTTCTGGTGAAACTTCGGGAAGCCTACAATCATAGTGGAAGGCAAACGGGGAGCCAGCATGTCACATGGCATGAGGGAGCAAGAGAGAGGGAAGGAGGTGCTAGGCTCTTTTAAACAACTAGCTCTCACGTGAACTAATAATATGAGGAGGGCACCAAACTATTCATGAAGGATCTGTTCCCATGACCCAAACACCTCCCACTAGACTCCCACCTCCAACACTGGGGGTCACATTTCTTTTTTTTTTTTTTTTTTTTTTTGAGACGGAGTCTCGCTCCGTCGCCCAGGCTGGAGTGCAGTGGCGCGATCTCGGCTCACTGCAAGCTCCGCCTCCCGGGTTCACGCCATTCTCCTGCCTCAGCCTCCCGAGTAGCTGGGACTACAGGCGCCCACAACCGCGCCCGGCTAATTTTTTGTATTTTTAGTAGAGACAGGGTTTCACCGTGGTCTCGATCTCCTGACCTTGTGATCCACCCGCCTCGGCCTCTCAAAGTGCTGGGATTACAGGCGTGAGCCACCGCGCCAGGCCTGGGGGTCACATTTCTATATGAGATTTGGAGGGGAGAAATATCCAAACTATATCATTTGTTTACACAACATTTCTGCATTTGTTTTGTGCACATCAATGGTTCCAAATCATGACCGATGGGTATTTTGAGAATATTTTTAAAACTATATACAATGTATGCTGAAGACAATCACAAGTAGTCATGGGATATATTTTAGAAGTCATGATTATAATGACTTTATAATCATTATAATCATGACTTCTAAAATATGTAATAACACAATAACAATTATTCAGTGACCATCTGCAATCTCCAAAAACATATGAAAAAATGCATGATATTATCAGAAGATTGAAGAAAATAATCGTTTATCCTCTGGGTGACAGAGAATTATCCATCCAGTATATCTCAAAAGAGAAGATGCCCAGATAAAATTTAATTTTTGTTATTAAAAAAAATGCTAAGGAAGAAAAAGAAGAACGAAATTAACCTTCTTGCAGCTGTGTCAACCAGAATAGCAGTATGGTGCATGAGAAGAGTATAAGCTTCACTACTGGTTTTATCTATGAGAACAAAATGGAATACATTTATTATTTGTTAACTGAAATCTCTGGGCAAGTGTTCCTTGAGACTCCACATTCTCATTAGGTAAAATATGTATTATAAAATCACTTTGTAGAGAGTAGTTAACAAACATTTGTTTCTCGCACATAACCATCCCCTACCCCATCCAATATTTATCACCAGTCAATAAATTGATAAATCATATGTCTATATACAAATGTGTATGTCATGTTTATACAAAGCTTGAAAAACATAGTCATCTGAAAGAATTCTTAATAATTAATTTCAGGCTGGGCGTGGTGGCTCACACCTTTAATCCCAGCACTTTGGGAGGCTGAGGCAGGTGGATCACTTGAGGGCAGGAGTTGGAGACCAGCCTAGACAACATGGTGAAACCCCATCTCTACTAAAAAAACAAAAATTAGCCAGGCGTGGTGGTCCGCACCTGTAATCCCAGCTACTCTGGAGGCTGAGGTAGGAGAATCACTTGAACCTGGGAGACAAAGGTTGCAGTGAGCTTAGATCACACCACTACACTCCAGCCTGAGCAACAGAGTGAGACTCCATCTCAAAACAAACAAACAAACAAAATAAAACAATACAAAAACAATTAATTTCAAAACCAATTATTTTTAAAGTTTTTATACATATGATAAGCATTAAGGTAAGCCATGACATTATATTTCGATACATTTGTTTGTGAAAATTTAAAATAGTGTGATCTTATTAATGTAAATGAATTTGAGCATTTGTTGGTTTAACAAAGCATTTAAAAATTGTTGCATTTCTTAATAAAATTGCTAATGAACTTTCTCTCTGCATTATCAGAATTTGTTTCTGACTCTTAGAAGATAAAATAGGAACTAAAATGTGAAATGGGATAGCCAAACTGGTTACTTTTTTCCCATTCTTTGTGATTTTGTTTTGAAATTTGACTGTAGTATATGATTGTTATTTTAAATCATATTGTACGAATTTAAAACTTAGATTTAAATAAGAGCCGGTAGTTCACTGCACTTATTCTTTCTTTTTTTTTTTTTTTTTGACACGGAGTCTCACTCTGTCACCCAGGCTGGAGTGCAGTGACGCAATCTCGGCTCACTGCAACCTGTGCCTCTTGGGTTCAAGCAATTCTCCTGCCTCAGCCTCCTGAGTAGCTGGGATTACAGGTGTCCACCACCAGGCCCAGATAATTTTTTTACATTTTTAGTAGAGATGGGGTTTCACCATGTTGGCCAGGCTGGTTTTGAACTCCCCAGCTCAGGCAATCCACCGACCTTGGCTTCCCAAAGTACTGGGGTTACAGGCGTGAGTCACCGCTCCTGGCCAAGTTCACTGCACTTTTAAAGCTGAAGGTGTAACCATGGGATAAGTATTTTTCCTAGTGTCATTGATGTTGGTTTTTGTCATATGACTTGATTTGGCTAACGGAATGCAGGCAATAGTAACATTGTGGCTATTCTGAGCTTAGGTCTTAAGAAGCAGCTCTTGTTGGCTGGGTGCAGTGGCTCACACCCGTAATCCCAGCACTTTGGGAGGCCGAGGCGGGCGGATCACCTGAGGTCAGGAGTTCGAGACTAGCCTGGCCAACATGGGGAAACTCTGTCTCTACTAAAATACAACAAAATTAGTCAGGCGTGGTGGCGGGTGCCTATAATCCCAGCTACTCGAGAGGCTGAGGCAGGAGAATCACTTGAACCCAGGAGGCGGAGGTTGCAGTGAGCTGAGCTCGTACCATCGCACTCCAGCCTGGGTGACAGAGCGAGACTTCATCTCAAAATAAATAAATAAATAAATAAAAATAATTTTTTTTTTTTTAAAAAAGGAAGCAGCTCTTGTTTTCACCTTCCCCGCTGGGAGCTTCCCACCTCTAACATGAGAACACTGCCTAGGTAGCCACCAGGTAGAATACTCCCAAGCTGGGCCCCAGAATGCGGAACAAACCTAAACTCAACCCCCAAGTCTGGGGCAGAGCCACATCAGCTGGATGACAGACGTGTGGATGACAAATAATGTTTATTGATTTATGCCAATAAACTTTTTGTGGTTGTTTCTTATGCAACAACAGTTGATTAATATAAAAGTATTACTTAAAACTTTCTTCCCTGGAATACATCTCTTATTTTATAATATAATGCAACTACTGAGTAAAATTAATTTAAAATAATTTTCAGCAACTTGTATGAGATAAATATACTCTGTTAGGCATATAATAATGTTAGATGCTTAAATAAGAGAAAATAAAACTATAAATTACTTTCTCTAATATAACACTACCAAAGAAAATCATCCTGATGTAACTTAATGAAGACAAAAGCAATGGTACTTCTTTTATTTCTCCTTTTTATTTTTTCTTCTTCCATGTACCAGTCTGTCTGAAATAATGGTACTTCTTGATTGAGAAAACAATGCAATCACACCATTAGTTGGCTGCCAGAAGAATAAATGCAGATATTGTGTTATTTTCCCATTATGAAATCTGAAGAGGTGGTCTAGTCATGCTGAGACAATAGGAATTGCATGGTTCTGCCTGAAACTAAATCAGCAACCCTCCAAGATATTGTCAAGATCTGTCATCATGCATAGAAATGAGGAAAACAGAGAATCTTTTTTTTTCCATTTACCAACTACTCTGAACTGCAGTATAAAATAATGTACGTGGCTATTCATATGGTGTACATACTTAACTTTATGTGATATGGAACGGGATGTGCTATTTGGCTGTCAAGATATGTGCTCACACTTGCCTCTGGCATGCCAGCATCACTCAGGTTTAATTCAGAGTTCTTATGCCACGACCACTCTCTTGAATAATCATAAGACTTGGACATAAGTGCATACAACACAAAGACCAAGTGTGCTGTTTTGCAGAGTGTAGTGGAATCTGTGAGGCTTGGGATCTTGCGAAAACGGCAGCCCTGATAAGCAAAGAGCTCCTATGCACATCTGTAAATGGATGGTTGCATTTGCCTGAGTGGAGAGGGAGGTTGAGATTGCTACGCGTGGAGTGGCTATTATTCAAAACCAACAACATTAAAATGTTTAGGAAATGGCTGTTACCAGTACAAAGGAGAAATAGGAAGTTACTTACCTGAATGAATGAACAGTCAACAAAAGAATGAAACCCATTAGAAGTTTCAGGGAGATTCTGCACTATTAGAACTTCAATGTGAAATATTTGAAAAGCAAAGACAGCAGAGTTAAAACATACCTCGGTAGGGCTTATGTAGCCCATCAGAAGTCCTAGTCAACAGGCTCAGTGATTCATGAATTATACAAGATCAGCATCTGAGCAGATGCCATCTGACGTTTCACTGGGCTTGGTGGTTCCTGGGTGGCCTCACAGCTTCTAGCTTTGCCTCTAAAATCATCTCCAAACATCATTAGTGCCCCTCCTTCTAGAGAGGTGAGCTGGAGAAGATCATTTTCTCAGTTCCTACTCTGGTGAAGCGGTCAGGTACCAACTCGGATTGGTCCCTTCCTATGTATTTGACACATGCAGGCTCTGATGTACACACCCATCCTCTAAAAAAAGGAGGCAGCAGGCTGTAGTCACTCAATCACCAGTGCGAGAGACTGTGACTAACCAGTCCTGCAAACTTAAACTGGGGGCTTTAGCTTCTCTGAGTCTCAGTTTCCTCACCTATAATTGAGGTGAAATTTAGACTTAACGAACATGTGGAGACTACTAACCTTATTTCCAGTAGTAAATTTTGGAAATCGAATCATGGCTACAGATCATGGATTATGGAGCAGCTCCAACTTGTTGCAGCTAGATTTAATTTCCTCTACTCTGCACACAGAATAACACTTAATTTTCACCCCTTAGGGAATAACTGAATAATATTACTGATATGGGGGAAAAAACTGACCAAAGGGGAATAGTTAGCACAAGGTAGGAAACATCAAATTGTCATCCCATGCAGGTAGCTTTTTGTATACACACATGGTGAGTATACGCACAATATGTGTGTCTATCTCAACACTCACACACTCACATTCCCTAGGTTAATGCAGACATCTACCTGGTAAAGCATATTTATTTGAATGTGTATATAAACTGGCCTGATACTTTTCTTTTAGACTAAAACATGATGTACCCAGAGGTACGTCATTTAAAATATGAGTCAAGTTTAAAACGACAAAGAGCCTGATTCTCCCCAGTCGGTCATGCTAAATTCCATGCTAGGCAGGCTTCTTTTATTACATGTGCTATCTGCATGTGGTTGCAATTCAGTATTTATATTTGTTTTCATTCTGTGTCCCTCACAGAGGGTGGTAGAAAGGTTTAGGAAAAGAAGCAGGAAGCAAAATTGTAATTGAATTCTAGGAGAGGGAGTTGAAGCAGTTCCTGTTTCTCCTTAATTTTTTTTCTTGACAGCATCATATATGATGACATTGCAATCTGCAGTTCCCAGAGTCGGCAGCTTCTTGCTTTGCGGGCCTTGTCCTTCCTTTACTCCAGCATATCATGGTTCACGGCCCCGTGAGCTGGGAGCCACCACCATCATGCCTTACTCATCTCTTTTTTGACTGAATGAAACGAATGAATGAATGAGTGAAGCAGATAAAGCTGCATGAGTTATGCTGCTTCGAATCCCTTTAGAAATGAACTATAGTATGAAGGAAATATATAGCACCAGGTCTAGCTGAGCAATCTGCCCTCATATTGTGCTCAAATCCCATCTGCAGACAGAGCAGCGCTGGCAACAATGAAGGTTTTCCTCTTGATGGTGTCCCAGGGGAGCTTTGGACACCAGTGCAGGAGGCAAGAACTGCAAGGGCCAAGGCAGGGACCATCACCTGCTTCAAAACTCTGCAGGCCTCCTTGGTCCCAAGTTCTATTCTGATTGCCAAGTACAGACATCACTAGAATCAAAGCTCTGTGAGGTCAAGAACTTGATCTGCTTTGTTCACTGTTGTGTGCCTAGTGCTTGGAACTATGTCTGACCTATAGTATTCACTCAGTAAATATGTGATCAATAGATTAATTAGTTAAAAGAAAAACACAATTAATTAAGTTGAGCATTAAGTTTTTATTAACATTTCAGCTCAGTTTGGGAGCACAGCAAAACCTTCACCTTCTACTCCAAGGATTTTTTTTTTTTTTTACAGGTATCATGATGAGTACTTCATTTTCACAATTACAGAACCTTCCTTCTAGTCCTCTTGGGAACTGGAGGCGGTTTGGAAGCAGAGTTGCCAGATAAAATACAGGATGTCTGGGTAAATTTGAATTCCAGCTAAACAACAAATAATAATTTTTACATAAGTACATCCCAGTCAGTGCATGGGATCTACTTATACTTAAAAAAAAAGAATCATTGCTCAACTAAAATTTAAATTTAACTGGGCATATTGCATTTTTGTTAAATTCAGCCATCCTATTTCTCAACACCTAGAAATGCAGCTATTTACTCCAGCCTCTTTCTCCTGAGGCTGTTTACCTATTTTCAGGATCTAAGAGAACATGCATACTCCCTCTCTCTCATGCACGAGGCCAAATTCTTTTCCACTAGAAACACTCCCCCATTTTTCATCAGCAAATATAAATATAAGGTATGTTAGCAAGTGACCACTAGGACCCAGGGCAAGCCCGAGGCTGCAGTATTTGCCCTTGCTCTGCCTTCAGAGCAACAAGCTGCCTGGTCTCCTCTATCTCTCAGCTTTTCTGGAGAGGTGGCAGGCACCAGTCCATCGTGTCCCCCCACCTGCAGAGGTGCATATCAAGCTCCCCAAAGAGTCCCGTTGAAGCCCCTCTCACTGGGCTTAGAAAGAGAGAGACAGGCCACTTTCTATCATCCTCCGGGTCTCATAACTCTCTCTGAGACCCGAAATTCATTTGGAGGCTTCCGGGGAAATTTATAATTTAATATCGTAGTACACTTTATCATTAGACATCTTTGCTTTACCTGCAAAGCCCCTTCCCCTTCTCTTTTGACCCAACACAAATTTTAACATAAATGAATCCTTAATGAGAACAAATAGTCAGGAAGAAGCATCCCTGGCTAAAAGCCATGGAGAAGGCCTTAGTTTTAATCCCTCAGAAGCAGACTTGGAGACAAGGACTCACGTGCTAGTGGTCTATTAGGAGACAGATCCCAGGAAATATCAGCAGGGGAGTGGGGAAGTGAGACAGGGAAAGGAGAGCAGTTAAAACAGGGTGCATTATCAAGCTGGGGGGACAGAGCAGGGCAAGCACTTCAGGGGTGAGAAGGAAGCTCAGGTAGGTATCCACCGACTCCTAATTGTCACTGAGTGATGCCACCAAGGGCATGAACACTCCAGCATTTCTGTTTTGCTCGTGTTGGTGAAAGGTTCCTGCTCCTGACAAAAGCCCTCAGGCAGAATCACAGCTGTTCTAGGAGGCAGCGTTTACAGGTGAGTGCGAGGGAGTGGGCAGGGCAAGACAGCTCCTGCACACTGGGAAATGAGGGTTGTCTTCAAAGTTGATCACAGTGGTCCAGAGAAGGAAATAATCCAGATATCTGAACGTACGCTATCACAAGCATCAGGGCCTTTTGAAACACATGCTGTAAAATCATTCTGTCTCCCTCTCTTCAGCCATTTCATACCATTTTGACTTTTATCGAATTAATTTCTCTGAGCTTTCACCCATACAGGGTGCCTGCTACTCAGTTTTACCAGCAACACCCCCACACAAGTTAAAAATCACAGCATTGTAATGAGACCAAACTTCCTGAGCCAGCTTCATTGTGCATGAGCTTTTCTCTCAGATGGGATTGTTATTCTCAAGAAGTTCCTATTACTCATGGGTATACTGCTAGTGTATATTTGGCTGTTATGTCCAAATGCAGTCACACCAACTTCTCAAGTTTACCTTTAGCAAGGGCATAGTCTGTTGCATAATGCAGAGCTAGACACTTTGATGGCAGCTTTGTTCTAAATGAGAACTTTGATGTCCAGAGAAACTGGACTTCAGTAATCCTTGTTTATGTTAAACGGATTCGTTTATGTTAAAATTTGTATTGGGTAAAAAGAGAAGGGGAAGGGGCTTTGCAGGTAAAGCAAAGATGTCTAATGATAAAGTGTACTACAATATTAAATTATAAAGCCATGGGAGGAGGGATTTGTTACAGTTAGCAGAGCTTATAGAGTTGTGAGAAAAGCTGGGGAAATGAAGGAGCTGGGGGAAAGTTGGAAGATGGGGGAAGTCACCATCCAGTCAATCTGAGAAGCCAAGGGTGCCTAGCCATGCAAGAGAAGCATGAAGAGAAGCTTCATAGAGAGGGAAGTGCATGCCTGGGGCTGTAGCCTCTGTGGGTCAGCAGTCAAGCCTGTAGTGCTGGGCCTTGGGCCATGCTAGGTCAACGTGGCAAGCAGGGAGAAAGAAGAGCAAGACGCAGGGTGGAGGAAAGATCAAGCCAGAACTTGCCAGCATCTCTGTGACTGTCATCACATCGAACTGTGACAACCTTCAGAGAGGAATGGTTGCTGCTTCACTTCTACCTTCAAAACTCTTCTTTTAGCCAACCCAACCAGAGTTACACAGGGCAGGGGATTCTTGGAAATAGAATTCCAACTTAATCAAGTTGAAACACTATATACAGTTTCTTTACAATGATTTAAGGACAGCAGTGCTAGCAATCTCCTTCCCAAGGGTGTGACATGAATGCTATCAAATGGCATTTTGGATATGTAGGTATTAGCCTTTTCCTTCACATATTTGTACCAGAATATTTTGCACTGTTGTTGGGGGGAGATGGCAGCGGTCATATTTATATTTGCCTCTAATCTGTAACAGATAGGAAGATATTTTACTATTTCTAATGTCATCTTCTTTTTCTGACTTCTAGTAGTATACAGCAAGCTTTAGGGAGTCTTTATTTCAATTTATTGGAAGGAAATTACTTAGCTACATCCATTTACCTCCTTGGCTACATGAAATTGGCTAGCTAAGAAAGTGATGTTAGAGGCAAGGGGCTTTAAAACTTTCTCTTAAAAAATTCTGTTCTCTGTTGCAAATGTTTTGTATGAATTTGAGAAGTCACATGAAATTCCTATATGTTGGGTAAAAATACCCAGCTTTCCATCTTGAGGAATAATGAGTCAAACTGATTGGAATGGATTTGGCTCAGAACAGACCTGATGAAACTGAAAAGAAGGGATAAACTAATCCTTTCTCTGGCACAGCTGTCTCTTTAACAGTACTGAAAGAAACAAAATTCTACTACCCCCATAAAGAAAACAATAGTTTGTTCTAATAATCCCTCTTATTAAATATTCACAACCCATCTTGAAAGACATCAGTTGTTGAGATCCACTTAATCATAATGTACATCCAGTTTCCTCCCCTCCCCTCCCCTCTCTTCTCCTCTCCCCTCCCCTTCCCTCTCTTCTCCTCTCCCTTTCTCAACCAAGTCTTGCTCTGTCTCCCAGGCTGGAGTGCAGTGGTGCAATCTTGACTCACTGCAGCGTTTATGTCTCAGGTTCAAGCTATTCTCATGTTTCAGCCTCCTGAGTAGCTGGGATTACAGGCACGCACCACCATACCCAGCTAATTTGTGTATTTTTAGCAGAGATGTGGTTTCACCATGTTGGCCAGACTGACCTCAGGTGATCCGCCTGCCTCAGCCTCCCAAAGTGCTGGGATTACAAGTGTGAGCCACTGCTCCTGGCCCAGGATTCTTTTCATTGTGTGTGTAATTCTAGTACTGTACAGATATAGCAGTGATGAATTAGCGACATTGGAATTTAAATTTGGTGAAATTCTTGAAATAATTTTACATAATAAAACCATAGATAACACTATGAGTCAGTCATCAAAAGTTCATAAGCACCCACTGTCTGCCAGTTGTTTCACAAGATACCGACTGTGATGTGGAAAGGGTCACTTCCTTCCAACCATAGCTTCTTACAAGTTAATGCTCTAGTTGACTTAAAACACTCTCTCACATGTAGGTACTGATATAATTTTTTTAATGTACTAAATGTTTAACATTTGAGTTACATTTTTGGACAGATGGTTACATTTTTAAAAAGAGGGAGAAGTTTATAAGATATTCAGTTGCTCTACAAAGCTCTTTTGAGATGTTATATTTGTGAAAAGGTGCTTGACATGGAAAAATAATACTCTAGTAGTAGAGCATAGCATAGTTAAATATCCAGATTTGGTTGGCCCAAGAAAGCAGATATCCCTGAAAAATGTCTTCTACCCACAGTTGCCAGATTTAGCAAATAGAAATACAGGATGCCCAGTTAAATTTGAATTTCAGTTACAAAACAAATCATTTTTTTTAGGATAAGTATATTCCATACATTATTTGGGATGTACTTATGCTAAGACCATATCATTTACCTCATATTCAAATTTGATTGAGAGTGCTGTATTTTATCTGGCAACCCTACTGAGAAGAAAATAAGTGACAAGATAGGACACAACCACCCAGGTCAAAAGAATTGCAAGGGACAGATCACTAGGCATTGGGGTTGCTGGGGTGGGGGGATGGTCTATGAAGAAACAATAAGAGCATGAAGCCAGCTGTGAAATAAGAACTTTTCTGCATCCGTCCCCCTTTAACCTTTTTTTGACTCCCCCTAGTAAAATCACAAACTTCAGTTTTCAAGCTAATAGAGGAGAAGACATGGTAGGTATAAAAGAAAGTAGAAAGACTATGCCCTTCCCCCACCTCCAGCAGCCGGTCCATAGCAGGCCGCAGACAAGGTGAAAGAAAGAACAAGTGAACTTTAAATCAAATTCAGAATTCCGACACACGTCAGTTGATATTATAAATTCTAAATTGAGATCATGATTGTCTGCCAAGCGACAGGGTATTTTACTATCTAGGAATCAACAGAAAAGTCATAGACAAATCAAGTTTTCATTTAGGGGCAGGGAAATGAGAGACAAAAAAAAAAAGAACATTCTGATTCCAATCTTGTCTTTTCTGTCCCATGAATCCCCTGAGTCAGGTTCCACAGATGAAAGACTACAGGGGAAGGGAAGAAATTGATACAATGGATCTGGAATGGCAGTTAATGGGACACACAAATGTTCACACCCAGACACCTGCTTTCTAAGCAAACCTGTCTCCACTGTGGGATGTCATGGCCTAGCTGAGCTCACTTATGTCCCAACATATAATATACATAAACATATATAATGCAATATGGTTAGTGTCATGGTTGCAAGGTGGGATGGGAAAGGATTTGTAGTTATATGCAGGAGAATCCTTCTGAGTAGAAGGACATATATGGCCTCTGAGAAGTTGGCCAACCCTTGAGATGCAGCTTGGCCTGCTCATTTGCCCAGAACAAGCCACATAAACCAGAATAATCTGATCTCTGAATTATTCTAATGACCACAAGGAGGACGGCATCCCAACTAGTGATGGGCTTTAGAACTTTTTAATAACCAAGGAGAAATGTTTACTTTACACTTGCTTTTTCTGAAAATATCCTCTAACACAGAAAACACTTAAGGAAGACAGTCCTGGAATAAAATGGAGGGAATTAGATTGACATACTACATGCACATATATCCTATTATGCAAAGAAAAGTTACTTTAATAAAATTGGGATGGTATTATTTTAAAGCACGGATATGTAATTTATAATCATTATTGATATCATATAAAGCTAGCACATGCACTTAAAAAAAATATATGGTAGGGCATAAAATGAAACACACAAGTCTCTGACTCATATATCCCATCCTCAATTCCATTTAATTCTCCAGAGACAATCATCTTAAATAGCTTCTGTTTCGGGTTGGTCAGGTAACCACATAACTCTCTGTGATGAACTTAGGCTTCTAGGTTTTTAAATTTATTTTGGTTTCTACTAAAAAGTTACAACTTATTTTTACTATTCTCATCTCCATTCCTATATCTTTCTTCTGTTTTTTAAAGTTATATGATTAGTTCTCTTATTTGTTGCTGTCAATCATATACTTAGAAGTCTCTTTGCTGTTACATCAGTTACCCATGGTATTTGACTCTCCACAAGTTATTTTAGTTTTACCATTTCTTTTTCATTTAAAATATGTAAATTTTGTCCTATAACCATGATTTAGCCTTCCTTACATTATCCCGTGATTGATTCCAAACATTTTTTTTTAAAAAAACCAGCTAAATTTACACAATTGGGACCATGTTAAAGTTATTTACTGTTGAACAAAGTAGTGTGAGTGGAAGGGGAAAGACACATGCCATCTTTTCAACAGCATCACCTACCAGCTGTGTACGTCACTGCTGTCTACATACTACTGGCCAGAATCTAGTCACATGACCATGGTCAGCTGCAAGGGAGGGTGGAAAATGAAACATTTAGTCAAAAAAAGTCATCAGCCTAGTTCACAGGAGTCTCACCGGGAGCTCTGAGTACTTAGGGCAAGGCACATAAACTGGCAGATTTCACTTCACCCTGAATGATGACAAAGCTGTCAGACTGAGGTTTCCCACCAATGCCAGGATGAGGAGAAGTTATCTCTGGGTTCCTGGCATCCACTTTAGAAACGCTTAGCTCCCTCAGCTCCTCTAATTTCTTGAGAGAAGAGTGCTCTTCTCTCAAGTGTTTGACCTGGCCGTAAATGTCAGACTTCCAGTGAGTCTGCATACAGAGGAGGGGGTGGGGCGCTGTCTTGCAGCTGTCAAGCAGACCTTAACGATGGTGCTTTTGGCCAGGCTCGGTGGCTCATGCCTGTAATCCCAGCACTTTGGGAGGCTGAGGCGGGTGGATCATTTGAGGTAGGAGTTCAAAACCAGCCTGGCCAACATGGTGAAACCCTGTCTCTACTAAAAATACAGAAATTAGCTGGGCATGGTGGCGGGCGCCTGTAATCCCAGCTACATGGGAGGCTGAGGCAGGAGAATCTCTTGAATTAGGGAGGCGGAGGTTGCAGTGAGCCAAGATGGTGCCACTGCACTCTAGCCTGGGTGACAGAGTGAGATTCCATCAAAAAAAAAAAAAAAAAAAAAAAAAAAAAGATGTTGCTTTCTGTCCCTCCACCCAATCCGGCTTCCTGAAGCTGGAAATTCTGACAGTACTCCTTGCATTTAGCCTCCTCCTAAATATACTCTGGGCTAAACCTTGTTCCACTTAATATTATCCATTACGGTATTCCATCCATGCTCCTTAATCAAAAATTGAATTCATAACTCTGGTCTGATGATCCTCCCTTCCCATCCAAGCCTCCCAATTTAACTTCCTGTCATGCATTTGTTTTCCACTATAATTCTTCACTGTCATTTCAATGCATTTTAAGAAAGATGGGGAGCAAATACATCTGTTCAGTCTTCTTGTAAACCATTAGGCCACTTCTGAACCAGAGACAATAATCTCATTCAACCTTCATGTTTTAGATGAGAAAACCAAGACCCAGAGATTGATGGGTGACCCGAAACACAGCCAGCCAGTTAGGTCCCGAATTGGAATTAAAAACCAGGAATCCTCATTCCTGATGCTTTGTTTGTATTATATTACCATGCCCTTAAAATTTACATTAGATATCTTATTCAAAATTTGTGGGTATAGGCCAGGTGTGGTGGCTCACGCCTGTAATCCCAGCACTTTGGGAGGCCGAGGTGGGCGGATCAAGACCAGCCTGGCCAACCCTGGCTGGCGAAACCCTGTCTCTACTAAAAATATAAAAATTAGCTGGGTGTGGTGGCAGGCGCCTGTAATCCCAGCTACTTGGGAGGCTGAGGCAGGAGAATCACTTGAACCCAGGAAGAAGAGGTTGCAGGGAGCCGAGATTGCGCCATTGCACTATAGCCTGGGCAACAGGAGTGAAACTCCATCTCAAAAAAACAAAAAAGCCAGGTGTGGTGGCATACACCTGTAATCTCAGCTACTTGGGAGGCTGAGACAGGTGAATCACTTGAACCTGGAGGTGGAGGTTACAGTGAGTAGAGAATGCACCATTGCACTCCAGCCTGGGTGACAGAGGGAGACTCCACCCCCCCCTCAAAAAAAAAAAAAAGTTGTAGGTCTAGGTAGGCTAAGGAAGTAAATGTGATCTAATCTCCCTCTGTAATGTGGTGAATGACATTTTGTACTATAGTGGAGTGCTATGCTACTGAGCACCTAATACAGGCATACCTCAGCAATATTAACATGTTCAATTCCAGACTACCACAATAAAATGAGTCACACAAATTTTTTTATTCCCTAGTATATATCAAAGTTATATATATAGTATACTGTAGCTTATTAAGGGCGCAATAGCATTATATCTAAAAAATAATGTACCTACCTTAATTTTAAAAAATACTTTATTACTAAAAAATAATAACAATCATCTGAGCCTTCAGTGAGCTGTAATTTTTTTGATAGTGGAGAGTCTTGCCTCTATGGTGATGGCTGCTGACTGATCAGAGTGGTAGTTGCTGAGGTTGGGGCGGCTATGGCGATTTCTTAAAATTGGACAACAAAGAAGTTGGCCACATTCATTGACTCTTTCACAAAAAATTTCTCTGTAGCATGCAATGCTATTTAATAGCATTTTTCCCACAGTAGAATTTATTTTAAAATTAGGATCAATCCTTTCAAACCCTGCCACTGCTTTTATCAATTAAATTTATGGAATATTCTAAATCCTTTGTTGTTATTTCAACAATGTTCACAGCATCTTCATCAGTAGCAGATTCCATCTAAATAAACCAGTTTCTTTGCTCATCCATAAGAAACAATTTCCTCATCCATTCAAGTTTCATCACCAGAGTGCACCAATTCAGTCACATTTTTAGGCTTCAGTTCTAATTCTAGTTCTCTTGCTATTTCCACCACATTTGCAGTTACTTTCTCCACTGAACTCTTAAACTCCCCAAAGTCATCCATAAGAGTTGAAATCAATTTCTTCCAAGCTCCTGTTCATGTTGATATTTTGACCTCCTCCCTTAAACCACAAATGTTTTTAATAGCATCTAGAATGGTGAATCCTTTCCAGAAGGTTTTCAATGTACTTTGCCCAGATTTGTCAGAGAAATCACTATCTATGGCAGCTATAGCCTTACAAAATGTATTCCTTAAATAATAAGACTTGAAAGTCATACTTACTCCTTGATCCATAGGCTGCAGAAGGAACGCTGTATTAGCAGGCACAAACAATGCCAATCTCTTTGTCCATCTCCAGTACAGCTCTTGGGTTACCAGATGCATTGTTAATGAGTGGTAATATTTTGAAAAGAATTTTTTTTTTTTTTTTTCTCAGCAGTAGGTCTTAACAGTGGGCTTAAAATATTCAGTTAACCACGCTGTAAACAGATGTGCTGTCATCCAGGCTTTGTTGTTCCTTTTCTAGAGCTCAGGAAGAGTAGATTTAGCATAATTCTTAAGGACGCTAGGAACTCCAAAATGGTCAATGATCACTGGCTGCAACTTAAAGTAACCCACTGCATTAGTCCCTAACAAGAGACTCAGCCTGCCCTTCGAAGCTTTGAGGCCAAGTTAGGACTTCTCTTTTCCAGCAATGAACATCCTAAGTGGCATCTTCTTCCAATATAACGCTGTTTCATCTATGTTGAAAATTTGTTGTTTGGTGTAGCCACCTTCATCAGTAAATTTAACTAGATCTGGAAAACTGGCTACAGCAGCTTCTACATCAGCACTTGCTGCTTTACCTGTGCTTTTATGTTACAGAGATGGCTTATTTCATTAAATCTCAGGAACTGACCTCTGCTAGCTTCATATTTTTCTTCTGCAGCTTCCTCAAACTTCATAGAACTGAAGAGAGTGAGGGTGTTGCTCTGGATTAGGCTTTGGTTTAAGGAAATGTGTCTGGTTTTATCTTCTGTCCAGACCACTACAACTTTCTCCGTATCTGCCATAAAGCTGTTTCACTTTCTTACCATTCTTATGTTCACTGGAGTAGCACTTTTAACTTCCTTCAAGAATTTTTCCTTTGCATTTACAACTTGGCTATTTGGCACAAGAGGCCTAGCATTTGGCCTGTCTCAGCTTTCAACATGCCTTCCTCACTATGCTGAATGATTTCTAGCTTTTCATTTAACATAAACCTGCAATTCTTTCTCTCACTTAACACTTAAAGGCCATTGTAGGGTTACTAACTGACTCAGTTTCAATATTGTAATATCTCAGGGAATAAGGAGGCTCCAGGAGAGGGAGACAAACAGGGAAATGACAGGTCAGTGGGGCAGTCGGAGCACACACATTGATCAATTAAGTTTGTGACCTTTTATGAGCACAGTTTGTGACACCCCAAAACAATGACAATAGTAATGTCAAAGATCACTGACCACAGATCACTATAAAAGATATAAGAATAATGAAAAAGTCTGAGATATTGAGAGAATGATCAAAATGTGATAGAGGAACACAAAGTGAGCATATGCTCTTTAAAAAGTGGTGCCAATAGGCTTGCTCGATGCAGGGTTGCCACAAACCTTCAATTTGTAAAAAGACACAATATCTGCAAAGCACAATAAAGCAAAACACAATAAAACAAGCAATGCCTATAAATGCTACCCATCACACTAGGCACAGAGAACACACAGATAGATGGCTAATTCCCTGGAACCTCAAGGAGCACACAGTTTGAGGACCACGACAAACATAAATATCTAGCCTTAATATAGGGTTGTAAATTGCAAGACAAATGAATGCAGCCAGCACAAAATGAGCACAGAGAAGGAACTCAGTTACATGATTTACGAAAATTCCTTGAAGATTATAAAAAGATGGTATAGGCTGGGCACGGTGGGTCATGCCTGTAATCCCAGCACTTTGGGAAGCCGAAGCAGGCGGATGACAAGGTCAAGAGATCAAGACCATCCTGGCCAAAATGGTGAAACTCCATTTCTACTAAAAATACAAAAAATTAGCTGTGCATGGTGGTGCACACCTGTAGTCCCAGCTACTCAGGAGACTGAGGCAGGAGAATGGCTTGAACCTGGGAGGCGGAGGTTGCAGTGAGCTGAGATTGTGCCACTGCACTCCAGCCTGGCGGGGACAGAGTGAGACTCCTTCTGAAAAAAAAAAAAAAAAAAAAAAAAAAAAGATGGTATAATGGCTTATAATGGCTAGTTGGATGTGTCAATTTGGCAAGACTTTAGTACTCCGTTATTCAATTAAACACTAATAAAGATGTAGCTGTGAAGCTATTTTAAACAGTTAACTTGAAGTAGAGGAGATTATTCTTGATGATCTGAGTGGGCCTCATCTACTCAGCTGAAAGGCTTTAAGAGCAAAACTGAGGTTTTCCTGAAGAAGAGGAAACTTCATGTGTAGACTGCAGCTTCAGTCACTGCCAGGGTGTTTCCCACTGCCCCACCTGCCCTTTGCAGTTTAAGCTTGCCAGTCCTCACTTCTATGGATTTTGGATCTGTCAGCTGCTATAATCACATTTTACACACACACACACACACACACACACACACACACACACACACACCCTACTGATTTCTGGTTCTGTAGAACTATTCTGTGAACCCTAACTGATAAAGTTGGGGAAAATTGTAGTCAAGTAAAGGAAAAATGGATATCAAAAAAATGTTCTAAAAATGCCTCTGTTCATTTGGATATAACTAATGTAGACAGCCATTTGCGGTCACAAACTAATTTTTCCCCAACTAAACAGATTAAATCTAATACATTAGTTAAATCAGACAGAAAAGTGGGTTCTCTTGGCAGGTTTTTAAAAAGGGATTTCAGTTATTATTAGACTCCAGAAAATTACCAAGTTTGGAAAGGAGATATTCAGACTTATTTAAAAAAAAATGAAGAATTTTCTCAGCATGTACAACCAAATGGAACAAACCTCTTTGTTCAACCATAATTTTACATTTTATAATGAAATTCTTCCATAAAAGAATAACTTCCAATTTTGACCACCCTTTGAGTCAACCAAGAGTCATCTTTATTCTAATTTACAAATAAGTATAAATAATTATGCATTCAACCTTATATCAGGGATGAATTTATTTTTTTTCTTCACATACCTTCCCTTCTTTGAGGTATATGACGAGTTTTATTAATTAAAGTTACCTAAGCTTAAAAACACTCTCTAGAGCAAGCATTTCACTACTTAAATAAAAAAAAAAAAAAAAAAAAAAGTATACAGCCTGCATCTAACGTGTCCTTTAGGCCATTTAACAAGAGATCTAGCGTGAACCCGGGAGGCAGAGCTTGCAGTGAGCCGAGATTGCGCCACTGCACTCCAGTCTGGGCAACAGAGTAAGACTCTGTCTCAAAAAAACAAAAAACAAAAAACAAAGAGACCTAAATAGAAAGTGTAAAAAGACAACAACAATGTTAAATGTCCAATGTAAATAGACAAAAATGTTAAAATTCTGTTACTTTTTACATATGAGTATTGAGTATTTCTATTTTTAATTGAATTTATCAAAATGCATATTGTACAACTAATCAATTATGAAAAAAGTATGGAGATAAATTATGTGCTTTTCAAAACTCTTTAATAAAATATTTGCTTTTAAACCAATGTGATATGCTGTATTGAGTACCTTTTAGTCAGTACCATATGAAAGTCAAATTACAACCATATTAACATGCATAATTTCACTTTGATTTCTGATATGGAAAAAGGTGGTAAATGGCAAGTCAAAGAGAATCATCAAAAGCTCCTTTTGTATGATTGCTAAGTGCTTTAGAGCACAAGACAGAGTGGAAATAAAATTACATTAAAATATTGTTTCTTAAGGATTTCTGCTAACTGAAGCTGGTGGTATAGGTTTATGAAAACATACTTAGAGGCAGGAAGCTTTCTATGGTATGAAACACAGGTAGATTATGAAGACAAGACCAAAATATGCAGCTATATTCTTTTTTTTTTTTTTTTTTTTTTTTTGTGAGACCGAGTCTTGTTCTGTCATCCCGGCTGGAGTACAGTGGCACAATCTCGTCTTACTGCAGCCTCCACCTCCTGGGTTCGAGCGATTCTCCTGCCTCTGCCTCCTGAGCAGCTGGGGTTACAGGCGCCTGCCAGCATGCCCAGCTAATTTTTGTATTTTTAGTAGAGATAGGGTTTCACCATGTTGGCCAGGCTGGTCTCAAACTCCTAACCTCAGGTGATCTGCCTGCCTTGGCCTCCCAAAGTGCTGGGATTACAGGCATGAGCCAATGCTCCCGGTCATGTAGCTATATTCTTTAAGACATGTTCAAACTCTGTGCCTGTATTATATTTTTTATCTCAAAGGGTAGCACACTATCCCTTGACTACATCTGGTTGCCCCAAATAAAAAAAGTAATTTGGCTTATGCATTAAAAATAAAGTTTCTGAGTTAGTTTCTCACTTTAAATAATCAAAACCATACATATATTGATATTATTTACTTCTCTTGAAAAATCATGTTTGCCCATGACGAGATAGAATTGTTATTGAAAACAGTGGACTTCAGCTGAATAGCAGTTGCCTGTAGAAAGACATGTTTTCCTGGTGGCAACAAGTCTCTCTCCTCTTTTTTCTCTTCCTCTCCCTCCCTCTTCTTTTTCTTCTTATCCCTCCTTTTTTCCCTCCCTACCCTTCTCTCTCCTTGCAATGCTTTTCCTTAGCCCACATCTCTGATTTTACTCATTTATCTCCCTGGTCTCTATAGGCATTACTGTTTATCATTCCACATCATAAATATTACTATCATCCTGTTTTTACTTCCCATCACAAAGATGGTGGCATGTATTATATCAGTTCCTGTAACATTCTTTCTTTTGGACATTAAAAAAAGTAGTTTAAACTGTGTCAAATGATAAGGGTTATTCATTTTTTCAAAGAAAAATTTTAAAAAGAAAACTTTGATTGAAAAAGTATACAATGCACTGTTCATTTATCCAGTGGAGTATTATGAAATCACTAAAAAGAAAAAAAATGAGAAAAATGTTCAAAATATACTGTTAAGTGACAGAAAAATGTTGAAAAACATTATGTATTAAAAATACTGCTATGATTATTCATAAGAAATGTTTAACAGTAGGCATATCTATAATTGAGAATGTGGTGGGGGTATGTTGAGATGAAAGATTTTTCTTATACATTTATCCTTCTTTATGCTTTAGACTTAGCACCAGCATAAATTATGTTTAAAATGAAGGACCATTTTTAAGCTCCAAAAATGAATACCACTTAAAAATAATATTTTAAAGGCTATTCTTTCAGGAATCATTTCTATAGTTCATTGCTGGAGAAGTTTCTCTGATTGTATAGAACATAATAATGATATTTTATATGTATGTATATCACTTTATTTGTGTAACACATTCATATGCATCATTATCTAATCTAGTCTTTATAATAACACTGTAAGGTAGGCACGTAGATATTATACTCATTTTTCTTTCCAGATAAGTTAAAAAAAAAATGCGATGGTTAAGTAACCTACATGAGATGAAACAGCCAGAGAGATAACCAGAATCACACCAAGTACATCTGTTAGGAGAGGCTAGGTTATGCGGTGGTAACAAAAATCCTTTACGTCTCAGCGGCTTCAAACCACAAAGTTTTGTTTGTTTGTTTGTTTTTGAGATGGAGTCTGCTCTGTCACCCAGGCTGGAGTGTAGTCGCACAATCTGATCTTGGCTCACTACAACCTCCGCCTCCTGGGCTCAAGCGATTCTCATGCCTCGGTCTCCTGAGCGGCTGGGACTATAAGCGCCCACCACCACATCTGGCTAATTTTTTTTTTTTAAAGGAGAGACGGGGTTTCACCATGTTGGCCAGGCTGGTCTTGAACTCCTGGCCTCAAGTGATCTGCCTGCCTTGGCCTCTTAAAGTGCTGGAATTACAGGTGTGAGTCACCATGCCCAGCCTTTTAAAAAAATTATGTATTTATTTTTTCTTGTTCATGTCTAGTGACAGGTGGCTAAACTCTGTTCTGTAGTGTCTTCACTGTGAGTTCCAGGCTGACAGAATAGCCACTGTGGAGATCATTGCTAGCCATCATGGCAACGGAAACCTCATCACATTGTAATAAAAGCAAAGGAAACCTTATCACATTGTAATGAAAGCCTTAGACACTATTTATCACAACTCAGTGGCCAAAACTGGTTGTAAACTCTGTCCAATCAGAAGAGCTCTAGTAAATGCAGTCTTACCATATACCCAGAATTGGAGGGGCGGGGTGGCTAGAACAATTAGTAAATTTTAATGACTAACACTCCAAAGCCTCTAACTCAAGTTCTCTTATAATAAACTATTAAAACTACATAGATCTTTAGATTCTCCATATTTAGAGTAACACTTTCATTTAAAACTACCCTGACACAAATGAGTTAAAAAGATGGGTGTATCATACAAATTTATCTTATGTAATTCCGTAAGTGTCCTGTTTTTTTTTTTTTTTTTTACTTACATTTCTTCGGATGATTGCTGCCAGTGTTTTGTCCTTCAATAGGTAGGAGGCAACACTGAAGTTGAGCGTCTCAGTGCCTACTTAACCACATCAAGTACAGAATATTAACAGAAGGAAACGCCAGCTGCAGCCTGTAGATAGCATACCACATTGCACAGTACATACTATAAACAAGTATTCTCCAAACATTCACAGGCTCTTAACCTCAATCACGTATCCTCAATCAGATGTCAATTCAGTAGCAAATTTTCTAAATAATGATGATGTAACATCCATTAGTAAATAGGAGACATCAATTACATTAAATATCATGCTTGGGCTGCCAGATCATTGTGAACAAAACACATTGATAAGCAATGTGCTTTTCAGTCAAGGGCAACCAGTGAATGCAGTGAGTTATCAAAGAGACATAGAGAAAGATGATCTACTTTAGGGAAAGTCACAGCAGCTGTTAATCAGATGCAAGTAATTAAAGTATAGTTGACAAAATGTTAAGAGGAACAGGACCAACAGCCCAGATTAATAAATTCCTTTTCAGAAAGAAAACATTAGCAAAGTCAAGGAAGAGAAAGCTATGAGGTATAATATCTACAACTGAGTAATTTATCACCTAGGCATGGAAAGAGTAGACAGAGAGGCCAACTGAGCAGGTGTTGAGGGGAAGTGAGGGGACTGTGGCCTGGGATTAAACAAAACACAACTGGAATGGAGAAGAAGGGGGACTTTAAGAGTCATTTCAAAAGAATCCAAGATTTGAAACTGACTGGGTATAGACAGCCAGAGTAAGAACTGGGGTTAAAACAAAAAATACTAACTCCTTTCTTAATACATACATGCATGTGTGTGTGCACACACATACCTAAGCACACACGGGCAAAAACATAGACGTGACACTTGTTTACTGGGAGTAATTCTGTCACAGACAGAAGCAAACAGTCTAAAGGTTTTGATTTTCCCTGTTGGTAGGAAGATATTCTCATTGGGCTTAATCTTGGTCATGGTGAATCTGAGGTAATGGAAGAACAGGTGCATGAAATGTTTTGGTTTTGGGGACCATTCTTCTTGCAAAACTTACGCTCAAAAGAGACCATGAGGTAAGAGTTATAGCTTTAGAAGTCATCATGTGGGAAGGTTCAGAGATATATTTTTAAATTACTGATCCATATGTTGTCTCTTACTTTTACAAAACAGTTTATTTGAATTTCTTTTATATATGTATTTTTTAAGTTTTTGCCTTATGTGGCATTTATTCTATATTGTTCTAGGAGGAGTCTGAGAAGACCTAAAACAGAAGAGACAAAGGCGAAGAAGATGCTTAAATGTATATGTTATTCAAGTAATTAACTGAAGTCTTGAGCATCTTCCGAAAGGATGACCTCTGAAAGGACGCCACAGAGAGGAGAAGGCTGGACTTGCAGAACGTGCTGCTGTTGAGGAGGTGACGGGTGACGGGAAGATTCAGAGCTCACAAAGAAGAGAGGTCAGACATGGAGAGGCGAGCCAGCAGAACACCCTCGGAAATACTGCTCTCCTGTTCGGATGGCCAGGTTTCATATTTTAGAATATTTTTCAAAAAAGCACTTCAATATAATGAAGTTCCCTCAATGATAACAAGGCCATTTTTCATAGCTATTTGGGTAGATACTCCAAAAGTGTGGTGTGTTACCAGAAAGGAAAAAAAAAAAAAAATCCCTGGTCTGGAGAGAAATTATCAGAGGAACATCAGAAGAAACCAATTTGTTTGATTAAAAATCTATGGGTAATGGTGGCCTTTCTCCATGGTTATGATCTTGTATTTCACATGTACGAACAACATATATTTGTAATTTATGAATCAAATCATGATTTAGGAATTTATTAAAAAGGCAAACTAAGGAAGAAAGCCAAGTTTCACAATAGTTTCATCAGTTAACATCATGTTTTCTGAGCAACGGAATGCCTGCAAGCACTCTTTCCCCCCAGGCCTCAAATGTGCTGCCAAATCCTTTACTCACCTCCCGGTGTTGCTGAGTGAACTGAAGGGGAGAAAAACACAGATGAGGTCAGGACACTCTCACAGAGGTGGCAAAGGTGTCCCGTTTTACTGGATGTTTGGGATTCCCAAGCTGACATTCTAACCTTAGACATTATTTAGAAGAGCATTAAAAATGTAACTGAGTGAAGCTGTGTTTTCTGCGTAGGGTCTTCTGCGTGGTGACGGCCATGATGAACTTGTTACTGACAATTCTTCCTCAGACAATTCATCCTCATTTCTTTTCTTTTCTCTTCTTTCTTTTTTCCTAGATCATCTTTAGTACTGCTAGGTTCTCTTAGAAACTGGTGCACTCAGGATTCCTTGTGTGTTAAAAGGTTGTGATGTAGGAGTTAAAAAGCTTCAATTCAGCCTCTTGTGTTTTGAACCACATGTGACTGTTTTGTAGAAAACTCTTACATTGCTTCAAGGATCAGATGCTGCATTTTAACATTGAATGTATTTTTAGATAAAATTTAAAATCCGTATAAATATTATTAAATATTTCTATGGATAAACAACTGCACGTAATGTTTTATCTGTTACAGTCCCAAGAAGAAACAAATGGTATTTTCAAACAGTAATTTGAGTATTTAATAGAGACTATTTAAAAAGATGTGGGAAGACTTTAGCAACCCCCAGAGCTAGTGACATTCCCTGAAGTTGTCAAGCAGGCACTGTGAACATTTTCAAGCCAAAAGGCATGAAGAGAAAGTATAGTTCCCGCACTTGTAGACAACCACAAAAAGCAAAACACCTCATCTTTACTCTCCTCTTTACCTTAGACTTTCTGGGAGAGCTGCCCATTGACCAAACCCAAAAAGAAGCCAAAAGGCAGAGAAGTCCATTGAGATAGTCCACACGGATCAGCTCTCCAGGCAGAGAGAATGGGAAAGATGGGGAGAGTGGGTCTGGAGGGCAAATGGAAGACACTCCACATAGATGTACTCATTGACTCACAGAAGGGGTGTGTTAAGGGAGAAAACAGGAATAATCTTGATTGTGGCATTTTTGAATTTCAAAACTGATAGTGTGATGTAATAAATATATATTCGGTCCCCAGTTCCTGGCACTGAGCTCCTAAAACCCTTGTAAGCTCCTGAGTGATAGGAGTAAGAGGAACCTCTTTGGTTATTCATAATAAGGTTCTTTAACTACACCTGAGATTATGCAAATAGGATTACTCTTGGTGGGCCCCTAAATAGCTTGAGGATGAGGTCTGGTTGCCAGAGGACCCAACCATGTGATGGGAGGGTTGGCACTTTCAGCACCACCTTCCAATCTCCATGGAGGGGAGATAGGCTGTAGATTGAATTCAATCACCAATGGCCAATGACTTAATCAATCATGCCTATTTAATGGCATCTCCATAAAAACCCTACACAGTGAAGTGCAGAGAGTTTCAGGGGTGCTGAGCACATGAAGGTACAAGGAGTGCGGTGCTCCCAGAGAAGGTTTGGAAGCTTCATGCCTCTTTCTGCCTCATGCATCTCTTCTGCTTGGCCATTCTTGAATTGTGTCCTTTGCAATAAACTGGTCATATTAAGTAAAGTGACTTCCTGAGTTCTGCGATCCATTCTAATACATTATCAAACCCGAAGAGAGCATCATGGGACCCTTTGATCAGCTGGTTGGTCAGAAATACAGGAAGCCGGGATGTGTGACTGGCATCTGAAGTGGAGGCCATAACCAGGGGTACAGACAAAGTGTTAGAGAGAAGCACAGTGAATGAAAAGAGCTCCTCTCCACGATGCCCAGACTGCAAAAACTTCTTTTTGACTGGGGGAAGAGGAAAGGGAAGAGACGATAAATAAAGGAAGATCTGTAGGCCCAGGAGTACAGGGGCCCAAGACAATCTTTCAAAAGAAGCCACTCAGAAAGAGACAAACCCCAGAGACAGAATGTGGGTGTGCAGCATGGAGGCGTCATGCATAAAACTCAAGTGGGTGAAGGAAGCCAGGTAAAATCCAATAGACAGTGGAGGGGCCTGTGCAGGCCTGAACAGCCAATGCCCCAATCCGAGGCACAGCAATGCCCCATGCAAAGGCACAGCCCCAGCCAGCTGGCTGCTCCTATGCAAGAATGCAGGCACTGAGTTACAGTATTTCCCACTTTTCAAGAGAAATCTGAAAACTACGTTATTCAAGTAAAACTTCCAGATTCTTAAAACTTTGTGGGTGAAATAAAATGCGTCTGTGGAACAAATTCAGTCCACTGCCTGGTCATAGACACATGAAGTCTTAGAGGCTTGCTGTGCCCTAAGCAAGCCACCAAAGCAGCAGGAGGTTTGCTAGACCTGAGGGGCCACATACATAGGAATGAAGGACACATCAAAGCAGACTTAGGGTCAAGGAACAACTGGGTCCCTTTCACCCATGCCTAGTTCCACACGAGCTTCCAGAAATGTTGATACAACCCCAGGAAGGGAAAGAAACACCTCAACCATTGAGCTTAAAGTTCTGTGCCACGTCAGCAGAATCAGGACTCAAAAAGGCAACAGTGTTGTAGAAAAATAAAGCAGTCGCTACTCATCTATATTCCCTCATTCCTTTCAGTAGGATTTGGCTCTAAATTTGCAAGACACGATCTAGGCTTCTTGCCTACCAGTTCCATGATCCTGTTGAAGGGATGTAAGTAGAGTTCATCATTAAGATTTCCTGCTTCTGTTCTATGCAAACTATGGCACGCTGAGCTTCTGCTGATGGAATTTCAGGTGCTAAGAGAGGGACCTTCAAGTTCACCCACAATCCTGAGGCAGAAATCTGTGGGTAAATGATACCTATCCTGAGATGATTCTGGTTCTGTCCCTGAAGTGGCCATACTTCACTGTGGGACCTAGAATGAGATGTTTCTTCCATGCTTGGCCGCAGTACTCTTGTTATAAACTATGAGGGGCAAGAGTCAGGCCTCAGCCAAACCCAGGTCCCATTCTGCTGTAGGATGCTATACTCCTATACGTGGCCAGGTGAGGGCATACTGGAAATGAATGAGCATTACACAGATGAGAACATGTACCATTATCTTTATATTACTGTTTCTTCCACACAGATTCCACCTCCTTTTTGCACAGTAAGATTAGACATTTTCCTGCCTTTTTTGGCTACTTTAGAAACTCTTTGGATTTATACATTTTTTTTTCCTGCATTTTCCCTTTTTCCAAGAGTCAGCAAATTCTCTAGAAGGTAGGTTATGAAAATAACCTATAGAATTTCACTTTCTATTTGTCATAGGGTAATTTATACTCCCAGGAACGAGAGCTTGTTTTTTATTTTTTCCTTCACTACTAGAGTATCAGACAAGGAATCATGTGTTTATTTCTCATGATTTGGGGCTCCAAATTTTTTTGAAATCCTCTCACTAATATTCTTATCCCTGAATGGCTTCAAGTTCTCCAGCTTCCTCAAATCCTGCTTAGCATGTATGACATGCCTCATCACCACACGTTTTTTCCATCTTTTGATGACTTATTTCAGCCTATGGGCCTAAAAATCTCTATGTTAAATTCAAACATTCTGCATTATTGAACAATATAATGAAGCATTTCAATATTAAAAGTCAAAGAAACAATGATGGAGAAATTAAGTACTCAATGGCAAGAAGGGTACAGTAAGAAATCCGAAAAATATAAATTTAAAAAATTCAGTTTGGGTGTGGTGGCTCATGCCTGTAATCCCAGCACTTTGGGAGGCTTGAGGCAGGAGGATCACTTGAGCCCAGGAACTTGAGACCAGCCTGGGCAACACAGGGAGACCCCACCCCTACAAAAAAATGTTTTAAAAATTAGATGGGTGTGATGGGTGTGGTGGTACATGCCTGTGGTCCTAGCTACTCAGAAGACTGAGGTGGGAGGATAACTTGAGGCTTCAGTAAGCCATGATCATGCCACTGTACTTCATCCTGGGTGACAGAGTGAGACCCTGTCTCAAAAAAGTAAGAGAGAGAGAGAGAGAGAGAGAGAGACAGAAATTAATTTTTAAAAAATCAAAATCTAGAAATAGTATTCTACAAAATCTAGACGTACATGACTTTCTAAAGTTGGATATGTGGCCAGAAGTGGGCAGTTGAAGTTTTGCTCAATATTGAGCAGGTGTTAATATTACGAAGAATATTACTCAGACCAAGAGATGTCCCCTTCCAATGACTGGGAACTGTATTACAAACAAAAATTTGTCATGCCCTTTCTGGATGTAGCATTACAGAATTAAAAGAACTTTCCCATTTCTTGGCTTTTTCTTCCACAGATGGAGATCAGAAACTAACAGATTCTAATTTTCAGAACTGCACAATTCATGGAAGTGAGTAAATAAAGTTCAAATTTATAAAAACCAATCATCATGTCAAGAATCCATATAACAAGTCATACCAGTAAATTAGATGAATTGCAAGTATTTCCACCAAAAAGTGAGCTCCAAAAGAATGAAAACATAAAAGATTTTATCTACTTCAATCAATCATTAATACTTCTGGAAAACTATCTCTATCCAAGGAGGTGAGAAAAGGCCATAAACACATAGTTCAGATCAAGACCTGACCCTCATAATTGAATAAGAATGTTAAAATCCAAGACTCCAGAGTTACTTAAATATATTACAAATATTAAAAATTGCCACAATGAACAATTCAGCCCCCAAAACATTGAGCATAGCTAAGATGCTTAATAGCAAACAAAATAACTTTATATAAAGCCATCTGCTGAACACTGCTCCGACAGGGTCAGAGAAAACACTAGTTAAACCCATAGAGGAAAACTAGACATGGGGAATTGGCAACCCAAAAAGGTAGAAGCAGCAGCAATCCATACAGAGGGATGAAACTGGAGATAAGGACTCCCCTGAAGACACCCCCTCACCTTTGTCCTAATTGGTCACCTCAATAGCCCACTTCGGTGACATCCCACTGGTAGAAACACAGTCCTTCTACAAAACCCTTGGCTAAAGAACATTAGGAAACAGGGTGGGGAATGGAGAGAGAGTAAACCATTGTCACTATAATTAAGTTAAATCTGGGAAGTAAAAGGAAGGAGTGGACCTGGCCAAATACACTGTTGAGAGGGGCTGCATTAAGGTACTATTTTTTTTTTTTTTTTCCTGCGACGGAATCTTGTTCTGTCGCCAAGGCTGGAGTGCAGTGGTGAGATCTCGGCTCACTGAAAGATCTGCCTTCCAGGTTCACACCATTCTCCCGCCTCAGCCTCCCAAGCAGCTGGGACCACAGGCACATGCCACCACACCCGGCTAATTTTTTGTATTTTTAGTAGAGATGGGGTTTAACCATGTTAGCCAATTAAGGTACTCCTAAGTGATGAGATCACCTCTATATGGTTCCCAGCAAAAAGACCTGCTTTTCCCCTCATATATGAACAACGTTTCACATCCAAGAAGACACTTATAGAAACCTTGGGATAATAAATGCCACTAAATAATTGAATGTCGACCCCTTAATAACAAGTGGAAGGTGTGGAAGGAAGCAAGGACTCAGACACCTACCTCTCCAGAAACTCTGGGAGCGTCCAAAACTTCACAACAACTAGGTTCTGATAATGATATTATGTTGAAAAAAAATGATCCTTAGTTTTGAAAAAAAAAAAAGGGGGATAATGAAAGTAAACCCTGGTGTAGGATGCCAGCTATAAATATCTGCTATCTCTGTAAGTATCTGCTGTCACCAGTTGATTTCTCATTTAATGCTTCCCTCTCTTCTTCCCTTAGCAAACTGTAGAGTCACTTTCTGTTTGGTTGTCTATCACACTCTCCTCTCCCGCTCTCCCTGACAACATCCACTGAAACCTGCCACTGTGGTTTGTTAAGTGATGTCAGGGCTCATTAAACAATACCATGAAGTATGGCACCTTGCCATGCAGAGTACTTTGAAGTAAAGGAGACTGGAAGGGCTTCAAAGGCAAGGTCTCTCCAACCTTCCTTTGCCCTCCTTTCTCCCATTCCCCTTTCTCCACCAAGGTGTGTCATAGAAACTACAACTCCTCTTCCCCAAAGAAAGCCATAAAACCTAGAAAAGGTTACTCTCTGACCTACCTCCCCTAAGATCAGGTCATAAGCCTGTTGTGCCAGGTGTCCTGCCCCATAACCAGGGCAAAGGAATGCTACATAGAGAGGCCAAGAACAATGTGAACAAACAGGCTTTGCTAGGTTCTCTCCCACACTTCATTACCATCAAATTATATATACCCTTTTTGTCCAATCACATTTCTGTGTGACTGTCCATTCTTCATCAGTCCTAAGCATTAAAAAAAACACAGGTTTCCCTGGGTCGTTGGTTCTTTGTGTCTGAAAGCTCTCAGGTCATATAAAACTTTATTAAATACATTTTTTATGCTTTTCTCTTGTTAGGTCTTTTGTTACAGGGGTTTCAGTCATGGACTCTGTAAGAGGTGAGATAAAAGTATTACTTCCTTGTCCTGACAGTGGCTTGCCTGTGTCTGGCCCTCAATTATTAGTTGACCTATTTGATTAATATTTGACATTCTTTGCCTGCATATTTGTGTGACTGAATCACACATATGTGGTAATGAATGCAGCTCTACTTCATATCATGTTTCCTTGCCTTTACCTCACCTGATTCACTCCCATGATAGTATCAATACATCTCTTGCCTTCCTCAACCCAAACTGCATGAAAAGATGTCTTCAGATCAGCCAACTAGGGACCATCACCTGGTCTCCAGCTTGGGCCAGGCCTGACCTCATCCTTATGAGCACACTGAACGTCGACCCCTTACTAACAAGTGGAAGGTGTGGAACAACTGAAACTGCTGGGGTTTGCTGCATCCTAGAGTCAGCCATAGCAGAGTCACCCACATGGACAGGTGGCCTCTGGCCATTCACACTCATAAAGTTCCTCATAGATTCATCCTATATTTTATAATTTCTTGGCCACAACCAATAACAGGGGCCAGAAACAGAGCACAAGATAAATACACTGCTCACATCAAAAAACTTTTGGAAAGAATTCCTTGCGGAATAAATTGGAATCTATCCCCAGGTTGTAAATAAAACCTCATTTACAAACATAAGACCTCATTTCCTCCTTTATAAATAAGATTTTACTCCATATTCTTTTCTTGAAATGGTTGGAAATAAAAGTTAATCATGTACATAACCTAGTTTTGAAGTAAAAAATATACAGAGATATAAATGCAGTTTGAAATCTTATAATTTCTATTTTCAATCATACCAAAGAATTAAGAAATGATGTGAAAGAATTACATGATTATTTCTTATGTGCTAATAATATGTTATTAACTAGGTGGCATATATTCTAAGCATATTAAATACATTATCTCATTTATTATCCTTTTTACAATTTCTAATTGACACATAATAATTGTACATATTTATGCAATACATATGATATTCTGATACATGTATACAGTGTATAATAATCAAATCAGGTAATTGGCATATCCATTGCCTCAAGCATTTCTCATTTTTTTTGTAGTGAGAACATCCAAAATTCTCTCTTCTGGCCATTTTGAAATATGCAATAAATTAGTATTTACTGTACTCTCCTGTGCTATAGAACAGTAGCCCTTAGTCCTCTTGTCTAATTGTAATTCATGTACTCTTGATGATTTTGTGAGGTATACATTAAAATTTCCATTTTATAGATGAGGAAACGAACATGTTCATACAGTTAATACATGGTAAAACTAAAATTTGCAACCTGGATTGTCATCAAGTCTGGTTCAAAAAAAAGAGTTAAAGTTAAAATAGTTAAAAATAAAGGCATGAGGTAGTGTTAAAGAGGGAAAAAGTAATCAAAGTAGAGAAGATTGTTCTCTTCCAGCTGCTTTAAGACTCTATCTCCAATACACTGACTGAAATGCCAGCACATTTGAAATCGTGTACATGTGACAGTCCTGGCAGAAGCATCATCCTAAAGAGTTGTACCACAAAGGTTCAGGCGAGGCCATAAATAGCAGTACCTGCTCTGGGCGAGTGACTTCACTTAAACGTGCCAAATGAGAAAACTTGGTTTTAATTCTCAACCTGTATTATTGTGCCAGAAATGTTTCAAAAACAAGAATTTGAAAAAGTATGGCTTTTGAGGATCTCTCATTAATATCCACTAAAATTATCCACTCTCCTCTTATCCCTCTTAGGGAACCAAGCACCTAAAAACAAGTTGATTTCCCAAGGCGGCAACTGACTTAGAGTAAAAATGTAAAGACGTTATTTCTAGTATTGGAATGCAGTGAAAGATCACAAAGCTTCAGAGGGCAAACCACATGTCATGTAAGTACCACTGCATAAGTACCACTGCACACTAACCCACTGAGCTACTGGAGCTACTCAAACCACAGATAAGCAAGCAGGAGACTTTAATCTTTATAATTAGTCTCATAAAAAGACCAATTTTTAATAAACTTACTAAAAATACATAATTTTTATAGTTCTAAAAGAACACATAAAGATTATTTTATAATTACCAATTATAAATATTGATTATTTATATAACATAAATAGTAATTATTTCATAATTATCTTTATAATTAATCTTTATAAAAAGAAGAGCAGCGTTGGCTTTTTGACGTGTAAACTTTTGTACAGTTCGTGCTAATGAATTTTGCTTTCCTTCATAACAAATTCTGGAGTTGCCTGCCAATTAAGGAAATGGTTTTCTAAAGACACAACTTTGGGTATGGAAAGATGATGGTGAGTTTTTGTGCAGTTAAACACTGACTTTAGTGTATTGCTGCATCAGCCTTATCCCTAAAAATCCCAGTAGTGATTTGGAATCATCTAAAGGGTTTGGAAACCTAAAGTACCCATGAGCAAGATGAGGGCCTGATTATGATTGATTATGATGTAGAGCAGCAGTTCTCAAACTTCAGTACGTACTGAAATCAGCTGAAGGGCTTGTTAAAATACTGATTGGTGGGGGTAGCGGGGATACCAGAGTTTCTGAGTCAGTAGGTCTGCCGTTGTGACCAATAATTTGTCTAACAAGTTCCCAGGTGATGCTGATTATACTGATCTGGGAACTATGAGAACCACCAGTGAAGACAAAAGGGACATAGATGGTCATCATAATGTACTGCAATTATGGATTATCGACTGGTCATATAAAAGCATTATCATCCAAGTTCTATAAGTGTTCTTTCCAGAGATAGCACCAATCCAGGAAGATGGTCACATTTAAATACGAAAAAAAGAGTAGTAATGGGATAACTTTTGAGAAGCAAGTTCTAATGAAAAGAAATCTATTAGAACTAACTAGAAAGACTAATTAAATTGACTAATTATAAATACACGACAAACTCATACACATAGGTCAAAATACTTAATCGAAGTATTTATTTGTGATTTATTTCCCTTCATTTCTGGCTCCTCTGTTTCAAGCAGGCGGCCAATTAATCCTCCTCCCATTCCCCTTCCCTTGGACTTGGATGTTCCCTGCAGACAGCTGGCATGCCTGACTTTTGTCTTCACTGATACCAGATCTCATAAAAGAAATGACACTAGGAAAAAAAAAAAATGGGGGGAGCAGGGCTGGCAGTGCCAGCGAGGAAAATACCCATGGCTAGGAAAGGAGAAGAGGAGGAAGGTTCCTAGGATTTCCTGGTAGGCCCCAGGTCGGGGAGAGAAAAACAAAGAACAGGGTCCCTCTGTCTAGTTAAAGATCCTGTGGTCCCTTGGTATGAACTGCCCATATCTTCCTGAGGCTGTGAGGTCTGACACAGCAGCCTCCATGATGTAACAAATCTTTGTCCATTTTCTAAGTATCAAGTAAGAGCCTCAGTGACCAGAGCAAGGGACAGGAGGTTCCATAAAGACTGTCACTGATGGCTTTTCCTGTCAGTGCAGATGGGTGGGGAAAGGGTGGGTTGCTGGCCTGAGATAAGATCAAATTTCACTTAAAGAAAATAAACAAGTAAAAATATTTCTTGCACACCCAAATTTGACTACAATTTTGTACCTACATTTTATTTTATTATTTTATTTTACTTATTTTTTAGAGACAGGGTCTCACTCTGTTGCCCAGGCTGGAGTGCAGTGTTGTGATCAAGGCTCACTGCAACCTTGATCTCCCAGGCAAAAGTGATCTTCCCACCTCAACCTCCTGAGGAGCTGGGACTACAGGTGCATGCCACCACATCTGTTTCTATTTATTTATTTATTTATTTTTATTTTTATTTTTATTTTTTTACTTTTTTTACTTTTTGTGTTGCCCAAGCTGGTCTGGAACTCCTGGGCTTAAGCGATCCTCCAGCCTCAGCCTCCCAACGTGCCTGGATTACAAGTTTGAGCCAATGCACCCTGCCTTGGTACCACTTTTTAAATAATATTCAGTGGTGGCAAAAGAGTGAGCAAATGGGCTTCTTAAATCCTGCTGATATGAGCATGAATGCATATCGAAAGACCTACAATTGTACTGACACATTAATCCAGCAATTCTACTTCTAGACATTTGCTCTAATTAAACAATTAAAGATATACAACAAGATCTGGCTGTAATGATGGTCTCAGTAGTGCTATTTGTATAAATGGGAGGGCCAGGTTAAATGTCCAACAATGAATTAAAGTAGATTGACAGCAGAGCATTATTTTCAACTACTAACTATATTATAAAAATATTTTGTTAGCATCAAAGTATATTACTAATTCCTGTTAAATGAAAGAAACAGGTGATAAAATACCATGCAGAATACTATGCTCTTTTCATTAATTATGTGCCTATAAATATGTGTATTTATTTTTTAACTCAAAATATATCATGGACAAACAAATTGAATGCTATAATTTGCTGATTTTGACAAAAAAAAAAAAAAAAAACGCTTCACAATTTACATCCATTTGAGAATAGTTAGATCTACAGAGGCTCCTGGGTGGGAGAAATTTCCCGCTAAGGGGGGATAAATTTTTCAGCCTGTTCCAGCACCGGCTTCTACTATGGCAGATGCTAGTAATAGTAGAAAGGGAGGAGGGAGAAGTCAGAAGCTTATGTTATTTAGGCGGGGAAATGCTATGTCAGGAGCACCAGTTATTAGAGGTACTAATCAATTTCCGAAGCCTCCAATTATGATGGGTATGACTATGAAGAAAATTATAACGAATGCATGGGCTGTAACAATAACATTGTAAATATGGTCGTTGCCTAGTAGGTTGCCTGGTTGACCTAATTCAGCTCGAATAAGAAGGCTTAGGGCTGTGCCTATGATTCCAGCTCATGTGCCGAACAGCAGGTAAAGAGTTCCAGTATCTTTATGGTTTGTTGAGAATAACCAATGGTTGACGAGTATAGGTGGGGCGGGGTGGGGGAGGTAAAATGGCTGAGTAAGCATTAGGCTGTAAATCTAAATACTTTTGTCTTGCTAATAAATCACTTCCAAACTTTGTACTTTAGATTTTAAATCCCCTCACCCCCAATTTTGTCAACTATATGCTGAGTCCCTCTTCAAAGTACTCTACAAACTGAGGGGGCTAGGGGGAAAGGAAAGTTGTGGAGGTGGACTCCTAAAGTGTTCCAGAAAATGATACTGCTGATTTTGCAGTCTTAAAATTCACCTCCAGGAACACAGCGGAGAAAGTTATTTGCCTCACCTTGGAACACCTTGGAAACCTCATTACTAAAAATGATACCATATACTCTTATAGAGCACATACATCATGAGGTGTCATGGAGAGTATATAGAATTCCAACCATCAAATTTGGTAGCAGTGCTTTATGTTGTTTCTGCAAAATGCAATAATGTCTTCTTAATTCCCTAGGCTGGCATGGCTCACTCGGCGTCATTTATTTAAGGATATCTACATTTTCAAACACTGTTGGGTGCAAAGCAGCCCCATCAATCACTGTGACAGGCTACGTTCCTCTCCAGTTTATCTTCCTGTATATTTCGTGCCAGATTTCGTTTGCAAATCTCCAAACGGGGGAAACATGAGTCTTATTTAATCTTCACAAATATACACTGATATTGTTAGACTATCATTTGCCGTCTGAACTCTCAGTCATTAATAAAACGTTGGTTAAACAACACCCTACCCACCTTTTAACTGCAATACTCCCTTGTGTCTGTTGAACCCTTAATGGATGACCTGTTTTAAAACCTGGGGGATATTTTATGCATATTGCAATTTGTGTGAAACTTGTCACTGTAGAGGATCTTTTCTCTTTCTAACATGGACAGGTTTGTTTATTTTAATTTCCATTAGTGTCTTGGAAGACAAAAATGATGAATGATGATTCTGAAGCTACAGATTTCACAACTTAGAGAGTTATAGTGGATGCGTGCTTAGTTTAGCCTATATCATTTTATTAGAAGCACAAACCACCACACCATTGGGGGTACATGAAGACCATTTCATTTCAGTTCAGATTTTAGAGCCCATTTCCAAGGTTACCTCAAGTGTATAAAGAGAAAAAGTAAATAACTGGGTCATAAGCAGATAAAATGGACAAAGCATATACTGGGACAAGAAGCAGCAGGACAAAATTACACCTTTTATTAAGTCTTCCTTCCTCTACCTGCCCATGTGATCTGGCCCAGCTTGAGGGAAGAGAATGAGAAAGTGTGGCAGCTGAAAGCTCACCAAGGGAAAGGATAGTAACAGACTGATTTTTCATTCCCCATCTTTGGCAGCAGAGGTAAACATTTTAAGATACCTGCTTTAGTATGAAGACATGCATTTTTAATTGTGGTAAAATATACATAATGTAATTTATCACCGTAGCCATTTTTAAGCATTCAGTTGTGTTGATTACATCCATGGTTTTGTGCAACCATCATCACTATCCATTTCCAGGAACTTTTTCATTCCCCATACTGAAATTCTGTACCTATTAAACAATAACGCCCCATCCTCCCCTTTCCCAGGTCCTAGAAACCTGTAATCTACTTTTTGTCTCTATGAATTTGCCTGTTCTTGTTACCTTGTATAAGTGGAATCATACAACATTTGTCCTTTTGTGTCTGGGTTATTACACTTAGCATAACGTTTTCAAGGTTCATCCGTGCATTGTATTGTATATAACAGAATTTCATTCCCTTTAAAGACTGAATGATGTTCTGTCTTATGGATATACTACATTTCGCTTATCCATTCATCTGTTGATGGACATTTGGGGTGCTTCCACCTTTTGGCTATTGTGAATAATGCTGCTATGAACATTGGTGTACAAGTATCTATTTGGGTTCTTGTTTTAAATTCTTTTAGGTATGTGCCAAAAAGTGAAATCGGTAGGTCATGTAGCAATTCTTTGTTTAACTTTTTGAGGATCTGTGAAACTGCTTTCCACAGCAGCTGCTGAAGGTAGTTTTTACATGTGCATTTCAGGTTACAGTGAAGGTCAAAAATTGACCAATTACTGAGTAAATATGGGCAGCTCTGAGTGATAGTTCAGGGTGAAGTGTGGATTTGAGTCTCAAAGTGATCTCTTCGCTCTCAGCTCCTTGAATCCCCCAATCCTACTGTGTTGGGCAATTTGCCTGCAGAATTACCTCCAGCTGCAGCCTCCTGGTGATGGCAGGGTGGTCCATCTGGAGCGGCCGCTGCAAAGACGACGCCGGCTGCAGAGGGGTAGGCGCGTCAGGGCTGCGTGTGGAGCCGACGGGGGCCAGGGACAGGCCAGAGGCCCACTCCCTACCAAGTTGGCGGGGCGGGAGCCCTGAGTTCCCGGGTGCAGCTGCAGCCGCCCAGCCACAGCTCAGGACCCAGGAATCCCTGCACTCTTGGGGGCCTGGGAAGCCCACCTGCCGCTGCAGGTTTGGTGCCTACTCCCGCCCCCGGCCTCTCCTGACTCCCAGTGCCCACTCTGATTTCAGAGCAAAGTTGTAGCTAAGCCCAGGCACTGCTGCCACCTGGCTGCGTGTGTGCACACTTGAGGCAGCACTGACATGCCAGCCCCCTGCCGCCTCAGCCCCTCTGGATGTTGGGTACCAACAAGCGTGGGAGGGAGGCCAGTGGGGGCGGGCAGCTTGGTGTGGGCTTGGGCACGAACGGCCTGGGAGCCGTGGATGGCATGTTGATGGCGGGAGGCAGATGATAGGTTCCCGGGGAGAAAGGGGTGGGTCCCTGGTGAAACCCCACCTTCAAGTCAGGGGCAGCCTGAAGCCTGGGAGCCAGGCTGCCAGTTCTGGGTGGAGTCCGTGACCCAGAGAGAATTTATGGTGCTCCCTCCAGGCTCGCCTATGGCTACCCATGGGCCAATCAGCATGCACTTCCTCCCTTCTGAGCCCATAAGAAACACCCCGAACTCAGCCAGACTAACAACGATGGTACTAACAGCTGTGGGAATGAGCTACCCATTTCAGGTCTCCTCCACTAGTCGGGATGACCTGCCTGTTGAAAGGAGCTAACCAATATGGGTCTCCTCTCTGCTGAAAGCTGGCCACTTATCAGGACGACCTGCCTGCAGAAAGAAGCTATCCACTACGGGTTTCCTGAGAGCTGTTCTGTCACTCAGGGGAAGCGCCTCTCCATTTTGCTCACCTTCCAGTTGTCCACAACCTCATTCTACCTGGGTGCCAGACAAGAACCCAGACCCACCCGATGGTAGGACTGAAAGAACTGTAACATAAACAGGGCTGAAACACGCCGCCCCCCCACCCCCGCTTGCCACATTGCCAGCGACGAGAAAGAGAGAAGAGCTGCAGCCCTTTGGGGAGCTCAGACCTAGGGCCTCCTTGAGCTAGGGCTGTGACACCCTCTTTGGGTCTCTGAGGTTCCTGACGTCTCCAAGCTTCTGGGTGCCACCACGTTCCCCAGCGCCCACAGCGGAAGCCATTTGCAGTGTGCCTGGTCCAGCTGGAGCCTCTCATAGAGCTGGCGCCTGTGCAGGCACCTGGAGCTGCCCGCCCCACCACCGCCTGGCTGTGCACAGTGGCCAGACCCTGAGCTCCCTCACATACCCTTCACTGCTCCGTGCCTGGCTCACCCTTGGCAGGTGTGGGATCTGGGCTGGTAGCGCGAGCGAAGTGCAGCCTGATGGGCCGAGTGGGCAGAACAAGCCCCAGCAGGCCCAAGCAAAATTCGGGCAAAGGCACTACCAGCCTCAGAGGTTTCCGGCTGGAAAAGCAACACCCTAGAGATCCTGTGACATTGGGATCTGGGATGAAGATCATGAACTGCAGGACTCAGGATGGGGGACTCACAGCCAGATCCAGTTTTGCTGCCGCTACTTTTGCCCGTAATCTACTTTTTGTCACTTTGACAGGGGCATCTGAATTTGCATTATCTAGAATCTCTACCATACTCCCTAGACTGACTATCTATCTATCTATCTATCTATCTATCTATCTATCTATCTATCTATCTATCTATATTTTATCCTTAGCTCCTTGTCTTCCTTTTTAGTTTGGATGCCTTTAGAAACAGGCCCTGAGCAAGGAGTTGAGCACAAGTAGTGAGAGAAAGATGCCAATAAAATAGTATGCAGGTGGGCAGGTGACTGCTGGGGCAACTAGAGCTCAATGCTGCTGCGCATTTCTGGGACATTGTGTAGAACATGCCTCAAAATTTTACCAAAGGGCAATTAAGCAGGAGTAGTTATTCTCCAGCTCCCAAAAGTAGCTCACCAAAGCCTCAAACTCAAACTCCTGAGCTCAAGTGATATTCCGAATACCTGGGACTACAGGCGTACACCACTATGCCCAGCTAATTTTTACTTTTTTTTTTTGTAGAGACAGAGTCTAATCTTATTGCCCAGGCTGAGGACTGCTTTAGAGAACATTAATTCCCCAGCACATTCAGCCTGCCTTGTGCAAAGGGCCCTTCCACAGTTCTAGAAAACCGTCAGTCATGGAGATGCAGATGTGGTCAGTCAGAAGTCTGCTGGAGTACACTGAAATGTCCAAGATACACGACCAGGGTATTTTTTGTTGTTGTTGTTGTTGAGACAGAGTCTTGCTCTGTCGCCAGGCTGGAGTGCAATGGCGCAATCTCGGCTCACTGCAACCTCCGCCTCCTGGGTTCAAGCAACTCTTGTGCCTCAGCCTCCTGAGTGGCTGGGATTACAGGCAGGTGCCACCACATCCAGCTCATTTTTGTATTTTTAGTAGAGATAGGATTTCACCATGTTGGCCAGTTGGCCAGGATGGTCTCGATCTCCTGACCTCATAATCCACCTGCCTCAGCCTCCCATTTACCTCTTGATGTAATCACTCAATGAGCATTTATTTACTGCCTCCTATATGTATCAGGCACTGTGTAAGGGGCTGAGGATTCAAAACCAAATAAACCTCTTTTCCTGATGTTGTTTCTTTGTCTTCATACACTTGGCATAACCGTGGAGATAAGCTTTTGTACATAAACTGAAATGAAGTGGTCTTCATTATAACGATTGGTGGAGGGTGATGGTTTGTGCTTCTGATAAACTAACTTGAGAAAAGCTTAGTACCTCCACTGTAAAACTCTGACTTGTGAAACTTCTTTCGTCAGTGGTTCTCAAAGTGTGGTCCCTAAACTAGCAGTATCAGCCTCATCTGGGAACTTGTTAGATATCAAAATTCTAAGTCCTTCTGAGTCAGAAAGTCTATGGATGGGCCTCAGAAATCTATATTTCAACAAGTCCTCCAAATCACTGGAGAATTCATGATAAAGTTTAAAAAACCACTCTTCTAGGAAAACTGACCAACGAATTAATAAGTCTCGTGCCATCTACTTCTTGAGACACTGCAGAAATACAAAAGAATGTCTTCTGAATTAGAATGAGAATTTAGGAAGGGATTCCTGGAGGATGGGTAATGCTTCATCTAAGTTCTGAAGGAAGAGTCTATAAGAGGTAGCTAAATAAAAAAGTGGGAGAGGAGACGTGGCAGTTAGGTTGAGGGCCTTCTGGAAGAAAGCCTTCCGGAATTCTGGCACTCACATCCTCCTGGATGAGTGCAATTTTCCTCCTCTTCCCTACTGCCTTATGTGAACTTGCTCCCCATGCCCTGTGAGCCAGCAGGCTAGCATTGTCCGGCTGAAGTCCTAATCTTGGTTTCTCGGCTTCCTCTGTAGCAGATATGCTGAATTATGTGGAAGGTCACTGTGACATCTGAAGCTCCCTAAGGAAATGACTCACCATTCATGAGTTCTTCCTTGCCCATTTCTCCATTCTCATAACTTGTCATCCTCCTAAGCACCCTGCCTCTGCACAAAACAAACATTTTTTTTTCTAGTTATTCCAAATGCCATGTTCTTTCTGACCTCCATGTATCCTGTAAGTTGTTGTCTTTGACGGGACTGTCCACCTTTACCAGTCATCTGATGGCTAAACTCATATTCACCCTTCACATCACAGCTCAGCCATGGCTTCCTCCATAAGACCTTCCCTTTACCTTCCAGGGAGGTAGGGGTTTTCATTTATTCTCCACTTAACAAACTTCCATATCCCTGTCACAGCAGGTAGCCCAAACTGTTGGTACAGATGGCTATCATTAGAGAGACAGATCCCAAAGCAGTGATCACTTTCTATTCATTATTACACCCTCAGTGCTAAATGCTGACATCCAGTAAGTGCTTAATAATAAAAGCAACACTTATCAATTGCTTATAATATGCCAGACCTTGCTTGTGGTACTTTGCTTGGACTTTGCTAATTCAGTAGATTTGGGTGTCTAATCCCAGCATTCCTCCTCACTCCACTCTGGGTCTTGTGCATTAGAAGACTCAGCTCTGGCCCTCCTCTGACTGCCCTTCCTCCTACAGTGATACTTTGGATCAAGGGGACTTGCCTATCCAGAGCCCAGGTCCACTCCTTGGCTCTAGGTTTTCGGGCCCCCAGAATTCTCTATCAAAATGGCCTTGAAGCTACTTCCAGGGCCTTTCAAGGCATCGTCCACTGCTCTTGCCTCCAGGGACAGTCCCCTAGGTCTGAGGAATGGCCTCAGTCTCCCTTTTGCTAGGGATGTGGATGTAGCTGAATATATGGGCCAGGATCTTCATGCACAATCTGGGAGGCCCTTGCAGTGTGAAGAAGAGCTTGGGAAGAGAGGAGGGCCAAGCCTAGAGCTAAGGTCCATCTTCCCCAGGCCACCACATTCCAACATGGGACTCTGAGGAGCTCAGAATTCTACATTTAAACCCAGACCCTTAAACGTTGAAGGTGTGTTTGTCAAGGCAGGCAGACAACACATAGTTTATTCAGCAACTTGTTGTGGTAATTCATAATTTTAAAATATTTAGATAGAGTATTCAGGCTCCATTTATACTCTTATCCTGAAACCTACATATATTAGGGGTGAGCCCATTCACTCTCACAACAAATTTTTTTTTTTTTTTTTTTTTAAAATTAGAGACAGAGTCTCACTGTTGCCCAGGCTGGTATTGAACTATTGGGCTCCAGTAATCCTCCCAGTTTGGCCTCCAAACGTGCTGGGATTACAGGCATAAGCCATTGTGCCCGGCTTAAACTTTTTTCAAAAATAGATATTATTTCCCAACCACCACCACCACATTTTATGACTGAGTAAATTAAGGCAAATATAGATTAAGTGTCTCATCTACACAGCTGAGAAATAGAAGAGCTGTCATTCAAACAGCCATTTGGCTCCAGACCACACACTCATATCGCCACAGTGATTGAAACATAATAGCTGTTTCACAGACTTAGGACAGAGCCCTATGTCAGGAACACCAAAATCAAATCTGGTAGACATCAGAGTCTGTTAAAGCTATGGAAATTAGCACTGAAGGCCAAAAGCAGAAACATAATAAGACAAAGAGATGGACAGGCCTATAATAAAATGGAATAATAGGTGAAAACATTTCCTCTTCCTGAGAAACATTTTTAACCCAATTAAACACGTAAAGATGAAAGAAAAGGTCTTTTTCTCCTGAATCTTTCTGCGTTCCCCCACTCCTACCCCCACTGATGCCACATTTCTGAATCTGCTGCACAATATAAATCACTGTGTAAACCAAATCATTAGGGTTGCCAGGTGTTCAATTTTGAACCAGACAGTCTGGTATTTGAGCTTTCTGCCTAGGAAACAAATAGAGAAAATACCAGTGATTTTTAATTAAGTCTTGTTATTATCATGTAAAGATGAACTTGCAGGAGAACATTCTCCCTGGCTCTTTGGGCTGCACTTGACTCTGAGCCTGATTTCCACTAAGACATCAGTGTCTGTGTAGGCCACACTGAGTGCCCACACTGAGTGCCCAGACTGAGTGCCCTAGCAAGCTGATGAGCTTGGCTCTGAATGTGTACTGGCATGTTCTTACTGGTCAGGCCCATGCAATTGTGCTAGGTCATTTTCTTTTATTGATATCTCCAAAGCTCCTTCAGCAATTGGCAGAGTTCCCTGGGTATATTTAGAAACAATAATAATAATAAAATAAATACATAAATAAGTAAATACTCAGAAGCACATTTGGATGCAGGCAAATGATCCATTGATTAAGAGTCATGTGAGTTAACTAAGCCCATAAGTCTACTCATAGCTATTGAATAGGAACAGACAGTAAAAATAAAAAATAAATATATTATTATATCATTTACAAACACAGAACATTATTCTCAAGTAAAATTCTGAGTCCCAATTAAATCTGGCTCTAGTAACAAGATGCTAGTGTAAATATTTGAAATTAGTGTGGAAATCTATGATAAGAGAATAGCTAGAAATCCTTACATTTTGAGGGAATGGTTTATATGGTATTCATCAACTTTCCAAATTGTTGAAAACAAAAGCGTTTGAATGGGTATTAGAAAAGAATCTTATTTCCTTAAAGAACTTTGTTTAACCTTAAACCATGGTAAATGCCTTTTATTTACCACTGGATACTCAAGGAGTTTTAATATGTTCGTGTACATTCAGAGGAAAGAGACCAGGGAAGCTTTTGTTTTCAGAGAACTAATTAATGTTCCCCCTTGGAGGACTGTCCGGGAAATACTAGTCTACCACAGTGTAACTTCAGTTATGAATTCTTTGTCAGCTAGGTAATAATATTTTAGTTGCACACTCTTCTTGTGAGGCCTAATTCCTTATAACAGAGGAACATACAAACACAGCATGCAAACGTATCCCACTAGACAGTTGCAACACAGAATTTATCTTCATGATCCAGGTTTTCCCTTTTTCTGCCTCTCACCAATGCATTACCAAATAAGGAGTGGCTCTCAATGGGTTGAGGGGGATGGATTTTTCCCCCTACCCCAGGAGGACATTTGGCAAGATCTGCGTACAGTTTTGGTTGGGAGGTGCCAATGGCATCTGGTGGGTAGAGGCCAGGGATGCCGCTAAACATCCCACAATGCACAGGACAGCACCCCAGCCTCTCCCTACTCCATACTAAAGAATTATTCAGCCCAAAGTGTCCATAGTGCAGAAACTGAGAAACCCTGCTGTACAGATCTTTGGAATAGATAATTCAGCCCATTTGGGTTGTTAAAACTCTCAGAAATGATAGTGTAGATCTATTGGCTAGTGTTATCAGGAGCCTCTGAGGACTGGGAAAGGAGTAGGTAGAGAGGTAGAGAATTTTCATCTGTGCCCTCCCCTACTCCCTTTTTTTTTTTTTCCCCCTTTTCCTATTTGTAACACTAAGCAGCAAATTAATTCCTGAGAATAGACCTATTTAGGAAAGTGACACTGCCCAGGCTTCCAGGTCTGGTCAAGGAACTCGAGGAGACCATCAGAGCTGCCTCTTCTGAAGCAAGGAGGTGGACACCACCCAAGACTTAGGCTGATAATATAGGAACTTTGTACTGATTCATTGAACACACAAACACAATCCAATCTCTCTCTCCCATTAATGAGAATTTTTAAACTGATATACAATAAACATTATAAAATATAATTCTCAAATTTTCTAAGATGGAATAATAGGGATTTTTTATTGTGAAAATAATACCCCCACTGTGAAAAAATACTCTTCATGTAGTTATATTTTTCTTAAAATTCCCAAGTTTGTAAACAAACAAACAAACAAACAAAACCAACATGGGAAAGTCACCACACTTGAAAACTCAGAATATCATGTTCTGCGTGTTTTGTGTTTAGCTAATGATGAGAAATCTTTTGGTAAAGAATCGTAATTTAAACCTGCATGCCATCCTCGTGGGGGGAAATAAGAACTCCCTACAAATTCTATTTATGAGGAGGTTGGTACCTTAGACAGAGGCTCATTTCCCTTGAGGGAAAAGCAATCTCTTGATCGATGGAAATCATTTTTCAGCAAAATATCTACAACACTAAACCTGTTAAAACTAGTTCAATAGTCTGTTCCAATTCTTGTATTAAATAGTAGTATGGAAAAAAAATTTTGTGTCAGTGGTAATCTATAGTAATCACAGGATAGGTATAGAATTATAAAGAAGTTAACTTTGTATTATTTATTTGTTTAGAGAAAAATATGTTTTTGAACATTAAAAATTTATTTTAAAAATATAATATGAATATAAAATGCAATATAGAGTATCACTTAAAAATTCCCATATGTTTTAACAAATGTTTTTGATTATGATGTTTATATTAAACATCTAATAACTTGCTGACACCATTTGAAACCCTACAAATCACTTAAAAATTAGGTATATACTCAAATAAACCAAACTAATTTAGATTAACAGGTTATTCTAAGAATACATATTAATTTCCTTCCTCTTCCCCTTCCTCTTCTTCCTCCACTTTTTTCCTTCTTCTCCTCCTCTTCTTCTTCCTTCTTGTCCTTCCTGTTAAAATTCATGATTTTAAAGCTGCTTAATTTTCTCATCTGGATGGAGACTATAAAATAGTGACCTCAAAGAGAAACTTTAAGGATTAAGTAGTGAATAGTAGTATTTTTTAATGCCTAGAATATGGCATACCTTCAATAAATCTCTTTTGATACTAAACTTAGTTCTACAGAGTTACTGCTCTTTGGACCAGAATGATGTAGGGTAGGAGAAATAAATCTAATTAAATTTTATCAGTAATAAAGGTATCCACTATTGAGGACCTATGAGGTCCAGTTTACATGCTTCTTTAATCATTGTGAAAATTCTAGGCTATGAGTGGGATAGGACCTGCTTACACTTATTGAACACTCACACGTTAAATCAGTTAATCCTCACAGGAGGCTTCCAAGGTGGTAGTACATTTATCCCCATTTGACCAATGAAGACACCACAGTTCATGGAGTTCAGCCTGTGTGCTCCAGTGAAAATGTGTGAGAAGTGATCTTTGATGTGTTCCTTGGGTGATATGGTTTGGCTGTATTCCCACCCAAATCTCATCTTGAATTGCAGTGCCCATAATTCCCACATGTCATAGGAGGGAACCCATGGGAAGTAACTGAATCATGGGGACAGGTCTTTCCCATGCTGTTTTCATGATAGTGAGTAAGTTTCATGAGATCTGATGGTTTTCTAAAGGAGAGTTCTCCTGCACACGCCCTCTTGCCTGCCGCCATGTAAGACATGCCTTTGCTTCTCCTTTGCCTTCTGCCATGAGTGTGAGGCCTCCTCAGTGATGTGGAACTGTGAGTCCATTATAAATTGCCCAGTCTTGAGTATGTCTTTATTAGCAGTGTGAGAACAGATTAATACAATGGATCATCAACGGGGTGATGCTAGCCTACCCTGTGATGCTTCTACGTGATTAGGAAAGCATACCCTCTCTGGGAAGACATATCTAAGAGCCAGGAGTGAGGTCTGGAATATATGTAGCTCCTAACCTTTCTCCATAGGGGACATCTATGAATGGTGGCCCAAATAATCCTCTCCGAGTTTTCTGAAGACATAAATGCCCATTTAAAACTCAAAAATATTTGAATGAGCTTATATTTCCAGTTATAGAGGTTCTAAGTGTCTCTTGGGACTTTAGCCCAAGGCTTTTCCTTCTAGAGCTGCCTTCTTAATACTCTGTGCCACTTTTTAGCAAACGATGGCATCATGACACTAGAGTGTACCTGAGGGAACTTAAGCCTGACCTGGGCATGTGGCCAGTACACATCCTCCAAGGTCTTGTAAAAGTAACTGCATCACAGGTATAGAAATTATGGCGCATGACTCTATATGACACACTGCAAAAGAAAAAATTATAGAGAATATATATATATATATAATATATATATATATATTTTTTTTATGGAATGCTTCACAAATTTCTGTGTCATTCCTGCACAGGGGCCATGCTAATATTCTCTGCATCATTCCAATTTTAGTATATGTGTTGCCAAAGAAAGCACTAGAGACCATGTAAATATCGGAAGTTGCCAGGCGTTGGGCAGAGGAAGAGATGGCTAACTGCAGCACATGGCATTTCTGTAGTAGTGGACTATTCTGTATGATACTGTAATGGTAGATACATGTCATTATGCATTTGGCAAAACTCATAAAGCTATGTAATGAGAAGAGTTAATTGCTGCTTACTTGTCATTGTGGAGAACCAGGTCATCTTGTCTTCTTTAGAATATATCACCAGTGTGTGCAAGAATGCTCTAAAATTCTGTCGTGAATGTCTGATTTAAAGATTAAATGTGAATGAGACTGTCACATGAATATGAGATTTCTAAGTCATGTTCATAAATTGTATAGACTATTCTGCTTCAAATAGTCTCTTTCAAGTAAAATTCCATAAAATATGTTCTATCCAACTTTAATGATACAAAATCAAAGTCTACCACCAATAAAAACATCAAAAAATATTACTAGGAACAATGAAAAGAAAGCCAGGAAGTGGAGCTTCTCTGACATTAGATCCTCAATACTTCAGACTGTGAATTGGTATTTAATGTGCAGTTGCCTACATTGGTAGGAACCTGCAATTATAGGTTAATTAGCTAAAATGTCTGTCATGTTTGTGTAACATAGGGATACAACCAATGTCGTATACAGCAACAAATAATAATAGCTTCATAATTGCACTCACTCACCATATTTGAAGTAATTCTTTACTAATAAATAAAATAGACACAAAAAATATTGGAAAGGATCACATAATGCAACAGTTATTCCTGCTACCTTTGCTTGTTTGCATGCACAGTAGCAGATGTATGGGCACATAAATATATGTATTTATTTTCTTAATTGATAAGATTTTTTTGAGTGATTTTTGGCTTACAGAAAAATTGAGCAGAAAGTACAGAGAGTTCCCATACACTCCTCTCCCCTCTTTCTCACTTTCCTCTATTATTAACATCTTGCACTGGTGTGGTACATTTGTTACTGAACCAGTATTGATACACTATTATTAACTAAAGTCAATAGTTTACATTAGGGTTCACTCTTCATGTTACATAGCTCTATGAGTTTTGCCAAAAGCATAATGAGACGTATTCACCATTACAGTATCATACATAATATTTCACCACCCTAAAAATGCCATGTGTTCCACCCAGCCATCTCTTTCCCTGCCCAATGCCTGGCAACTTCTGATATTTTTATTGTCTGTAGTGCTTGCTTTGGCAACACATATACTAAAATTGGAATGATACAGAGAATATTAGCATGGCCCCTGCATAGGGATGACATGGAAACTTGTGAAGCATTCCATGAAAAAAGTACATATATATATACATACACACACACACACATATACATATATGTATATAGTCTCCTATGTATATGTAAATACATATATACATATGTGTATATATAGAAGACTATATGTGTATACATATATATGTGTATATAGACAGTCTCCTATAGTTTTTCCTTTTCCAGAGTGTCATATAGAGTCATGCGCCATATTACACCACTTCCGTCAACATCAGACTACATATATGACAATGGTGGTCTTATAAGATTATAATACTGTATTTTTACTGGATATTTTCTAAGTTTACACATGTTTAGATACATAAATCCTTAGCATTGTGTTGTATTTGCATATACTACTAAGTACAGTAACATGTACAAGTTTGTCACCTAGGAACAATAGACTATACCAATATAGCCTAGGTGTGTAGTAGGCTATATCATCTAGGTTTGCAGAAATCACTCTGTGATGCTCACATGATGATAAAATTGCCTAACAACGCATTTCTCAGGACCTCTCTCTATTATTAAGTGGATTATGACTGCAGTTGTTATCAGACAATATGTAGCTTTTTCAAATTAGCTTCCTTTACTTGGCAATATGGTGAATCTTCTTTTGACTTTGGTTTTATTTGAGACAGAGGCTTCAGGAAACAAATATGATCACAACATAGAGTAATTTTCAAAACTCACGTAATTTTTTTCACATAGATCTTATGGAAATTTCACTGAGACAGATTCTAACTCCTCTCTCCTAGTGTCTCAAGCCATTTATCCATAATCCTTAAAGTATAGATAGAAGTATCCCAGGAAAAAATGTTGATAAGTCCTTCCTTAAGATGACCTTTCAGGTGAGGACTTGGGAAATCAAGAGAACACAGTAGTGGCTTCTCCTAGATTCCATGAGATGCAAATATCCACATGAGATTTTGCAGCAGAAGTAGGCAAACTATAGCCTGCAGGTCAAATCTAGCCTCCCATCTCTTTCAGTATAACCCAGATGCTAAGAATGCTTTTTATAAATACTCACTTATGATCAGTTTGATGACAGGAAAACTAATTTTGAACAACAATTAAGCAAAATGTTACCCACCCAAAAATGATTTCATCCTTTTCATTACTAGAATAAATTTTCTTTCTTATTTACTAGTTAATATTTTAAGTATTATATTCAATTATTATTATGTTTAATTTCATCAATAAAATGTTTGTAAAAATTTGTTTTCTCTCTTGCTAATATCAGTACCTACACAATATCCTCAATTTTACCTCTTGGTGAACAAAAACTAAAATACTTATTCTTGGCCCTTTACAGAAAGTGTTTGTCAATCCTATTCAAGAATAGTCAAATGGTCTCTAACTTTGTTTTTCTTCTTCTCCCCTTCATTTTTTCTTTTATTCGTAATATGCCCTCATCTAACTGTATCATTATGTTCTAGAAGGCACAGTTAGTATGATCTGGACTATGAAGTAATGAAAAGGTTTAAAGAACTCCACCCTTGGGCATTAAAGAAGGAAAGCTGTCTGTTAAGTCAAGAGTCTAGAAAAGGAGGCCATAAGTGGTACCAGCTTTTCCAGACTTTGGTAAATATAGACATCTCTATTTATTGTTGTTTGTCATAATCTCTCCGCTTCTCATATGGGCCAGCAGGGGTGTAGTGGAAAAAAGCTTTGCAGTTAGACAAACCTGCCACCCACCAGCTTCTGGACTACAAACAACTGCTCATCCTATTTGCATTTCGGGGTTTTAAATTTTGTTTTGGCTTGTTTTTGACTTATAAAAGGGGTTATTTCAATGACTGAATGATACAACGTTCTTACACAATAGAAGCTCATAACTTTGTGTAGTTGTAAAGTTTTAGGTCCTAATGAGAATTAAATGTTTTCTTTCTTTCTTATTTCCAAGAAAACTCTGTGTGTGGGGTGTGTGTGTGTGTGTGTGTGTGTGTGTGTGTGTCTGTTCAAAGGCAGAAGGGAAAACTAGAATAATAGTCCCATTACACCTCCTGGCTTAAAGGAGAGCAAACCCAGGAAGGCGTCTATATTCGACTGTTCTGTGTTACTATAAAGAATACTTGAGACTGGGTAATTTATAAAGAAAACAGGTAAATTTAGGCAATAATTCTGCAGGCTGTACAAGCATGACACCAGCATCTGCTCAGCTTCAAGGGAGGCCTTGGGAAGCTTTTACTCATGGTAGAAAGCAAAGGAGGAACAGGCATGTCACATGGTATGACGGTTACTACTGAGCATCAACTTGATTGAATTGAGGAATACAAAGTATTAATCCTGGGTGTGTCTGTGTGGGTGTTGCCAAAAGAGATGAACATTTGAGTCAGTGGGCTGGGGAAGGCAGATCCACCCTTAATCTGGTGGGCACCATCTAATCAGCTTCCAGCGAATATAAAGCAGGCAGAAAAACGTGAAAAGGAGAGATGGGTCTAGCCCTTTAGAATATATATATTCTTTTTTCTTTTTTTTTTATTACTATTATACTTTAAGTTCTAGGGTACATGTGCATAACGTGCAGGTTTGTTACATATGTATACTTGTGCCATGTTGCTGTGCTGCACCCATCAACTTGTCAGCACCCATCAACTCGTCATTTACATCAGGTGTAACTCCCAATGCAATCCCTCCCCCCTCCCCCCTCCCCATGATAGGCCCCGGTGTGTGATGTTCCCCTTCCCGAGTCCAAGTGATCTCATTGTTCAGTTCCCACCTATGAGTGAGAACATGCGGAAAACAGTATGGCGATTCCTCAAGGATCTAGAACTAGATGTACCATATGACCCAGCCATCCCATTACTGGGTATATACCCAAAGGATTATAAATCATGCTGCTATAAAGACACATGCACACGTTTGTTTATTGCGGCACTATTCACAATAGCAAAGACTTGGAATCAACCCAAATGTCCATCAGTGACAGACTGGATTAAGAAAATGTGGCACATATACACCATGGAATACTATGCAGCCATAAAAAAGGATGAGTTTGTGTCCTTTGTAGGGACATGGATGCAGCTGGAAACCATCATTCTTAGCAAACTATCACAAGAATAGAATATATATATTCTAAACCTGTGCTTAGAGCTCTCTCTCTATATATATATATGATATATCCCTATATATCATATATACACACATATATATGATATATATCCTATTAATTCTGTCCCTCTAAGAGAACCCTGACTAATCTAGTAAATTGGTACCAGTACAGTGGAGTTGAAAAGATACTCAAAGATGTGGAAGCAAGTTTGGAACTGGATAGCAGGCAGAGGTTGGAACAGTTTGGAGGGCTCAGAAGAAGACAGGAAAATATGGGAAAGTTTGGAACTTCCTAGAGACTCATTGAATGACTTTGCCCAAAATGCTGAGAGCAATATGGATAATAAAATTCAGGCGGAGGTAATCTCAGATGGAGATGAGGAACTTATTGGGACCTAGAGCAAAGGTGACTCTTGTTATGTTTTAGCAAAGAGTCTGGTGGCATTTTGCCCCTACCCTAAAGATTTGTGGAACTCTGAGAGATAATTTAGGGTATCTGGCAGGAGAAATTTCTAAGCAGCAAAGCATTCAAAAGGTAACTTGAGTGCTAAAAAAGGCATTCAGTTTTATAAGGGAAGCAGAGCACAAAAGTTTGGGAAAAGTTGCAGCCTGACTATGTGATAGAAAAGGAAAAGCCATTTTCTGGGGAGAAATTCAAGGCGGTTGTGGATATATGCATACGTAGTAAGAAGCCTAATATTATTTCTCAGAACCACTAGGAAAATGTCTCCAGGCCATGTCAGAGAACTTCCCAGCAGCCCCTCCCATCACAGGCCCAGAGGTTCAGGAGGAAAAAGTGGTTTCATGCACTGGGTCCACGGTCCCCATGCTGTGTGCAACTTAGGGACTTGGTGCCCTGTGTCCCAGCTGCTCCAGCCATGGCTGAAAGAGGCCAACATAAAGCTTGGGCTGTGGCTTCAGAGGGTGTAAGCCCCAAGCTTTGGCAGCTTCCACATGGTGTTGAGCCTGCAGGTGCACAGAAGTCAAGAATTGAGGTTTGGGACACCTCCTCCCAGATTTCAGAAGATGTATGGAAATGCCTGGATGCCCAGGAATAAGTTTGCTGCAGGTGTGGTGCCCTCATGGAGAATCTCTGCTATGGCAGTGCAGAAGGGAAATATGGGGTTGGAGCCCCCACACAGAGTCTCTACTGAAGTACCACCTAGTGGAGCTGTGGGAAGAGGGCCACCGTCCTCCAGACTCCAGAATGGCAGATCCACTGACAGCTTGCACTGTGTGCCTGGAAAAGCCACAGACACTCAATGCCAGCCCGTGAAAGCAGCCACGAAGAAGGCTGTACCCTGCAAAGCCACAGGGGCGGAGCTGCCCGAGGCTTTGGGAATCCACCTCTTGCATCAGCATTACCTGGATGTGAGATATGGAGTCAAAGGAGATCATTTTGGAGTTTTAAGATTTGACAGCCCCGCTGGATTTCAGACTTGCCTGGGGCCCTTTAACCCCTTTGTTTTGGCCGATTTCTTCCATTTGGAATGACTGTATTTATCCAATACCTGTACCCCCACTGAATCTAAGAAGTAACTACATTGCTTCTGATTTTACAGGCCCATAGGCAGAAAGGACTTACCTTGTCTCAGATGAGAATTTGGACTGTGGACTTTTGGGTTACTGCTGAAATGAGCTAAGACTTTGGAGGACTGCTAGGAAGGCATGATTGGTTTTGAAATGTGAGGACATGAGATTTGGAGGGGCCAGGGGCAACATGATATGGTTTGGCTGTGACCCCACCAGAATCTCAACTTGAATTGTATCTCCCAAAATTCCCACGTGTTGTGGGAGGGACCCAGGAGGAGATAATTGAATCATGGGGGCTGGTCTTTCCCATGCTATTCTTGTGATAGTGAATAAGTCTCACAAGATCTGATAGGTTTATGAGGGGTTTCTGCTTTTGCTTCTTCCTCGTTTTCCCTTGCCACCACCATGTAAGAAGTGCCTTTTGCCTCCCAACATGATTCTGAGGCCTCCCCAGCCATGTGGAACTGTAAGTCCAATTAAACCTTTCTTTGTTCCCAGTTTTGGGTATGTCTTTATCAGCAGCATGAAAACAAACTAATACACATGACAAGAGAGGAAGCAAGAGAGCGAGGGGCGGTAAGTGCCAGGCTCTTTTAAACAACCAACTCTTGTGTGAAGGAATAGAGCAAGAACTCACTCATTACTGTGGGGGGGGTACCAAGCCATCTAGAGGGATCTGTCCCAGTGTCCCAAATACCTCCCACTGGGCCCCACTTCTCACACTGTGATCACATTTCTACATGAGATTTGGAGAGGACAAACATCCAAACCATATCAGGATTGACTGTAGCAGCTCAGAACAGGAGAGGACAGTCAGCAGTCTGAAGCCCAGGACAGTTACAGAAAGAAAGAAGGGACTTTGAAGGGTCATCTAGACAGAGAAGTTACACACCACACCCTGCTGCCCTCCACCCATAACATGTGATTGTATTTTCATCATTTCTTTTCATGACTGTTATAATACTCTAAGTATTCTCAGGAAGTATTCAAGAGAGAAGGATTTTCATTAACACCCAGAAAGTGAACTGTCCTTGTCTAGAAACAAGAGCCTGTGACCTTTAATTCTTGCAGACATAAAGAAAAAGACTTCAACCAGAGGTTTTTCAAGAAAGATCCACACCTTGGATGAGGCAGAGAATTCAGTGTACTTAACGTGCAAAAATGAAAAGGCTGAGTCAGGGTTTGTTTCTGCCAAATAGAACATGGTTCCAAGAAGCTTCCGTGTTTTAAACCTGTGCTTAGAGCTCTTTATGTCTGGTTTATGATCTTGGCTCCCTTCAACTCAACATAGGCCTATTCAAGGACACCCAAGAGGAAAACTATATGCTCAAATAACCATCTTGCTGCTAAAGCACATGTTTTTCTATAAGCATTTTGCTTTGCTTCCTGCCATACTTCTAACAAGAAATGTATCAACACAACAGAACTGGTTCAGTGAGGGGCTGACCTGTTTCATGAACATCAGTTCCAGAACCTTTGTTTTAAAAACATGAAGATACCTAGAACTCAGTAATTATGTCCTCTTTCGTAATCTTAACCCATGTTGCCTTCTTCCAACTACTGAAGATTAAAGTTGTCACTAAATACAGTGGTTTTCACAATTAGAGTGTATGGAACATGAACTGGCAAGGAAATTATATTTTGCATGCTTGTGATTACTGGGAAAATTGTGTGCTGCGGGCACTATCAAAAAAAAAAAAAGAAACATATAGATAGGAAATTAAAAATGTAGAAAAAAAATTAACAACCAGACTTTTAGAGTGCTCAAAAGTCACAGTACAGTTTTAAGCATTAATAACTTTAGATGTATAAAGGTTATGTAAAAACTTATGAAACTATGATTTGAAAGTTCAATTAGTAAGTTTCTTGTATAGTCATAGAATTCTGTGACTCTTGAATAATAAATCTGTAATTTAAAGTTTGGTTGCAGTTCCTCTGAAGATGCCAAATGTTAAATAAAACAAAAAAAATCTAAAATAAAAAAATATTAAAAGTTCAAAAACTAAATTACTGTAAAAGAAGTTTGCATTATTAAACATTTATATAATAATGTTACAAGTATTAGTGTTTATACTGTTGAGATTATTACAGCTTCTAAGATTTTTGGGACATCCTGAAATCCTGATCCATTCTAAAAAGATTCAAGTAGCACCGCAACATGTCATACGGTGCTATGTAGTGGGACTTAAAAACGAATAGGTGCTGGTCTTGCTTTTGAAGAGACTAACATTATACAAAATTATTACAAAAGAGTACAACAAAAACTGGGTTTGTATAAGGTGGAATCTCATCAAAAAATGTTTATGGACCACATCAATATCATATATTCTATAAAATGTATGAATTTAGATCTTACGATAGAATTAGGCTTTTGGGCTGGCAAATCTGTTACGGATTATATAACAGTACTGAGGTAGCTTAGATTTCTGCTTTTTACAATCATTTACATACAATTATGTTTCAGAAGCAATATGGAATGTGTGAATATGCAATGCACATATACACTCACACACAATTCACTGGAGGAACGCCTGTGTATTTTAGCGAGTCAGTACGGAGAAAAGCATGTAAACCACAAGCTTAATACAAGGCCACTGTCATGATTTTAAGGGTATCCTTTCAACCTGTGTTAACTCTGAGCCCTGGTGATCATTTACTCTGACTCCAAGTTATTAAAAGCATCTCCAACATATAGTGCACATGATGTTTGTTTTTAATCATTGCATATAATAGATTTCACATGGGGAAGAAGTTGGCAAATATTTTAGGCTATAAAAAATCTTGATAGTTGGATAAATGCTAGTGTGCTGCAATTTCCTTCACATCACCATAAAAGCAGGGCTTTAAAGGCAATATTTTAATTTCCTGAGAATTCTCGCCGTGCTCTACATTTGAAATGGGATGGGAAACGCCACTTGTGATAACATTTTAATTTTAAACTTAGTAAGAGTTATGCCATTATAAAGGTAACTGCCATAAACTTTCTTTAAAAGATGCTGCACATCAGACAACCAGGGGGAAATATAAGACTATATGGTGGTTTTCATGTCAAGCATCATTAAAAGGTATTTGATGTTCACAGCAGAACTATGACTTTCAGACTGTGCCTGCATAAAACCAAAACAAGTGGTCAATTTGTTGAATAGTCAACTGCACACTGAATGCCATATGGCCTAAAAGGAGAGGTGCATGGCCATGACTTTCATTGATGTTTGGATCCTGAGCTACAGGCAGGAAGAATGTGATGATTTGCATCATCTTCTTAAGTCATGCTTCAGTTTATTGCCATCCTTCTGCTCAGAGTGATCATGCTTCACTTCAGTCACTAAGCTCCACCGCTAGGAAAAAATACAAGCAATTTTTCTTGGTGTTGTAGGTTGGGCTCCCTGGAAGGCAGGTTACCCTGCAGGAGCTTTATTAGGGAGTCCTCTTGGGATCCACTGCCATAGAAGGGAAAGGACAGAAGCAGGATTGGGCAGAGGGAGCTGCAATGCAACCTCAAGGGAAGTTTCAGTTGGCCCTGGAAGGAATGCTGAAGATGGGTTGACCTTCCAGAGTTGTCCTGAATTGCAGCAAAAAGGTCAAGTCTCTATACCCCTACTTTGCTCAGTCATCGGATGTGGATTACGCCAAAAAGGTGGCATGGCCTTGCACACGATGGCTGTCTTCAGTTGAGGCAATCCTCAAAGGGGCCTGACAGTTGAGGACTGTCTACCAGTCTCACTCTCAGCCGCTGGGGAACAAGTCCTTTATTCCAAAGTCGGGGGTGGTTCTGAGTTGCTTATCACAATGTCTACCATGCCCAGCAAGCAGGAATATATTGGCCACAAAATGCTCTTTCAGGCTTACTTCCGACTACTCCTCTTTATAAATTCTCCTCTCAAGTAGAAAGAAAGAAGAGAATCTCCCTCATTTCTCAAAGCTAGGTCTGTGCAATGAGGCTCAGGGGCTTCATTGAGCTAAGTCGTTTGCCATCTCTGACCCAATCACAGTTGCCAGGACGGAATGCAATGCTCTCACTGGCCAGGCCTGGGAGAAATACTCGAGGAGAAGAGGGGTTCTACTCAGCAAGTAAGATGAGTGGAGCCCGGACACCCAAAAAACTAATAGATGCCCCCCAAATGTTGTCATACATACTTTTTCTTCTCTTGTTTTTGCTCAAACCCTTTTCCCTCTCTGTAACGCTGGTTTGTGTTCTCCTGTTCATAGGCCCTGGCACATGGCAGGCGCTTAAGCCGTGTCTGACCAGACTCTGCTCAACTTGCAGGCATATAGCCCTCCAAGGGGTCATGGCCAAGGTGCACAGGAAACCCACCCAGGAGCTGCATTCAAACTGCAATTGTGCTTCTGAGACTGGGACGGCTGAGCTCCCAGGCAGCTCTGGGGTAAAACAATGACCGGCTGTCGGCAGCTGTGCAGACAACTGGAGACCGGGAAATGGGGTAGGGGGAGCGTGGGTGAGGCAGGTGGCGGCTTTTATCTCTTCCACGCCTGGCAGAGCCTATTACCAACTGGCTCAATATGACAGAGCTAGCTCTGCTTTCCTATTCAGGAGGGAGAAGAAAAATCAAGGGTAAAGAGACGTCAGCACCAACTGTATCACATTTTAAAAGTACTCCTTCCCATCGGCTCCAAATGCTATTAGAACTACCGGGCTCTTGTTACAGGGGTACTGGGACTTTGCTGAGTGTCCTATTATTTTCGCATTTGGACCCCCACATTATGTCAGAGGTGTTTCTTTTGTTCTAGGTAATTTGCTTGAATGAGCTGTTTACTGTAGCTTAGGGCTGGATGTTCATTTCCTCACACTTTTTATGTTAAAACAAACAGCCATGATGTAGACTATTTTTCTTCAGTTCAGAGAAAGGGAGAAACCTGGCTCATCTGATGCAAAACTTCAGTGGTCTTACCTTTCAGGTCTTATGCATTATTGTTAGTGTCAAACTTTCACTGTTCACGATGGTTTGCCATAATTGGTGTTTTCCTTGTTTAGCTCCCACCACCCAATTAAGAATTAATGACAAAGTATTTTGAAATTCATTCAGGTTTTTGTGACTCTTTCGGGTTTATCTGGGTGACAAATAAGAAAAACCCATCAAACAGCCTTTAATGAAAGGAATCTACTATCACATATAACTGAAACATCCAGCGGTAGCATGGGCTACAGGGAACTACCAAAACACCCTATTTGTTTGCATCTCCCCTCTCTGACTTCTGCTGTATCTGCCTGATGCTGTTGTCCTCTGGTCATAACATGAGTGCCAAGAGCACACAGTGCTCAATGCATCTTCATTTATAACAAGAGGTAGAGGCTAGAGTTGGAAAGGCCGCAAAAAGCCCTGAGACTCCCTTGCTAAAAACACATGACCAACCCTGAGCCAAACACCATGACCCAAGGGTTAGGAAATCTTGATTATCTCAAACACATTAGGGCCTCATCCTGCAGCAAGGACAGTTAATTCAACACAAATCACATGGCTGGATGGAGAGAGAGGGGAAGGGTTAAGTCATGGAAGAGTGGAGACACCAGGTACCGACTTGATTAATACAATATCTGTCCCCTCCTGGAAGACCACAGCTACACATTTTCCAAATGCTTTGATGAGACCATGGCCAGGAAAAATGGCAAAAAGAACTTGGGGGAACAAAGAGTACTGTGTCATTTCCCATCACTGAGCCTCACAGGTACGAGCATATAATACACACTGAATGGATAGTAAGGACAGGGTTTAGCTATTAACATAGGAAGTTATTATGATCTAAAAATACCAATTAAAAAGGCAAAGATGACATTTAGTAAAAGAGATTCTCTCTCTCTCTCTCTCTCTCTCTCTCTCTCTCTCCTCCCTATCCCACCTCAATCCCTGTCCCTTTCCCTCTCTCTTGCCTGCTTTTCCTCCCACCACAGAGGAAATTCATTGCACGACTTCACTGAATGGCAAAACTACTGACCCTAAATGACAAACTGTCTCAGATCAGAAAGCGGTGTCAACTCAAAGGTGGCAGAAGGGTCAGGAGGTCTATGGACAAGCCACACATACTTCTCTGTCACCCCTCATGAGAGAGTGGAGGGGAAAGGGCTTGGCTTGAACATGAATCCATCTTGGATCTGTCTGCCACACAAGGAACCACTTGTCACTAGCATCAGGCAGCATCACTCCTTTCCAGCTTTATATTTGGTAGCTGCAGTCCTCAGCATGCTTTGAGGATGTCACTCCAAAATAAGATAAGTAAAGCCAGGTTCATTGAGTGATTTTGGAGGAAAAACATGGGAGAAACACATCTAAAATAGGCATTTCCAACTCATAGTGCTGTTAGGTGTGAACTTGTTCTAAGAGCTCCTGATACGAGCAAGGCATTGGCAGATATAGTACTAGATTCACTGATGCTCATTTCAAAACAAAACAAAGCAAACAACACTAAGTTAATTTACTTGCTGGTTTATTATTATTACTACATTTTTGTTGTCTTTGTGTTGCTAAGCTACAAATATAAAAAATGGCGGGTATATGAACTAATGGATATTTCATGGATTAATAGGAACAAACATGGTTTTAAGAAACATCCAGAAAATAAATAGAAGATTCATTCTGTCCTCAAATCTTGTGTTGACACAAGTAGACTTAATGCTAATCACTGTTTAAGTTATTTGTTCTCATGTGGCTGCATTTATCTATAACCATAAAATTAAATGACCTGAACTCTACATTTGTTTTAGGAGCGAATACCATGGCTATAATGATCTTGGGACTGTAATTCATTTTTCAAGTAAAGAATAACATGAAGCTATTTAGTTGCTTTCTACTGTTCTGTGCCTCTGCTATAGCAGAAGAGATAAAAGTGGCTTAGCAGGCATTTTAAGGAATATCTTCAAATAATGTGTAACTACCTAAATGGTTGCATGGTGCATTACACTTTTGGCTGGTGCTGATTTTCTAAAATGTGGTTCTGCATAAGATAGGGAAGATAGGGTTTCAAATACAAAAAACTAGCCGGGCGAGGTGGCGGGCGCCTGTAGTCCCGGCTACTCGGGAGGCTGAGGCAGGAGAATGGCGTAAAAACCCGGGAGGCGGAGCTTGCAGTGAGCTGAGATCCGGCCACTGCGCTCCAGCCTGGGCGACACAGCGAGACTCCGTCTCAAAAAAAAAAAATAAAAAAATAAAAAAATAAAAAAATAAAATAAAAAAAGATAGGGAAGATAGGGTAATGCTATTTATTTAGTCTGACAAATAATTCAAAGTGCACATTTCAAAAAACTATTTTTCTTCTTTTTACCTTTGCTTTTGCCATTGCTGCCTATCATGATGGCATACCCCTCAACACTGCTCAGATTCAAGTGGTGAATTTCTGTAGGGCAACATGTTGTTTTTGGATTTATAAATGTTTGAACTCTCCAATCTTGGAGTAAAAGCATGAAGTGAGCTGTTTTTATGAAGTCGAGGTTAAGAAAACAAAGGAAACATAATCTTGCCAATAACACAAGAACTAGATACTTTATATATCTGGGAAAGAAGAAAGAATAAAAGCACTTGCTTCTATGTTGAAATTTAGTTGGAAGTCAGGAGATAAATTTCAGAAAACAATCCATAACTAAGCTGAAACAATGTATTCAGTGTAAAAAATAAAAAAAAATTGGGAGGTGGGGAGAGACCTCTGTGTTTCAAAGGCTGAAAAAATATATGGAAAAAAATTAAGTGGGAAGGAGTTTTCTTTAGTTTATCTTCTATTTCAAAAGCTAAATTTCTAAAAATCAGGGGGAAACATGTAGCGTAATTACAACAAAAACCCAACAACGATATTTGGTCTCATGCTATAGTTTTGCTTAGATAAACAAAACGTGCTCTTTATAGAAATTTTGGGTAATAATGAATAATTCTTATACTCAGACCTCTGTCCTCTGAGTCCAGAAGAGCAAGTGTGAGAAGACACACACCTGGGGTGATGATGAGTTTCCTTCCCTTATCTCCTCCATAGTGTGAAAAGTTGATGAGAGGGGCTGGAAGGCACCCAAGGAGCTTCCGTAATCCCACAGCAATCTTCAGGAGGGCTTTATAAATCTTATATAATGTCATGATGACAGAGTTTGCCAAGAATCCTATATGTTTTAGGTTTCTTTGGGGAGGGATCAACTTAAGGGGCATATTTTAAAACTAGTCTCCGTGGAGTGTTTGGAGACCCAAAATCAGTGTGACCTAGGCTGTCCCCAGTGACCTGGGTGGACGCCCATCATAAATAGACCAGGATGCAGAAATGGGGTATAATTGCCGGTTTTTTCCTGTGACAAAGAACCTCCTTTTGTCTGAAGCTGTGCAACCAGCATTTGCAGCAGGATCCAACTGCCTCATATGTGATCATTGTTTAATCAAAGCCCACCATGCTGAACCCCACAGGTTCTCCCGTTTCTCTGAGTACAGACAGCCAATTACATGTAACTGCTACATTTTCTGGCAGAATAAGGCTTTTACTCAAGCTTCCCAACTCCTCCTCCACTAACCCCACAGAAAAGGAAAAAGAAAAGGAAAAAAAATTCCATCCAACCACGATGCAAAGTAATAGGTACTTCTTTAATAAGGTGATAATAAACATAGTTTATTTTAAACAATAAATGAACAAATAAACTGGCTCCAGTCATGTCATACCATCCACTTTAAGTACATGCATTTTACTACGTAAGCTACCTGTCTGTGGTTTATGTTGATTCTCCCTCTTATGTAAGGAGGAAACAGTCCTTCTCAGCACCAAAGAGCCTTTCATACTTAAATTATTTCTACCTAGTATTACGGTTATCTGCGTGTGCATCCATCTTTCTCAGTAGGCTTTAAGTTTCTCAAGAACCTACACCATGATTAGGTCATCTTTGCTTTCCTCTTCCTTCTTCTGCCCGATAAACATCCCACACAAAGTGTTGTACACAGCCTGCATGCAAAAAATACCTGCTGAAATGCCTTATCTGCAACACTCTATGTTACAAAAATAATAATAAAAAAATACAAGGTATGTGGAAGTCCTAACCTTCAGTTCCTCAGAGTGTGACCTTATTTGGAGATAGCAGCCATAAGACAGAGTCTCCCTATGTTGCCCAAGCAGGTCTCAAACTCCTGGGTTCAAGCAATCCTCCTGCCTTGGCCTCCTAAAGTGCTGGGATTACAGGTGTGACCCACTAAGCCTGGCCATCTTAATAATTCTATAAGATTTTAAATAATCTTATAATTGGGCAATAAAATAGGCTACATATCAAATGTTTTATTTTAATAAAGAATTATTAGCACATTAATTCACCAATTTATTTTCATACAAAGAAAGTCAGTTCTTTTCTAGGGGGATTTGATAGGGAGTTTGATACTCAGCCTCAATCCCACACCTCTTCTACTGCGCTTTCTTGTACTACAGAGGATGAACAGCAAAACCCTCCAGATCCCAGATTTCTTTGGAGTTAGGATTCAGAATGCAAATCAGGTTTCTCCTGGTCTGCATAAAGAAGATGAATGGAGGGCAGAAACTCTTGGCTGTTTTGGATGGGCAAGCCTGGCCCTGGAGTTATTGGGGTTTCCTGAAGCAATGTCGCTGAGAGCATTAAAAGGCACAGGTGGCATTGGAGGTAGAGGCCCGCTGATTCTCCACTGTCATGATCACAAGGAGGTGGCAGCAACCCTGGTGGCCCAATTCCAGAGTACTGTTCTGGGAGTCATTCCTGGCAGGCCAGAAAAGAGCCTCAGCCTCCTGCCCTTTTTTAAAATCCTATATCCTCAGGACCTAATTGCCTATATTCAATCCCTTTAACTTAAAATACCTAAAGTGGTTTCTGTTTCCTGCACCTGAACCCTGAGTGACATAGTCCACCAGTTAGAGTTCCAAGCTCTCATTCTCATACTAACCTCATTCATGATGCATTATTACAATTTCCATTATCTCTAAAATTGAACAAGAGAGTCTACAAGACAATGTGAGAATTCTCCTGGGCTTGTTTTTGTTTGTTTGTTTTTTGTTTGTTTTTGAGACAGAGTCTTGCTCTGTCGCCCAGGCTGAAGTGCAGTGGTGGAATCTCAGCTCACTGCAAGCTCTGCCTCCGGGGTTCACACCATTCTCCTGCCTCAGCCTCCCCAGTAGGTGGGACTACAGGCACTGGCCACCACACCCAGATAATTTTTTGTATTTTTAGTAGAGACGGGGTTTCACCACGTTAGCCAGGATGGTCTAGATCTCCTGACCTCGTGATCCACCTGCCTCAGCCTCCTAAAGTGCTGGGATTACAGGCGTGAGCCACCGTGCCCGGCCTCTCCTGGGTTTTTATGGTTTCCCCCAGTCCTCTACAGGGGTCTCACCAAACCTACTTTGACAGTATTTTTTTTAAAGCAATTGGCTTTTATCAAAATTTTGCAAAGCCTTAGACTTTATTTTCATTTTTTAAAAAATGCTCTTTTTGTTCACATTATGTTGAAATTATTCAATGTCAATTGACACAAACAGGTTTGAGAGCAAACTGGATCTTAATAAGCACACTTCTCAATTGGTGGGAGTGAAGTACCCAGACTTCCTGAAGAGTAGGCAGCCAGCCCGAGAGCAGTGTGCAGTGACCCAGCGGCAGACATTGCACGGGAAGAATGGAAGACCTGCTCCTCTGCTGATGCTCTCATAGAGTAGTAATTTCCAAAGCTTCTATTAAATTTATCTTACAGTTAAATTTATCTTTACAGTTAAAATTATCTTACAGTTTTGTTTTGCTTTGCTTATTTGTATTTTTTTCAGTTTGTATTATTTATTTATTTATACTGATAAATAAAAATTATATATATGCAAGGTATACAGCATGATATTTTGATATGCATATACATGGTGAAATGATTACCACAATAAAGCTAACTAGCATATGCATCACCTCAGATAGTTACCTTTTTTTGTGGTGGGACTTTGCTTAGCAAATTTTAAGTATATAATTTACTAACTACAGTCACCATGCTATACATTAGATCTCCAGGACTCACTCATTTTATAATTACAAGTTTGTACCCTTTGACCAACATCTCCCCACTCCCCCACCCCAACCCCATAACCACCTTTCTATTGTCTGTTTGTATGAATTCAGCTTTTTTAGATTCCACATTAAAGTGAAGTCATGTATTTATCTTTCTTTGTCTGGCTTATTTCACTTAGCATAATATCCTCCAGGATTTCCCTCTTCTTAAGGCTGCATAATATTCCACCGTACATACATATAACACATTCTTTGTGTCTTTTTAATGAGTCCTGGAGATAACTTCTGTAAAGCAACTAGTATAGTGCCCAGAATACAAAAGGCACTCAAGAATACAACTACTGTGTTTATAATAAAGAATTTAGGCTAGAGACGATATATAAGGTTTCTGTATTACAAAAGTTTATATCATTATATGATTCCAAATCATTTATTTTAATTAAATCTTAAGAGGCAACATCAGCTCTTTCAATCAAACATGATTCAAGGATAGTTAGTATGTTTACACAATTATCAACTAAAAGACTGAAGCTCAAACTGATTCCACAAGGGGCCAGCCAGTCACACATAAGTAATAAAGGCTTGGTAGGCTGGTTTGAGGCAGAGCATATATTCTGAGATTCACTGAGAGCTTGGATGACTCTCAGTGAATCTCAGAATTCGCAGTTTGAGAACCATAACATGAGGGGTCCATGGGTAAATTCTGGCCAAAGCCTGGAAAGCACCTGAAGATAGAAGAACTGCATTGTGGGGCATAAAGGAGATGAGCTTTTATTACTGCATCAAAGCAAACTAGAGGCTATGTGAGTGCTGCTTTAATGCTAACCAAAGGTTACTCTTTGAAAATTAAAATATGTGCTATGTGAAACAGCTCTCCAACAACAAGAATATTTGATCAAGTAGAACATACCATTCCTTGGCCATGTTAGATAAGCTGAAGTTTACTGCTCTTGCATTTATGAACTCCCACTTGAACAAGTCTGTACAGAACACACTTGGAAGTTTCCACGAAACAAACAGATGCCTTGGGCTTTTTAAGGGGAATTTAATCATTACCATATTATTACAGTGATGAAAGATGTGTTAAAAGTTGTATTCTTTAAAGCCAACCACAGTGATAGGAAATTTCAGTTTCTTCTATTCTGTCAATAATACTTGTCATAAAATACTGAAGAGTTTATTTTTGACAGAAGCTTTTTCAACAATTGTTTTTATGTTTGAAAGTGGTGATTTTATTTAGCAAAACAGTCAATAGGTCTTTGTGGCTTCCCATCTCATTAGTTCAACCGATACTTCATTACATCATTCGTATCTAGATTGTTATCACTAATGAATACATTGTTGTTCCACCTAGAAAGACAAAATAACTTTCAGAGAGCAATCCTTAATTTCCTCCTTACTCGCCACAATATTCTAACTTTGTAGGCAACTGCCTGAAGGGAATATTTGGAAGTATATGGAAGTCAAACAATCCCTCCTTCAAGTCTACAAAGTTTTACACATCAAAGTGAATGCTTATAAGGACATTCACAGAATTTGAGTGTTCAGACCTTTACTGCCTAAATTGATAAATAAGTTGCATTTAACAGTAAACAGTTTGAATTTACTCAGCTTTTCCAGAGCACGTAGTTTCCATTTTTATCTCAACCAAAGAGTTCTAGAATTAAAAACAGCTTATTCATTTAAGTGCCTTCTTTCCATCTGAGCCACAGTTTGTAAGTGAAAAAAAAAAAAAAAAAAAAAAAAAAAAAAGTGGCCGTTGTTGTTATTTAACTTGTGGCTGAAGTAAGAATGTCTTTAGTGGCAAAAGAGATAAAATACTATGTAAATTAATGTATGTGTTTGTATGTGTATTGATAAATAAATAGTTATCTGGTAGTACACCCATTTAAAATAAATAGCCCTGTGTACTTAGTATAATTGAAGATATGCTGTAAAAGGGTGTTAAAACTATTGGTTAATAATAAGAGCTCCTAGGAAATCTCACACTTCTATGACAATACTTCCTTTGGAAGTTGACTGTAAGGTACTTTTATGACTTGTTTCTGCTTCTGTTGACCTGGTTAAAGTGTAGACCAGATAGACGGGATATATTTATACAATTTAAAGAAAAGCTAATTATTTCCCATGATCTTAAGAAAAATGTCAGCAAAGTGTAGCTGCCCGCTGCATAAAGAAAGACTTCAGCATGGTAGTTGACAGAGTTTAATAGACAAGAGGAAAGCCACACCACGTGGGAGGGAGAGTTAGTACTCAAACCATTCTTGTCCAAAGTTCCTAGGTTAGGCCTTTTTTAAAGGCAGTTTGAGGGAATTGGTGTTGGCCAGGTAATGGTGCTTGCTGCTGATTGGTTGGGGTGGAGATGAAATCACAGGAGGTCAAAGCTGTCCACCTACAGGCTGAATACCTTCTGGGTGGGGCCACAGGGGTGGGGTCGGCAGGTCCAGGTGGAGCCATGGGTGTCAGACATGCAAAAAAACCTGAAAAGATATCTCAAAAGGCCAATCTTAGGTTCTACAATAGTGATGTTATTACAGGAGTAATTGGGGAAGTTGCATGTTTTATAACCTCTGGAATAGTGGCTGACAATCATTTATGTCTATGCCTTAGCAGGACCCAGGCTTCCCTCCTCTCTCCAGCCTGTGGCCTTCCATTAGCTTTATAAAAGTGTTTGAGTTTGGGGGCAAGGCCTATTTTCATTTAAACTATAGCCCAAATGTCTTCCAAAATTAGCTTCGCCCAAAGGCCCAGGAATAACTAAGGGAAAGGCAAGATAGGGAGTGGGTTAGCTCAGCTTACTGTGGGATATAGTTTTTCTCAATGATATAATTTATGCAAAGACAGTTTCCAAAGTCTCCATACTTTGAAATTCTACCATACTAATTGTCTTTACTATTATTAGATTCTTATGATCTGTTTAATAACAAATCTAATGATATGTTTCTTTTCCCAGACCAGGCCGCTTGACAATACAAAATAATTTTGTTCATTTTTGTAACCCTAGGAACTCACACAGGGCAAGTAAGCTAGAAGGCTCTTAATAAATGCTATTGTTTGAATGAATAAAAAGATGAATGCATGTAGCACTTACTGTTGTTTCATACCCTTTTTACATAAATTGTGTATCTTATTTCCCCTGACTACATTGGAAAGCTGAGGTTCACAGGACCATGCCAAAAACAGCCCTTAGAAGCATTTTTTTGGCCCATACAGAAGACATGAATGGTCTGGTAAATGCTGTTGATTATGAAATCCTGTGTACCTATGATCTCAATAATAATGGTGGGGTTCTGGACAGAGAAGTTTAGATCGATAGCAAGTAAGAAGTCTCAACAGTAATAGAAAATTACTGTTAGCAAAACCAATCAAATTAGAAAGTAACAAAATTAATCCAATTAGAAAGTAACAAACACACATCATACAGTCTGTGTCTGTACAGTGTATGTCACTTTCTAATTGGATTGGTTCCGAAACGGAAAAATTTCATATTTTTTAAAGGAGACATATTCCATGTTTCTCTTGAAAAATCAAGATTTGACAACAGTGGGCCCAAATTCCTGTATGGCTACAATCAGCTGGAAGTGGAGTGGAGCCTGTGTGATTCAGAAGCTTCCAGTTTAACACTACTCCCATTTGTCTTCAGGGCACAGAGGCAAATACAGTTCCATTTATCATGGCGGTTTCTTGCCTGTTTTTCTTACACCCTGACCACTTTGCTCATTTAGGTAACCTCACTGGTCCCTGTAGGTATTTGAGTCTGCACCTACATTAAAACTAGCTTTTTCCCCATCCTGTGTTTAATATCAGGCTGAGTAGGCACCAAGTATTAAGTAAATTCTTGTTGATAATGATATGGTCATTGATCATAAGAAAGTGAAAACCAATCAATAAAGGAACATGTTCTACAGGAAAAAAACAAACAATCCCATCAAAAAGTGAGCTAAGGACATGAATAGACAATTCTCAAAAGAAGATACAAATGGCTAACAAAGATATGAAGAATGCTCAACATCACTAATTAAAAGGGAAATGCAAATCACAGCCACAATGTGATACCACTTTACTTATGCAAGAATGGCCATAAACAAAAAAAATCAAAAAACACTAGATGTTGGCATGGATATGGTGAAAAGGGAACATGTCTACACTGCTGGTGGGAATGTAAACTAGAACAACCACTGTGGCAAACAGTACAGAGATTCCTTAAAGGACTAAAAGTAGATCTACCATTTGATCCAGCAATCCCACTACTGGGTATTTACCCAGAGGAAAAGAAGTCATTATATGAAAAAGACAGTTGTGCATGCATGTTTATAGCAGCACAGTTCACAACTGCAAAAATACGGAACCAGCCCAAATGCCAATCAATCAACGAGTGGATAAAGGAACTGTGGTGTGCGTATATATGTGTGTGTGTGTCTGTGTGCACGCATGCTAAGCTATGAGGATGCAAAAGCATAAGAATAATACAATGGACAGTGGGGACTTGGGGGAAAGGGTGGGATGGGGTGAGGGATAAAAGACTACAAATTGTGTTGAGTGTATACTGCTTGGGTGATGGGTGTACCAAAATCTCACCAATCACCACTAAAGAACTTACTCTTGTAACCAAATAGCACCTGTTCCCAAAACACCTATGGAAATAAACATTTTTTAAAAAAAGAAAAAATAAGGTAACATGTTTTAGACCTCATCATCACTCCTCAAAAAATAAACGCCTCTAGAAAGCCCACAGTTTAGATTTTTAAACTTTCGTTTTCAAATTTAGTCAAACTGAAAATAGACAAAGCATATTGCAGTGTACTTGCAAACCAATGACAAAATAATAATAATAATGATACATTATAAGTACATTTTAAATTCAACAGTTAAACACCTGGAGTTTCATCATGGAATTTGACCATTTGACCCTGAAGTTTTAGAGGAAAGCTGGAGAGATGACGCCTCTTAGCCAGAGGTAAACAATAATCATGACAGAGCAGAGTGCTGTGCTACTATCCTTTTATCCCTTGGATAGTGGTTCACAAAAGAAAGGAGAAAATTGAAGGCCTGTATACTCAGTCCCTGAGTAATTGAGTGTTGAGTGGACTGCCCTTGGACAAAAGCACTTTGAGAGGTGATCTGGTAGCTTATGAAATGAACATTTACTCACTGACAGCTGCAGTACTAGCAGGGTTCTGGGTCCTTGCACTTCCCAAACAGTCATTTTCTATTACTGTTGAGACTTCCTACCTGCTTTCATTCTAACCTTCTCTGTCTAGAACCCCACCATTATTCTTGAGATTATAGGTGCAGAGGATTTCATAATCAACAGCATGTACCAAACCATTCATGTCTTCTCATTCCCCAACAGCTTTTGCTAAGGTCTGATGAAGTGAAAATCATGGTATGGTACAGAAGAAGCAAGGAATGAGATTGTTTTGCAGTACATAGCTTGCAATCAAAATACAGCATAAATCAAAATATTTTTATTAATGAACTATCTCTTTTCAAGTTAGTAAAATATCACAAGCTTATAGAAAAGCATAATCTGTGTGTGTCAAGTTTTATGCCAAACTATGCCAAATTTTCTTATTTTGCCATATTTGCTCCAGAAATTTCCACCAAAGTATAATACACGTACAACAAAGTGGACCAATCTTAACTTGTATGGCTGGATGAACTTTCACAAAATGAATATTTCCATGTTTCTACCTCTTGATGAAGTTATAGAACATCACCAGAATTCCAAACCATTTATACCCAGTCCCAATCATTCATAATAGATGATTTTTTGTTTGTTTGGGTTTTGTTTTGCTTTCTGAGAAAAATAAAAAAATTTCTAATGTAGAAAAGTATTCTTCTATCCCAATCATCATCATGAATTCAGTTGATATTTGTCCTTCAAGGCTTTAAGCCTTTTATTTTTTCATTTGAAAGAAGCCATTACAGATAAAATTAAGTCCTCTTGCTTCCCAGTCAAATTCCACTTTCCAAGAGTAACTGCAGTGATGAATTTAGTATGCATCCCTTCAGCCAATTGTTTAAAGTTTGTACAGATATATAGCCGTGAACAATACACAATATTGCTTTTATATTTTTAAACTGTATCATACTGAATGCATTATTCTGCAACTTTTCATCATTCAAGATTATACTTTTGAAACCTACCCATATTGCATACAAAATTTTGTTCATGCCTTTGCACTGCAATTTTGTGTTTTAACATTTAATCAGAGGTTACCATGAGACTTGCAAATAACCCATTATTTTAGATTGGTGACAACATGGATTGCAAAAACAAAAAGGCAAAAAGAAAACTAATAAAAACTCTATATTTTAACTTCATTCTCCTGCTTTTTAACTTTTTGTTGTTTCTATTTATATCTTTTCTTTTTTTTTTTTTTTTTTTTTTTTTTTTTTTTTGAGACGGAGTCTCACGCTGTTGCCCAGGCTGGAGTGCAGTGGCGCGATCTTGGCTCACTGCAAGCTCTGCCTCCTGGGTTCACGCCATTCTCCTGCCTCAGCCTCCTGAGTAGCTGGGACTACAGGCGCCCGCCACCGCGCCCGGCTAATTTTTTTGTATTTTTAGTAGAGACAGGGTTTCACTGTGGTCTCGATCTCCTGACCTTGTGATCCGCCCGCCTCGGCCTCCCAAAGTGCTGGGATTACAGGCTTGAGCCACCGCGCCCGGCCACTATATCTTTTCTTTTTTTTTTTTTTGAGATAGAGTCTTGGTCTCTCACCCAGGTTGGAGAGCAGTGGCTCACTGCTCCCTCAACTTCCTGGGCTCAAGCGATCCTCTCACCTCAGCCTCCTGAGTAGGTGGGACCACAGGCATGGGCCACCATGCCTGGCTAATTTCTTTATTTTTTTGTAGACACAGAGTCTGGCTAGTCTCAAACTGCTAGGCTGAAGCCATCCTCCTACCTCAGCCTCCCAAAGTGCTGGGATTACAGGTATGAGTGCACCTGGCCTATATGTTCATATATTATACTGTCTGTGTCTTGAAAAGTTGTCTGGTTATTACTTTTGATAGGTTCAGCTTTGAGTCTTCCTACTGAAGATATTGTCTCACGTGTCCGTGTGAAGAGACCACCAAACAGGCTTTGTGTGAGCAACAGGGCTGTTTTATTTCACCTGGGTGCAGGCGGGCTGAGTCCGAAAAGAGAGTCAGCAAAGGGTGGTGGATTATCATTAGTTCTTATAGGTTTTAAGATAGGCGGTGGAGTTAGGAGCAATGTTTTGCAGGCAGGGGGTGGATCTCACAAAGTACATTCTTAAGGGTGGGGAGAATTACAGAGAACCTTCTTAAGGGTGTGGAAGATTACAAAGTACATTGATCAGTTAGGGTGGGGCAGAAACAAATTACAATGATGGACCGTCATTAGTTAAGGCTACTTTCACTTCTTCTGTGGATCTTCAGTTGCTTCAGGCAATCTGGATGTATACTTGCAGATCACAGGGGATATGATGGCTTAGTTTGGGCTCAGAGGCCTGACAGATATGAGTAGTTTACACACCATCACAGTGTTATACTGTTCTGCATTTGTCTGTGTACTTACTACTCCTAATGAGTTTTGTGCCTTCAGATGATTTCCTGTTGCTTATTAATGTCCTTTTCTCTCAGACTGAAGAGTTCCATTAGCATTTCTTATAGGACAGGTCTGCTGTTGATGAAATCCCTCAGCTTTTGTTTGTTTGGGAAAGTCTTTATTTCTCCTTCATGTTTGAAGGATATTTTCACTGGAAATACTTACTATTCTAAGATAAAAGTTTTTTGCCAGGCCGGGTGCGGTGCCTTATGCCTGTAATCCCAGCACTTTGGGAGGCCCAGACCGGCAGATCACGAGGTCAGGAGATCGAGACCATTCTGGTTAACACGGTGAAACCCCGTCTCCACTAAAAATACAAAAAATTAGCCGGGCGCGGTGGCGGGCGTCTGTAGTCCCAGCTACACAGGAGGCTGAGGCAGGAGAATGGTGGGAACCTGGGAGGCGGAGCTTACAGTGAGCTGAGATTGCACCACTGCACTCCAGCCTGGGCGACAGAGCCAGACTCCATCTGAAAAAAAAAAAAAAAAGTTTTTTGCCTTCAGCACTTTAAATATGCCATGCCACTCTCTCATGGCCTGTAAGGCTTCCATTGAGAAGTCTGCTGCCAGACATATTGGAGCTCCGTTGTATGTTATTTGTTTCTTTTCTCCTGTTGCTTTTAGAATCCTTTATTCTTGACCTTTGGGAGTTTGACTTTTAAATGCCTTGATGTAGTCTTCTTTGGGTTAAATCTGCTTGGTGTTCTATAACCTTCTTGTACTTGCATGTTGATATCTTTCTCTAGGTGTGGAAAGTTCTCTGTTATTATCCCTTTAAATAAACTTTCTATCCCAATCTCACTCTCTACCTTCTCTTTAAGGCCAATAACTCTTAGATTTTCCCATTTGAAACTATTTTCTCGATCCTATAGGTGTGCTTCATTCTTTTTTATTATTTTTTCCTCTTGTCTCCTGTGACTGTGTATTTTCCAATATCCTGTCTTCAAGCTCACTAATTCTTTCTTCTGCTTGATCAGTTCTGCTGTTGAGAGACTCTGGTGCATTCTTTGGTATATTGGTTGAATTTTTCCACTCCAGAATTTCTACTTGATTTTCAAAAATTATGTCCATTTCATTGTTAAATTTATCTGATATGATTCTGAATTCCTTCTCCGGGCTATCTTGAATTTCACTGAGCTTCTTCAAAACAGCTATTTTGAATTCTCCGTCTGAAAGGTCACATATCGCTGTCACTCCAGCATTGGTCACTGGTGCCTTATTTAGTTCATATGGTGAGGTCATGTTTTCCTGGATGACCATGGTGCTTATGTCTGTTTGGCAATGCCTGAGCACTGAATATTGAATAGTTAGGTATTTATTGTAACCTCTGCAGTTTGGGCTTATTTGTACCTGACCCTTTTGAGCAGGCTTTCCAAGCATTCAAAGGGAAATGAATGTTGTGATCTAATCTTTGGTCACCACAGCTGTAACTGCATTAGGAGGCATCCCAAGCCCAGTGACGCTATGATTTTTGCCGACTCATAAAGGTACCATCCTGGTAGTCTTGGGTAACAGCCAGAAGAATTCCCTAGATTAACAGCAGTCTCTCCCCTTACTTTCTCCCAAATAATGGAGTCTTTCTCTCCATGCTGAACTGCCTGGAATTGGGATGGAGGATGACACAAACACCCCTGTAGCTGCCACCACTGGGACTATGCTGGGTGAGACCTGAAGCCAGCACAGTAGTGAGACTTGCCCAGGGCCCATGGTGACTATTGCCTGGCTACTGCTGATTCAAAGCCGAAGGGCTCCTTAGTCAGCAAGTGGTAAATCCACCCAGGCTTCTGCCTTTCCCTTCAGGGTGGCAAGTTGCCTTCTGACCCAAGTGGGTCTAGAAATGCTGTCTAGAAGCAAGGGCATGAAGTTGGAAACTTTAGGAATCTACATCATGCTTTATTTTACCGTGGCTGAGCTGGTACCCAAGTTACAAGACAAAGTCCTTTTTAATCTTCCCTCTCCTTTCCTTAAACAGAAGGAGTCTCTCTCTTGGCCACCATGACTGGGAATGCAATGAGTCACATCTGAAGCCGGCACAGAACTGGTTCTCACCCAAGGCCTGTGGAGAGTACTACCTGGTTACCACTGATGTTTATTCAAGGCCCAAGGGCTCTTTGGTCAACAGGTAATAAACCCTTCCAAGACTAGGTACTTCCCCTTCAAGGGCGCAGGTTCCCTTCCAGCTCAGGGTAGATCTAGAAGTGATATCTGGGAGCGAGGGCCCAGAATGGGGGCCTGAGGACTCTGCCTGTTTCTTTATTCTACTGTGGCTGAGCTGGTATCCATGTTGGAAAACAAAGTCCTCTTTATTCTCCCCACTCCTTTTCTTTCTCCTTTCCACAAGGGAAAGGAGTCTTTCCCAGTGCTGTGAGCTGCACTGCCTGAGGTTGGAGGACGGAGTGACACAAGCACTACTCCGGCTGCCTCAGCTTTCAAATTCATTTGAAAGGCAAATTTATTTCAAATTTATTTGAAAGGCAGTCTAGGCCACAAGGACTACAATGGAGCACTTTAGCCAGTGGTGGTGGAGCTAACCCAAACCCACCTGCTGGGCTGGACGATTCCCCTTTGGCCAGGGCTGATCTAAATGCTCCTTGCATGCGCACTGGCTGAATTCTTCCCTGTGTTGCTTTCTGCTGTGACAGGGCAGCACTGAGTTGCAATGTAAAGTCTTATAATCACTGCACTCTGTTTTTCCCAAGTACAAATTCTCTCTCCGCGTCAAGTGGCCCACTCCTGCTGGGGATGAGGAAGGGGTGGTGTTGGCACTGTCTTTCCTACCCTCTTCAGTGCCTCTTCCCTTGATATGATGTTAAAACCAAGTACTGTAATCACTCACCTAATTTTCAGTTCTCATGAAGTTGCTTTCTGGGGTTGATATTTGTTCAGTTTTGTGTTCCTGCAAGGGTAGAGGAGGAAGATGATTGCTGGAGGATTCTATTCAGTCATCTTGCTCTGCCTTCTCTCTCTAGAAGACTCTTCAGTGGGCCTTACTTTTTCAACATTAATGTTCACAGCTTCCTCCTGGTCTCAGATGTAACAGATTCCTGGAGGTAGGCTTCTGTGGTTCTGAGTACTGGTTAATTACAGAGTTGGCTGACCTCCAGAAGTTCCCATTCCGTGATGTGAAAAGCCACGCAACCAACGCTAGTAGCCATGTGCAGAGCACACTGGCCCTTGTGACCCCCTACTTAAAATAGATGTTGATATTTAGTACTACAAGTTATCAAATGTGTTCATCTTCAAGCTGTCTTTACAATTCATGGCCCCTGCGTTTCCATATTACTTTTAAAATTGCTGGTATCTCACACAGACAAACACACACAGACACACACACACACACACACACACACAGTTGTTACAATCTTTATTGCACTGAATCTACAGATCAGCAGTATTGAATTTCTCTATTATGTTTTTGTTTTCCAGTGCATAAATTTTTATCTTTTCTTTATTACGTTTATTTTACTTTTGCTGTAGTTTTTTCTAGCTTCTTCAACTGAAAGTTTAGATCATGGATTTCCAACCTTCTCTACTTTCTTATACATGCATTTAAGGCATACATTTCCCTCTGGGTACATCTTTAACTGCATCCCATAGGTTTCGATATGTCATATTTTTATGATTCATTTTCAAAATACTTTATAATGTCCATTATGATATTTTTAAATCCATAGGTATTTAAGTCATTTCTTAATTTCTTACCATTTTGGTATTTTTATTTAACATTTTGTTAATATTTAGCTTAATTCCACTGACAGAGTATGACACTCCATATGAATTTTTCATGTATTATGTGCATATAAATTTAACCCTTTGAAATTTAATAAGCATTACATATGATTATTTCATTTTATTTCATTAATCATTTATTATTATTATTTTTTATTTTTGTAGAGGCAGGGTCTCACTTTGCTGCCCAGGCTGGGCTTGAACTCCTAGGGGCAAGCATTTTTTCTGCCTCAGCCTCCCAAAGTGTGGGGATTACAGGTGTGAGCCACCACACCTGACCCATATGGCTATTTTAGACTTGCTTCTTTTTTCAATTAAGTATTCATCTAATGTCTAATTTTTCATATGTAAAATTATTTGAGGAAACTGTAATTCTTCTTATATTTACCAAGCAACTAATCCCATCTCTCTACAAGTTTTATTTTCAAGTAAAATAAAACACAAAATAGGTAAAACACAAAAATGATATTTAATATTCCATATTTTATCTATAAAATGATTTTGCAACTTGACACTGCATTATCAAATGCATTCTGTGTACACAGTTAATTAGAAGGTAATATACACACTACGTATTAAAAATAAATCAGGTAAATATTATGATGCAGTTTTGTATTTTCATCATATATTTGGTTCGTAACTAAAATTCTCATTTGAAAAAACAACTAAATTTTTTGTTGCTTTTTTTCATTCTTTTTTTAGAGACAAGGTCTCACTGTGTTGCCTAGGCTGTTCTCAATCTCCTGGGCTCAAGCAATCCTCCTTCCTTGGCCTCCCAAAGTGCTAGAATTACAGGCATGAGCCACCATGAACAGCCAGATCAACCAAATCTAAGTCATAATGAAACATTATGTGGATTATCAATTACTAGATTCATTGACTGGAAAGAGTATAATCTACACTAGTAGAAAAATAATTGAAACAGTGGCATTTTTGCATGAAGTTCAAATCATAAGAACATAGATCAGTGAGAGACATTGGTGTGCTGGTTTCTCTGTTCCTCCATATTCATTTTCGTATGTCTCTACTCTGCTTTTTTCTATTTCCTTTTTATTTATTATATATTTTTTGGTGGGGATGGGGTCTCACTTTGTTGCCCAGGCTGGTTTCAAAATCCTGGCTTCAGCTGATCCTCCCGAGTTGGCTCTGCTCTGCTTTTTGACTGGGGAGGCTGATCCCCTACTCACCTTTCAACCTGCTACCTTGCCATCTGCCTTCCTGTTAGGTGAGTGCAACAAGAGGCCCCGGTAGAACACATGGTGGGAAGAGTGATCGAGAATGTTTTTCATTCCCTAACACACTCTTTCCTTCCCGAGCGTGACGTTGACAGTGGCTACATCCCTTGAAGGCCACAGCTTCTGTTAGGCATCCCTTTTCTACTTGCAGAAAATCTTGAATTGTTTCATTTGTTCTTTTTTTTTATTTAACGAAGTGTAAACTACATTCAGGTAATATGCTAAGTGCTATATAACTAAGTGCTAAGAAAAAAATATTTTATGTATGTATGTACATATCCATCATATACATGTATGTGTACACACATACGCATGCATGTACACACGTCTATGTACGTAAAGGCATTTGTATTCCCTTAATCCTACAATTCCTGGATGTCTTCTCCAATCTATAGGTGAGCAAAATCATACCTGATGTCTTCTTGAAGATTCAACCAGAGATAGTTTCATTTTTCTAAAAGTTTGTGTGCAATTAAACTTTGAAAATTAAATCATATTTTAATTACATTGGAAACCAACTTTTAAAAAAATCTCTTAAGTGTATGCTGGATTCCTGGATAAGGCAAATAATTCTTTCATAAAGATTGATTATACTCTACTTTATCTGCTTTCTAAGCTAAGATTTGTGAATTCAACTTTCCTTTCAGATTTTAAAGTTCAACCTTTACAAATAATACATCTTACTAAGCCTTCACTTCAACTGTCAGTTAAGGAAATTAGTCTTCAACTGTCTGCAGACTGGAGCATTTAGTTGTTGTTTCACAGGTGACTTTTATTACTTCAGATTTTTTTCTTGTTAAATATCACAACATTTATTTTCTATTATCTGGGCAGCATGACAGTAAATCTGTGACGTTTAGGCACAATAAGAATAGAACGAGCTTTCAGTTTATAATTGTTTGTAATTGTTAGAGATCTAACTTAGATAGGTGACAAAATATTTTTGTGAGACATATTTTTTTGGATTAGTATCATATATTATAAAGACACATAGAAAATTGGAAGATCTTAAATTTATTGCACAAAGAATGTATATTCTCATAGTTGGATGTTCATTGGTTGTGATCAAAAGTTGACCCCAAAACTTTATCACAGGGGCACACACTTCCAAGAATTTGAGGGCAGTTGATCTAGATATGATAGCAAAGACCCCTCCCTCATACAATTTTCCTTCTCACACACACATACACACACACACACACACAAGTTACCATAGCAGATAACATCTGGTTGCATGTAATCTGAATTCATCCAAAATCCCAAAGTAAACAAGTTCACCAATAGCAAGGGGCAGTTAAACATTCCACCGGCTTTAGATAATTGAAACCATCTTCCAAAAAATTACCTTCAATTACTGGACTCCAGGAAAAAAAACAGGCAGTTTCTGGCAAAGTACCAGAAAGGACAAGAGAAGGGAGAAACAGGGAGACAGATAGAGAGAGAGAATGCAATCTATTTTCCAGAATACAATGGAAGATCATTCAATATTCTACTGTATTTGTAAGACAGGATGGTTAACGTCATGCCCACCCAAAAGATATTTTTACTGGAAACACAAGGTTAGAGCCTAGATAGCTATCGTCATGGACTTTTATTTCAGGTTCTTGCTTTGCAGTAATATTATCTCTAAAACATCATAGGTAAAAAGGCTTTTTAAATCTGATTTTTAAAAAAAATTCAAAGAAAGGAATTTCACAATTTCCAACTTCTTACAGGTTTTCAAAAACTTTCTCACAATGTGCAAGCATGTGAAGCATTATTTATAAATATTTAGCGATATACATTTAGATTTTAAATGTATAAACAAGATGCATTTCTAAAAGTTCTAAATTCTTCTGGTTTGTGGTATATATTGCATTACAGGTATTATAGTCTACTTATGAAAAGGCTATTAAATCATCTCATCTTTTAAAAGTCTTTTCCATAACATCTAATCTCTGGAAATAATGGGAGAAAAGAATTTGTGTAAATTATTTTACATCTTAAAGGTCGTATCACATTACTTTGGATTAATTATATATGGCAACAGTCACCTAGTCAACCCCTAATGTCAACCTACTGCATTAGTATATTATCACTGATAATACAGTTTTGATGATAATTTGAACCATATGCAAAAGCAAATACATCAAAGCAACTGAGTTTTTGTGTTAGACAATCAAGTCTGCTTACTTGTAATTGAAATACAAGAACAATATGCATTTAACTAGCTTCTAGGCAGATGTGTTGCAACACCTACATTCTACAGATAGAGACACCATTGTGTTTTGTTTATTTTGTGAACATCAGTTCTGATGCAATGCTGCATTCTTTCTATGATGAATGTTGTTGATGGGAAATTTCTGTTTTTAAGAAAAGATTTCACTTTGGAAAAGTGATCCTTAAACTACTTACCCAGAAATAAATAAGTTATTTTCTCTACTGCATAGCCCCAAATAAATTATAGATTTAAAAAATGGCTGCCATATTTAACACAGCTCTTACCATAATTTGTAATTATGTGTACATATATGCAGTAACACCTGACTCTATCCCCTCCTCCCACCACCCACCCAATATGACAAGTGCTTAATACCTAGCAGGAGATCAATAAATGTCTTTCGGATGGATGGATGAATGGATGTATGGATGGATGGATGGATGGATGGATGGTGAATGGTTACAGTTATAACCATTTTGATCTGAATATTTCAAACTTTTAAATTCATTGTGTACCTGTAGACCTGGAGCATTAATAAAGGTGGTGCAAATGAGATAACTGAATCCAACTTTAGTCTGTGACAGCTCAAATCTAGACTCTGGTCCATTGTCAACTAAAATGTGTCACTTCGCTTTGTCCTTACCCTTTCATCTTCCCCCAAAGAAGTTAGATCTATTTTGAAAGAAAATTTGATCTGTAGTCTCCCTCAAATTACTTTTTAAAGTAGGCAATGCATAAATAATAACTTAATAAATCAAATTGAAGGCTGGATATAAAATCACTTGGTCCTTATCATAATCTTGTCTCTTGAAGTTAGAGTCATTGGGAGCATTGTCTTTTACAGCCTCAGTTAACTCCTTTGCAAAGTACATAAAATAAATTCCTTAGGACTGTGATTCAAGAAAATCTGATGAAAATGAAGGGTTAAGGATATTCGGTGAAGAGGCTGAGGGCTTTTCTCACTGTAACATTTGTTTTTCTTATTTTTCTCACTGTAACATTTTGTTGGAATCTACCCAAGAACTAGGTATTTGTGTTTGATGTGTAGTCAATTCTTTAAAAAAAAAATGATGCAAAGATGTTATGATATGAGTGGGTTCAAGTGTAAAGGCCTTCTGTCCATGAGCAGGCAGTGGCCAAACAGTTGGGAAATAGGGCAAAGTGAGATTTTTTTTTTTTTTTTTCACTTGCTGTTTGCACTGACATCATTCAAGGTTTAAGAAGGATTGGGAAAGGTGGAAAGTGTCTGAAACCATTTCCTTTTCTACTAGGCCATCAAGAACAGCAGCAGGCCCAGCAAGCTGTGCACAGGGCAAGAAACTAGTTTACAACAGTGTAAGGAGTTTCACATGGAAACTAAATAAATGTTGAAAAAGAGACAGTCTCACAGAAAGATGCAGAATTCTGCTCCTTCTTGATCTTTATCTTCCTGGAGCAAAAATAAAGCATGAGTAATATGTCGTAACTTTTCTCTATCAGTAACTTTCCGGGGACCTTCCCCCAGTGCAAAGTTACTAATTAGAGATTCAGAATGTTAAAGTCATGTTGCAGATTAAGTTTAAGAAACATAGTTCTCAGCCAGGCATGGTGGCTCACACCTATAATCCCAGCACTTTGGGAGGCCGAGGTGGGCAGATCACAATGTCAGGAGTTCGAGACCAGCCTGGCCAATATGGTGAAACCCCGTCTCGACTAAAAGTACAAAAATTATTCGGGTGTGGTGGTGGGTGCCTGTAGTCTCAGCTACTTGGGAGGCTGAGGCAGAAGAATAGCTTGAAAACCTGAGAGGCAGAGGTTGTAGTGAGCCGAGATCGCACCGATCGTGCCATTGCACTCCAGCCTGGGCGACAGAGTGAGACTCTGTCTCAAAAAAAAAAAAAAAAAAAAAAAAAGGTAACATAGCTCTCAGTTCTCTTAGCCCTTGGAAAAAACAAGGGCCTTATGTGGGATTGTTTAAGCAAATAACTCAGGTTCTGGTGGAGTTGAGCCCCTGTCTTCAGAGATATCTCAACATAGGCTAGCAAATCTGCAACTTCCAAAATAACTACCCTGGGCTTCTTAACTCACTCAAATTGTGTTCCTCCTTTTGCAGCATTATTGAAGCCACATCCTTCCAAAGGTAACTTTTTTTATCTATTGTGTATCTCCTGATATTAAATATTAGGCTGATCACATTTCCAAAACCCATTCGTTGACACAGGGGTTTTGGAAATGTGATCAGCTGGCTCCTCTCTGGGGCTCAAAATTGGTGACATCAAGTGAAATGCCAGGCCAGCTGATGGATTCAGTGAAATGACCAGTGTAACTGCCTACTCCATTTAAGCTGCCGGCTACTTGTAAAAACTGACCCATCCTCAGGACCATTTTAGAGCTATGTAACCACATCTCATCAAGATCTCCAGAGAAACGACAGCTCATCAAGATCCCCAGAGACAAATAATTCCTTTTACAATTGACACAGGAATAATATAGGGTGGTTGCAGGAAAATAGAAAATTCCAGGCAGCAGTTTCACATGACTAGCAAAAAGAAATTTGAAATAGCTGCAGAAGCTAGGGGTGGATAAGATCCTGAAAAAATCTGGGTGTGGACCAAGCTATGACCGACCTAAGACTGACTGGACCCAACATGGCACTGGATTTGACCTAGGTTTCACCTAGGACCTTATTATATGCTCATTAACATCCTAAATTACACACCCACCAGCGCTATGACAGATCTAGAAACATCCATATTTAGTGTAAAAATGGGTGGTACCAGAGTTCCGAGAAATCTCCACCTTGTTCCAGGAATGTTCATGAATATTGTACCCCTTGGTTACAGAATCCCATAAAGGTAGCAGTCCCAACCCCCTTGCACCTGACTCTCTCATGAGTCCGCCTGCACTCCGGTTTCATGAATGCGTACTTTTTGCTTTGTAATAAATCTCTGTACCTTCACTGTTTTCCGACTCATCCTTGAATTCTTTCTCAGGACGGTGTCAAGAGCCTGGACAGCAGCTGGGGCCAAGGTTTCATTGGCATTTGGGGACCTTCCCTAGCCCACTGGTATCAAAATCATTAATCAGACCCAAATCAACACCAAAGGAAGTTTTCTTCACCCAGGATATTTCTCTATTCTTAAAATATTATCGGGAATATCCACTGATTATTCCATTATTCCACACCATCCCTTCATCCAGAAAAGTAATATATGAAATAATTGGGATTGTTTCCAAAAGCTAAAATTCTATATATCACTATATGTTAACATACATTTTTTAAAACTATATAATTCAAACACACACATCTTGATACTGCTTTGTATTCACAGAATACTTTTTAATTACTTACATAAACATTAATTTTTATTTTTATAAACATAATCTTACCTGTGTTTCTTCTTTTAATCTAAGTCTTCATTATTTATATACCCATGTGAAAGTATATTTTTAGAATAAATAATTTAAATATTAAACAATAATTTTAAATGCATAAATTCTGGACATTGATGTTACAAATATTTTTAAAAAAATAAAACTCATATGTAAATCCTTGCGTTTCATCAGCATCCCACCATAGTAAATTATGCTTGAAAAGGAGCTTTGTGAGATAGTTTTCAAGTCAGTGTTGATATCAGATTTATGGCCTTGAAAACCAAGCTCTTGTACAAAGAATGGTCAGTGTGAATCCCAGATGTGGGTATTGGTGAGTAACCTCTCAGATATAGCAAATTGGTAGTTTCAGTCTCCAATAAAACAAGTTATATCTTCAGAGGCAAACATATGAAGCATCAATGTCACTTAAAGACATAGATTCCTCCAGGAGTTTCTAAAGAAACCCTTCCTTCATGTTTCTTGAAGACAATCTGTAAAAGAGTCAAACGCCTCTGGAAAATTTAAACCTCACCTTGGGTAAGACTTTGGCCACCTTGCTACTGTTCCCCATAAACACAAGGCAAGGAGGGATGGACTTGATATTGATATTTATAAAGCCTTTTTGTTTTTTGAGACAGTCTCATTCTGTCACCCAGCCTGGAGTACAGTGGCACAATCTCTACCCATTGTAGCCTCTGCCTACCAGGTTAAAGCAATTCTTCTGCCTCAACCTTCTGAGTAGTTGAAATTATAGGCGTACGTCACCTCACCCGGCTAGCTTTTGTATTTTTTTGTAGAGACGGGGTTTCGCCATGTTGCCCAGGCTCACCTGGAACTCCTGACCTCAGGTGATCTGCCCGCCTCAACCTCCCAAAGTGCCGGGATTACCAGCATTAGCCGCTGTGCCTGACCTGTATATAGCCTTACTCTTAGAAAATATTCATTAAGATCATCCACATTAACCAAAATCTTCCCATTTCCAAGCACAGAGGACATAGAAGTCACTTCCTGAAAATAGGCTGAGGAGAAAATTCTCTCCTAGATCCAGAACTTCACTCTGAAGACTTCCTTCTCCCTGAATTCAGGCAAGCAATGAATTGACTTCTGAAACTTCTGTTCATGATATTTCACTATATATCTTAAGTTCTGACTATGAATGAATCTTAATGAAAGCATTCTGAAAACCTCTATAACTTGGCATTCCATGGAGAATCTAGCACATATCATTCATAGAATATATATTCAATACATATTTGACAAGGTGTTGAAACTAGAAAATTGCACAAAAACTATGAAATGTGTCTACAGAGTAAAGTAATTTTTTGTTCCTTTATAACATATTCTACAGCATCATCTCCTTTAGAAATAGTCATTTTAGAGCCTGGAATATATTCAACAGGATCTTCTCCGCTCAGTGTACTTTCAAAAATAACTTCAGACCTTGTAACTTATTCTTAAAATCCTCTGGATTCATGACTTTAAAATATTGTACATCAAACATACACTTGATTTTTCTGAACAGTCTGGTAGAATTCTGAGCCAAGTTGAGTGAAAAAAGGTATGTGAACAAGTTGTTTAATAACAATGGCGGCAACAATCCCAGTAATAACGGTAACACATTTTGAATGCTTACTAGTTGCCTGGAATTGTGTTAATGTCTTTATCCATAATCTTCAGAGAGGCCCCATAAGGTAGATTTTACTATCATATCATTCTAGAAATAAGTAAGCTATGGCTCTAGGAGGTTAAACAAATTGCCACAAATCAGTTGTTAGATTTGTGACTCAAAAGTAGTTACTTTTAACAGCTAGAAATACTGCTACTACTAGGGGTTAAAAATGACATGGGACCATAAAAAGAAATGAAATTAATGTTTTTCCTATGACATTTAAGTAGGTCCTAAGACAATTCCAAAGCTCTTTGGAAAATGGTAGTTTCGGGGAATGGAACATTTAACGGCCTGAGGTTAAGGATGCCACTCCTCATTTTTATGCAGAAGTTCTGGGTAAGTGTGTCAAACACTCAGTCCATCACAATATATAGCTGTACCACCCAGAGGACTTAGGTCCCAAAATGAACTCAGTGCCAAATCGTACTTCACATATTTGCAGTCATCCTTTTTTTTTTTTTTTTTTTTTGTTTTGTTTTGTTTTGTTTTTGCCTTTGAACAAGGATTGATCCTATGTCGTCTTCTAAGATTCTGAGGGGGTGACAGGGAGAGGAGGTGAACCTGAAACATCTGGCAGAGGCAACTTTGCCAGGGTGAGCCCCGATCAGTCCCCTCCCCCATCCCCCACTACCCGTTAAGGCAGATCATCTTTTAGCTGATTTATGTTTATGTCTTGGGGCTCACAGTAAGATTTTTAAAAACCTTTTTCTGCTTTCAAAAGTTTATCAGCGCTTTTTCATAAATACCTAAGGTGAGGACTCATTTGTGGAACAGATACACTTATTTACCTAAACTTTAGCCTTTTCTGCTAACAAGACTTAAAGAGTTCCAGCACTTAGGAAGGTATCTAAGTTATTTGGCTAATATGTGATCTGAATGTTTTGGGAAGATAAAGTCTATAACTAAGAGATTGCCTAATAATGAATCTGGAGGAACTGAAGGTCATTTCCCACAAAAATGTGCAGCCCCTGGGAACTTTAGGTGAGGCATATTACACTCAACTGTGTCAGACACTTGGCCATTCATTAACTTTAATGGGGGTCATAAAGAAATGCCTAAGGAAATAGGAAATGCTCATTTTCAGATAACATTGCAGTCACTCCCTTATTTCTTCCTGAAATCAAAACCAAAAAAGAATTTGTGCTTAACTTTTATTTAAACAAGCAACCAAGAGAGAACAACCATTCAGACTGGGCCAGGTGCCATGCCTTCAATGGCCCAGGGATAACCCAACAGCTGTTTCTATGGCAACTATGATGTCTGTGTCCACTGAGGAACAACTTCCTTGTCAAGGTAAAATTCAAAGGTTATTTTCAATCTTCAGACTGAAATCAAAGGCCATGGTGTGTGACCACTCCCAAATATGTTGCACTACAACCTGTGAGTTTTTAATAATTGGTATTTCTGTAGGGCAAGGTGGCTGACACCTTTAATCTCAGCACTTTGGAAGGACCAGGTGAGAAGATTGTTTGAGGCCAGGAGTTTGAGACCATCCTGGCCAACCTAGTGAGACTTCCCTTCCTTCCCTGCCCCCCTACCCCGGCCCCATATCTCTAAAAAATAAAATAAATAAAAATAAAAATAATAAAAATAAATAATTGGCATTTCTTAGCTAAGAAAGAACTAAACTCATTTATCATCCTCAAAAACAAAAAAAAAAAGAATAAGGGAATATAGCTAAGATTTTGAACTACCCTCATTAAGTCACCAACATCTACTCCATTAGCTGGAAGCACTTGTTAATCTATCTTGCCAACAGCTGTGCCCTGACAAGTTTCCTTTGGAAGGTGAGCCTTTTATGAGTAGCCCTGATAGGGAGTCCACTGCTGTTGGAACCTAAAAGATTTGTCAAGTGGATGCAGAGCTTCCTCTACACACCCCACTGCTTGAATCAAAGGGAGGCCAATGGACAGAAGAGACAAATGATCACTCCACTAGAAATAACAGAGAGTTGGTCATTAGTCAAAGTGAACTTCCTTCCTGTACACGCCAGTAGTGAAACATCTATAGGGAATTCGGAAGGGCATCATGGTGAAGAATGTAGTTTAAGAGGCAAAGTTCAGGAGCAGTGTTTGCTTTGGCATCCTGGGGTGAAAACATTACTGAATGAGCAAAGTCAGGAGCTCAAAATGCAATTGAGTGAAGTGTCATAGGTTAGCTAATGCCAGACAAGTGGTGGCTGTCTTTGGAGTTTTGAAATAACATCAGGGTGAATTCCTAAGAAATCCCTCCTAGGTCTAGAATATGCTTGATTCCTTCCACCCCTTAGAAGAGTGCAGTGATGCATGACACTTCTCCATCTTCGTCTCCGAATGGCCAGGTGAAGTAAGTAGGGTCATACTGTTGTCTCATTTAAAGGTGACTTGCTAACTCCCAGAGACAAGGAAAGGACAGCAGAATCTCGAACTGCACTTCTTTGTCACTCTTATCTGGATTTGTTATAGACACAATCTGATAAAACCAAAAGCCCGAGAGGCTGAGTGGTGCAGGGTGAGCAGAGTACAAACCCAGCATGAGATGTTCCTCCACTCTATTTGTTCCTCTCAGACGAGATGCCCCCAACCCTGCCCCCAACACAGTCCCCACAGATCTCTGACATCAGTGCTTCCTTCTCATTTGCTTGATTTGTTATTCTCAAATCACAACTATTTTTCTCCGATCCACAATTCCTCTTCCCTAGTTTTTTAGTTTCCTTCAAATCCATCAGACCTGTGCTAATTACTTATTATTATTTATTAGATGCCACTGATGACTTGCCCACCCCTGTTTGTCTGGCAGTTTCTTTAATCTAGATGTAATGTGAACTGTTACTTTTCTCAGTAAAGTAGCAGCTGATTGCAAGTCACCAATAAAAGGAAAGGAAAAAAGTGCAAGGGGAGCATCCACCCACAGAGGTAACTGACTAAGCATATCCTGACTATTTTGGATATTCGTGCCTTGGTGAAATCTGCATTTTAGTAAACAAACAAACAGAAAAAAATAATTAACCAAAAAACAAACAAATGAATCTATTGCCTTTACCACTAATCCTGCTACTACTAGTTCTCTGCCCAAGGACATCCCAGGGGCCATCCTAAAAGGCCCATTGTACGCTCCTAACCTACAAACTCCAGAATTACAACCAATGAGAAATTAGATTAAATTAATCTTTAAGGCAGCTCTAAAGCTCAAAGGGGTAAAATCAAAATCCTATGCTGGAGGGGGAAAAAAAAAAAAAAAATCACAGCTTATCAGAGGAGAGGGCTATTGTACTTAAGTAGGTATTCAGAGTTTCCAGCCCTTTGAGGCAGCAGCTGACTTCTACCCTGGTTCTAACCTTAATAGCAGGAGGGAGTTCCACTGAACCAAGTCTAGACTATGAGCTGCGCCTTAGCAATCAGATTGGCTTCCACATGTCAAGGTACTAGTCTATCCCAATGACCGACATGAATTCTACATTTCAAAAGTCACATTTCCCCAACAAAGGCTTCATTACTACTGACAGACAACCATTCAGATTATCAGTATCATTACTACTTACCATTATTGGAGGACCTTTATTTATTTAAAACACACGAGTGTAGGCATGCACACACACATATTTGCATGCTGTATTAGTCCACTTTCAAGCTATTAATAAAGACATACCTGAGACAGGGCAATTTATAAAAGAAAGGGGTTTATTGAACTTACAGTTCCATGTGGCAGGGGAGGCCTCACAATCATGGCGGAAGGAGAAAGGCACATCTCACATGGTGGCAGACAAGAGAGCTTGTGCAGGGAAACTCCCTCTCAGATCTCATAAGACTTATTCCCTATTACGAGAACAGCACAGGAAAGACCCGCCCCTATGATTCTATTACCTCCCGCCAGGTCCCTCCCACAACATATAGAAATTTAAGATGAGATTTGGGTGGGGACACAGAGCCAAACCAAATCACTCTGCTCCTTCTGTGCGCTCACAAGGCTCAATACCCCATGTGGAAGCTGCCAAGGCTTGAGGCTTGCACCCTCTGAAGCCACGGCCCAAGCTCTACCTTGGCCCCTTTCAGCCATAGCTGGAGTGGCTGGGATGCAGCGCACCAAGTCCCTAGGCTGCACACAGCACAGTGACCCTAGGCGTGGTCCATTAAACCACTTTTTCCTCCTGGGCCTCCAGGTCTGTGATGGGAGGGACTGCCACAAAGGTCTCTGACATGCCCTGGAGACATTTTCTCCATTCTCTTGGTGATTAACATTCAGCTCCTCATTACTTATGCAAATTTCTGCAGCCAGCTTGAATGTCTCCTCAGAAAATGGAATTTTCTTTTCTATTGCACTATCAGGTTGCAAATTTTCCAACTTTTATGCTCCATTTCCCTTTTGAAACTGAATGCATCTAACAATATCCAAGTCACCTCTTGAATGTTTTGCTGCTTAGAAATTTCTTCCACCAGATACCCTAAATCACCTCTCTCAAGTTCAAAGTCCCACAGATCTCTAGGGCAGGGGCAAAATGCTGCCAGTCTCTTTCCTAAAATGTAACAAGAGTCACCTTGGCTCCAATTCCCAACAAGTCACCTTGGCTCCAGTTCCCAACAAGTTCCTCATCTCCTTCTGAGACCACTTCAGCCTGGACCTTATTGTTCATATCACTATCAGCATTTTTGTCAAAGCCATTCAACAAGTCTCTAAGAAATTCCAAACTTTCCTACATTTTTCTGTCTTCTTCTGAGCCCTCCATACTGTTCCAACCTCTGCCCGTTACCCAGTTCCAAAGCCACTTCCACATTTTCAGGTAACTTTTCAGCATGGCTTTTCAGCAACTTCCCACTCTACTGGTACCAATTTACTGTATTAGTCCATTTTCACACTGCTGATAAAGACATATCTGAGATTGGGCAATTTACAAAAGAAAGACTTAGAGTTCCATGTGGCTAGGGAGGTCTCACAATCATGATGGAAGGTGAAAGGCACATCTCACATGGCAGCAGACAAGAGAAGAGAGCTTGTGCAGGGAAACTCCCATTTGTAAAGCTATCAGCTCTCACAAGACTTATTCACTATCACAAGAATAACACAGGAAAGACCTGCTCCCATGATTCAGTTACTCCCACTGGGTCCTTCCCACAGCAGGTGGGAATTTAAGATGACATGTGGGTGGCAACACAGCCAAACCATATCACATACACACATACATATACATATGATTGGAATTACAGTAAGGCTTTTCCAAAGGAGTGAGGTTTGAGCTAAAATGAAGGAAAAGTAAAACTTACCCAGGCTAAGGGAAAAGAGGAAGAGCATTCCAGGCAGTGGGGATGGCATTTGCAAAAGCTGGGAACAGGGATTTAATGTGTCCAAGGGTGTGTTTAACATTGCTAAGGAAGTGAATAAAGGGCCCTTCAGAGTTAGCTGAAGATATTAGCTACATCACCTCAGTGAAGGACCTTGCAGGCCATAATGGGGATCCTTGTCTTTTTCCTAAGAGCTATAAGAAATGGGGGCATTCCCCCAAACTCTTAAGTTAGGTGGGACACACACACACACACACACACACACACACACACACTTCTCTTTGTAAAGGATCTTTCTGGTTGCACTCTGGAGGAGAGGGGAGAAGAACCCAAGGAGCTAAGGAGGGGCCTACTGGGAGGCTTCTGCCCTAGCCTGGAAGAGAGAAAGAATGGTGGCTTAGATGAAAGGCAGTGAGGAAAAAGTGAATTAGAAGAAAAGGGATTATGAGGTAAAATTACACTTGATTTGCTGAAGACCTGATTACTCTAAATAAGTGAGAGAACCAAGAAAACACCTGGATTCCTAGCTAGGCACTAAACTTGATGCTTTATACTACTATTGTCAATAAAAATGGCAACCACTTACTGAGTATCCACCATGGTAAAGAATAATGTAGTGCCACAAATAGGGTAACTAGAGCAAAAGGCCATGAGAGCTTAAATGCTGGCCTGAATGATTAGTAGTATTTCACTGGGCCAATTACATAAGTTGTCATTGCTTCTGTTTCTTCATTTACAAAATGAAAATAATTATTATATCCACCTGTAGGACATGTCTTAGCCTGTTTTCTATTGTTTGTAATGGAATATCTGAACTGATAAATTTACAAAGAAAAGGAATTTATTTCTTACTGTTACAGAGGCTGAGAAGGTTGAGGGGTTGTGTCTGATGAGGGTCTTCTTGCTGGTGTGGAGTTTCTGTAGGGTTCCAAGGCGGGACAAGGCATCATGTGGGGAGGGGGCTGAGCTTGCCAGCTCAGGTCTCTCCTTCAAGTCACCAGTGTCACTCCTGAGATAACTCATTAATCTACTAACCTATTAATTCATTAATCCGTTAATTCAAGAATGGATTGATTCATTCATGAGATAGAGCTCTCGTGAGCCAATTACCTTTTTAAGGCCTCACCTCTCAATACTTCCACCTTGGGGATTAAATTTCTTTTTTTTTTTTTTTTTTTTTTTTTGAGACGGAGTCTCGCTCTGTCGCCCAGGCTGGAGTGCACTGGCCGGATCTCAGCTCACTGCAAGCTCCGCCTCCCGGGTTTACGCCATTCTCCTGCCTCAGCCTCCCGAGTAGCTGGGACTACAGGCGCCCGCCACCTCGCCCGGCTAAGTTTTTGTATTTTTTTTTTAGTAGAGACGGGGTTTCACCGTGTCAGCCAGGATGGTCTCGATCTCCTGACCTCGTGATCCGCCCGTCTCGGCCTCCCAAAGTGCTGGGATTACAGGCTTGAGCCACCGCGCCCGGCCTAAATTTCAACATAAGTTTTTAGGAGGACAAACATTCAAATGATAGCAAGGTTGTTGTGAGAATTAAATATGGTAATACTTACAGAGTGCTTACAAAGTTCCTGAAAAATGATAAGCACTCAATAAATGCTGGCCATTATTATTACCAAGTTGAAGGGGATAACAAACATAGTAGATAAGTCATCTCAAAAATAATTCTACAAAGAAGGTCTTATCATCTCTATTTTATAGATTTGGAAGTAAAAGCTTCAAGGGTTTTAAGGACATATCAACACCACACAGTTAATTTAGTGACAAAGGCAAAACTCAATTCAGCTTTGTCTAGTTCCAAAGTTCACATTATTCTATTTTATCAGAACAAGTAGCTTCTCTTTGAAGCATTTCCAACGTAAGAACAAAGGATAGAAATAACTACTTAAATTTCCTCATTAAGCAAAATGACTCATTGAACTAGTTGACCTCCCAGATTGGCATTTGTTAAAAAAAACTTGTGATCAAATATTGACATTTATTTCGAAGCACAATTCACATAACTTATCAAAAACCCATTTATTTTTCCAGGAAGCTCAAAGTATTAGAAGGTAGAGTTCTCTGAATAAGCAATTTAAACTTTGCTCTTTTTAAATCAGTTAACAAGATATTATTGTTCATCTTGAGAGAATATTTATTTCCTTCTTGCTGTCAACAAATAGTAAAACTGTAATGACTTTTTTGTTGGTTCTTTTATGCCAACTTACATTTCAACACACAATGGAAGTACACGGCTCACTGAAATGCAGTATTTGCTCATATGCACATTTATTTTATGTCAAGCCATGAAAAATAGTTAGAAATAAAAAATTTTACAAATTTTATTCTAATCCTTTGTTCATTAAAATATTAATCATGGCTGGGTTCAGGGACTCACATCTGTCATCCCAATACTTTAGGAGGCTGAGGTAGGAGGATCTTTTGAGGCTAGGAATTTGAGACTAGCCTGAGAAACACAGTGAGACCCTGTCTCTACAAAAAATTAAATTAAAAAAAAATTAGCTGGGTATGGTGGTGCATACATGTAGTCTTAGCTACTCAGGAGGCTGATGCCGAAGGATCACTTGAGCCCAGGAGGCCGAGGTTGCAGTGAGCTATGATAGCACCGCTGTACTTCAGCCTAGGTGACAGAGCAAAGGCCCTGTCTCTTAAATATATACATATCATAATACCCTCCTTTGCAAACAAGGACAACTTGGACAGTTTTTATGCAACTAGAGAGAGAGGCAAAATTGCTGGCATGGCTGCAATGTTTTCTCTCTTTTTCATTTACTTTCAAATGTTACCCAGATTGTTAAACTGTTGTAGAACCATGGTCTTGGGTTTTGGAGATGAAATGGACCACAGGGATCATTGTCTCCTCCTTCCTACTTTCGTGGGGTGGGGTTAGGGGGTCAGGAATTAAAGTCTGGAGACTTTTAATAACCTTTTTAAGGTCACATAGCTAGTTAGTGGCTAATAATGAAAAAATATGTGCTGTGCCCAATGACTGATAATGGCAAATTGGGAAAACTAGCAAGGTTAAAAGGTTTAATTACACCGGCCATTGCCTGTAGAAGTAATGGTTTGTAACTCCTTAGTGGTTACTGATAACAATGTAAACATCTCATTGAATTAGCCAACTTAAAAAAAAGCGGGGGGAGGGGGTTACTTCTATGTTGGAGATACTTGTGGCCACTTTAATAGAAATTTCACAATGCTTGTCTTTTCATACAGAATAATGTAGTACTGAATAGATACATATACATGTTTTCATCTCACTTTTGTATCTGTAGGATATGGAAGAATCTCAACAAAGTCAAATATGCTGGCATGTAAATTAGCTTTTCATTTAAATAGTTGATCTTATGTTATTTAAAATGATGGCAGCATGAGGAAAAAAGTCAAGTCCACCAAGTTCTAGTTTCAGCTTAACTGTTTTCATTGACTTAATCACAACATGGATTACAGCTCCACATCGTGTTTACTTCCAAGCACATGTTGAGGAAGAATGTGAAGCTTCAATATGAACCTAGGCAGAAATGAGGTTTGTAAGTTTGTTCCAAATAAAATAAAGGATTTTTGAACGGTGTTTGTTTTCTAAAATATCATTACATTTGTGCTATTAGAAAAAAAATTCATCAGAATACATAGATAACCATTAGCCATACACTAAACCAAAAAATGAATAATTTCCTCATGTTTTGTCTTTTTCTCCCCATGTTAGCCTTCCCAGTTTCATTTTCTGATGGTCCCTCCTCGTCTTCCTTTTTACTCTCACTAATGATCCTCACTGCCGTCATCATCATAGTCATTCTTGTTCATTGTTGCTCACAGTGTGCCAGGCACAGGCATACACTTGTACAACCATTATCTCTTTTGACTCTCATAACACCCTATAATGTGGGTATCATCATCATCAATTTCCAGCTGAGGAAACTGAGGCAGACAGGATATGCGACTTGCCCAAGGTCACATCCAGTTTGTCCAGGATAATCTTCAGGTCACCATAAACCCTAATTGTGTGTGTGTGTGTATTTTTCTTTTATTTTTAAAATTTCATAACTCTTGCACTTAAATATTACCTACTAACATGAATCTAAAAAGGTCATGACGTCTCAGAGACTAAAGGAAAACAGCATAAAAAGAAGCAGCTAAGTTGGGTGTTATAGTGATTTTTTTTTTTTTTTTTTTTTTTTTTTTTTTTTAACAGTCAAGGTGTTAAAAAGAGCTTGATCTGATGTGCTAACTCTGGTGAAGATTTGCTGTGAGTTTAGTTGTTTGCTTTGTCCTGGGCAGGGAAGGTTATTATTATTACAATTTTTTCTTAAGAGGAAAACAAAGCAGAGTTTTTCCTGACACTAATGTCAGTTCTGACTTTACGCTAACTCGACGGTAATCATCTGCGATTTGGGGATCCATAGTGACACAAACCCTGTTTTTGCATTTTCTTATATCAGTCAAGAAGTGACATCTTTCGATCACATGACCATTGGTTTTAGAGAAACAGCTTAATCTATGAACTAATCAGACGGGCAGCACTCTTCTAGTTAAAATACTTTGAAGAGAATGTGTTTATATAAAGTAATTGAAGGAATAATAATTGACTGTACTGACTGAACACTCAGTAAGAGCCAGGCATTATATTTGCACACTGTGCATGCATTGACTTAATCCCCCAAATAGCACAGGCGAATGTTATTATCCCCATTTTACACACGAGGGAATGGAAGCACAGAGAGGTTAAATGATTGACTCAAGCCACAGAGTTGGGAAGTGATGATTTGATTCTAAGCAACAGAGGTCACGTCCTTCACCTCTAGGCTACACCATCTTTCCATTCATCTAGAATATTACATAGAAACCAAGTGAGGTAGGCTAAAAATAGCCCCCCCCAAGTATGTCCACAATCCTGATCCCCAGACTCTGTGAATGTCACCTTATATGAGAAAGGGACACTTAACCCAATGAGATTGGGTGAAGCTAAAGACCTTGCTGTGGGGACCTTGACATGACAGTGATTACACAGGAGGGTCCAGTGTTATCTTATGATCCTTGTACAAGGGACCCAGGAAGTCATAGTCACAGGAGAGAGCAATGTGATGACAAGGATGGGGGCGGAGGCTGGAGTGGTGTGCTTTGAAGATGGAAGAAGGGGCCACATACTAAGGAATAGAGGCTGCCAGAAAAGGCAGATAAACAGATGTTCCCCTCAGAGACTTCAGAAGAAACCAGCACCACCAACACCTCACCTTTAGCCCAAGGAAACTGACTTTGGACTTCTAACTTCCAGAATGGCAAATTAGTGTCATTTTAAAGCATGAAATCTGTGGTAATTTGTTACAAGAGTAACAGGAAACATTTACATACAAAAATGAGAAAAACAACTACACAACAACAATCCTTTGAAACGATCCGAGAAGCACCGGGGCACAGACAAGAGGAACAACCGTGCTCTTGACACTTTGAAGTAGGAGCCTTCTCTTGGGGAGTATCCTCTATGCTGGCCTCTGCCAAGACTACTTCTGCAGAGGGCGTTAACACCTACCTTCTTGAGCCTGTTAATTCCGTTGAAAGCCAGGAGCCATAATCCACCTCCTGTCATACATCAAATACGTCCATAACGTCACTTACTTTCACCTTCCCTCCTTATTTCTAAGGGTTTCCATGCATCCTTCTTCTGCTCACTGGAATGTTCTCACTCCTCTTCAACTCAGGTTCAAATACAGCTTGGCCACTACTAGCTGTGTGGACTAGGTATGAGTGAGTAAACACTGGGAGCCTCAATTACCTCATCTGCTAATGGGGATCATAAGGGCACCCACCCTGACAACCTCCTAGAGTGGTCGTGAGGGTGGAATGCTGTAATACGTGGAAAGCCCTCAGAACATGGCCAGCGTGTGCACTCTGCAGGTGGTGGATTTCACTACCCATCTCCAACCTCCCCTTTCACTGCTTTCCTCCCCTCATCCGACCAATATGTTCAAATCTCTCTGTCCTCAAGCAAATCTTAAATCCATCTGTCGAAGATACCCTGCTTCCCTGCACCTTCCCTCTGCTGCCAAATGAGGTCCACGCTGGCTGCCCTGCTTTCCCACCTGCCCATCCCAGCCTGCTGCCATCTGATCTACTCCTTTCTGCCTCTCCACTTCACAGACTCAGTCCCCATTAAGAATTTCTATGGATATGCACTGTGGGTTTCAACCACGTCAACCACTGTCACACTTCCCAAGCGTGTGTTCCTCCTCTCAGACTGCTGGTTCTTGGCCTCCTTTTCTCTGGCTCACCTTCCTTTGTCCAGCCTCTAATCAGTGGTTCTCAACTAAAGGTGATTTTGCTTTGGCACCCTGCTCCTCACCCCGGTGGATATTTGCAATGCCTAGAGACATTTTTCATATCAAAATTTGGCAGGGGTTGGAGGTGCATGCTACTGGCATCTAGTGTGTAGAGGCCAAGGATGCCCCTAAATAAGCATCCTACAATCTATAGGACAACGACAACCTCCAATAACGAAGAATTATCTAACCCACAATGTCAATAGTGCCAAGATTAAGGAACTCTGATCTAAATAAATCCATTCTCCAAGGGTCTAGCTTGGCTGTCATTGTGTGTGTGCGTTTGTGCAAACAGCTCTGCTAGACCCAACCCAGGCTCAATTCTAGAGTTCACACAGTCTGCAAGGCATCCACATATCCATATCTGTTTGCCCACCTTGCTCAGTGCCCCCAAGAAGCTGATTACACAGACTACGTCAACAGGACTCTCTTGCCCTTGGGCTTGCAGTGGAGACTGCAGTAGGAGAGAATAATAAAGTCCAGGTATGTATTCCCTTTGCTCCTTTACTGAAAGGTTGCCTGGGGTGGTCAATTTTACTTCACTAGATGTCACTTCCTGCAATGTGGCTGTCACTACATAAGCCTCCCTTTCTAGGCCAGGTAATCATTTATTTCCCTTGTCAATTCAGGTATAGCAATCGTATAAAATCAGCCACTAAGGCCTGAGTACTGCACTAGGATACTGCACTATCCTTTGTGGTGCCCCCATCCTAAAACCTTTGGAAATGACTCCTTTGTCAATAAACACTTCTTGAATATCCAGTTCTGGGTATGTCATACATTTTCTGCCGTGACATACTCCACCCATTATCATTTCCTGATATCCATGACAGCACCACCAACTTTATGGTGACCCATATTCAGACTTTTTCCATTCCTGCTATAGTTTGAATATCTGTGCCCTCCAACGCTCATGTTGAAATTTAATCCCCACAGTGGCAGTATTGAGAGGTGCGCCTTTAAGAGGTGGTCGGGTCCCTGAGACAATCCCCTACTCTGCTATCCACTACATCCAATCAACTGGCAAGTGCCACAGAATCTACTTCCACATCTTCCTTACTTCAGCTTTCACTTGACCCTTTCCAACTGGCTATTGCACTAGTTCAATCTGTTATTTCATATTGCCTATAATGATGCAGCAATTTCCAAACTCTTCAGGTCCAATTTCTTCTCTATATTTTCTACCTTCCAATACCAATACTCTCATCCCATGCAGGCTTCCATAATTTTCCAGTAGCCAAAGTGAACGTTCTTTCTTTTTGAAAAGATTATTCTATGTCATCTTACTTCACTTTACCTTTCATAAGGTGGTAACTGACAGTTTCTATTCTATTTTAATAGTAAAAATGTCTTTGATTTCTACTAAACTTAGTTCCTTGAGGTTCTGCAGAGCTGTGCTTTTTATGTATGTTACTCCAAGAGTACCTAGCCTGATCTTCCATACAGAGGGGACACAGTAAGTATTTGTCAAATGGAACAATGACTTTTCTGTCCTTCCGTTATAGTAGGTGAAGACTGAGTTAGTTCACACTGTTCCCAAATAATCTCTCTCTGAAATTTTTCCCTGATTTCTCTTCCAGCAGAATTTTCATAATCAAGTGGTCACTGTCTAAGCAAAAAGATATGAAAGCAAAGCCCTTCCTCTGCCACTCCATAAAAAGCAAATACTTGGCCAGGCAGTGTGGTTCATGTGTGTTATCCCGGCACTTTGGGAGGCTGAGGTGGGAGGATCACTTGAAGTCAAGAGTTTGAGACCAGCCTGGCCAACATGGTGAAATCCCGTCTCTACTAAAAATACAAAAATTAGCCAGGCGTGGTGGCGCATGCTCCTGCAGTCTCAACTACTTGGGAGGCTGAGGTAGGAGAATCACTGGAACCCAGGTTGCAGTGATCCGAGATCACGCCACTGCTCTCCAGCCTGGGTGACACAGCGAGACTCTAACTCAAAAAAAAAAAAAAAAAAAAAAAAAAAAAGCAACTACTCACCTCTTAAGCACTCTAGCTAATCCTAAGAATATTTGTTTTCTGTGTCAATGTGGCATAATGGAACTTCAGAGTGTTGACCAAATCACATGTCCTTAATTAACTGTATGATTTTGGATAAATTTCTCAGCCTCATTTCTTCAACTGTATAATGGGGATGGAAATAACAGTTTGCTAGGATGTAGAAACAAATAAAGAAATGTATATAAAACTCTTTTACTAACTAACTGCAAATAGTGTAAAAGTATCACTTAATTATTCCAGTAGCTTCTATAGCAACTTGTCTCAGTGAATGAAAGGATAACAGCAAGTTTCTGGCTGTTGAAGTTTTAGATGACACGCCACTTAGTGAAGCACACATGAATGACAACCAGTGGTGATGTCTTCCCTAATCAGCTGTGTCAAGCTAAATTCACTCAAAGTAGTGAAGCATCTATGCTTCCAGAATTCTCTTCACGTGCGGAGAGTAAGACGGAAATTGTAAGCACACCTCCTAAATGAATCCAAAGTGCTCTGCCGTATACCCTGGAATTGAAGTAGAATCTCAGAGATTATTTCAACAGCATATTCTTGATTACTTTGAAATCATAATTACTGAGTCACCTCACCTCAGACCCCTTATAGAACATATCAAACCATTAAACAAAATAATTTCACTTGTTTCTGGGCATTAGACTTTCAGTATGATGTAAATAAAGACTTATGTAGCATGTAAAATACATGTAAAGGGCTAAATATACTAGAAAGTGTTGTAGTGCTGCTGAGTCACCCATGATTTTACATCACATGATTTACAGCCCCCCGAGTAGCTGGGACTGCAGGACAGACTCAACCCTATGCTTAGGAAGGTGAGAAAAGAGAGGAGTTGAGAGAAAGAGAGTGAGAAAGAGGAATGGAGGGTACAATCAATTGCATTTTCCAAAGATGGCTACAGCAATATCTCCCAGCTCACATGTTTTAATGCAATGTGACCTTGCCCCTCCCACATCAAGAGGAGAAGGCTTTCTCCACTCTCTTCAGTCTGAGCGGGCTCTGTAACTACTTACAACAACAGAATTGAGTAGAAAGGGCACTATGGCAGTTCTACCTACAGCCTCTAATGGCCTGGTAGTTTCTGCTTCCTGCCCCTTGGAATGTTTACAGTAGGCAAAACCAGTGATATAGGAGTTAAGGAGAAATTATTTAGGCAGATAGTGAGGGTACTGAGGGTACGGGAGTACTTGGTAAGGTTTTCCTTTTAATGAAAAGCAGTCCCCAAATCATTTTCTGTTCTAACAAAGAGCAGCCTGTAAAATTGAGCTGCAGACATAGACAAGCAAGCTAGAAGCTTGCCTGGGTGAATTCCAGCAGTTATGCCAGTAGGAAAAGGCTACCTTGGTCTAGGCATATCCAACATGGCGGCTCCATCTTCCCTTCTCTTTGCCAGCCACTTGTATAGTAAGAAGCAAGCAACATGCCGCCAGCCAAGCAAAGACCCCATTTTTATAAGAAGATTAGGGTGGGGTGGCCAGCTTCCCTGTGCACTATGTAAACGTACCACCTGGTCCAACCAATCTTTGAGCCCGGTGTGAAAACACATCTTGGATGTCCAGCCAGGTTGAGTTTTCAGATGACTCAAGCCCCAGCAGCCTGCTAACTGTAACTGCATGAGGGACCCCAAGTGAGACCTGCCCCACTGAACCCAGTCAGCCCACAGGACTGTAAGATATAATGATACATTATTTTAAGCCCCTGGATTCTGCGGTGATTTATTAGCTATCAATATATACTTAGAAAAGAAGGAAAAAGAGTTAGAATAATAAGTAATTCAGAGCTTTTTTCCCCCCTTTTATTTACTAATGTCAGATGGAATCTTCTGTCCCTCTCTTTGAATGGGCTGAGAAGTCTGGATAAACTGTTTCCATCATACAATCAGCCCTTCATGTCTATGGATTTCATATCCATGGATTCAACCACTAGTTTTGATGGTTACCCATCAAAAATATTCAGAAAAAAAAAATGCATGGTTCTGTCTGTATTGAACATGTATGGACTTTCTGTTCTTGTCATTATTCTCTAAACAGTACAACAACTATTTGTATAGTATTTACACTTTATTAGGTATTACAAGTAATCTGGAGTATACTGACTGAAAGTCTACAGGAGAATGTGTGTAAGTTATATGCAAATATTACGTCATTTTATAAAAGGGACTTGAGCATCCTGAAAGCAATTCCCCACAGATACAAAGGGATGCCTGTATTCAGTTCCCATGTTCCTTTCATAGTGTGAGTATCATAGCTAAGAGTGATACAGAATGTTTAAAGACACCGTTTTTTTTTTTGCTGAGCGTGGTGGTTCATGCCTGTAATCCTAGTACTTTGGGAGGCTGAGGTGGGAGGATTCCTTGAGCATAGGAGTTCAAGACTAGCCTGGGCAGCATGGTGAGACCTCACTGGTGTGCACCTGTGGTTCCAGCTACTGAAGAGGCTGAGGCAAGAGGATCGTTTGAGCCCAAGAGGTTAAGGATGTTGTGCGCCATGACTGTACCATAGCACTCCATTCCGGGTAACAGAGTGAGATACTGTCTTAAAAAAATGAATCACTAAATAAATAAATTTTTAAAAAAAATTTAATCAAATAAATAAATTGCATTAAAAATAAAGACATTATTCCTAGTTTTCATACAACGTGAGTATGAATACAAACCAATCACTTTTTCTGGTAAACTGAAGAAATATATCCCTTCAACACTGGAGGAAAAAATGGCTCTGTTGATCTCATTGATAAATGTAGGTCTGCAATACAGGCCTCTTAAGGATTTTTCAAGATTTTTTCCTTTTTTTAAGTAGTTTGAAAAAAACAATTAAACAAGGTTAATTTTGACTGAACATGAATTTGCTTTATAGGCTGACTTTAGAATCTAATAACGACACATACTATTGATATAGTTTGGCTGTGTTCTCACCCAAATCTCATCTTGAATTGTAGTTCCCATAATCCCCAGATGTCATGGGAGGGACCCGGGAGGAGGCAATTGAATCATGGGGGTGATGGTTGTATAAGGGGCTTTTCCCCCTTTGCTCAGCTCTCATTCTCTCTCCTGCCGCCCTGTGAAGAGGTGCCTTCTGCTATGATTGTAAGTTTCCTGAGGCTTCCTCAGCCATGTGGAACTGTGAGTTAATTAAACCTCTTTTCTTTATAAATCTCAGGTATTTTTTCAAGCAGCGTGAGAATGGACTGATAAAACTATATATTACAAAAATGATGATGCTGCTGCTGCTGCTGATGATGATGATGATGATGGAAGAGGACAAGGATTATATATGTCAACCAACCAGTGAATTTAGTTTATAAATAGGGTCTTGCTACCTTTTGGAGATCTGAACATTAATGGTTATTAACAGAGCCATAATTCATTTATGTTTAAAGCATTTCTATGCTTTCAGTGAATAAAGTATCATTTCATTCTTGGAGGGCCCATCACCCAAAGTGAAAGAAACTGATCCTTATCCAGCTGAATCTAATATAAATGAATAAAACTCTTCAAGACTTCAAAAATAAAAGGTGTAGAGTCAAGTTAAAAGCAGCTTTTACCAGGCCAAGTCCTTTCAAGTTTTCTTTAGGAAAAAAAATCAAAGGCACTAACATCCTGAGAAATTGTCTCCCACAGTCAATGATCATTAATGTCTTTATATATTTTTCTTACGACTACAAGGAGACTCAACATTTTACTAGATTTCATGAAAATATAAACTGGGGGTTCCTGTCTGCTCAACAGGGCTGTAAGCTTCTGTGTTCTGAGACCCTGTTATGCTTGGCATGGTCATAGGTAGAGGAGTTTCATCAAATCCGTGCTGGATAAAGGCTTGTGTGTGTGTGTGTGTGTGTGTGTAAAAGCATTTCTATAACTTTTTAATTGCTTTATTTTTATTCAATTTTTCCTATGGAAAAAATAATCGTAAGATATAGATAACAAAAGGCCACCAGATCATTGATAACCCCGGATAGCTGGATACTACCATTACCAACACTCTGATGTTTGGGTCCAGGTTTTCTTCTATTCTTGTACAGATTTTATTATATATGTTTTTTTTTGTTGTTGTTGTTTTGTTTTGTTTTGTTTTAACTGGAGATAGGTGCTATAATTTTGTGACCTGATTTTCTGGCTGAATGAGTGGTTCTAGGATGATCTCTATTTGCTTCTAAGTTTTACTCTCAAATTCCCCTGTTTTGACTTACTTGCACTCTTCAAGATGAGATACGTACTATCAAAAGTCATTTCACAGTTCATATTGAAGGAGATATTTAGTTCTTTTGAAAAGAGGTAAAGTAATACATAGTCAATCCTAAAGCTCTCGCTGAGCAAGTGAGAAAATAAATAGCTTAGTAGTGTGCTTAAAGAAACAAAATAAAGCAAACAAACAAACAAACAAAAAAACAGAACTTGAACCCCAGGGCTAGAAGAGGCAGATGGGAGACAGCAACAGACGAGAATGACCAGCAGATTTTACATGTGGTAGGGATGGTGATGGCTATCTAATCCAGAGGTTGTCAAACTGTGGTCCCCAGCCAGTAGCATCAGCATCATCTGAAAACTTTCCAATACTGCAAATTCTTGGGTCCATCCAGACTTACTGAATCAGAAACTTTGGGGGTGGAGCCCACCAATCTGTGCTTTAACAAGCCCTTCTTAATGCATGCTGAAGTTTGCAAAACCCTGCCCCAAGCCAACAGGAGAGTCACATCCAGGTTGCACATTAATTTTTTTTCTTTTTTTTTTTCACAACTGATGCGTGGACACCACCCCAGCCGCACTAATTTAAAGAATTCCCTGGGTTGGTAGCTGAACATTCTTATTTTTTACAGTTTTCCCAGATGATGCTAACCAACAAACAGTATTAAGGCTATTGGTCTAACACATGTATGAGTCCAACCAATTGAGTGACAAATTGAGAAAGGACCACACAGGGTGAGAACTTTTCTATATTCTGCCATAGCAGCTGAATGATAGTATACACATTTAAATGGAGTATCGTCTTTTTTATTTTACTTCACTGGATAAAGGTGTTAAAAAGAGATTTTTAAAAAGTGCCTTTGAAGAGAAATTTTAAGTGATATTTAAAAGTAAGTATTATTATCAGCTAATATGTTTTTTTGGCCTATCATATAAATTTAAAGACTTTGTACACAAAGAAACCTGACAATTGCAATCATGTATGCCAAACTCCTTACCTGTCCAGCCCAGAATTTGATATAATAACTTAAAATTTAGAGTTGTTAAAAACCACTGAGCATAAAAATATTAATAACTGTCCTATACCCTTAATAAGAATATGAAGTATCAGAGTAGAACAAAAAGGACAACAGCTTCCATGTATCAAGAATTTTCATACATATCATCCTTATCCTGGTAACAACATTATCGGGTAGGTTATACAAAATTTATTGGACAGTAGTAATTACCATTAAAAATGAGGACTCTGAGTCATTAGGAAAGCTAAGTTTTGTTCAAAATATTTTGCTTAAGAAAATATGTGGGGAGGGGGGAGGGGGGAGATATTGCATTGGGAGTTATACCTGATGTAAATGATGAGTTGATGGGTGCTGATGAGTTGATGGGTGCAGCACACCAACATGGCACAAGTATACATATGTAACAAACCTGCACGTTATGCACATGTACCCTAGAACATAAAGTATAATAATAATAATAATAAAAAGAAAATATGAAGTAAATGGGCAAAGACTTCTCATATAGAACTCAAAAGCACTAGCATGGAAGAGAATTGGATAAATAAGAAAATAAGAAATGGAATAGGCAAGTTTGCTTAAACAGGAAACAACAATCATTAATCATTTAAAAATTATATTTAAGTCTAATTCGTAGAGTTTCTGTTCATCAAAAGTTGACGTTAAGAGAGGGAAGTGGCAAGACACAGACTGAGAAATAACATTCACAGTCTATATCTGATGATGGACTCAAATCCAAACCATTAAAACATACACACACACACACACACACACACACACACACACACAAAACTACTGGCCAGGCACGGTGGCTCACGCCTGTAATCTCAGCAGTTTGGGAGGCCGAGGCGGGTGGATTGCCTGAGTTCAGGAGTTCGTGACTAGTCTGGCCAACATGGTGAAACCCCGTCTCTACTAAAAATACAAAAAAATTTAGCGGGGCATGGTGGCATGCACCTGTAATCCCAGCTACTCAGGAGGCTGAGGCAGGGGAATTGCTTGAACCAGGGAAGTGGAGGTTGCAGTGAGCCAAGATCATACCATTGCACTCCAGCCTGGGTGACAGAGGGAGATTCCGTCTCAAAACAAACAAACAAACAAACAAACAAAACTAACAAAAATCATTTAGAAAAAAAAAAAAAACTGATCTTAAAATCAGCAAAGACTTGAAGCATTTACAAAAAAAAGATTCAAATGGCTGATAAGAACATGAAAAAGTATTCAATGTCATTCTTTTCAAGGAAATGCAAATTAAAACCACATTGGAATAACAGTACACACCCATCAATACATACCCACTATTACACACATACCACAAATTGTTTGTTTAAACAATTTGATTCCTGTATATATATCAAAGAAATGTGAATGTAATTGATCATGAGAAGACAGCTTCATGAATGTTCATAGCAGCTTTATTCATAATTGTTAAATTATGAATAGGAAAAACTCAAATACCCATTGACAAAACAGTGATAAATAAATGTCTGTGCATACAACGGCGTACTACATGGTAGTTTAAAAAATGAATTGTTTGTATATGCAACAACATAGATCAATTCAAAATGTCTTGTTGAGCAAGAGTCTAGATGCAAAAGAGAACATATAGTATGAATCTATTTACATGAAGTTCAAGAACAGGCAAAAATGATGGATGATGACAGAGCTCAGAAGAATGGCTGCTTTGTACAGGAAGAGAGGATGAAATGAGAAGGGTGATGAAGGAGCATCTGAAGACAGGTTCTTGCTGTGTTGCCCAGGTTGGAGTGCAGTGACACAATCACAGCTCCCTTGACATCCTGGCCTCAAGCAATCCTCTCACCTCAGCCTCCTGAGTAGCTGGGTCTACAGGCATGTAGCACCATGCTTTACTGACTTTTTATTCTTTGTTGAAATGGAGTCTCACTATGTTGTCCAGGCTGGTGTCAAACTCCTGGACTCAAATGATCCCCCTGCCTCAGCCTCCCAAAGTGCTGGGATTATAGGCATGTTCCATATCTTAATCGGAGGTGGTTACACAAGTCCACATGCTTAAGATTAGCACGCATTGCTATATGACATAACTAAATGAAAATTAATAATAAAAAGACAAGAAAAAACATAATCCATCATCAAAAGATAACATCTAAAATAATTCCATTGACAGCAGCTTTATTGCTTACAGAGTTTAAAACCAGTTATCCAAAAGAGAAATGTCTTTAGGATTTTGTCTCATTATCTTTCACTTCACAAGTAATAAATACTCAAGTTCATTTTCTCAAGTTCTTAATAATGAAGAATGAAAAAAGTAAATATTTGTCATCTCCTTGAATATTCATATAAACATGCCCCACTGAAAAGCAGTCATATTTTTCAACTGCACCGTAATTTGCTCTGTGGATTTTGGTTATTTACACTTGTCTAAATAAGATAGCAGTAGACACACCTCCAGTTACTGTATATTGTTGAAGCAAAATGAGATTTTTAAAATTCACTGTTTTATACTGGATAAAATTTGTCACCTCTATGATGAAGTTATAAAAATATATATTAACTTTCAGCCATCTCTAAGTTGGAAACAATTAGAATATGGATCTAGTAACATTATTTTAAGAAACAGCAAAAAAGTATAACTATAAAAAATGGCATTTGGAATTGCGTTGTTAAGTTATCAATATATTTCCATAAACAACTAGTTTCAGAATATTGTAATGAATATTGAATATGTAACTTCAAATATTGATGCTCTTGTTCTCAGACTGGCCAATATGGAAGTGGATAGAACATCATTCTTTTAAACTGACACCAGCTGCTTCTTAACAATCACCACGTGCATGCTTATCCTGCCGACCAATCAGAAGTAGGCTCCTTAAAAAGCCTACTTCTTAGTATCTACTGTCAAGTATCTGCTGACCATTTATAGTAATTTCCACATGAAAACAGGTTCATCAAAAACAGTTTAAGCTTTGCCAGCACTGAACATGTGCTTCAGAAAAATGATCTTTCTGCTTCAACTGTACTATTATTTCTAATTCCATATCCCTCAATACTTAACAAAACAAAACACAATTTTCACAATGCCTTTCTTTCGAAGTGTTTCACAAATATAGTTTTTCATTCTGTACATATTCCGCCTACACCTGCTTCACCACTTGAGAGTGCAGAGGGCATTCATCTTAGGAGAGAAGTGACACCAAACCAGCTGCCTGGCCTTCCCACTTTTAGTTGAGCATGATTTTTAAAATAACACTAAAGTATAGCACAGTGGCTATGGGACTGCTTTGGTTCCCAAGTTTTAAAAGCAATATGAACTCAATAAATTTAGCTATTTCCATTGTTGCTGCTATTATTACCATTAATTTTATAACAAAGCAGATAGGTATTTGGAATCCAGGGATGCTGGTGTGCATGCAGTCTCATTAATATATTTTAGTTATACAAAATCAGAAGGAAATTGAAGAGGCTGAAATCCTAATTCAGAGTGTTTGCTATCCTAGTATACTTGAAGACAGCCAACAATTCAATGAAAACAAATGCACCATACCATTTATATTTCATTGACATTTTTGAAGCTCCATTCTACTTTGAAAATTTGTTATACAGAGAACAAAATCACCTTATACAGAGAAGAAAAAAAACACAGAAAAAAATCTAAATTTCTGCTGCATTTCCATCTCTATATTGTTTAAACAATAAACTCCCTCTACCAAGGAATTACTATGAATGCAAAAAACTCTAATTTATTGCTATAAATATTTATCAAGCCATTAATATCCTATGCATTTCCCTCTCTACTTTAAAAGTCAACATTTGTCTGTAAGTTATAAGAAGCCCAAAGAAAAGTTCTGGAGACTAGATCATGCTAAATTGATATAAGATTTGGGGATCCTTCTCCTCCCAAGAAACAAAAAGAGACTGATCATTATGAATCTACATGAAGATCTTTCTACCTTCTTCCAAGAATTTCGAAAAGCTATTTTCTAGTTCAGCAGGAAGAGGATCGTGTGTTCATATTTCTATCCTGAGCTTGTCATGGCATTTTCAGTATTGTTTTCAAGAGTAATAAGGCCCATAAAATGCCAATCAAAACCCAGCACCGGCAGGGAATGTGTTGGAAGCTGTTACATAATCAGCATGCCTGTTTCAGCACAACACAAGTGGCATTTTTCATGTCAATACTGAGTTCACAACTTTAAATCTCAGATTTCCTGTGCCTCTGGGTTGCCATGGAGGTCGGGACTCTGGCAGTCTGAGCAGCCTTAGTCAAAACCCAAGTGTCCCATTGTCTAATAGAATAGTGAGTCATTTCACCCTCCCAGGTCTCCTTCCCCTGAGTAATAGAATTATTGGGAGGAGGTGTGAGGGAAGGGCAAAACAGGGCACTTCTGACAGCTGCAGGAAAGGCTGGAGAAATTCTCAGCCCATGCAAACACTCAGATTTTCCAAGCTGACACCCACCCTCAAATTTAAACTTGCATGCTGATATAGTACTACGGTACTCAATAATCTCTCCCTGCACATCCCAGCCTCATCTACCAAAAGCCCAGACACCCACTGCACTGTGCTCTGAGCTAATTTTAGTTGGGGAAAAAAGTATGGTACAGATTTTTTATTTTATTTCTGAATAACCACTAGCTAAGACATAACAGTTATCTGAGTCTTAAACTATCTTATAAATTTAAGTAGGAAAAGACATGGGAATGGCAGGCTAATCATCTCCTAACAGGCTTTCTCCATGGCATATTCTCCAATCAACTCAAATTGTAAATTACTTGGGTAACATAGCTTCCTGAGTTCCCTTATAGTTTTTTTCTACCAAACAGCAGCAGTTTTACAGCGATGCGGAACAAATCAATACTATTTTAGTAGGTGAAATATGGAGACAGGAAAGTGGACAGAGAAGAGAAAGAGTATTGGTGAGGTGGGAGAGGAGGAAAAGGAAAAGGAGAAAGATTAGAATAAAAAGAAAAAAAAGAAGAGGATAAGTAAGATAAGAAGGAAGAAGCAATAAAAGAAGAAAAGGAAGAAGACGAAGAAGAAAAGAAGAAGAGGAGGCATCTTTCTTATAGATTTTTATTTGCTTGGTATTCCCATGCATGTTACAGCATAACTTTCCATGTATATATATATATATCTATAGAGAGAGAGAGAGCGCGCAAAACCCTGTCTCAGAAACAAAACAAATATAACTATATATATAAATACTATAAACATAACTATATGTATACATAACTATATATATATAGATAGATAGATATAGATATAGTGTTCATCTATAGCTACTTGAGAGGCTGAGATAGGAGGATCACTTGAGTCCAGGAGGTCAAGGCTGCAGTGAGCTATGATTGAGCCAGTGCACTCCAGCCTGAGTGACAGCGTGAGATTCTGTCTCTAAAAAAAATGTCAAATTGAGGGACATTGTACAGAAATAACTGAGGAGTACTCTTCAAAAGTGCCAAGTTACAAAAGCTAAGAAAAGACTGAGAACCAGTTATAGGCTGGAAGAGATTAAGAACACATAAATGTATTGTGAGATCCTGAATAGGATCCTGGAACAACAACAACAAAAAAAAGGTCACTAGCTGGGTGTGGTGGCACACGCCTGTAATCCTAGCTACTCGGGAGGCCGAGGTGGGAGAATCGCTTGAACCTGGGAAGCAGAGGTTGCAGTGAGCCGAGATGGCACCACTGCACTCCAGTCTGAGTGACAGAGAGAGACTCCATCTCAAAAACAAACAAACAAACAAAAAGGTTAGCAGAAAAATTGGCAAAATTCAAATAAGGTCTGAAGTTTAGTTATTGATATTGTGTAATTGTTAATTTCTTGTTCTTGATAATTGTCATATGGTTTTCTAACATATTACCATTAGAAGGAATGGGATGAGAGAGGTATATATTTTTTTAAACCCTTTGAATTATTTTTGCAACTTTTCTGTAAGTCTAAAAATTCAAAATAAAATATTTTCAAAATGGGAAAGAATGTGTGTCTCAGAATCATTTAAACACCTAACTTAGGCCAGTGCAGTGACTCTCACCTGTAATCCTTACCCTTTGGGAGGCTGAGGTGGGATGGGGAGTTGAGGGGCGGTAGGTGCGATCATTTGAGCCCAGGAGGTCTAGGCTGCAGTGAGCTGTGATTGTGCCATTGCACTCCAGCCTGGGTGACAGAGCAAAACCCTGTCTCAAAAACAAAACAAAAAAACCCCCCAAAAACCCATAACTTAGAATTCTATAAAATGATATAATGTTCGTGTATTTGAATAATTTATTCATTATTTGAGGAACAGCATGGTATGGTAGAAAGTGCCCTGGAATGGGCATTAAATCCTTGAGTTCTATTTTGATTCTGACTAAATTCAAAGAATATATTCTATAATTCCTCAAAATAATCACTCTGGTTCTCAACTTCTTCAGTCTGTAAAATGAGATTTTGGGACTAAATGGTGTTTAAGGGCCATTTTAACTCTAATATTCTCAGTGTCTCTATTAATAACTCATCAGAATATGTAAGATAGTGCTACCTTTACTTAAAATCATCAAAATGGCCAGAGCTATTAATATTTTTTGCAATGTTGCATACATGCCTACACACACACATTTCCACAACACAGATTTCTCTCTCTATATGAGTGCAGAATAAGCTACATCATAGTGAAACCCATGTCTACCCTGTGTTCACTGAGTGCTTAATTTATCCTTAGCACATAAAGATGCCAGGTGTTATTAGTGTGAAATAAAACTCAGCAGTTTTAGCAAGACTAGCACTGTTCCTAACCACTCTCTCAGAAAAAGAACCATGTGGGCAGAAATGTGTGGTGAGCGGAGATATATATTTTAATCGCTGTTCACCCTTACCATAGTCCCAATTTCTAGTCTTCAGTCAGTCTGTATTAATCGATAAAAAAGAAGTCACTAAAAAAGTGTGTAGATGGTATCACAGAAGAAGCCCCCCTTCCAAAGGGAAAAAAAAAAAAAAAGTCCCACGTATAAGATGCTTTTCTATATTTGATGTGGAATTCTACCCCTAGAAATAAGGACAAACCAGAAACCTGTTCTCCTCCTGAATTCGTTAGCAGAGAGGAGATAATGACAGGACTTTAAAAGTATCATAGTGGGATCTAGGCTGAGAATTGATCTTTCTAATAAAACTCTTTGTGAAAAAGGCACACAATATAGTGGATGCATTGCAGCATATTAATCCTCCATATAATAAAAGAAAAAAACACACAAAAACCATCTTTGTCATTATTGTCTACAGCACAGATATGCTATGGAAGCTGACCAAGAAGGGGATATAGTGGAAACACTAAGTCATTATATTTCAAAACAAGATACACATCACAGACCTCCCCCTGGGAAGTCTACACACAGGCTGGTGTGGGAGCTTTCTGCTGCGGGAACATTCTCCACCTTCTCTCCCAGTGACATGACAAAGCATCCAGGGAGTGGTAGATCCGATGATGCTCATTTCAACATGTGCTGAATAATGAAGGGTGCGAACTGGTTGAGGAGGGAAGAAGAAAGTTTCCCAGCCAAGGGTGTGGAGAAGAGCCAAAGGGCTGTAGAGGGATTAGACAGATTGATGTGTAAATTGAGGGGTTGATTTAAACTGAATCAGGAATATGAGGAAAGAATGAGTTGACCCCTTGACTTTTGACCCCTTCTGGGATTCTCTTGCTGTTAGTCTCTTTAGGAAGAGAACTCTTACAGGAGGCATTCCCTTGGGTGGGACCAGGAAGACTCCCCATGAGTAAACCAATGAGACAGTGTTTTCTGAGTCCTTCTCACTGAAGGTGGGGCTGCTGACAAGTGTCTAGACTGATCTAGGCCTGAGGCTACCTCTTGTGGTAAATCGGTTATTACAGACGGGTTTTCTAAAGTTGTGGCCTTTTAGAAGCCAGCCAAAGAGCTGGAGGGTCTATCCTAGCTGTGGATTCCCACTAGTGGGTTAGTCATCCATCCTGCCAAAACCAACCAGGCGATGGAACAGTGCTTACAAAGAGGATTCTTGCTGCTACATGTTGCGAAACAATACTGCTCAAGAAGGCCACACGTTGCACAACTCTAGGGGGCATTGTTCACATTGCTTCTGTGTGGACGCCGTCCCATCCCTAGAGTAGTACATCTTTATGGCATTGCAATTCAAGGCATTTTATCCCCTTGTGTTCCAGCCTATGTGTGTTCTGGGTTTTTGTTGGTTGGTTTGCTTGTATGTGGGGAGGGAGGGAAAAAGAAGAAATAAAGGTGGTGGTTCAGAAGGCTGGATGGGAAAGAGGAGCTGGCAGGAATGGTGGAAAGAATTCAGGGGTGGCTGGGCGCGGTGGCTCATGCCTGTAATCCCAGCACTTTGGGAAGCTGAGGTGTGTGGATCACCTGAGGTCAAGAGTTCAAGACAATCCTGACCAACATGGCGAAACTCGTCTCTACTAAAAATACAAAATTAGCCAGGCACGGTGGCTCATGCCTGTTATCCTAGCTACTCAGGAGGCTGAGGCAGCAGAATCTCTTGAACCCGAGAGGTGGAGGCTGCAGTAAGCTGAGATTGCACTACTGCAGTGCAGCCTGGGCAACAAGAGTGAAACTGCGTGTCAAACAAACAAACAAACAAAGAATTCAGGGGCACCAGAAGAATCACTGCTAAAAATTCTTACATACTTTTCACCTTTTGAATTTTTACATGTTGCAAGCAACTATTTAGATAAATAAAGACCACTTAGAGGGCAACTAGGCCAACACCTACATATTCAGTCTCAGTTTGGCGGGGCTTGAAATGAAGAAGAGAATCATTTTGCAATGTTCTTAGGTGTAGTCCCCAGACTAGTGGCATCAACAACCTGGGAGTGTGTTAGAAATGCAAATTCTCAGGTCCCACCCCAAACTTACCTGATCTGAAATCTAAGGGTGGGGTCCAGCAATCTATGTTTTAACAAGCCCTATAGGTGACTCTGATGCATGCTTAAATGTGAGAACTATTGCTGTTTAGAATAAGCATGGAAAAATTAGGAGAAATGGCCAACGGGGCAAAGCTTGAGGTTTTTGATTAGAAGTAGGTTGCATACTGATTTGGGGTACCTGAGGGATACAGTCTGGACATGGGGAACATGCAAGAGTAGAACTGGGCTAATCAGCAGATCTTTCAGAAGCTCTAAGGGTGAATGCAGTGCCAAAGAAAACAACCTTGGCCCTTGGACAGGAATAAGCCTGGATGGGAGTGCCAGGATTTGTTTTAAAAATGCAAATCTTGGTGCCTCCATTTAAACTAGAGTAGAATCTGCCAGTTCAACCCTTTGTCTTTTCATCTATCTTTGGACAAGAAGAAGAAATCTGAAGGGAAAGGAAACATTCTTATTTGTATGTTTGAAAAACTGAGGTCAGGAGATCGAGACCATCCTGGCTAACACGGTGAAACCCCGTCTCTACTAAAAAATACAAAAAACTAGCCGGGCGAGGTGGCGGGCGTCTGTAGTCCCAGCCACTTGGGAGGCTGAGGCAGGAGAATGGCGTGAACCCGGGAGGCGGAGCTTGCAGTGAGCTGAGATCTGGCCACTGCACTCCAGCCTGGGCAACAGAGCGAGACTCTGTCTCCAAAAAAAAAAAAAAAACTGGACCTTTCTGGAAATTGTCCTGAGTCAATGTCAAGAAGCTCTCACTCTTAAAAGATAGTCCTAGTTATTTATAAACCATCCCCTTACATTTCTGATGTCATTTGTAGAAAAATGCTCATTAATACTACATACATTTGTTGTATCCTTTGCATTCTGACTGATGGGAGTGTGGAAATACAAAAGGTGATACATACACATTAGAAATAGACAAACGTAAGTGAGTGAATTCAACTTCAACGAGAGAATCCAAAGAGGTCTAGTTAGTCCAAAGCCACTTTGTGGAATTCAGTTTAAGACCGGATACGCCTTGCAAATAGCACTAGACAAGAGTGAAAATTATTAGGTTGGTGCAAAAGTAATTGCGGTTTTTGCCATTGCCTTTAATGGCAAAAACCGCAATTACTTTTGCACCAACCTAATAGAATATGGTCAGAGAAAAGCAAAGGAAGAGCCAACATAACTTTTACTATTAAAAAAATTGAAAATAAAACTTTAATGATGATTGATATTAGATGCGTAGTGCATAAAATTACACACCAAAGTAAAAAATAATAAGGATGGAGATATTAAGTAGATGACAAATCCAATGCTCCAACAACAAAACAATTAAAAAAAAATTATTTCTATGTAAAACCATAGCCAGAGAAGTGCTATACACTGGTTCTGTCCCACTGTATAGAGATGGCAAATCCCTGGCATACTTGTTATTCCTGCCTATTTCCAGCCTGGGGCAGACATCACTATCAGCACTGCACTCCTCCCTGCTGAGCCCAGACTAAGCCTCAGAGTTCTCAACAGAAACAGCCATCAGCCATTAGCAATCGATCAGAGCTGCTATTTTGCCATCTATGACTCTCTGGAATGGGCTGTGGCTGGTGAACTGGTCCTACTCCCAGCTCTGCCTCTCATCCCTTTGCCACTAGAAGCCTCTTCCATACAATGCTCCAAAGTGTGCCTGTTCTTATTAGTACTCGCTATTATAATTCTAGAACAGACCAAGAAGTAATTCTGTGAAACGTGTTTTCTTTTCATCTCCTTTTCAGTATTACACATACATAAACACATTTCCAACTTCCACAAATGTGGGGAAAATCAATGTTTCTAAAACTATAAAAAAAAAACAGAACTAAGAAATTACGAAAATGAATGGCATATATATAGATCATATAAATGTATCCTAAAATGTGAGGTATTTAAAAGTGGCCCAAGTTCTTTTTTACATTAAAGAAGTTAAACTAAAAAAAATTTGTGTGCTCACTTCAGCAGCACATATACTAAAAAAAAATCATTGATAATGTGTTTTTAATGTATAATTTTAAAAAAAATCAGCCTCTGAATTTATGAGTATTATTGCTTATTGTCAAAAATAAGTACAAATAAAGTAACATGTAATTAGCTTAGAGGAAAATATCAACTAAATAATAGCGCAGGCAGGAAATATCTTGAAGGCGGCATGTGACTGAAGTCTGAGAAAAACTGTTACATAAACGTGTATTCATGTAGTGAGTCTCACCTAATTTCACTGCTGATTTACTACGTCATCAGAAGCGTGTGCCAACTGCCTAGCAAAACACCACTAACATCTCCAACTGCCCCCTAATGAAATGTGAAGTTACGCTTGTCCTCTAGCAATTGTCTAACATTAAAATTTTATGATTTAAAAACAACTTACTCATGACCTTAGCCAAGATTCAAGAGGGAGAAAAGCCTAGCCCTTTGTCTGGCTTACAATCTATAATTAACATGGTTATGTCCTCAGTCACAACTAACTAGTATCACCCCCAATTAACTTCCAAGGTAGTTTTTTAATTAGCACCAACAATTCAAATTACTAAAAAAACAACAGCACAGGGTGACATGGTAATAGGACTGCTTCTAGGAGTATTAATTTACTCTGACAACTGACAAGAAAAAAATTCTAAGGAAAACAAAAATTCCATTCTATTTTATCTTTGCCACTTATAATATGTTCTCACCTTAAAGAGCTAATTTAGTTCACGTGTTTAGAGAAGCCATTTTTACTATCCCATATCCAAATGATGTTGATTTTTTTCTATTTTAGAATAATACCAAGTTTATATTTGTCAGAAGCATTTGTCATTGAGTGGTGAATTACATTGCAAGAGATGTCATAAGCAGCAGTTTGTCACCACCTGCCATGTTAAATAAACCTCAGAGGTAAGCACTAGGTTATAGGGCGAGGAAACAAGGCTTTTTCCCCTTCTTCCTTAAACCATGCACTAAGTTGTACAAGTAAATGCTAGCCTAGGTTTTTCATTTTAGTACTAGGTTGAAAACAATGAGAGGTAATGTAAATCAATAAAAATTTCACATAGGTTACTGAATTACTAAAAAAAACCCAAAAACCAGCTAAAAGCTGCATTTCAGCTAAACAGTAAGAATTCTTTCTTTTCAGAAAAAACGATTGAAAAATAAAATGTCTAGGACTCTAAACATGGTTAATCTCGTAAAATGTCCAGGTAAATGTGTGAAATAGTGGCTGTGGGTCCTTCTTCTTCCCTGAGATTCCTTTCTTGTATTTATCCCAGATGAACTCCTTTTCTTCCCCCTCTCTCCTTCAGCTAAGAGTGTAGTCTATAGTTTTGGGGCCCCAAGCTCAGGCATTGATACAAATATAAAAGAAATCATAATGCATTGCAGTTGCAGGGCTCGGGGTTGGGGAGCGCTGGTTGCAGAGTTAGAAACTACAAGACAAAAAGCAATAAACTCAAAATGGTGAAATTTCAGGGCAGTAGTGGGGAAAGGGTGAACACTGGTAGATGGCAGTGCAGAATGAATTCACGAGATTCAGAAATGCTTCTTGGCCACATAGGCCTGGAAGAAGAAAAGCATGCCTTCTATCTTGGATATATCATGAATACACACTTGATGGCAAACACATCACAATATACAATAACACTAACTTGTGTGGAGGGCAATGAGGTGTGTAGACCCTGGAACGTTAAGCATGGAGAGGAAGAGACGGGCAAAACTGATGGAAATTATAACTATAGCTATATACAGCATATATATATGTGTAATGGAATTGATATACATATATAAATTATACATATAATACATATAATTTATATATGTATATTAAAATATATATATTTAAATATATATATAATTTCACTTCCATTTTACAGATTAGAAAGGAAGTTTTATCATATTCAAGTTCACCCAGATGACTACAAGTCCCAGCCTTTTTCCATTTTACTACAATTAGTTTTTCCAAAGATTCATAAGTAGATCCAACAAATGTGGTGTTTAAATACATCTTGTATCAACAAATTCCATTTGATAACCAAAGATGGCCAGGTTTAGCATTTAAACCAAAAAGAAATGACCACTCTGTGAATTCCAACCAAGGGGATTATGAAGAATAGTTTATAAGCTGTCCCAGGTATTGATTTTCATTTAGAAAGTTTGTTTTCACACATCAATAGCATTATTATAAACTTGTTTTAACACCAATCTATACTTAAGGTGTCTCACATAACAACACAGAAAAAAAAAAAATCTATTTACTGCATTAGAACACCAAGGACTTCAGTATTTGCATATCTCCTAAGAGTTAGAAACCAAATGGGTTAACAATCAAACTGAAGAAGTGCTGGTGAAATACATTCTAAACGAACGCTCACTCATCCTAACATGGAGACTAAGGGCTGTTTCTACCGGTTCTCCATTCTATTGTCAGATACATGGTAGGCAGTAATTCTGCTTATGAATTGGCTAACAAGAGAGTTCAGTGAACTAACATCAAATACTTTTTAAGACCCCAATTTGCAATTTTTAAAACCAGAAGTAACAATAAGTCCTTTAGAAATCAAAAGGGAATGTTGGCCTCAGAATGCCTTATGTTCAAGACTTGCTAGCTATTTTCTTGACAGAATTCTGTGTGACAGACACAACTACACATCTGATGGGTCAGAATACTCTATTTCTTTTTAACTTTTTTAAACAATGAATACAACTTGCTCTTTAAGGTCACAACTTTATGGGAGACAGGAACCTTTCACACTTTATGGAAAGGTCAAAGCTATCCTAAAAATGGCCAATGAACCCAATACATTTTTGACTCAGAGGTTCAATTTATCTGCATTTCATCATCTCATTTTAAAATAAGATGACCAGGCTCTTATTTTTCAGATCTATTATTTGTTATATATCAGTAAAGAATCTTGCTTTTTACTGAAAGTCTGACACATACCACTGTATACTGTGTCTTCTCCTTGTAAAAAGCATATTCAATTTCTCCCTCTTTTCTTAAAAATAGAAGTAGTTTTTGGCTCTGTTCTTTCTTGCTCCTTGTCTCTCTCCACATCTTTAAAGAACAGAACTGCTTCCTTTTCCCTGCCTTAAATAAATATGCAATGAGTATACTTTCTATTGTTTTTGGAGAATGTCATGTTCCTTTAAAAAGGATAATTTTAGATATTGAATATTTTACTTCCCTCTTTGTGAAGACTTAAGATTTTTAAAAACTACTTTCAGGTGAGCAACTTACAGTATAAAAACTAACGCGCATATATATATATATATATATATATTCTGAAAAAATATATTTCCACCGATGAAATATGATGATAGAAATATCACAAATACTGTAGAACTCAGCTAAATAAAGATTATAAAAGTAAGCAAGAAAACTTTTTAATCAATACTAATGTGAGTTGCTAATGAGTTATGTGGCTTGCTTTTGAAGGAAGACAGTACTGGGATTAGTTACTTAAATATTAATAAGTTGTTCCCTGCATAAGGTCAACTAAGGAAGAAAGCAAGTTCAGGAAACATAACCACAATCCAAAATCTCATCTTCAAATAAACTGAAAATATAATATTCAAGACCTCGTTCTGAGCATAGATGTTAACATTTCAAATACATCAGAACACAGTTTTAATAACATATCTAAGCTGTATTTCCTTTGAACTATTAGATGGCAACATTATACCCACATTCTTTACACTTGACCATGAACTCCAACTCCTGTAATTAAACAGCATCAGGCCTATGTGAGACATGCTCAGCAAGGGGTGGGAACCAGGAAGCTGAATTTCCATTTTCCTTTATCTGTATTTTACAAAATCATGCAAATTCCATGCACAATTAGTTAGAATTAGAGCTGTAATCTGATAGCTTGATGACAGAGCAAAATTAACTTGAAACAAAGAAAAATAGTAATTTGTGAAAATCATGCCCACTGGTAAGTTACAGTCACAGGGAAGGGCAAGATGGTATGGGAGAGGCCTCTGGGATCAGGAATGCATTTCCAAGCAAATCTTATTTCCCCACAACAGCTATTTTAAGTGATGAGTAATAGGCTCTGGAAAAAAAAAAAATGGAGAAGCCGCCCTGAAGGGGAGGAAGGACACTTTATCCTCTGTCATGGAAAAATCACAGGAGGAAAGATGGGGGAAGATAAGAGACACTGAGTGATGGAGGCAGGGACAACTCATGTCACATGGCTTCCTTCCTTTCAGGAAGGCCAAAGAGGTTATCTTTTAAGCATGGAGGATTGTCAGAGTTTCATGAACTTGAAAAATATAGGAATAGTTTGAAACAACTGCAACGGAGGAGTGGGTTGCTGGGTTACTTTATTCACATTATCTGGGTTTGTCTTGTCCAGTCTCTGGGGCCAGTGATGCCCTCGGAGTCCTACAGCAGTGCATCCGAAGCTTAATAGGGGTAACAAATATGTGGTACAGGTGCCACCACTCTTCTCTAACTTCATGACTATGACAGACATTATTATCAAGCACAACATCCTTTCTCACTTAGCTGATATGGAGCCTCAGAATCCTCCTCAACAGAATGCTCCGAGAAGCCATTATTCATTGATCAGAGGAGGTGCTTGAGATGGGATCTAGTCACCATGCTTGAGTAAAAAAAAAAAAAAAAAAAAAAAACTTGAGTAAAACACAAGTCTTGCTGTGTACTTGGCTTACTCATAACCAGCTTCCTGCATTTACATCCATGGCCAGTTACCTACTTGCTACCCCAGTTCTATAAGAACTGGATTTTTTGTTCCTCAAATTCAATAGCATTATGTATGGGGATCTGACACCTGCTCCCAAACTTCTAAACAGAAACCATACATTCAGGGCTGGCTCATTCATGAACACTACAGACCACTGCAGTAAGCCACAGCTCTAACCCTCAACCCCCCAATCCATTTCCTCAATACTCATTCCCAACTGACTGACTGCGAGGCAAGAGAGAAATCTGATGATTGTTGGTAGTGAGTGGGCTGCCTTGGTTCTCGACATATTAAGCTCCGTACTGAAAGAAGATACACTTGAAGTATCTCACCCCTCTAATTCTAAATTTGCAATTCCCTAGTGATTTTGCATAAAAAGCCAGATCTCATAGGCCAGTAAGTCCTCAACCAATCAAGCAACAAAGAAGCTTTTTAACGACTTCTAAGTTTGAAGACTGTAACAGCAGGTCATCCTGACCTCAAGTCTTTTCACTAAAATATTCTCCCTAAAACAGGCCCTGCAACATCTCAGAGGCCCAGGAAATAACTAGGAATGTCAGAGGCCTACTCTCCCAAAATTTCATGTTTTCTCTTAAATGGAGACACTGAAGTCCAAGAGGCAGTCCAGGAATAAGCTTGAAACTAGGATATTATTTCCCTGAAGTTTCTGTGCACCAAGCATGTATCTTCCTCTGAAGCAATGAACCTAACAAAACAAAATAATACCTAATGTGGGCTTGCCTGTGTCTCTAAGTCTTGCCGGTTCATTGCTGAGACCAGGTCCTTGTTCTTTCAGAGGTTATTCTTACTTTGATAAAATATTCTAGAATCCCTATGTTTATGTCCTGCCAAGTCCCATGACATCATAGATTTAATTGTTTCCTCTCAATCCTGTGATTCTAATTCGGTCATTCCCTTAGACCCAGGCAAGACTTCCATGTCCCACAATAGAAGAGATCTGTGGAAGAATCATCTCTCTTGAACCTAAGATGTATAATGTGGTGCCCTAATGAACAACCAGTGTCTGCAAGACAGCATGAGTCTGAAAACCCCAGGGTGAACCATTCTAGTAACCTAGAATGACAGAACTCAGCCAGTATGGCACACATCCTAGGAGCCATCTGTCCTAATCAGACCCTGTCTCTTCAACCTGGCCCCACGTTTTCAAGAATTAGATGCTTCAGAAGTTAAAACACTAGGAGCCTGTATGTCTCTCACTGCCAAATGATCAGCTGAGGTGACAGCATAGACAACCCTAGAGATAGTCAAGAAGTGACAATAAGTGCATACATATTCTAAAAAAAATATTGTATTTGCCCTGACATGCACTTGAGCTGAAATCACAACTTGACCACAGACTAACTCTGTGACGTTCATCAAGTTTTTTGGTTTCTTTGAGCTTCAGTTAAACAAAGATGAAGTGGAAATAATAATAAAAATATAATAGGGTTTATGTACAGGTTAGAGATAAGATACATTAAGTGCTGGTCAAGAGTGTCAAATGACAGACACTCTTAACAATGATGCCCATTATATCAGTCTTGTGCCAAAGTGCAAAATTAAAATATAAACATATTTGAAGCACAATGCTTGTCACATAGTAGGCGCTCAAACATACGGAAAGAAAACCATGAATGCATAAATAAGTCAGTTCATGTTTGCTTCCATGAGTATGAGAATATTTTCCAAAAGGAGCCTAATTCACCAGGCAATCAGATTGGACAAGTGTCTGCATTACTTTTTATTAACTGATAGCTTGATGTTTCAATTGAAACAAGTAGTGACCTGAAATCACATTATAAATTATGTCTGAGAATCCATCAAATCCACTTAAACTGTGATTTTTGACCTGCAAGTCACATTTGAACATTTATAGGCAATTCAATACTAAAACTCTGCCTCTGAAGGGGAGAATTTGTTCTTCAGAAAGATGACGCTTTGCAATTGCTAAAATAACACACTTATTTTAAAGACGAATTTCTTACACTAAATGTTAATGTATCATTCCTATGCTGAACTTAATTAGAATTAAATATTTCAAACTTAGATATATGAAGATTATTTTTTAAAGTCCCCTTTTTAGGTCACTTACATTTTTGTTCTACAAAGAAAAAAAAATCTTTCTGGAACTAAAGTGAACATTTTGGTCTTGGTTAAATGTATGGCTGGGGGCAGAGAAAAGCCAAATCACTAAAGCATAATTCTGATGGTTGTACTTATTGCTGCGTGGATATCTAAGTGAAAAGTGTACATATTTTCTAAAAATAACTGACTCTTAACCTTTCATTTCAGAATATCTCAGAATGGAGGAGAGAACACTTCCCCACCTGGATAGTTCTATCTACTCATATATGTGAAAGGACAATACTGATTATACACACAATTTGCTTTGTGATAATGTCAACCTGTTTTGCAGGCTCTAAAAGGCAGGCATGCTCCATTGGCATGATTATAATTTGATTCAGATGATCCAGGCTTCAAACCCTAGTTTGGTTACTTAGTGAAAGTCCTGTATTAGGCTAGGCACTTGACATAGCCTTTGTCTCCTAAAATTTTCCCTAGGTACAAGTTACTCATTGTCCCGTCTGCCACCTACCCTGCCTCTGCCCCACCACTGATTCTCTGTAATTCTCTGCCCTGCTCTTGGCCCAGGGAGGCCTATTTTAGAGCTTGCAGCACCACAGGTTTGGTAGACAGAGGGCACCAGCAAAAGACCAGAAGACAGATGGGTCTGTGTCACCATTAGAATGGCTGGAAAGAGTCAGAGTTGCTGCATGTGCACCTTTGCCACCTCACTTCTCAGGCCGTAGACTCCTAGGGAAGATGAAAGGAAATGTTGCAGGTGAAGAACTTAGCAGTGGTCTGTCACAATCAATAAGTGATAGATGCCACCCACTGTTAAAGCCAAAATAAGCAAATGGTATTTGAGGAGGGTCCACAGCTAGTTAAGGATTTGATTAGAATATGTGTCACCAAGGTGAAGGCAGCTGTCTCAGTTAAGTGTGAAGAAATGAAAATATTTAGTTCACAGCCATTCCCCACTCCCATCAAGTATTTGTGCATGGCCTGCTTAGCCTTCCCAAAACCTTCCTCTGACAAAATCTAGGGAAAAGGATTCTAGAGTGAAACAGAAATCTCCACTCCTCAAAGGAGCTGCAATCAGCTGGTGGTGGCACAGAGGATGTGATATTTGCTCTGTGCCAAAGGAAGGCAGAATTGAGGCAGCTGATGACAGTCCTCTGATTCTTTGGAGGGGAAAGAGTTGCTCTGGAGCAGGCCAGTGAGCTGCTCCTTGAAAGTTAAGGATGTGAAAAACAAGATAGAAAGTTTTTGTGAGTTGTTGAATGGTAGATGTAAACAAATACAGGACTTCCTATTTTTGTTGCACTTGATAAACACTGGACCAGCACTGAGCTACCAGGATTGTGGCTGTAGAAGCATTGCCCAAGGTTGAAGGATGCAATCCCACAACTGATCCTTCACTCTGGTCCATGACTGAACTGCAATCCTCACCTGCCCAAAGAAATAGTCTGGAGTCTGAATGTCTTATGTCAGTGGTTGTTCTGCGGTTTTAGGGCCAGCAGCATTAGCATTCCCTGGGAGCTTGCTAGAAATGAAAAATCCAGATTTTCTGAGTCAGAACTCTGCAGGGTGGGGGGCAGGCCATCTGTGTTTTAATAAGCCCGACAGGTGATTCTGATGCGCATTCAAATTTAAGCCCCATTGTCTTAGCACAAATGCCTTAGCACCAATATTATTACTATTAGTTACCATGTGTTTACCACTTATTATGAATCAATCATCTTGCTAAATCCTTTACTTGAATTATCACATTTATTTTTTACAACACCCTTGTGAGGTAGGTACTGCTGTTGCCTCCATGTATGGAAGGTAAGCTGAGGTTCAGCTATTTTGCAGAGCATACACAAGGGCCTGTGGCCAACGCCGGAGTCAGAAATGGATTCATGCTGGTCTTCCCAATGTTCTGAATCACTTCACTTTGCTGTTCTGCTTCTATAACAAAGCCAGAAACATCGTTATAGAGCAAAACGCACTTTTCAAAGAGGTACCTTTGTTAAAAGATGTGAGCCTTTTCTGTAAGACAACTTTGACTGTCCCCAGCTTGCTCGGTGAATCTGTGAGCTGTCCTAACAGGAAACTACTCCAGTTCTAAGACATGCCCTACTCTCAGAGAAGCACAAAGGGATATTTAGGAGATAAGAAATGGGCTGAGTCAAGGATCCGACAGCCAGGTATCCCACCATCTGGAAGGGATCAAACTCACACAGGTTTGGAGTTGCCCAAATAAATTTCCTTTGTGTCTCCACCAAAATATATATGTGTATGTGTACACGCACACATACACCTCACATGCATAGCAAAATATACACTGTCCATACTTTCATCAGCCACTGGGGGAGAATACAAAATTGAATCTACTTCTTCCCTCCACCAAAAGTAAATCACACTGAAAGTGAATTCAAAGACATAAACTTTACAAAGGCATATCCACGAATTCCTACATGGAGTGTGCTATTGCCTGCCACTAGGAAGCACCTGTGTTCTTTTCTCTCAACTGATAAACTAATGTTTATTTTTACCTGGAAGAAAAGAAAATCAACAGATGTTGACCTTATAATAATTAGTTGCATATTCTTATATTTTTATTTCAGTACACAAAACATCTCAACATAAATAAAATCCTGCTTCAAAAATTATAAGCTCTCATATTTGTGCAACACCAAGCAGAGCAAAAGTAAAAGAAAGAAAAAGATTAATATTTATCTATATTTACTTTTATCTGCAATTAATTCACCTGATAATGCCACTTGCATTTTATTTAAATACAACACGTTGAAAAAATTTTAAGTGCAATTTTTTTCTGAAATATATCATTTAAAAAATACATATATGTATTGGTATTTAGATGTAGATATGTGATAGAAATAGATAGTGATCAACAAAAAATATTCTAAAGAAACATACTTTGAGAATTTGCTTACTTGGAAAAAGATTAATTTACATTTATTCCACAACATTCGCTAAGTTTCCATTTTATACAATTTTTTTTTTTTTTTTTTTTTTTTAAGACAAGAGTTTCGCTCTTGTCGCCCAGGCTGGAGTGCAATGGCGCAATCTTGGCTTGCTGCAACCTCCCCCTCCTAGGCTCAAGCAGTTCTCCTGCCTCAGCCTCCCCAGAAGCTGGCATTACAGGCACTCACCACTATGCCCAGCTAATTTTAGCAGAGATGGGGTTTCACCATGTTGGGCAGGCTGGTCTCGAAATCCTGACCTCGGGTGATCCACCCACCTCAGCCTAGCAAAGTGCTGGGATTACAGGCGTGAGCCACTGCGCCTGGCCTACGTTATATGAAATTCTTAATAAAATGCAGATAAATTTCATCAACAATAATTAGAGTATCAATAACAAGTGAGGCCACCATAAAACTCTATCTGAGTATATAAAAATATCCAAATAGTGAGCTAGTGAGTTTATATTCTCATTTTATTTTCTCGCCCTCCTTTAAGGGATCATTCCATGCAAGTCCTTTGCTATCACAGGACAGTCACGTGCTTGCTTTTGTCTCCCTCAGTTTATTTCTCCAAGCTCTTTGAAAGCATTGAGTTCTTCTTACACATCTCCATATACCCAGGAGTTCCCAGAAAACAGCTTTGCAATTAGTAAGCCTTTAATAAATAAGACTAAGATGATGTTATTTAGTGAGGAAGGCACCCAAATGTAAAGGCTGCAAGGTCCAAGATGATGACACAATGAAGTGGGTTGGGTGGTGAAGTGGACAATCACACCCTTTCTAAGGGGGCAGCCACTCATAACCTCCACACACCTGTCTTCAGTCCAGAATGCTGGTCCAGTGTTTCCTGACTTGATTTCTCGAAGGAAAAGTTGGCTGGGGATGGTGGCTCACACCTATAATCCCAGCAGCACTTTGGGAGGTCAAGACGGGCAGATTACTTGAGGTCAGGAGTTCGGGACCAGCCTGGCAAATATGGTGAAACCCTGGCTCTACTAAATCCCAGCTACTCGGGAGGCTGAGGCAGGAGAATCGCTAGAACCTGGGAGGCAGAGGTTGCAGTGAGCCAAAATCAGGTCCACTGCACTCCAGCCTGGGCAACAGAGTGGGACTCACTCTCCAAAAGAATTTTAAAAAAAAAGAAAGAAAGAAAAGAAAAGTAGCCATTAGGACTTCGAAGAGAAATCTTCCCATTTTTAAATGCTGGCCACAAATATTAAACTTCTCTTTAAAACATGGTTTAGCAGGCTGGATTTGTGCAGGAAAACCAAGTCACTTGAAGAGACACCAGAAATAGCAAGTTTAGTGCAGGAATTGGGGTATCCACAATGATAGGTGAGTCAGAGTGGATAAAGGAAAGAAAAGTCATGGAGGAAGTTATAGGAAGGGCAGGCAGAAGGGTGAGAAGGCAGACCCAGAAACCTCAACCTGGAGCAACACCAGAGTGGTGGCTCTCAGTGGCTTATGGAGAAGGTGCCCTGGAAATTCCCTGGAAAGATCCCACCAGTGATTATTGTCTGCAGCAGTGAAGTGAGTGATTCTCAAGCCACCAGGAATCCCACATCTGCCCACACATTTGGTTGCAACAGACTCCACTTCTCTTCTGCCTCCCAGCTCCTATATGTGTTCCCTTCACTGGGAATCTGGAATCAGAACCATTAAGAAAAGAGGACTCTGGGGTATGTGCTTCTTGGTTTCTCCTCTTCATTGCATCCCAGAGATGGGAATAATGTCAAATTGACAGCAGACAAGCCTAGCACTGACAGTACAGGATAAGAAAAGGTATCACTGGGGCTAATTCCATAATATACAATTTCCAATTTAGAGAATGACTGCAGAAACCATTTGAACAATTTCATCTTCTTACATGAAGAAAGGAGAACGCAATGTGTTGAAATTCTCTCCCAGGTAACACATACAAGCCTTGATAAGAATTCAATGAACATTTCACTGGGTTGCATCCCCAATTTTCCTTTCTTCCCTCTCCTTGCCCTTCCCAGCCCTCCTCTCCCTTCCTTTCTTCTTCCTGCTCCTTCTTCTTCTTCCTCCTCCACCTTCTCATTCTTCTTTGTATTTTAACATCACAAAAATACCTTCTCAGGAGTTAGGGGTGAGGAGAGCAGGTATAAATAAAAGGATAGTACAAAGGTGTTTTGGGGAATGATAAAACTGTTCTACATTCTGATTGTGATAGTGACTAATTACACAAATGTATATGACTGTTAAAATTCATAGGGAGGAGCACCGAAAGATGAGATTTTACCATATGATAGTAAAATTACTGAATGATAATAACCTTAGGACAACAATAAAAAGAAACGTATCCTCTTGTAACAAAAGTAGGCATCATCAAAGCAACTTAAATTAATGAGATACATGAACTCAGAGACCTACAACTTCTGACTGAACCATACTATCTGGGGTCTTATAGAAAATCTGGAACATGCAGGAGAAAACATTCAGTGGTAGATACCTTTAAACAAATCAAGAAACATAATCTACTATTGGTATTTACATGTTAATCCTCCACGAAGGTTAAATAATCCTTTGCAAAACTGCCTGTGCGTGTTTACTATATAAAAATATGGTCCTCATATAGAATTTACTTTGTTCAGGGGGAATCAGTCAATGCTCTTAACTGCAATCATTATTGTAAAAAGCAGAAATTGAAATTATAATAGAAATAAAACACATTTTGACAAAGGATAGCTCTGATTGGGAAGCAATATATCAACCATTATTATGAGACAATTAATTAGACTGAATAAACTCTAAAGCAAAAAGAGCATGTAAACAAAATTTTAAAAAATTAAAAAGCCTTGCTTTTTCTATCTGTCCATTGACTTAGAAGAAAATTCACTAGGTAAAAAATGAAAAAAAAAAATCTGCAGTATAAAATTTAAATAAAAAATGTATATTGCTCAACTTGCTTAAATGTAAACATTTAATATACTTAAAGTCTCTTCTAATTTTTCTCTCACTTATGATAACACTGTCTCATCAGTTGCCTGTAATCCATAATCCTTTCTCTCTACACTTCACAAATACCTGGTCAAAATTCAACAACTAGTTGGTGTAGACAAAGTCTTTTAATTCAAGTCTGCCTTCGATTCACACTTGAACACTTTTCAACTGTCACTTCAGAATGTCAGTGATTAGCATGCAAAAGGTTTATTTAATTTCTTTATTTCTTTTCAGGGAAAAGAGGTTAGAAACAGCTGTCATTCAGGTGAGGAATACAAGCTGCCAGCCTTTGAAACAGCAGGTAAAATAGTTGAGGTTGGAATTAATTAGCATTAGAAATCTCCCACACTGGATTGTACCCTGGCAAGGCAATGGCTGTCCGTCTTTGCAAATTATTTTATCTGTTAAAGTAGTCAGGATAGAAGGCACAGTGGAAAGATAAAGCAAGGCGCTTGGACATTCAGAAACAAACACATAAAATAGTTTTCTGCTCTTTTTAAAAATTTAGGCTCATATGCATAAATCTAAGATGTGACATTCAGTCTGAAGTCATGCCTGAGCATACCATAAGCCTTTTAAAAATCACATTCAGGGGCTTATGATTTTCAGCTGACATGTGATATTCAACATTAACATTCATGAAGCTGACACCAAGGCTGACCCACACTAATGGCTCTGCAGCCACTTGATTTGTTACATATCCTGAAAGAAAGAATATTTTCTAAAAGAAATCTCTCCCTGACCACAAATTCTGTTTGGTTTAGGTTTTATCAAGGTGATACACCTTGGAGCACACCCAAATATCTGAAGAAGAAAAAGGAGGAGGAGAAAAAGGAGGAAGAGGAGAAGGAGGGAAGGAGCAAAAAAAAAAAAAAAAAAAGAAGGAGAAAGAACAGGAAGAAAAGGAGGAGGAGGAGGGCAGCAACTTTTCTATTGCAGAATTACGTATATGTCCTAACAAGTTGACATTTAAGAAAAGTAATTTTAATTCATATATGACATTTAATATACATGAGAAACATATTTTAAAAGCACAAAATGATTGATATCAGATATTTAATGACAGATAATATGTGACCACCTGGCAGGCTTTAAAAGCAAGAAAAAGCAACACATTGTTAGAGTGTCTAGAGAAGATCAGAATGTTGGCTGGGTGCAGGGGCATGCACCTGTAATCCCAGCACTTGGGAGGCTGAGGCAGGTCAATTGCTTGAGCTCAGGTGTTTGAGATCAGCCTGAACAACAGGGCAAAACCCCGCCTCTAGCAAAAATGCTAAAAAAAAAAAAAAAAAATTAAAAAAAAAATTAGCCGGGCATGGTGGCATACGTCTGTGCTCCCAGCTACTAAGGAAGCTGAGATGGGAGGATTCCTGGAGCCCAGGTGGTTGAGGCTGCGGTAAGCCATGGTCGCACCACCACATTCCAGCTAATTCCAGAATTAGCCCCAGTGATAGAATGAGATCCTATCAAAAAAAAAAAGAGAGAGAGAGAAAGAGAAAGAAATTCAGAATGTCGATGCTAACTAAAAAGCTCTTTGACTTCTGGTTCTAAAATGTGGCATAGAAACAAGGTGGCTTCATTTCCCCCAATAGAAAAACAAAACCAAATATACAGCACCTAGATTTTTTCCAGTAATACCCTAGAACTAAAATATGAGGAGATAGTTTCCAGGGCTACACAGAAGTGAAAAAACTCCAAGATGACAGTAAGAGAACTGGACTTACATATCTGTGACACCTCTCCCCACCACCTGCCTGGCATCAAGTGTGCAGAAATTTTCCACGAATTCACAGTTTCTACATTGGAAAAAGTGAGATCAAGGTGGACAATCAACTTTCTTACCATCTTGGGTTCCCTGGCAGGAGAACCTGTCCCTGTTTCAATCCACAGGAAGTATCAGGAGTGCCTGGAGGAAGAAATATCCCTGAGAACAGCCAAAGAAAAAGAGGCGAGGCAGGACTACCATCCCCTCCCTGGGAAACTCTGCTCTGTACTAAGAAGAAAAGAGAGAAGATCCAAATACATAAAATCACAAAGGAAAAAGGACACATAGCAACTGAGACCACATAATTATTACAGATTACTACAAACTATACACCAACAAATTGGAAAACCTAGAAGAAATGGATAAATCCCTAGACACATACAATCTACTAAAATTGAACTATGAAGAAACAAAAAACCTCAACAAACTAATAATGAGTAATGAGTCTGAAGCTGTAATAATAGTCTTCCATCAAAGAAAAGCCCAGGACCTGACGGCTTCACTGCTAGATTCTAACAAACGTGTAAAGAACTAATACTAATTCTACTCAAATTCTTCAAAAAAAAAAATTAAGCAAGAGGGAATATTTCCAAACTCATTCTACAAGGATAGCATTACCTTGATACCAAAACCAGACAAAGGCACACAAACAAAGACAACTGCAGGTCAATATCACTGATTAACATAGATACAAAAATTCTCAACAGAATACAAGCAAACCAAATTTTACAACACATTAAAAAGATCATTCACCAAGATCAGGTGGAATTCATCCCAGGGATGGAAGTACAGTTCAACACACAAAAATCAATAAACATGATACATCACGTGAACAGAACCAACGGAGAAAAACATGATCATTTTGATAAATGCTGAAAAAGCATTTTAAAAATTCAACATCCCTTTATGATAAAATGTTCCGCAAACTTGGTATAGAAGGAACATATCTCAAAATAATATAGGCTATATGATAAAACCCACAGCTACCATTGCACTGAACATGGAAAAATTGAATGTCTTTCCTCTAAGATCTAGAATAAGACAAGGATGCTCACCTTTACTACTTTTATTCAAAATAATACTAGAAGTCATGGCCAGAGCACTTAGGCAAGATAAAGAAATAAAAGGCATCCAGATTGGTTTGTGTTTGTGTGTATGATTGTTTGTTTTGTTTTGTTTTTGACACAGGGTGTCACTCTGCTGCCCAGGCAATAGTGCAGTGGTGCAATCACTTCTCACTGCAGCCTTCACCACCTGGGCTCAGGTAATCCTCCCAACTCAGCCTCCAGAGTAGCTGGGACTACAGACATGTGCCACCACACCCAGCTATTTCTTTTTTTCTTTTTTTTTTTTTTGTAGAGATGAGAGTTTCCACGTGTTGCCCAGGCTCCAAACTGGAAAGAAAAATGTCAAATTAGCCTTGTTCAGGTTTAGGTTTTCAGTTTAGGTTTTTCTACATACAGATGACATGATCTCGTACTTAGGAAAACCTTAAGATTCTACCAAAAAACTGTTAGAACTGATAAACAAATTCAGTAAAGTTGTAGGATACAAAATCAACATATAAAAATTATCAGCATTTATATAAACCAGCAGTGAATAATCTGAAAAAATTCATGAATGTAATCCCATCTACAATAGTTACAAAGAATATAAAATACTTAGGAATCAATTTAAACAAAGAAGTGAAAGATCTATACAAAGAAAATTATAAAACACTGATGAAAGAAATTGTAGAGAACACCACAAAAGGAAAATAATTAAATATAAAAATATTTAATGCTCATAGATTGGAAGAATTAATATAGCTAAAATGACAATATTATCCAAAGCAATTTTACAGATTCAATGCAATCCCTATCGAAATACCACGGCATTTTCACAGATATAGGAAAAGCAATCCTAAAATTCATATGGAACCACAAAATACACCAAATAGCCAAAGTAATCCTGAGCTAAAAGAACAATGCTGGAAGCATCACACTACCCAACTTTAAAATATACTGCAGAGCTACAGTAACCAAATCAGCATGATGCTGGGACAAAAAGAGACACATAGTACAATGGAACAGAGTAGAAAGCCCAGATATGAATCTGCACATTTATAGCCAACTCATTTTTGACAAAGCCACCAAGAACATACAATGAGGAAAGGAGTCTCTTGAATAAATGGTGCTAAGAAAATTGGGTAACCATTTGTAGAAAAATGAAACTAGACCCCTATCTCTCACCATATATAAAAATCAAATTGAAATGGATTACAGACTTAAATCTAAGACCTGAAACTATAAAAGTACTAGAAGAAAACTTCAGGGAGATGCTCCAGGTCTAAGCAAAGACTTTTTGTGTAAGATTTCAAAAGCAGAGGCAACAAAAGTAAAAATTGACAAATGAGATTACATCAAGCTAAAGATTCTGCACAGAAAAGGAAACAACCCCAAAGAGAAGAGGGAGTTCATAGCATGGGAGAAATATGTGCAGAGTATCCATTTGACAATGGATTGATAACCAGAGTATATAAGAAGCTGTAACAACTCAATAGTGAAAAAAGAAAAAAAAAATCTGATTTAGCAATGAGCAAAATATCTGAACAGACATTTCTCAAAAGAAAACACACAAATGGCAATTTGATTTGTTACAAATCATGGAAGGAAGAATATTTGCTAAAAGAAATCTCTCTCCTTGATGACAAATTCTGTTTGGTTTAAGTTTTGTTTGTTTTGTTTTGTTTTGTTTTGTTTTGAGACAGTCACCCAGGCAGTGGCATGATCTTGGCTCACTGCAAACTCCACCTCTTGGGCTCAGGTGATCCTCTTGCCTCAGCCTCCTGAGTAGCTGGGATTATGGGCACATGCCACCATGCCTGGCTAATTTTTGTATTTTTAGTATAGCAGAGGTTTTACCATGTTGGCCAGGCCAGTCTTGAACTCCTGGCCTCAAGTGATTGGCCCATCTCGGCCTGCCAAAATGCTGGAATTACAGGTGTGAGCCACTGAGCCCAGCCTGGTTTAGATTTTATCAAGGTCACACTTCAGTACTTTTCAAATGTTCAACATGACTAATCATCAGAGGAATACAAATCAAAACCACAATGAGATATCTTCTCACCCCAGTTAAAATGGCTGTTATCAAAAAGACAGAGACAATGGATGCTGACAAGGATCTAGAGAAAGGGAAACCCTTATACATTGTTGGCAGAAATGTAAATTAGTACAGCCAATCTGGAAAATAGTATGGAGGTTCCTGAAAAAACTAACAATAGAACAATTATGTGATTCAGTAATTCCAATACTGGGTATACATTCAAAAGAAAGGAAATCAATAAAGTAAAGAGGTATCTGCACTCCCATGTTCATTGCAGCACTAATCACAAGAGCCAAAATACAGAATCAACTGAAGTATCCATCAATGAATGACTAGATAAATAAAATATGGTATATATATGCAATTGAACATTATTCATCCAATAAAAAAGAATGAAAAATAAATTTGTTATCTGCAGCAACATGGATGGAACTGGAAGTTATTGTGTTAAGTGAAATAAGCCAAGCACAGAAAGATAAATATCACATCAATCATACATGGGAGCTAAAAAGTGGATCACATGAACATAGAGTAGATTGGTGGTTACTAGAGGCTAGGAAGGGTAAGCGGGGGAGGATGAATAGAGGCTGATTAATGGGTACAAATATACAGTTTGATAGAAGAAATAAGACCTGTGTTTCATAGATCAACAGTGTGACTAGAATTTACAATAATCTATTGTATATTTCAAAATAGTTAAAAGAATAATTTGAATGTTTCAAATTAAAAGAGCATTCAAAAGACAAATATTTAAGATTATATATGTATGTGTATCCCAATTACACTGATTTGTTCTTTACAAATTATATGAATGTATTATATTATCACATGTACCTCAAAAAAATAAATATACCTCATTATTATTGCCTGGAAAACAAATGTCAAAATACTGGACCCAAACTGGACCACAGCCTAAGCACTTTGCAGTTAAGATAAGTCTTTGTTTTGATAATGTTAGAGATGACTGATTCCCCATTATTCACAAGAATATTTTTTGAGACTCAGAAGTAATTATGACACAAAACCTTTCACACAAGGCAGGAAGAATGGATCTCTACCGGCCCAAATGAAACCGAACTCTGCCCTACAACCACCACCACCACTCCCTTGCCTCCTCTGCCTGCACACTCACCCCCATTACCTCCTCTACTGCCTTCACCAACTACCTCCACTCCCACTCCCAGACATTCCCATCTCGGCCTATGCTACCTCCACCCTCCCATGTCAGAGTCCTACTCCTCTGCATCCACCAACACAACCTCCACACTCTCCTGATCTCCCACACTGGCTTGGTCCTGACCACCGTATTCTACCTGTACCTCTTTCAGCAGTTTCCATTTCACATTGTTTCCAGTGTATTTACTTAATCTACCTTCCTTTACTTGCCTAAAGGTTCCTTTAGCAGCTTCCTTACAAAATAACAGGCTACATCTTTTTCTTTTGTTTATTTTCTCCCGCCCCTAACTTAATGATTGCCATAATAACTGCATAGTTAAACCTAAACAAGTTTTCCTCTCCCTCTCCTCACCAGCTGACATGGAGAACAGCATGGTTTCTCTGGCTATTCGCAGAAGTACATACTTTTTCACTGACTCCTACTTATAACTCTCGGTGGATTTTGATTTGTGGTCATTCTCAGTCTCTTATTTAAAGACGGGTGCCAGGCACAGGTGAATTTACCATAGAGCCAATTACTCTGAAGCTTCTGGGCCCTTCACTTGCATGAGTGGGGCCATTGCAATATTTTATTTGCATTTGTTTTTGGAAAGGACCTTTAAAATTGTAAAAGCTTCAGATCCCATATAATCTGGATCAGCTCCTGGAGGAGAGAGAGCTACAAAGATTTACCAGTAAAGCTTTGGTTTATCAGCAGTTTTCATGTATTTATTTTTTTCTACTCCATTACAGGCATACATAAAGATGGGCTGGCTAAAAGTTTGTAGGGACATAGAAACATTTTCAGCAGGTATTCGAAGAGGTGGTTTATGGGACCTAGAGCAGATGGAAATCTCTCTTTGCCCGTCAGCACACAATCAATAAGGACAAGTCACTCTGAAATGACCTCACTGCATTACTTGAATTCTAAAGTTTCTTTCCTGTCTCAGGGCATTTTCACTTGTTCCTTCTGCCTCAAATGCTCTTCTCCCAGATCTCTGCAAGGCTGGCTCCTTCTTGACCTTCAGTTTTCAACTCCCATGTCACCCTTTGAGAGGCCCTCCCTGCAGTTGTCTCCATGCTCGGTGCCATTTGTTTTCTTTATACCACATATTCATATTAAACATTTTTTTGCAGATGTTTTATTTACTTTTTGAAAGTCTGCATCCTCCACTAAAATGTAAGCACAAGAGGGCAGAGACCTCTGCTGTCTTGTACCTATGGTATCCCTAAGGCCTGGAATGTGCTTGTCTCCTAGAACAATTAGTGCTTATGGAAGAAAGAAAAGAAGGAAGGATGAGTGAGTAGGTTTGATGGATATTATTCAAATCCAGTAAAATATTTTCAGAGTCTATTATAATATTCTTAGCACAACACAGAGAAAATACAAACAGTAAAATTAATGCAAAAGTCAAACAATCATTTGTAAAGAAGATTACTGGTAAATCTAGGAGTCTTAGAACATTTTTGCACTAGAAGACTGGAAGGATTTAGCATGATCCCTTCAATGATAGCAGTTCACTGTGGTAGTGAGAAGATTCCAGAAGGAGGCTTGGCCACCCAGGAAGAGGTGATGAAGTTCAGAAAAGTTCCCTAGGCAATTCCAGCATTCCAGTCAACACTCTCAAATCTAGTCCCAGTGGAAGATCTCTGCATTTCTGGACAAAGATAAATTCTAAAAAGGTGTCTAGCACATGCCTTGTGTTCAAGTGGTTATATTAAGGGATCCCAGATGCCTGAGTTTTCATAGGCTACATTAGGGTTGCCTGGGAAACTAAACACAACAAAAAAACACATAGGCATTCCTGAGCCTTACCTGAGATTCACTAAGTCTCTGGGGTAGCCTGAAAAATCAGTACTCTAAAGACCTTTCCAGCATATTCTGAGATGCAGCTACTAGATTTGAGGACCTCTGTGTTGAATGATGGAACCAGAATTCAAGAAGACCTTAACAGGCTTGAGCAATGTGCCAAAAAAAGGACAAGATATATTTGATGCTGGAGTTTTATATTATCAGAATCTTTCTAAGGTATTGAAGAACCTGCGTTAATGAACAAAGATTTAAAATTTTCAATGGAAGAATAGAAACACTTGTTCTGAAAGAGAGAGAGAGAGAGAGAGAGAGAGATTGTGTGTGTGTGTGTGTGTGTGTGTGTGTATCTGTGTGTGTGAGAAATATAGGATTTGTAAAACTGTGTAAAATATCTTTCTTTGGTCCACTCAGTTCGATCCCCATTTTTCTCCCTGCTGCGTGGCTGGAGGCTGATCTTTATGGACTTCATCAATGGTGTTCCTCGCCCTCTGGTATCCAGTAGGCCAAGGAGGAATCCCCTCAGGAGAGTGGAGAAAGAGAGAAGAGAGCACTCTGGGTACTTATTCCCTCAGCCCTCTCTATTGGAGGTCTCTTCAACTGAAGGTCACAGTCCCTCTATATAATTCTCCTCCTCCAGAGAGTCCCTTTGTTAAACCTTTCCTTTTCTTATTTTGTTATTATTATTTTTTTGAAACAGAGTTTCACTCTGTTGCCCAGGCTGGAGTGCAGTGGTGCACTCTTGGTCACTGCAACCTCCACCTCCTGAGTTCAAGCGATTCACCTGCCTCAGCCTCCTGAGTAGCTGGGATTACAGGTGCATGCTAACACCTGTTAATTTTTTTTATTTTTTGTTAGAGACAAGGTTTCACCATGTAGGCCAGGCTGGTCTCGAACTCCTAACCTCAAGTTATCCACCCGCCCCGGCCTCCCAAAGTTCTGGGATTATAGTCATGACCCACCATGCCCAGCCTGTTAAACCTTTTCTGATTTTTTTTTTTTCTCATTTGGATGTGTTGTTTTTGCTGACACCACGACTGATGGTCTGATCTCATGAGGAGATGGGTTGAAGGTGCACAGGATTATAGCTTCTTAGCTGCTTGTAAAAAAGAGCAGCTACGCTGCTGCTCTCATTATGCTCTCACTTAATGAGAATGTGGCCTTCTTCTGTTGCTTTATTATGTGTCTAGAATAGGGGTGATAGTCCCATGGCTCTCCATACAAATCTTGTCTCATCAGGAATTTATGTCCATTTTATAAGAAACATTGATATCCTGGAAAGGCCAGAAGGGCAGACAGATGGCTGGTTAGATGGTCACATTTTTGAGCTCATTCGTCTTGGTAAACTCTTCGACGTGCTGCAAGAGGCACCAGTGCATAGGGGCATAAGGAGGAACTCTGCGGGCCAGATGGCCTGGAATTAAGTCCCGGCTCTACCTGCTTATCAGTTGTGCAACTTGACAAGTTATTTAACCTTTCTGAGTTCCTGATCTGCTTCCTTTACTGTAAAGTAAAAAATAATAATAATACCTTTCTCATAGGTTATGATGATTGAATGAGTTATCACCTGTAAAGCATCCCTAGAACAAAATAAGTATGTTTTAAATAAATAAAAATAAAAATTCCAATCCTCATTGTACAAATTTCAGAGTAAACCATTACCTTCAATAAATGACAAGTGCCTTATGTTATTTTTCTATAAATAGTAAGTTATTTTAAATGGCTATTTTCTGCAGATATTAATTTTAGTCTACAAAGAGCCATTAAGGTTGAATTATGGCATTAAAACAAAAGTTTGAGACACTGAATGACTTATTCCAATAGAAACTTTGCTTCTATTTTTTATTTTTTTGAGTCGGGGTCTCACTCTGTCACCCAGGTGGGAGTCTAGTGTCATGATTATGGCTCATTGCAGCCTCAATCTCCTGGGCTCAAGCGATCTTCCCGTCTCATCTTTTATCTTTTGTAGAGCCGAGTTCTCTCTATGTTGCCCAGGCTGGTCTCAAACTCTTGGACTCAAGTGATCTTCCCACCTTAGCCTCCCAAAGTGCTGGGATTACAGGCCTGAGCCATGACACCCAGCCAAAAACTTTAAAAATATATCTTAGAGGTTAAAATTCTAATATTTTATTTCTGTGCTAAGATTCAGAGAACACAATTTGAAAGAGCCAATGCTAGCATTTTAATTATCCTTCTCGTTCCTATCCTCTTGTCACAGATAATGATAGTGTGTTATCTGTTTCTATGATTGTAAGGATTTTGAATAAGACCTCAATCTTATCCAAAAAGCACAGTAATTTCCAGTATGTATAAAGGGATTCTGCGTTAAAGTCCAGGTTTCAAAACCCATGAAGCATGATGTTGACAACTCTGACAATTTCTCACGAGAGTGGTTTAAAAAAAAAAGGAGGTTACATTAAAAGAGTTTTTCTCTGAAAACTTCTCTTTCTATTTCGTTAATACTTATTTAAAAATCTCAACAATATATTTTGTCCATATAAAAGAAAAAGAAGACACCTGGCATCATATTACGATGTTGCCAGAAATTAGTTATATAATTATCCAGCTTTCATCAGCACAGCATTCTCTCTGTCACTTAAACTTCAACTTTAGGCCGGGCACTGTGGTTCACGCCTGTAATCCCAGCACTTTGGGAGGCCAAGGTGGGCGGATCATGAGGTCAGGAGTTTGAGACTAGCCTGGCCAACGTGGTGAAACCCCGTCTCTACTAAAACTACAAAAATTAGCTGGGCATGGTGGCACGTGCCTGTAGTCCCAGCTACTTGGGAGGCTGAGGCAGGAGAATCACTTGAACCTGGGAGGCAGAGGTTGTGGAGAGCTGAGATTGTATGACTGCACTCCAGCCTAGGTAACAGATTGAGACTCCATCTCAAAAAAAACAAAAGAAAACAAAACAAACAAGCAAAAAAACTTCAACTTTAAATGGCCCTTCAGGATCACTTGGAATTTGGGTATATATGAAATGGAAGTGTTTGTATGGACTCCCATGTTCAAAAAAGAAAGATGGATAACTTTTAACAGGTTTTTTTGTGATGCAGGAGAAAGGAGGGCAAGAGAGATGTAGCTCTGGAGAGAAAAGGTCAAAGGAAGTGGGTGATTCTCAGGGCTGGGCTTTTCACTCGGCCTGTGCCCAGGGCAGGTCTCCTTGCTTAGCTGAAAGTGAGTGTCATGGCTGCTTCTTCAGCTCATTTCCATTCACTGGAACAACGACCCTAAATGAGAGTCTCAGCTGTGGGCAATTTCTGCAAAACCTCTAACAGGAACTCCCAGCAACTCCCTTCTCTCAAGCAAGTGAGGAAGGTTATATAAGTCACAGAGTTCGCCCACCCAGAACCAGGGGCAGAGCCAGTTCCGAGAACTTTCTCTATTATGCTTCCTTTATGTCCTACCAGGTAGGTAAAGCCCTAGATTATTAACTTTTTGCTGGTTTGCTTGGTTGATTTTTTTTTTTTTTTTTTTAAGAGACAGGGTCTCACTCTATTGCTCAGGCTAGAGTGGAATGGTACAATCATAGCTCACTGTAGTCTCCAACTCCTGGGCTCCAGTGATCCTCCCAGCTCAGCCTCCCAAGTAGCTATGACTACAGGCATGTGCATGTGTCGTCACACCCAGCTAATTTTCTTTCTTTTTTTTTTTAAGGGACAGGGGTCTTGTTACGTTGTCCAGACTAGTCTTGAACTCATAGCCTCAAGCAATCTTCCCACCTCATCCTCCCAAAGCACTGGGATTACACACCAGGTGTAAGCCACCACATCTGATCCTTTGATTTTTTTTTTTTTAATCAGGGATATATCAGAAGTAATTTAAAGCTATGAGGAAGGGATTATATTTATTCATGTATGTTTACTTTTTAAAAATTAATTGAAGTCCACTTAGAACCTTACAACATTTACCAAAATGCATCACAAAGCTTCTTAGAGAAAATCATGCTACGGGTCTGTATGGCAGACACACCTAACAGCAATAACTCAAGCACACCCTGAGAAGAATCCAGGAGTGGTCAAGCTGGAGATTCACTCCTCATCTATGAAGAACATCTGAACCCCTGGCCCATCATTTGGAATGCAGACTATACAGGGATCAGGGGCCTTTTGTTTTGGGTTAAAGGGAGGTTGCTTGGTGAAGACTGCTAAGTGAAAATGCCATATAACCTTCATGCTTTTTACAAATGTTAGTGGTTTTCCTGTCCAGCTTCCCACTCCTGCAATGCTCTGTATGTAAGTCCTCTATAAACCCTATGTCTCATTCACTGGCTCCGGGTCTCTTCCTGAGCCATCCCTGTTGGAATCAATAGGGGCCTGGCACATGACAGTGTCTATATGTATTTTCTGGTTGCTTCCTAAATTTCATTCTGAATAAGAAAATGTTCATAATTCTACTAGAATAAGGACCTCATCTATCAATTATGTGCCTTCAGTGCCTACGATAGTGCCTGGGACTTGGTAAGTGCTCCATACTTTAAAAAAATACATTTTTAAGGATGGGGTCTCTCTATGTTGCCCAGGCTGGCCTTGAATTCCCAGGCTCAAGTGTTCCTCCTGCCTCAGCCTCCTGGGAAGCTGGGACTACAGATGTGAACCACTGTGCCTGGCCTTTTTTTTTTTCTCTCTCTCTCTTTTTACTTAAAATAATTGCTATAATTTTAAAAAATTTACTTAAAAAAATTTGCCATAATTTTTTTAAATGAATGAAAACATGGGAACAAGAGCTAGACTTTTTTTTTTTTTTTTTTTTTTTTAAGATAGTATCTCCCTATGTTTCCCAGGCTGGCTTGAACTCCTGGCCTGAAGTGATCCTCTGCCGTCAGCCTCCCAAAGTGCTGGGATTGCAGGCATGAGCCACTGTGCCCAGCCAAAATGTTTAATACTGTTATTGAGTATCAGCTCTGAGAAGGTGTCATGGCAGGCATTTGACATGCACCATCTCGATCTCCCAACAATGCTAAAAGTTAGGTGCCTGTTACATACTAAATTTATAGATGAAATGCTAAGATAAAGAGAAGGCAAGTAGCTTGCCTGAGACCTCATAGCTCAGAAATGGAAGAAGTCAAACCTGGATAGTTGAACTCCAGAGTCTACTAGCACCACAGTTAATATACATGTTTTCGGCCGGGCGCGGTGGCTCAAGCCTGTAATCCCAGCACTTTGGGAGGCCGAGACGGGCGGATCACGAGTTCAGGAGATCGAGACCATCCTGGCTAACACGGTGAAACCCCGTCTCTACTAAAATACAAAAAAAAATTAGCCGGGCGAGGTGGCGGGCGCCTGTACTCCCAGCTACTCGGGAGGCTGAGGCAGGAGAATGGCGTGAACCCAGGAGGCGGGGCTTGCAGTGAGCTGAGATCCGGCCACTGCACTCCAGCCTGGGCAACAGAGCTAGACTCCGTCTCAAAAAAAAAAAAAAAAAAAATACATGTTTTAACCTCTGCTTCGCATTTTTCCCTATGTAAGAACTCAACTGTGTTTAAGCTGGTGAGAGATCATTCCACATTGACATCAAAGTTTGTGAAAGCAAAAAATGTACAGTTATTTTCACTTATATATAAATTTACATTTTTAAAAAGTACTTATTGATTGTGACTTAATACAAATATACATTTGGCCTCTGCCCTGGTTCCCGACATAAAGCACGTAAAACTTAGGTAAATTTCTAAGTGATGGGGCAACAGGAGCATCTTTCTGTTCTTGACACAAGAGCTTCTAAAACTCTTGGAATCATTCAAGCAATAGGGGTGAGAAGAGCATCTTCTGTTACTCCTAATAAGCCCCTTTCAACCATACCCGAGTTTATGTTAATAAGGTGACTCAGAGGACAGGAGCCCCTTGCCAGAGGAACCAACCATGTGACTAAAAGGTTGGAATTTTCAGCTCCACTCTCCCACCTCCAAGATGGGGAGAGGGGCTGGAGATGAGTCTAGTCAGCAATGGCCAATGATGTCATCAATCATACCTATATAATGGAACCCACACAGAAACTCTAAATAAAGGGGTTCCAAGACCTGCTAGATTGGTGAATACATGGAGGTACGGGGAGGCTGGCGAGCCCAGAGAGGACGTGGATTCCCCACGGCCCTTCCCACATACCTCATTCTTTCATTTAGCTGTTCCTAAATTGTGTCCTTCATCATCAACTGACAATGTCAAGTGTCTTCCTGAGTCCTGTGAGCCATTCTAACAAATTATTGAACTTAAGGAGGGAATTCTGAGAAACCTCTGATTTATAGCCTGTCAGTCCGAAGTATAGGAAGCCCAGGCTTATGATCAGCATCTGAAGTGGAGCAGGCTGTGGGACTAATTCCTTAAACTGTGGGGTCTGTGCTAACTTCGGAGCCAGAATTGAATTAAATTATAGGACATGTAGTTGGTATGAGAATTGTAATGTGTGGAAAATCCGCACAGTTGGTGTCAGAAGTGTTATGAGAGTAGAGAAATGTTTTCCTTTGCTGATAAATATAAAAAGTCAGCAATTAATTAGTTTCTCTCATTTTAAGGCCCTTCATAAACCTCCCTTGCTTTTCCTTTAAGAGGGCAAAGAATTAGAGCAAACCAGGGGAAAAAAAAAAAAAAAAAAAAAAAAAACATGCTTATAGTGTAAGCAACAAATATGGCTGGCTGCAGCTAATGGAACACTAGTGATTAAAAACAGGAAGAGTGCTCTTAAAGTACTTTTAGCGATGAAAATAATCTTGGTGTCATTTATTGCATATAATTCAAATTCAGTTTTGTCAACAAAATGGACACCTTCTAGTGAATTTGAGAAGATGTGGGTTGGGAATGTAAATCATATTATATGATTTTTCATGTTTGTTTCATGTAGACATCCTTCAGAGCATGGTCTCAGCTAGCATGTGGCATCATGTGCATGCTTCATATAGGATGATGAGGACTTAGGACCTATGAACCTTTGAAACATTCCCCATCCAGCAGGCAGGGTCCTCGAGTTTCAATTTCAGCATTGATATTAACCAGGCATGTAATTTTTTTGGCAAGTCCCTTACCTACTACTTGTGTTGTCTTCCTCTAAGTCAGAATAGTTGGCCCTTAAATACCTGCCAGCACTAAGCATATCTTTCAAATCACTACCTTTCAAAGCTTTCATTCTTAGTGAATTCTAAATCCTTAATTAATGATTTTAAATCTTAAGAAAACTCAAAACTCTGTACAAGTTAGTCTTACAAACGAACAAAAACGTCTAGGTAGACTCATCCAGATTTCTGAGGGTTTGGTGACTTGACAAAGGATGTGAACCCGTGAGGATAGAATGGTAATTCTACACTGACATTGGCATGCAGCCAAGCTGCCTCTGGAGTTGATGGGGTGTTGGGCATAAAAGGATGAAGTAGTAAATTCCCTGAGTTCCAGAAGCTGGTGGACAAGAAGATGCATGAATGTGTCTATTCAGAATTTAGTATGGCATCCATGTTTCTGCTCAACCTGGAAAATCCAGTTTTTCTTTTGTACGCCAATGGGTGCCATCGCAGAAAACGCAGCACATCATCCTAAGAATGGACTCAAATTAAAAGGCTCTGAGGACTCAGCCATGCCTGGGTTAACAAGTAAAACTGGTCACCAGCATTCTGCACTGTTTAATACATATTATGGTAAAACGTGGATACCTAAAGAGAATTTTGATCAAGTGCAGAAGAAAACAGCAATGGTTTTTGTTGTTGTTGTTGTTTACATATAGCAATAGAGCTTCTGAAAACAGAAAGTGATGTTCCAACACGGACCACTGAGGAGTAAACACCTGTAACATCTTTCAGTTCAATTCCATCAGGAGCAGATACTAACAAGCAGTTCGACCAGCATCTATTCCAACACCCTTCTAGCTTCCTTTGATTGCTATACTATAGAAGACAAAAAACTAAAACTACATTTCCCAGGTTCCTCGGGAACTAGCCTGTAATAAACGTGGAGCCACCAAGCCAACCCAGATGTGTGAACGTTGAAGGTGAAAGCAAACAACATAAACTATTAGCTGCATGAAAGAATGGCTCCTTGGGAGAAAGCATGGCAGCAGAATATCTGGTTCTTTTGAGGAGCTGTGCCACAGTTTCTGACCCCTAGACTTTAATGTCGTAAGTGACTTTAATGTCGTAAGTGACAATAGCAGCAGTAGTATTTCTGCTAGGACAGTCTAGTGTTGAGGCTGGGCATTTTTGAGGTGTCATCCCTGGCTGCATTGCTCCCGGATTAAACCACATAGAATGGATTCTGTAGCATGCAACCAAGAACTCCAATTACATGCTACAATCTTCTCTTTCTCTACTTCTTGAACTTTCACCCTCTGGCAATGATCAGCTGTAACAACTTTTTTCCCCCTTTTCCTGTGATTGCAAGAAGCTCTTAGCGAAGACAATCTCACTTACGTACAGGATCCACACTCAATATATTTTCAGGAAGTTGTAAATAGGTAGGAGAAGGCAAGATTATACTGAAACTACAAATTTAAGTTGTATGACTATACAAGAAATTGAACACTAGAAGTTTTTTTCCCACAATAATGCAAGGATGAACTGACAATAAGGTGTGTGTATTCTGTTAAAACCCATGTTCACTGGAACCACAGGAAGCCCAATATAATTATCATCCATTTGGTAAGGCTGTAGTGTCAGTTAATTTTATTTCTTGAAGCATTCAAGACATTTCAAATACACTTTTCTAATTAGCCATTGCCTTTGGCTCCCCCACACCCTGCTTTTCTAGCCCACTATACAGGTGGCAAACACAAGATATAGCAAGCTAGAGCATTTTTTCCTCCTCAAAAAGGGAAAAAAAAATCATGTCAATTGGAAGAGTTGAAATCATGTTCAACACTCTGGGTTGGCCCTGATTTCAGCCTCCTGTGACACTCCACTCTCATTCCCATACATGCAGCTAGTGTCTCTGGCATGACTATATTGAGTTTGACTTGTTCATATACTAAAGCTGCTTGAGCACTCAAACATACTGCTTCCTTTTTTTTTTTTTTTTTTTTTTTTTTTTTTTTTGACAGAGTCTCGCTCTGTCACCAGGCTGGAGTGCAGTGGCACAATCTTGGCTCACTACAACCTCTTCCTCCTGGGTTCAAGTGATTATCCTGCCTCAGCCTCCTGAGTAGCTGGGACTACAGGTGTGCACCACCATACCCAGATAATTTTTTTGTATTTTTAGTAGAGATGGGGTTTCACCATGTTGGCCAGGATGGTATTGATCTCTTGACCTCACGATCCACCCGCTTCAGCCTCCCAAAACACTGGGATTACAGGCGTGAGCCACTGCGCCTGGCCGGTGCTTCCTATTTTTTTTTTTTTTTTAAATTGCTTCGGATACTTCTCAATTAACAAAAATGATTAAAATGCCCTAGCTATTAAAACAAACAAAAAACAAAAAACTCTGCATTTAGGCAAAAGTGTGAAGATGGCAACAGGACAGCCTGGGAAAAAGACAAGTAATATCCATCAAAAGGCTACCTGTCCCAGGTGCCTTACTGATACAGATTTGTTATTTTATTTTCTCAATGACCACGTGAAGAGACAAGTAACTTGCCTAAATTCATGGAGTAAGTATGCCCCAGAGACAAGGCTGGAACCCAGGACTGCCTGTCTCCAAAGCCATTTCCATTAAACTCCACCAGAGAGGTCCGAAACATGTTGTATAAGTCCTGACAGTCAGGCCATTGATAAATCCTATCCTGTATCTCTTTCTTTGCATCTCTTCCAGTGAAATGCACCAAGAAATCTTGTTTAGAGATTATAATTTAAGGTACCAATTCAAACGCAAATACTGTTGTACAATAAACGTAAAAAGGTCATACGAACACAGCAGGGCATGTTGTCATACTCTGTGGAGAAGGAAGATTGGTGAAGTACATTCTATGCTATACAAATCATAAATATTTGAATGATCAGGGTTTCTAGAGGATATAATAGCTCAAGAGCCCTATATGCAAAGAACTTTAGAAGTTAAGCCTTCTATATGTATTCTGCCAATTTCCAGTGGGGGAAATGTCATTTTCCTTTGCAAGGATGATGACTCATGCAGAATCAATGAACAGAGATAGAAACATGTAATAGCCTTTTAGAATCTGGTAATTTGATGATTAAGTCACGCCTTCAGAAGATTCTCTGGACTTCTCATTACAAAATAGCACCCTGGTGATCGGGCGCAGTGGATAAATATCATGTATAACCTCTATCTGAGGGTAGAGTTTTCTGAAACTAAGGTAATTGGGGACAGTAAGGTGTTTCTTTTTCCTGGATTTGTTATTACAATAACACCACAATGTTATTTATATTATGGAAGACTAAAAAGTATAAAGAAAGCATTTGAAAATGGGCATAATTTTAACCAGAGTTGTTAACTCCCATCTATCTTTGAAGTAGGATTGAGAGAAAAGGGTAAAACAAAACAAAACAAAACAAAAAACACAGGAGATTGTACCCTGGTGAAAATGATTCTCTCTCAAGATGGCCATAAAAGACAAGCATTACCTAGTTTCAACCACCTGCCTGATGAGAAGTGAATAAGGAAAAAAAAAAAAATTGTGCCAATACCTTATACACAGAAAAGGAGATATTTAACCCAATCATTAAATATCAGAGCCTAAGAAGACAAGGCAATTGGGAATAAAAACACACTGAGGGTTATTTATATTACAAATCTTATTAGATGTGTAGCTTTACTTTCAGCCTTTTCCATGTTTTTAATATGTTTTAATGATAGTAACTGTGACAAGAAATTGGGTGATAGAAAATAGAGTAGCATTTTCACTTTCATCTGTGTCTCTTCAGAGATTGGTCTCAGATTTCACAGTCCAGATCCTAGTGTTTGTTAAAGTAGGATAAAGAGACAACACCAACAGGATATTTGCTTGAGTCTCCCTATTTCCCACTCGGACAGTGTTTTGATGCAGACTGAAGAGCTACATATATAAGGGTGATTGTTTACTCTGCTTATCTCTACAAAAAATCTTAGATTAAAAAATGTTCTCATCTACCCTTTCCTGGTTCACAATTGGATCATCTTATTCCTTTGATATTGTCTAGGCTTCCTATATCTGTGGTATTTAACTCTACTTTCTTTCTTTTTTTTTTTTTTTTTGAAGCAGAGTCTTGCTCTGTCACCCAGGCTAGAGTGCTGTGGCATGATCTCGGCTCATGGCAACCTCCATCTTCCAGGTTCAAGCAATTCTTATGCCTCAGCCTTCCCAGTAGCTGGGATTACAGACATGGACCACCATGCCAGGCTAATTTCTGTATTTTCAGTAGAGACAAGGTTTGGCCAGTCTTGGCCTCAAGTGATGCGCCCGCCTCAGCCTCCCAAAGTGCTGAAATTACAGGCAAGAGCCACCACACCCAGCCAACTCTATTTTCATATGGTATTATTTTTCTGTTTTTTAATATGCTTAACTTTTTTTTGAAAAAGCAAGATTTTTGTTAAAAGCAAACTTTTCATAAACTAAAAATAGCCTTGGTCTAATTTAAAACACTTTTATAACAGCTGAAAATAGATATAATCTATAAGATAATTAGCTCATCATGGTCTATATATGACCTCAAAGACCCAAAGAGGGTTGCTCATAAATGGAAAATTAATTTTTTAATGACCAACAGTCATCATCTTTTTTAAGTCTGAGCAACGGTGAAAAAGTTGCAGAAAAATGAGGCCCGGCGCAGTGGCTCACGCCTGTAATCCCAGCACTTTGGGAGGCTGAGGCGGGCGGATCACGAGGTCAGGAGATCGAGACCATCCTGGCTAACACGGTGAAACCCCGTCTCTACTAAAAATACAAAAAAATTAGCCGGGCATGGTGGCAGGCGCCTATAGTCCCAGCTACTCGGGAAGCTGAGTCAGGAGAAGGGCGTGAACCCGGGAGGCGGAGCCTGCAGTGAGTCGAGATTGCGCCACTGCTCTCCAGCCTGGGCGACAGAACGAGACTCCGTCTCAAAAAAAAAAAAAAAAAAAAAGTTGCAGAAAAATACAAGATGAATCATTTTCTACCTTTATGGAGATTCTTCTCTTTCCCCACCCTCCACCCCCACCCTCCCCCCCTCCCCTCCCCCCCCCCCCCCCCCCCCCCCCCCCCCCCCCCGCCCAACGCCAGCCTAGGAAACCCCAAGGCACAAGGACTATAATTAAGAGTGGCCCTGGAGGCCCACACAGTCACCTATCTTGAATATTTCAACAAGATAGACCACTGGAGTAAGTATGCAAGGAAAAGAAGTACATAGCTTGAACTCACTCCATGACATTTTTAAGGTAGCACTAACAAGATTTTCTCTAAGAGACTTTATACAGAAAGTAAGCTCCTGTCACCCTATCACTTAGAAATGTATGTGAGTTTTATGTGCTCTGTGTCAGGAGCCAGGGCAGGGGCCAAACGTATATTTGTATTAAGTCAAGGAGGTCACCAACAATTTTGGCTTGAACTATGGAAGAATAGAGTTGCTGTGACCTAAGAGGCAGGAAACTACAGAAGGTGTGCATGTAGTTTTTGAAAGTAAGTGTCATGCTAAATTAGAAAGTCACTTTTGGAGATGACACATTTTAGAGGTTTACTAGAAATCCAAGTGGAGATACTGAGTAGGCAGCAGAATGTACAAGTCAGAAATTCAGCAGACAGTTCTGGGCTGGAGATACAAATCTGTAATTGATCAATATACAAAGCCCTGAATCTAGCTGAGATAAGCAAGGATGATCGTTGATAGGTAAGGAGTTCAAGGACAGAACTTTAGGGCTCTTCAGTAATGAGTGGGGAGTGACACAAGTGGGAACCAGCAAAAGAGATCGGGAAGAAACAACCAGTGAGGTTAGAGGAATTCAAGTACAATTCAAACAATTCAAGAAATTGTTTCATGTGGGAGAAGCGATCAACTGTGTCTAGAGAGAATTGACTGCTGGCAATTGAGAATGATGCACCATGCTCTAACAATACTGAAGAAAAGCTTTTAATCTCCAGCTCCTAACTCTGACTCAAAAGCAAAAGCCTTTGTAGAAATATCCTGCTTATATTTGTAACACTTAGGAAGTAAGTTATTTTATTTAAATTGTATTGAAATTCTATTGATAATTCACATTTTAAAATAATGTTCCTGAACCATATGCTCAAAATGCCCCTAGGCTTTTAAAATCCCTACCGAATGAGGAAATTACTCAATAAAAGGAAATTATCTCACTGACTGTGTTATTAGATATGTAGTTTAGTGATTTTCTGGAAAGACAGATTACATGGCCCAGATGGATAATTTTCTTAGTCTGGTACCATCCACATGGATAAAAATCAGTTCCAGTCGCTGTATATCAACATTTGCCTCTCCTTGTGGATACCAGTGCTTTGTCAGGGGCTTTGGTAAAGCTGTAGATTCAATGGACATACTGCACCTTTAAAAGGTTAAGATCCAGAAAAGTTAATGAATCAAATTTTGGTCCAGCAGTATATTTAGCAGCATCCAGAATCAGATAAGGGCAGACACCACTGTTTTTTAGATGTAACAATAAAATAATTTGGAATATAAAAACAAACTTAACTGAGTTCTAGAATATTCTTTGCCTTGCATATTAGAAGTCCTACTTAGAAATGCTTATCTAAATTAGGGGTGCTTAAGAAGCCATGTAATTGTTGCATTCTAATCACCTCATGAATACCTAGGTAACTAAAGACAGAAACATACAAAAAAAAAAAAAAAAAAAAAACAAGAAAAAACTATACCTCGAAAGACAGAAGATCTTGGGGAAAAGTTGGAAAGCAAATAGACCTAGACCATGTATAAAGCACCTTTCTTTGACAAAGCACAAACACAGCTAAAATGCAAGTATCTTCAATATTATAAGTTGAGAAACCAGAAATAGAAAAGATTAGGAAAGATGGGAGATTTGTTTAATGTCACTGGGTCGTCATAGAAATTGCTAGAATTTAGAACCCAACTCTTACCAACTCCAAGTTGAGCATTTCTGACAAGGCTATCCTGCAATCAGAAAATAATTAGAACTACTCCTTCAGATGCTAAACGAGACTTGGTTAGAGAATCTGATGCAATTTGGTCTTCTTAAATGATACATTGGCAATATCAGACACCTTTATAAACTCTGCACACAATGGTTGAACATTCACAGGAAATCCAATTTGTAGTGCACATTACATGCTAATATGGAAATGTCTGAGTAAATAATTTCTTCATTTGACTATTTTATGAGTCACTCTGCTAGACCCATTCGCATTCTGTTAGCTCTATTCTGGTTACAATATACCAAACAATTATCCCTAACACTAAATATATCTTAGCCTTTAATGGCAAAGCCCCAGCCTGCAAAATATTCTGGATATGCTATTTATGTTGCCATTTGCAAATAGCATATATCCTAACAGCTGGGCCAGCTGGGCAGACATCACAGCATCTGGAGCAGAAATTAGCCTTTAGGTATGCAATGACTAACAAAGACGCCAAGGCAAAGAAGGATAAGTATTAACAGTTTCATGCTTTTATATACATGACAGTTATGCTTAGCAAAATGGCTCAGATGTATCCAAAGCTCTGTATTCTTGAGAATTTTCAAAACCAATCTTAAATGTTTCTGGATCAATAAGAATTAGTTTAAATTGTGCTTGTCTCAGGCAAAGACGGCTATAAATCAATCTCCTCCTAAACGTACATGAGCAGTTTAAATTACATCACATGCCATGGCCAACAAGTGTTGGATGCCAAATCTAAATAGAGTAGATCTAATTTTCACTAGATTGGAATATGTAATACAGAAATGGATTTTTAAAATGTCATGGGAAATAACTGCATTGCCCATAATGTCAATATGCTCCCAAAACACTCAATACACAGATCCAATACACTAGCAATATATACCACAGCACAGAGTGGACTCACCAGGTTTTCTAAGTCTATACGTTATGTAAAAATGGTCGTGGTTTAAAGGGATGACAGGCTATATTCTTCAAAAATTGGATTCCATACTATGCAGCCATAAAAAAGGATGAGTTTGAGTCCTTTGTAGGGACTTGGATGCAGCTGGAATCCATCATTCTTAGCAAACTATCACAAGAACAGAAAACCAAACACCGCATGTTCTCACTCATAGGTGGGAACTGAACAATGAGATCACTCGGACTCAGGAAGGGGAACATCACACACGGGGGCCTATCATGGGGAGGGGGGAGGGGGGAGGGATTGCATTGGGAGTTATACGTGATGTAAATGACGAGTTGATGGGTGCAGCACAGCAACATGGCAGAAGTATACATATGTAACAAACCTGCACGTTATGCACATGTACCCTACAACTTAAAGTATAATAATAATAAATAAATTATAAAAAAAAAATTGGATTCCATATTTCATGTTTATTGTCACCAAAGTTGTAGAACATATCTAGGTTTTTTGCCCTTAATTCCTTAAAAATTTTGAAGAGTTAAGGATTGTGTGAAGTTGAATTACTATTTTTAAACCTAAAGAACAAGTGACTTTCCTAAGGTGCGTGTGTGGGGGAACCCCAATTAAATATTCTACCATAAATGAACAAAGTGCTTTCCCATTTTCCAGTTACAAATAACCCTTCTATTTTTTATTAATTGCATTCATTACACTGCAGCTTTATTCCAGAGAAAATTCGAAGATTAGAAGAAATGGTAGCAATATTAAATACACTTAATATCAACTTTACTGCACATAGCTATGACAACATGCTTAAGGCCTATACTAGAAGGTAACTCTTCACCTATACATTTTATATAAATCATGAATACCTCAGATATATCTATAAATACCTTGAAAAAGTTCTGTCTTCAATAAGTTATTTTAAGAAAGAAGAAAAAATTAAATGAGAGTGCTAAGAAATCACACTTAAAACCTGAGGACATTTTTAATGAAATTAAAATAAACAATACATAATAGATTTCCAACATATCTGGTTAAAGCGTATTCAGAAAGGAACACCCTCTGACCTATTTACATTGGTCATAACTAAGTAACATAAATAACATAAATAAAATAACATAAATAACATAATAAAATCAGATTTACCAGGGAACATCTCTGTTTTAGATTTGGAGTGCCTCTGTAACAATTTATGGTAACCTACTATTATCTTGTTAAGCCCTGGTTATTCACACAAGGAAAGTTAAAGACAAGGCCTGTATTTTCAAGCCTGGGGCAAGAGAAAGTTGAGCACATCACAAAGAAGGAAAACTATTTGGTTTTTCTAAGAGAACTGCCAACTCCTTCTCTATCCCAGTACCAGTAGTTACTGAGGGGAACCAGGCGGGGGTTAACTCAAAAGGGAATTAATTCATCTACTTTATTTCAGCAAAGGGAAGAGGTTTCTGCAGGGCTGCCGGCTGTTTGAGATGCAGAGAAATCACGAAGCAATGCCAGCCTGCAGCGATCCCAGGTGTGCTCACCTGCTGGGGGCAGGGTGGGAGGAGCTAGATTCAGCAGGCTCTGGAAGTCTGGAAGCTGACTAGAATGATTGCTCATAGGAGTTGCTTTGATTTCCTCTAGGAAAGGAAGGTAAAGGAGGGGCTAATGGGGCCACGGCAGGTGGAGTCTCGAAATGTTTTCTATTTATTTCTCCTGACTCTTCTTGTTATTTTGCTTCTTCATTCATTGACATTTCTTCCTCCCTATCTGGTTTAATTTAGGGCCGGTGTTTGTTTGTTTTTGTTGTTCAACTTGATTTCCTGGAAGACTGACAAAGAGTCTAAAGAATGTGAGTGCCTGCTTTGAATTAAGCCCACTGAGTCAAATTACTGATTGCAAAGGCAGCAGTTAGGAACAAGCAGATTTTGATTCAAGTTAGAAAGAGGCACTCATGGTTCCAAAGCAATGCAAGGAACAAAGAGAACGTGGCCCTGTTCCTGGTTGCTTGCAAGAAGGCAGGAATAAATTGCTTGCCTGTTTAACAGCTTTTCAAAGTAGCAGATAGATTGTTTTTGGTAGTTAAATGTGGTTATGAGAGGTTGAACAATTAGAGTCATTTTCATAATCAGCAATTGCTGTTGCTGAAATTAGAGAGAAGAGTAAGTGATAAATAAAGGGAAAACATGTCTGGCAGGAAGCATTATTCAATCATAAGCTATCCCAAATGGTTAAAAATGTAGCTTATATTACACTCCTGTGAATTTACAATAACATGGAGGAGGGAACTAGGCCACTCAATTTCACAGTTCCAGGGGAAAACGAGGCTCTTTCTGGAACTTTTACTTTCCCAGCAATGTGTTTGTGATGCATTCCAGATGGACAAGCCTTGAAAAGTGACGGTATCCATCTATTTGTGAGAACGAACACAGACAGAGTGAGAGTTTTCACATCCTTGTCTCCCTCAAATATAAACACCGCAAAACACAAATGAATCCACTTAATCCAATTTGGGAGGACTCCTTAGGACGAAAGGTTTTATCAGTTACCATCAAAGCATTCAGTTTAATTTTTCTTCCCTTGAGTCTCAAGGTTGGGGAAGAGAGTAGTGGATGAAATAAAAGTAAAATAGAGCTAAAGACAGTTCTTTAAATGAAGACATAGAGCTGATTGTTTAATGTATGGGTAACACAAGACTGAAACACATTAGTGATATGTTGTGAGTTCAATTAAAATATAAAAAGATTTTGACAAATTGGAAACATGTTCTAAATCTAATAGTATAAACTTCAATGAAAATAAATGTTAAGACTTGAACTTGGTTTCAGAAATGCCTAAGTGTGGGCTAGAGGAGACATTGTTTAGCAGGAGCTGGTAATGAAATGTTTGTCATTTGCTAATAAACTCCAGAGAAAAAACAACAGTGTCACAAAAAGAGCTAATGCGATATGATTGCAGATGACTTTAGAGGAATACATTTACTAAATAAAGCAGTAACAATTCTACCGTGTGCCAGCTGACCTACATGCAAACCATGGCATATGCCTACCCTCCGATCCAATGTAAGAGGAATCCTTCTAGCCAAGGCCAATCCCTCCTCCGGTTGCCTGGAAGGTACCTCGTCTTACCTTCTTTCTAAGCAACCTCTCTCTAGCAGCTTCTTCCTATCTCTTCTGTATCATTAACTTCTGCCTCTTCTCTGGTTCCTTCTAATCAGCATTTGATCACACTCAAGTCTTTCTCATCATGAGAAACCTTTTCTAGCCCAGGTGCTCATGCCTGTAATCCCAGCACTTTGGGAGGCCAAGGCAGGTGGATCGCTTGAATCCACGAATTGGAGACCAGCCTGCTCAACATGGCAAAAACCTATTCCTACAAAATTAATACAAAAATTAACCAGGCATGGTGGTGTGTGCCTGTAGTTCCACCTACTCGGGAGGCTGAGGTGGGAGGATCACCTGAACCTCGAGGCTGCAGTGAGCCAAGACTGCACCATTGCACTCCAGCCTGGGCAACAGAGTGAGAGCCTGTCTCAAAAACAAAAACAAAACAAAACAAAACCCTTCCCTATACCACATTACCCTTGTGACCACAAACCCCTCCTTCCTTTTGCTGCTGAATTCCTACATAGTTACTATCTTCCCTCCTTTACCTCTCTGTCATCTTCATCCTAGTGAAATTTGACTTTTTTCCTCGCTTCTTCCCTGGAATGGCTCTTTGTTAAAATCACCAACTAAAAGACAACAACCAGCCCTTATCTTTTTTTAGTCACTGAGTAGTTTTATATGCCATTGACCAGTCTTTCTTGATTTTTTTTTCTTCTTTTGGGTTTTGTGGATGTAACTCTGTCCTGGTTCTCCTCCATGATGACCTTCCTATTCTCAATGTTATTGCTGTTTGTTGTCTTGTATTTGTTGTGGTCGGTGTGTTTTGGAGGTTTGTCTTCCTCTGTCTATTCTATGTGTTGGTCTTCCACAGGGTTCCTGGTGAGCTTCCACAACACAGTTCTCTCATAGACAGGTGGAGGGAGTTCCCTGGGTGGAAATCAAAGGCCAAGTGCCTGCACTATCATGGAGGCCTCCCTGCATTGCTTCATAGGGCATGCCCACCAAGAAGGCAATGAGGAGGAGCCATAGACAACAGAACTCCTTCCTATGGGACCCACGACGGAACAATCAGCTGGTTTCACACAGCACTGCTTTCAAAGAGTTAACAATATTGAAGACTTTTAAGAGCATTCCGCCATAAGGAAACATTTTGAGCTTAAATACATGGAAGAATAGAGACCCCATGTCACACAAAAGCTAACCTCAGGCCTCCACTGGGAAGGGTTCTGGAGAGAATCTAGGATGCACAATGGAGGGTGGAGTAAAATGCTGCCACGGAAATGCAAAACCAGCTGAGCAGGGATGGAAGCAATAAGCCCCCTGGGTCACCCAGGGAACGACGGGAGGCTTGGCAGGACACTCCACCCTGAGGAAGAAAAGAGGCAGGCATCGCTTCCCTTCCTTAATAGGAATGGCACCATCTGTTATTTGGCATGTAGTATGTGCCACAGAGAGTTAAGTTTGCGTGACCAATCGAGGTGCCTACTTTTCCCCAATATCTCTCTTCCTTGGAAACAAAATTCCTAAATTTTAGCTGAGCTGACAGTGGTCCATGAAAAAGATATATTTTTTTTCCAGTCTCTGCTAAGGTTCAGTATGGCCATGTGCCTACATCTGGAATTTAACTAGAGGCAGGGAATGCAGGAATTATACCTACATGAAAAAGACTTGCCCTTCTAAATCGCTTCCTCCTGATTAAGATGCTTCCAAATGCACAGAAAAGTTGAGAGAATTATATAACGAACATGCATACGCCCACATCTCTCCTTACAATTGCTAACATTTTGCTGCCTTTGTTTTATGACATATTTATCATCTATGCACTCACATATCTATTTTATTTTTTATCCATTTCAATATTGCAGATATAAATCACTTTGCTCCTGAAGTTATCTTGTTTCATATGTTTCCAACAAGCACATGAGGCAGGTATGGTCATTTCTATTTCACAAACAAGTAAGCAGAGGGCCAGACATCTAAGTAACTAGCTGAGGTCCCACTGATAGTAATTGGCAGAGCCTGGATTTTTCTCCAAAGTTTTTGTTTTTAACCTATGAATTTCTCATCCCTTCAACCCCATCCCTACCCTCACCCTACCCTGTAGAATTTCTGAGGCTTTAGGGGTATAAAGCCCTTTAATTTTGTCAGGACTTGTATTCTAGAGGGAGTGTAAAAGGAAAGTTCTGATGGCTCAGTTCAGCCCCCCAAATGGGAAGGAGGGCAGAAATATGACGGAGTTGGGAATTAACAGCCCTGCGTTTCATGGTGCTGCCTTTGGTGTTTTTCTCCATTCTCTGCTGGGAGAGTAAAGTGGGCACCACAGGATGAGGAGCCTCAGCAGAGAAAAACAGTGTTTTGCATTTTCACTGCAAATATTTCTCTGTGAGAATGAACAATGTCATTAAATGGGGTACCCATTTCCCTGTGATTAATATAAAATAAGTCTGAATTTGAGAATGAACAGCTCTTTTTTTCCCTTCCTGAAAATAAATGCTTAGAAATGAGACCTGTTTACCCTAGGTCTGCAGACTTACACATTTTGCCCAACCTCCCTCAGACACACGCAATTTCTGAAGCTGCTCCTTCGCCTTTCGTCAAGAATGATGACTCGCAGCTACCTTAATGTCACGGCTTGGAAGCTCCCAAAGCAATTGGTTTAGTAATTTATTTTGTCAACCGTGCTGTGGACATAAAACTTTTAAAAGTAAAGCTCAAGTTCCAATCTAAAGATCTGAAAAGAACATTTTCAATCTGTTGCTGCAGACTGCTTGCCATCAGCGCAGGTGCCAGTGGTTACCCTTGGCACTGGGCGGCCTCACACAGTCGGGCACAGCCGCTCCTCTGGACGCCTAGGCGAGCAAAGCACAGAGATTACCACATTATCATCTCCCGAATGGAACCAGAGTTCCATTTAACAAGCTGACAGGAGCAACAGGACAACGAAATAACAAGCAGATACATAGTGTGGTATTTGTCAAAGATAAAGGGCTGAGCTTGAGCTTAATGCTTCTCGAAGGTTTTGGAAGACATTCAAATCATCTTCCCCAAATAGTTTCTGTTCCTTGAACTTCTTCCCACATTTGTCTTACTTGGGGCTTCCATTTTGACACATTAAGCTTTATTTGGTGGCAATCTTTTGAAGACACCAGAATGCCATTAAAGTCTATGCTGATTTCATTAATGTCTTAGGTTTCCACATGCATACTTTACTCACACTCATAAGAGCCATGGCTAAATTCAATTCCATTTTATTGTTATACCTTTCTAGAGCTAAATTTACAAACTGCACACAAACATGCACGTGTGTTTGCAATAAGACTTCCTGCAACAACACACAGCCTCTTTTTATGGTTATAAAGTAAGAATTAGAAAGAGATCTTAAAAACACAATATTTCTAATCCAGCCATGTGTGCCTTATTGTCCAGATTACATAAAATAGGATACTTTTTTTAAAAAAGCAGTCAAATCTATTGCCATTTTAGGTTTGATCCTCTGGGTGTGCAACATCCTTACATTTCTCTATCACATGTATACATTAAATTGGAAAAGAAAACCATTATCTTCCCTGTTTTCTTCATAATGTACAAAAGCAGCCAAAACAACATGAAATACGGCATGCATTAGAAGAATTAATTTTTTGGATGAGTCTGGCAGCATGAAGGAGTCTGACAGCATACGCTAGCAAAAGCTAAAGAGAAGCTATATTTTTAAAACTCGGATACATAGATTTAGAGGTAGTAGATACCCTTTTATTTTTACAGATAAATTCTTATAAAAATAAAATTCCTATAGCTGTCAAACATGCAGTCAGTCTGAAACTCTTCAAATATTAAAATGCGTGGATGGATCCCTAACTGCTCTTTTATGGTTTCTTAGGGGAATCACGTTGTAAGAGAGTGTATTGTCAAGGCAAAGTCTTCCTTCTTGGGACGATGCTTTATTTCCCTTGGCCCCAAAGCTCTCATATAGATCTTGATCCAACTTGCTCACAAGCAAAGTCAGTTTCTTTGGCCACTATGATCTAGAGTTCTACTCCAAGTTTGGAATTTTGCAAACATTGTTATAAATAAGCTTAAGTATGCATTACTACCACACACTAAATATCCTAAGGGAAATTCTCGTTGACATAGACTGTGAGCAGTTCACCTCCCTCTCACTTAACAGAACAATCTTGAATGAAATGTCCCCTCACAATGCTCTCCTCCACTCTGTGTCAGGAATCAAACATTCCAACTCAGATCAGTTATTACAGCAAATTCCCTGCATGTTTCCTCTGAGTTAGGGAACCAAAAATACAATAGTTCTCCATATTTCAGCTACAAAGAGTAAGCGCTTCAGAGCTGAAATGAAGATACCTAGAAGAGCTGGGCTTGGGGAATTTCCTTTCAGAAATAGCTCTTATAGAAGGAAGGCTGCAAATTGCTTAGAATATGCAGTATCTGCGGCTAAAGAGAAATTATTCCAGCACCACTTACAGCTGCCTGATGCTATGGCCCAAGGAGGCCCAGGACCAAGCTGTATTCAAATCTTGGTTGTTGGTTAATTCTTCCCCCAAATGGTGCATTAAACAAACTCTAAAGTGTCCTATCAGGGTGAATATGATAAGATTACATTATTAATACTCAAAATAAACATGAAGAAACATATTACAAATCATAGTCTTACATAGGGTGGGGGTAGGGCAGCTGGGAAGGCACACCAAGGGCTAGTCTCATATGAAATTTTAAATTTTTTTAATTAAAAAGTGTTTCGATACAGGGTCTCACTCTGTCATCTCGGCAAGAACGCAATGATGTGATCATAACTCACTACAGCCTCAAACTCCTGGGCTCAAATAATCCTCTTGCCTCAGCCTTGTGAGTGGCTGGGACTATAGGCATGTGCCACCACACCTGGGTAATTTTTTAAATTTTTTGTTGAGATGGGGTCTTGCTATGTTGCCCAGGCTGGTCTTGAACTCCTGGCCTCAAGAAATCCTCCTGCCTTGGCTTCCCAATGTGTTGGAATTACAGGTGTGAGCCATGGCACCCAGCCTTTTTCATAGGTTAAGAAAAAATTCAAATCATACATAAATAAGGATACTGGAAACTTTTGAGATATAAAGTACAATCCATAAACAATGTTTGTTTTAGCATTATCATAACCATAGTAACTAAAAGCCTATTGGTTCAAGAACTGAGACAAACACCTGACAGGTAAATAATAGAAAGCAGAAACAAAATTATAACATTTCTACTTAACTTTCTATCTTAGTATCCTGTCTGAAACATGGATCTTTCTATCATATACATATAAATGTATTTAAGTGCATGCACACAGGGATGCATACACTAACACACTCACATGGCCACACACACATACACAGCTATCACAACCCTCACTTCCATCTTTATTCCTAACTGAACAGGGCTGTAGAAGAGAGACAGAATTTGTGTACTCATCCTGGCAAGTACTTCTGGATACTTTACGTGTATGAGCCAACTGCAAGCCCCAAGCCATCTAAAACGCTGGAGTATATCTGGGGCAAGTGTCTTCAACTGGGGGCATGGATGAGCCCCCACAGTGAGAACCTGACAGGTCTCTTTCATACACAGCTGAGTGTAGAGAAGAGTAGACCCAAGTTTGTAAGCTTGTAAGAAACTTCTCAACTCAACTCAGTCTTTCCTTGTCTCACCTTGTGTGATTTTTTTTTCCCTTCTCTCAGTTCCAGCTCTTGAAGACAACATAATCCTTCATGCCTTAGTCGTCACATATGTTGAACTCTCTGACCAGAAATCTGTTCCTTATCTCTCTACCTGTTCAACAGTCGCAATTCACCTCTAATGGTTATTGTCTGAAGTCATCCTTCAGAATTCAGCTCTTCTTTATTGGTCTCCTCTTACCATGGCATGTGTTAGAGGAAATGCTAGAAAATTCCCTTGAAGACTAGCTGGCATGCCCCAACAGGAAACTTGACAAAGTTTCTTTAATAATGACTTTTGAAGGCCATTTTGCTCTAAATATATACTTTAAATTATCCCTTTGTCTTGTCAGAATCATTTGTGTGGTCAGAATCATTTGAATATTTAGATATAATGAATTTAATGATCCATAAGAGCATTTGTTATATGATATAATAATTACTAAGTATTAAGTTTGCTGTATTTGAAGTGTTTGAATTTTATTATAGGCTTGAGTTATGTTAGTCTGACAGGAGACAATGAGTCAAAGCTAGAGATAACGGCAGAAAGCTGCTACTCTCCCTCCTTCTTAAGACAGACAGACAAGTGGAGGAAGAATAATCATTAGATCCCTAGAGCCAAGGATGGGTACGCAGTAGAGATGGGACCAAATGACCCCTTAATTTATCTTCCTGTAGCACACTGTAGGTTAGTGAAATCACCTAAGACTCTCAGTGACAAATAGAGCTAATCACTATCTCCTGTTTCATGCTAAGTGAAGAATTAGAGAGGGTGATGGTCAAGATTATGGGCTCTAGAGTCAAAATGCCTAGATCTGAATCCCAGTGCTGTCATTTGCTTGCAATGTAATTTCAGAAAAATTAGACTTCCTCACGCCTCAGTTTCCCTATCTCTAAAATGGGTCAGTAGTGCCACACACAAAACATTGTTTATTGTGAAGTTTAATTCATACAATACACTTAGAATGGCATCTGGCATATAATAAGGTATTACTAGATGTTAAAGGTTTCTAGTACCTTTTGAGCTGGTCTATATCAGCAAGAAGAAGGGGGAATTCGGAGATCAGAACCCTGGCCAGGTCTGGTGGCTCATACCTGCAATCCCAGCATTTTAGGAAGCTGAGGTAGAAGGATCACTTGCAGCCAGGAGACCAGCCTGGGCATCATAGTGAGACCTTGTCTTTACAAAAAAAAATTAAAAATTACCTGAACATAGTGGCATGCACTGTAGTTCCAGCTACATGGGAGGCTGAGGCAGGAGGATCACCTGAGCTCTGGAGGTTGAGGCTGCAGTTAGCCAATATCATGCCACTGCACTCTAGCCTGGGCAACCGAGCAAGACCCTGTCTCTAGAAGGGGGAAAAAAAAGTGATCAGAGCCTTTGCTCTAACCATTGATAGCTACACTAAAGAAAAAAAAAATCAACTAGCAAAGGAGATAGCTTTCTGTGAGTAGATAATGTTAAGATGTTAAGATCTGGGGCTAGTTTTTAACCTTTAAAACCACACCAAGGAACTGGTGAAACTATGGATTCCTAGAAGTTGCCAATATGGACTCTCATTCAGTAGGTCTGGGGAGGGTTTGGGACCAGACACCTTCAAGTGATTTGTTGCAGATGGTCTGAAGACCTCATTGTGTAAAGAGTACTCACTGGGATTAGAACTGAGAATCAAATGGCCCTCTTCAATGAGTTTTGATGTTTCTTTGTTCCTAAATAAATGAAATAGAGTTGAAGAGAAGCAAAAGTATCAAAGCATATCACATACAGTATTTTTTCATGAAACTTTAATTTTCAATCACATATGTATGTGTGTACTGGGTTGGATTGAAAATGAAATTCTTATTATGGGTTGTAGGCAAAAAATTGGGAAGACTTCGCTCTAGGGAATTCACAGCATCAATATCAAGTGACATGCCATCACAAGGCATTCTAAACTCTGGAGTTACCTAACAAGATTAGGATAAAAAAGGATAAGCAGGAAAGCAGAAAGGAAAGGCCAGTGGGATATCAACTGGCATAAAAAACTGAGTCTCCAAGATGCAAAGAAAGAGCAGTCAGTGGGTTGTAACCAAACTCTGACCCACAATGAAAGTGACATGCATGTGAAATGCTTAATGAATGGACCAGGGACCACAGAGCTCTGACAAATGGTGGAGGAAGCCTAAGTTTAAAAGAGGCTTTACATTCTAACCAGCTATTATTAGCAGCCCCTTCTCAGGCTCTCAACAAATTTCCTTTCTGCTGGAATTCTTCATGCTTCCTCAAAACTTGATGGTGATTTCTTTTTTTCTTCATTTGTTTTGAAAAGCCAGGAGAAAATTGTTTCAGTATGTTCTTTAAATTAGTTTCCTTGCAGTGTTTTCCTTGCACACATTAATTACAGCTCCCTCGAGGGGCTGCAGTACTATATAACACACTGTAATTCTGCTCCCCAATCTTCTTTCCCCACTTCAAGTCTTCAATTCTCCCTGTAGTCTGGGCTCTATATTAATGTGTAAGCGGAAAGTGCATAGCTAACATTCTTTTAACTCTGACATAAGAATAGAGAGGAAAATGTGATCAGGTCTGGAGCACACCAAACTTAAAATGAATAGTTTGTGGCCTATAAAATGAAGTAGATTAAATGAATTCTGAAGTCTCCCCTTCCAGTTCAAACATTCTCAAAAGAGAGTTTCATTTAATATCTCAAGTATAGAAAAGAGATCAGTGAGACTTTGATGAGGCTGAGTATCATTAGCATGATATGGCTAGAATTCCAAAGGTTCTCAAGAAAACAATGCATATTGAAGAATCTACAATAAAGCTGTCACTGTACTAGGCTGTAGGATAAGGCAGTTCAAGAAATTGTAATTACTTTTTAATTCCCAAAGAGAGTGGACATTCTAAAGTGGCCACAATATAATCATTTCACCCCAAACGTACAGATCATAGAGTAAGGAAAACAAAAATTAGCTAAACATAAAATGTAGTTCTAAAACAGATTTTCACATTCCTGTCTTTTCAGATAGGTAGAAGCAGTGGCAGTTTTGAGAATCAAAATAGGTCATTGATTGACTAGTTAGATCTGGAAGGTTTATTAGAAAACTTAAAGAGGTAGGTCAGAGTTTCCAGGTCCAATTCTTTATTCAACAGCTTCTTTGCACCGCAGCTATACAGGTGGCTAACTAGGTTATCTCATTCCCTCTGCTTGGCTCTTTCAGTAGGTGTGTATACTTCATTTTACAGATGGAGAAATTTAGGTTCAGAAAGGTAAGTATCAGCATCGGGCTTTAACATCCAGTTAACCAGTATCAGCATCGGGCTTTTCATCCAGGTAAAAATGTACCCAACCTCAGGTAGCTTGCAATAAAAGATAGGCCTATTAGCTTTATGAATGTCAAGTTTGTGACCTAATAACATCCATCAAATGGTTCCTTAAAATTTACCATCTTCTCCATCTTTCACTTAACCAGATTCTAAGCCCTGGGAAGGCTCTCACTCTTAGAAAGAAATCTTCTGTCAGTGGCTTGATCATTCACAAACCTGGTACCAACACAGAGCAGTAGTTACCAAGAGAGTTAAGGCTTAAATTCCTGAGATAGGGAATAAGCTCCAGCAATCTTCCAGCCTGATGCCTGTAAATCTTCTTAATTCATGCTTTTTCACCACTAAGATCTCATCCCCTCACACTATTAAATCTACCACCTCTATGTGGAGATACAGAATATTTTTTAAATCATTTTTGACATCTCTTTTGGCCTGCTGATCCATACCTGCAGTGGTCTAACCCATAGACACTTCAAATCCATCATGCCCTCTGAATGCTTCATCCTTCCTCATGAAGCTACATTTATATCTGAAATCACTACTTCAGTAATAACACCATTTACACATTTAACTCTTGTAGTACTGTCTCCTCAATAAACAGACAACACAAACAGGAGCCAAATTAAAAACAAATATTTGCTGCCACCTTATCGTAGACCTTCATCTCTTGGCTGAAATATTGAAATAAATTCCTATTTTCCCTAACATGAGTCTCATCCCTTCTAATAGATTCTCCACATTCCTGCAAGGGTTCACTCTGAAGATATACTTTTTTTTTTTTTTTTTGTCCTGGCAGACAGAGTCTGCTCTGTCGCCCAGGCTAGAATGCAGTGGCATGGTCTCAGCCCACTGCAGCCTCCACCTCCTGGGTTCAAGTGATTCAGCAATTCTCGTACCTCAGCCTCCCAAGTAGCTGGAACTACATGTGTTTGACACCAATTCTGGCTAATTTTTGTATTTTCAATAGAGACGGGGAATTGTCATGTTGGCCAGGCTGGTCTCAAACTCCTGGCCTCAGGTGATCTGACCGCCTTGGCCTCCCAAAGTGCTGGATTATAGACGTGAGCCACCATCCATGGCTGACAATATGCTCTTTTTTTTTTTTTTTTTTTTTTTTTTTTTTTTTTTTAGATAGAGTCTCGCTCTGTCACCCAGGCTGGAGTGCAGTGGCACAGTCTCAGCTCACTGCAGCCTCCACCTCCCGGGCTCAAGCGATTCTCCTGCCTTAACCTCCCAAGTAGCTGGGATTAGAGGTGCCCACCACGCCCAGCTAATTTTTGTATTTTTAGTAGACATAGGGTTTCACCATATTGGCCAGGCTGGTCTTGAACTCCTGACATCAGGTGATCTGCCCGTCTCCGCCTTCCAAAGTGCTGGGATTACAGGCGTGAGCCATTGTGCCTGGCTGACAATACACTTTTGATTATGTGGTTTCCCTGCCCAATAATTGTCAATGACTTCAGTGACTTTTTGCAGTGGTTTGAAACTTGGGTTCCAAGTTCATGGATGTGTTCATATGCAAAAGTAACTACATGAGCGTCTTTCTCTTGGGAGAAGGTCTTGAGCCTTCTTTCAACAAATGCCTAAAAGAGGAATTGTCCCCAAAATAATGAATACAAGGCAAAAACAAAAACAGACTTACAACAAACAAATGGGAATCAACAGTCAAAATCCAAACTCTTGTTGGACATGAAAAGCCCTTTATCATCTATTTCTGCTCTTACTACCCATCACTTCACACCCATTTACAAGCCATACTTAATTCTGCACCATATCCTAACTTCCTTCTTTGTCTTTGCACTTTCTATTCTTTATGCTTGGGCCATACTTTCTCCATTTTTGACCCAGCAAATTCTAATTTACTTTTTAAAGCCTCATTTGTGAATTTTGTGAATTTCCTTCTCAGTCAATCCCCTTGAGACATCACAGACAGACTGATCACTCCCTCCTGGACCACATACTGAGCTCTATTCTATCACTTACTGACACAGTGCAGGCAAGCCCCAAAATTGGGGCTTAGTTCAGGAGGGTTCTTTGCTTCATCCAGGAAAGAATTCAAGGGCAAGCTGGTGATGTTAGACTGCAACTTTTATTGAAGCAGCAATGTACAGCAGCAGCAGCAGAGGCACTGCTCCTTGCAGAGCAGGGCTATCCCATAGGCAGTGTGCCCCGAGTAGCAGCTCAGAGGGAGTCCTGCATTCATTCATACCTACTTTCAATTATATGCAAATTAAGGGGCAGATTATGCAGAAATTTCTAGGAAAAGGGTGGTAACTTCTGGGTTGCCAGATTATTGCCATGGAAAGGAGTGGTAACTTCCAGGTATTGCCATAGCAATGGTAAACTGACATGGCACACTGGTGGGTGTGTCTTATGGAAAATTGCTTCCACTCTGGTCCTGTTTTAGCTAGTCCTCAATTTGGTCCAGTGTCCAAGTCCCACCTCCAGAGTTGAGTCTCACCTCCTACTTCACTACCACATTCCATACAATTCTGTATTTACATGTTAGCCTTCCTTTTGCGGACTTTTCAATGTCTGGATGTTAATCTATTTCTTTACCTCAGCACCCTAAAAATATTTGTTGAATTAATTAACAAATACTGTAGCCATGACAAGACAAGAGAGGATGAAAGCTTTAAAGAATACTTCAAAGAAGCAGTTTTAAGTCCTGAGAAGACTTATGAAAGAAATAACACGTTATACTTGGAGACAAAAAAAGTCTTGTTCTTTTATTGAACCCAATTCGTGACATTAGTTTCAGAATCGCATTATTGAATGATATTTTGGCATATTAGATATTTATATACTCTTGAAAAAATTGTCTTAGTAGACAGGCACGTGCCACCATGCCCAGCTAATTTTTGTATTTTTAGTAGAGATGGGGTTTTGCCATATTGGCCAGGCTGGTCTTGAACCCCTGACCTCAAGGGATCCACCTGCCTTGGCCTCCCAAAGTGCTAGGATTATAGGCGTGAGCCACCACACATGGCTTGATTTTTGAAAAAAGTACATATATAACTATCTTTATAATTCTCACAAGTAAAAGAATAAAATTTCCCCCTTATTATACTTTATCTATAGTGAAGAATGTTTTACTCTTATAAAGGCATCACTTTTCCCCAGTAATTCTTACTTATTTGTTCCTCTTTGATATTTCTGCTTGCATTCTTTCAGAACAGTGGAAATACCAAGTCAAAAAACAACAAAACAAAAACAAAACCACAACAAAAAACCTAGGAGAGAAGCAATAATATGGAGAAAGTGCTAGAATGAATTAGCTGCCCATGCCCATCTAATTGAGGTGAAGGTTGGAAGAGGTCCAGGAAAGAATCTCAACATAGCTGATGGAGTGGTTCAGGAGCTGGAGATCTGGGCTTGTAGGACACCTTTCTGTGAATGAATGAAATATAGCTCATGTTCCTGTTGCGGAGGATGAAAAGCAGATCCACAGAGAAGAAAAACGTAGAGTCTAAACGATATGACAACAGTATTGGGTAGAGCCTAGGTAAATAGCATTGGAGAGGGTATACCAACGAGAACGCGGATGTTCCAGCAGATATAGAATGGCAGTGAGTCTGGAGGATGTAGTGGTCTCCTAGACTGTGAGGGCAGGAAGGGACCTTAGTCCCATCCATTTGCTGTGTAGGGGAGGAAAATGAATGGAGAAAAAGGTCAAGTAAAATGTTCAAGGTCACAGATGTCATTCTGCTGCTCAGAACTTGCTTTCCTCACTTTTATTTATCACCTTGCCTTTCCTTACTCCTTGCTTACAGGATGAAGTCCAACTCTTTAGCATGACATCAATGGCTTGACTTTGCAATTTGACTTCATAGTAATCCCTTTGCTTATTTTTCAATTTGCCTAAAAATAGTCTGTGCTTTTCCCTGCTTCTCTGCTCATGCTATTCTTTCTTTTTGAATGCCTCTCTTTCCTCTATCCATTTCTTGAAATTCTGGCTTTAAGAGCCAGTTTAAGACTCAGAATTCTAAATGTCCAAAACATTTTCTTCAAATCTCTCCCTTCCAAGAAATAATTTTTGTTATTTCCAAACCATATATCACTCTGTGGTATTTCTCCTGTGTAAATGTCACCTTGCATTACGACTGCTACAGTTCTCCTAATCAGGTGGCAAACTCTTTTTAACAACAATAAAGCTGCTTTAGGAATGTTTGTGCCCACCATCACTCAGAGCTTGTATATATTAAGGGCTGAGCAGTATTTACTGCTAGGAACAAAGGAATGAATAAATGAAGTTATTAAATCTCAGCAGCCAGCTATTTCCTATCTATTTTTGTGTCGATCTGCACCACTGGTTTGTGTGTTACAGGGGCCCTGGAGGCCACATCAAGCTTCCTACTATGCATATAATATGTGTAATATATGCCATTGAGCACTTACTATGTGAGAGATTCTGTGAGAAGTGCTTTACATACATAATCTCATTTTATTATTTATAATAATCCAGTTTGATAAATAGCTATTGTTATTCATATTGTATACATGAAATAACTGAGGCTTAAAGAGGTTGAGTAGTTTGCTTAAGGGTTATGCGGTGTTAAATAGCATTACTAAAATTTGAAAACAGATGATTCCAAAGTCCATGATATAGCAAACAAATTATGAGTTTATCTCCACTGTTGTAGTTCAACTCCTCTACAGAATTTTTTTTTAGTTATACACATTGGTACACAGACATGTATACACACTAAGTACATATATGTATATACACATATGTATACATATATGCACATACATATGTACCCACCTATATATTTTTAAATTATATTTGAAACATAACATTCTAATTAGGTACAGTGATTTGTCAAAGACATGTCACATCTTTAGTTCTATCATAAAAGATATTTTATACAGATAAAATCAGTGAATACTGCCAATTATAAGATCAGATATACACTGATGTTTTCTATTTTTATATGAACGAGTCAAACTTAGAATAAATCTATGCCTTAGCAAAATCTGACTATCCAAGAGCATTCCACTGTTGCCAGTTCTACAAAATACGTATGAACTATATCCAAGAACCAACTTTGTAACCCATTCAGGAGCCTACTTAGATCCCAGTATGTTTAAGGTCTTTGGTAGATGTAGACATGGTATCACAGTCCCTCCCCTGAGTCCAGTGATTATCCATACAGGCAGAAACTTATTAGTGCTCACCAAAATCTCTATTTCCCTTCTTTCTGGGCACTCAGTTGGACTATACTTTCTAGTCTCCCCTGCAGTTTAGTGTAGCCCTGTGGTTATATTCTGAGCAAGAGAACGTGAAGGAAAACCATAAAACCTTTCATGCATGCTTCTACATTATTTTACCCCTTCAGTGAGATGAGTGTCAGTGCCCAGAGTAATAACAGAAGCGATACACTGAGAGTGGGAAAGCCTCCATCAGCCTGTATTCCTAAATGACCACATGTAGCAGATCTGCCCACTCCTGTTGGCCAGGAACACTTACCCACACTGGTGTGTTAAGAAGCCTTTATTGTGTTAAGCTGCTGAAATATGGGGATTATTTGTCACAGCATCTAACAATATCCTAATGAATATTGCAACCTGTCAAAAGTCTAAGTGCTCCCGGGTTCAGCAATTTTTACTCCTAATATTATCTAAATAATTTTTAAATGAAATTTTAAAACTAACAAAATTATAGTACTGATAAACTATAAATAAATTAAAGTATGTATTCAAATTAATTTCAGGTATAATTGTGTTATCATCAGTCTACTCTCATTAGGAATTAATAAGAATTCTGCAGCCAAGGTTAACTATGTCATGTTAGCTTTGTTTTTGGTCTTTGATATGTTCATCTGTTGTCTGTTCCTGTCTTCTTCAAATAAGTCATGTAAGAAACCTGGGCCAGTCGCAGTGGCTCACGCCTGTAATCCCAGTATTTTGGAAGGCCGAGGCGGATGGATTATCTGAGATCAGGAGTTTGAGACCAGTTTGGCCAACATGGTGAAACCCCGTCTCTACATAATACAAAAATTAGCTGGGTGTTGTGGTAGGTGCCTGTAATCCATGCTACTCGGGAGGCTGAGGCAGGCGAATTGCTAGAACCCAGGAGGTAGAGGTTTGCAAAAAAAAAAAAAGAAGAAGAAAAGAAAAAAAGAAACTTTTAGATGTCCACTCCCTGACTTACAGTCCACTTCTTTTACTACATGAGTTTTGCTGACAGAAGAGCAAAAAAAGTGACCTATAATCTTTCCTTGTATTATTGCTTCTCTGTTACTTCCTGCATGGTACCCTCTCCATTTACCTCTCATAACTTTTTCTCTTCTTCTGCCTTTGAACTTACATTTATGTGTTGTGATCTGTTTCCCTCATGTGGAGTTCATGGAATTCCTTGAGTCTTCCCAGCTCTTGCTCTCAAGGCTGAACTTTGCTTTTAGACAGGCTTTAGAGTACATGTTCCCTAGAGTCACTACTGTGGCCTCACAGCTGCAAGGTCCCTATTTTTTCAGTCTTTCTCAGCATGTCTTGACCACCCTGCCTCTCTTCTTTCTTTGGACATTGGCTCTTTGGCAACCCTGACCACAAATTGGCTCTCACTTCCCCCTAGACTGACTTACAGAACTAATTTGACCTTGAGCTCTCTGAAAAAGGTCCCTGTTTCACTCTTGTGGTATGGGAAGGGTAAATGCTAGTTTTCAGAAATATTGCCACAGGAAGATTATTTTAAAAGAACATAGAACTCAATTTCTCTGATGCCAACTCTTGTTTTACTTTGAAATGTTCTCTCTTTTGCATCAGCAAGGCAAGGAACAACGTGGCTAACCTATTATCTGCCTGCAGCCTGCCAACTTTTGCTTTCAGTTATTAGTTAGAATAAATGAAGAGGAAAAAGGGGGCTCCTCTCTGCTTAAAATGTAACTCTTCACCACAAATTTTGAAAAGTAAAACAAATAAGTTCAGCTATGGCTGCTTCAGGAAAATTTGATTTTAAAAAAAATTATATTCCTACAAGGATCAAATTAGAGGTTAATGTTTTGCATTTACAAAAGCATAATTTTTAAAATTAATGGCCCTTCAATATTTCCAATAAATTAGAAGATTTTAGCACATGTAAATGTTAATTATTCCATTTATTGCAGTTGGCTTTAAAATCATTTTTTCAGAACTATAGCTATTATTGACTGCTTAGAGTAAGTTCCACATATAAATTTTACACCAATTTTGTGTGAAAGTTTTGACATACACTTCAATATTACATTTCCTAGTAAGATTATCTAAGAAGGCCTTTTCCACCTTTGGCCACACTCAAATAAAGCAAAAGGAAATCCAAGCTGATAGGCATACAATCCTATAGCACTAAAGAACCTTAGATTTCCAAGATACTCATTCGTATGTCTGGCATATGAGGCTAGAGAAACTATTACAGGCAATAAGATGCAGATTCTGGTTTTGTTTTTGATGTATTTATTTTAAGTCTTCCAAAATAATTATGATGCTGATTTTTGTGGCATTTTAATAGTTATTTTTAAAATGCAAAGGTAATTTTAAATATACCACATATTGTAGCCTGAACATTATTGTGACACAAACACAGCCATTTAGATCATTTCCAATGCTTGGAAAAAAATTCATGAAATTACAAATAGTAGACCATAATTTAACAGAATATATCCTAAGGTTCGTTTCAAGGGTTTCACACTGCATTTCTGTTGTTGCATTCACTGTAATGAGTTAGGATACTGTCTACCTTACAATTTTTTTCTAAGTTTGTTGTTAACTCTGTTTTCTTGAAAACAGCTAGGATGTTTAGTGAAAAGACAATGTCGTTTAGTGAAAAGACAATGTCATTAAGTTTCCTTTTGCCAATTTATTGGAAAATGAAAAGAACTGTTTTGAATTAAAGGATTATAGGCACTCTATTTATAGCTTTTAATTTGTAAATAATTTTTTTTAACTTCAAACAATTTGTCTAATGCTAAGTACTATAATAAGTATTTTTAAAGCTGCAATAGTGTTTATTGCATCTACTATAAGTAAAAGTCAAAATATTTTATTATAGAATAATGCTATCTTCCATCAGAGCCCTTGGAATGAAATTCAAAATATGAAAAATGCATTTGGAATTTAAAGTTTCTGTTTTTAAAGATGCCCTTTGTCTGTGTCCATAGTTGCAGTAAAACGTTTTCTTGCAGTATATCTAAATTACTCATTTAAATAAGTAGTTGCTATTAAATTGACCTTGTGGTTATTACATTAGTATTTCACAAGAATTAATGCTTTACTGAAGGGAAATATAATTGGTTTAAATTATCTAGTACTCCAGAGAACATCCACAAAGAAAATCTGAAAGAAACAAGAAAAAGAGCAACATAAACCCAAAGCAAGCAAAATACAAGAAATAATAAAAACTTAAGCAGAAACAAATGAGATAGAGAATAGAATAACAAAAGAGAAAATCAATGAAACCAAAGGTGGGTTATTTGAAATGACCAACAAAATTGACAAACCTTTAGCTAGACTGGCAAAGAAAAAAAAAAGACTCCATTACTAAAGTCATAATTAAAGAGGGGATATTACTACTGACCTCACAGAAACAAAAAAGATTTTACAGGAATACTACAACTAACTGTATACCAATAAATTAGATAACCAAGAAGAAATTAAAAAAAAAAATCTTAGACACAAACTACTGAACTCACTCAACAAGAAATAGAAAGTCTGAATAAAACTGTAACAAGAGATTGAATTAGTAATAAAAATATTTCCTACAAAGAAAAGCCCAGACCTAGATGGTTTCTACTGGTGAATCCTACTATTTAATACTCTGAAGAATTACAGCTAATCCTCACATTCTTCTAATAAAGGGTATGAAGAAACACTTCCCAGCTCATTCTGTGAAGCCAGTATTATCTGGATACTAAAACTAGACAAAAACATCAGAAGAAAAGAAAACTACAGGCTAATATCCCCTATGAATATAGGTGCAAAGATCTTCAACCAATTTCCTAGTAAACTAAATCCAGCAGCTTTTAGAAAGAATTATAATCATGACCAAGTGGGAGCTATTCCAGAATTTCAAAGTTGGTTCAACATATGAAAAGCAGTGTAATATATATTATTAAAAGAATCAAGGATATAAACCATATGCTCATCTCAACAGATGCAGAAAAAGTATTAGACAAAATACAGCAGCCTTTCATAATGAAAATATTCAACCAGGAATATTTTTAGGAATAGAAGAGAACCTCTTCAAACTGATAAAAGTTATTTAGTAATTCCTTAAGTTTCCTCAAAGAAACCATGTCATTTTGAGCCCTGAAATTTAGTTATGTGTGTAACACTCAGTTGACAACCAACACTACCCAGTTAGATATTCCTTACTCTTAAAGTTTCATTTGTTGTTGTTATTGTTTTTGTTTCTTCCAGAAATGAGTCAACATTTCAAATACTTCACATTGAAGAGGTAGCCTTTTAAGAAGTTGCTGTGGGTTGACTCGTATTCCCCCTAAAAATGATATGTTGAAACTCTAACCCCAATACTTTAGAATGTGACCTTGTTTTGAGATATGATCTTTACAGAAGTAATCAAGTTAACAGAGGTCATTAGGGCAAACCCTAGTCCAATATGACTGATGCCGTTCTAAAAAAGGCAGATTTTGGACACAGATGCACATACAAAGAGAACCCCATGTGAGGATGAAAGCAGTGATGAGAGTGATGCTTCTACAAACCAAGCAATGCCAAAGTTGCCAGAAACCCACCAGAAGGTAGGGGATAGCTATGGAACAAATTCTTCCTTAAGGCCCTCAGAAAAGAGCAAATCCAGCACCTTGATATCAGGCTTCTACCCTCAGAACTGTGAGACACTATATTTCTGATGTTTAATCCACTCAGTGTATGGTACTTTGTTATGGCAGCCCTGGCAAACTAATGCAGAAGTCTTGGTAAATATTTATTCCCTAAAAAACATAGCAAAATAAGCAGAGAAAAATGACACTGATTTTAAAATATGAGTTGAGACATAAGGCAAATGCCTGCTTTCTCCTAAACTTGAAAATATCAGAAGTGTATACAAGAAAAAGAGGCAGATGTGCAGTTCAGGAACAACAACTCTGCCTTTGTTACAGCAGAAAACACCGTGGGCTGAAAAGTCACAACTATAACTAAGTGTTGGAGTTAGGCATATTGACAATGGCATTATTTGCTATATATGTTTTTTGTTATCAAAAACAAAGAGAAAAATACTAGAAAAAAAGCCATGATTTAATGAAGAATGTTTAGTGTCTTACAGCTTTATTAGTTCCCATCTGGTCTTTGCCTTTGGATGTCCAACAATGATACTATTTCCTATGTGGTGGGAGGGAGGGCCTCACCTCTCATTAAGAAGCCAATTGATCAGGCAATTAGAGAACTGGTACATCACCTAAACTCAGTCAGCTAAAGGTTCCTGCTTAGAACCTTGAAGCTCTGGAGAATGGTACAAAGATGTGAGGACAGCTGACACATTATCTTTGGCAGTAGGAAAATTCCAGCACAGCCAAGAGTGCCCAGTAGAGTTGGGACCAGTACCAAATGCCCTACCCAGACTATAGCTATGGTGTGATGTTGGCTATTTGTCTTACTGCCTTGTTATCTGCTACGAGCTGAATGTTTGTTTCCCCTCAAAATTCATATGTTGAAATCCTACCTCCCAAGATGATGGTATTAGGAGGTATGGCCTCTGGGAGATGATTAGGTCATGAGGGCAGACCTCTCATGAAAGGGATTAGTGCCTTTTAAAAGAAGCTTAAGAGAGGTGTTTACCACTTCGGGCATGTGAGGATAGAATGAGAAGATGGCCATCTGTGAAGAAGAGCACCCTCGCTGACACTAAATATGTCAGCACCTTGTTCTTGGACTTCCCAGCCTCCAGAACTGTGGGAAATGCATTTGTTTTTTGTATGCCACCCAGTCTATGGTATTCTGTTACAGCAGCTTCAAAGTTTATGGAACCTGATTCATGCTTGGTTCTCCCGCCTTTGTGCCCATATTTCTAACACATTCTTCTATTTAAATGAGCCAAATGCAATTTCTGTTGTTTGAAAAAAAGCAGCCTGAAATGAAGCATTAACTAAAACAAACTATATAAATTCCATGTGGTGAAACTAAGATCTAGTTCTATTATATAAGTATTTTAAAAATCATTTTTAGTCCTTATACATCTAAACTTTATTTGGGCATCATTAAAATATTTATTTATTTATCTATTTATGTTTCTTTATCTGACCAAATTCTGTATGTAAAATTGACCAGAAAAGCATATTATTATGAGAACTAATTGACAGAATTTTTTTTTTAAATAAGTCATGAAGTTCATCTCAGAATTTGATAAGACTGTAATTATCCCCTTGAAATTCGGTTACGTTAGACACCCACCTTCAAAGAGAATGCCATAAAACATGAGTCTCTGAGTGAAACCTGTCCGCAGTTAGTCCATAGAAAGTATCTGCCTCACACAGACCTTATCTTGTCAAACAAAGAAAAATCTTATAATCAGTTTTCATACCCCAGGCCTTCCAATTCTCAAAGTAATATTCCAAACAACTCAAGAAAAATGCAGGAACTCCAGGCTCTGTGGTCAGTCTACTGTAACACTGTTCACGTGTGGACCTCATCATGTCCATTTAGGGCCATAAAATCTCCTTTGGCCGTCTATAACATAAACTCAAGCCAAATGCCTATCAGTTGCTAACTTTTATTTTTATTTTTTTGAGGTAATAAGGAACTAGCTACACATTTATAATTACCTGGTTACTGTAGACAAATTAATGTAAAAGTTTTTTTGAAGGTGATTAAAAACATTGTTTATCCTAGACTAGAGTATGGTAGGATTCATCATGTGGACTGGCATTTTGCCTGCAGCCATATGCCATCTGTCATTTTCTTTAATGAAGTTTGCATCAATTCACAGGAAGCACCAAATGCCACATAACTGGTAGAATTGCTTTATTCAGGCAGATCAATGCTTGATGTCTTTTTTTTTTTTTTTTTTTTTTTTTTTTTTTTTTTTTTTTTTTGTGGAAACTCATCTACCTGAATCCATATAAGGAGAACCTTCTCAGGCTCTGTTTCCTCGGGTGAGGAGGGTATCAGCATAAGTAGTTCAGAAGCAAAGCATTGAAGAGAAAAGGCCTGAGTTCATGACCTGCTGCAAACAAACAGACAAGGGGAGAAATCAACTACCCTTTCAGAACCATAACTATGCTGTTAAACACAGCACATTCAGAATTTTGAGAAAAAGGAATTCTAATATTCTTTTTTTCTTAAAAAAAGCAATGATAATGACTAAGACAAATAAGTCAACATAAATACCTCCTTTAAGACATTAATAGCAAATATGTTATTTCCAATTTTTTAAAATTTTATTTATTTTTTTGAACTGGAGTCTCACTCTGTCACCCAAGCTATAGTGCAGTGGCACAATCTGTGCTCACTGCAACTTCTGCCTCCCAAGTTCAAGCAATTCTCCTGTGTCAGCCTCCCGAGTAGCTGGGATTACAGGTGCCCACCACCACGCCTGACTAATTTTTGTATTTTTAGTAGAGAAAGGGTTTCACCATGTTGGCCAGGCTGGTCTCGAACTCCTGACCTCGTGATCTGCCCGCCTCGGCCTCCCAAAGTGCTGGGATTATAGGCATGAGCCACCATGCCCGGCCTATTTCCAAATGTTATTGGTTGAATTGACTTAACTCATTTCCAATTTCTTCTGTTAAAGAGAAACATATCTGGTAACCAGTGAGCTCTAAGCTTAAATTTATTTGGAATTTCACTAATATTTAAAATATCCTAAAACTTTCTTCCTTTGTCATCCAAGGTTATTATCCTAAATTTTCTGACTCTTATCTAAAAATTTGTTTAATTATAAAAATCTCAACAAGAAGGGAACCTAACCTGAGGTAATAAGTTAATCACTACCCACATTTAATGGATGATAATATTTTTATCTTTCCTCTTTTCAAAAATATTTATCTTTTAAAAATATTAATTAATAAAACACTGAAGATTCTTATAAAGAGGCTACCTTCCCCCCTTTTCCTCATTTCCTCTTCCTCAGATGTAAACACCATCTGGAAATCAGTGTGCATTAGTCCAATACATATTAACATATTTTTATTTAGCATTATGATCCCTCTTGTTCTTGATCTGCAAAAGCAGTCTCCCCCTACATTTTCCTTTCCACTACCATTGTTATGTGGATATTTACTTTTACTGAATGTCATTTGCATGAACATTTTGGGAGGTGGAGAGTAAGCCCTCTGCTTCTCCCCATCCCTATACTTGCCCTCCAACCATCTTTTTCTTTTTTTTTTTTTTGAGACGGAGTCTCGCTGTGTCGCCCGGGCTGGAGTGCAGTGGCCGGATCTCAGCTCACTGCAAGCTCCGCCTCCGGGGTTTACGCCATTCTCCTGCCTCAGCCTCCCGAGTAGCTGGGACTACAGGCGCCCGCCATCTCGCCCGGCTAGTTTTTTGTCTTTTTTAGTAGAGACGGGGTTTCACCGTGTTAGCCAGGACATCTTTTTCAGAAATACTCCTACACTACTAGAATTCTTAAGCCCTAGTCTGGAACTACATAGAAGAGCAATAACTCAGGCCATAGAGCTCAGTAAACCTAATTGTAGGAATGCAGATTAAGGAAAAATCTTAAACAATAACAGGAAGGCACTTTGCTTGCTCTCTTCTGTAAGCACTTCCCAACACACATTCCTTTAAGCTTTTCCCCTCCTAGCTTTTTTATTTCCATAGATCTCACACAGAATATTCTCAAAACTGGCTCTAATTCCTACTGCTTTCCTGAGATGGTTACTCTTCAACACTAACTTGATATCCCCTTTAAATCACCATGTCTACATCTTCTTCTATTCATTGTTGTTAATAGAATCTCTATGCTCTTAAATTCGCAAGTTTATTTAACTGAATTTTATCAAAACTCTTGCCAACCTCTAGGCTCCCATACCTGATGGCAATCAATCAGTTACTTTCTGTGAAAATCAGTGTGCATTAGTCCCATACATGTTAATATATTTTTGTTCAGCAATATGCTCTCCTTGTCCCTGATCCACAAAAGCTGTACAAGGACACAAAATTTATCAGTAAACATCACACACACACAAGATCTAAAATCAATATGATCAAATGTTAATATGAATTAATTCTTGGTAAGAAATTCTCATTTTCTATGTTATTTGCTATTTGAATTATAATATTTTTCAAATAAAACACAGATTGGGGAAAAATAATATTAAATGCAATATTAATGAATTCCTAATGCATTAGAATTTGACTGAAATATTAACACTATAAAAAAATGAATTTGATTGTATTTAGCTATTACATGAGCATGGATTTTCGTCATATAAAAGTAGAGGTAAATGCCAGGCGCAGTGGTTCACGCTTGTAATCCCAGCACTTTGGGAGACTAAGGCAGGCAGATCATGAGGTCAGGAGATCGAGACCATCCCGGCTAACACGGTGAAACTCCGTCTCTACTAAAAAGACAAAAAATTAGCCGGGCATGGTGGCGGGCTCCTGTAGTCCCAGCTACTCGGGAGGCTGAGGCAGGAGAATGGCGTGAACCCGGGAGGCGGAGCTTGCAGTGAGCAGAGATCGCGCCACTGCACTCCAGCCTGGGTGACAGAGCAAGACTCCATCTCAAAAAAAAAAAACAAAAAAAAAAGTAGGGGCAAATGAGAAATAAAATAGTCTTAAGTTTGATTCTATCAGTATTATAGAAGCAAAAATTACAATAACAAAATTAAAATGTATCTGAAACATGAAAATAATGTTTGTAAGAAATATGAAATTAACAACCAGACATGGTGACTCATGCTTGTAATCTCAGAACTTTAGGAAGTCAAGGCAAGAGGATTGCTTGAGCTGCGGAGTTTAAGACCAGCCTGGGTAAGATGGTGAGTCCCTATCTCTACACAAAAATTTAAAAATTGGCCAGAAATGGTGGTATGAGCCTGTGGTACCAGCTACTTGGGAGGCTGAGGCAAGAGGATTGCTTGAGTCCAGGAGGTTGAGGCTACAGAGAGCTGTGTTTGTGCCACTGCATTCCAGCCTGGGCAACAGAGCGAAGCTCTGTCTTTAAAAATAAATAAATAAATAAATAAATAAATAAATAATAAAAGGATAATGTATTATGTTAATAGCTCTTATAAATAAATAAGAAGGGTGGAGAAAACCCAATACAAAACGATGTATAGATTATGAACTTATAAATCACAAAAGAAATATATAAACTGGCTAGTAACCAAGTATTAAAAATATTAAATTTTACTAGTAGTCAAATAAGTACAAATTATTTTTTATCTATTAAATAAGCAAAGACAAAATATATAATATTAAAGATCAATAATATATGCTAATCTCCCTATGCAAATATTCTGAGAAAAAAAGAGTTTTTTAAAGCCGTATGCATATCACATTCATTAGGATAGCTATTATCAAATAAAGGAAAGTAACAAGTGTTAGTGAAGATGTACATTATCCGTGGGAATGTAAAATAGTGTCAGCCACTATCAAAAACAGTATTGAATTTCCTCAAAAAAATTAAACATGAAATCACCCTATGACCCAGCAATTCCACTTCTGGGCGTGTAACCAAAAGAATGGATAGCGGGGTGTCCAAGAGATGTTCACTGCAGCATTATTCACAAGAACTGAGGGGTGGAAGTAACCCAAATGTTCATCAAAAGATAAATGGATAAACAATATGTGGTATATACATACAAAGAAATATATTCTTCAGCCTTAAAAAAGAAGAATTCCTATCACATGCTATAATACGGCTAAACCTTGAAGACATTATGCTAAGAGAAATAAGCTAGTCACAAAAGATAAATATTGTATAATTTCCCTCATAAATGGTCTCTAAAGTAATCAAACTCATACAAACAGAAAGCAGAATCATGGGCTGGGCGTGATGGCTCAAAACTCTAATCCCAGCACTTTGGGAGGTCAAGGCAGGAGGATTGCTTGAGCCTAGAAGTTCCAGACCAGCCTGGGCAACATGTTGTAATCCTGTCTCTACTAAAAATACAAAAAATTAGTGGGGAGTGGTAGTATACACCTGTAGTCCCAGCTACTTGGGAGGCTGAGGTAGGAGAATCACTGGAGCCCAGGAGGCAGAGGCTGCAGTGAGCTGAGATTATGCCATTTCACTCCAGCCTCTGCAACCTGAGTGAAACACGAAAGAGAGAGAGAGAGAGAGAGAAAAAGAGAGAGAAGGAAGGAAGGAAGGAAGGAAGGAAGGAAGGAAGGAAGGAAGGAAGGAAGGAAGGAAGGAAGGAAGGAAGGAAGGAAAGAAAGAAAAAATTGTGGTTACCAGGAGCTGAGGGGAAGGGAAATGGGAAGTTGTTCAATGAAGACAGAGTCAGTTTCACAAATGAAAAAGTTCTAGAGATCTATTGCATAACAGTGGGAATATAGTTAATATCATTTAACTTCTATTCAAAATTGTTAAGACGCTAAATGTTGCATTGTATGTTTTCACCACAATGAAAAACAATTCTCCAGGTATGTCAATGTTTTAATGTTATAATTCTACATTAGATTTTTTTTTTTTTTTTTTTTTTTTTTTTTTTTTTTTTTGAGATGGAGTCTCACTCTGTCTCCCATGCTGGAGTGCAATGTTACTGCAACCTCCACCTCCTGGGTTTCAGTGATTCTCGTGTCTCAGCCTCCTGAGTAGCTGGGATTACAGGCATGCACCACCAAACCTGACTAATTTGTTTTGAATTTTTAGTAGAGATGTGGTTTCACCATGTTGGCCAGGCTGGTCTCAAACTCCTGACTTCAAGTGATCCATCTGCTTCGGCATCCCAAAGTGCTGGGATTATAGGCATGAGCCACCATGCTGGCCCACATTTAGAAATTTAATATAAAGAAGTAACTATTGAATATGCACAAAGACATGGCAATAAATGATGTTCATCTTAGTTTGGTATGTCACGAAAAAGAAAGGACAACTATTGAAACCTTTAATCCAGGAGAGTAGTTAAATAGATTATGATACAATCACATGATAGAATACTCTACATCCATGGGAAATCATGTTTAAAATCATTGAATAGTTAATCAAAGTTTTTCATAATATAATGTTAATGAATTTTTCTATAAACATATATTCATCTTATTGGTGAGGAGAGAGGGGAGGACAGGAGGGTATTTTAAGAATAATTTTCTCAGTATCTGTTTCTCCAGCCAGCACAGGACCCTTTAAAAATGTATTACCTACAGATTTCATTTGGTCACTAATCATGAGCCCATCTTTTATTGTTGCTATATATGGTTCTTTCTCTGCTACTGAATTTCTCAAATACATCTCTGTTCTCTTCCTAACAAAATTGTAAAGTCTTCAAAGGCTACAAGTTCTAGCAGTATTAGCACTGTTCCCCCTGATGGTTTTCTATTACTATCCTCCCATTACTGAATGAGGCTTGTATATAAGAAGGCAGAATCAGACAGAATGAGCATAGAAAATGAAACCAACACATATTTATTGCATGCCGACTATGTACAAGACACGACTGGGTACAAAAGATATTAAACATAGAAGGTCTGGTTTTTGTCTTCCAAGTGTGTATTATCTTGTTAGGGAAGCCATGCATACATAACAGGCAATGTAAACCCTGGATGTACTTTGAGAAGAATATATGACTTACTTTCAATTACCAAGACATGATACAATAAGTTACTAATACTTTTTTCCTCCTATTCAGTGTAAGAAGGTATAATTTAATGGCCTAAAATAAGTTAATGATTTTCTGAAGTGCTTATCTGTTCTCTCGGCCATTTTATTCCCAAGTGAAATCTGAGGATAATTAAAATTCATGCCAGTTTTGGAATGTTAGGGCCAGATCAAATAAGTGAAAATCTTCCAAGAGTGTTAAAAAAATTTCCCAAAGGGATTCATTAAAATTATACTGTCAACAAATATCCAAGTATGGGTTTTTAGTTCAATGGCACAGAAAGGAAAGAAGGAAGGAGAAAAGGAAGGGGAAGGGGAAGAGGAAGAAGAAGAAAAGGAGAAAGAGGAAGGAAGGAAAGAAGGAAGGGAGGGAGGGAGGGAGGAAGGAAAGAAGGAGGGGAGGGAGGGAGGGGGGGAGGGAGGGAGGGAAAAAAAAAACAAAAACAAAAAAGGGAAAGAAGATCCCTATTTGTCCAGTCAGGATTTGATTTCCATTATGACACTCAAATTGCTGCCAGCAATCCACCCATGACCTCTATGTTCCTAAATCTGGTTGTCATTCTCAGTCCTCAGCTTTTTAACCTTTCAACAGAATTTCTTTTCTTTTTTTTTTTTTTAATTTTTTCTTTTTTTGGACAGGGCCTTATTTTGTAGCCTGGAGTGCAGCGGCCATAGCTCACGGCAACCTCAAACTTCTGGGCTCACGTAATCCTCCTACCTCAGCCTCCCAAGTAATTGGACAGGAATGTGCCACCATGCCTGGCTGTTTTTAAAATAGAGATGGGGGTCTTACTATGTTGCCCAGGGTAGTCGCAAACTCCTGGCCTCAAGAGATTCTCCCACGTTGTTCTTCCAAATTGCTGGAATTATAGGCATGAGCCACTGCACCCAGCCCCTTTCAACAGAACTCGACACCATGAATCTCTCCCTCCTCAAAGTACTTTCTTCACCAATATAGCATCTTCTCTTGGTTTTCTCCTCCATCAATGGTCATTTCTTCTTAGCCTCTTTATCTGGTTCCTGCCCATATCCCTTATCTCTTACTGGGGGAATGGACCAAGGCTCAGACCTCCATCCTCTTTTCTATCTATATTCACTCCTTTGGAGTTTGCATCTATCCTCAACACTTTAAATACCGCCTACTTACCAACAACTCTCAAGTTGTATCTCTTGCCCAGATCTCTCTCCTGACCTATATATCTTCCACTTGACACGTTCAAACTTAAATTCTTCATTCTCCCCAACAAAACCTGCTTCCATTTTCATAACAGCTGGAAGCAATTACATCCTTCCAGTTGCTCAGACAAAAATCCTTGGAGTCATTCTTAACTTCTCCCTGTTGGCTCTGTCTTCAAAATATATACAAAGTCTGTACTCCTTTTATCACTTCTACTGCAAGCTGCCATCTTGACTGAGGCAACCAGCTCTCTCCCAGATTATTGCAGTAGGGTACTGTTTTCTTTCCTTGCTATGCCATGTCATCCTCCCCATACAGATTACTCTGGCTAAAAGATTCACTATCTTAATCTTTTAGAAACTTAAATTGAATCATGCCATTCCTTTTCTCAAACAACTGCAATGGCTTCCCAGTTCGCTCGGAATTAAACCCAGATGTCTTACAGCTGCCTCCAAGGTCCTACATAATCTGCCTATAGCCCTTTCTCTGACCCTAAACAGCTACCTTTTCTGGCTGAATTTATCTTCCCTCTGCTCATTTGATTTATCCACAATTATCTCCTGGGACTTCCTTGGCTGAAGATTACCTCCTTAGGGTCCTTACTTTAGCTGATTCCTATGCCGGATAGGGTCTTTCCCCAGAATATCTGCTTGTTTTATTCCTTTATCTCTTTTAAGTCATTGCTAAAATCTCTTCTTCTCAATAAGGCCTTTCCTGACCCCTCTATTTCTTATTGAATCCCGGATTTAACCACTTCCTCTTTAATTTGCTCTCCTTTTTTTTTTTTTTTTTTTTTTTTTGAGATGGACTCTCACACTGTCGCCCAGGCTGGAGTGCAGTGGCGTGATCTCGGCTCACTGCAAGTTCCGCCTCCTGGGTTCACGCCATTCTCCTGCCTCAGCCTCAGTAGCTGGGACTACAGGCGCCCGCCCTCACTCCTGACTAATTTTTTTGTATTTTTAGTAGAGACGGGATTTCATCGTGTTAGCCAGGATGGTCTCGATCTCCTGATCTCGTGATCTGCCCGCCTTGACCTCCCAGAGTGCTGGGATTACAGACGTGAGCCACTGCGCCCGGCCTGCTCTCCATTTTTTCTCCATTTACAGCTGTAGTTAGTTTCAAGCATTCTATATAATTTAAATTATGTAAATATTTATGATAATTGCTTATTCCATCATCACCTGCCCCTACCTCCCTGCTAAAATATAAGTTTCATTAGGGCCGAGATCTTTTTCTGTTTTATTTACTGATATACCCTCAGTGCCTACAACCACCTTTGGCCAGTAGTATACACTAAATAAACGTTTATTACATAAACAAAATAAGGCAAGGAACATACAAGCATGAGATGGAAAAGAGTATCCGTGCTTTTAGCTTCAGTTATAATTCATGAAATTCTGCAAAAATTGTTTGTATTCATACTGCTGTATATGGAAAAATATCCACAGTATAAGATGATGTAAAGCCACACAGTTTACACATGCAAACACATGTAGCAGTAATCACATAGAAAGCAGGGAAGCAATGCCTTTTGTTTAAGTAGGTAAATAGCTTTTCTCCCCAAATTCATGCAAAACCCTCTATGAAGAAGGATTATTATTCAATAAGGAGACTCTCAGAGACCCTCAATCTTCTGATACTAGAAAAAATTACTCATTGTGCTACCAAAGGAGGTATCTAATTTGGAAAGATCTCATTTACTTATAGATTGTTTTGTTATACATGTTTTAAATTACAGTTCTTTAAAACTTAAGAGCAAAACATGGTTCAAATTTATCATGCACAGCAACCATAGTGATGTCCAAATCAGGGTCACAACAGTAAAACTCTTTAGGATAAGTGACTCATGCTGACACTATGTTATTGTCCAAACGCTTCTCCAAATCAATGTGTGCTTAAAATTAATTTTATTTAACTGGGTTTCATGTCCCTCTTGCCATGTAGTTACAACAGAGGGGCATCACTAGCTCTTGCTGTCTGGGTCAGTCATGTAAACACGGTAAAATTTCTACAAGCAAATGACAGCTCTGTAACTAACTGGAGATTTACAGAAGTGTATATATCTGATTGGCACTCTCCTTTTCTTTCTGGATCTGAAGCAGCATGCCAGCTCTCCTGGGGACTGGCAAGCTGAATGCAGTGCAGACAAACCCTGTAAGCCTTAAAACTCAGCACCTCCATTTCCTGTCCCTCAGCAGCTTGGAGCAGAAGAAAGGATGCCTGTGGCAGGCTTGGTGCACGGTGTTAACGCTGGCTGTGGAGCATCCTTTTTCAGTCTGCAGTGTAGGGCATGAGAAAATGCAGCTGACAACATGAAGCCATCACAGTGTACTCAGGCTCCAGGACTGACAACAGCATGTCTAGATGGAGTGAGAAGAAACCAACCAATAAAGGCAGAGGCTTATGGGTAACGAGACCACCCACTAACTAATCCCAAAGTACTTCTGTGGAGAAGACTGTCATTCTCTTTTTGACTTAGGTAACAAAATGTCTTCATGTGACTGGTCCCGGGCTCAGAAGCCTGGTTTTCCCTCTCTGTTCTTCCTATGTGCAATTTTTGGCAACACCCAGTCTCTTTGGGCCATATTTTTCTTTACAGTTTAAACAAAAGAGCTGAACACAGGTTTTTTGTTTGTTTGTTTGTTTGTTTGTTTTTATGCTTTTCTTCCAGTTTGAATATTTTGTGACATCACAAGTCAAATTGTGATACTCCAAATAGTGGCCAAGTGTCTCCTTCTCCAATCTTACCTATTAAACCAAAAATGAAAAATACCATTTGGTAAGGAAGCAATTGTTCCTGCTATTATTCAAGAAATGCTCATCATGGCCAGCCACGGTGGCTCACATCTATAATCCCAGCACTTTGGTAGGCTGAAGTGGGTGGATTGCTTGAACACAGGAGTTTAAGAACAGCCTGGGCAACATGGTGAAACTCTGTCTCTACAAAAAAATAAAATTTAAGAATTAGCTGGGTGTGCCTGTACTCCCAGCTACTCAGGAGGCCGAGGCAGGAGGATCACTTGAACCTTGAAGGCAGACGTTGCACTGAGCCGACATCATGCCACTGCACTCCAGCCTGGGTGACAGAGTGAGACTGTCAAAAAAAAAAAAAAGCTAATCACATATTCAGTGCAGGTATTAGTATATTTTTCAGTCTAATATATTGAAGTCTATTTGCTTCTTAGAAGAGGTATTTATTTCCTCACCATATTACTCACTATACTGCTCTTGATTTGTGTAGCTCCTGTTGAGTCCAATGAGGGCAAGACCTCTCCATCCCTAGTATTAGTTCAGCATAGAGTCCACACTGATAAATACATGTGGACTAGTATGAAGCCTTTGTACATACACATGCACACATGTATGCACACACACAGCCAGCTAGGACATGAATTTTTATAATAAATACACTATGATCTGGCCATTTTGTCTTGTTATCCTCTTAATGAGCCAAAATGGAAGTGCCTCCCGTCCCCTGCCAAAAATAAAAAAAAGCTTTCCCTATGACTATGTATTTTCAGAGAAGTGAATGGTCATCTTCTGGTCTCACAGATAGCCCAGTAAAATTCCCCAATAGAGAATCCAATGTAGGAATGAGAACCTGGGTTTCTTAGCTTAAAGAAGGCTGCCATTATGGCTCCAAGAATTTTATTTCTTCTCTTCCCTTTTTCTCTCTCTATCACTTTCTGCTCTTACTTCATTTCCTCATTTATATTTTGGGCCTACTACTACCAATATAAAGAAGTTGTAGTAATAAGTTAAAAAGTTAAAGATTAGCATGGGACCTGGCTTTCATTTAGTCATTATTTCAATGCAATCAGATGTATACTTACTGATATCTATGGTTCCCAGATACTGGGCTGGGTGGTGGGAATAAAACACTAACAAGTTGGACAGAGTCCTCTCCTCCCAGAAACAAGATACTAGTAAGGGGCAGAACCAAGTTATAGCACAGGTAAAAAGTTAAATGATAGGAGAAGGGGCTAATGTGGGAGGATTTGCGATGAGAAGGGGATCTCTTAAACGATAAACCAGAGCAGGTCACTCCTCAACTTTCCCAATGTTTCCTTCCCACTTTACTTACGACCAAAGCCAAAGTCCTTACAGTAACCAACAGGACTTTCTGTGAGCAGGGCTCCCATCACCTATGTGACCTCATCTTTTCTTCTTACCCTTTCCTCCTAGTTCACTCCAGCCACTCTGGCCCTTCCACTCCTTAAAGACAGTGGCCCACACCTATCTCAGGGCCTTTGCACTTGCTGTTTTCTCTATCTGGAATAGTATTCTCCCAGACAGTCTCATAGCTAGACCCCTCACTTCAGTCAGCTCTTGACTTTATGACACCTTCCCAGTGGGGTCTTACCTGGATTTTGCCAAAACTTCAACATTCCCACCCTCCAACATTTTATATTGCCCATCCTGCTTCACATTTATTTATGCTTAGCTCTTATCACTATCTAACATACTATGTAATTTACCTATTTTCTTGTTTATTGCCTGACTTTTCCAGGAGAGGGGTAAATCCCATGACAGAAGGCTCTTTTATTTATTTTGCTCACTGTAGTATCTCCAGGGCCTAGAACAGTGCCTGGCACATTGTAGATACTCAATGAATACTCTGTGAATGAATAAATGAATGAAGTGTCACAAAATTCTTCCCAGAGGAAGTGGGCAATTGAAAACCAACTTGAAATCTAAAGAATGAGACTGAATTATCCCAGCAAAGGGAACGGAGGATGGTGAGAAGGAAAGGGAAGAGAAAGAGCATTTCAAATAAAGAGATTTGGAGTACATCAAGATTTTGGTTGGCCGGGCGCGGTGGCTCAAGCCTGTAATCCCAGCACTTTGGGAGGCCGAGACGGGCGGATCACAAGGTCAGGAGATCGAGACCATCCTGGCTAACACGGTGAAACCCCATCTCTACTAAAAAATACAAAAAAAAAAAAAACTAGCCGGGCGAAGTGGCGGGCGCCTGTGGTCCCAGCTACTCGGGAGGCTGAGGCAGGAGAATGGCGTAAACCCGGGAGGCGGAGCTTGCAGTGAGCTGAGATCCGGCCACTGCACTCCAGCCTGGGCGACAGAGCCAGACTCAGTCTCAAAAAAAAAAAAAAAAAAAAAAAAAAAAAGATTTTGGTAAAGCTGAAGGCTAAGGGCCAAAGGTTCAACAAGAGAAGATAAGGTGCGGCTAGAAAAGGAGGCTGGGACCACATCCTGCAGGGCCTTGGAAGCCATGCAAACAAATTTGCACTTTACTCTTACAGCAATGGAGGATGTTTGAGAAATTATAATCAGAGGACAGATATTCTTTCTAATTAAAAATAAAATCATCATGACTAGAGTAAAAAGGGGTAAGGCTGGAGGCAGAGAGACTGGCTAGTGGGTAGAAGACGGATGATGTGTGTACCAGAGTAGTGGTGATGGCACTCAGGAGAAGCAGAAGCTTCTAGGGTCAATTAGAAGACTTTGTAATTGATATTTATGTGTATGATACAATAATATCTGATTAAGTCATAGAATTATTAATTATATGCAATAAAGATTACATGTATTTCTAGGTTGGGTCAAGGAGAGGAAGATAAGAGAGAAGAAAGGGTCAAAGGTGATGACCGAGTTTCTGGCTTGGGTAACTGTAGTATCAGATATTAGTAGTATCAGACAGATATTAATTAAAGAGCATGTAGTATAAACATGGCCAAATTTTTTGACACTCCTCTCAATGACAGGTAGGGTTTGTAAACCAAAAAATATCTGAGACAGCTCTCAATTGGTTTAGAAGTGTACTTTGCCAAGGTTAAGGACATGCCTTTGACATTAAGATGTACATTCCGTGTCCTGGAAAGGCAGGACACATGGAAGTTGGGTCGGTGGGGGGTCAGCACTTTCAGGTCACAGGTGGATTCAAAGATTTTCTGACTGGCAATTAGATGACTCTCTTTAAATACCCGGAATGAATAGAAGGGAGTGTCTGGGTTAAGGTAAAGGGTTGTAGAGACCAAGGTTTTTATTACACAGGTGAAGCCTCCAGGTAGTAGGCTTCAGAGAGAAGAGATTGTTTTAAGGTTTCTGTTTTAATATTAATGCTGGTCAGTTGTGCCTCAGTTTCAAAGGGAGGATGGTATAATGTGGCATGTCTGACCATCCATTCCCATCATGGCCTGAACTCATGTTTCAGGTTAACTTTGGAATGCTCTTGGCTGTGAGGGGGTTCCATTTAGTTGGTTGGGGGCTTAACATTTTATTTTGCTTTACAGGTCCTATGTCCCTTCCTCTTAAATTTGGGCAGAGTTTGTGACTTCTTTGTCCAACAAAATATTGCAGAAGTGATGCTGTACCACACTGAAAAACAGTGGCCGTTTCTAGCTGCACTATCTTGGATCCAAACAATCAATGACCCCATACAATAGACCCAGTCAAGTTCCCAGGAGACAGCCAGCACCAGTCATGTTAGTAAGATATCTTGAACGTAGATACTTCAGCCCACTTAAGCCACCGCAGCTCACACCACCTGGAGCAGAGTCAAGCCTTTTCTGCTGAGCCCTGCCCAAATTGCAGATTTGTGAACCAAATAAGTAATTGCAATTGTTTTAAGCCAGTAACTTTAAGGGTGGTTTGTTGTTACAAGCTATGGATAACCAGAAAAATGAGAAAAAGGCAACAAGAAAAGAAATTGTCATGATTTTTCTGTGTGAAACCACATAGGGTTAAGCAGTTGTGGTTGCCTAATTATTCCTACTCTGTGGGATGTCACAGGAAAGAAGAGAGCGCCCTTTACTATGGGGTACACTTACTTTGGGATGATCTTGAAAGGAGTTAATTCTGATACAAACTAAGAAGTGAAGTAACAGAATATATTAAATACTTAAAGATCATACTTTCGTTTTGTTTCAACCACTGGAGGGAATCCAATCCCAAATTAATATAACAAAACCAAAAGCTTGCTTAAAAAATATTTTATCAGATTCCAAATTTCAGCTTGTGGTAGGGTGTACTGGAACCCTTTAATACTTACTCTAGTAAAGACATTCTTTTCATTTTGTAAGTGAACAAAAGAAGACAGAGTGAGCCCCTCTGGAACTGCCTAAGTTATTGGTAGACATTGTCCCTATATTAAGTTGGAGATCGATAAGGCTCCAGATCAATATCAGAGCTTCATGTCAGGGGACAGTACATGTATGTGACAGATGCAGTCAGGTAGGAAAGGAAAGTAAACAACTCTTTGTTTTTATTTGAACTACTTTTTTTTAAGTGAGTCAGATATAGACAGTTCATTTTAAGTGCTGGTATTCAGAGCTGGACTGTGAATGGGATTAAAGTAGTTTTATTAGAGAAAGGGGAAGCCCAGAGGGGAAAAGGCATGAAAAACTCAGTGACTTCAAAAGCTGACATCAGTCGGACATGCTTACCACAGAGGCAGAAACCATCTAGGTAGACTTCAGCTAAAGGCTCTATAAACCCAAGTATTCTATTATCATCCTAATTACTGTCTTCACTGAAAAGGAAGAAAACACACCCACATTGTAGACATACTGCTCAAATTATGCATGCGCCTTGGAGCTTAAGAAAGGTTAGATATGTCTCTTGGTTTTTCATGAATCTAACTTAGACTCACCCATTCAAGCTATTAATTACTAGCATTTCCCAAATGTAATTTACAATCTTTTTAGGAAATGGGTTGTTGCATATTTTTCTACCCAAAGATATAACAGAGATCATCTTACTCCTTTGTGGTATTTAAAACATGTTAGGTCAATGAGTAGGTAAGTGGTTCAAAGGAAAGAGAAACAGTATTACCATCATTATTCATGACCCAGAATATGATGTGGCCTCTGTTTCACGAAGGTGAATTAATTCCAAACACCCCATTTCAAAAATGTGGCCATTCTCAACACTTTTATGGCTTATTTAAGAGGGCATGTTGGTGTCTCCGTAATATCAGGGTTGGTAGAATTGTTTGTTGTATCTGTTACATAAGGTCTACATACTCAAGTCCTTCTTGAATATAGTTACAAGAGTAATTTTGTCTTCAGGAAGGGATCTAAACTTTATTTTTAAAAAATGGAGATAAGGCAATCCAACATATTTCCTTTGGTGACCTGAAATCTTACAGCCAGAATCAATGCCGTCATACTCTGATCTATTCCACTTAACAGTCTGAACGCCTTTCTGCTTCTTTAGAGTGATCTTATTCATCTGTTTTAATCTTAAACGGTTTTCCATCTTTAAACTATTCAACCAAATAGCATTTTATTGGAAGGAGCAAAAAGAAGGGATGAGTTGGAAAGGAGAGTAAATCTTCTGTATCTCAACAATCCAACTTCCCAATCTATTTAGAAAGTTATTTTAGGGTTTTTATGTGTCACGAACTGAGTATTCAGCTATTCTTATGGAGGTTATATAACAGGTATAAAACATGCTTCTTCCCTTCAGGAAAGTATCTTTTACATCTGGTTGGGAGATGACACATATAAAGACAAAGATACATCTAGTAAAATAAGGAAGTAAAATTTTCAAACACTGCAATGATAAAAAGTGGAAGAAAAATTTGGTGAGTGCACAGGGAAGGGGATAGTTGCAAAAGCATCATTCATTCATGTCTTTACTCATCAAACATTGACAATGTTTGCCATGTTTCAGTAACTGGGCCAAGCTCTGGAAAGTCCATCACAAGTGAGAAGCAAGGTATTACCCTGGCATTACGGCAGAATCTCAAAATTTGTGGGATAAGGGCATGACTGCCTGAGCTTGAATCCTTACTTTGACTCTTATTAAAGATCATTCCTGTAGGGCTTTGGTCATGTGACTTGACATTTCTGTGCCTTAATTTTCTCTTTTATAAACAGACATAACAAGAGTTAACTGTCTTTTAGAGTTGCTGTGAGGATAAAATGCATGAATATATGCAAATGTTGGCCCATATAAACACTATACAAATAGAAGTCTACTCCTGGGAATATAGGAGGAGACAGGCCAGGCAAGAGGTAAACCTGGGCAGCAGGGACTTGAATTGGATCAGAATTTCCAGGAACTTCCCCTGGCCCCTTTATTGACTTGGACTTAGAGGGCCCTAGTTCTGGGAAAAGGTAGGGCATGTGCATCTCAGCCAGAACCCCTGAAGAATGTTTCACAGTGCTCAAACTCAAGTACAGGATACTGCCCTCTTAATGCCACTGTAGAGTACAGACGAGCTTGAGGAGACGCCAAAGCCTGTCAGCATGAAAACCAAGTCAATTTATGACCCTCTTCTCACTACTTGGTTTTCTAAGCTGACTAGCATGAGGGCTACCCCAAAACTTCTTGCAGAGGCCATGTGTGAGGTGCCAGGCTAGGGAATTTATAAATTACCCCATTCAGTTGCAAGCAATAAACCTCAGAGATAAAAACAGTGAGTCTCGTTTTATAGATTTGAAGTCTGAGGCACAGGGAGGTCAAGTGCCTTGTCAGTGAGAAGGTTCACCAGCTTTTATTTTGCCTCTTAGACCTAGAGACCAAGGCTTGTTCTAGACTTGACCTTTAAGCCAACAGAGGTGGTAGAACTTTGAGTCACAGTATTTGATATCTAGAATGGTCAAGCCCACAAGAAGAAGGGAATGTATGAAAGAACCCAGGCTGACTGGCTCCAACATCTATGGATCTGTAATTCCAGCGGGAAGAGGATGGGAGAAGATCCCACTGACAAGGGCCTAGCAAGAATTAATATTTTCCTTTCCATTGCAACATCCTCTCATTCCTGATGAAGAATTGTTAAAAGCAATATGTATTGCACCCCTTCCCTCCTTAGGGTTGGCCATGTAGGCCCTAATTGGGGGATTTGCTTCCAAGGACTCATGCACAGGCATTACACAGGTTAGTAACAAAGGTCCTGAGGAGTCACACAGCTCTCCAGCCCTCCAGGACCACCCAGGCAGGGACAGGGGCACTGTGATTGCAGCTGCCCACACTGGGCGGCAGTAGCTCCCAGCAACAAGAGGCCACTCTGGTCCAGCAAACTCATCCCCTTTGTGGAGGGAGTTGTGTTTGTTTTCTGAGGCCCAAAATCATACACAAAATAATGCATGCCATTCCAAGGCATAAGAATGATGGTTCCACCAGTTCTTTTCAGTTTGTCTTTAAAATCTCCGATTATACAACTTTAATTTTTGGCCTCTCCTCATTGGCCATTAGAGGGAGGCTGACTGCAGCTGAAGGGTGTTTTGCCACATAGCTGTAGATGAGCTAAATGCATGAACTCTTCTGAACCTTGAATAGTGCTGAGCAGCACTGACCTGCCCTCACACTCTTTAGAGAGGTCCCTGTGTTTTAGCCATGTCAGATGCAATTAGGTACAGTTCGTCTCTCTTAAGTTCCTCAGAGATTTATTACATGGGCTCCTGAAAGTTTCCCTTTCAAATGGCCATAGATTTTATATCCAAATCAGTGTGCAGTGATCACTCTCCTCCTAGCTTTAACTCATGGCGATTATGCCTCCATGGAAGTTGAGAATGTGAAGAGTAGAAAAGCAAACACTGCTCTTTGAATTGTCACATGAAATGCAGCAGAAGATAAAACTGATTTTGTAACATACCAGGTGATCAGAGGCTGTGTTGGCAGTGAAACCCCCACCCAGCTTCCATGCTCCCTCTCCCCAAAACTGGGGACATACGTATCTTTTCTCATGATGGCAATGAGAGACTCACTTCTATCTCAGATCCTGCCACGACACTGAAAATGAATCGATTCTTTGTCTCAAGTCAGAGCTGGGCATGATACAATTTGCTGAGATCCACTGCTCTGCTTCCCACCAGTCAACACACAGTTTGTATATTTATCATCCAAAACACAAGCACGATGTATACTCTGCTCTCATGAGGCTAAAGAGAGCCAGGGGTTGGATGTGCACAAGTTTCATTCCTACGAAGATTTGCAAAAGATAATTTGAGAAATACATAGACTTTGTCGCTTTGAAGGAACTTAAAAATGGATTTCAAGAACCTCTGTCCATTTGGAAACCCAGGTGTATTTAAAATCGTTTTCACAGTTTGTTTTTAATCAGCAGATTTCATGAAAAGAACCAGGCTTCTATGCTCTTTTAAAGCACTAATTTGCTTTAAAAAACAAAAAGAGAGAAGCACAATGACCAATTGTCTTATGAATCAGAGCTATACTCTATATATACCACCATTAACTCAACAGTTTGTGATGAAAGAATAATGTAACCTCATCATGTTCTCTAACAGTGCTGAGTCATTTCTCTGTGAAACGACTAACAAAGCAGGCTTATGTCTCATCTTCTCTCAAGCAAGTTTAGCCACATTATTACAGTATTTCACCTCTATAGCCTCTCCATTCTCCTCTGAGTCATTGTTTATCTCTTCCATAATCTAATTGGGAAAAAGTAAGTTAATCTCAAATGTCAAATCTGTATGTGTACACCTTTATGTCTGAATTTCAAAACTGGCTAATGTCAACATGAGTGAACCAATCTGAACATTCTGAAAGATAGGTCAAATTAACGCTAACTTGGAAGAATACTTTTTTATATTAGCCCAAAGGTCATATTCACTAGAATTTAGGCATACAGATGACATACATTAAATTTAGTTAATAATCAACTCATTCTTTTTCTGTCCATGTAAACATGAATCCGAGTGGTTTGTTGGTGAATGAAAACAACAAAACTATTCACCTACTTATAAATTTATTCAGTATGTATTTGCTGAACCTGTACTGTGTACAAGGTTTTATATTATGCAATGCATAAGGGTGAAGATAAAAAATATGGAGCTCACAGTCCATTTGTCGATAAAACAGAGACGAGTAAGGTGAAAACCATGGAAACACAAAATAGTGTTATGTGATAATCAGAGAGAAGAGATTACATCTGGTTAAAGCATGCAGGAAGCAATTAGAAAGGGTCATTTAATGAAGGTGGGATATGGTAGATGGAAAGAATAGGTGCTCCCAGTAGAAAGACAAAGGTATCAGGGCAAAGAGCTAGAGATAAGAAAGCCTGGACAATATAACAGAAGCAGCCCATTTCGGATAGGCCTTTGAACTGGAAGAGTAAAATTGGAGCCTGGAAGGGCAGGTTGAGTTTAGACTATGGAGAACCTTGAAAACTAAATTAAAATTCTGCTGGTTAATAACTAGGATAGATCACATTATCCACTTGGCCAGTCAACTATTTAAAAAATAAAAGCATTAGTAAAATAAATTATTAGGTAGAATTGAAAATATTCTTTTGACTGTTTCAAATATTTTTGCTTTTGTGTTTTAACTAATTTAAGCAAATGATATGTGTTCATGGTTGTACGCTCGATGGTCCCTTATCCTGAGTCTATCTCTGTTTTGTAATGTTTCTCCATATAACATCTATTACTTCTCATCAAATGATGAGTAATACTTATAGTTTTACTTTAAAGGCATCTGACATCAAACAATACACAAAAGAGAGGACATAGACTCCCTAACAAAAAAATATGAATGTGTCCCAAGCAATCGTGCTTTGACACTCTTGATGTTTTCTTTCATGGAGATGTAGCATTGCCAGGAAATCTTACGCAAGGTCTCAGATTCTGCCTTTGCCTACAAATGCCATACAGGCCAAGTAATATTTTTAGGGTTTAAGAATGTACTCTTTCTTCCCTTCTTCAAACCAAGGAATGTAAAATGGCACACCGTCTCAATGCTTACACACTTTTGGCTCTGAGGCAAGTTGAAAACAAGATGCTTAGACTATTTACTGTTTTACTTCACAAAGGAATTCTCTTTGATGAATGGTCTTTGGACAATTATGCTTGCAGGTATGTTTATAAAGTTGTATAAAAAAGAAGAGCTGTTACCACCACTTTTACTGAAACTATTCTAAAAAATTGAGGAAAAGGGACTCTTCCCTAACTCATTCTATGAAGCCAGCATCACTCTGATACCAAAATCTGGCAAAGACACAATGAGAAAAGAAAACGACAAGCCAGTATCCCTGATGAACATAGACACAAAAATGCTCATCAAAATGCTCGCAAACTGAATCCAGCAGCATACAGAAAAGTTAATTCACCATGATCAAATAGGCTTTATTCTAGGGAGGCAAGGGTGGTACAACATATGCAAATGAATAAATGTGATTCAACACATAAACAGAACTAAAAACAAAAACCATATGATCCTCTCAATAGATGCAAAAATAGCTTTCAATAGAATCCAACATCCCTTCATGATTTAAAAAAAAAAAAAAAAAAAAAAAAAAAAACCACCTCAAGAAACTAGGCATTGAAGGAACATACCCCAAAATAACAAGAGCTATCTATGACAAACCTACAGTCAATATCATACTAAATGGGCAAAAGTTGGAAGCATTCCCCTTAAGAACAGGAAAAAGACAAGGATGCCCTCTCTCACCACTCCTATTCAACATAGTACTGAAAGTCCTAGCCAGAGCTATCAGGGAAGAGAAAGAAATAAAAGGCATCCAAATAGGAAAAAAAAAAAGTCAAAATGTCTCTCTTCACTGACGATAAGATTCTATACCTAGAAAACACTAAAAACACCACCAAAAGTCTCCTAGAATTGAACAATGACTTTAGCAGTTTCAGGATATAAAAATCAATGAACAAAAATCAGTAGTGTTTCTACACACTAGTAACATTCAAGCTGAGAGCCAAATCAAGAATGTAATCCTACTTACAATAGCCACCTGAAAAATAATATACCTAGGAAAATAGCTAACCAAATTGTGAAAGATCTCTACAAGAAGGACTACTACAAAAGCCTGCTGAAAGTAATCATAGATGACACAAACAGATGGAAAAACATTCCATGCTCATGGATTGGAAGAGTATATATCCTTAAAATGGCCATTCTGCCTAAAACAATCTACAGAGTCACTGCTATTCCTAACAAATTACCAACATCATTTTTCACAGAATTAGAAAAAAATGATTCTAAAACTCATACGAAACCAAAAAGGAGCCTGAATAGCCAAAACAATCCTAAGAAAAAAGAACAAAGCCAGAGGCATCACATTACCTGACTTTTAAGTATATTGTAAGGCCATAGTAACCAAAACAGCATGGTCCTGGTACAAAACCAGACACATAGGCCAATGAAGCAAAATAGACAACCCAGAAATACAGCCACACACCTACAACCATTTGACATACAACGAAGTTGACAAAAAACATTAAGAGAAAGGACTCCCTACCGAATAAATGGTGCTGGTATAAGTGGCTAGCCATATGCACAAGAATGAAACTAGACTCCCACCTTTCATCATATACAAAAATTAACTCAATACGGATTAAAGATATAAGTGTAAGACCTCAAACTGTAAGTCCTAGAAGAAAACCTAGGTTATACCATTCTGAACATTGGCTTTGGCAAACAATTCACGACTAAGTCTTCAAAAGCAATTGCTACTAAAACAAAAATTGACAAGTGGGACCTAATTAATCTAATTCTGCACAGCAAAAGAAATTATCAACAGAGTAAGTAGACAACCTACAGAATGGGAGAAAATATTCACAAAATATGCATCCAACAAAAACTTAATATCCATAATCTATAAGGAACTTAAACAACTGAACAGGCAAAAACCAAATAACCCTATTAAAAAGTGAGCAGAGGACATGAACAGACATTTCTCAAAAGAAGACATACAAGCAGCCAAAAAAATATGAAAAAAAAATGATCACCCTCAGTAATTATTAGAGAAATGCAAATCAAAACCACAGTGAGATACCATTTCACACCAGTCAGAATGACTATTACTAAAAAGTCAAAACAGAACAGTTGGTGAGGCTGTGGAGAAAAGAGAACGGTTACACTTTGTTGGTGGGAGTGTAAATTAGTTCAATTTCTAAACTGTAGAAAGCAGTTTAAAAATTTCTCAAAGAATTTAAAACAGAACCACAATTTGACCCAGCAATCCCAATACTGGATATATAACCAGAGGAAAATAATTGTTTTACCAAAAAGTTCATTACAGCTCTATTCACAATAGCAAAGACATGGAATCAATCTAGGTGGCCATCAATAGATGATTGAATAAACAAAATGTAGTAAATGGAATAGTATACATCCATGAAAAAGAATAAAATTATATCCTTTTTAGCAACATGGATGCAACTAAAGGTCATTATCCTAAGAGAATGAACACAAGAACAGAAAACAAAATACTTCATGTTCCAACTTAAAAGTGTGAGCTAAACACTGGGCACACATGGACATAAAGATGGAAACAACAGACACTGAGACCACTAGAGACGGGAGAAAAAGAAGAGGAGTAAAGGCTGAAAACCTATCTATTGGGTACTATGCTCACTACTTGGGTGATGGGATAATTTGTACCCCAAACCTCAGCATCACACAATATGCCCGTGTAATAAACCCCCCAAATCTAAAATAAAAGTTGAAATTATTTTTAAAAAGAAAAGAAATCCTTAAATGCTTTGCAGTAAGAGGAACTTTGAGAAAATAAAGTGGATGCATAAACTTTTGATGAACAAATTCCCAAATAGTCTTTTTTGAGATGGAGTCTTACTCTGTCCCCCAGGCTAGAAGGCTGGAGTGCAATGGCGCAGTCTCGGCTCACTGCAACCTCTGCCTCCCGGGTTCAAGCTATTCTCCCGCCACAGCCTCCCAAGTAGTTGGGACTACAGGCATGTGCCACCACGCCTGGCTAATTTTTGTATTTTTAGTAGAGATGGAGTTTCACTATGTTGGCCAGGCTGGTCTCGAACTCCTGACCTCATGATCCGCCCGCCTTGGCCTCCCAAAGTGCTAGGATTACAGGCATGAGCCACCACGCCTGGCCCAAATAGTCTTTTCTAAATTGAAACCATCAACACACAAAGTCAACATATCTCTTTTCTCTAAAAATTCAGTGTCATCACAAGAAATATGAAACTTTGGCCAGGCGCAGTGTTTTTCATGTTATTGGACCAGTTTTTGTTCATGTTATTGGACCATGTGCAAATTCCTTGTTCTGTGCCATAACTTCTATCATTTCTGTGCTTATACTTTGTGATAGTTCACAATGATGAAAACCTGAAGCAAAAGTATTTCTATCTTGCTCACTGCTAGCTTATTCTAATATAAATAAAATGGTCAATGATGACCTATAAAATTTGTTTGTGAATTTAGTAATCCAATGAAATTCACCTTTTCTCCCTTGGTAGTTTTGATTTTTTTTTTTTTTTTTTTCTTACCAGACCTCACCATCAGTTCAAGTTGTCTGCTATTTACAAAAAGAAGAAATACAGCCTAAAAACAAGGAGAGCACCTCAAATAAATAAATAATTATGTGAATCTCCATTTGATACTGCCTTCCTGACACCCTCAAGTTACAAACATTTCTTTACTGGTTCTATGATTTTTGTACAATTATTTTTTAAAAAAAAATGCAAATGTTATGAAAGAAATCTTTCTTACCAAAAGAAAATTAAACAAAGTTGTTTCAACATTGATTTTAAAAAGATAGATATAAACATATTCTCCTAAAAAGTGTTAGAGAGAGGCAAGCTCAAAGCAACATTGTTACCTGGCCTAACATGTCTTTACTTTTAACAGATTGCATTCAATTCCAGAAGTTTCTAAACAAATTAGGGTTGACACAATTGAACACAAAATTAAAGTAGTTCTTATCAGTTAAAGTACCAATATCAATCAATGTTTAATATGCTCTTATGAATAAATTTTTATTTTATTATTTTATTTTTATGTACTTACTTACTTTGAGACAGAGTTTTGTTCTTGTTGCCCAGGCTGCAGTGCAATGGCGCATTCTCAGCTCACTGTAACCCCTGGCTCCTGGGTTTAAGCGATTCTCCTGCCTCAGCCTCCTGAGTAGCTGGGATTACAGATGGCCACCACCACACTTGGCTAATTTTTGTATTTTTAATAGAGACGGGGTTTATGTTAGCCAGGCTGGTCTCAAACTCCTGACCTCAGGTGATCTGCCTGTCTCGGCCTCCCAAAGTGCTGAGATTACAGGGGTGAGCCATTGCACCCGGCCCTGAATAAATTTTTAGAAACAATTGATTTATTTACATATTTATACATTAGTGAGATTTTCCACCTCAAATCCCATCATCTGAGTCTGCAGCATTCAATTTTCATTTCAATTCTCAATAAACAAATGAAGGGCAATTTATGAAGGCCTATACAGAGCCTCAAAGATCAAGCTAGATCTAGCAATAGTGGACTTTAAATACATGTAAATCTAGTGATGTATCCAAGTGACTGTAGTTGCAGAGAGATAATATTCTGAAAAGAAACCTAATAAAATGAAATTTGTCTGAGGGGTTCTTATGAGTAGAAAATCATAATAATAAATGTAAGTATAATACCAGGAAGATGCAATAAGTTAAGATAATAAAAACATGCATTGAATTTTTACTACATTCTATGCATGTGTTGAGCACATTTGATATATTAACTTATTTCCAAATATGCTACCCTTTCTTAGAGTTTTTGTGATATTGTTAGGCTTTGTGTTCCCACCTAAATTTCATCTTGAATTGTAATCTCCATATTCTCCATGTGCCAAGGGGGAGACCAGGTCGAGGTAACTGAATCTTGGGGGCGGTTTCCCCTATGCTATACTCAAGAGAGTGAGTGAGTTATCAGGAGCTCTGATGGTTTTGTAAGTGTTTGGTAGTTCCTTCTGCATTCATTCTCCTTCCTGATGCCTTGTAAAGAAGGTGTCTTGCTTCCCCTTCACCTTCCTCCATGATGGTAAGTTTCCTGAGGCCTCCCCAGCCACACTGAACTGTGAGTCAATTAAACCCCTTTCCTTTATAAATTACCCAGTCTTGGGCAGTTCTTTACAGCAGTGAGAAAACAAACTAATACACTTAGTGATAATAATAATAATGATAATAGGTAATATTCCTATAGTTCTTGCTAATTTTCAGGTATCACACTAAACCATTTTACTTATGTCAAATCTAAAATCCTCATGACTATCCTATAAGATGCACTTACCCTCATTTTACAGACCTAGCAACTTAGAAGCAAAGAGGTTTAATAAAATACCGAGAGCTATTTATACCACTAGCCATTTTCCTCTTGTGAATGATGACTCTCTGATTACTGAAATGGTAGAAGAGCAACCTGGATCCCTGTCAGGCATCATGTGAGAGAAACTGTCTAGCTGTTTACCCCTTTTTTCCCTCCTGAGCACATAGTTGATTTTCCTAGCCTCCTCTGCAAATATAAGGGATCATATGACCAAGACTTGGCAAATGCAATGTGGGAAAAAGTGATAAGTGCCACTCTGAGGTTTAGTCCATAAAAATTTGCCATAAATCCTCCGTTTCGCCTCTTTCCCTTTCTGCCAACTAATGTCAATGCCCACAACAACTGCAGAAACCATGAGTTGAAAATGGCAGAGTGGAGACTTCTGTAGATGTCTATCAGATCCATTTGATCCAGTAATGAGTTCAGATCCTGAATATCTTTGTTAATTTTGTCTCAATGATCTGTCTAATATTGTCAGTGGGGTACTAAAGTCTCACACTATTACTGTGTGGGAGTCTAAGGATCTTTGTGGTCTCTAAGAACTTGCTTTATGAATCTGGGTGCTCCTGTGTTGGGTGCATATATATTTAGCATAGTTAGATCTTCTTGAATTGAACCCTTTACCATTATGTAATGCCCTTCTTGGTCTTTTAAATTCTTTGTTGGTTTAAAGTCCATTTTGTCAGAAACTAGGATTATAACTCCAGCTTTTTTCTGTTTTCCATTTGCTTGGTAGATTTTTCTCCATCCTTTTATTTTGAACTTGTGTGTGTCACTGCATGTGAGATGGGTCTCTTGAAGACAGCATAAACATGATCTTCTTTCTTTATTCAGATCGACACTCTGTGTCTTTTCTTTTGGGGGTATTTAGCCCATTTATAATCAAGGTTTGTATTCATATGTGTATATTTGATTCTGTCATTATGGTGTTAGCTGGTTATTTTGCAGACTTGTTTATGTGGTCACTTTATAATGTCACTGGTCTGTGTACTTCAGTGTGTTTTTGTAGTGGCCTGGAACAGTCTTCCCTTTCCATATTTAGTGCTTCCTTCAGGAGCTCTTGTAAGGTAGATCTGGTGATACTGAATTCCCTTAGCATTTGCTTGTCTGTAAAGGTTCTTATTTCTCCTTCAATCAAGAAGTTTAGTTTGGCCATATATGAAATACTGGGTTGGAATTTCTTTTATTTAAGAATGTTAAATATTGGCCCTCAATCTTTTCTGGCTTGTATGCTGAATTTCAGCTGAGTGATCCACTGTTAATCTCATAGGCTTCCCTTTATAGGTGACCTAACCTTTCTCTTTAGCTGCCTTTAACATTTTTTTTTCTTTCATTTCTGCCTTAGAGAACTTAGAGAATGATTATATGCGTTGTAGATGATGTTCTTGTGAAGTATCTTACTGGGGTTCTGTGCATGTCCTGAATTTGGATGTTGGCCTTCCTAGCTAGGTTGGGGAAATTCTCATGGTTGATATATTGAAATATGTTTTCCAAGTTGGTTCGACTCTCCCTGTCTCTTTCAAGTATATCAATACCATTCAGGACATAGAATGGGCAAAGATTTCATGATGAAGACAATAAAAGCAATTGCAACAAAAGCAAAAATTGACAAATGGGATCTAATTAAACTAAAGAGCTTCTGCACAGCAAAGGAATCTATCAACAAAGTGAACAGACAACCTACAGAATGGGAGAAAATTTTTTGCTAACTATGCATCTCACAAAGGTTTAATATCCAGCATCTATAAGGAACTTAAACACATTTACAAGAAAGAAACCAAACAACCCCATTAAAAGGTGGGCAAAAGACATGAACAGACACTTTTCAAAAGAAGGCATACATGTGGCCAGCAATCATATGAAAAAAACCTCAACATCACTGATCATTAGGGAAATGCAAATTAAAACCACAATGTGATACCATCTCATGCTAGTCAGGATGGACATTATTAAAAAGTCAAAAAAATAATAGATGCTGGTGAGGTTGAGGAGAAAAAGGAAGACATACACTATTAGAGGAAGTGTAAATTAGTTCAACCATTGTGGAAGACAGAGTGGTGATTACTCAAAGACGTAAAGACAGAAATCCTCTTTGACCCAGCAATCCCATTATTGATTATATACCCAAAGGAATATAAATCATTCTATCATGAAGACATATGCATGCATATGTTCACTGCAGCACTATTCACAATAGCAAAGATACAGAATCAACCTAGATACTCATCAATGATAGACTGGATAAAGAAAATGTGTCATATATATACACCATGGAATACTATACAGCCATAAAGAAATGAGACAATTTTCTTTGCAGGGACATGGATGGAACTGGAGGCCATTATCCTTAACAACTAACACAGGAACAAAAATAAATACCACATATTCTCACTTATAAGTGGGAGCTAAATGATGAGAATACATGGACACGTAGAGAGAAACACACACTGGGGCATATCAGAGGGTGGAGTGTGAGAAGAGAAAGAGGATCAGGAAAAATAACCAATGGGTACTAGGCTTCATACCTGGGTAACAAAATAATCTGTACAACAAACTCCCATGACACAAGTTTACCTATATAACAAACTTGCACATGTACCCCTGAACTAAAATGAAAGCTTAAAAAATAGCAGAGCCTCCACGAACCCTGGTTCCTGAATGGTTGTGTGATGCAGTTACTGCCATCTCCCCAGCTGCTCTTTAAATTTGATGTGAACAAGACATAGAATCCCATTGTATTAAGCTATTGAGATTTTAGTGTTTATCTATTATAGCATGTAGCATTTACTTTAACTAATAATGACTGCTCTCTACAATTTAGATACTTATGCAAATGGCAGATACTACATTAACAACAATGAAGAATCCAATTTCTTCAAATTCCTCCTTATTGAGTAAAGGCGTTGGCTTTCCCATCTAGATGTAGCAGTCAGATCCCCTTAAATGCTTATTTACCATTTTAAATTTCATCAACAAGAAGATTTATGCAAGGTAAAGAAGGAGGGGAGAGGTTGACAGCAATCCATTGCTCCTGTGCCAGAATAGGCAAAGCCATGGCTTTGTTGAAAATCACCTTTCACAGCACTGCAGGAAGCCTGGACATCACTAATGATTTTGCGGGGTTCCTATACTTTCCAGGGTCTCTGAAAGCTAATGATGGCTTTCCTTGAACTTTGATCCTCTAACACTTCCAAGAGTTTTAGAAATACTTCATTGAAGCATAAAATCCCTTCCAACTTAAACTCTAGAGAAGTTTCTGTTTCTCTGACGAAATTCTGAAGGATACAAAAGAATGTTCTTCTCAAGGCAACCGATCTTTGGTTACTGTCATTCAAGTTATTTTTCCTGCTCCAGCACATATTTTCTCCAAAGGTGGCAGTCAAATGCATCTCAGACTATAAATATACATGTATTAAAATCTCACTCAACAACAACCATCAACGTAGGACTGACTTCATGGGTATGTGACCCGTGCTATTGCACAGGACCTGTGCTTAGAAAGGCCCACACATGGTTTAGTGCTCTGTTGTGACCTTTTAGTGCTCTGTTGTGACCTTTTGGAGTTCCTGATAATTTGTGAACAAGGGCCCCACATTTTCATTTTGCACTGTGCCCTCCAGCTCACATAGTTGATACTGTATCAATGATAGTCCTTGACCAAGAGCCACAGAAGAGATATGCAAAGAAAGATATACAGGTGCCTTAACATCTTTTCCTTCTCTAGTTCAATATGGCAACACATACAGTCTAATTCTGCACCTCCTCTCGTCATACCAATACCACCTACATGTTGCCTGTAACCATGATGTATACTTTGCTGAGTTGAAGAGGAACTATCAGAATGTGATCTGTAATGTGCTGAAAGGAAAACACAGCAATTTCAAATTTTCTGATGCCGCTGCAGATCCATTTGTGAAAGTAAAGACCTTTGCATTTGGGAAAAGGGAAAACAGCTTAATGATTCTAGTCCAGTATGCAAAGTTGGGCCCTAGACTCTAGGCTGGAGAAGAATTTGAAAGCTCAAGTCATCTGCTTAATAAAATAACAAGGATTTTGTTATTGTAGTGGCCAATGGTATGGAACTAGAATCTGGAACAGGAGACATGGGAGGCCAGGCACGGTGGCTCACGCCTGTAATCCCAACACTTTGGGAGTCCAAGGTGAGAGAATCACTTGAGCTCCAGAGTTCGGGATTCTGTCTCTACAAAAAATAAGAAACATTAGCCAGGTGTGGTGACACTCACCTGCAGTCCCAGCTACTCAAGAGACTGAGGCAGGAGGATCCCTTGAACCAGGGAGTTCAAGGCTGCAGTGAGCCATGATTGCACCACTGCACTCCAGCCTGGGCAATAAATAGAGACTTTGTCTCTGAAAAAAAAAAAAAAAAAAAAAGAGAGAGAGAGAGAGAGATATGGGAGAGAGATGGACCCTCTCAACATGGTTAGGTTTGGGGACCTAATAAAGTATAAGGTCAGTGATAATGTCCTTTTGGCAGAGAATGGCTAATATGTTTCTAGGAGCAATGTTTTTATATTAAAATATAATGTGTTTCCTGTTTTATATTTAGATGACAACAACAAATTCTTCACTCTATTACCCTCTCCATCACTGAACTTTAAGGAAAAATCAATTGTGATTGAGGTATAAGCCTTAGGGATTCTTAAAGGCAGATGGGGCAGAAAATGACCATCGGTCATTAAAGGTGAGACTACGAGCAGGAATTTGGAGAAAGAGGTGACACCACAATGTCAGACCTTTTAGACACCTTGGAAATGTCAAGTACAATCCAGGACTTCCCAAAGTGCACTGTGTGGAGACTTAAGCCATCATTCCATTTTTCTAGAAAGGACAATGGTGGCCTCAAAATCCAAGGAGACTTGGAGACAACCAACATACACCAATATGTCCTAGAAATGTAATTACCTCTGGAAGTAATAAGAAATGAATACACAGAAGAAATCAACATGACAGATGTAGATAGAAGGCTGGTCAAGGTTAAGGTGTCAAGTCACCTGTTAAATAGGAATCCATGCACAAATCAAAATCCCATAGCTTATAGCAACCTTCCCGTGTCTAGGAATAATGTTTATTAGAATTCAGACTCTTTCATAGGCATAAAACTCACTTTCCAAGTGTATTAGAAAGAAACAATTCAACTGAAACAACATTTACACTTCAAAGAGAATGTCACCTGGCATATTTGCAGTTCCTTAGCCAAAAACAAAAGCATCAATTTACAGGCCAATCCACATCCGCCTGTATCAAGGCTCAAAATCCACAGTGAGTATATCCTCATACGAATTACACCCAAATAAAAAGTGTTTTCTCCCCCAAAGAAAATAATACCACACACGTCTTCCTACTATTTACAAAGCAGCTATCAAAATTATGCCTTCATTCATCAGGTTTCTCCAGGAACTCAGTATTTACTTAGAAGTAGAATGGGGCTTTTTAGAAAAGCATCAAGTAGGGCCACCTAAACACGATCCTTGAGGAATGCACACAATGACAAAAGTCAGATTGCTCTCAATTACATAACATTGAAAGCTTCCACATCACAGAGCTCTGAAATTACAGGCAGGGGGGAAAATTATTCTTAGACAAAGATAATATAGTTTGAAAGATGGTACTTTTTATTCTTTAAAATCAAATAGCTTTGATTTAACCACTTTTCAGATTTGTTCTTCCTGACAAGGTTGCATTAACACCTTAACCTAAAGCAAATGCATATTTATCCAACTTACATTCTATGTACAAAATTGCTTACTCTCCAGATAAACACTCAGGCACGCCTTCCCACCCACATTCAAAGACTAGAATTGTTACTCCTGCACGTGTCTATCACTGAAAAGCAAACACTGAAAATCTCACTCTTTACCTGCGAGCCTAAAATTAAAAAGCCCAATGTATAGTAATAGTGGGGATTGTATTGTTTCTGAGAGATACATCTGCAGCATTATAGATTAATTGTTGTTCTCCTGGACAATTTTATGCTCAGGTCAACTTAATAAATTTGAACATGTCATCTGCTAAATTATGAATCACCAAGAAGACCTACTCACCCAGAAATTGCTTTGTTGTTTCCACTGCAACTTAAAAAAATCATCATCTATAGCATTGAGAAGATTAAATTACCTAAATTTTAATTTCAGTGAGCAATGGAGTGTGTCTACCTGCTGGATCCTCTGCCAACTGACAGACAAAAGGCTGAAGGGAGTGCACTTTGGATGCTATCAATTAACTAAAGGTGGTTCATTAATCTTTAGTGTCAACACCTGAGTTTTGCTCGGATAGCTCCTACAGTATGCAGTTGGTTGCTGGTATTTCAAACCAAGACACATCCAGTTAAGTTCACCTTGTGGAAGGAGAACTTAAGTTTTTCCTGGTTAATTTTGAGTCAATTTAAAAATAGCTAATTATATGCAAAACTATGGAGAGAAAGTTGCTATATTCATCCATTCGTTCATTCATTTATTCATTCCATATATAGTCATTTTGTGCCTATTATATGCCAGGAATCCTACACAGATTAATCAAACTGCATTAAAGGGGAGTCAGACATTATGAAGCTATTTTTGGAACTTGACCTCTATATATATGCTAAGAGAAGTTGAACTTTAAAAGAGAAAATTATGGCTGCTTTCCAGTTTCTTAGAAAATGAAATTTGCAAGCACATCTTTTTGAGAACTTGCTACAAATCACTTAGTGTCTGAAGAAAAAGCAATGCCATATAAATAAAGGCAGAACCTAGGCTTGCATTCTCATCACAGGATAATCTTTAATTAAATAGAATTGGCAAAAGAAGCTTTATTTCAGGTGAGCAATAAAGAAAGAGTTGAACTAAGAGCATATGGCACACAGATGCAAATCCAAATCTGGTATATAGTACATTTAAGGGTACATTTATTAATATCAATAGTAGTAGTAATTAAGTTTTAAAATAGTGATTATTAAAAGAGGATTTGAAACAAATATTGTGGAGACAATAAATTCTGGAAAGCCATCAATTTATGGAGTTGGTTGTGTTTGCTATTCCTCTAGAATAATGAACTCTAGGAAACTTTCGGTATTTAAATGGAAATTTCATTAATCAGGGTTCAACCAGGAGAACACAAACCAATGAGTAACTTAAGTAAAGGGAATTTAACATAGGGAGTTGGTTTATAGGTAATAGTAGAGGGAAAAAAAAAAAAAAGCCAAATAAGTAACAGTGAGGCAACCTTGGGATTACCAAAGGCAGGAAACCACACAGGACACTGAGAAGAGGTAGCGTTACCAGAGCACGGGGACCAGAGTTGCATGAGGTAAGCTGGAACCTTGGTAGGCTTTTCTGGCAGGAGATAGCATCATGAAGCAGAGACGTTGTCAAGGCAGAAATTCCCTGGCTTCTCCTTTCTTCTGCCCTCTAATCTCCTGACAATGCCTCCCATTGACCCAACTGTTAGCAGTCAGACATGGGAGGCTGGGAAATGCAGCCTGTGGGAGGTATGTTCTCCTGTGATGCAGAGCATAGTAGGGGAAAGACAAGAATGGACATAAACCAAACAGGCCCAGGGCCAGCACTGTAGCGACCAGGCACTTGTTCCTACGTATATATGAGCAATTTGTCAAGCTTGGAAGCTCTTATATTCTGTGACTCTGGAGTTACGATGAAATTCAACATCAGCTGAAAGCATCACTTAACTCCTATATACCCTAAGCCCTTGTGATTTAACATTCTCATAGGGAACTTATAAGACTCACATTAACACTGACAGCACAGGTCTAGAAACCTTCTTAACATCCTACTGCTTTTTTTTTTTTTTTTTTTTGAAAGCAAACTGGGATTTTAGATCTAAACATCCATTAGCAGAAGAAGGTAACCTTCAGAGCCACTGCTTTCTCAGTCATCTTTAGAAGCACTAAAATTCCTCCAGCTGGCATATTCTCATGGAGCTACAAGTGTTTAAAAGTCTTTTTATTCTAAAGACAAGATCCCCGGGTTCATACTCACTATTTCTCTATAGGGAAAAGAAATTTGTTTGCACAGTATTAGTTATTTAACAACTAATACTATGTTTTTATAGAAAGCAAAATTTAATAGTAGATTTGTCTGGCTTCAGAAGATATTATTACCCTATATGTTCAAAATGAATAAAAACATTGAAATCTTAAAATGAAAGTTTTACAGTATAAAAAAAATTAACTGATTTATAAATCCATATAAAGCTATCATAGGTCTTGTAACTGCATGTAGTTACATGGAGAGACTGCCCTCTCCAAAGGGCACAACTGAAGGATACACAAACGGGTATTATGTGGTAAAAAATAAAAGTCAGATTGCTCTCTCTGGAGAAAGACAAAAGTCAGATTCTCTGGACAAAAATGTCTTTACTATAGGACTTCTCATAGCATTTTCATACCAATAATCATGTCTTAGGCAGCAAGAAAAGGACATATTATTTAGTATTTATAAAACATATTTAAAAATTGAAATTTTTTACTTTTGCAGAACACATAGAGAGTATTCCCATCCACATTTTAGAAAATGGAAGCCTAAGGGAAAAGAAAGAAATCATCTATACTCAGGAAATAGCCTACATCATGTAGTATAGCCCCAATTCTATGCATAAAAACCACCTAGCAACTTATTAAAAATACAGATTTGAGGGAAGAATATGGCAAACTTCATTGTAAGCCAATGCGCTAGTCAAGTTTAACAATGGAGAAGTGAGTTTAGAGTTTGTAGGTGGGTTAACCGAGGTCTGAATCCTGGCTTGGCCACTTTCTAGCTACATGATTTTGGACAAGTTTCTTAAACTCTTAGAGCCTTTGTTTTCTCCATTATATGAAGATAATAATAGTTCCTCTTTAATAGGATTGATGTGAGGAAAAAATGGATGTAAAGCTCTTAGCAATAGTGGCTGACAAATGTTATTAATAGAATCTCCACACATGATATTAATGTTATATATTAAGCCAGACAGGTCTTTTTTCTTCTGTACAATTTGGAAACTCACATCTAACTGTATTTTTGTAGCAGTCTCTATCCACACCCCTAGACTTTCACTTTCTGTTCAATATGCTTTTGTATTGTTATAGTTGGTCAAACTGTATTTGTGCTACATGTTTTTAACTTAAATTATTCCATTAGAAGCATTTGATATACAAAAGTCATGGTCACAACACCTGTAAGGATCGTTCCTTTATTCCTCACCCCCTGCCCTCCTTTACCCCTTGGAGCTTTACAGAAGCATTGTAAGTGGCCTGTATCAGTGTGATCTGGGAGAAAATCAGAAAGGGCAAGAAATCTACAATGTGAAATGTGCCTATAGATATAAGCACTGCTTGTGCAATGAGCCCACAGATATGTGCATTGGCAAAACTGCAAGTGCAGTTTATGAAAAGTTGCTACCCTTCAGGGATCTCGTTTTTCTTCCTACAGATGTCCGGTGAAATGAGAGGCTTAGGGTGAAAGAAACTGGGAAAGAACCAGTGGGCGATTTGCTTCTGCTTTACTGATCTCACTTGAAGCCAACCCTTGGAGAATGGTTAGTGAATACTAATAATACGTTATTAGAAACTACAGTGTGGCTTCATGCAAGGTGAACCTAAATGTGTAGTCATTATCCATCTTCTGTGTGAGGAAACCATGGCAGCCACATCAGCATTTTTGTATTATTATTTAACTAAAAGTGTGGCTCCTATATAGGAATGTACAGTTCAATGCTCAAAATCCCTCACTACAGTAGGAATGCCAACTCAACTTCTGCTCTCTTCTCTGACAATTCTGTGCCCATTAGGAAAGACTGGATTGCCTGTTAGACAAAAGGCAAGGGCCAGCTTAGGTGGAACTCACAGCTTTGGTCTTCATCCTCTCTATTAATATACACACACACACACACACATATACACACACACATACACACACACACACACACACACACACACACACGTATATCCTCCAATGTCCTGTTTCACTTTGGAAGTCTGCATTCCACCGCCCCCACAAGCATTGCAGAGCATAATACCATAAGTATGTACATCCCAGTGGACCTTGGGGTCCTGCTTGGCCAGCACCAGGAGAGTCACTGATATTAAGAGGGAGCATTGTCAAGAGGTGCCAGCTGGGGTTAGCCCTTCAGGAGGTCATTCCACCTAAAGGTGCCTGGCTCAATGCCAAGACACCATGAGTGAGTTACCTTAATGAGAAAGTGAGAGTCTGCCCTTAACTTCTAATTCCTGGGGTTGTGTGTGGGAGGGACAGAGGCTGTTTGTGGGGTTTTATTGTGAGCTCTGCAATGGTTATTCACCCATTTTCCCCACTACATAGACTACAGGAGGTCGACCCATGCAAGGTGCATTCCCCCAGCTCCCTCATAGCCCGGCTTCTAATTGGAGGCATCAGTAGGATATCAGAGAGTAGGAGAGGGAGGTCAGGGTACTTCTTTCCTGTTTGCTCCTAGCTTTCCCACTGTCTCTTAGTGACTGTGTCTTTCTATGACTGTGTCTTGATGACCACAAAAATAGTCATTACATCAAAATCTCTAGGACGTGGAACCCAGCTGTTAGTATCTTTCCCTGATATTCCAATGAGTAGACAAGATTGAGAACAACAGCTCTGCAGGATGCCCTTCCTCCATGGCTCTAGAGCTCACTGGGCTCCATTAACATTATCTTTCCATTGCCCCTTTAGGTAGGCCTAAGTGGGTAGTAATAGCTTCCACCAGTTGCTAGTCTGAGTGGCTCAACATCTTGTGTCAGTTTCCTCAACGCTGCCAACATTTTGTAACTATTCCTTTAATTAAATTCTCTTCATTTTAACCATGTGGGGTAAATTATTTTTCCTATTTTGATCCTTTGCTAGTCTCCTTTGTTATATAACACAATAAAAACCGTGAACTGATGAACTGATAAGCATGAGATAAACACATAAATAAGCAAAGCAAAATTAAAAAAAAAAAATCTCCAGAATGGGGATGTAGTTAGAGATGGAGACCATCTACTTCAGTCCTTAGATGCCTAAAAGGAAAACCTGGGATAAATATATTTTTTTAAATAGCCATGTTGAATTTATTTTGGAGAGTGGAGTGGGATGTTGGCTGTGGCTTGCAGGTTAAGAGGGCTGTAAATTTCATTTGCTGGCACTAGTCACAGTGTTTGCTTAGGCTGTGTGGTCACAGCCTTGGAACGGAGCATCTCAGCAGGAACCCCCACCTGGGTTTTGCTGCCCTCTTTTATGTGAAAGGATTGCTTACCTTCCCATTTTGTCCTGCTGCTTTCAGAGGACTTGCTGAAAAGCATCAAAGGGGCCAGTGAGAACTGGAGGGCATAAGCACAAGTTGCAATTAGGCAAACAGAGACCCAGAGGAGTCCCAGATCACAAACAGCAGGTTCCAGCCGGGAGGGAGGTGCAGCAGTGCTTTCTGCCCACAGGCTTGAAAAGAGTTCTCACTCTTGCCATAAGTTAGGCCCCTCCCTTCTTGCTAATCCTCCCCCCACCACCCCACTTCACAAAGGGGAGGACGAAAGTAGAATTATCACACAGATTGCTTTGCTTATCCAAAAAAAGCATTGATTTAACCTTTTGCATAAATTATTTTCCTTAAATTTGTCCTGTTCCCCCTCAATACTGAAAGCATTTATGACACAGATCTTGCGCTTGATAAGGATAAAGGGATGTCCTTTTCAATTTATTTGAGGCCATATTCAGAAATGAAATAGTAACCTGTACAATTCAGGAAGAAACCAGACAATGTATTAAATTTTTTTGAAGGCTTTATCACATGGTCTCCCTCCTGCTATGATATTTATTCAGGAACCTTATATAACTTTGATTTTTATTCTTAAAACAATCTGAAATTAATGGATATACTTATGCGTTCATTTATTTAACAGACAGTCAATGTATGACCTTTAAGAATGTTGTCCTGGATTTGCCTCTGATCTGCTAGGTGACACTGGACAAGTCATGTCTCCTTATCTATAAAATCAGGATGCTAGAGAGAGTAACCTCCAAAGACCCCTGTCCTGATTTAACATTCTACTGTCTTTTCTCCTATTTAGAATTTAAGGGAACTCAGAATGACAATTATTGCAAAGCACAGACCATGTCAAAGATCTAATATGGGTCAGTCTCATAGATGATATTTACAGAGCTAACTAATAAGTTGAGACTATGCATTGGAAAAATAGAAAACATTGGCATTTCCCAAGTAGAATTATAAATGAAAGAAATGTTGGCTCTGAAAAAAAAATCTCAACAGCAGAAATAAAGTTGTCAATGGTTTAAAAAAGAAGAATCTCTCAGAAAATCACCATTCCAATGGTTTAATAGTTGCCTTAAAAGATAAATATCTAACAAATAGTATTGCATTTTTCTTTTGGAATATTGAATATGATGCGTACTCCAGAAGTCAGGTAAGGATGAGCACTAGGATGATCATAGTAACTCCTACAATAACAACGACTAGCATTCATGAAGCACACGTGTACACAGGCACTGTTTTAAGCACTTTACATGAATTAAATCATTGCTAAAGATGCAGCCCTTGCCTTTTTCTTAATTCACACTAGTAATCATGATTATTATAATAATCAACACTTATATAGAACACTTTCTATAATTAACATTTATAGAATGCTTTCTATTTGCTTGGCAGTGAAACCTATTTATTTATTTAATTTAAATAGTTTTTGGGGTACAGGTGGTTTTGGTTACATGAATAGGTTCTTTAGTGGTAATTTCTGAGATTTTAGTGCACTCCAACTATCACCTAAGCAGTGTATACTGCACCCAATATGTAGTCTTTTATTGCTCACCCCCTCCCAACCTTCTCCTTGAGTCCCCAGAGTCCATTATATCATTCTCATGCCTTTGCATCATTATAGTGAAGTCTTATTAGATGGCACTGCATAGAAGTATTAACCGTTAGTGACTACTTAATCTCATAGGCTTTACCTGAATACTTCTTTAAATTAGCACTTCATGTTCTGCCTCTTCTCCCCTAAATCAAAACTTTCACTTTACTCATGTAATCCTTACAACAGCCTTTGAGGTGAGTACTATTATTATCACCATTTTACAGATAGATAAATTAAGGCTCAGACAGGTTTGAAAACATGTTTAAAGTTGCATTGCTATGAAGTGGAATAGTGAGATTTCTACCCAGTGTTGTGCGTACCGTATGCTGCAATATTTTTGCTTAGAAGAATATGATATCCTCCTGTCCTTAATGAGTTCACACAGGCAAGCAGATGTATCAGTGCACTAAAATGTATATTGACCCAAGTGCTTGGGGTAGTTAGAAGACAAAATCTTATAGTCTGGATGTTAAGGGATAATTTATTGGATCTCTTATACCCCCTCTTAACTGTATCATTCCAAAATCATAAGGACTATCTGTTTTTCTTTCTTTTTTTTTTTCTTTTTTTTTTTCATAATCAAGTTTCTAATCTGGATCCAAATTGCATTTTTTCCTTTTTTTTTCTACCACTAAGTCACACAGTAAGTCTTGAGATTTTTGCATCACCTCAAAGAATCTCTTCTGAGTGGCTGTTAGGAAAAATAATAACCCGAGAAATTCTGCAGGCCAAGGGCTCAACAGGTCACTGCCAGCTTGTCTCATCCTGTTCAGAGTTCCACTCAGACTCCTGCATGGGGTTAACTGCATTTTCCAGTTTCACCCTTGGGGCATATTTATCACCTTGCTGTATGTGCCAAATCTGTAAGTAGCAGATAAGAGTGATAAAAATGTATCATGTGACTCTCTTTCTAACAAACATCCTACAAGTGGGACTATCATATAAAACATTTCCTGGCCAGGCACTGTGGCTCACGTCTGTAATCCCAGCACTTTGGGAGGCCAAAGCAGGCAGGTCACCTGAGGTCAGGAGTTCGAGAACAGCCTGGCCAACATGGTGAAACCCGCTCTCTACTAAAAATACAAAAATTAGCCATGCGTGGTGGCAGGCGCCTGTAATCCCAGTCACTTGGGAGGCTGAGGCAGGAGAATCGCTTGAACCCGGGAGGCAGAGGTTGCAGTGAGCCGAGATTGCGCCATTGCACTTC